>NW_026915591.1:2485919-3728879 GCF_034315485.1 Pezoporus occidentalis | reverse complement strand
CTATTTCCAAAAAACGTACATTGAGGGCCCTGCTGCTGTGAGAAGAAATTTTAAGAATCAGATACTTATAAATTCATCTGGAGTGCTCGTGGGGTTTTTGCCTACTAGCTTCTGAGCTTTTTGGATTGGATTTTGAGCCTTTTCTTGCCAACGATACAGCTTTAAATTGATTTGAAAGTGTAATTTATTCACATAAGGTCAAAGGTGCAGGTTTTGTTTTGTTCAAATATCATGAAGTTTAGGATATAACTGTGGCAGCTAGCAGGATGGCCAGTTGAGAGTATGGGTGGATAAAGAAAAAACATGCATTGATGTAACTTCTTTCTGATGGAAAAGAAGCACCCACAGCTTGGGCCAAGGCCTGAATTTATCTTTTTAAAGGAAAATTTAAGTCTAAAAGGGCAAGACAGTAATTTCTGTGTCCTTAATTAGCCATTAACAATGTTCAGTTGTTGTCTGTCCTGACATGGGCAGCATAGGTAGCCATGCGTCAGAACCGCCGTTAAGCATTCTTCTGGGCTGTGTTGTATCTTTCAGCCTTTTGGGGTTCCCCTGCTTCTTGGTGCAGGTGCTGCCATTTTCCTGTTAGGGTTTATCCTTGTTTATTGTGTCTGAGTTAGCTTGGGCAGGAAAGTATGGGATTGCTTTTGCATGTGGAAAATATGTGACTTTTATTCAAACTCTGTCCCCTGTGGGATGTGTAGCAGTAGGATTTGAGTACTGTGTATCTTTGGTGGCTAGTTGCCAGACAGGGATTGACCAGCTGGGATGAAAAGAGCTGTGGCCCTAGAATAAAATTGCTTCTGTGTCACCTGGTGCATTTACAAGGCTGCTAGAAACTTTCTCTTCTGTTTGGAGCTGTGTGTGTCTAGGCTTGTCAACAGTTGCCAATGATATTTTCTCTTCTTATCATCTAAAGTAGTAGTGTGGCCAAGAGGAGAGTAGTGGAGATTTCATTGCGCACATTGGTGTCTTACTTGGAAGATCCAGCACATGGAGTACCTGAAGGTAGAAGCTTCATCTTTCCATTTGAAAGCAAGGTTTTGTTCATCATGGTTTCAAATGAACTACTGATGGAAAAAGGACTCTGAAACTGGAAGGCAAACAAAAAGACCAACCCAAACTTAAGACTTTAAAACTATTCTCATAATCTTGGAAACCTCAGTCATAATATTAAGTAGAGTTGAAACATTGGTAGCTGTTATAATTGCTGGATCAGAATTATTTTTATAGATCAGTGGTCTCTGTATTTCAATATTTGTTTTATGCTAAGCAGAGGACAAAATCAGTAGGGTGGAATTATCTGTTTTCAAGATAAAACAACAGCAGCAACACATAAGTCGTTATGCAATGATTCCTCTAGTATCCACATGAATAACAGCACAAGTTTTTCCTTGTAATGCATCCAACTAGATTCCTTTTCCCTTAACAGTTTTTCAATTGCTAAATTGTTCTTTTATGGGATTTTTCTGAATTGCAGGACATTTGTTAGAGGGAAAAAATAGAGAAACCTGAGCTGCTTTTGTCTTTGGTTAAATACAGATCTGTGCTGGTATTTTCAGACCTTGGGGATCTGCTTAGCCCTGCCTAGAGCCAGATCTAGCTGTGAATTGTATTTATGTTCAAACTTTCTTTGGTCAAAAACATATCTGGGAACTGTGATTCAAGCTTTAATTTTAAACTTAAGTTAAATAATTTTTCTTCTAGAGCTGGGAACTCACTGAACACTGAAGGGATCTGTGGATAACTGTCTCTCTTTTGATATGCTGCCTACAGCTAAATTAAAACTAGCTACAAAGGGCCCCACCCCGGCAGTAACTTAAGGCACAGTTTAGAGCTAGTGTGTGCACTCACACACAGACTACAGGAGCTAGAAAGAATCCGAGAGCATTCATGTGTGTGTGCGTGCTTTCAACTCCAGCTTTCCCAAGCAAAACCGAAAACTCTTGTGAAGAAACAGAGGCTGAAGGGGTTAAATGAAATATAACTCTCTTTTTCCTGTGCAGTAAGGATTAGTAACCAAACAGAAGCTGGAGAGAAGAGTGCTTAAGAGCCACTGTTTGAACCAGAACATAAGAAAGTGGTTTTTCAAAATTTGCTGCAGAGTGGTGCAAGTATCTCCAAGTTTTGCACTCACCTTTTACAGGTTCACACAGAAGGTAAGAGTTGACTTTGTATTCTGGGCTGCCTCCTGATCCCTCTACTTGGATATCTATTATCGATTAGTCTTTTCAGTGCTGTTTGTCATTTTTAAACCATTTTTAATTTCCCACTCTTTTTTTTTGGCTTCAGGTAAAAGAGTGCAGGAAAGAGGAGAGAGACCAGAGTCCTTATGACTGCAAAACTGTATTTCCTAGAAGTGAGGGATGAAGACACTCTATGTATTTGGTGAACATTAATCCCTTTTACTTGCAGTTAATTACACTGAGACTTAATGTAATCAAAACTGCTTTCCCTGACATTGTGCTTGTAGAGAACAGGGGAGTGGAAAGAACATTACCAGTTTGATAGGATGCTGGGTGAGCCTGGGAGAATCAGACATAGGTGCTTTGGAATAAAATCCTGCCTAGAATCAAAGGGCACCGATACTCTCATACCCCCTAACTATCACTCCTGAGAGGGAAACTGCTTCTGTTCATGTGCTAGCAGGTGCTGAGGGGAGGGAGTGTCTCCTAATCAATCTTGCATTGCTTTAAGCTGTGTGAGATGGGATCCTTTGGGAGGCCCAGCTAAATGATGCTGTCAGAGCCAACAGACCTGTTTGTGAGAGGGGAGGTTTGCAGGACCAGATCTCTCATCCTTGAGGAAGTCTGATGTGTGAAACAGGCCAAGAAAGCAGCTTCAGGGACCTGTCCTGGCATGGAGATGGTAATGGGCTGGTAGCAATATAGAGAGGTGTAGATTTTCCTGGTGCTCTGGTGTTCCTTGTGGGTGGTCAGGTGGAGCTGTTGGTTTAAAAACTGCATTTCAAAGCTTTGTAAAGGTTTCCAATGTTGTTCCCAAGACTAGGAATAAGCTGTGTTAGTACAGAAGCTTAGGGAGATGGTATGTTTCTTTAGGTCTGACTGTAGAGACCTTCAAAAGGGTTTGTAAACACCTTTGCTTATTACTTTTGGAAGTGTCTTCATAAGGTTTGGAGTTTCTTTTATTGTACTTGTGAGGGCCCTTCAACAGCTTCTCTGTAAGCTGGCTTGTGATTTAGATATTCTTCTCCTGGCTTCTTATGAGATGTATCACCCTCTGCAATGGCAGAGCATTTCCCAGTGTGTTTAGATAGAGCAGCCATGAAAAATCATTCTTCCTGAGGTGCAGCGTGTTGATGAGCCAATGTGCTGCACAGCTGTGTGTGTGTGTGTGTGTATATATTCAGGACAAACATTATGCTGTTACAGGGACCAAAAGGAGGTGTTTGTGATGTGGAACAAAGGTAGGTAGGACTGTATGTCTTTGGCATGGCACTAGCTTAAAGTATATTTATGTTAGTAAATGAAATTAATAATAAAATGCAAAAAAATAAAACAGAGCAAATTTGGTATCTTTTGAAGTTTTGCTTTTAGCATATTTTCCTGTCCTGTGTGAGATAATTGAGACTTCTTTTCCAGGCATATTCTCAGGTTCTCACACACTGTGGGGCATCCTGACACCTCAGGGGTGTTTGGTTTTAAAATAGCTTGCTTCATGAGTCTAAATGCTTGATGCCTTCACAGAAATTCTGGGATTGGGACAGTTCCTTTGTGGTATTTGCATATTCTGAATCCATTTGCTAGTAAACAGTCCACTCTAACCTTTGAGAAAAGGTGAGTGATGAATGAAGTGAGGTGATTTTCAAGCAATGATGTAGGTTTTTGTTTGCTGCTGTCTCTATGTATACATATTAAAAAGAATATTAATTATAAAACTAAATTAAGTTTAAAGGAAAGTAGCAATGATTATGCTAAAGAGGAGTTGGAGAATGGATGATCTCAAATCTTGCTGTTCAATAAATGTAACTTCTGATGTAGATATTCATGTATCTTTGTTTTGGGGATGGGCTTTCTGGGATCCAGCTGCTTACCAGCTTGGCAAAAGAGAATGCTGGTAGAGTTCATCTAATCTAGTTGCTTCAGGGGTTACCTGCCTCAAAAATTAGGCACCAAGATTCAGCTGCAGTTAATGTGAATGGCTGTGCCCTGACTTGCCAAAAGGGTTTAGGAAACAGGAAAGGAGTTATGTTGTTGCAGCTGGTTTTCTTGTTAGTACTTGAATTTGAGTTAAAAGAACAAATTTTATTTTTAAACAACACAGATGTTCTGTTAAAATATGCAACCTGGGGGAAAAGCCCCTCTGATCTGGGTTGAGGGCTCCTTCTGTATGCAGTGTTAAGTAAGGCAAAATACTATTTTGTGCCCCAGAACAGGTAGGGTTTAGGCTGCCAGAAAGCTTTCTCTTCGGGGGGGCTTTATATATTAATAAAATGTTAACCAATGTATTAGTTCATGTATGTACCTTGTGACTCATCAATACCTGACAAACAAATAGCTTTTCTTGATAAGAGGATGAGAGCTGCTGTTCTGTAGAAGAACAGCACCTAGAATACATAGGATGCAATTACAGTAGCCCTCATGATTCATGCTATGGGTTCATCATTAGCTGAGTGAAGGGGGAAATATTTGCCTAGTGGCATATTGATACTCAGTGAAATGGATAAAGAACTGGCTGGATGGCCGCACACAAAAAGTTGTGGTCAATGGCTTAATGTCCGGCTGGAGACCAGTAACGAGTCTTGTTTAACATCTTTTTTGCTGACATGGACAGTGGGATTGAGTGCGCCCTCAGCAAGTTTGCCGATGACACCAAGCTGTGTGGTTCAGTTGATACGCTGGAGGGAAGGAATGCCATCCAGAGGGACCTTGACACGCTTGTGAGGTGGGCTGATGCCAACCTCATGAGGTTTAACCATGACAAGTGCAAGGTCCTACACCTGGGTGGGAGCAATCCCAGGCACAGCTACAGGTTGGGCAGAGAAGAGATTCAGAGCAGCCCTGAGGACAAGGACTTGGGGGTGCTGGTCAATGAGAAAATGAACATGAGCCAGCTTCAGTGTGCGCTTGCAGCCCAGAAAGCCAACCGTATCCTGGGCTGCGTCAAAAGGAGCATGACCAGCAGGTCGAAGGAGGTGATCCTGCCCCTCTACTCTGCTCTCATGAGACCTCACCTGGAGTATTGTGTGCAGTCCTGGTGTCCTCAACATAAAAAGGACATGAAACTGTTGGAACAAGTCCAGAGAAGGGCCACGAGGATGATCAGGGGACTGGAGCACCTCCAGTATGAAGACAGGCTGAGAAAGCTGGGGCTGTTCAGCCTGGAGAAGAGAAGGCTGCGTGGAGACCTCATAGCAGCCTTCCAGTATCTGAAGGGGGCCTATAGGGATGCTGGGGAGGGACTCTTCATTAGAGACTGTAGTGATAGGACAAGGGGTAACGGGTTAAAACTTAAACATGGGAAGTTTAGATTGGATATAAGGAGGAAATTCTTTCCTGTTAGGGTGGTGAGGCACTGGAATGGGTTGCCCAGGGAGGTTGTGAATGCTCCATCCCTGGCAGTGTTCAAGACCAGGTTGGACGAGGCCTTGGGTGAGATGATTTAGCGTAAGGTGTCCCTGCTCACGGCAGGGGGGTTGGAACTTGATGATCTTAAGGTCCTTTCCAACCCTAACTATTCTATAATTCTATGAAGTCCAGAGGAAATAAGTTGCTTTGCTCTTAGGTCTGTGGAAAGGATTATACAAAACTGATGATAAACCCCTCGGTGTTCCCAGCGTAGTCTCTGGGCCTAGGCAGTGATGGATGATTACTCTGATCCAGTGCAGTCATTTGCAGTTATGCCCATGGTATGATGGACTTGTCAAAAGATCTTATTTCACTGGAAATGATACTCTGCTGGATACAGCTTCACTATCTCATTTTTTAACACTCTTGGATCTGAAACGTGACTTGGTTTGCTCTGGTCTTGTCTTAGACAACAAAAATTAATGGTTACTAGATGTTTGAGAAGGGACTTAATATAAAAGGACTTGAGTGGATACCTGCTCACATGCATGGTCTTGTGAGCAAACCACTAGTTTATGCTATCTTGCACAGTAACAAGCTCACCTTCTTGACATGCAGAGATGACAGAGAAAACAAGTACCATCCATGGATTGTTTATTTCTCTGCCTAGCCCTTAAAGCAGTAATTGGAAGCTCCCATTTGGGCATCTGTGGAAGAAAACAGCTTCAGAGTAAAGAACCAATTTATTTATAGATTACACTGTTGTCATTTTGCTGTGATCACACAGTCGAGCATGTGCTTCTTTTGAGATCTCTCCAGGCACTGCAGTGTGATCACACTCTCTTAAGATAATTTTTTTATGAAGTTAATTTTTAGTGACAGATGAAAGATGCTACGGCTGTATCCTTAGAGACTGCAGCCCAGATTCCACTAGCACACATTCTGTTTCCTAAATTTGTTAGTCAGAAGTTCGGGTTGGTTTGTTTGGTTTTCTCCTTTTCATTTCTTCTCTCTCTCTTCATGTTCGTCATCTTTCCCTTGCAGAGGAGTGTAAGTAAACCCTCTGGCTTCTCTGAGGGAATTCATGCTTCATACCACTGAAGGTCTGTCTGCATCAGTCAGTAAGGGTGATTCCTTAGGGAAGAGATGTACCCATACAAGTGTGGCATGCTTGGCATGTTTACTGAGATACATGTGTATATATAGAGCTATATATATATATATATGTTTAAAAGTGAGTTAGCTTTAATAAAAAAGAGTACCTTGGGTTCCAGAAACAATGTAGGGGCAGCAACAGTCAAAGCCCACATGAGGTTCAGGGTAAATACTCTCATGTTTTCCTGTTCATGTTATTAGTCATCTTTAAATAAATTTGCTTGGGAACCCAGGTGTTCCCTATGCATACTCCAAGCACACTGTTGAACATGGTGCTAAAATGAACAGAGATGTAGGTCTTGCAAAGAGAGGCAGAAAAAACCACATTGTTTTGAAATTCTTTTGACAATTTTTGACTTAAGACAATTTTGTCTTCTTATTTAACCCCTTGCACAGTGCAGAAGATTGCCATGTTTATATTTAGGATGGACTGAAGACAAAATTGGAAGCGATTTTCCAGCTTTGAAATCCTTTCTTCTCCTAAAGAATTCTCTTAAGATTTGAAGTGAAAGGGATTAGTCTGAGCTGGCTAATGTGTTTGTAAACAGCAGCAGTGTTCAGCGTTTCAGATCAAGCTAAATCACTTATGTAAGTGAGGCTTGAGCTGTGATGGGACAGTAGTAAATTGCTGTTAGCCATTCCTCTTCAACTATGTTAGTGTTTGGACTATTATATCTTTGTCATATATTTTCCATAGGCAGTGTGTGGCTTCTTATTGCAATTAACTGTCTAAATGAGTCTGTGTGCACTTGTCATTATCCCTACATGCTCCCAGATTTAATTAACAGCTAAGCACAGTGAGAGTACCAAAATAGAAGGCAGAATCCTATCTTTGCTCCTTATAATAAATCTCTAGCTGCAAACCTAATAGTGGAAGGCTAGTTGCAGAAAATTGATTCTCAACTGATATTAATAAGTAGAGAGAAAATTGTCCTCATCAAATACTGTATTAGCTCCTGCAAGGCACTGGCATAGTGACCATGTTTACTTGGAAGATGCTGCTTCACTGACCTAAACGTTAAATACTTCATTGTGTATTTTGGAGAGTGGGAAAGAAGCCAGTCTGCCTCTTCCCCATCTCCCAACAGGGCATGGTGTGAGGCCTTACTAGAACTTGTGTGTTTCACGGTCTGCTCTTGCAGCTGATCATTTTCAACTACAGTTCTGTGTGATTTCGGTTTCCTGATTAAAACTCTATGGCAGAGGCTGCTATAGCTTTCCCAGGTGCTGCTGAACTTGGTATTGCTGTAGAATTCCTCTGTAAAAACATTATCAGTTTCTGTCAGCCACATTAAGCAATGGCCTGGTGCAGATTTATGTGCCTGCAATGAATCAGGCTGAAGGCTGAGATGAAAGCTTATTGATGGAGCAGTCTGGAAGATGCTTGTATATTGCCATTACTCAGTTCTCCAGCCAGCTGGTGCTCTGCTGCTGTGCTTAGTAATAAGTTTTTTAACTGTTTTCTTTTTTCATTTAACAAGGTGAATTTTAAAGTTGTTCTAGCTAAAGTTTATCTTTCATAATATGGCTAAAAGTATCCCTCAGCAGGAGTACTTTTTTGATGAGGATTCTGCTACTACTAGCATGTATTTAAAATTAATAAATCTGGATACCAATGGTAAAAATATCTCCATAAAGCTTGTACTTAGGCAACTTGTGTCTTGGTTTTCTTTATTCTCTCTCCTTTCCTACTAAGCCCTTTCAGTCAGTCTTGTGTTTAAACACATTATAAACATTTCTCCCTGCTTTTTCTATAAACAGCTCTTTATGAATGTGGCTCATTGCATGGTCAAGGCAAAGGAAATTCAGCATCCTCCCACTTTACAGGCACATGCACACTAATTGGCTTATCTGCCCTAGTACAAAGAACATCAGGCCCAGGATTTTCTTTGGAAAAATGTCAAACAAACGGTTGTTACTGTAGCTGGGGAAGAAAACATACGTATTAAGAAGTATCTTGAATGTGATTTCCTCTGCCTGAAAGGGTGACTGGTTTCTTAGTTCCTCTGGGCTATGTGATGTGGTTCTCACGCTCTCCTAACTCATCTCCCAGCAAAGTAAAAGGAGGTTTTTCCCTATCCTTAATCTCTGCTCCATGGTGCTCTTTTCTCTCCCTGCCTTCATCTCATCTTTTTGCTGTGTGTACATATTTTCCCTTTCTAACTTTTCCACCAAAATTTGAAAGATGCTTCTTCGTAGACAAGGCAAGCAAAAGCAAGCTGCAACCAAGATACACTGGAGGTTTTGAGAGCAAAGCAAAAGTAATCATGTCTTTGAAAAATGAGACTGGAAGATAAAAAACTTTGAGTCAGTGGCTAAAAACGATCCATGACAGTAAATAACTGGGCAACAAATCACCATCCTTTCTGACTTGCCACCTCCTTCAACCAAACTTCTGAAAATATAACAACTGAGTGAGATAAGAGGTGTTAAAGAGGAGTGGAGTTGGGGGTGGAGGAAAGGGAAGGAAATTCTGGAAAGGTGCGAGTAACAGGATCACAGTGACAACTTCTGCTTTAGTGCTGGATGTGCTGAACTTTACTATAAGCAATTTCTATCTGTGTTGCAACAGGCAAATATTGGAGTGTCCAATTGGCAAATGCTGGAGTGCCCAACTTGTCTGTGGCTTCTGTGTCAGAGCTAACTCAGGTGGGAATAATAGATTCACACTAGGTAATTCAAATCACCAGCTAGCAGACAAAATGAACCCAAGGACTTGCTGCAGCTAGTATTGCTGCGTGGCTTTGCTGCTTATTGCATGCTCAGCTAAACCTTGTCGGGCAATAGAAGAGTTTTATCCCTCAAAGGGTCTTTTTATCTTCTACCTGTGAACCATCCCTAGAACAGTCCCTGACTCGCATACGTGGTATATGTCTTTGGCCAAAGGTTGATTTAGAAATGTGGCTCCCAGGCAAAAGAAGACTAGTCTGTCTGATGTGCTAAACAGAGACAAGCCATGTAGCACTGGCTGCCTAATTATTTTAAAGATAAATAGAGAAAACCCCAGACCGATAAATCTGTGAGCAATGGAAATCCTGGAACCTGTTTTATTCTGACTTTGTGATCTGATTCTGTAGTCTAAATGGCTTAAGCGCTTTTTAAGCAAGGCTGAGTTATTTGTAATATTTCTTTCCAGTTTGGATTCCTTCCTCTTCAAAGGAAAAAGTCATCATATAAATGGGTTGAAAGTCCAATATGCCTCTTCATCCCAGCCCAGTATCTTTTCCCTCAAGCAAAAGTTAACTTTATGCTTTTGAAACCCTGAAATTAGCCCTCTGATTCAAAGTTATTTTTACCTATACATACAGGCAGTGTAGGTCTTGTTTCCCTATGAGCATGGATGTTGGGAACTTCTTTGGAAAAGAGGCCAAGTCAAATTAAGCAGGCTTGAACCTTCGTGCATTGGAAGGTGGGATTTACACACTTAAAGTAAATATAGGAGTCATTAAAACTATCCTTGATTTCTGAAACGTACTTCTGGTCTTAATGAAGATTTGACTGATCTTGCTAAGTCTGCCTGGCCCTGAATAAGAGTTTGTAACTAAATACTTTTACAGCCATTACAGAGAAATCTCTAAGACTGCCCATCTGTCTTTTCTACACCTTCTATTTGTTAAGGCAAAAGCTTCTTTCTTGAGTGGGTTCAGTGTTAAGCCCTGAGGATTAATAAGGGTGCTTATCCCAGTTTTCAGTTGTACTGGAGCTCCTGCGTTCTGTCCAGAGTTATGAAATTTTAGCCATCTCCTTTCTGGTGCCCTCTCCAAAGTTCCAGGGAGAAGTAGGCACTGTGGAGGCAGCTCAGAAGGGGCACCAGAATATTATAGAATTATAGAATAGTTAGGGTTGGAAAGGACCTTAATATCATCCTTTCAGAAGTTTCTGAAATTTCCACAAAATGTGGCTTGATCCATACTGTTTTGGAATAGATGTAAGGGTCCAGAGCTGCTGAAGTCAGATTCCAGTTTGAACTTCTCCAGTGTTTAGAGGAGCTTGGGTCAGCATCTCTTGGATAAAGCAACTTCATTGTTCTGGTCTGAAACTCAGTCATTTTGACCGAGCTTACAGATGGCTGGACCCAGACATCACTTTGACCCCTTTTTTTCATCTAACCTGAGCAGTTAATGTGTGTATGGAATGGAGGTAGGGCACACCTCTAGCTCTGTTTGAAGATTCTGGTTGTTCCTTACTCACTGTGATCTGATTCTCATAATCCCTCTTGCTGGGATAACGTCATATTTTAGCCCTGTGGCAGGGTTTCCTCTATGTGAGCTTTCCAGCAGCTGTTCCATATCTTGAGCATAAAGTCACCATTTCCCCTCAGGCCCTACTGCTGTTTCTGGGTAGAGGGGAGTGGAGATGCTGTTCTAGCACACAGTGGGAAAAGGGAGCTGGGGAGGGTTGAAGAGAATGGAGGAAGGGCAGGAGGCACAGGGAGCAGCAGCTGCTGCTGTTATAAGTGAAAGCACTGCAAGACACTGTCCTTTTCATTCCTTCCCCCGCATACCCAGCCTTCAGTGAGGAGAATGGCAAACAAGCAGAATAAACATATGCTGCTCTATCCCAGGTGCTACAAGGAATGAAAGCTGTTAAATCCGGAAACAGAACTTGACCTTTTTTTGAAGGTTTCAGACAGATTCCCCAGTCCCATCTGTGTTGTTTGTGGCTGAAAGGAAAGCAAAAGGGATCAATGCTGAATGCTACAGTAGAGGAAGCTTTTAAAATAACAAGTTTATTAGAGCTCAGAGAGTCAGGCAGAAGGTTTGTTTTGCAGTGGAGGATTTAATAGGATACAGAAGGCCTTGTTCTTCCTTTTGACCATCCTTCCGGGAATCTGTTGACTAGTTTATTAGAGCTGGATGGTCTAAACATTTGAAAGGTAAATTTGGGACATATGACAGCAATTCCCATGCAAGTGCAGCAGCACAAAAATACAAGCAAGCATCAAAACTGTGACTTCTTGTGGCTTTGATACAGTCCCTCAGTATATAGGAGAGACGCTTATCAGTGCTTGTTTTCCCAGTTACATTTTCCCTGTTCATTGTTATTTGCACGCAGAATTTGGTGTGACTGGGTTTTTAGCACTTAGTAGGTTTTACATCTGAAAGAAAAATGTTGAAGAACAAGCTTTTTATCCCCAGCACTGTGAAAGTTCAGTGTCAAACCCCATGGTGTATATGGACTTAGGGAGTTGTAATGAGCTGTGATCCAGTGAGACATAGCACTGTGAGAAAAATGGTTGCACGTCATAACGTAACCTGAAATATGCAAATGCTTGATCAAGCAGGTTTCATTTTGGGTGTATTTTGTTTCTGATTTGGTATTCTCATGAAACAATGACTTTATACACATTCTATATTTTATCTGAATTTAATAGGCCAGGAGCTGAAGGAGCTCACAGGCTTAAGGAGCTATATGAGAAGTTTTAATATTAAATCAGATGATACAATGACTGATGATATAAACATTTCTCACTTGACGCGTTTATGCACAGAAGATTTCTCCATCTTTCCTCTTTCCTTTCCCAAGTTAGAAAGCATCTTAGACTAGGTTAAATAAGCTGGGAATATCTAGTCCATCTCTGCTTTCTGGGCTTAATCAACTGGTCATGAGGTCATGAGAAAATGGTCTTGAAAAACAGGCAGTCTCTTGTGGCTGAAGTGTCCACAGCTGTAAATGCTGGTGAGTGGTGGTTGGTATGGGCTTGGTTGGTGCAACTCAGGAAGGATAAAGTAACAACAGGCAATGCACCAATGAAGTATTGTGGCTCCGAATGTGCATAATGCCCTGATTTTTAGTAACTATTGTATCCTACCGTATGCTGCCACACCAGTCTGTGTGGCCTGATCTCCTTTCTAGCTCTGTAAAAGGGATACAGCTACTGATGTTTGAATCTAGCTACAGCTGTGTGTGATTAACTGTAGGATTTTAAACAAGCAAGATCACACACAGACAGACATGAAGCTTCACCAAGTCACACAGAATGAATATAGGGTACATAAATTTTAACTGTGGAATTTCTTACCTTGGGTTGGTTGAAGTCATTGCAATCTTCAAGTATTTTATCATGTGTATAAGTAAAAGGGTGGGAGGGCAGACATGCAACAGCATGCAGCTTCCACTGTGCCTGGGGATGGTGTTCTCGTAATACCAGAGGAAAGTTCAGGGAAATATTTGCACTCGGTAATTACAGTCTGGCTTTCTCTGCAGGGTAATTTCATTGTTGCAGTTGCCTTCATCTATCCAGGGAGTGTAGTGATAAAACTATTCTCCCTTCACTTTTGCTCTATTGTATTGTAGCTTTTCTGCGTACAAGCAGCAAAGAAGCAAGCAACTCTGATCAATAATCTTTCTGTTCCCGCAGGCAGAGATGAAGAGCTTGTTACTTCTGCTCATGCTAACAGTGATGCCACCTTCTGCATTTTCAGTAAGTAGAAGCTCTTCTGGTCACTGTTACACAAATTAAAGACACTTGTGCTAACGGTTGTCAACATCTTAAGCATTTTGTAGAAAGTATTCCTGAAAGAGCTAATATGTTCAAGTCATCAGGCCTACTGCAGTATGTTATGAAAAGTCTAAGGTGGCAATTAAATGACAAAATACTGGTAGTGCCTTTGGCTCAAGGGGTGTTATCTGCAAAGCTACGGAGAGCTATCACTTGAAGTAAGAAGAATGAATCTTTGGTTATCTGATTTTCTCTTTTCTTTGGTCATAGTGGTGTAAGTCATGGTTTAGCTTTACTGGGGGAGGTAACTTTTATGTTAAGCTAATTCGATACTGTCTGAAAAAGAACACAGCTATTAGGAACTGGGATTCCTCTTCCTTTCTGAGAGAGAAGTCGGATCTTTCTCAGAGCAGCTTGAGAACAGTATTTCTGAGTGTAACTTCAATTAATGAGTTGGACATCTGAGGCAAAGGTGACCTGCTGAGTGGAAGTGTTAGCAAAGGAAGATGCAATATGTGTGTTAGGTGTAAAGGAACAGAAAGGGGAGGAAAAAAGAGGTAATTATCACCTGGAGTAAGTGTTTTGTGGAAGTAGTGAGGAATTATAAATATGCCATTAAAATTAATGACTCCAAAACTTTAAATCTCTAATATGATTATGAATTTCTGTACCCCGATTCAGCATTTGCAAATGCTTTTTAGGCCTTCTTTGAAAAGCAGGGATGAGATGCCAGAAATCAAGCAGAGTTTGTTAGTCGTCACAGACATCCTATGTTACAGATGGAAATATGCTTAAATGAGATCTTGCTATCTCATACCTAATAGAAGGTGGTGCTGTATGCCAAAAGAACCAGAAATGGAGCACACTATAGTCAGTTCACCTGCCTATTTCCAACCTGGTGATGTTTTGGAAGGGAAATGACTGAAACACCCTGCAGCTGTGAAGGCTGACATTCCTCTCTAGCATTAGACTTTGTCACTTGCATGCAGTCAGTAGCTTCTCTTGAAGCAAGGCTGAATGGAAGGAGAAGGTTTTGCTTGGCCACCACTTAATTTCTGTTTCCCTGACATGTTGGATCTGTCAAGCCATGAGGAAGCAGGAAGATCCAGCAGCACTGAGACACTGCTGTGGTAATTCTCTTCTGTGAGGGAATAGAGTAATAGTTCTGGTTTCACATGGGCCATTCCTTACCAGATGCTAATGCAAATGGGCTGAACTATAGCAAGAGACAGGCTGTGAGAGCTGGAGCTGGCAGGACTGATTGTAGTGATGGCATGCAAGTCTGTGCTAGGTCAGGCTATGCACCAGAAGAGCAGTGGAACTGCCTGAACTCCCTAAGGTGGGATGGTTCTGAAAAGGCAATGCCTGCCTATCTGTATTTCACTGCTGAAGAGGGGGAGTGGTAGCCCTGCTGCTATACATGCAAATATTGTACTTATGTGGTGGGTGAAAGAAAGGAAAGGAGAGGTTGAGACTAAACGCTCAGGCAGGGAATACTGCAGGGTGGGAAAATAAGTTGGAGAATTGCTTGCTGGTTTACACCATTCTCCATTCCTTTAGGGCTTTACTGAGATGGCAGGCTTACTGAAAAATCACTTTAATCCATGTCACACAGCACTGAAAAGGTCCCTTCCCTGTGGTGTTCTTTTGTGATTCCTGGTGGCAGAGGTATAAGAGATTGTCAGATGGCATGCTGCATGTCCCCCCACTGAATGAGAAACACTTCCTTTAATTGTATAGTAGCATATCCCTAAGAAATTGAGGCTCTGTCACTTTAACTGTGCTAAAGCTACAGAGCAGTCTTGCAGCTGAGGCAGCAGCAATTGTTTTGATTTTGGTATCAAATGAGCTGCCAGTTTAGAAGCACATGGACAGAAAGTTGGATCACCTCCAGTAATGAATAGTGTACACCCCAGGAAGAAGAGGGTGGTGGTAAAACTAAAAACAGTGGAAAAGGCACTGTTTATTCCAGAATGAGCTGTTTGCCTCTTAGATCCATCCTGTGCACCAATGCAGACAATGATTGCTACCTGGACAGATTCTGTCCCAGAAAAAAGAAAGCATGAACTTGTAAACACACAGACTGACAGTGCTAATGGGAGTACAGCTATAAACCTGTGAACTGTGGGCTTACACAAGGATGGAGAAGATGAGGGATTCGTGTCTGCTCGTAATTAAAGGGTGTAGATTGATGCCTACTGTTTTTCATCACTTTTACTTTTGGAGTGGAGTAACTGAACTCGTTTTTACTTTATTGATTGTTAGGCTAGGGAAAGCAGCAATCGGAACAAGGGCAGAAATGTTGACAGGGCTGAGACTTTAAGAGCAGCTGAGGTTATTACCCACATCTTCTCTGCTCGCAGTCTGAGTGGCTGGTTTATCTGCCAGACATTGCAGGCACCATTAAGGAGCAAGAGAGGGATTCCTGCTTGTCAAAGCCATTGGCTGCTGAGAGCTTGCTGCCCAGTGCTCCACCCTTGGTGGGACCCACTACACTCCTTTCCTGCTAGAACATGGAGAGGGCCTTACCATACAGCACCTGCAGTGTCTGTCCCTTTTCACCAGGCTTTGAAGGAATTGGAAAAGAAGATCGCTCATTACTTGTAGCTCCTTTACTGTTTGCACTGTCATAGTACTAGAAGCTACAGCCTGATGGTTAGAAGGAGTTGTGTTTATGGGCTATGCAAACAGAAAACAAAGATGTCTCTCCATCTTTTATATGAGACAGAAGAGTCTAGTGCAACTTCAGGCCATCCTGTCATTGCTTCTAGGAAGACTGTGAACAGTGGCAATAATGGAAAATGTCTGGTTGAAGTGTTTTTCCTGTCTGTTAGTGCTGCTGCTGATGAAACAGTGGTTCTAGTGATTAGGGAAAATGAATTCTGAAAGTTTTCCACATGAATAATTCTTCTATTATTGTGCATGTGTTTGGCATGATTGTGTGTATGTTGTACACTTTGGGGTTGTTTTATGTTTAGTAAACATGACATCAGATTCCTCTCTCCCTCAATTTCTATTTTACAAGTGTGATTTCATGTTGGCAAATTTTTGCACCTGGAGTTCCTTCCTTCCAGATTGAAAATGCCTTATTTGCCCATATTATGAGACTATTTCAAGGAAAAGCTGCCGATCAGGGGAAGTTTTATGTAATCTTTTATTATCTGTAAGCATTAGCTAATAGTTAGATCATGTCCAGTACTTACATTTGCACCTAGATTGTGCTTCAGGTGTGCTTAAAGTAAAGGCTGGTCTGAGGCTTGGCTGAAAATCATACTCAAATACATTTAGTCTGGGCAATATTCCTTCCTATGGGTCTGCATTTCTAGGTAAAAATGCTGGGTTTAATTTCTTCTAAGGAAATTAATATTGTTATTGTTTAAACACTGTTAATCTATTGACTACACTTCTAAACCTCTTAACTAGATCTGACAGAAAGGGTGGAAGGTGCAGAAGGACCTAAATTAAGGTCATACAGAAACAGTGAAAATTACTGTGAGGAGGGAGAAAGAGGAGGATATGTTCCTATTGAAGAAAAGGTAGAAAAAGTGCACAAGAATGATTGTACTGGGCAATAATGTACTGTACAGTTCATTTTGCCCTCTGTCCTATCTCTGGCTATGTCACAAAAATGTGTCTAGAACAAGCTATAAGAGATTTGGTAGGTAAGTACAATTTTCCCCAATATGCTTCCAGTCTCCAGTCATTTGTAGTTTATGAACCCTTTGAAGGGGAGACATCTCTATTTCTCTTCCCTGAATTTGGTTAGTATCTCAAAGCCATGTAGACTTCTATCATTACAGGATTTCTATCATAAGACCAAGATCCTGCACTTGAGTTATAAAGACCAGCTCATATGTAATAATTTTGTGTTTTCTCCTGTGCATCGCTTAAGTTACCTACATAAAATCATAACTGTCATTGTAGTGCCAAGTCACGCTATACTGTCCTTCAATAGTCTCCGATTCTCTGTTGTCCTGTATTACTTTGAATTGCCCTTAACAGTTGCCTTTGTTACTTCTGTGGTTTTGGCATAACTTTTAAGTGTGTTGAGCAGTTAAGGTTCCTTACAGAATTCTGGTGCTAAACATCAGCTCTTGCAGTGGATGGAGATTTCACTCCTACCTTTGTCTTTGGGCCACCTGCTCATCAGCCATGCAAGGACTTTTATTCTAGCTGCTTAGCTTCCTTCAAAGCTTTAGGTGAAGGAATTTGTTGGAAGGTTTTTGGCAATCTGAGTCTGACATGTTGCCCTTGCTGACATGTTTGTGAATCTTTCAAAGAACTGTAACAGTCTTAGAAGGATTTCCCTTCAAAAAAGCCTTGTTGACTTTTTCCCAAATAGATTGTGTTTATGCAGGTGGCAGCTAATTCTGTTCTTAATTTATAATTTCTATTAATTTATCAGTAGACATCAATTTTACAATATGTGGGTATATGTCCCTTGGTTTCCTCTGGGATCCTTTTGCAAACTGGTGTCAGATTTTCCACTTTCCAGTAATCAAATGCCAAAGTGCTTTTAGCTGAGTGTGTTGTCTGCTGGTATGAAACAGTTTATCCATTTCACCCTCCAGTTCCTGTTAGGCCCCTTGGATAAACAACTTCTGATGACTTCATACTGTGTGTTTTGTCCACTTTTCCAAATAAGTTTGGGGTCATAAAGTTTTCTCACAATCCTCCTCTTTGTGGAGTTTTCTGAATGTCCCCAATTCCTTCCACAAGGATTCCAAGAATTAATTTGACTTCTCTGCAATGGCTGTACCTTTTAGACAGCTTTTTTTATACCCTAGCCAGCTTCAGGCCACCCAGATTTTCTGGAAGGCTTTCCATTTCCAAAGAGTAGCTATTATCTGCTCTGCACACTAGCCAGCAATCCAGTGTGTGCCTGGTTCTGCAGTGGGTGTGCACCATGTCCTGCACAGCTGACAGGAGAGCAGGGGATGTGGAAGGAGCCATGTGTATGATGGGACAGTCCCATGAGGAGGCACAAGAGCGAGGAGTGTTGGGGATGTGAACACAGGGAACATGGAAAAGAGTTGGGAACAATATGGAGGAGGGTTAAATGGTGTAGGGAGACCCTGAAGTGTTTTGAGGAGATGAAGATGTAGGGGAACTGATGAATTTTAGTGGGTTTGTTAGAGTGGATGTGCTAAAAAGCCATGGCTAGGGTGGCAGAGGGGAATGAAAGGAGATACACACAGTGAGTATAAACCACAAGCCATTAAAATTTACGGAGCCTTGCGATTTTTTCCTACTCTTTGTGAAGCAGTTGTCTTAATACAATACTCTCCTCTTCTGTACCATTTCATATTTCACTTCCTGTTGTCACCATCTTGTTCACTTTCATTCTTGCTTTTCCTAGTTTTGCTTAAATGCAGTTCTTTGATTGCTTATTCATTATTCATAAAAATGGTACTTGGCATTCTTCACCCTCAAAGCTCTTTTCAAGCCTGCTGTGTCTGAGCCAAGATCAATGAGATTATTAAAAACATGCCTTGCTGATGTGTTTCTGATTAATTTGCCTAATTTTTGTTGCATTTTTGGCTAATAGCATTGCCAGTTGCAGATGGATTTATCCTGAAAATACATCTGTTGGAATAGTAGCATATATCTACATTATAAACATGTGAGAGAAACTGAATTTTTTCAGCTCACTTTCAATTCAGTGTGAGTGTTGAATGCCACATGTCTTTAAGGGCTTAGCTATGTGGAAACCTTATAGGTGGTCATCATTATAGTACTGGGTATAGAAAGAAGAAGTAAATGCTTCGCAACCTGAAAAGCAACATGGTGTAAGGATATATATATATAATGTGTGTTGTTTTTGTCAGGGCCCTGAGGACACCACTGGGCTTTTCTATCCCTGACTGGGCTCCCCACAGCCCAGGACCCAATTGCAGCCCCCCCAGGGCTGTCAGTTCCTGCTCCAGCAGTGCTGCAGTGGGGCCCTGCATAGCCCTCCCCATCCTGGCAATGAGACCTGAGGAGCCAGGCCCACCTGAAGCTCACATCCCAGCCTGGCTTCAGAAACTCCAGAAAGTAGATATTTCTTTTAAAAAAGGATGTAGGGTCACTTCAGAAATACTAAGAAAGGTTAAAGAGAGAGAGAGTCTGATTTTTGACTGCCTAAAGTAACAGTAATACCACATCACTTATTTTATCATTGACAGCAATATTTGTTTTCAGCGGACAATTGTACTGTGTGTTGTGGTCAACTTCCAGTGTTTCCCACCATATTCTCAGTGTTGGAGAAGAGATTTGATTCAGGTCTGAATGGAGTCTAGTAACTGTGTGACACAGCCCAAGAAGCCACAGAAACAACTTTACCATGTCCAAAAAGGTACTTCAGTTGCAGCTCTATAGACCAAAGCTATGTGACCTGATGCTCTAAAAGCAAGTATTAGTCTTGTCCAAAACTTCTCCGGCATGGCATGGATATTGGTAATCACATGCTTTGAGCAGCGATTGTTGGAGTGATGTAATGTGATGTTTTGTTGCTGCTTGTCAGACCGGAAAGGCAGCCACAAAGAATCACAGAGTAATTCAAACTATCTCTGGGCCCTCAAAGGTGCTCAAAGAGTAAGAGAAACACTGTGCCTAAATGCCTGGCTGGCATTTAGGTTGTTTGGACCTGTGACTACAGACCTTCACAGCTCACTTTGGACTGCATAGTATATTGATGTTTGCTTTGATAGCTTGCTAGCATTTGAGCTGCCTTTGAGTTGCAACAAGGCACTGGCAAATTATTCATGCTGAATTACTAGTCTACATTTTGGTTCTATGAACTGTGTGGGTCACTGCATGTCTGCAATGCATACACCTGGGGAGCACAGTCCTCTTCCCATGCACAGTTTCCTATCCGTTTCATCAGACTGGCTGAGAAGTCTTTCGAGGGCCCTTTCTGAAGTTTTTATGCACTGCCAACGTTTTCTATCTGAGCTGAGTCCCATTCATAACTCTTCTTCCAGTGCATGTTTCATTTACAAAAATAAATATTACATTGTATATATTATCCTTTTCCAGAATTCTTTTGTTTGTGTCTGATGCCTAATGGAATTGTCCTTGAAGACAAAGTCTGGAGCTCTACTGACTCAGAGGCATAGCTTTTTTTACTTGCTGGTTTTATCAAATACAATTGGCTTGATAACAGCAGATGCTGCAACTATATCAGCAATGCATCTGTCTAGGAACTGATGAAAGCAATGCAGTGTTCATAAAAACGAAATCACTGCCTATCCTGGGTTTGGCTGTAACAGTTATTTTTCTCCTTCTCGGTAGCTGGTGCAGGGCTGTGTTTTCGACTTTAGTCTGAGAACAGCACTGATAACACACTGGTGTTTTCAGTTGTTGCTAAGTATTTCTTACCCTGATCAAGGACTTCTCAGTCTCATGCTCTGCCAATGAGGAGGGGCATGGGAAGCCAGGAAGAAGCAGAGATAGGACACCTGACCTGAACTAGCCAAAGAGGTATTCCATACCACAGCACATCATGCCCAGTATAGAAACTGGGGGGAGTCACCCAGAAGGCCGAGGTCACTGCTCAGGTCATGCTGGGTATTGGTCAACAGGTGGTGAGCAATTGTATTGTGCATCGCATGTGTTTATTGTTTTCTTTTCCCTTTCCCCTTTTAGTTTTATATTCTCTTCCCTTGTTATTTCCCTTATCATCACTATTATTGGTGGCAGCAGTAGTGATTTGTGTTATACCTTAGTTACTGGACTGTTCTTATCTCAACCCCTGGGAGTTACATTCTTTTCATTTTCCTTCCCATCCCTCCAGGAGCAGGGGATGGGGAGGAGGAAGAAGAAGAGGGGAGAGCAATGAGCACTGAGAGCATGTGGTGCCAGGGTCGCTTGCACCATCAATATGTGTGTATTTCTGTTGTCTTAGCAGGCAATAAAACTAGACAGAGCAGTTGGGCATTAAGCGACAGTCCTTTCTGGAGTTTTTAGAAGTCAACTAAGATGGTTGCATGCATTTTCTGTCTTTTCCTGAAACATTAAAATATATACCTAATGCAGATAAGGGAATTGTGTTCTTGTATGCATGTTAGGCTAAAGCGAGGGAGGGATGGAAACAAACGAATTGGTAACAGTGATGAAATTTGTAAATTTTTAGTTCTGCAGTCCAGGAGGGACCAGGATTTAGTTGTCCTGGCTGACAACACATAAAAGCATTCCAGAGTCTGAAGAGAGCAGAAAGAGGCTTTTGGAACAGAAACTAGCTGACAGCACCTAAAAGCATGCTGTTATCAGCTGATGTAAAAATAGATTTCTTATTTACTATAAATATGCAGCTTCGTACCTGCTCGTATACACATGCATGCAGCTCTGAATAATGAGGACACTGCGCAGATTTCTGAATGTGGGAGTTGGGCCCCTATTAAAATGTTTCTCTAGCATTATAAGGCCTTGGGAGGATTGTTCTGGCTGATGCTCCTTTTCTGGTATACATAAATGGAGTGATACTGAGAAAATGATTGTTCCTGCACTCTGCAGATGCATAAGCCTTACAACAAAGAGTCCCTGCAGATTTACTCTCTATAGGAGGAATAAAGAATGCTGCTTCTGTAGGAGGGTTATTGGAATATTTATCAGGTTGGTGTGGGTGTCAGGGAAGGGCTTTCTGTCCTAATTGCCTTCCAGTAATCTGACTTTCAAATGCTCTTCCTTTGGATTTTTATCTACATGTTTTCTTCTTCCTTATGCTGACTTAAAGGTCCCTTGTTTCCAGGGTGAGCTAATACTGATCCTAAATCAGTCAGCTGATACAGAGGAATAAGACTGCAGAGAAACAGAGTGGTAGCATGTTTCATTCTTTAGAGAGTAAGGCAGGGGGGATTACAGGGGGAGGAATTAGGTGATGGAAATAAAAACTTGGGAAAATAAAATGCCTTGCTGAAAGCTGAAACACTGTTCATGGGATTGCTCCCAGAAAGGCAAGTGAGAATGAAGCAAGCAAACACTGAGCTCAGTACCTGGAATGGAAGAATGGGAGAAGGGTTTGGCAAGGGGTCAGGGAGATGTTGACTTGGCAGAGGGAAGGTATGTACAAGTGGCTGTGACATGGGTAGTGCCATTGCTTGAGCAGGGTGAAGGCAAGCAGAGTTTGTCTGAACCAGAAAACTTGTCCTGAAGGATTTTGGTTGTAGAGGTATTAGAAAGAATTGCACAAAAGTTTTGTGAAGCAAATTAAATAGCATGGGCTAGGAAGAAAGTGTTTCACATTAGAGCAATATAGATAGTAGTCAAGAAGAATCTGGGATAACTCTGCAGCTAAGTAGTTGTGGATAATTTGGTAATAAGTGCATAAATATGATCAGCTAATACATCTGACTGTTGCTCTGCCAACAGCAGGAAATTATTCTGTGAAAGAGAGAAACAGGACTGTAACTCGGAAGCATACAATCAGGCAGGGACTATGTGTAGAAAATTACAAAACTTGTTTACATTACAAGGGAGGATTAACTCGTGCATCTTGCCTGAGTTGGATTCACTGGGTAATGTATTAGGCTAGCTCCTATTTCTAGGAGAGACCTGGCTGTCTTCTGTAAAAGCAGTTATCAGTTAACTGAAGTGAAAATTATGCTTTTAAAGTGAGGAGCTTGTCCCTTTTCTGTAGGCCTTGGAAAGTGAGCTGAGTGGTTTAATATCACTGCTATGGTGAAATCCTCCATTTCTAGACTGTTCCTCTGCTCCAGCAGAAAACCTATTTACTAGCTGAGTGACAATCTGGGAATAGTTTACATGAGGATGCATGAGGGACAACAGGAAAGAATGGAAACAAGAGTACAAACTGGGAAACATAGAGGATGGGAACAAAGGATGCTGTGTGCAAGTCAAAAGGAGCTGTGTGAAATTAGATGATGTATGGGCACCCAGACCCACGGTTTCATTATGTAGGCCTGGTGGGATACTGTGCACATGGAAGGGAATTAGACTACATATCAATATTTTTTTGCCTTTTGTTTCTCTGCCTGCCCACTCTTCACTACCCCAAATGTTCAAGTGCCCAAGTGGTATGCATTACCTTCTCAGTTGTATAATATACACGCAAACTGCCCTTCAGATGCAGCTGCACAGCAAACCGTCTTTTCGAAGCATCACTCCCTGTGTACCCCTGCATTTACCTTCTTTTCCCAGGCAACATTAATCCTCTTGCTTCTTGCAATTATTCTTTTTTCTCAGAATATTGCTGTTTTGTTTCTGCTAAACTCCCATGTCCTGCTGTATGTGGATCTCATCAGCTGCAGTAGGCCCTATTCTTCCTGAAAATATGATATTTCACATGCTGCTGAAACAATGTTATTTTGGTTGGTTCTTGTAACTTCTTGTCTGTACTATCATTTCTTCTAATGCTGGTATGCATTCATACTTTCTAAACACAAAATTAATTAAGGCTGTAGCTAATGATGATGCAGACCTTGACCTCATCATTAGATACAGTTGGGTAGGGAGAAAAAAGTTCCATGTATAGCATTTTGTTGCAGTAAAAAGTGTGTTCCGGGGGGTTCTTTACTGCTTTCTTTACTTCTCTTAAGTATCTGTCTTGGAGCCAAGGATTTGGGAGTAAGTGGCTCCACTGATCTGGTGTGGAGTGACAGTGTTCATAGTCCCTGAAGTATTAAACTTGCCTTTGCTGCCTTGCTGAGAGGGAGATGTTATCCTTGTTCAGGTGGTTATTCGGAAGTGCTGAGATTCTATGAATAGGCAAACAGTAACAGTTTAAGGAAGATTAAAAAGCTGGATGTGCTGTGTGGCTTCAGGAAGCCAATACTCTTGAAAAATTTGAGGCTTGACGTTTCTGACATAGTATGCCACTTTTCATACGAGGAATACAGCCCAGCAAGAGAACGCATAGGAGTTCCTCTTCATTTTCATGGTTTTTTTCCTGTGTTGCCATCGCTGTTTGCTATGTCTGTGGGGTTTTATTTACAGGGTCACCGGATGAAACGGCAGATTGATGTCTGGGGCAGCTGGGGTGAATGGGGCAAGTGCAGTCGGAGCTGTGGCGGTGGAGTCAGCTTCCGGCAACGGGGCTGCTACTCCCAGAGGTGAGGGCTAACTTCTCTTTGTTTTCTTTAAATGTGTTTTTTCCTGAGCTCCTGCAATAATGTACCTGTACATCTGCAGAACAAAAATGACCTAGTGTTTGATTCCAGGGGGGATTCAGGGGAATAAGTCACCTGAGTCCACTTGGAGATGATCCTCAGCTTCAGTCTTATCATTGTTTTGAGCAGTGTTCACTTCAACACATCCTTGCTTTAGCTCCTTTGCTAGAGCACAGAGGTTTTCCTGTGAGATCTGAGGCTGTGCAATCAGGGGATTGGCATGGCAGCAGCTGTTCAATCAGGTCTAGTGTGGCAAGCCTGTGGGAGAGGAAGAACAGTCCAAAGTAGTAAGTTTCTCTCCCAAGATCTGGCGACTATGCCAAGATTTTCCTAGGGTAATGATTCCTGGGAGACTAAATTGTCCCAGAAGAAATATAAGAGTAGGGTTTACTCAAGCAGCATTAACACTGTGCCACCTCATTTGCAGCTGGGTTAGATGCAGTGAGGGTGATTACTGGGACTGCACCTCTTGGGAATAATGGACCTTAGAGATCCTGTTATGGATAAAAACAAAGAAAACGGGGGCAGGGGGGAAGCCAGACTCTTAGTAATATCCTGAAAAGAACAGCCTCTCTTTATGTTTGGAGAAATGAGAGTGGGATTTTCAGTAGAAGAATCCAGAAGAGCACTGCTTCTTCCCACCCAGAATAAAGAAAGGTCTCTTTTGAAGGCTACTTGTTACGGTGTACACCTGCCAGAATCCCTGCAGGCCTGTTCTCCTTTTTGGGAGATATTAGACACTGGTTGACGTTTCAGATCTATTTCCTCTGTATCTGTAGCTCTCTGTAATTCTCACCTGCAGTAATCATAGAATCATAGAAGAGTTAGGGTTGGAAAGGACCTTAAGATCATCTGGTTCCAACCCCCCTGCCATTGGCAGGGACACCACACACTAAGCCATGTCATCCGAGACTCTACCCAGGCTGGCCTTGAACGCCACCAGGGACAGAGCATTCACAACTGCCCTGGGCAACCCATTCCAGTGCCTCACCACCCTTACAGTAACGAACTTCTTTCTTAGATCTAACCTGAACTTCCCCTGTTTAAGTTTAAACCCATTTTAATTTGACTGGAATGAGAGTGTTCTACACTTTCCATAGGCACATTTACCTCTTTCTATCAAACTGCATGTAAGCAGCATGTTAGGTGATGTGCATACCTATCCTATATTGGCCGCTAACCTCCTACTGCTCATGTTTCTGGTTTGGGTATTGGCACTTTGCTGTTTGCTGGACTAAAAGCTCCATTTCCATTATTTAATTGAAACATTGTCCTGAAGAGCTATATTGCAATTGTTCATGGTGTGTGTCTCATTCATGCCAAAACCCAAGTCATAGCAGAAATGGCACTACGAGATGCTGGCTTACTTTGATAGAAAAGTAATGCATTGTAGTTCTTTTGCTGTTTCAGGAAACTGTGAGGGTGATATGTTTGATGTGAAGGTGATTTTTAATGTCTGCCATGAGATGATTTTTTGTGTGTCTGTTCTTCAGAGAGCTTCATGTTGATTTTCTGTCTTTCAGGGCAGAAGTTTCTTCTGGTTGTGTTGGACCAGCTCGAAGCTACCAGTCATGCAACATTCAGGTACAGTGTTCTGCTTGTCCTCTTCTTTGTTTTTGCTTGCCTGTTGCTCCTTTTCTCCAGACAAACATCACTCTTGTTCATAAGTAATATGTCATTATTAGTTTCTCTTTCTGTGGCATCACTGGTGAATGCAGTTCATCAACAGTACCCTTCAAAAGCATATTGAATTTATGCCCCTGATCTTATATGGGAGCAATGTAGTAAAATACCTCTTTTTGTTGTGCATTTAACTTTTTTCCTTTTTATGATGACCCAATACGAACATTTTCTCTTGCAACAGAGCTGCCCGGAAGGCTCCCGGGATTTCCGGGCAGAGCAGTGCGCAGAGTTTGATGGGAAAGAATTCCAAGGAAAGAAATACAAGTGGCTTCCATATTATGGAGGTAATGATAAACATGAAGGGTTACATTTTATCCTTAACTATCAACAGTATGTTTTGAAGTGATTGTAATGTTTTTGACTGTAGTACCCTTACTGGGGGGCAGAGGCTTGCATAGGAAAAATCTTGTTGCCAGCTACAAAACATTCCTCTTGCAGACACTGGATGCACAGGCCAAGAGACAGCTCCCATTGCAGCATTACATAGTTGTCTCTTCTAACAGCCATTCTTTCAGAAACTTAAGAAAGCTCTAACTGGTTACAGATAAGTCTTAAAGTATCAGAGAAGCAGAAGCTGTGCTATATTTTTCAATATTGGGAAAGAATATTAGCATGGCACAGGAGAATCAAATTCATATAGTTAATGAGTGCTTCAGGAAATATGACATCTCTTTCTATTGGCTCCTGCTTTCTTGAGGAATCTGCTCAGAGAGCAGGTGTAGAAACCAGAGGTCCTCGTTCTGAGCTTTGGTATGTTGTTAGTCATAGTTGTTTAAGAAATCAGGAGGGATTTCAAGATAGATTTTGTTTGTTGGCTGTAAAGGTAACAACTCCCTTGTGTTCTGTAGCAGCACATGTTCTCATTCTTGAAAGCATTGTGCTTTAAAGGAGCTTAAGAACAGTCCTGCTAAGGAATATAACAGAATATCCACCTGGCCTAACATCCCCCTTCCACCACTGGCCAGTCAAGGTGAGCAAGGAAATGGCTCTATATATTGGGGCTCTACTGGGGCATTTTTCCAGCCCCAGCAGCCTGTGACCCAGAAATTTGTTCAAAATCTGCCACTTAATATGAGTTAAGTTTCTGCTCCTGTGATCTAAAACCAAGCTCTGATGCATTAGCCGTACTACAGGATGTTTGTTTTCTTCTCTCCTACTAGCACCTAGTAAGTGTGAGTTAAACTGTATCCCCAAGGGAGAAAACTTCTACTACAGGCACAAGGAAGCGGTGGTAGATGGGACTACCTGTGAACCTGGCAAGCGGGATATTTGTGTAGAAGGAGTTTGCCAGGTTAGTTATATTGTTGTTTCCTTCCTTTACTATTGGGTCTGTCGATCTTTCTGTTGCTTCCTTTTGTTCTACTTGATCTTTGATAACAGCATCAGAAAAGGAGAATCATTTAATTACCAAGGTTCTGAGGAGCATGTGGACAGCATTTATCTATCTGTCTCTGAATGTGAAGTAGAAGATGCTAAGCCTATCCTTTCTCTGGCAACTCCTTCCTTGCCTTATCCTGACTTCCCAGACTCCTTAGATCCAGGCTTCCTCATTAGATCAGTCCAGCATTTGGCCATTTTTTCTTTCCTCTGTCATTACTATTTGTTCATATCAATGTTTCTGTGCTCTGCAGGCTGTTGGCTGTGATAACATGCTGGAATCTGCCAAGAAGGAGGACAAGTGCCTTCAGTGTGGAGGAGATGGCAGCACTTGCTATGTTGTGAAGGGCACTTTTGATGTGCCCAGCCTCCCCAAAGGTACAGATGCTCTAGGTGGTTTGGGCAGGTGAGGAGGAGAGAGGTAAACCTAAAGGCAACTGCTACAGAAGCTGGTGGGGACACCTGATCGCAGGATTGTCATAGGCAGGCTTAGGTGTTCATTTGAAATGTCTGTATAGCATGTAGCTCTTCATCTGCCTTAGCATCACAATATGTACTGATGGCCTTATCCTAGGAATCACTTCCTTAGCCTCCACACAGATTGAAGCACTTGCTGTGCTGCTGGTGTCTTTCCTGGTCAGTCTTCAGCAGGTGCTATAAATGTGCCATATGAACATAGCATATACTGCCTTCATAAGGCTGCCTCCCTCTCCAGTCTTGATAGCCCCACCAGGATTAGTGCAAGGCTAGAAAAGGGACTGCATCTTTTTCATCTGGCCAATTTTGAAAAGTGTCAAGATAACAACTACAGCTGCAGTCAGATCTCTCTCTGTTTGAGCTCCAGTAGGATGCTCGCTGAAAGTCCAAAGATTATAAAATCTGAAAAATGAACTTTGCACTGACCCCTATGCTTACTTTTCTGAGGTGAGATTAGAACTTTTTACACATGGGCTGACCTGTGGATACTGTAGGGTGAAGCTAATAGAATGCTGATAAAGAGACAGCTGAAAAGCTTCAAGTCACCATCATAAAGCTCATTCAGCTATTCAGGCACCAGTGAAACAGTGAGCATCTTTGGCACCAAAGAGTGACTGTGTGGCATCCACAGATACTGAATAATGCCTTTCTGGTCTTTTTCAGGTTACAATCAAATCTTCATAATCCCTGTGGGAGCCACAAGCATCCAAATTAAGGAGGTTAAGCCCAGCAGGAACTTCCTTGGTAAGATTGATGTCAGAACTTGTGTTTCAGCCCATTTGGATTCCAGCCATTGCATTAAAACAAGGAGTTTAGCTGATACAGCAAAATTTGACCATGAGTACTGCTCTTTTCCTTGGTGATTGTAAATCCAAAGAACTGCTGCCACACGTAAGTTTGGGATGGGCTTCTTTTCCACATAGATATGTTTTGGGTATTTCTATGTACAGTCTCAAATTCTGGTCATGCTGCAGAGTGCAAAAAGAAGGTAGGAATGTCCTCACCTAGCTTTCTGGGCAGGGCTGAGAAAATTCCAGTGAAGAAAGCAAATACTATTCTGCTTTCTGACTCTTCTATTGCCCAGTGCTTTGGACAAATCTGGCTCGTGATGTTTGCCTTTGTACAAAACTCAGATGCAGCACCAAAGGCTTTATTTTCTGAACAGAATATCTGATGAACAGGATAGAGGTGTCGAGGCAGTGTGGTGTGAATCCCGCATCTTAACAGCAAACAGGACAGAGGATGACATAGGCTGTGCAGAAACAGGGCTGGAATGTACTGGAGACATTTGGCTGTGCAGTAAGAAAAAGTGTTTGGTCTGCAGTAAAGCTGGCAAGATCCACTGTCTGAGTGTGGAGCAGCTTCTGGCACAAGAGCCTTACAGGGGATGCATGGTTGTAAGATGATGGTCACCTTATTGCTACACCTGTGACACAGGGTCGAGCGGAAACAGGAGCATCCCTGTGGAGTTCTTATGGTCCTATATTGATGTGTGAACTTTTGCTGTGTTGGTAGATGCTGCCACATTAGATGGTCACCACTCTTAAAGGGTTGCGGTACTGGTGTGAGGAGCTGGAGTTCAAATGGCAGAGCTGAGAGCTCTGGATTGACAGTACCCTGGAAGTCTAGAGCAGGCTCTGTCTCATGGCACCTGGAGCTAAGTTGCAGGTTATAGGGATGTTAATTTGCTGCCTTTTCTTCTCTGGCACGTGGGTTTGTGCAGCTGTCAAGAGCGTGCGAGGGGAGTATTACCTGAATGGGCACTGGACAATCGACTTCAGCCGAGCTCTGCAGGTGGCTAGCACGGTTATGCACTATGACCGTGGCTCGGAGGGTGACCTGGCCCCAGAGCTCCTCCATGCACAAGGTCCCACCACAGAACCCCTCATCATTGAGGTAAGCAGCTGTGCTTGCCCCCACTGATACTCTTGCTGTCTGGTTGCATAGCAGCCCTTGATTTGTGCAGTGGGAGTGCATTGGTGTGGACCACATAGAACTGGAGACTGGAGAAATGATGGAGCCCTCAGGAGTCTTACAGAGCTGTAGGCCCCCAAGATATAGACCCTGTAGGCCCCCAAGATATAGACCAAGGTGGTCTTCTTACAGAAACAGCAGTATTTTCTGCACTGATTCTGCTGCCTAGAAAGGAGAAGGGCAAAGCTTATTGGTGTCTTCCTGCCTATTCCCTTGGGTTCTGACTTCAAGGGAAGTGAGTGAGTCAGCACCAAATGGTACTGGGGCAGGGACAGGCTCTAGGGCACTGCTTGTTATGTTCTTTAGGCCAGGTAAGGACACTTACTGTTACAGGCACAGCTGGATCTCCTGACACTGAGAGGATGGAATGCACCCTCCTGTGAAAAATAATGCTCTCTAGAGTATCCTAGAAGGCGAGGATTAAATACAGCCTAGAGAATAAGTGCTCCTGGAGTGGGAGGGGTGCAGGTCAGCTTGACCCCTCAGGCATGTGTGAGAAATGCTGTGAAGGGGAAAGTGCTGTTGCTGTTATTTCCCTGACTTTCTCACATGCTCTTGCAGCTCATCAGCCAGGAGCCAAACCCAGGGGTACAGTATGAGTACTACCTGCCTGTGCAAGGACAGGCCTCGGGCTACAGCTGGAGCTACGGTTCCTGGAGTGAGTGCAGCTCTGAATGCGGAGGAGGTAAGGGGACAGGATCAGGGCTGGCTGCCACACTGAAGACAGTGTGCTGCTCTCTGCAGCTGCTTCCCAGCAGTCTGTCTCCTGCTGGCAGACAGCACAGGTATCTGCAGGTGGCAAATAAGATTTGGTCAAGGGAAGGTAACACATGGAGTCACAACAGTACTGCCTCCCATGCCTCGTCCTGTCTTATTTTCATTGCCCTAATCCATAGACTTGTTACTAGGATCTGTTTTGGTTTGGTTCATTTCTCTTCAGTTCTTTATGTCCTTCTCAGGCTTTTTGAACTGCTCGAGATGTCCTCTCCAAACTGACCTGGCCTACATAACTGAGTCCCATCATCACCTTTTCCATTAATAAAGTTATGGATTTTAACCTAAAAACAAACAAAAAGCCCCCAAACAACAAAAACAACAAAACAACAAAAAAAAACCAAAGCCAACACCAACAACAACAAAAAAAAAACACACAACAACAACAAAAAAAAAACAGAAAAACCAACCAAACAAGCAAACAAAACAACAAACAAACCCCAAACCAAAATCAAAACACCAAAACAACAAACCCCAGTAAAACAACAAACCTGTCCAGCTGACTTGTAAATAGAGTTCCTATCAGCCTCTTCTGGTCTTACATGCTAATGGCCATTTCAATAGTTTTTGCCATATTGTGGCTGTACGTGCTGATATTGCCTTTGCCTGGGCACTCCTATCCTGTAGGAAGCATGAAGAGTTGCAAGTTTTTCTCCTGTATCTAGTCTTCTCAAGACTGACCTGAGTCTAACAGGAGACTCCCAGCTCTGCTGCTATATACTGCACACATCATGCAGTGTTTCTTGTTGAAGTCCTGGGTATGGTGCTTCCCTTGTGAGTATAAATCCATAAATAATAGGAAAATGCTCCTCAGGTACGCAGAACTATTCTGGCTCTCTTGCCCTTCCAGAGGACTCCTGAAAGGAGTTGGGGAAGCATCATTTGTGCACATAGTGACAAACCAAGATCTGCACGGGACTCTCTTTCCAGGTTCGCTGCAGCAGGTGTGGATTCTGCACTACTTTAGAAACTTGTCTTGCCACACCAGCACATTGCAAACCTGGTTCTGGGTAGCCTGTGTTGATCAGGGTACTCTTTTGCTTCTCCTTTAGGTTTCCAATCCCGCTTGGTGTTTTGTACCATAGACAATGAAATTTATCCAGACTATATGTGCAGGAATAAACCACAACCAGACAATAACCGGACATGTGGCCATCAGACTTGTCCCCAGACAAAACGGTAAGATTTTCTTTCTTCTTCTGGACTCTGACTTCTTCCTGAGGTGCTTTTAGAACCAAGAAACAGAATTACCCTCTCACTTTTCCACCTCTCCTGGCCGCCAGTGTGCTTCTCTCTAAGGAACTGTTTCACTTCTTAGAGAATCATAGAAAATATCATAGAATCAGAGAAAGCCCAAGACAAGGCTGGTGGTGATAACACTGTGATGAGCGCTTAACACTTTCTTTCTGTGTGCACAAGGAAAGGGCTAAATACATCCTATGTTCATTTTATGGACCAGTTAAATTTGCTTTCCAGAGTAGGATTGTGGAGGACAGTCTTCTAGCCCACATAGGAGGTAAGAAGCAGATTCTCTGGGTTTTGTTCTTGTCATGGTTTAAGCCCAGCAAGCAACACAGAAAACCGTGCAGCCACTCACTCACTCCCCACTTTCTTCCTTCCCCTGCTCCTGGAGGGATGGGGAGGAGAATCGAAAGAATGTAACTCCCACGGGTTGAGATAAGAACAGTCCAGTAACTAAGGTATAACACAAATCACTGCTGCTGCCACCAATAATAACAATAATGATAAGGGAAATAACAAGGGAAGAGAATACAATGGCTTACCACCCCCCAACTGATACCCAGCCTGACCCAAGCAGTGATTTGGCCCTTCCAGGTAACTGACCCCAGTTTATATACTGGGCATGACGTGCTGTGGTATGGAATACCTCTTTGGCTAGTTTGGGTCAGGTGTCCTGTCTCTGCTTCCTCCCGGCTTCCCCTCCTCCCTGGCAGAGCATGAGGCTCAGAAAGTCCTTGGTCAGAGTAAACATTACTGAGCAATAACTAAAAACATCGGTGTTATCAGCGTTGTTCTCAGGCTGAAAGTCAAAACCACAGCACTGCACCAGCTACTAAGAAGGAGAAAAAATGACTGCTACTGCTGAACCCAGGACAGTTCTTTTCAACTGGAGCCTGCAAAAACAGTGGGAGGTCAGAGCTGGTGTCATTTTGTCATTTCTGCATTTCCAGTGTCCTTGCTCTAAGAAAGGGATGAATCCTGGAATCTTTTAATTCACCAGCATTATCAAACCCCTTTACCCAGCCCTTTCCACCCTTGCTGATATAGCTTTACAGTCAGCTTCACTTGCCTCTCACATGGGCATCCAGAGCTGTGATCAGCTGTATCTGGTGGGTGCAGTGGAAGCCTGTGAGTACTGTTGTGGGTGAGGGGGCACTTGGAAACCTGGGAGCATTTCTGAATACGTGGCAGTCTGTAGGTACTTGTTTTAAATTCTTTAAATCCTTTGTTCTGTGTATAAAGGACTTCTTACATCTATCTGCCGCAAGACTGGAGTCACAGCGGAGCGCGGAGCTCTCAGATGAAGAGGTAACAAGAAGGAGGCTACAGAGAGCACAAGAAGGCAGCTGCTCTCTTCTGCTCTCCACCTAGCTGCCCGGCAAAGATGGGGGAGCTTTCCTCTTTGGCACTGGTGGTAGCAGTTGGTGGTGCTTTGCTTTGGATTCTTGGCAATGAAAATGACGGTGGAGGGTGCTGGATGGCAGCCTTGCTTAGGTGTTTGTGCGTGCTGCTGGTAACTTGATTCTTGTGGGACTCAGAAGGGGACAGTTTCTTCATAGCTTTTGGATGCTTATCCTGGTAACTGTTGGGTTGGGTTTTTTTATGGAATAAAGGTAAAGAGGTGAAGGGGTGTTAATTTTTGAGTTATCAAGATAAATTAAAGAACAGAAAGGAACAGAGAGCATGATGGACTGGGCAACATAAACATTGGCTAGGATGCCAGCATGCCATAGCAAAGACTTCAGGGTTTCTAAAAAGCTCTTCTTTCTTTGACATGGGACCTATAGCAAGCAGGAAAGTCCCTATAAACTGAGATGAATACAAGGACATGAAAGATTCAATACTTACATACAATGAGGTATGCTAAGTAAAAAAGATCAAAAGAAAGCAGTTATCCCCCAGTAAGATGCTAATCGTGCAGGACTTGCAATTCTTTGCTCTCTGACAAGGGTCCCAGGCTTACAGCTGACCTTGTCTTACAAAGGAAATGAAACAAGTGTCAAGAGAAGAAATTGAAAGAAGCTGTAGATGAATGTTCCTAGTTAGTTTCTAAAACTGTACACTCACTTTACAAGAGGTAGAATTCAGTTTGGGGGGAGGGGGTTATTCCTTCTGGCGTTTCTGAAAAATCTTGATCAAAGCATTTGTTTTGAGCCCTGAAACCACACTGCTCTGAGTGGCTTCTACTTGCTGTAGTTGTTCCCTTTCCAATGGGAACATCTTATTTTATAGCAAAGGCCATTCGTTTTTGAGCTGCTATTGCATCTTTAGCAAGAAGGAAGTGTATCTTAAGGAGATGAACATGGCTGAGTCTGCTGTGGAGTTTCTGGCAGGGGATGAATGTGAATTGGCTGGGTGAAACTCAGTGAATGAGTGGTGAGGGCAGACCAGGTAAGCAGCTGGAAAGCTCAGGGACAAAACATGAACTGCCATCACTCTGCGGCTGGGGATCACCCAGCTGCAAGGGGAGATTGCAGTTGACAAGCACATCACCATGATGCTCCCCCTCTGCCACCAGTGCTTTTTGACTGCACAGCAAGATGGAACTGGAATTAAACAAAATGTTGTCGTCCCTGAATCCAGGCCATGTAAGGTGTGCTCCCAGCTACCTAGGCAGCACTGAGACATGGAAAATGGACGAGGGCAGGGATTTTAACATCTAAACAGATTTTGTGAACATCCCTCCTTCCATTAGCAAGGGTGTATCATTTCTGTGGCACCTTCAGCAACCAAACAGGACAAAATCTATGTTTTGGGAGTTTTTGAGTGTGCTGCTGTTAGAGAATTTGGCTGATGGGAGGAATAAACCAGCTTTCTACTGGCTGTCAGGGAAAAGTTCACAAGCACTTCTGAGAGTGTCTGGCATGGCTTGCAGGCAGAGTGAGGTCTTGGCTTGATTTTACTGTTTCTGATAGTGGCAGGAGTATAATGGGTGGTTAGCCATGTGTGTGTTGCTTTTCTTTTAACTGATCTAGATTGTTTCAGTGTTTTTTTTCTTTCTTTTTCTTTGATGTTCCATTCCAGGCGTGATTTTTTTGCAGGCATCAGGATACCAAAAGCCAGGGAGAAAAATCTTCCCCCTCTGGGAAAGCACAAGTGTTTTGTACTGGGGATTTGTCTCTGAAGCAGGACTCAGGCTTTGCATTGCCAATTAAGCTGGGTAGCACTCGGTCAAATGGGAACTCGCCTCTGACTCTGTTCTGCAAAAGGAATTTTTCCCTGTCTGATTACAACAGGGACATGGCACTGATCTCCTCTGTGTTTCTGAGGGGTTTAGCTGGGCTTATGTTTTTGTTTTGCTTGAATCTGTGACCTGCAGGTGGAAAACAGGGGAGTGGGGACCCTGCTCGGCTACCTGTGGTGGGGGCACCCAGACTCGCTCTGTTTACTGTGTGGCATTCGATGGTCAGAGCTCCCAAGGGGTGGTGGATAACGCTGAGTGCATGGCCTTTACACAGCAGCCTCGCAGCAGTCAGCCCTGCAACATGAGACAATGTGCAACCTGGAGCACGGGACCCTGGTCAGAGGTGAGTTTGTGTGTGTGTGTGTAGGTAACTGCCCTTGGCACCTTGGAAGACCTGCCAAAGCTTGGGCATAAACAGCAGGCTCCTTTTCTGGGACTCTAAAAAGTGTGTGTCTCTGGATAAGTGGTGTGCCAGGGGTATAGGGTGTCTCCTTGTGGTCCTCCAACAGACTTCCAGCTGGCTAGCAGCTATGTCCTCCTACATACGTGTTCCTCAAAACTGTGCATGGCCCTGCACCTCTGGTCTTCTTATTGCATGTTCTCCCTTCTCTGGTCTGCCAGTCCTTTCCCCACTCCCGTATTTTTACAGATCCACCAGACATGGCACTGGCTGAGTCTCTGAGTCAGGCCTGGTGAAGGCAGAGGGCAGGCATGAGAGCTCCTGTCCATCAGCTGATGATGCGCTAAACTCCCTCCTCCATAAAACAAGAGCTTATGGCTACTGTCTGTGCTGTTTATTTCCATGCATGTTGCAGCCTCAGCATTGCTAGCCCTGGGCATCAGTACTGCAATCGACAGTTGGTAAGCAAGATGCGCTTGAAACACTGGTGACCTGCTGTTTGCTGTGCGTCCATGCAGGGCTTCTCCAAACACAGCTATGTGGTGTGTTTTCTGATGCCTTTTGTGCGTTTATATCTCCCAGAGATGAAACTGTTCAAACTGTGTATGCTCAGTGCTGCCAAGCCAGGCATTTAGGAGGCATCTTATGTTCCAAGGGCTTAGAAAGTAAAGGTAGTCTCTACCCGATCCCTAAAGCGCAAGAGAATCCTCCTCTTTATAGGAGGATATGCATGCTTGCAACATTTGACTTAATGATCTTGTGGTGGTACTTTGAGTGGTGCAGCAGAATAAAATGCAACTTTGAGGCATGATACAGACTGTATAGCATAGACTCATATATGTATATATATACATAGACTGTAGATTCTTTTTTTACCTCCCCCCCCATTGTGGGCTGTGAAGTGTGAATTCTGAGATGACTTCAGGGTTTTGTAGTAAGGGTGCTGTCCAGGGAAGGCACCATGTGTCCTGTTCTTACAAACTGATCTCTGTTATTCATGTCAGGGTTCTCAAAAGTGACTGTTTCATGTACTTTCAGAGATAAAATGTCACTCTAGTAAATGAGTGGCTGGAACTCAGCTGGGAAGCTCATCTAAAGTAATTCGAACTGTCCCCAAGTTAATGCTGTCTGTAAAAGACCTTGGTAATTCATGGAAAAGTAGGCTGGATTCCAAGAAACATCACTGTGAATTTAAGAGGGCATTGAAAATGTCACAAGCCAGTTGCTAGTACAGAAGTTGTGTCACAGCTACACACCATGAAAAATGAAGCACAGGGTCTTCAGGCAGAAGACATGAGCAATACAAGAACCTAATCTTTATATCTTCCCTTTAATTCTTTACCTTGTCCTGACTGTAGCCAAAAGTAAATAACAAGGGGTTCCAGGTATTTCCTGCCATTTATTACTCTTGATGTATACTGCAGTATTGATACTTTTTTTCCCAAATCATTCTCCATGTCTTCTCTGGTACAGATCAAAATAAATGATACAACTAGGCCAAAATCATCCAGTGAGCACCAGATCTCCCAGACCCTATCCACCATGCCTTATTGTCTGTTCTATAGCATAAACAACTACTCTGCTAACTCCCGTCCTGAAGATGATTTTAATGATGGTTGATTGTTTCAGGCAACCTCAGAATGGTGCTCTGCCCTAATGTTAGGGAGCACAGCCTGGAAGTGCCAAGTGGAAACCAGGTGCTTCCTTGTAATTGTTTGGCCCCTTTCTGCAGTGCTCAGCTAGCTGTGGGGAAGGGGTTCAGACCCGGACTGTCACCTGCAGAACACAGCAGGGCTCTCAGGCTCCGGACTTCGCTTGCCTAATGGAGCCAAAGCCGTCGGCCACCCAGCCCTGCCTGAAGGAGAGCTGCATCCAAGAAATTGGCTGGCACGTTGGAGACTGGGGTCTGGTGAGCATCACACTTCCACGGTTCAGAAATAACTGATTGTATTGCTGTCTCCTTGCAAACAGGCTTTGATCTGTGCAGTCTGCACACTGGCTGAGGCTGAGAGCATGTACTGCTTCCGTACCAGTCCCTTGGCCCACATCTGCGTTGTAACTGGCACTAGTAATGCTCCAGTTAATCTGCTGCCTGCTTTGTGTGCAGCTGCTACAAAAATAAACCCTTCTGATGGGGGGATTATAGTTTCAGTGACAGTGGCAAAATGCAGCCAATAAGCTGAAACAATAATCCACCCTTGCTGCTGATTCCCAGTTCTTCGCTCCATTGCTGTGAATAGCAGAACAGCTCTTTGCATAACTGTGACCAGGCTTTAGGACTGGTCATTGAGCATGGTGATATGGCTTAAGGTACATTTTTGTAATAGTTCAGATAAACTGTGCTTCAGCTGGATTACTCTTGTCTTTGTGGAGGAAGCCAGACTCTGTTCGACCTGGGAAAAGTGCTGCGGGAAGGAGATAGGGGTAGATCAAATGCATCAGGTGACTTCCAAACACACTTTTCCCCTTCTGTGCTAGCCAGACTCAGCTTGTTCTGAGTTAAAACATGTTACATCTCTTGGCCCATGAGATATGGGCCAAGTTTTAATAACAGCTAAAGAGCTTGCATGCCTTAATCTGATCTTTTTTTGGGGCCCTGTCTTTCTGATATCAGAAGGGCTCCTATCTGCATCTGAATAAGAGAGAGAAATAGTCTCCCGTGTTTGTAGAGCTTGCCACCAACGGTTGGCTTACACAGACACCTCATCCTCTCCCATTCCCTGAGGTGCTGCTCATTTCTCCCTCTTCATCTACAGCTTTCAGTGAGAGAAACTCTAGGTAGCTGCTTACAAGAAAGCCAGCAGTTTGCTTTCCTATAGTAAACTGTTGTTCTTGAAAGCATAGTTCAAAACCGACCTTCTCACAGCTGGCGGATCCCCATAGTATTCAGATGCCTTCAGGCCAGGCTGAAGCAATTCACTCCAGCTCACTGCCACACTATTGTGTGTAACAGCAGCTCATCCAGATGTTACAGGCTGAGCACAGCCCAGAGTCTAATGCTTCAGGGCTGGGTGCAGCCCCTTTAAAATGGTTTAAAGTATGGTTTTCTAATTGTTCAGATGGATCCAGCTGACATATTTTTTGCTGTGTGTTGATGGAGGATGCTGTGCTCAGCCTGCAGCCAGTCATGCAGCTGTTCCACTCTTCTGGTCTGTGGGGTTTCTGCATTCAGCCTCTGCTGCCTGCTCACCTGACTTGTCTCTGTGCCCAAGTGTTCCAAGAGCTGCAATTCAGGCATCCGGACACGCCAAGTGATCTGCGCTGATGGCGATTCCAAATTCTACAGTCCTGAGACATGCAAAGCCATCCAGCCACAGAAACCAGCCACCCTGGGTAGCTGCAACATGCAGCCCTGCTACCTGCCACAGCGTGAGTGGTACTGCTGCACACCTCGCTTTTCCTAAGATGCTTTTGTTTAGGAGTAGAAATTCCCAGCTCTGCACCAGCTCATGTTCTCAATTTCTTGCCTGCCTGTGCATTTATGTTTTGTGCACATAACCAGAGTCCCAGTACCTGTGCTGTTGAAATGTATATAAGACAACATTGATGTGTGTCCATTTTGAATTCAGTATTCTCTGATGGCTCTGTCCCAGTGTGTACTGCACACTGACCCCAGGAGTCCCAGTCATGAAGAACGACAACCTGGGCAGGCTCAGTAACTAAAAACTATATCCAGGTCTCCTCCCTCTGTGGAGCAGCTATAAAGGACACAACTGCTTAGAAGATTTTGCTTGCCATCTGTGTCTAGCCTTCATGCCAGAGCTGAAATGCTGACATTTGTCTGCCTGCCCATTGCAGGACAATTCAATTGAATCCAATTGCTGCTCAGCAGCTGTTCCAGAATTAAGAAACATTTTCATCAACTTTAGTCTCCTGTTGATTCCTGAATGCATTTGCAATTATTAGAACATATGGCTGGACTATCTGCGCTCATTTTGTGTACGTCTCTCTTTGCAGAGGTCCCCAGTATGCAGGACACTATGGGATACGATGTCACTCGCCAGTCCTTGCTGACACGTTACAACCCAAACAGCCCTGCCACAGGTTTGGAAGAATTTTGTTAGTTTGGGTTTTTGATGATGGTGGACCTGAGATAGGCTGTGGTCAGGGAAGGTTCCTGCTTTTCTTCATTTCTCTTGTTCTTTTCATGGACTTCTAGAAATTCAAGGAGCCAGGGACAAAGTGTAGATTCTTTTACACAGATAGTGACCAGTATTTGAATTTGTCCATGCAGAAGACTCTGTATAGTGTATATACATGCCAGGTTCTGGCAGCATGACTTCTGTGCTGGCTGAGAGAAATGCTGCCCAAAGCAGATCCTAGGAATAAGAAAGGATGACGTGATGGGACCACAGTAGTGTAGCAGGTGGTTTCTCATGGGACAGCAGAAAGAATGGTCAGTGCAGTGAGCAAAGACTGGGGGAAGGTGAGGGGCAGGCAGAAGGCACATTCAGGTGCATTCTGATGCAGAAAACCTGCACTGTAGCCTTCAGCAAGTAAAAAAGAGCAGAGCTAAGGAAAACTGACATGCACCTGTATGCTGTAAGGAGTTCTCTCCACAGATCCTGGTGACAAAAGGATGCTCCCTGGGAGCTCCATGAACCATGGTACTCAGGGAAATCACCACATCCCATCCACCAAGGACCGTGGCATCAACTTGTTGCCTGTTCGCTGGGAATCCCAGTCACACTCATTAGGTTCCCATCAGCTCAGCTTCTCTCAGGGCCTCACTGCAGGGACTGGCTCTCAGCACTGTCATCAGAGCCCACACGGCTGCTGTCCAGATGGGCACACTCCAGCCTCGGGCCCTTTGGGGAGAGGTTGCCCCTTCAGCTCCTGTCACCAAAACAGGTAACTGGAATATATATGCCTGAGCAGGGAGGCATTGCCTTTCCTGGGGGCTTGCTGAAATTTTGCCTTTACTTGAGCTGGGCAAGTTGGGTACTGCTGCAGCCCTTCTGCCTTTTCCCATAGGTATGGGTGCTGTCCTGATGGAGTATCGGCTGCCCAGGGTCCTAACAACATGGGATGCCCGCAATATTTCTATGATGTTCAAGCGAGCAGAAATCAGCCTACTGCACCCACTCCAACAGTAAGTACAACAATTCTTTGTGTTTTAGGAGCCCATCAGATATGAAGATTCAGATTTTACTACAGTGGCTCACATTGTGGGTTTCTGCTGTGCTTCATCTCTGCCAGTAAAGAACCAGTACTCCATGCATGAAGCCCTTTGGCCAACTTTGCCCTTGTGCAGTCTGGGGCAATCCACCTGTGATCCTCTGTAAGCAGGAGACAGAGTGGGAGAGTAGGAAGTGTCTGAGAAGTAGATGACCATCCTGTGTAGGACTGATTGAATAATCCTGAGCAATCAAATTTCTTTTGGACAGAATCTTGCCATCCAGTTTTTAGGAGGAAAAAATGGGAAAACCATGGCCACTATTAATTGCTTTTGTCAACTCTGCAGATTAATTGAGGGCAAAATAGCCAGGGAGGTGATTCCTCTTACAGCTTGGGGTGCTCGGTGGGGCCAGCTAAAAAAAACCTGGTCTGCAGCTGGGCTGGTTAGGTCTGCCTTGAAGAGAAGTGCAGCCCTGGCTCCATGGCTGACAGCCACGTTTCCCACCCCTTCCCAGCATGGAAGCCTCTAGGAGGCAAACAGACAGATAGAGGTTCCTCTAACAGCTGGCCTTCTGCATCCGACAGCTTGGACATGGTGCCTTGCATGTGCTACTGTCTTCATGTATGCATGATAACTTTTGGCTTCCAATTCCTATCTCTAAGGCAAGCCAAGCCTTGTCCCAGCAGCACCCCTCGGGCGAGTGCCGCGGTTCCATGTACGGCTGCTGTTTTGACAATATTGCTTCAGCTTCAGGTCCTCAAGGGGAAGGATGTCTCAATAGGCCCAACTACCGTAAGTGATACTTTAGCTTCTTGGCTTAGAAACATGGGAAGAGTCCTACAGAATCCATGGAAGCTCTGCTTTCTGTAAAATGTAGTAAATTATCTTTTTGAAAAGATATTCTGCCTGGTGGCTGGGGCAGGGGAAACTTGGGGGAAGTGTAGAAAAGCAGCCAGGTGGTTCAGTTCTGTCAACCACTGAAGAAAGTCTTCTTGTCCTCTGCTGATAATTGGACAGAATTGTGTTTGTGTGATCTCAGTCAACCTGCAGGACTCCTGGGGAGCTGTTTGCCCTTGAAAAGACATGCTGGTGCAGCCTGGAGTGCTCCAAGTCGGTTACCAGGTGTTTGAGAGAAGTAGGAATCTAAGTAATCAGGGCTGTGCTCAGTCTCCAGACAACCATGGACAGGGCTGGAATGAGAGATACACCTAAGGATGGAGGTGTTGCTCAGGGCTGTATGGATGCTTTTAACCAGCAGAGATCAATACAGTGCTGTATTACGAGGGCACTAGAGCTGCTGGGCAAAAGCATCTCTGCTCCTTTAGTTCCCAGCTGTATCCTCTGCAGGCACATTGCTGCTGCATTGCCTTGCTGTTTTGCTGCAGCACAGAGATTGCATCGTGGCAAGCCCTGTGAGGCTGCCTTGGGGAAAGGATAAGCTCTCTGGATCCTCTCTGCTCAGCCACAGCTTGGCAAAGGACCTCCCAGGGCCCTACATTCAGTGTTTGTCAGCATGGGGCTGTGGTACCTGTGACTCAAGAGCCCAGGGCTCAGTTTGTGGACACATTGGGCTGTGGTCCTCTTTATATCAATGTGTGGAGGGGTATTCTGTAATGCATGAGGCTTCACAACTGGGTCTAATCCATTTGCTTTGTGGGCTGGAAATGTGCAAAGAATAGCCACATGCCCCTTGCAGGACAACAAGGCCCAGAGCCAGCCTTGTAGCTGCAGGATTCCCCAAGAAAGGCCATAAAGCATCCATCCAGTATCTAGATTTAGAAATGTCTCCAAGGCTGGTTTGCTTTCCACCAGTGACAGAACTGGGGCAGAAAGAAACATGTGAGCAGCGGCCTAATTTCAAAGCAGGGCTGGGTGCCAAACTCGGGTGTCTTATTTTCTCACCTGCCCTCTGCCCACAAGGCCCATCAGATCATCACGGTAGGTGGCTTGAAGCACCTGGACCTTTGTGCTTCATGATCCTCACATTTCCCTCTGTTCTGCTGTTTTTGGTAGCATATTCTGTAACATGCCTGCTGCCCAGTGCCCATGGCCCCTGCTCGAACTGGACCACTCGCTGGTACTTTGTGGCTGTTGTTGGCAAGTGCAACCGGTTTTGGTATGGAGGTTGTCATGGCAATAAAAACAGTTTTGCTTCAGAGGAGGAGTGCATGAGAGTGTGCCACAACTCCACAGGGGTCAGTCCTCTGGAGCACCAGCCCTCTTCTGGCACAGGAGCGCTGCAACACCAGCACACCAGCTCCCGTTCTCGCACAGGGGATGCTCGTGGTCAGCAGCAGCCACCCCTGAGAGAGTCTACAAGTCACAGCCAAGAAGGAAGAGCTTCACTCCCCAAGCAAGACAGACACAGACAGGACAGTCGGAGAACTGAGGTGCTGACAGAGTCTTTGCCAAGGACTGCTGTGCTGGATAGCCAACGCTGGCGCACCCAGCAAAGCAGACTGGACAGCCTGAACCTGCGGCACTTGTGGGAAACAGCAGTACCTGGACCCTTGGAGAGGCAGAGGAGCAGTGGCCAGCAGGAGCTGCCCCAGGAAGGCAGGCAGTGGCAGAAGGCTTTTGGAGCAGATGTTTCCATCACAGAGGGATTTGGGTACCATGCGCCTGCAGACACCTTCCCAGTGCGGGCTCTGCACAGGTGATGATGTGTTTATTGTATTTCTTTTCCTGTTCTGCCAGCTCTTTATGAAGCACCAGAGCAGCTTCCTCTGGAGTGGAAGTGTTGCATCAGCTGGGACCAGCTCACTAGGAACACCGCGCAAGGGATTGGCTATACGTAGAATCATAGAATTGATTCTATGCGTGTGACCCTTTGGTAAATCAAGTTATTCAGGCTATGGAGATACCTGCTGTCCCTTTCTTTGCACTGGAAGTATGGTGTGTGAAAAGACTGCAGGATCCTGGGGTCTTTGTCTGGGGAGCATTCTTACACTGTAAATGAGAATCCATAGGTTTCTCTTGTTCTGACAAACAAATTTAGCTGACTCTCTGACTTCAGAGCCTTTACCTCAGCACTGCGTAGAGCAGCAGTGGGTTGTTCTGGGGAACAACATTTTCAAATGCAGAGTTTGGGTCAGGATCCAGACAACATACCCTGAAAATCAGGAGTGTGTAAAGCAAGATCTAAACGTATCTGCACTGGATCTGTGTCTGTCTGCTGAGCTGAACCTAGTTTCTTCAGAACAGAGGGGTTGTAGGACTCTTCCTGCAGATATTGTAGCATTTGTTCTGTTCAGAGCAGCTTTTGCCATTCAGGGTAGGGCTCCTGTTTCCTGGTGCATCAGCTCTGAGCTGAATAACTAGCCAGTCCTGCTTTGCCCTGTGGTTGTGATTCATCCAGGGTCACATCAGAGGACTCAGAGGAGAGGAAAGCAGCAGTGGTGCCAATGGAATCACTTTCTTTTTCAGAACCATCCTGGAAGAAGCCAGTCCCTCTCTTGTGACAGTAGCTGTGGGGCAAAATGTCCAGCTGATCTGCAGGGCACGCATGTCCCCCTTCTCCAGAGTGGAGTGGATGAAGGATGGCCGACCGGTCTCGTCTGACAGGTGAGCTCAGCTCCTTTCATTGGAGAGCAGATGGGCTCCAAGTAACTCAGAGTTCCTCTGGATGGAAGTTTCTGGCACTCCCATCTAAGATATAATTTTTAAAATCCATTTTAAGATCCTGTTTTTCCTGGGAAGTCTATTTCCAGCAACAGTTTAGAGCCAGACATTGTGTTAAGAAAACCACAGTTAAGAAAAGCCCAGTTACTCTTTTTTGCTTGCAGATGATTGCTGGGACTCAACCTACTCATGGAGAGGGTTGCTGAAAGCAGTTCCCTGTTTTTCCATCTCAGTTTTCTCTCTATTCCTGACCTGCTTTCTGTGGCACTTATTTCCCCTGCATCTGACCCCTCTGTAGTCAACAAGGTTTTGTTTTTCTCTAAGCCAGGGAGGGCACTACATGGTGATGGTTTATGTAAGATCAGCATAAAGGGCTGCTCTACCTTGGGCAGATGCTGTCCCTGGCCAGGCAGAGCCCGTTAATCCTTGCTCCTGTTGCAGGCACACCTACCAGTCTGACAGCTCCTTAGTGATCAGCCTTGTCAAGCCGGAGGATGCTGGGACTTACGCATGCCTCATTTCTGACGGGAAGACAGAGACCCGACAGATTCAGTTACAGATCATAGGTGACTTATCTTCTGCTTACAACTAAAGAGGTAGCTCAGGGCTCCTCGTTAATGGTTATTGACAGCAGGAGCAATAAAGCCAGCTGCAGGAGCAGACTTCCTCCACTGCCACACTGTGCTAGCAGTGTTGTTCCCTCCACGGCAGTGGTGCCCCATGAGCTGTCAAAGCAGTCGGTCTCCTCCACTGTAGGGGTGCCACAAGGGAGTGTAGAGGCAGCAGGGCTTCTTTTTGTGTTGTCTCTTGACAAAGCCTCAAGCCTCAAAGTACTCGCCCCCCCCCCAGCAGTGCCACCCCACAACTGCAGTTGTGGCTTGCCTGTAACCTGCCCATTTCCAGCACAGTGAGCATATCTTCCTCCCTGAGAGCCATCAGCTGCATCCTGATCCCAGAAAGGAAACCCCAGAAGAAAAGCTTCCTGTGTTTTCCTGGGCTCTCCATCTCACACTGTAATGTGACTGCTTTGCCATGGCTGCTTGTGCCGGTGCATTTATGTTTTGTGTTTGGCCCAGACAGGTCCTGCTGGGTAACAAACAGTTCCCTGTTCTGAAAAACGTGCCTTGTTTAAGAAAGAAAACCAAAAACAATATGAAAAACCAGTCTCAAAAGATGGGCCAGCAAAGCTTCCTGTAGTCTTCAGTCACAAAGTATGCTTTGTCACAGCAGTGGCACATGGAGCAGAAAGCATTGTGGCCTAAGGGATGTGGCAACATGTTCGACAGAAGAGAAAAAGGAGTCTAAAACTGCTTGCCTGTAGGTCTGTGACTGTCATTAGCAGACAGTGCAGGTTTACTGCACTAGACAGCCAGAAAACAGATGGCTGAAGGGCTCTTTGGCTTCAGTTCAGCAAGCTCTCCCAAGCTCATAGAAACCGTATGCAAGAGGTCACAGTAAGAAGTGTCCTTTTACTCACAGATGGCATTTTATTTTGAATAGAGTACCAGAGCGCTGCTACGGCAGAGGTTGAGAGAGGTCAGGTCCTTCACAAGGAAAATCATCAGCATTCGGAGCTATCCAGAGGCAGGAAGGTTGTACAGGCAGCCGGTTCCTCTGTGCATCAGCAATTCACATACACGTAAGTGCACATACAGCAACAGTTTGTCCACCATGCCCAGCTGAGGAGCCATATGGTGTCTCTTCATGTAGAAAAGCTGAAGATTGGAGAGGTCCTGGGTCAGCCATTCTGGGGCACGGCTGGGGAGCAAGCAGTACTAAACTTCTGACAACAGGAAAGAAAGAAGATCCCAGTCGCAAGCTACCTTCTGTCCTCCCCAGGGGTCTCTTGAAAGAAGCATGTTCTGAGCAAAGATGTGCAGGGAGGCTGACAGCAAAGGAGCTGGTTCAAACAAAAGTAGAAATATCAGGGCCAGCATCCTTGGATGTTCAAGTTAGTGTAGGCAGAAAGAGAAACCTGTTCTGGAAAACAAGCAAAGCAAGTAAGAACTGCTTAACTACCACAGAATAGGCAGAAATACAGATTTTAAAAGCTCCAGTTACTTGAGTCCCCATCCATTTATTTTAAATATTTTGTGAACAAACCAGTTTGTCTCAAAACTCTCTTCACATACTGGATGGTGTTTTTTATGGCTTCTTGCACGGTTTTTTGGTGTTTCTAGGCCCCACAGAAATAAAGAGCACATTATTTTTGCTCTAAATGCAGCATGTTGGGGCTCTGGGTTAAATGGGACCATGATCTGATCCTTCCCTTCTTTTGAGTTTACAACTTAAAGCCCAGTCAATTTGCTGAACTCCCCAGCAGTCTCTTTAGCTGCTTCTGCCTAAAAGCAGAAAGAAGTGATTCATTCAATTAAGGCTCTTTGGTTTTTGTTTTTTGAGATCAGGAATTCAGGTCAGAGAAGGGGGGTGCAGATGTTTTATTTCACCCCAGGAGCATCACGGTTTAGTTCTCTTCCAAGATGGTGTTTAACTGTAGTTGTAAGAGAGCAAAGCACATGAGGAGATGGGTGGTGCCAGAGCCTGACCCCAGCCTTTCTGCTGCATGAAGTGGATGGCCAGCTCCTGGGCCGTGTGTGCAGTCAGGTGATGGCAGTGGGCTCTTCACACTCCCCTCAAAATACCTGCTCAATTTTGTGTGCCATTTAAGCACCTTGAGGGAAGCTTGCTTGGTTCAGGACTTAGCAACATGAGCACATGGCAAATGGTACAAACACTTCCTGGGCTATTATCCAGGGGGTTGCTATAAAAAACAGGGCTGCTGTCTCTAAGGGTTAAGCTGGCTGGCAGGAGTGCAGCACCAAGTTGTGCTGAACTGCAGCAGGGTTAAATGGAGACTGCTCTTTTCTGAATGTGGTGAGTGAATGCTAGCAATGGCAAGTACGAGAGCTCTGACAGGAGTGCAGGCACTGCCCTTTCCCATTGGAGGCAAAACAGAAGGCTTGTGATTGAAAAAGCCTTGTGCTGAAAGTCAAATGCCAAACAAGGGAGTGTGCAGCTTCTGTTGTGCTGGTGGACTTTTCAGGTTGAAGATGGATAAGAGCGAACCCTCAGCAGTGGAGGCCAACATCGGGGAGAGAGTCAGACTGCCCTGCACAGTGGAAGTGTCGCCAGCTCTTACCATTGAATGGCAGAAAGATGGGCAGCCCCTCTCCTCTCCCAGGTGAGCTCCCCAGCAGCTTCACCATTCCCACAGGCAGGTCCATGTGGAGGAGAACCTCCTCCTACATTGCCTGCCCTGACTCCTCCCTGGCAGAATGGAGCTCCTGGCCATGCAGCTAGGGCCCATCCAGCTTTGTGCTGGCCAGCTTCCCCTGTTAGGAGCCAGACCATACTGCTTGACTGCCCTACCCTCATTCACAGATCAAAGTCTGCATTGAACCCTTGAGTGAACAGCTGTGATACAGCATCTACAAGTGAGCCAAAGCTGAAGTATGTTCATCTACAAGATTAGCAGAAATAGAGCACACAGCAGGCAAATCTGCCAAAAAACAGCTGGCATGCGAGCCAGTACATAGGTCCACAGCAGAGAGTTCAGGGTGCTTGCACAGCTTCCACGGCTACTGGTGTTGCTGTCCTACAGCTCCCCTCACCCTCTCCTCCCAAAACCCCGCACCAGCAGCAAACTTTCTCAGAGTCTAATCCCAACACTAGTGCTGGGATTTGAGAACTGAACTGCTGCTAGACCTTCACTCAGTATTAGTACAAAGTTGTGCACGCTGCTTAGCTTCAGCACTGGTGTCTGGAGTCCCATCGTGACCCAAGCACAGGCTGAGGAGCTTTCTTATTTTGTTCCCCAGACACAGGCAGCAGTCAGACGGGGCCCTGGTCATCAGCCGGGTCAGCTCTGAAGATGTCGGCTTCTTTACCTGCATTGCCTCAAATGGACGTGACCAGGAACAGCACCAGGTTCTGCTCAGACCTCTTGGTATGGGATGTGCGGAGGCATGCATGGCATGTTTGCACACACGTGTCTGCACACAAGTGGGAAAAAGGGAGGGCAGGTGAAGATGGCTTTCTTTTCTGGCCATGCTTCTTGGCTTCTTACATAACGTGTAACAGGCAGCTTGAGGGAAAGGGAAGAGTGAGTTGTGTTACCCAGTGGTAATCTGTGTGTGTCTAGTAGATCATGGTGCTCCAGGCAGCTGAGAAGAGGAACTAATAGTACAGTAAGAATGACTCTCAGGGTCTCGTTTCTAGGACACTGGTCCCACAATTGCTTCTCCCTGCATACAGGAGCAAGAGGAACTATGAGGATGGTTCTTCTGTGCATGTGATGTGCTTATAACCAGCTGGAGGAAAAAGCTCTTTGAGGCCACTGCTACTTGCGCTTGCTTGGGCCAAAGACCTTAGGAAATCCCCATTCCCTATAGCAACAGCATCATAGCTCCAAACATGCTATTTCAAGGCCTAGGGGTTTGTAGCTTATCATAGCATATGTTGGACTTTTCTCATGAGCGAATGCTCCTACTGCCTGGCATTGTCTTCCTGTTAGTGATGATTTTCCTTCTGGTCTAGGAGAGCTGAGGATCACTGGTCTTCTGCCAAGCATCACGGTACCTGAAGGAGGGACTGCTCAGCTTCACTGCACAGTGACTGGCAACAACGTGAATATAAGGTGGTCCAGGTGAGCAAAAATGAGACAGAACTTCCCCTTCCTTCTCTTCTGAAACTGCATCACTTACCCTCGAAATAATAATACAAGATGCCTGCTAGGCAAGGGAGAGACCCATGGTTCTCAGCCCTAACTTAGCATCACCTGCATTTTCCTAAACAACTTGGCTGTTACCGCCAAATCCTGGGAAAGATGCCTGTGGAGTCACCAGGCTCATGTTCCAGCCAAACAAGGAGAAAAGCAGATGTTAAGCTAAGCTTTCATGGAGTTCAGAAGGGCTCCGTGTTGGAAAGCTGGAGATATTACAATAGCAAAAACTAAAATGTGTAATCAGAGGGAGACCTTTAGTTGGTCTTTATAAAACTCTCTCTGCCTAACCCGAACGAACATTTTGGCCCCCACAATAATAGTGACTCTTCTCCCAGTTCCCTGCTGCAGTAGTTCTCTTCCTCTACTGTCAAGTGGGAGCAAAGGAGATTTTAAAGTGTTCTAACAAAGGCAAAGGAAAAGCTGTGTCTTCTTCTCTTGGTGGTTTACAGGGAAACTGAATTTGTGCAAGTGTATGGTCAGGGTTTTTTTTCCCCTATTTGAAAATAACCAGCTTTGTTTTGGAGCTCTGTTGCAAAGGATCCAGAGAGATGGATTGGTAATTGTTTAAATCCCTCTACTCCATGGGATAGGACTGAAGTGGGCCATCTCACAAAGAGCTTTTCTTCCATATAGAAGTTTGGTATTTGAGTTAGCAAAATGATGCAAGTTTCAGAGCCTGAATGAAACCCTTTTCAGTGAAACAAATTTCATTTCCTTGGTAACTAGGAGTCCATAATTCAGGCAGTTTTGCTGCTGGGCACAGAGTATTCCAGGAGGAACAGAACAAACACAATTGTGCTGGTATTTTAAATGTATTTTTTTAAAAGCAAGCTTTTAAGGGAAAGAGGGCACATTGCTCACTGCCCCATATGTTCCTCAAACAATATGCGCTACTATCAATGCCAGCCAAATAAGCATTGCCAGACCACAGCCTGGAGAGAGGAAAGGCACCCTGGATTTGCTCTGAGTTCCTCAAGCCTCAAAAATGTGTAATAGCGGAAAGGGCAATGTCTTTATGCAGAGCACAAAGCCAGCTGCCTCCCACACAGCCAGTGGCCAATGGACGCAGACTCACTTGGGCTTGTGTAAATATCCAGTTGTAGAGCCGGGTCATGGAAAAAGGATTTTTCTCCCTTCCTGCTGAATTTGTAAAGATTCGTTCCTTCCACAGAGCCTCAGCTCCCAAACTGCAGAGAGCTCCTCTGGCCACGTGGGTGGGAATAGTGACACAAAATGGTTTTCACCACAGGAATGGGGTCCCCATGCGGGCAGATGGGCACCACATCCACCTGTCCCAGGATGGAAGCCTGATCATCAGCAGTGTTCAAGAGGCTGATGAGGGATCCTACACATGCAGCGCCTATAGCAGCAGCAACTCCGTCAGTGCCAGCACAGAGGTGAAGGTGCTGAGGAGCCAGCCCAGCCGTGAGTACAACCTGCCCCCCCTGCTTCTCCCACCATAGTGACTGCCTCTTGATGCTCTTGTAAGTCTGCCTATTGACGTGCCCATCCACCACTGACCTCGGGCTTTGGGGAGCAGTAGGAGCTGCTGGGCTGTGCTTCCCATGGAGCCCTGCTTTCCCAGGCCAGAAAAGCAGGACAGCGGAAATGCTTCCCCCCAGCACACATGCATGAGGGTGCTGGGAGCTTAATTAACTTCCCAAGGCCTAAATGTCATAGTTGGTTGACCAAGAAGTTGGCTGCAAGATTAGTATTTGGACTCTGGATGCCATCCAGCTGGCTTTAGACAGGGTGTAGAGTGGTCTCTCCTCAGATCAGCCCCAGAAACTGCATTCTCCTCCTGTGTCTCACCAGAGGTGTCAGTTTCTCTCAACATCCTTGATGTTGGACTAAATTTAAACCAACACCCTTAGAACTGGCAGGGTGGAGAAAGCAGGAACATGCTGTGGGAAACGAAACCTGAGGATAAGCTCTGGCAGTGTGTGTACAGCTTCTTCACCTTTTGCTTGGCTGCAGCTACTGTGAATCGCATTGTGGACCTGAGCAGTGAGTGCGTGGACCAGCCCCACCTTGCCAACTGTGACCTGATCCTGCAGGCCCAGCTTTGCAGCAATGAGTACTACTCCAGCTTCTGTTGTGCTAGCTGCTCTCGCTCCCAACCACGGGCCAGCCCTCCTCATCACCACGGGTGATAGACACCCTGCGGCCACATCAAATACAGGTGACTGACTGCGAGGCTGCACATCTGAACTCTGTCCACTTCCTGCATCAAACTGTTCTGGGAGCTCTGACAGACTGGAAAAGCTCAAGAGGGTGAATTGAACAGCGGGTAGGGAGCGTGACTGTTCAAAGGTGGGAGAGCCACCACCGTCAAGTTTATTGTAAATTTCTCTTTTCCCCACTGTATGGCTTGCTGTAGCTAATCCATTTCTTCACTTAAGAGTAGTTGCTTTCATTCACAGAACAAGATGCTATTGGGAACATAAGGATGCTGTGACTTTAGGAAAGGCACATAACCAGCATAAAAGAGGGAGAGAATAATTCTTCATGCAAGCAAGAGAGAAGTGCTCTTAAAGAAAATAAGCTCTGAAGTGTTTGAAGATGGGTCTGAACTGTTCTAACCAAATCACTAATGAGCGATGAGCATTTGTAATGCTGGGGAGCACTTTAAATCTAAATGCAAAGGACTCTGTCCATGAGAAACAGCTTGATGCATATCAAATTAGCGTTCAGGTCCTTTGAGATTACTAGCTCTAGGGATGCCATGTTACTGGAGCTGTTTTATTCCAGCAGACCTTAGACAAATTTCTAGTTGGCTCAGTTTGGCTTCTACTTCATTGTAATCAGCTTTGGAGTGTAATGCAGAAGTAATGCTTCACAAAAAGCTTTAAGACAAAATGGAAGTATGCTTTTAAACCCTTCCTGAATGTTAGGGGTAATTCAGATGAATATACCAACATGGTTATCTGTTCTGAGATGCTGCAGTTTAAATATCACTCGCCCTAGGAAGGCTCAGGAGACCATTTTAGGGTTGATGTTTCTTTCAGAGCCAGAATTATGCTCTTGAATTTACTGCAAAGCTGGGCTCAGTGGTAGCTTTGCACTGAGTTTCAGCTTGGGTAGTTGAATAATATACACATAGAAAGAAGTATGTGTAGGGGTATTTGATGTGCCACAGTAAAACTTCCCAGTGATCTGTTCTAGTCTTGGGTAAGTCCAGGCAAGCCTGGCTCATGCATGGGGCCTGGGCTGATTGCTGCTGCTATGGGCTAGCAAGTGAGGACTTCCAGATGCAGAGCAGCTGTGGCTGAAAAGCATCCTTTGTTTCAAGACAAAGGCTGAGTGGCAGAGAGCATGCATATGAGGCTCTGAAACTGTGAGTGGGGAGGTGAGATTGTATGATTTGTTAGACCAGGAAAGGCCACTGGATGTGTTCAGTATCTCAAAATGGAATTGTTTTTGAGCAAAAGCCTTTTTTACAGCTTGAAAATTGTCTCCCCAGGCTTGACCACCTAAAGCCGGTGTGAACTCTAAATCCAGTAAATCAGTTCAGATGCACCTAAGAATCTAAAGCCGGTGTGAACTCTAAATCCAGTAAATCAGTTCAGATGCACCTAAGAATCACTAACCTCATGATTGCACTCTCTTCATTCAGGGCTGGACGCACTGCTTTAAGATGTGAACAAACTGCAAAGTCTAAAAGCAGTCCAGTAAAGGAGCAGGAGGTGATGGTCATGCAGCTATTTGGGGGTGGGTCTTTCTGTGGCCTTGTAAGAATCTGCTTGCTAAAAAAGACAAAAATATTGATTATATAGTTAAGATTCTTTAATTTGATTAGGGAAAATATCCTCTGCTGTAATTCACAGGTGCTACAGTATAAGGTTTGATGTTGACAATACCAGCTATAGAGTAATAAGATGGTCCTGAGGATTTCCAGTTGTCTTTGTACATAATTTCACGTTTAGTATCTCAGACCAGCATCTTTTTTGTGTGCATGTGGTATTTTTGTATATAGCATGACTTTGCCTTTTGAGACCAGAGACTAATCAATCACAGACTGTGTGAATTCCAGTCTTAGGGGAGCCCTCCCAGTTCACCTGTGGCAGGCACGGAGGGTAGTCAAGGTCTGGACCTGCTCAGGAGCATGGTTAGAAGTTAATTGTGGTTGTATCAGACCCTTTCATCCCAACATAAGCAGTCAGTCACATCTATAATAACCCTTTCCACACCAGAGGCTCTATTTTTAGAATATTTAAATAGCCTGCGTGGTCAGCTTCCCTTTAAGCAGTATGGGTACTCAGGATGTGTCCAGGGAATGCTTTCTCAAGACTCACAAGGGCTTTAACAGTCCACTGTATGCTGATGGGCAGGACTTTGACATTGAAGACCCTTTGGTTAATGAGTGTTTACTCTGACCTCTTTCCAGCTGGTAACTGTGGTAGTAAGGATGTAGTGGAAGACATGCAGCTCACTGCTTTATGTACATACCATCACTGTTAATAGTTAACTAAAGGTTCTTTTTGCATTTCTTCTATTTGACTTTATGCTTTTCCCCTCTGTGTAACAGTCAGGCACTTAACTGCCTATTTACTTTTTTTGAGAATCAAGATGTCCATTTTCTTCCCTAAACAATGGATTGTAGGAAGGACCCATCCCCTTCACTGTTATCTCCAGGACAGGGAAAAGGTGTAGCTACCCTGGGCTATTTTCAGCTGATCTTGGGGCACCAGGGCTGTGAAAGATAGGGAACAAATAGAGTAAGCTATACAGGGTTTCTTTCCTAGTATAAATGTCTACAAATATTTGCCTTTTTTTTTTTTAAAAAAAAGAAAAGGCATTGGCACTAACTCAAACACCACAGGGAGTGTTGGTCATGACTATTCATATCGTACTGAAAACAGGTGAGAATCTGTAAAGAAAAGAACTCTCAGTTTTCTAGACCACATTACAGCGAGAATCACTGTACTGGCCTGGAAATAGAAACTGCTGGCAAGCTCAAATGCTAGGGCCAAACAAAGGGAGCATTTCTTCTCCTTCAGGTTACCAAGTCTGAGTTTTCCTTGTCTCTAAACTGATGTGGTGCACATAAGAATGCAGTAAGCACCAGTCCTACTAGCAAGGTAGATACCAGCTCACTGGAAGAACAGAAAAGGAGTGAAAATACATTGTCTTCTCATATGGCTCATAGGGTCTTCACTCATTTTAGTATCAGGGGAAAGAAAAAGTGAATTTTCCTTTCCCCCCGTTTTGAATGTATCTTCATATTTACCTCTATAAACATTCAGTTAGAAAACCCAGAATCTGATGTTTTCAGTAAAGCCCTCCCTTTTAGAGCTTTAAATAGTTCACCAGGATATTTGCAAGCTGAGTCTTAAAGTTCAAGGTAACCTAACATGGTGTAAAAACAGAAGAGGTGTTAAGATACAATGATTAAGCTTCTAGGCAGGCAAGCAGAGCTCAACTACATTTACCTAGTAACACAGAAAATACCCAGAAGGGCAAATGTTGACAACAGAGTGGGGCTGGGAAATAAAGCTTTCACAGACAGTGCTTCTACCACCAACATTTATTTCTGTTAAAGCAGATTATAAATCATCAGTACAAATATATATAACTTACATTTGCTTGTAAGGCCAAAGTTTAAAAGTAAAGTTAAAATGAGATGGTTTTCACAAGTCACCAGAGGCAGAACCTGGACCAGCTGCAGCCTTAACCACAAGGTTTCACAAATCAGTGGGAAAAAAAATAAAACCAAAGTTAAAAACCCCTAAGATCTATCGACAGACAAACATAAAATGGTTCCCAGGTAGCCCCAGGATGTAGATATGGTTACAGTAAGTTGTCACAGTAGTGTTAGAACCAATAGATTAAGACAAAGAAACTGCAGCAATACATGAAAGGAAAAAATCCATACTATATATAATATGTAGCCCAATTCCGATAAAAAACAGTAAATTTTCCCCATGGTTTTTGGTTTTCAAACCATGACAATACTGTTCTTTAATTTTCTTTCTTTAAAACTACAATATAATGACTTACTGGTCATGATTGTTGTTGCAATATGCTACTTACAATGAACAGATACAAGAACAAGCTAAAGCCCCTTTTTCCACCCCCCAATATTACTTACAATAAGAATCAGAGATAAATCAATCTTATATACAATTTCTTACATCCAACCCCCTTCTTTTTTAACCTTTGGCAAGATTACTTACAACTCATACAGCTTTTAATATCCAACTATTTAAAATATTCTAGATGCATAAAAATAAAGATTTTGGCTTTACTTTATTCTTTACATATAATATTCACTTTGTTACTCAAAATGGAAGCTCAACTTTTTCCACAAACCTGGCTTTTGTTAAGCAGGTGACGACTTCCCACCCACCCACCCCCACCCCACCCTGTTGTTCCCTGAGGGGGAATGTCCAGGACTTGCAGGGCATCAGAAGGACCCCAGTACAAAAGGGGCCTTCCTTTCTGTGAGATGATGGATGTTTCTGCAGAGAAGGTGTTGGGGCTGGGTGCCTGCCTTTGCTCTGTTTGACTTCCAGCTTTCCAAGTGAGGAGGGAATGCAGACTGGGGTGGCTCCACGATTCCTTTTAAAGAACTGCACATTAAATTCATTGTATGTTTAGATCCTCCTCATAATTGCTCCCTCCTTCTAAACCATTTTTGTTTGAAGGGACCTTTGGGATTATCAAAGCAAACTGATCATAAACAGGCCCCTCTGCTCCCTTTATCCCTCTATCCTAATGTACAATTTATCCAACTCCCTCCCAAGGACTGCTTAAAGTTCAATCTCAAATGTCTTCTGTAAATCACTTGAGAAGGGGTTAGTTGGAGAGGGATTAGTGCGTTGTTTTGCCTTGCCCTCTAGTGCTGCCCACTGTGCTTCAAATGGGTCTACCTGCGGAGCAGGTGCAGGAGGCTGCGAATGCTTGTCCTCTGCAGCCCATTTGCCACCATCGACTCCATTGAAAGCGGTAGAGCCGTTGTGCTGTGCGGGTGGGTTGAAGAAAGGGCTGGCTGTAGCACTGGCTGTAGCACTGCTGCTTTCGTACTGAGGGAATGTCTGCTGTTTGACGAGACTGGGGGACTGATGTGGATGGGCTGCTGGAGTGTGGCTTGCAGTACCAAAGACATTGGCTACCATCTGCGAAGGTGTGATTCCAACCACAGGTACGCTTGGGGCTGCATAGGTCATCCCATTTGCTACAGCATAGGGTTGAGCTGGAATAAACGCTGGCTGCATGGGCGGTACTACACCAACCGGCACAGGCTGAGGTGCAATGAAAGTGCTGACTGGGAAGGCTGGTGCTGGCTGGGAAGGCGCCGGAGGGGGCTGGAGTAGTGGCTGTGGAGCAGGGGCAGGGGCTGGGGCTGGCTGCTGTTGGGCTCTGACAGTCTTTGAGACCTCTTCCAACCAGCGGTCTGCCTCTGAGGGAGTACGTCTGTGATTTCCTTGGAAGAGACTTGGTGAGGCTGCACCTGAGGAGGTGCTGCTCCATTCAGCGCCTGGGAAGGAAAGCATGAGGAAAGTCACTAATATGTCCCCTCCTCATCCTTTTCTAAGTCAGAAAGGCTGGAGGATGTGTACAAGGACAGACAGGCTTCCTCCCTTCACACCTGAAAGACTTCTACCAACACTGGAAGCATCTTTATGTATCCACTGTACTGTTCTGTTATAGGAAGACATTGGTCAAGAAGGGGTACAGGAGAGCTGCTTCACTAAAATGAAGGCTTTTACTTTTTTATTCCTTCTCAGCAGATACCTGAGACTTCAGGGTATGCTGGAGAGCTGCTGCCTGCACTCCTGACTTTGTGGCAGTGATATAGTCCATAACCACTAACTCCTCTAACTGGGGAGTATCAGTTTCTGGATGTACAGCTCAGGACTGGGTGACTGTTAGAACATGAAACTAAGAAACTAAGATTCATTTGCTCTGTTTCCTAAATTAAGGCTTTACCCTCTAAAGGACAGTAATACAATTGTACAGGGAGTTAAAGACAGCGTTTATTTGCCTGTCCTATACACTTTGAAGTCTGAGTACTCACTACAGTATACATGAACACTGAAGGCAATACATCTAACCAAATTGCTATATATATAAACTGTACTAATTATGACTCCTTTATATTCTTCCTCCATCTCCACTTGCTCTTCCCTTACTCCCTTCATATATAACTCAGGCTGTTTACCTCTCAAACTCTTTTGCAATGTTCAACATTTACTTAGCATTTTAGACTTCTTTTCTATAAAACCAGCTGATTTTAACTCACTTATCTTCAATGATTAAAATAAATAAATAAATAAATCAATCAATCACCATTCCTGCCAGTTTCAAACCTCTCCCACCAGGCGAATTCTGCCTTTCCTTCTCCTTGGAGTTTCAAATCCTGTTTCCCTCCCATATGGCTTTGCTAGGTTTCCAATGTGATGAGAAAAGCAATGCTAGAGCCAGATCTATAACTCATGTGTTTTTTGGTGTTTGGGAGTAGAAACCCCCTACTGCTCAGTAATCTGCAGCCAGCCTGATCTAGTTAAACAGCACCTCAAGATCAGTTCACTGCTGTTTTTACAGTGGGAACTGTTGGAGGCAGAGCTCAGGGACTCTCTCTCATGGGGGAAAACTTACTGAAAATGGGTCTGGTACTCTTACGAGGCCAAGCAGAACCTACCACTTCACTTCACTAGCAAAGCAAGTTTCTCTTTCCAAGCTGAGCTTACACCAGAAAGGGATGCTGGTGTGACTGTAGCCTTCTAGCATGCGTGTCCACACAGTGACAACCATTTAAAGTACTATCTAAACTTACTCAGCAGAAGAAATGAACCTCTAAAGCCTTTAACCAACCAACTTAATCTCTCATCACATATGTCAGCGGGAAGAATGCACACAAATTATTTTGGATGTGCAGAAACTCTTTCCCCTTCCTCCCCAAACACACACTATTTCACTGCTTCCTTTTTAATCACTAGATTTTCTAAAATGCTGCCACAGAAAGAATCAGTCCAGCTTACAGACCCAGAACCAGCGAGTTCATCGCTTCTCTCCATCCAGTCATGCAAAAGGCTACTACTTCCGGCTTTTGTTACTGTTCCTTCCACTTGCCATTAAGTGCCATTGACAATTGCCTCAAGGGCTCAATTATGCTTTTGATGCAAGTTCTCATAGCAATGCACCAGATCTAGCTCCAATCTTACCAGTGACCATGGCTGCAGCTCCAGTATTAGCAGCAGGAGCATGAGCCCAAGGATTGGTTTCACGAACTGGCATAGCTGTGGACACTACAGCAGCTTGGGATGGTTTAGCAGCAAGCACACAGAAGGCAGAGGCAGTGCCATTAACTAAAATGGGAGCAGACAACATCAGTGCAATTAATTCATGCAAGGCATGCATGTGACTGGAATATTAGTGGCCATGTCACACGTATAAACATACAACAACTTTAGACACTTCCACATGACAGCAGTTTGTGTAAATTAGCCAAACTGGACTGACAGTTACTAAAGCCAGTAAATTCCATTTCACCAAGCCAAGGTTTGTTAACAGAATTGTGGGATGGTGGATTTTTATGTATTTGGTGAGACCTTGAGTTCTGATGAGCAAGTGAAATTAAATTTGTTGTTTTTATAGAGAATAGATGCAGCTCACCAGGAGTTACTGCATGATAAATTTTAGATTCAAAAGAAGAGCAGACTGTAGATGCAAAGTAACAATAACTGCATTTAACAAGGACAGGTTCTTTTTTCAGACAATTTGTATAAAAGCATATCAGTGAAATGAAGGTTAGAGGCTGCTATAAGTTGTATAGTTGGCATTTCTCCACAACTTAGATAAGAGTTTGTGTGAAAAAAAGTAATCATGTGGTGGCACAAAATCTCTCCCCTTGTGGGATTTGGTTCCTGTGACACACAGTTGGTAAGGTTTTTGCAGTTCAGGAGGAAGGATGTTAAAATAACCACTGTATCAAAGCCAGTCCCTTTTACAGGTAACTATCGTGTGGTAGGTGCACAAACTTTTTGTTAAAAACAAAAACACAGGCAAACTAAACAGACAAGATGAATAAAGCATGATGCACTCCCCCAAAATACTGATAACAGGATTTGCACAAAAATTAAGATCACATGTTACTGGAAAGCAATGTTATGTGCACTCAAGCCTCATCAAGCATGATCACAGCACACAAATCACAAACCTTGAAAGGCAGGAGACTGTGGTGCAACTACTGTCACTGGTTTTGTCATGGGAGCCGAAGAGAAAGGATCTTCTGATGGCGCGCTGAAAGCACTGGTGATCTGAGAACACAGGGCACTGATGCTGTCTGTTTCCCCTTCTACCTCGGGGACTGAAATGTAAATAAAATTCATTCAATTGGAAGTTTAAAGGATACAGAAACAATGTACAACTACCAATGTGAAATTGAAATGTAATTAGCTCCCTCCGTCCTGGATGTTCCTGTTACTGATCTGCACGACAGCTTTCTCAAAAAACAGTGTTGAAGACCTGACCTGAACTAGAACATATCAGTGTATTTTGTAACTAAGTCAAGAGGGTAAGGAGATCAGCATTCCAGATTTAAAGTCAATTATTACTGCTTCTCTGTGCTAATGCAAGAGGATGTTAATTTCAGAAATTAAAAGGGTTTTCTATGGCTTCAGTAGAGATCTAAATCTTTCAGTATTAAAGTGCTAAACATATCAGGGATTTGGCACTAAGATCTGGCACTCTTTGAAATGAAAATACTTATGATAGATTTAAGTGTTCCAACAACATACTTCCACAGTAACTAGATGAAGTTTAAATGTGCTGACAGCAATGCACAGCAGCAGGTTAAGTCTAGAGGAAGAATGTTGATTGCTTCAGTTCAGCAGCAGCTGAAAACCCTAGCTCTCGTAGTAGAATTATGAAAAGCAAAAGCTGAATGCTCAAATAAAATGGACTCTCAGTTTTAAACCAAGTATCACCATAATGTGGATAAAATAACATCTGGAGTAAACCTGCTGACTTGCCAGATGTTCTCATTATTCCTAATTATAATTACTATAATTACTATTATAGTACTGCTTTTCAGAAGTACTGAGCATCAGTCCATTGCACAGAACTGACATGAGCAAGCAAATTAAGCAAAAGTAGTACAAAACCCATTAGATGTCTGGACACAACATGCACCATATCTAAAATCCAGGGTGAGGCATGCTCAAAATTTGATTCTTTGAGGGATATTCCAATACAGTGCATGTGGTATGACAGTAAGCAGCACTGATAGCGGCATACATGGAACATGCATCAGGAATGTTCTGAATCATGAAAAACTCAGACTGCAGCATGCTCAGCAAGTATCACTAGCGAGCAGTGCACTATTAGTGTAAAACTGATAAACTCTGAGCTGATCTTAAAGCACAAGTCACCAAATAAGGATTATAAGAGAAGTCAGACTAGGTATTTTTGTTGGGTTTGCTGATTTTTACCACAATAGTTTTTACTTTAAAGCTTAGAACCCTAAAACTAGCTGTACTGCCAAGTGAGAGCACAGTTGGCCTGCAGGATAACCCAGCTAAGGGGATTCTAGGACATCTTGCAAGGTACTTAGCACCCAACGTGTTTCTGTTGGGATGACTCTAGAAACCCACTAACCATCATGTGAAAATTGTGCCACGCATTACTGGTGCAGCCAACTGTAGCACCTAAACAGTACAGTTTCTTTAATGCATGGTGAAAAGCCATTTCATTGCTCTCAAAAAGAATTCAGACAGGCAGAAGGACAGACCACAGAAAATCATCACATGATCCCATGACAAATGCTTAAGGCCTCGAAGGGATCTATCTCTCAAGATGCCCTGGCATTAAGTGGAAGAACTGGTTTAGTGACTCAGAGGGAAAAGGCAGGGACTACTCATTCACCAACACCCATTCCTAGAGCATTTTAAGCTGTGCTGTGACATTTCAGGTAGTTATTAGAACTGTTTGTTTTCTGCATGTGAATTCTGCATTTGAAATTCTTGCCTATTCCCAAAGCAGAAGTTTTCTGACATGGTGATGTTTGTTCATGAGAAATGATCCACATGAGGCAGGAAGAAAGATTTACTAGAAAATAAGTAGTTATTTGAAGCCACAGAGAAGGAAAGGAGACACAATTTAAGGTAATGTTTCATTGGAACCGTTTGGTTTTACCTGAGTTTTTCATGGGGAAATCGGTCTTCCTTTGCACTGTTGAAGGCAGCTCATTTATTCGCAAAGACAACTGGCGTTTAAAAGGAGACATCTTTTGGCTAAGGGCAGGGAAGCCCCTGAAAGACCCTTGCCTGGCAAGCTGTTCTATAGGGGCATGCCTCCGTGGAATAGCGTGGGGATTGCTCATTTCTTTATCCAGAGAGGCAGCAACTTCAGCAGTAGGAGAGGTTGGTGAGCCAGAAGAGGGGGCAGTATTGTTTGGTGCAGCACCTGGTGCTACTGTTTTCACTTCTGTTTCAACTGCTGGAGGAAATAGGGTGAGGTTAGAAGAGTAAAGCAAAGTAGTGTTCAACTGCCTGCCACTAGTCCCATTTGTTTTGATAAGAAAAAATGTGGGAATTTGCATAACTAGTGCTCTTCTAAATGAGTTCCTAATATCACAGCAGAAAAAACACTTCTGTATACCCTCACTGTCTTTACTATGTCACTTTACACACATCCAGTCTCCAAAGCAAAACTTCCTGAGGCTAGCTACTTCCTGAAAATGCTGGCCTTATGTATGTATTCCTTCTAGCTATTCCTGAGACCCCCAGTTTGAGAAACACTTGAAATTAATTTATGACAAAGACTGAAAAGTGTATTGTGTGTTTGAGACCTTTACTACTGCCTCATACAGAACTATGGCCAAAGTACTACTACAAACTGCATTAAGTGACTTAGGGTGACATAGCTCAGCAGCAGCAGGGAAAAGAACCCAGCTCTAGGACCTTCTTTTGAAGGTCACCCTCCTAGCCCTGCAGAATCAGCAGCAACAGCCAAACACACTGCACAAGCTTCAGCAGGCCAAAGCAGGAGCAGCATTTAACAGGTTAAGCTGTATTCAGTGCTCAGACTGCAGCTCCCCAGCACCTCCAGAAAACACATTTATAGATAGATGGAAGTGGGCTGAAAGGTCGGTCCAGCCTTTGAGCTGACAGGCCTTGCTAACACCAGGTACATTTACAGTGAGCTCCTGTGTCACTTCTTTAAGCTGTATTTACATAAATGGTAAATGTATTTATAAATGGTAAATGTATTTATAAATGGTAGCATCACAGCTGAGTTTAGCTGTAACATTACCACCCAATCACTAGCTGGTTGCACTGCAAACTTCCCCAACTTAAAGTCAGCTGCTTCATTTTGCAGGGTTTTGCACAGCACCACGATGCTCCTGTCAGCCAGACCTAACGGCAGAAATGTAGGATTAAGCCTAGTTTAACTCATGACACTTATGATTGAAAGAATAATGGGGATTCTTCCATCTCTAGGAAAACTCTCTCTCACTCATGTTGTAATTGGATTGGCTTTGGGGGCAATAAACACAGCTCATCAACACATCAGGAGAAGGATAAATCTCACTATCCTGGTGTGAACTCCTATTTTACTTACATTGCTTTCCAAACATTTCAGGAAAAAGAATGACTTTTTGTTGACACATCAACAGAATAACTGGAAGTCTGGTAAGGAGAAGAGTCACACTAGAGATTTCTGAGGAGCTGGAATGGTAGGAGGAACTAATTATGTTGTCTTGCAAGCTTCAGTACCCATGAGTTGCAGCTGCTCGTTCAAGTGAAACTTTTCTAATCAGTCTTTCTTGGAAAGGATTTCACACACCTTCATTGAGTCAAGACTTTGACTCATGCCCTCAAGTAACAAAGGCCTTGTGTTTAAGCTTCATTTAGCACATTCTAAAACTAATGTATGGGAACAAGCAGATGGATGATGAAAACGAAGATCAACGTTTCACAATCGAGTGGCGACATAAAACTTGCTGTGGAACCCGCTGAAACAGAAGTTCAACTCCACTGTAAAGAGGGCTATGAGCAATATTTATAATACTTAACATTTTGTTAGCTGTAGAACTTCACTACTTGTAATAAAACTTGAGTAATAAGTTCAACTTTCACTTGAATTTTAGAACACTAAATGGTTTCTTAAATGGCTAAGAAGTAAAACCGAACTCCTCTCAAATCAGTTAGTTACTAGTTTTGAGTGTAATTACCAGGGCATCAGTTATGGGTTTTATGGGGGGTGAGGATGTTGCTTTAGCTTTTTTTTTTTTGAAAGCACACTGTGATTGATCTGTTCTTCCCTCATGCAATATAGCTCTATACATACACTTTGTAACCTGTCTTGAAAATAAAAATATATTATTTTCTAAGAAAATTCCATATAATTTTCTGTTCGTTTACCATAAGATTTAGACTACAATGTCTGGCTAACTTGCTATACTTTTACAACATCTTTCTAGTACAGCTTTTTAGTATGTTCTACGGTGATCTCTGCCATAAAGCAGGCTGACAAAACAAAGCAGAAGCAGATTTAATATATGAAGTCACTTGTACTTTTTTCTATAGGAGATGTGGGAAAATGCACCACAAGTAAATCTGGGAGCATTTTTCATCCTGTGAAGTGACAAGTGTCTGGGCATACGATTTGTACATAAGGAGGTTAAAGAAGGGGAATGTTGCAAGGATGTTAAGCCTCAGCCCTTGCACAGGCTCCAGTTCACCTCAGTGCTGGTTTTGCTCACTATGGAGGATTGTTTTAAGTTGCATCCCGTACCTTTAGCATCCGGCATCTGTCTCATAATTTCCTCTCTCTCTGCTTGTTCAGTAGCTGTAGTGACCCTGAATGACCCCTCTCTAGTGAATGTGGTTCTGCTGGCATCAAAGGTGGCAGTCACTCCACACTCCTTCTCTCGCTTCTGCTTTCGCTCCAGGCATGCTGCAAATGCACAGCCCACGGCATGACTCAACCTTTCCCCCTGTACAAGACAACATTGCATCATACAGTAACTGGAACAGAAACATACATGTGCTTCAAGCATTGCAATGTGACAACCTGCTTTTGCAAGAGGAATCTAATTAAGGCATTAGAGAACTACTGTAACTGGCCACCTTTTGTATGGCTCTAAAATTAAACCTGTAATATAAAGATTCCCAACTACTCAGGCACAAGCAGTGTTCAAGAAGGCCACCCAGAAATGAAAAGGATTGTTGGATAATCTATTTAGTTCAGCTGCTACTAAGGTGCTAGGGCAATAACCTGTCCATTGGGACTTAACACCCACTTAAGATGTGGCTTCATAAGAGTTAGTTTCTGAACAAATGTATCCAGAGGCAAGGGATCAGTGCAGGCAGGTTAAGTGGTATTCTCAGATGAAGGAAGTTTACAGAGGGCACAGGGAGACACCACCCTTAGTGCAAGAGTGAAAACTAAAAGCACAGTGGTGACTGCTTACACCTTTTAATGACCATGACCAAATGCAGAAGTTAGCACTGAGAGTGCCTTCTGAAAAGCACTTCCATTATTAATCAGTGAGGTCTAAAGGATCCACTACCCAATAGCTGCAATAGGGAAAGGAAATTCAGACTGGAGGAAGTCCAGCAATTCAGCTGATATAGTGGCTACAGTTGAGTAAGAGGCGCTGTTACTACCAGTAGCTCAACTCATCTATTGTAATCAGGAAGTGAATTGACTTCTTATTCAGAGAGGAAAATAGAAAAGATCCAGCTCTAACATAAGTCTAGCTGGGAATGTCTAACTTCATTGTTTCTCTTTAAAGAACAATGATAAATTGTCAAGTACAATTGCTTTGAGCATGCAGCTATGTGGAGTTCATGCAAGAATTCTGCATGAGGTTTCAAGTGTTTTGTATAGCATAGGCAGGAGTCAACAAAAAGCAGAATGAGGAAAAGGTCCAATCACAGAATCAAATAACAGCAAGAGACTGATGGAGGTAACTTACTTTCAAACCTTCTACTGGAAAAATCTCTATCACTTCAAAACAAACAGGATGCTAATTAAATGCAGTTTAGCCTCATCTCTTTAACGTTCACATGACTTTCCATTCAAGATAACGTTCGCATACAAGAGGCTGCATTCATAACCAGTCTGTATTTATACACTATGATTTTATCCTAGAAAAACTGTCATTATGTTTCAGGTTTTTTCTGTATACATTTTCAAATGAGAATATCTTCCGTCTATTTTTAAAAGAGTAGTTCCCTTCTGCTAGAGATATCTGAGGCTGACTGCATTCCTGTTATATACATGCTAGGCACCACTTCTTTCCACAAGATGACACCACGAAGGGATATCAAGTAATTCAAATACAAAGAATTAGAACTAAAATAATTTTCAAGGACTAAGTAATATTTTAGCTGACATCAAAACATGTATTCTAGGCACTTAATTTTTCTGAGCATAACTTCCAGCTAGTAGCTGGAAGAGCTGGACACATACACATTAAACTTACCGTGTCCTTTACAGCCATAAAGCAGTGGCATATCCAGCGTCTCGTTGTGCCATCTCGACAGATGTATGAGAATGCCCGGTCGAAGTTCCTATCTGGTGCGCAGAAAGAAACCTTCTCTATTGTCTGATCGACTATAAGATCCTAAAGGGGAAAAAAATCCCCCCGCCCCCAATAAAAGAAATGTGAGGAAACATGGAGAAACACTTGAACAAATCATTTTCAGTGTTAAATGCAAGAAGATGAGTTATAGTACAAAGAGGGTAACCTGATGTGACTGTGTCAGTGAATTCACCATTCAGAATCTATTCCTATTATGAAAAAACAAGGACAGATGACATTTTCCACCAGCTGCTTTTGGTAGAAGTGTGCCAAGGCACCACGTAAGAATTCAGGGAGCCAAACAATTCCTAAGGTCTCTCCTCTAGATTATGGAACTCTTGGTTTTGTTTTATTTTATTTTTACAGCAGCTCCAGAAGTCTTGCAATCAAAAAATATTTACTGTGGTTAACCACAATGCTGAAACTTATAGGAGAGATCTTCAAGTGTGACAAGTTCTAGCACATGCTACAGAAAGACTAAAAGCTGATCTGCCAATTAGCTAAGCAGGGATGCAGGGATGCAGGCAGAAAAGCACCAGCAGCACTGTTATGGAGTCTTGAGTGACATGGTCTAGTGCAAGGTGTCCCTGCCCATGGCAGAGCAGCTGGAACAGATGATCTTAAGGTCCTTTCCAACCCTAACTATTCTATCATTCTATGATTTAGAATTCCATGATTTGTTCCCATAGACTGATGTGAGAAGTGTTTCTAAAAAGCAAATAGTTAAGAACTATGCCATCTTTGTTAAAAATGGCATTTCAATATTTTCTTGGTTATTTTGGTTGGTGGTTAGTACATTCTCATGTATTCGACCACCAGGAGGCAACAGTATATTCTCTTTTTAAGTTCTATACTTTTAACAACCTTCAGGGTCTGCACAACTCATCAAAATTCAATTTTAAAAGATAAGATATACATAGCAACATTTCTAAAAATAATACATGTATTATTATTTTTAAATGAGGCAATCAGTAGACTGAATGCACCCACTGGTATGTTTGTATTAGAAACTGAATTCTTATGAGACGGTAAGTTTAGCGCTGATGAAACCATAACACCGTAACAGCAGTCACAGAGCAGGTATCCAACAGGCAGTCATACTGCAAAGGGATACGAATTGTTCTGTATGTGTTTCACAATGTTGGCTTGCAGAAATCATCTTTTAGGTTGACAAAAGTATGGGTTAAATGACATGAATATGAAGCTGAATTAATTTCAGATTACTGGAAGTTAAAATTGTGCCAACAGCCATGACATCTTTTAAAATACTATTACACTTACAGAGACACACCTAAGGCTTTTATTTCTAATTGTCTACATCAAGGTAAAAGCAAGAATTCTTTGCTATTACTTGCACACAGGCACCCTGGTGGTACATACTCTGCTATTTCACAATTAAAAAAAAATAATGCTAAAACAATCTAGAATGATGCTACAAATACATTAGTCTTCCACTTCAGACCAACATCTTAGATATTAGAATTAGAAATCACAAACTTCATACCCAGTTACTATTCAGTTTGAGTCTGAAGGCACAACATACCCTATTTCACTTTTGGAAACTAGCTCTTGTTCACTCAGAACCATTCTAGGATTTGGCTGCCCTGAAAATTATATTGATTAACATGAGTTTGCCCATGTATTTACTATTGCAGCCCTCTGCAGTGGCGCAGAACAAAGTCAAGGGACTTTGAGAAGTTCAACATCAACAGAACATTACTGGGGAAAAAAAAAAGGTTCTTCCAGTAAATGCAACAAAAAATATTCCAAGCTTGTGCTACCTGTCACATTTTATGGAATGTTTTGAGAGTAGTGTGGAATTAAGTGGAGAAAAAAATTAGCAGGCATACATACATTTACAAAGCAAGAAATGATTAAACTAATTATATACTTCAGTCTTCCTTTCAAATACCAACATTTGCATTAACATAAAGATTGGTGTCCCTTTAAAGTTATGGTACATATATTATTATAGAGGGATTTAAAACTTTTGTCCAGGGAAATCTAACCTTTGTTTTCTCATCTACGACTCTGAGTCCATCCGCTGAAACCCACAGGACTGCTTTAACAGCTTTCTTTCCAGACTTCCAAAAAAAAGAAAAGAAAAGGAAAGAAAAAAACAAAACAGTTTTAGCCCAACAGCATCAGATCTCCACCCGCTTCCCCTTTGAAAAGCCGTAATATTAAGTGTAGATGAAGTCCACGGTCAGTAGGGTACCCAGAGCCAAATAGTCAATCCAAGTTGCAAAACATTCAGAGAACCAAACCAAAGCCAGTGATTTCAGAAACAGCACATTGTGGGGATGGGAAAAGGGCACAGCACAGGTGGAGGCAAAAACAAGGTGTACATCCACTGACAGTAAAGAATTCAAGACTGACCAAGTGGGTGAAGAATTCCACTAGAGAGTCAGACGACACTAATTCATAAGGAGTTACACCACAGGTAGCTTCTTCAGCACAAGTTTAAACATACAAAAATTCTTACCTGGTATTTCCACCAGCCCTACCCTCTTCCCCAATAGTTGCATGGCAGAATCATGGCATCACCTTAAACCAGTGTTGAAAGCACCCAAAAATCATCAGTTACTATGTTATATATAACTATATATATAACTATATATATGTTATATATAAGCTTAATGCCACGATAAATCATCCAAACATGTTCCACTATTTATTAAGAGCTAAATGTCACATCTTGGAAGAGAAGCACAAAAGTATTATTTCTTAGCCATTTGGTGTGTATCTGGAAAAAGCAATGGTGCGTGGCCGGCTGATGCAGCGAGGAGCGGTCTGGACTTTATCCAAGATTTGACTGTGGGAACTTTCAGCTGCCACAAGCTGAGGCTAAGTAAAAGTGGGAAACACAGGAAGGCTTCAGGAGCCATTTAAACTACAGATTCTTCCTAGACTGTTTACTTTTTAAGGGAAAATTACAGAAAAGAGTATAAACACTTAACACAATATTCTTCTGAAACTAATTCATTCAATAGAAAATAGGTACAAGATGTCCATGCAATTTTACCGGTTGTTACAGAGAACTACTACTAGAAAAATTGTTTTTTAAAGTGTTACTTTAATTCACAAACCCCATACTTTAAGCCAGCTAATAAATTATTCTCCTCATAATGTTTTTTCAATCACTGGGTTTACATAGTTTATGGCTACTAATGGCACCCACCATAGACCACTGCACGGAGTGGAGAGAGCAACAACAATAAAAAAGATGAGGGGGTATCTGCTAGTGGCTTCATGCAAGAACTGCAATTATTTTGTTTTTATTTTTTAGTAGTTCACTGCTGATGTATAAAATTTATATTCATATGGCAAGAAATGGAGCAAGGACATTCCAGCATAAGCTACCACATGTTCCAAGTCTGCAACACCGATTTTAACCCTGTAAGAATGAAATATCTTGGAGGAAAAAGTCTCCTGTTATATCACATTTGTTTCATTCTCAGAGAAAGCACTGAATGTGAAGAAAATGGGCCTGGCAGAACTTGTGTTGAGTTTTGGGGAGGAACTATCCATCTGTCCCAGTTTCAAAGCAGCAATGACACCCTGAGCATTTTCAAAAAGCTTGGTGAGAACAGATAATGGCACTGACTTGTACGGAAGAGTGATTAAAAGAGAAAAGAGAGCAAATAAGCACAGCATGAAAGGAAGCATGAAAGCAAGCACTTCCAGAAGCAAGTTTCCAAATGTCCATCCAGCCTGCTGGATACCCCAGAGAAGGTTTAAAGTAAAACTGACATGTTCTGGAATGCCCATAACTTTCACAAAGGAAGATGTACTTAAATTTGCCATCATATGTATGAAAAAATATTGCAGCCTTTAAAGTCACTTCTAAATTTTGGTCCTAAAGGCAGTAAATATCAATATCCACAGAACATAATGTGTATCTTCAATGCTCAGCTAGCTTCCATAGCCTGAAAGTCCCTATTAATCCCCAAAACAAATGATTTGTAGAAGTCTGTCTCCTTGAACTGTTTTAAAAAGGAGTACCAGTTTCTTATACGATATTGTCTTAAAGTCTTTATTCAAGAAAATACAATCAAGACAAGACAATGCCTGCAGGTAACTGGCTTAGATTATCATCATTAGGAAGACAGTTATATGTCCTTCCCCAGCAAACAATTAAAAACTTGTTTCTGTGGAAATACGCAACTGTTCCTCAAGTTTGTATTAAAGTCAAGTTTAGTTGTGCTGGGTACTTCATAAAGCAGTATTCAGCAGAGCTACTCCTCACCTGCTGTTTCATCAAATGAGGATGTAGAAACAGCTAAGACATGGAATTTCATGTTTCTCAGAATAAAATGAAAAGGCTGAAGGGCTAAATCCTCCTCTCCCACTGAAAATGCAGGTTTCCTCAAACAAGACAATGAAACATGGGTTTGCTACACCAAGAGAAAAACTAAACACGCTTTGCTCCCCCCAATTCCTTCTTCTAGATTTATGGTGGATACAGCACTTAGAAGGGGTAAGTCCTTACAGTCTTTATCCCAAACGTGTATCTTCTACCGTTGGGCAACATAATTTTCCTATCTACTCAATCCTCAGCTTATCTGTGCCTACATACTTCTTCAAATCAGTTCATATTGGATATGCAAACCAAAGTACTGCTCCATTATGGGTGGGAAATTACCAAGTTAATTGTGATTACAAAATAGATATGAGCACTTGTACTCCTGGCACACACCGGACAAAGATCAGACTGGATGCAAGATACTGCACGGGAAATGAACCCCTATCACAGGCATTCACAGCCTACCACAGCAGGATAGCGCAGGATCACAGCCTGTCTAATAAGCACTGCAAGGTATGTGACTCCAAACAACATTATTCAAAGCAAATAGCCAATATCCATTGGAACAGTGGGTCTTAAATGTTGCTACCAAGCGACTTGTCTAGACACACATATCAGTAACTTGTCTTCATATTCAAGAGCTTTTGGATGACAGCACTGCTGGAGTAGAGCCATGTGTGGTACTGACTCCTGGGAGCCTGATTTGTCACTGCTGAGTCAGCCCCAATAGAAATCTTGCTGCTCAGTACTTAGGAGGTCAGTAATCTGTGTCATTATGAAATTTGTTATCTGGACCAATTCCAGAGTCCTCAGAGGTTTTCAGGAGGGCAGGGGAGGCATCAGTCCTCACAGACTGAAAATAAAGCAGGACCACTGCAGGATGGGCACGAGGGAAACATCTCTGACAAGCTGGCAATGCCCTAGAGATGGGCAACCACAAGAAAAAAAAAAGACAAGGTAAGTAGCACTTATAAGGTGGGAAATGAAGTTTTAAGGATACCAGGGCAAAATTAAAGTTTCCCCAAAATGCATTTTGTAAATACTTCTAAATTGTTTCTAATCTTTTTGCCTAGTTTATGCTATCCTTGGACTTCAAAACAGCTGTATCTGGAGTCTGAGGCATATATAAAGAAAATTCTTCATTTCAGATTGTATAAAATATTGTGTGACAAGAAATGCATGCATTCAGTGGAAGCAAAACATGAAAGATCATCGAATCTGTACTACTATTCATTACAACAGAAAAGCTTTAGTCTTAAAATACGAAGAGCTGCCTAAAAAGGCAGTTGATTTGGTTATGCTGCATATGCTATGCAAAATAAACTGCAGAAGCCTAACCTGGAACGATTAACAGACTTCTCATTTTTATTTAAAGTAAAAAAGAAAGTATTTCCAATACTAAATACTTGACATTTCTAAACAGAAACCTGTCAGATTTACCTTTTAGGGGGAGAAAAATATGGACAGAGAAAGCAGCAAATCTGTCTAGACTGACTCTTTGATAGCTGCTAGCGGGTTTGAAGCAGCTCTGCAGTTTGGAACATTAAATTAATCCCAAAGCAAAGCATCTGCAGGGAAATTATAGATGAAGAGCCAAAAGATATTAGAGTTATCAGTATTTATCAATTATTAATAATAGAACAGCTGTCGCTTTTTTTGCTGTTTTCCCCAGACTTGGGTTAACATTGTAGGGCAAAGCTGTAATAAAGGCACTGCCATACTGATGCTGTGGGGATATCTAAATACTAAGGATATAATTGGTTTCAGTGCTAATTAATGAAACTTCACAGGCTGAAGCAGTAGATCGCTCTTTGGTGAAATATTATAACAAAAGACAAAGCAAATCTACAAGACTGTGGTAAAGTACCAGACTTCATAAAAGAGCAACTAAGATGTAATAGGGAAGTTGGAATGTTTAATAGATAAAAATCTGGTTTTCATTTTTTTAATTAAGTGCTCTGCAAATATCTGTCCTTTTATATCTTTGCTTTCTCATGTACCCTAACATAAGTTAATAACAATAGGCAGAAAGAGAACCAACATATCTGATCAGGCTGAGGTACTGCTTTAAACAAACTAAGTAGTATTTAGCATTTTTGGTTGTGAAGCGAATGGCATGTTTTGACTCCAGTCTCTATAAACTCCTGCTCTGGAATTTCATTTGCATATACGAATGATCTAGTTAATCTGGCAGATCTCCCACCCATGGTATTTTGGCCCTAAAAGAAAAGAAATTAAAAATTAAGAGCCTCTTACTTTACCATCATGACACTTCAGATGGGTGCTTTCACAGATCATAGAAAAAAAAAACTGAATTGGGGAAACAGCTGACCCTGTATGACATGCATCCCTATCTGAGTGAAAGGCGAAAAAAAGCCACAAAACTCATTTACTCCCTAAGCAGAGCCAAAACAAATCTGTGACCAGAGAATAATATGCTCCAAAAGACTTTCATATGGATGGAACTTACAAACCTGTTAGTTTCTATTTAAGACAAGATCCATTTTATAAAAAGATACTTCAGAAGCCGTATCTTAGACTAACTCTATACAAAAACTAAATGAAAACATTTTACAGGAATTTTAAATGCAGAGGTAGGGCGCAGATGAGAGGTAAGAGAGAGAGAGCTCTTTAAGAGGTTTATATGTACTGCCTACCGTATCTAAGACACTGTCCTCAATGATGGAACAGTGAATTTCTTGGTTATTAAGTTGAGTTGCAGTTAGAAAAACACAGTAGGTAAACACCTGGTCTCATCTTCATATACCTTTGAATTAGGATTGTGCTCAAAAAAGAAAGTTTTAAGAGATAGTAAGAGTAGGCACACTGCTTTCTCCCAACACTAACATTTGAAGGTCAACTCATGGTGCCAGGCAGTCAATCATGAAGCACGCACAGGGCACAGGACCCACCTGCTCTGTATGTATTTGCCCAGGTGATGCAGGCTGGCACAAGTTTAAGGGTTTAAAAGGTAAAATCACATTTTTTTTAAGGAAGACCAAATAACTTCAGAACACCAGATTTCCAATACAGCCCATATGGATTTAAGTTTCTGTTTCAGGTTGCTTTTTTAACCATATTCTTTGCTTGATCAACGTATTTCCAAGTCGGTTTTAGCAGCAAATATTCTGAAATGGATTAGGGGACTCTCAACACCCTGATTTTATGACAGTGCTATACCAGGGATGTAACTCCTTATAGTGCAAGCACAAACAAGGCATTAAACTTACTTTTCCAAAGAAGCCTTTGAAGAACTTCCTTTCCTGGAGGAACAGGGGGGACAAGTCGAGCGCTATTACTGTGGGTAGCTAAAATGTCCCAGGGTTTCAAACCAACAAGCACACACAAGAATAGGGTTCGGAGGGAAAGGAAGGGGTTTTTAGAGTTATCCATGAGAAGGTGCGACAGGCAAACGCGAAAATAATCCCATGAAAATGCAGATCAAAGGGCACGCACACAATTCTAATCAACTACTGCCCTGAAATTGGTGGAAAGAAGAGAACCTTAGCCCCAATTTCATGCAAAGTTGTTACTTTATTTTCACTCTTCCTTGTTTAGTCCCTTTTAGTTAGGTTATAAACCAAACTTGGCAGCAGATACGGTGGTAAAACAATAAAAATACTGTATGGGCTCTTGTGAAATGCAGACTTCTAACTCCAGAATTATAGTCAAGTTTGCTCTACCCTGATCACTTTTCCCCCCAGGCAAATGCTTTGTAAACTGGAGAAGCATGTACGGCTGGTATAAAGCAGTGTTAAACACTGCTTCATTTTATTCCTTTTATTTGTTGCTCTGGTTTACATGTTACTCCTACACTTCACATCTTATGCAGTCTTCTCTGTACAGTGAGGAATTTCACATTACCTTGCAGTACAACTAAAACAGGAGTGAGATCCTTTTCTCTTTCATTCTCTCTAAACCTTGGAAGGCTTTATACAATGTTTATACAAATACTAGATAGTCATTCTACAACTCAATTGATAGGCTGAACAGACCCTTTAAACTCAGCTTGGACAGGGACAGACAGCTAAGAGGGTGCAAAGATACTAAAAGTTGAACTACAACTCCCCAGATTTCTTCAGCCTGGAAGCAATTATACCGATTGCCCAATTCACATTACAATAAAGGCAGCACACAGCTGTAAGCATATTTGCACGCAGTTCAGTTTACTGGCTTGCTTTTGTTACCAGACAATGAAAACTGCAAGATCTGAACCAATCTCTTGAGAGAACACTTCAGCAAGCCCTGGCGCTCTGCGAGCACAGCCACATGCTGCACTGCGTTGGAGGAAGCTGACAGGAAGCATATTGCTGCTCCTGCTATCTTTCCAAATTGTTTCACTTGTAAGAAAGCTGTGGCATAGTACTAATAGTGAGGAGGTGGAGAATTGCAGATGAGACTGTCTTTGTGACAGCCCCTGACCCCAAATTAACATTGTGCAATTCCAACCTGTGGATTGCTGATAACAATACTACATTAAAAATATTGTTACAAGTATCCTGAGGCAGTGTCTCAAGAACTGATTGCTAAACAAGTTTATATTTAAAACAAAGCTATGGTTCTGACGCAAGCCAACAAAAGCCAGGAAACACAAAGTTAAGAAGGGAGTGTCAATCTCGACTTTGCATTTCCTGATTTCTGTTGCTGTGTACCTCTCTGCCTGATGTCCATCCATGGAACTTCTTACCAATCATCTGTAATATATTTATGGCAACTCAGACACTGTATAAAGAACATCCCTTTCGTTCAGTCAGCTTAAAGCTTAGTTTTTAGAGGCAGGAATGATTATGTATTTGAACAGCATACTCTGAAAACTAGGAGGAAAAACTAATGGATTAATCACAGTTTTGTGTACATAATGAGCAGGGGTTGGATGCTGCTGCCAAGTTGAGCAATGAGTATTGCATTAGACTAAATAACAGCCTTTAAAGACAGCAAAAGCTCAGAGATTCACCAGAAGCTACCTCATTTTTAGGTGATGGTTAATTTTGCTCTCAGCAAAATGCTTGTTAAACAAGATTATTTTTTTTTAATAAACTAGACAAGGTTAATGGAAAAGGCATCATGCAAAATGGGTTTTAAACAACACTAAGTTAGTGTAGTTTAGAGATAACTAATGCATGTTTTAAAATATTAAACTGTCTCTTTACCTGCTAAAACAAGAACATATATTAAAACAAATGCATCATTTAAAACAAAAAGTGGCAAGTTAGAAACCAATACAAGCTACAGCTGATTTAAAATCAAAACATGACATTAGAGAGTATAATTTGCCTTTATATAATGTTCCCATACCTGAGTCAAATACACTTACAGGGCCCTCACAAAGTTCCTTTCCAGTTTGTGCTAAATATTTTAAATTCAGTGAAATGGTTCTGAAGAAATCAGAGCTTAGCATAAAAATACAAGGATCCTACCAGATATGAAACATTCACAGTCAGCAATACATCCCTACTAAGGAAAAATGCAAGCTCCATTGGTAATATAAACCCACGCTAATAATAGACTGATGGCTGAATACATGGGTTTCTAATCTACGAGACTGCAGTGGCATTTCATTAGACAGAAGACAGGGACATAACTCAGGTTTGTCTTCATTCATTCTAAGCAATATTGCAAACTGCACGTTATAGTATTGTTGGTGTGCTATATAACAACAATATAATATAGATGAGTGATTCTCTGGCTAAAAGCGGCTTCTTTTACTCAGCTGTCAATTAAACAATGCCTGAATAAAATGCTCACCATCATATGGTTTCAAGTTTTGTGAGACGCAATGCTCAAAACCAATTACCACACATTAAATGAGCAGGCAACAAAGAAAACCTGAAAGGTTATTTCCCCAAATAAAGAAACAAAGATTTGTTTGCATCTTTTCTTTCAAAAAGCAAAGAAGAAATTAAACTATTGCTAAACCCAAGATTACCACTGTTCTATGTTCTTCTTGACAAATCCCATAAAATGTTTTAAAAATTCATTAGTCAACCCTAAAAAAAGAACAGACTTAAGCTCCCCAAATGAATTGCCAACTGTTGGAGAGGAATAATTAAGAGGAAAAAAAAGTATCTATTAAATAAAGACAGAACTTCATTTTCAGAAGCTATAAGATACACGTTCTTGAACTATTCTTATTTTTATCGACTAGATTTATAAAACCTGCATGCTTCCTGCAGAGAAAAACAATAAAGATTAAACTACAAGAAGATTAAACTACATTTTGATGTAGTTTAACCATATGAAAAGTGAAGTCCAATTTTCCTAAGCTAGTATTCCATTTGGAGCTCTGCAGCTCAAAACTGTAATTCTTTCAAGACCAAGGAAGCCCATCAAATAACCAGATACTGTGAATCCAAGAGACTACCAAAAGAACAAGTTGGTTTCTTATCAAATTCCTTGCATGCTGAAACATCAGCTAGTCATTTGGCTTTTGCTAAGTAAGAAAGCATACTGTACAGAAAAGACCTTTCAGTAATGGTAGAGTCCTAAAAAGCGCCCCCAGTTTAAAACCTACATACTGGGGGTGGTAGGCAGAGGTTGAGTTGCAGTGAGCAGCTCCAAATGAGCCTTGGATCTGACAGAGTTTAGCAACTCGCTTGCACAAAGTAGTTTCAGTAATCTGAATCTTCCTCTTGGGGATAAATGAGAATTTCACCTCTGGTTCTGAACTTCCAACACTGACAAAGGAGGCAATGCACACAGCAAGAGATGCACACTTGCATCCTATTTATATAAAGACATCAAAACCTTCAAACAGCAGAAGAAATCAAAATTAGCTGAGGAAAAACACTGAATTTATGACAATGGGTAAACCAATGTAATCCACAATTTGGAACAATGACATAGCATAGAATAGGGAAATGAAATTATTTACTTCCAGAAAAAGCACTGTAGAAGTCAGATATCCAAGTCTGACATTTGAATCAATAATTCAGGTTATCAAGAATCACAATTCTGGAATTATCCAGGTTCCAGAAGAAACTGGGTGCTTCATTTTTACTGTCTTATTATTTACGTGCTTAGCTACACTTAGCTGCCCTGTAGGCTTAAAGTTTATTAAAAAAAAAACAAACCAAACTGTCGTGGTTTAAACAAATAAACAAATAGAAAAACGAACAAACTAGAAAACAACTACAGCACAGCTCCCCAGGGAAGAGAATGAGAGAACCTGCAAAGTAGATACTGCAGTGCTATTTGGTGTGCCAATAGAAAGTGTTCTAATAGAACAAAAACCAGAATGGGACAAAAACGGATGCAATTCATTATGTGGTCAGTACTTGCACTTTCAGCTACATAAACTAAATCCATAGAATAAAGAAACTCATTTATATTTTGTGTGGCCCTTTTTAATAAATATCAATCACCAACCACTGCTGGACTGAATAGGAACAGATGGGATGCGGCTTTAACAGGTTGATATACATTAGCTGAGAGAGAAACAAGTGAAAAGACTTGATTTTAATCAGAGCACTAAACCAATTCAGAAACTTTGCAGCACAACAGAAGGCAGAAAAGATGACCTATAATCCTCTGTTGTGTGCTAGGAAGAAGGGAGGAACAGGTTTAATTGGAAGCCATTTGAGCTCTCACATTTGGTGAGGAAAAAGTGATGTCCAGTGGCAGATATCTTAAAGTTAGCAAAGGTGCAGTAGAAGTGTTTGATGTACTTTTACTTTTGAGTAATTCTGCTGAGCTGCAAGGATACAAGAGTTTCTTCCACTAACGACATCCTACAGAAAGTAGACACATCAGAAGTGATGCAAAGGATTGCAGATCTCTATCTCCACTCAAACTTCAAATTTTAATGTCCTTTCTGGTGCTCTCATCTATGCTGTTCTATCCTTACTTCCTTGATACACTAATCACTGCCTTTCCAGAGTTTGCTATTTCTGCAGGATTTGGTGATACTACTACTGCAGGAAAGAGATGAAAAGACCTCTTCAAATGAGCCACAGAAATACAAAGAGCTTTGAACGAGTGCCATGTACAGGAGCAAACGTTCACAGAAGCCAAACTAAGAGCAGCCCACTTCATGACATTATCAGAATTAGGTAGCCTTCAGGACACTTTGAGCAGATGCAAGCCAGATTATTGCATGCATGACTACAATGTTGCAGTGCATTAGAAAAAAGCAGCCTAAATCAAGTAATATTTTGTATAATAATGGTGAATTAAGTCACTATTAAAGTGGCAGGCAACAGAGGGAGAGAGAGGGAGAGGAAAAGAGAGAGAGGGAGAAAGAACTGTTAAAAAACAATGATTGAAGTCCCATGTGGGTACCAACTTAGTCTGAAAGGTCACAGAGGACTTTTACACATTTGTTTTGCGAATAGTTTCTGCAAGTAGAAAGAACAGTTGTAACTCTCTCCCTCTCATCATCAGATTAGCACATCCCCCTAACTGCAGCAGTGCTCTCAAACCTGCCAACTGTTCTAACATGGGTCAAAAGTTCAGTGTTCAGCTGGGGCACTGCTGCCAAATGGACTTTCTCAGTAACACTCACAACCCCAAAACCAACTTTTTCATGAAACAAATATACATACAGATTTCAGTCTCTTCACTGCATCTTCACAGATATGCATTCCTCTGGATTCATCCACTTCGACATGTCCCAAGTACTGCAGGAAAGAGAGGAGGAGAAGAAAAGCTTAATAGTAGCTCTTTAAACTCCCTGGGTTTAAAAATCCAATCTCTGAATTCGTCTCTACAGCTGAGATGACAGACATTAACAGCACTTAGCTAGCCTTCTTTTGAGACTTGTGTTTGATTGTTTGACTTTGTATTTATGAGGCACCAGAATCAATAGGAAAGAATAATACATCTAGAAATTCTGAGGGAAAGACACACTTTCCTTACTTGAGGAAAAAAAAAACTGACATGTAGAACTGCATGTTCCTGCTTATTCACAGCATGAGTTTTACTCACTTTTTTGTACTAGCAGAGCATGAAAACCTCAAGTTAATATACAGATGAATGTGAATAAATTATTTTAAATAACAGTATATTTAGTATAAAAAAAAATAAATTATACTACATAGCAAGATAACCAAATATATTTGAATGTTCACGTCCAAATAGAATAAATTCCAATGTTGCAAACAAAGCATCCTTCTCCTCCCCACTTCTCCTTTTTAAAAATTGTAAACCAAAATTGTTTATCTTCATTACAACACTAGGCTCTTAACGTGGTCACTGAAACATTCATCATTCTGATAAAAAGTTTTTAAAAACATCACTTTTCTGTATATTCTTCTATGTAGCAAGCACTAGTTCAAATAAAATAGCAAAGCAACAGTGAATAGAAACTGCACATTTCAAAGCTTTTAAATTAGTAGCCCAGAATAATACTAGCCTACAGAGAAAGCAATCACTGTAGTGCTCAGGGTACTGTAGATAGTTTCATTTTATATTCTGCAGGGAAAAAAGCCCTCTAAGTTGTCCAATCTCTCCTCACCTTTTCCAATCATAGTTCTTTTTGATAGGGGAAGGAAATGCTCTCTAAAACATCTATATTCTTATTCAAAGTACTTAACTCCTGAAGACAACCGTAACAACTACTAAATTTTCTGAATCTTTGTAAAAAGCAGTCTCACCCCAATTTATATGGCATTAAATGCTGAACTGCAAACAATTCTTACATATTCTAGACTAGCTACAGTGAAGAAATGGTTTTAAAACATCATAATCAATACTGGTGTCACTTAATGCAGTGGTAAACCTAGGTTAAGTAATCTACTGAGAAGTCCCACTCCATCACAGAATATTCTGTCATAAGTTATCTGAAATCTCCCAATATTTGTTTCATTCAATAGGATGCCATACTTAACTAGATGGACAATAAAGGTTTCATGATCTAAGACCATACTGAAGCTCTCTATCTGAAGAACAAATGATTCAGCGAAAAGGACAAACTAGGACTGTTTTAAAGATTTATTAAAAATTTCATAATCAATTTTTTTTCATGCAATGAAAGAAGCTCCAAACAGGAGACTACATATCACCCTACGTATCATTAAACTGCTAAAAGATTTAAAAGATCTTAAGTCAGAGAGGGCTTTAACATTAAATCTCCCTTTGCGGCATTTTTAAAACAAAGTAAATCTGGATGGAACAATTCTGCAGGAATTTCATTTAAAACACTCTTCACAGCTGTAGAACAGCTTGAAAAATGGCATAGAAACTAGAAGGTAAATAAAAGAGATCTGACACTTTAATGCTGGAGCTGCCAAAACAGCAACTGTACTCCCTCAGCTAAGCTTGCTGAACACTTGCCAAGATGTTCATTTCTCCAGAACATACACTAACTAGAAAATTTTAATCCTAAAAATATACAAATAGTAACAACTAAACATGTATTTACTATGCATCTAAAAGTACATATTTGTATCAACAGCTATAGCAGATGGATCTTTGGTTCTGCTGTGACACCTCTGGAAATACCAGAGATGCAGAAATTCTGCGGTTGTGCATATCTGTCACGGGAATTTTGGGGTTTAGCAATTTAGGAAAGTTTGTCAACTTCTTTTTATAAAGGGAAGGATATAGACAGGAACAAAGCTCAGTTTTATGAAGGACAGAGAGACATATGTATGGAATGAGCCATCTAGTTTGCATGACCATTAAGCATCATACAAGTATAAGGAAACTTTCAGATTTCCAGAGCTATCTGCATATCTCATTTACCCCAGTGCACACAAAATGTTTCCAAGTGAAGATCCAAACCATTCAGTCCCTGTACTTGGCAACCTGCCTTTTGCTTGGAAAAGGGAGAAGCAGAGCAGGGTAAATATTGCCGCATGTCACACTCCAAAACAGACAACCATTTTCCCCTGTGTTGCCAAACCTCTATTCAAGTCCCATGCTCCAACCTTCAGCAATCAGTCATGCCACTGCTGCTAGAGACAGCAAGTTCAGCCGCAGTTTTCAATAGTGCTTCCACTCCAGTGAATGGGGACATTATTGCACATATCAAGTGCATCTACGCACCCCAAAGGGGTACAATCCACAGACCTCATTGAGCATCAATCAATTCTGAATTATAAAAGAAATTACACTGCTACACAATACTTCTTTATGATACAGAGGACAAAAGGTGCTTTGTTTGTACTTTCACTTTACACTTTAAGCCCTTCATAAAAAAACCTTGTTCTTCCCATTGCACTATTTTTGCAATAGCCAGAAGCTATTTGCTATCAGGATCAGTGGCCTTGCGCATTTTACAGGCAGCGTCAAAAATCTTCTTTTTTTTTTCCTAGGGTGTTAATTCCTTATAGGTACCAATGTATTTTTAAGTTTCTTTCTTGTAAAAATAACTTTCAACTGTATAATCAGAATACTGTAATCCTCTTTTTTTAGCAGTGTTTCTTGCTTTAGCCAAGCAGCAGGTCCCATTTCAAGACTTAAGGCTTATTTCTAAAAAAGAGGCTGCATGGAAACCACTTTAAAAAGCAGATAAGCGAATCACAACACTTCTGTATAAAACCTGTCAGGATATCTGAAAGGAACTTCCCTTTCTAACCAAAGGAGAAAAAAATACACTGTGAAATGCCTGGGCAGCAATTTGGCCTATATAAGTAATATCTCATGCAAATCCATTCAAGGCCAGGCTGGATGGGGCTTTGAGCAACCATGGTAGGGGAGGTAAGGACACCTTCCACTTAATGATCTTTAAAGTTCCTTCCAACCCAGACCATTCTGTGATGATTCTATAGCACATTACCACAAACACACTCAAGGACTGGGACACCTATACTGAGTGCACAAAATCTGTGTGAACTGCTTAAGCTGTACAGTGGTGGCTGATGAGTTTGCAGAACAGTAAGGAAGAGGGCACCCAAGAAAAGAGCAGTCCTTGTTGCAAGGATCACTGCAGCTAGCATTCCTGGAGAAAGCGAGTACTTTTCCATCATGAAAGTGCACATAGTAGGAATGCAATATTAATATTGAATGCATTCCTACTTAATTTCCATAGCAACCAATGAATGATAGTCATGACATCAGCAGTTCTCAGATGTTCTATAAGAGATTTAAGTGTTATACTAGAAATTAACCATCAATGCTTTTTACATAAAGCTAAAATCCTCGTGGGCAGAGTTCCACATACAAAGTAACATAAAATAAGACCTCTAATCCAAATAAAACACTTCAGGGGTTCTCCAACAGCCCCTAAACATAAACATTTTTAAACAGAAGTACTGCTTATATTAACATTTCCAGGAAAAAAATAAAAAGAGGTGATGGTAGAGAAAGTAAGCAAAAACTCTACTGCTCTTCTCCTCTGAGCTTTATGTTCTTGTTCACAGATGGTGGTGTTCAGTATCATTTTCAAGTCAAACAGAAAGTGCTCAGCACAGAAACAAGTTAAACTGCCACATAGCAAAATGCCCTTAGAACTTGAGAAGTGCTTGGGAATATTTAGTCTTTTCCAACATTTTAAACTTTTCCCAACTTCATCTAAAAATGAACAACTTATATTATCATATCAAGTGGTTCTGGTGAAGCTGTCCTAACTGCCTTCCCCCAAATATATGCCACTGAAATTGCTCCTAAGAGAACATTAAGTGGTGATGTATCAGGTCAGAAACAAAACAGAAATACTATCCACGTCCTAGTACAAGAAATACTGCCCTGACATTTGTTCTTCATTTTCTTTCACAAATACTCAGCTAACTCAGTTTTCAAAATTTCAAAGTTCAACAATAATAGCTGGCAAGGAGAAAGATCCTTCACCAGAATTCCTTCCACCTGGACAATTCAGTGGAGCCAGTTTTATTATCCACAATTCAGTGGAGCCAGTTCAAGCCTGGTAATATGCTATTACAGTCTCTCTTCCAAACTGACACAGCTACACAAATCACTGAAGTTTCCTATCAGCAGATGTTCACATACCCCGTTTTGTTTGCAGAAATAGATTAAGTTCTTCAGATGACATCTGAAACTAGACAGATGCAGAAAAAGAGCTCGCTAAGTCTTGGCCAAGGTGTCCTGTTCTAGGGAACTAGCTGCCATAGACAGAAGCACAGCACCCTTTCCCTGATATTTCTCCTAAAGCCAAGCTACATTCTTCTTTCCTCCTCTGTGTAAGTACTATTTATATTATTGGTATTATTTGTAACAGTAATCTGTAACAGTAAGACCAACTACTTGGCATCTTCATATATACATTTACTTCCGGAATATTCCTCAAGAATTAAAGCCTGAGCTCCATTTTCACAGTGAAATGCTGTCTTGAAACTATACATAAGCTTAAATCCAAAAAGCCTGGATACGTCTTAAAGCTGAGCTACTTTTACACTGACTTCTGAAAGATTTACAATCCAATGTTCAATTACTTTATTCCTTTTCTCTCTCACACCCATGCTCCTCCTTTATAATTTATCAGTTTGAAACAGATGTTTGCTTAGACAGAGCTGCAGAAGCACAGACAAACTCTATAATTAAGCATCAACAAATTAAGCTTAATTTTGCTAAAGGTTAATTATGATGCTACCCATGTCCTTAGGGTCCAACTTCTTCCACTTCCCTAAGTCACCAGAAAATGTCTCATCAATCTGTTAAACTCCCCAAACCAGGAGCTGTTAAAAGCCTATGACTGCTAAATGTCCCTGAATAGTGTAAGTCAAAAGAATCTGACTCTAGAAACTAAGCAGTATTGATACCAGTAGTTCTCCATGTTTGTTCACATCACACCCAGCTAAAAGTCACACTGTGCACTTCACTCACTGGTTCTTGTATTATATGTATCAATATGAACAAGCATTTCCAGTTAGAACTTTTGAATATGAAATAGCAAAGCTCAATCCCAGATACACAAATGCTATATTCTCCATCTTCCCACAAATCCCTAAAACATGGTAGAGAGGCACTTTCCTCAAGGCATGGTCTACTTTCACATCTACATCAGAGAAGTCAGCCTTGAAGTATTATGACACAGCTGCAACCGGAGATCAATAGGGTAGACCTACTCTGTAGCTTAAATGCCTCACTGTTAGAAAGGGAGGTTGTTTTGCTGAGCTGTTGTTAATGTCTGTCCTAAATTTCCCCTGATGAGGCTTAAACCCACCATTTCATTTCTTCCAGCCCCTTTACATGTATGTGCTGTTAGACGTAGGTTTTCATCATTCACTCCAGTGTGCCATTCCTACTTTTCCAGGAATTCAGCATTAGTAAATAAATTGAAAATCTTCTTTTTTAAAAAATATTAAAAGAAAATCAAGTGTTGATAGCACAAAGTTTTAAAACACACTGCACAGGCACACACTGCATCTCTTCTTCATGTTCTGCAAAAAATACCATTTCCGTTTATGACACTGGAAATTCCATAATTTAAAAAAAAAAACAACAAATCAACCAAAATTAAAAAGCATAACCCAATGAGAACTTTCTTATTTCCAACACCCAAATTACATTCCAAATAAATATTTCTGCAAGGACATCAAAATAATTTTTATGGCTTTAAACATTAATAGTCGTATCTTTAAAACAACTTGAAGTTTACTATGCAATTTAAGAAATTTGACATTGGTCAAGGACAGGAGTTTTGAAAACTGAGTAAGCTTCATTTAAAACTTCTTGTTCGCAAGGCTACCAAAACAAAGGATTGGACCCAAGTGTGAAAAGTTTAAAGATTAGGAATTGCACTACATTACTTTTAATTGTGCACAGGAATATATTGGAGGCAAGTCTCACACCTCCTGTTATAATCATCATTCTTTTATAATTAGCTGTCTTCAAGCTTTTTTAGTGTGGTGTAAAATACTGCAGGGTTTTAAAAATACCTTTGCTTGCTGCTGGTTAGCATTCAACAGGAGTGGTTATTGTGCATTGCTAACATCAATTCATGCCTTAAGAGGTAGGGATTTGTAGTGTTTAAGGTGCAAGGCTGTGCAACATTTCAGAAATCAGCAGCTTTGTCACATTAACTTCTTAAAAATACTTAACATAGTTTCCAAAGACTATTCAAGCATCTCAAGCTTTCAGAGTCAAAAATATCACATGGCTGACTTAAAGGTATTTCAGCATCAACATGCTGGTAAACTCTTTCCCAGCTACTATTATTTCAAGTTAGAAGTGCATTTAACACTAAATAAAAGCCACAGTTACCTGTGATGTGTACCAGTCTTTCTTACCTGGAGGAAGAAAATGGCATTCAAGCTGTATTTATAAACTGATTAAAAATAAGAACTTATTTTTAATATGAGAATTATAAATTTGACATCAAGCAATAAAGTTCATTGTTAATTCTGAAATTAAGAGGACAACTGGGCAGCTATGAGTAGGGCAGAGCACACCGCAAAGTGACAGGAATAGCCTATTTCCTGCTGATAGTGGTTTCAGCAGGGCCATGAATAGCCTAACGACGTAACACACTGCTGGGTCACAGGGACCCCAGAGATGAGAACTGACATTTGCAAGGCCCAGTGAGGGTACTCTACAGGGCTCAGCACACGTTGTTCTCCTTCCGTCTCTGCTTTAATACAGGGCAATAGAGTGTCCTCCAAACATCCCCACCAAAGCAAGGACTGGGTAGGAAATGGTTAAAGAGTATTTACTCTGAAAAGTCAATTCTTTTGGGTGCGAATGTACAACTGTAGCCATGCAATTTTTATTGGCCACCACTAACACAGAAATCAAAATTCAGTGGAAAGGCTAACTGACATGATAGCAGACACTCAGCAGCAAATCCTGGACTTCAGATTCAAAAACATAAATGTGGTTTGTTACTTTTGCACAAGGACTTTTCTCACTGATATCTTAGTCTTCCAATTGGAATAAATGCAATAAAAATTGCAAGTAAGCTTTCAGGCTACAGGCAACAGTAGCCTTAGATCATTAGCGTCAAAAGAGACCATCAAAACCATGAAAGTGACAGAAAAAAACTAATTAAATTGATTCAAGATCTATACAACTGTGGCATCTTTTAGAACTACAGGCAGCAATCAGCTGTTAATATTCTGTTTATCACAACTGGTTGGTTACAACTTGCAAATGTTTGGTTTGTTTAGTTAAGTAGTGGGAAATGACCTTATTTTTCTTATACAAATTTCACAGGCCAGTTACTCTAAAGTGCATTTGTATGAGTAAAACCTACTTATCCAGGGGGACATCTGAAAAAGCATTTCAGACAAAAGAAGCCCTAGTGTCAAATATTTTAAGTCATTAAAACACAGAACAGCCGCATGTTCTCAGTGAGGTAGTGTCTGGAGCAAGAAAACAAGTTTGAAAATGTGTACATCAATGAACTCCAGTTTTTGCAATTGTGATGTATAAAGACTACATAGAAATAAATTATTGCACTGATAAGTACGGCTGTAATATCTGTTAGTATAACCTCCTTCTGAATAGTTTTAAACACAATGTCTCCATGTAAGTCCCTTGTACATTACATGTATCTTGCAGAGTTTTCCTCTCAGAGCGAAGATTCACTACCGAAACACAGCAGTTTAGTTTGTTAAGAAAATGGAAGAGAATTCACACCTGAAAATATACTTCTGCACAGCTTTTCCAGCAGCTGTAACAGTGTCACATTTAACAACAGGGCAACTCTGTGTGCATTTATAAAAGCTGCAATGCCTCCATGCCATAAAAGTTAAGAAAGCAATACCACTTTGTTCCCGATGGAACAGCAAAAGCCTGCAACTGACACTTGTCTGAACACAAATTTAACATCCTTTTGATACCTTTGCTGACAGACAGGGACCTGGCTCTCTGCTAATGCAGTGGAGTGCAAAAAACCCACCATTCAGTCATATGCTCCAGCATCCTGGTTCTTCTTTCAATGTAACTTTAGTGGATTTAAAGCAGTTTATGCAGAAGAGCACTGTAGGCAAGCCAGAGCCATTTCAAGGCCTTATTTCGAATGTGTCAGATTAACAGCTTAAGTGTGGTTAGATTTCCAGCACAACGTATCTGTAAATACATCCTACACACACTATGATGACTGAGAAAATAGGATCAGTAGTTGGTTATATACAGCACAGCCACTCCAACTAGTGGAAAACACACAAGACTTAAACAAAGCAACAAAAAGAAAGAGTACTATTGCCCAAAAGTAACAATATGCACCCAGGACTATCGTCACCTCCAAATTTATGAGCACAGCACTGGAGAGAACCAACTGTGCATCAAATCCACTTCCCTGAATTTTAAAGCAACAATGTAATAGGAATTTTGCCAATACTTTCCACAGAGCATCTTCTCTACAGGAATAAAGGCAATTCATAGAGGCATCAGATTTGCTCAAAACCCAACAGAACACTTACAGACTTTAATTAACAATAAGGATCAGCTGTGGATGTAGCACAGGAAGAGCTTCAAGAACCATGCCAATGTAGAAAACCTTTCAGAAACTTTAAATCTGTTTGTAGTACAGCATCCTCAAAGCACAATGAAAGAGCAGCTACTGGAGTCGCTATCCAACACTAACAGAATGAAGCCTGAAGGCAGAATGAAATCCTATTTGCAACACAACTTTCAAAGTGCTTCCACATGTCCTGTAATATCTAAAAAGAATAAATCTGTGCTAGCTACTCTACAAACACTCCAACTCTGGGAAAAATATAAATGCCCAAGGCAAGAAGTTAAAAACCAGACTAACTTAACACTACTTTAAGAGAGTGAAACACCTTTCTCCAAAACTTTCATGATCATTCTGTTTTAGAAGAGAAACTGAGAACAAATATTCCTTACTCTGCATTTGCACTAGCCTGCTCTTGCCAAAAAAAAAGATTAGTCTTAACCTAAATGAAATAGCAAGCATTAGAAGAAACAAAGCTCTCAACATGGCTGCTGCTATATTAATTTAATGTATTTTACTTTCATACAGAAAACATTAAAGACAGCTGTAGAGACATTTGTTAACAATTATCAGGTCTTCACCAGCTACACAGGTAAAATATTCCTCATCCCTGCAAAAGTCAGACTTCAGTCTTGCCACTCAGCTATGTTCTGGCCTCCAAAAAACTACAGCTAATGATTTTTAGACGGTGGGCAAGGCATAAAAAGCATAAGGCATAAAAGCATAAGGACAGACCAACCCTCCCAGAAACACATTAAACTGTGGTTAAGTAGCTATACTACATGGAATGGACCACTGGAATTTCCATTTAGGTACTTTAAGAAAATGAGGATATTTTCACCATGTATCAGATTTGAATGCATTCCTATTAACCACTTTCCCCCAGATATCTCAGATCATTCTGCTCCATTGAGGAGCACCAGGAAAAAAAGTCCTCCCATCAGATATTTAAGGACAGAGGAGACAGCATACTTTCCCTGGTATGTATGAATTTCCAAACACTCAAGAACAGTGTGACAGGATACTCTCCTTCAATAGCACAAAGTTCTATTCTTTTTGCAAGCAAAATATAGTACCACCCATTAAACCAATGACTCTATATCTGGTTTATCTGGTTCACTCACAATGGCACACTTCCTGTCTGTATCTATTAAACACCAGTTAACACCCACTTTGCATCCCAAGCCTAATAAAAATTTCCACTACTGCTCTTTCTCAAGACACAGGATTTCGGAAGACAAATTGTAATCAAATAAGCTAAAACCTCTTAATGTCAAATTGTTTTGATTTTAAGTTTTCACCTAATTGCAAATTCTTTAAACAATAATAGTCTACCACTCTGACCAACTCAAAGAACATATGTCAACATGTGTTTACTTCAGATTATTTTTTCCAAAGAACAAATTAAATTAATTCAGCAAATTCCAATATAAAGCCAGCAAATAAGGGTAAGTAAGTCCCATTATGATGACAGGATGCAAAGACTCATCCGTTTCTATGCCTTCTCAGCACAGAATAGCCCAAAACCTTTTTTGACTTTGGGTACATGTGCCCAGAATGAACGGTTCATTTAAATACAGGAAGTATTTGTCATTGTAAGTTCAAGTCCTGTCAGAGTGAAAGAAAAGTCTTTGAACAGAAAGAAGTGGTTCACACCCTTTGTGTTCAGTAAAGGACTGAAAAACTTTGACTGAAACTGAATGTCTCAAAACTGAGCATTTTGTTCTTCAATCTAATGACCAACTTCCTAAAAAAAAAAACAAAAAAAAACAAAAAACACCAAAAACCAACAAACCACCAATCCTTAAGCTAACAACTTTGTTCACTCCTAGACAGTGTTAAACCTTAACCTAAGTTTGAGCTTCCACAGAGCAGTACTCACTTTCAAAGCTCTGGCAAAACACCGTTTCTGTTTAGTACTGGATTATAGTTCCTTCCTTCTAGCAGAAAACTAATGCAAGACAAATAAGCAAATACCATAACAAATGAGAAATGTTATATACACTTTAGTATATGTAAAGCATACATAAGCAGTTATGGCAGGGTGAAGTTGGGCATGAACCTAGTGTGAAAGTTATCTCAAATTTATTGTACATCTACACATACCCACAGCTTTACAAAGCTATGTAACAGTTTCAAGAGCTTCACCTACCAACATCACCTGTTTAATTATCAGACAGAATTACTTTAAGTATAATACAGGTAAAAACTATTAAAAGGTCCTTAGGTGGCAGGCTAAGGACTGATTTCCTTGTGCACAGATATTTAATCCACTAGCTTTCCATAAGTGTTATATGTTTACAGTCTATTGTAGAGTTAATATTAGTGTGCCTTAAGGAAGAAAGCTTCTGATTATAAGGGGACCATATGCAACAAACCATCTTAAATTTAATATTTATTTTTTCATTGTATTTCTTAAGTATTACTGTTAAATATTGTTCTAAAATATTAAATAAAGAGGAAGGAGATTGGTGAAACAAAAAACACCTACTTATAATACTCTGATAATCTGGAATGAGTTCTCAGAATTCAAAAATCATTTCAGTTTCACATGCATTAATAGTCACACACCCACAACCATATCACAGAAAACACTCAAAATTTAACAAGTGCTTATAACCTCAAGCATTGGAAGGAAACCCAGCTGTTACTTGGTTAAAAAGTTTTCACTTATCAAAAATGAGGATTCCTGTCCAAGCACAACCCACCGCTTTACCTTACAAGTCAAACTGTAACCATAACTCCACTTTTAAGAGAGAAAACCGAGTACCTCTCCATGCAATCCAGGAGGTCTATCATTTCTCCTCTTCCAGAAAAAAATTAAGCCTAATATTACATTACTCCTCTGCCTAGGTACACAATTTATTTGAACTGGATTATAATGTAGGATATTTCAGACAGTGATTTTCCAAGGCATTTGTTACATGAGTCATCTGGCTTTAAAAAAGAAAAGCCACATCCTCTGCAATGAGAGCTGACTGTAAAATAGGTCAGTGTGTAATGAAGCATGTTGCTGGTTTGATGCTTGCCAACACCACCCCCCCAAATAATAATTCATGGCTAGAGTACCTCATGGATATCCAAAAGAAAGGCAGAAACTCTTACCTTAACAGGAAAGCTACACTTGCCAGTACGAACACCTTCCTCATCAGTCTGCCACTGATGAGGCCTACTGGCCTCTGGGACATAGACGTCTTTCTTTCTCCTAAAGCTCTGCCGTAATTTGTTCATTTCTCAGATTTTCAGGTCCTAGAAGAAAACCAAAAAATACTGTCAATAGGCACCAAAACAGGCATTTAGCCACTCTGGGTCAAGCACTACCATGACAAATGTTCCTGTGAAAAATCTGAGCTTCTGCAAATACGAATAGAGGTACCTGTGAAAGGAAAATATTTTGCACATGGATTAAGAGAAAGACAGATATTCACTTCAACATGAATATCTATCCTTGAAAACACAAATCCACACTACTTGTTTAATACTTTCCCAAAGCAACTGAAGTATCAGATACAGGAATAACTATTACTCTGAGTATAAGGCTACCTAAAATAGCTGACAGAAGCTCTGAAAAGTGATGCACATGAAATCCTGCCTCCCCAAATTTAAACACCTACCTAGAGCAACCAAGAAGGACACCAGTAGCCCAAGCTTCCAAGGCACCCATGCAAGGCAACGATACATAGCCCTGAAAACTGCTCCTAAGATTATGTGTTTAGGCTGCATGAGTGACAGGTTCCTGTTTTTACTGAGGGGCACAGTCCAGCCCTTGCTTAGTCTACTGGTAAAAGTCCTTATATTTAAATGAGAAATGCACTGAATTGACTTCCAATTACATAATCTGACCTCTTCAAATGGGGAAGACAGTTCTGTAATTACATTTCCAAAGCCTAGAATTAGATGCTTTTTATACACTATTCTTTTATGTATCAGTTTCTATATATACAAGCCAATGTATACATTGCTGCCATCTAAACAATGATCACAGCAGAGCAATCTTTCCGCATAAGGGATAATTCCTGAAGTATTTCTGCATTAGCAAAACACCAGACCAAACTCCACTTTTGCAGCAAACACCTGCACTCAAAGCTACTTGATGAGCATTCGAAAGCAGTAAGGGTCAAGATGTATGGCAAAGGCTAAACAACTGTCCCTGGAAGAGGGCATGTACCTAGAATAGCCACAAGCCTTAACAAACAATGTAAGAAACAGGGATAGGAGTTGCTTGGGAATTCTCAATTGCAATTATCTAGTTATAGAGCAATGTTAGCTACATTCCTCTGTAGCTGCAAAAGGCCTGACATAACTAGTAAATATTTTCTTGAACTTCCTTGGTAGGATTTAGAGATGAGAACATGTGTGCAGAATAACATGCACACTTCTTACCACTAAACAAGCTGAAGCAGCTCCTGTCCTGGTTTTCTCTGGGATAACAGTTAATTTTCTTTCTAGCAGCTGGTATAGTGCTGTGTTTTGGGTTTAGGATGAGAATAATATTGATAATACACTGATGTTTTAGTTTTTGCTGAGGAATGCTTGGACTAAGTCAAGGACTTTTCAGCTTCTCACACCACCCCGTCAACAACAAGGCTGGGGATGCACAAGAGGCTCGGAGGTGATACATCCAGGAAAGCTGACCCCAACTGATCCAAGGGATATCCCACACCATATAGTGTCATGCTCAGCATATAAAGCTGGGTGAAGAAGGGGGGGGCATTCAGAGTTATGTCACTTGTCTTCCCAAATAACCACTACATGAGATGGAGCCCTGTTTTCCTGGAGATGGCTGAACACCTGCCTGCAATGGGAAGCAGTGAAAGAATTCCTTGTTTTGCTTTGCTTGTGTGTGTGGCTTCTGCTTTGCTGATTAAACTGTTTTTATCTCAACCCACAAGGTTTCTTGCTTTTACTCTTCTGATTCTCTTCCGCAGCCCACTGGTGGGGAATGAGCAAGCAGCTCTGGGGGGCTTAGTTACCAGCTGGAGTTAAATTCTACAAACACAGTTTCTTTATTTTACAAGCTAAAAAACCTTTTACAAAACTCTAAATGTGCAGAGTTTTAAGAGGAGGTGCCAGGCTTTTATCCTCCATTAAGGCTTATAGAGGCATTAAAGCAGTATTAGTTATGTATTTTTGCTTTACAAATTGCAGACAGAGGAGTTGGTGCAAACTCAAGTCTAAAGGAACCAGAATTTCAAGGGGGACATTCATCACCTTGGGCAGGTGACATGTACTGCAGCAAATCTCCACATGGCACCTCAGTTCATGAAGACAAACACCAGTCTTCTCCCTGCTGAAGACAGGTAGTGCCACAACACTGGTCCAGCTGCTTTGCTGCAAAGCTCAGGAGTCTGGTCAGCACATAGCTTAAAGCTCAGCTGCCTGACCTTGCACTCTGGCGATTGAGAAACAGACACTCAAGAGATACACAGATACACATGTTCTGCCAAAAACGGCCACAGACTCTTACACTGACATAAAGAGATGCAGTAAGGCTCACAGAATCATAGAATGTTTTGGGCTGGAAATGATCTTAAAGCTTATTCAGTTCCAACAACCTGCCATGGGCAGGAACAACTTCCACTAGACCAGGTTGCTCCAAGGCCCATCCAACTTGGCCTTGAACGCTGTCAGGGATAGAGCATTCACAACTTCCTTGGGCAGCCTGTTCCAGCGCCTCACCACCCTCACAGGGAAGAATTTCTTCCTAGTATCTTATCTTAACCCCCCCCCCCTCAGTTTAAAGCACCCCTCCTTGTCTTGACCCTACCTGTCCTTGTCAAAAGCCCCTCACAGCTTTCTCGTCAGCCCCTTTAGGCACTGGAAACTGCTCTAAGGTCTCCCTGGAGCTTTCTCTTCTTCAGGCTGAAGAAGCCCAGCTCTCTCAGCCTGTCTCCATAGGAGAGGTACCCCAGCCCTCTGATTGTTTTCATGCACTCCTCAAGCAGGTCCATCTGCTGGTATTCCGAGTATGACCAATTAAAAAGTACTTTGCAAAAATTTCAAACCTACAGATGTGTAAACATGACCTGTGGAAAAGTTTTCAAGGTAACTCTGAATCTCAAAAGCTTCAATAACAAAACAAGGAACTGAGAACCGCACTCAGCCACTACACCACTTGTGAAATCATAACCTAATTGCCTTACAATGTTTGCTTACATGAGCATTTCCTTGGTCTTCTCCCAGGAAGCTTTTTCCCCATGAGACTGGCACCTTATTGAAGGTTTATTCTGACTAGGAATCTCTATCCGCAGAGAATGATGAGAATGCAAGTTCCTCAACTACATTTCCTATTAAGAGCTGAAGTGGTATTTTGCCCCAAAGTATTTCCTTTTCACTGAAAACCAAACCCATTTTCCTACATGTTCTAATTTTGAGGTCATGTTGGCAACAAGCTGTTTAAAAACAGCTTATTTCATTTAACAGAAATGTTGACAAATAGCAAAATTATTTTCTGGCCAAGCAGCCACTGAGCTTTCTCCAACTGCCACACTTGGGTTCTCCGAGATGTCAGACTGTTTTGAGTATGTTGCAAAATAGTTTGCACTATAAACACATAATTTGCTCATAACATGCATGTTGGCCTAATATAACTAGAATTGCCATCTGATGGGAAAGTGTGAAGTAAAACAATGCAAACAGGCTGCATATCTGAGGATTTAGGAGAGAAGCACATGCACTGCTCAAATTAGTGCTGAAATTTCTACTAATTTTGTCTAGAGCTCAAGATCCCTGCTCAGGAGCTCTAGAGAAAAACAGAGCTTTTTCTACCTGAAATCTCTGCAGTGCTCTTCACATTTCCATGCAAATGTAGCATGCCTGCTGACACAACACAGGGCACCAACATAGGCTGCAACAAGATAGTAGGGTATTTTCTACTAAACTGACAGCATCACTGAAATTGTAAAAAGTTTTATACACTGCCTTGGGCTTATATAGGCTGAAAGTTATCTTTCCATATTTAATAACTGATTATTAATTAAAAATATTTCACCCTACCCCCCCCCCCCCCCGAGAAGAAACAAACCTAATCATCAAAGACACGCTTACCTTTTCACTTTTACAACCCCAAATCCAGTTTGGGTCTAAGAGAGAACAATGGAGAAAACAAAAAATTATTTGAAGATAAACCCATGTGAAAAACCAAGATGGGAAACTCAGAAACTAAGTCACAAAACACAGTGTTCCATCAGAGACAAAAACTGAAAGCACTGAGATCTTCTGGAGGAAAGAGGCCACGGAGCCACCTTGTGTTCTGTTACATATCAAGGTTCTCTCTACCAGGTAGCTCAACTGCAGACAGCTCAACATCTGAATGCTCATGCCTATTGAGGGGGGGACAAAAAACCCAACAAAAACACACACCGAACAACAACCCAAAAACCTTACTACACACATACAAGAAAACATCCACCACTTTTGCCATCCAAGAGATTACAACATTAGATTACACATTAGACCACTTCCTAAAGCACCATACAAGCACCTACAAAGGCATTGAAAAGACAGAAGTTATTCACATAATGAGTTCATAAATTTATGTTGTTATTTCTTCTTATGCAAATGGATTTATTTTGAAAACACAGCTCCAGTGCCTATTTAAGGACACCTTTGGCATAATTCTTCTTCTGACCCTGTGAAATGTTATCATTTTACCCCCTACCAGTTCACTGACAACTCAGGGGCAGCATAGACACAGAAATGTCACAGAATTGAGGCTAAATGAAATTGAGGCTAAATGAAATTTATTGTACAATCTCAATTAAAGCTCCAGCATCAACTACTGATTCAGGATGTTACATGGATTCATCACTACACTGTTGATTCTTAATGTCTATGGCCTATGATCCAAAATGAACAATCATTTGCCTAATAAAGGGAAGGCTCTCAACCCCAAGGAGCTCCCTTGGTCAGCATCGCAACTCAAGGGGAAGTCCACGACTGCAGGCCTGCTGCTCTGAGAAGAAATGACTTAAAATGCCTGCCCTGCAGGGTTCCATGTATACTCTAGTCAAATCTGATCTGTGGTCAGATATGATCATGTAGCCTCCATATTAGTTCAGGACCCAAATTCCTCACCTTTGTGCCTGCTGATCACACCACTGGGAGTTTTATCAGGCTTTTTTCAGGGCGGGTGTACCTGCCACAATAAACAACACTGTCAACGGATAAAAGTGCATGCTGAAGCACTCTTAGTTTCATTGCCTTATGCACCACCAGGTTATGGCTGCAGAACAAATTGTGTAAGATAAACTAGCATGTTAATTCATGTCTTGTTAGCTGCTCTGCTGTATGAATGTGTTCACTTTTACCCTTCAGTGAGCACAAGCCAGCAATTTTCCCTTTAGTGAGACATGGGTAAGCTTTCACAATAACTGAAGTCAGATCAGGTGGGAGCTGCTGACAATGAACATCTGAAACTTAGCTTGCCTTGCAGAAGCTTACACATGTACCCATACCTCCAAATAAGCAGTCAGTTTACATTTTGCATAAATGTTTCTTGCATAGAAGTTGTTGCTACAAGGTGATGCAAACTACAGCATCTTCAGGGCAGGACAGTAATGGTACCTGAACTGCATTCACCAATTTAAATAGTTAGATTTCAGGCTAGAGGTACTATAACTATCACACTAAACAACCACGTACAGTTTTAACTGACGACAAAAAAGCAACACAAACTATAAACCCATTTTTACATTTCTTCTGAACTCTAGCCTTCCCAAAAATTATTTAATCTGCATTCAATTATGTGGCCTCTCTTGTTTGCAATGGAAAAGGAGAAAAATTGATTTTGAGTCTCCAGTTCAGCTAGTTTTTTAAAACCATTCAGAGGGTTTGGGATTACTTTGTTTTCTCTCAGAACTGAGCCTTGTTCACTATTTACCATCATGGGTCAAATGAGGGCAAAGTACTCTGGAGCCTGCAACAAATACACAGTAGCCAGGGCATGGGAGGGAACACCCTCTACCCCAGCGCCATCCCTCTCCTCTGTAACACAAGTCCTGCAAGCCTGAGCAGCCAGGAGCAGACCAAATCCCTAGAAGTACGCATTTCAAACAGCAGAGGAATCCAGGTTTAACAGCTATCTGTTACACAGATCATTCTAAAATCTACACACCTCCAAATAACGCTAATTCAATTAACATATTATAATGAGACTATTAAAAAAAAAAAAAAGTCTTATTCATCTCTCTTTTGCCTGCTGGCCATGCACGGGTAAGAGCAGCTGCACAATTATCAGCTCCTATGTGCTCTTCCCCAATGAAATGGAGCTAATATTGCTAATAAAAAAATGACCAAGCCAAGCAGAGCCTGAAACCCAGAGCAACAAGTTCATCCATCTCCAATGTTTTTTTTTTGCTTAGAAATACCAAGCCTTGCTTGACATCAAAGCTTTCTGAATAAGGATGTGTTTTTCCTGCCAAAGTTACCTGATACTTCAGACCTAGGAGGACATGCAAATTACCTTAATATCGGGGGAGTGGGGGTGGGGGGTAAGGAAATGCTTGCCTAACCTACTTGAGAGGAAAACACTCCAGAAACATTCCTCGGCATGGTTGTGAAGATCTCTATCCTCAGAAAATTCAACAGTATCCTCGAAAAACTCCATGGCTTTATGATCTTGAGCAAGTACAACCTCATCACACTTGTCCAAACACTCATGTCTAGCAGGTATCTTTTTAGCATTATCCAGACTTGAATTTTACTATGAAATCCACAAGGGTCTGCACAAAGAAATGCAAACCGCCCACACATCCATATTTCAGAAGAGTATTCCACACTGCTTTTTTCCCGTAAAACTCAGTTCTCTGCTGACACTTCAGCATTATTGTAAATCTTGGCTATAACCAGGACACAAGGACATCAGTTAGGAAATGTGCTTGTTTCAAGCCATTTTCTTGGGACAAGATTTGATTTGGCAGGTTTATCAGCACTACAAGAGCAAATATAAAGACGTGGTTCAAAACATTTAGCTCTATTTTGCTTTCTAACGCACAGTGAGAATCTCTAAATTCAAGATGACAAGGTAAAAAACTTCTCATTTATTAAGAAAGAAGCAGTTAGGAAAGCAAGCCGACTGCTGCCAAGGTAAATAGTCTGTCCCTGCCTATTATGAAGCTGCCAGAGTGGAGTTTTACTTCTCAGAAAAATCCTTATTAAGCATGGCTACTAAACCAACAGTCTCCCCTCCTCTTCCACTTACACAGTACAAAACCATGTAATGCCCTATCTTTCCAAGTCTACTGTAAAGGTTAGCCAAAACTTGCTGCAATTGCCCTGCAACAGCCTCTCTGCAATTATTCACCAGCACAAGAACACAGAGTACCCTTATCTTCTAAGGAAGAAAAGGTCACCCCATGTGTCAGATTCTGAATGCTGAACTTTGAGCCTTTTTGTAAGTTTAGATCCCATAAAATCTAATTAAATCCAGCACTGTCACACTGAAGCAAACAAAGGCATGTAACCGTATGAGCATGCTCACTAACTGTCCTGCTTATGCAATACAGTATGACTAACCACATTATTCACCACATGGCTTTCCAACTCATTTACCCTTTCATTACCCAATTAAGACCTAGTAACACAATACTACAAGTAAGCATACTCAGATATCAAAATACGCATAAAGGTGAAGCATGAGTTCATTTGTTGAGCCAGTAAATACATTTTGTTGCTGTTGTTGCTGTTATTTAATGAGTTCAAATTAAGGGGTTTTTCCCTGCTGCAGAAAAACGAAATGTTGGATACAAAATGAAGACTACTGAAACATGCATATCAGCTGTAAAAAACTCACCTTCCAGCAGGGAAAGATCTAATATTTAGATCATACTTCGAAAATACAGCAGAAACAGCAACTTTAAACTCTATGTAAGACTAAAGAGGTCAGAACTGTAACAGTAGTATATATTTCTTCAAAATTGCAATGCACTGTCAGTACAAGATGTGAGGTACTAGCCATTCTCTCAAATCCATCAGATTTCTTGCTGTCTCATACCTAAGCTGAAGTATCACATGAGCGTTCCACAGCTGCTTCCAGAGCACTTGACAATTCTGCTTGCACCATGGATGAGGGTGGAAGAAGGAAAAAAAAAAAATGTTACAACACCAACATCTTACTGGATAAAAACCACAGTTAAGCAAAACTTGCAGATAGCTTGCAAAATACCAGAAAATGAAATCATGAACTGTACTCCAATACACCGTTAATGACTGAGTGGCTAAAATAGCTACCAGAAGCCCTGTCCTAAAGCTTAGAATTCTATACAATATGCCAGACTCTTCAAACATAAATATCCCCAGACTGCAGCAGTTAAATACAGTATTCAGTATTCCACAACAGTATGTAACTGAAGTACCAATACAACAACCACACTCAGACTCTTAAACTGTCAGCAAAATACAAGTTTGATCATTGCAAGGCAGAAGTTAGTCCCAAAAACACACAATGCTCTTTCTAGCAGTCATAAGAGAAATCACTTGCCTCCCCCAAACCTGTGAAGTTCAGCAAATAAAAGCAAGCAAGACTCACTTTCTCCATCAATAACTGTTCTAAAGCAAATGTCCCAATTCAGACTCCACAGCTTTGCAATCTCTGACCAGGGTCCTATACAATATGCTAAAAGCTTTAAGTGCAGAGATATGAGTCAGTAATCCCCCTGTTTTAAAAACTCACTCTAAAAATACCCTGCAATGACTGTCAGTCACTAATGAAAAAGCAGGTCTCCAAAACACTATGTAATAAAAATTGAGTTGAATTACACCACACATAATAACTGAAAATAAGCAAAAAGTTTTCTAAAGAAACAGTAGCTGAGTCTTGTGGAAAACAGTCCAAGCATTTCTGCTTTGCAGCTCATCTGCACACATGGGAAGAATTTTAACTAACCAAGTCACACCAGTTCGAAGTGAATCATTTACATTTAGGGCAGCAAAGTCTCGGACAACTAAATAGTTTTCAAACTTGAACATCTCAAGTTTAAAAGGTACCTTTACAAATACATGCTGATTTTAGAAAAGCAATTTGATATTGACAAAAGTACAACAAGGGATGAAATAGTGGGAAAAGATTTCCTTTAATCCCCCAAGTCGAAGAACCAAAGCTTGAAGTGTGTCAAATCTCACAAAAATAAATACATTTTCAAAAGGAAAATAAATTTTACAAGCAAAATAAACATATTTTATTGGCAAATCAGTCACAAATACAAATAATCAGTGTTTGAATAGATAAGGAATTGTATCCAGTACAGCAAACATCTGCTGCTTAGGAGTAGCAAAAGTCAAATATATACCAGTAAATCCTATCTTTGTGCTGCTGAGCTGATCATTACTTACAGTGAGCAGAAACATACGAACACACACTATATTTTTGTTTCTAGATCTTAAGTGAGAGCAGAAGCAGCTGACAAACAAGCTACAGATCCCAAACACCTGTTTCAGGAACCAACATGTACTCTCAACCAGATTACTTGGAGGACCCATTTTAGCAAGATTTTAAAATGTATTCACAAGGAAGCTTTACACAGCGTTACATATACAATGGTCATGCTTAACACAAGTGTAAGGCACAGCATTTTAAACAATTGCTTCAGCAACTGTGCTCTGCACAGGCATACAAGAGACTTAAAAGTTCAGTCCACATAGCCCACATTCTGGAAGCATTCGGAACAACAAACTATAAATTAGTATCAGCTTCATGAGAAGTCATCAGCAGGAATGGACAGTAGTGCTGCCAAGTCTGTCAGCAAGGAGGATTCAGATATAGAGATCTAGGTAAATCATATGAGGTAAATCGACAAGAATAATACAATGCTCAGATGCTGAATGAGGAGTTACACAAAACTTTTTGCTGGAAACAGGGGTTTTTATTTTATTCATATGTGTTCTCAAAAGCAAATAGTTAAGTAACTGTTTACAGTTAATGCGAAATGTTCTGGAATAGACAAAAATAAACTGATTTTAATGATGTAAGAGTATTTCACAAGAAGGAATTATTCTGTATTAAAAGCAGCAGACAAAAACACATGGAAGAACGGTAAGAGAAAGACCCGAACTATAAACAATGATGAATATGAATTCAGCTATTACCACTGTCTAGGAAAGATCATAATTTACATGCATAGTCCTCTAAAAATGTAACTGTTGAATAAACAAACAGTAGTAAGAACTATTCTGAAAGGATTAGAGCAAAACCAGTGTAAGACAAGACTGCACTCAGCTTCAATAGTACATAGTTCTTGTAGTTAATATACCCTTTCCAAAATGAAATGAAAAGGTACAGGAAGGTAATAAGGATAATTAGGACCACATCAACTGCTTCTGTTCAAGGACAGATTAGATACATCAAAGGTCTTCAGCTCAGAAGAGCAATTCGCTGTTGGGAAGGCCTACAAAAATTATAGTACCACAAGTGTCAGAAAGTGAACAGGGAATTATGTCTAATTCTTACATTGTAGAAATAGCAGAGAAACAATGGAATCCTCTGGCCATCCAGGTTTCAAAATAAAAGATTATTTCTCTCGTTATACAGAATTAACTTGCACAATTCCTTGCCCTGGGATGTTTTATAAACTAAAACTAGGAAAGGATTTAAGAAACCCCACCCAGTTTAATTATTTGATCAAAACTTCCAAAGGCTATTCGAGATTACAGTGGAGGTGCAGCCTCCCAGGCAGGAAATCACCCATTTCAAGCTGAACAGCCAGAAAGGCTTATTTGATGCCTGCCTTAACCTTCTGCTCTTCCTCAGGATGCAACACCTACTGTATCAGAGAGAATTACTGTGCTACAGAGCCCTTGGTGCAAACCAGCGTAACTCCCAAGCTGGTCTCCCTTTACCCCTATGTTACAGCTCTCACAGCATCACAGCAGAATTGTTGGCACCCAGCTACATCAGGAGCAGCAAGAGCTGGCTCACTACACTTGGTAAGGAAATTCCTTTCCCAAAGTCACAGAAGCAGAAGTTTCTATAGCTTGAGACATTTAAATAAGAAGAAGCAGGTGAATTTGTATATTCCAGATAGCTCACTAAATTTGAATTATGGTGGCAATGAGCCCTGTACGCACTAGCCAATCTCAATTAGCAACTGAAAGTTAGCTTTAATTGTCATCAAATATGTGTGAGAAAAAACGAGCTCATACATTCATGGGATGACAGATGACTCCTCATTATACCATTACTGCAGCAGGCCCAAGCGCTTCAGTCACTGCTTGGCAGCTGTTACATGGCAGTTCAAGATACTTGACTTGCTCCCATCCTCCAACAGTTCAATGATAACGAAGGTCCTTTTATCTGTGCATTTTCTTCAGCTTGTTCAGGCTAAATCAGCCACACTTCTCACTGCAGCCAATGCAAAGGATCATGAGAGTCACAAAAGGCATTTTTAATGCTAACTTATAACTCGAAATTGCGAAGGCTTTGCTTCAAGCTTTTTTGTGAAAATGGCAGGTTTTGATAATAAAGATGAGCCTACAGAAAAGATAAAGCTATTTTTTTTCTGGCTGCCAGAATATCAGAAAATAGTTTGCTCAGCCCTCAGTAAGTCTAGCCACACAAAAGTTTACTTTCATATAAAACATGGGCAGAATCTTGTTGGAGAACTCACTCTGCTGTCCAGTATAGCAAATGTGGCTGACATGTAAGAATGCAAGTTATTATTAACGAAAATATTTATTATATTAGGAATTAATATACACCTGTCCAGTGCAAGTTCTGAGTTGTTCCGTAACTCTCTTACCATGATAGCTCTTTGCAGAACATTACCAGGAACTAACAGGATTATTTCCCAAATCTGTTTGCTTTACATAAATGTAATCAAATCAGAAGCTAGCTTAGTGAAGCCAGATACAAGCTGTAAATTCTTTTAAGTACACAGGATGTAATGTTTTCTGAATTCTCCCACCAGTTGAAGACCTTTAAAGATCTTCTGCATCCTCTTTAGAACCTAATACAAACCACATGTTTCATCACCCACAGAAGAATTCACAAGATGTTTAAAGAATTTGTCACCATAGTCCCTATGATACGTGTCTAAGCAGGGCACTTTAACATAATTGCAGCTTTCTGGTACTATTTTGTATACACACAACTAACATTCCTTATGATTACACAGCATGTAAAACTTCATCTTGTGCCTAACATTTCCCGTGTCTGCTTACCGCAAAGTCGTAAGAAAATCCAAGCACAACTTCAGTGGCATGCTTACCTCGGGATTTTAAAAATTATATATAGCAACATAGCTAAAGAGATACCTCTTAGAAGAATTTAGCTTCATAAAATCCTGATTCATATAATTTGTGGCAAAAAAAAAGTTGCCAACCCCAAGTGTCACAGAAGCAGTTACAAGAACATAATGTTCATATGACAGTAGCAGGAATATGTTGACTTAGACTTACAGTTTTTTCCTCAGGTTCTGCAATAGTACTTTTCTTAAAAATCCCTCTCTCAAAATCCCTCTCTTGTAGCTATAACCTTGACTCCATGGATATACAGAAAAACATGATCCTATTGGCTGAAAAAAAAAAAAACCCTAGAGATGATAATGTCAAGTCCAATGTGGGCTATAAAAGGTTTCAGAGAATTTCTGTCCTTTCCTCCTCAATGGATGGTGTACCTCAATGGATTTTTACATTATTTCAAGAGCTTCTTTTAAAGAACCACCCCACGATCTGAAATTGTTACACCATTATATCAACTTGCCACAACTCCAGTCAAGGCTGGATTTTCCTTTGTTCATGAAAACAGACCTGAAGCTTCTCAGACCTATGCCAAATCCTTTTATCTTACTAACTTCAATGTCTGCATATCATCAGTTGGGAGAAACAAGGAGGGGGTAGGGATCTCAACAGAACTGGGGAGGATTTGGGGTGGGAGATTTTTCTGGTCCATTAAAAAAAAACAACAAACAAAAAACAACAAAACAATAAAAATTAAGGGATGAAAGGACAAGCCAAATCAGGCTGCATTTAAGGTTTGGGTGTTTTTGGAACAACTCCAAGTCAAGTTTCTCAGAGCAGCTCATATAAACAGATGCATACTTCCCTCCCCACTCCCTCTTCCTATCTCCTGACATTTAAAGCCTTTTGCCTGTAAGGATAGTAACATTTGTCTTTATGGAGGCAATAGATAGGAATTAAACTGCTATTGCTACAAAATCACTGGTGTTATTTTTTAAAATACTAATAGTAATCTCTCAGACATTTCCTTTCACAGAAATGAGCAGGTTTCATTATGATAACTAAAATTAGTAACACATTATAGCTAATCTTCAATAATACGTTATGAATCCACAACTCCATGCTCAGTGAGAATTATCAGATACAGCTTGAGATGTCCATAAATCCAGCAGTCCACATACAAACTGGTTATTCATACTTCCGCTTTACTCCAGTGGAAAGTAAAAACAGTTTAGTTATGCAAGCTTCCTTTAAATATACCTAACAATGAAAATACATTTCTCTAAATAAGTAATTCAATACACATCCAAACAGATGGTTTCCATCTTTTTTTGCCTAATACCAAATTAATAGTTACAAAATTCCTCCAGGATAATGAAGTTGGGCTTGTTTTTGTTGGTTGGGGTTCTTTTGTTGGTGGTGGTGGTTTTTTTTTTTGGGGGGGAGGTGTTTCAGGAAAAATAAAAATCTCATTTCATGGCCTGAGACAGACTGTTCCAAACTAATAAAACTGCTTTACCTACTAATCGTACTGCAAGAACTCGCATCAGCATTTCAGCTTCTGGTCAAAATGAAACGTACGGTAATTTAGCACACAAGCCAAGTCTCTGGCTTAGCACATAATGGATTCAGCCTTACTGTACCACCTTCCTGGCCATAAAATACTGGGACCTTAAGTCAACTTTTTTCTTTTAGCTTCCCCATACTAATCCCAATTGTTAGCATACAGGTTTTATTATCTCTTTCAAGATCAGCACAGACTTTCTACCACAACACAGACAAGTACTACAAACAAATATGCATTAAAAGCCAGAACAAGCCTTTGCATGTATGTTTTCCTTAAAAGTTGTACTCAAGTCTCAAAATGGACTTCAAGGCCACAATGTGCATCCTAATAACAGCAGTTTAAAATAACTTTCATGTAATAATAAACAACCTCCACTGAAATTGTCTGTAGAATCTAGAAATCAAGATCAAAAGTATTCCCATACTCTTTTTGCAGCAAGACACAGAACACTTACTAGGTAAGACATATTTTAACCAACAGGACTTTAGGAATTGGTCAATCATACATTCCAAAGGCAAAGTTACAATATTCATCTTAAAATTCTAGTACTGCTTTTCAGGGTCCCAGCTTATCTATATAAGGAACTAAGACCTTCTTCCACAAATACTGAAATCCCATACATGTCCACATTCACCAAATTCCTGGTTTGCCATTACTCACAAACAGTTCTCCCACCTAAGAGATTCTAAATTATGCTTATTTTAGTACAGATCCATGAAAGTATAATTACAAGTAGTATCTGCTGAATTAAGCTTAAGGACCTTAAGATCATATAGCTCCAACTTCCTGCCAAGGGCAGGGACACATCACACTAAACCATGTCACCCAAGGTTCTGTCCAGCCTGGCCTTGAAATCCGGGAAGAAAGTCCAATATTGTCACCACACTTATCTACAAGGATAAATACTAAGAACACAGATCCCCTAAAGCTGCCCTCATATTGGTTATGTTACTGGGATAGAAATTACCTCCTTCACTCTTGCCATGATCTTCAGCAAAATAGGATCACGTTTATCATACATGATATCACACTTCCATTTCCTTCAGATGGTTAAACGTGTCACACAGGCACTTGGTAGGTGATCTTCTCTCAGAGGGAGGTGGGTTTCCCTCTGGAGATGGGTCACTGCCCATGAGTTGGTCCCGGTGTACAGGCAAGGCTGCCAAGAACAGCAGCGACTTACCAGCTTTGCTGATGCCAACAGTCCTCATGAGCACATCAGTCTGTCTGAATGACCTCAGCCAGGCTGGAACTGTGAAACCCACAGATGTCTCTCACCTTTCTAAATCAGATGTTGCTCACTACAGTAAAACAGCTACAACAATCTGCAACACACAGAGCTTGGTGTCAGAGAGTGCCAAGAAGTGCATTGCCCAGAAATAACACATGCTGCAAAAACATGTGGCTGCAGTAGCCTCTTGAATCATACACTAGCTGTCATCTTCTCAACTTTAAACTGCTTGGCAATGAAACAAGAGAAGTCAAACAGGAAACAACCAGGAAAACTGTCTTCTCACTGTGCCTCATATTCATCAGAGCAATTAGTGAAGTGTCAAGCTCAGCACAGACAGAAATATGTTATCACTCTGAAATCCTGCTCGCATTGGCAGCCTTTCCATGGCCGCAGCACAACACACTGCTACCAGTCACAGCGCAGAGCGAGTGGCAGATCAAAGGAATCAAATGATCACTCGCAGGAATTTCCTCTGAATAACATTCATATTCTGTCATTACTATATCATGCATTGCATGTCAATGGATGGCTGCAGTGGCAAGCAACAAATTTCACTCCTGGTATGAATGGTTTGACACAGAAGCAGTGTAAGGTCTATCTACAGCCTGGGCAAGAAGGAAATTATGGTGGTGCTGCTGCTGCCACCACCCAGTCTGGTAGATGAAATGCACCATGTGTTGCTGCCTTGGTATGGAGAACACCACCTTACTTCAAAAAAAGACAACTGCTTCTTGGGGTGGCAACTGAGCTTGGAAGCAGAAAACAGGATTAAGCACTGTAAAAATGACCGTGCTGTAACAGCTGGCACCCAGCAGCAGGGCAGGCACAACGGGGACTGACCGCAAAGGATACTGGACATTGTACTGCCAGATTCACACAACCATAAAAGTCAGAACTGTGTTATCTTCACCAGTGACTAGTCACAGGGTCCACTGATTTGAACAGCACCTTGAATAAACTCAATTATTCTGTCAGGTAACTGTAGTACAACTACTTCAGTCACAGCTCACCATTCTTATCACAGTGCCCTCTGCCTTCCCCTTCTAAGTCTATTCTTTACAGAATGAATAGTTGTTCTTTATACAATAGGCAGCATATAGGACATTGATAATTGTAGTAACATTCTAAATGGTAGTATCTGTATTATGTAGAAGACAACACCACATTCCTTCATTGGAAATCAATTATTCATTCACAGTTCCTCCATGTACGTTAAACTTCACCTTATTTACTACATTCACAGGAATTAAACTTATGAGCAGGGGATACAAATCAGTGGCATTAGGTACTGAATTGAGATAGAAAGCCAACGTATTCCATCCTAGGAAAAATCAGATCTCCTTAGAAGTTTTCATAATCTCTTCTTGCTGGTAAGTTCCATAAGATTGGATCTTGACCACAACCCCTGGATACCAAGCATCATCTTGCGTCTCTTTGAGATTACCAAAGCCACACGTTTCACTTGGACGGAAAAAAATTAATGCATACGGCAGAACTTAGCTTTAGCAATCGCCATCCCTGGTTAAGTGAAGGCAACTAGTGTCTTGTAAACACACAAAGCCCTAACAAACCAAAGGCTGTTTACACCAGAATGGGTAAGACCTCCCTATGTGCATTTTCTTGTACTTGCCGGGTGCAAATAAATCACATTACTTCTAAAATGACGTATTTTATTTCAAAGGCCGATTTGTCCATCAGATGCCACCAATCTATACTGCAGTATATCCTATCCTTCTGCTCTGTTTATGATTTGTTCCTCATCTTTCCAGCTAAAACTTTACCTCCTGAGATTATCTATGCAGGAGCATCTTACCTACAGCTTTTTGGACCTGCACACACTGCACCAAACAAACAGCTACCACTATTAAAGGCAGCGGTTGATTCAGTAGTAGTATTTTCTGGAGAAGGGAAGGGTTCCTAGGCAAGAACTACAGAACTCCTCATCTCTCTGTAAGAGATTTCTTTTGACCTTTGTCACAGCCTATCTTACCAGTGTAGACAGAACAATCTGAACAATCATATAAAGCCTTCCCTTCTAAATTCAAGCATTTTATCACACAGTTTTCCCACAATTGAGACGTGAGAAGTTGGATTCCTACTCAGAAAGAGCAGCACTGCAGAACTCATACAAATCAGGAGAAAAAGCCAAATAGCTATTACAAATGTTTCTCTGGCCAGTGTAGCCTCGCAACAGTAAAATTATGCAAGTGTTTACAGGCACTTGAATGACATGCCTCAAAAAGTACTGCTGGAAGCCACAAGCCACCTTTCTTCAAATTTTTCACTAAGCATATTTAAGAGTTAGGCCAAAATGACTTTTTCCAGTGGTTAGGCAAAGTTGATAATCACGGAATTGTAGAATAGTTAGGGTTGGTGACAAACTCGTAAATATTACCAAAAAAAAATCAATCATCAATACAATAACATGTTCTTCAGTTATTTATCCTCAACATTTTACATACATAAGGCTTCTTCAATGAAATCTATCAAGCTGCAAACACAGTAACACAAAGATTTGCAAGGGCAGCCTAGTTTAGTCACACCATCTTTCCTGTTAAGGAGAGCTGAAGTATCTAAACAAGTTCAGAGCTCTTAATGAGCTTTCTGTTCTTAGCATTCCCTTACTGTCTATGAGAAAATACTCTATAAAGAAAGAGGCCACATTTTCAAAACTCAGGTTCTCCTTTTCCCTCCTCTCTCTATTGTGAAATATGATCACTGGAAGTTGACCTCCAGCACTGTTTACACAGGGATTATATAGAAACATTTCTATGAAGTACAGAGTCTGACTATACAAACCAGCAGATCTTTCTTAGCCTTTCCAAATCTTGAATTTAAGCAATGCCAACACTATCAAGTGGCAACAGTTTCCAGTACACTAATATTCACATTGCCTTTTGGGAGTCCTTATCATAAGAAGGGGTTGTAGTCCATGCATCATGGCAGCTACTGTGGGTTTTCTTTTGCCATGCACAGGCCTTGCTTTCTTTCCCCTACTTAGTCCTTCTGTGTTTAATCCTAACTCATGGCTGAATCTTGTCTTGGTCGGTCAACTTTCATTTTAGAAGCTTTTCAAGATTAAACAGTACAGTCATGCTGGCTGGAGGTAGGCTTACAAGTGTTACAAGATGAACAAGATGAAACCTCCTTAACTGAATCTATAGAAAAAAAAATAAAAAAATAAAAAAATAAAAGAATGAAATTCAGTGTACCCAGGATTCTAAACCCCAAAGCTGAAAAGCAACCAGAACTATGGAAATCTTTATTCCCATGACTCACAATATTTTTAACATGTATTGAATTTGTGAACTTCACCAGGCCTTCCTTATTACTCATGTAACTTCTTTCTTCCTTAAGTCTTACAAAAAAAGAACTAAAGTTGAAGGTGACAAAAAGACTTCACAGTCTGGAATTAAATGCTTTTCATAGCCTCTAATGTGAACCTCTGAACTGCTCCGGGCTGCTGTAACAAAGCCAAGATAACCAAGGCTATCTTGGATTGTCCTACAACCACACCCAGGAATGCAACGGGTGCCAAAAAACCCACAGTTGGTCACTGACGTAGGCGCAGGAGGAATCACAATGTGCAGTGAATCAGTTTCTCACCGCTGGAATAATACACTTAGGCGGGTTGCTATAAATACCTAGTTCTGTAGATATAGCAGGAGATTGGAGCCATATGTAGGAGACTCAAGTACTGATTACCCACTGAGTAAAGTTACAGCGATATAAAATTAAGGAAGAAAAGAAGATTCAGGAGGTGGCCTACTTAAGGTATATAGCCTATGCACTGTGGACTCTCATGGGTACAGAGGAATCGAGAGATAAGGCTGTGGAAGAAACTGGGGGTTTGGGGTACAGCGCAATTCCCCTGAATGCACACACTGATGCCATCCAATCCTATCACTGGATTTATCTTTTCTAGGTAGAATTTATGGGAAAAAAAAACACATTAACTGGTAGCAGACTGCCCTGTAACACCATCCATGAGGACAAAGACAAAACACAAGTGTGTTTGACATACTGCATAAGGAGCATCAGCAGCATCCCTGGAGGTCCAAGTTTTGTACTGCAAATCCAGCTACACAGCAAGAGGTATTTCTATGTTCTCTGTCCCAAAGAGGGGCTGTAAGCCTTGTGATTGCTCCACCTCATTCCTATCCTGTTTCTGCAGTGAAAAATTGTAATTTAGGTTTCTAACTTGACAAAGCACTCAGACTGAACAGCTTATTGAAATGAACTTCTGCAATTCCCAATCTAGTGGTAATTTCCAGAATAACAGAGGTTAATCTTTAAGATTTTCCATATTTCAAATAGCATGAGTTAAAATTTGGACACCACTGCTGAGCATATAAGCCAATTCCAACTCTGCTTATAATCTAGTAAGTCAAAAGATCCAAAAGATTTGAATGAGCAGGTAAATGAACTTCACACAACATACCTAAAATCTGCCTACGCTGAATCATCCAATATTTATAGATGAACATATATATGATCTGCTCATTTTTGCAGTTTGTTTTTAATTCCAGGTGTTTGGGGTGTTTTGGTTTTGGGCTGGTTGTTTTTTTTGGGGGGGGGGGTGGTGGGGTTGGTGTTGTTTGGGTTTTTGTGGGGATTTTTGTGGGGTTATGGGCTTTGTTTTGTGGTTTTTTTGGGGGGGGGGTCTGTTTGTTTGGCTTTTGGGGGGGGTATTTTGTTCTACTAAGAATATTTTTGCTTTTCAAAATATTCTCTGTTGTTAAGTGACTTTTTCACTACGTAAGATTTTTGTAAATTTTGCTACTGCTATGACTGTCTTCTGAAAGCCACCCTGGATTTATGAAACTAGAGCTGAATAGATTAAGGAAAGAAAAAAAAAACAATCACAAGAGTCAGGACATCTAAAGCAAACTTGTGACTTTTTTTCCTAAAGGAATACAGGGGTGGGGATTGGGCAGGACAGGGATATCTGACATACTGATTTCCCTAATGTTAGAAAAAAGGTTAGAAAGCATTCCTGAAATATTGGATAATCTTCAGTTCACAGCAGGAGGCTGTATTTCCTGCTGGATAATAATATTACACAAAAACAATTATGTTGGTAAAATTAAAATAGCTGCAACGTGAAGCTCTCAGAAGAGCTCCCTTTCTGAAGGGAGACTGGCAAGGACTAAGGGAATTGCAATACACCAGCAACAGAGATGACTGAACATCTCTGCAGAAACCTAAACATCACAGGTTGATGCACAATATGTCAAGTTAATCCATGCTCACCCCAGTGCAAAATTAGAACCGAGTCCTGTGCCTCTAATTCTCCTTTATACAATTATTTTCAGAATGGGGAAGAAAAGAAACTATGTGCTTTTTGAAGATACAGCTACCCACAGATTATGGGAGCAGGCAATGCGCATCAGTGTTACTGACTATGCATTATGTCCTCAGTTGGAGGAGGAAAAAATTAAAGAAATAAGGACTAAAACATGAGCAAAAGGAAATTACTTCATCCTAAACATAGATATTGCTAAGTAGCACCTTATCTAGCTTTTAAGATGGCTAATTATTGAAATGCATCAAGGAAGAAATAGATTTTGAGTAGAAATCTGAATATTAATAGCATTTTGGATCATCTTACTATGATGTTTAACAACAAATTCAAGCAAGACTCAAGTCTTCAAACTAGAGAAACATTCAATTTATCTACTAGAAACAATGTAAAAAATCCCCAGTGTTTATTTACTACATTCCAAATCTTTAAACTGTTTCAACGTATCACTATTTTCTGAATCTAAGTGGTTAGATTCCCACTATGAGTACAATTGTAAGTATTATTTAAAGATTTCACTAAATCTGAAGTCTTTTGATAGAGATGAATTCAGAGAACTTGAAAAACATTTCTACACAATGTTCTCAGCTACATTAAGACATTTTAAAAAATAAACTTTCTGAGATGACTCAAATTCATTTCCAATCTTTCACAGAATCTCTCAAATTTTAAAACTCACAAAATTTTAAGGTAAAAAGAAGTGGCATTCAGTGAAGGGAAAAGTCACAAGCATAGTTCAGGGAATAAACACATTGAGTCAACTGGTCAAAGCAAGCAGAACTGATTGAGATCACACTGTCATAAGTAATTCAAACAGAAGTGCTAAGAAGTATCTCTTTCAGTAATTTCAATCCACTCCACCTAGGATTTGAGAAGAAAAGCCTCCTATGAAATGTTTTTACACACTGAATTAAGTTGTTGGTTTCCATTGTACTTAACTTACCATTTGGAAAGGAAAAGTCATTTAAGTCCACCAATTACTACCCGCACAGACTTAACACTACACACAAACCAATCCAGATGATACCCTTTCAAAAATCCAGAGCGTGAAACAGGTAAACCTCTGCATGAGAGAGCACATTAGGCAAGAATGCGGCTGTGACATGGCTTTGTAGGACAGACTGCCCCAGGACACGCCCTGTGAATTCTCTTCACCACCCACAACCCCTCATGTTAAATACACAGGCATGACAACGCAACAGGAAGGGCATGGACAGCCTTTGTTCTGGGTCAGGTACACTGAAATGCTTCTGGGAAACCTAACCAAACTTGTCATAGCCTTGAGTAAAAATGAAGTCTACACCTGAGGTGCCTCACTTGGACCTGTAAGACTGCGGTGCACACAAACTGAAGTCGTCTTCAGCTGTGGTTTTGCACTGAGACACCTGACTCTCAAGCAAGCACTCTGTAAGAGATACTACAATCATCGTACGTTAGGACATCTCTAACAGGAACAGTAACTATAACTAGCACAGCTTACCATGACTGCCATTTACTACATTCCACCATAAGTAGCACTGACACTGTCCACATGAAATTAAAAATATAATCTACTGAACACCTTCCTTTATTCTGCAGTTAATGTGCTCATAAAGTGAATTCATTCCATAACAGAGCATAGAAAAATGGTGGGGATTAGCAGGCAATAACAGTTGTCTTCTTGGTTACAACAAATGAAACAAGACCTTCAGTGACAGGATGCCTTTCCTGCAAAGCTTGAGCAATTGCATCAGTGGGACAAAGCCACCACAGGCTCCTTGCTCTCTACAGCAGATGCCTGTAGCCAGCTTAGCCAGCTCCACCTGCGCTCGCTGGTAGCCTAAGAAAACTTGCAAAAACAACTGGCAAGGAGCAGGGTAAAGCCAACAGTGCAACATTTTAAATCAGCTCTGGTATGTAAACCATGTAGTATGTTGAATCCTGCTTTCACCTGTGGTGTCCAAGTTTGTCATATGACTGAAAGAGCTACTTTACTCTTCAGCATGCACCTATAAAAATCACTGTGCAGAAGTGATCTAGTTATTCTCTAGTTACAAACCTAGACAGCAGGAAGTTTCAACCTGTTCCAAAGGAGTGTAATACTTCATGGAACCACAGAAGCCTACAATTACACAGTTAAGTACCAATATACATTTTTACAAGCACAGAGCCAGAAAAATTCACCTGTCCTGAGAACGAAGCCAGAAAGGCAGAAGAGAGATTAAGAAAGACATTTCCTGAATTTCTCATTTCAGTCCTGAATTACAGAACTCACTGGTTGGTTTTATCCTCTATCCTCCCCCTCCCCCCAACTCCCTACAAATATTTAGTCAACATGAGCAAATATCTGGAAATAAGCATCTCTGGAAAAGGGGTCTGCAAATACTTACAAACACTTTCGAGGTTTTTTTATTCCAGAACCAAAAAGCAATATTTGACTATAACTACCAGGGTTGTCTGATACTGGTATACATCAACTCTGTGTTTTTGTCCAGTTTTCTTAAATAAACTTACTTACTCTATCATGCAAAGTACAAGCTAATGCTTGTACACTGGATTAGAAGCAAGGGTAAATCCTGTATGACTGTACTGAACCCTGTATGAGCTATCACTGTGTTTAAAAAGATGGTAAGATACACATGTCCTAGAAGAGTGGTAATTAATTATCCTTATGAAAATTAGAGAACATCCAGCTGCAGTTTGCTTCACCAAAAACAGCAGAAGAGTGAGACTTCCCAGACAGCAGCTCTGTTACTGTAGGAAGTTAACATACTGCTGCCATGCACTAAGATGCACTGCCCTGCCTAAAACATTGTTGCATGACAAAAAAGTTCACTGTAATATACATACCTCCTCTTCTAGATAATTTATGTAAAATATCCCACCCCTTTTCAATCATAATTACTTGATAAGAGCACTTCTCTGGATTACTACTCTTCTCACATTAAAGTGTTAAGCAGCCTTAAATCAGAACAGCATAGCTACAATTGGAGAAGTGATTTTGCCTTGTCACTGTATCAAATCTAATCTTCTGTAAGAAGCTTTAAATTCAATACTTCAGTCTTATCTTAAGATAAAGATTCAGAGCCCAATCTTAACATTGAACAATGAATTTTTGCAAGCATGTTTGTTGGGCTGGTAGTTTGGTTGTTTGGGTTTTAACTAGGAAAATTATTTTATAGGTTCCAAGTTCTGACTACCTAACCGCAGAAGAGTAACATCATCAGGAACTCATACCCACACACAAAAACCTGGGGAAGTGCTTTCAAATAGTGTTACATAAGATGATAAATTACATCTGGAATTTCAGGCCCTAAAGAGAGTTCTCAATATTGAAAAAAGAGCATAGTAAAAAATGCACAAGCTATACAGGAACAAGATACAATCATTACATAGGAGACCATCAGAAATTTGGTGGTTGTTTTGTTTTTACATAACCAAAGCTATTAAGATCATTATGCACCAGCTACTATACACTCAACATCTAGCTTATTTGACCAGTTCAGTTTACTGCTAATACAAAAGGCTTTATCATTTAGCACATCTGAACCCTTTCCTGCAAGGAGGAGACACATCTTTATCTAAACTGAGCTAAGCAGGATGAATGGGATTAAAAAAAAAAACATTACTCAGCCTCACTGGCATTTTACCTCTCAAGATGTCTTAAATGGTCATCTAAAATTTTATTATGGCATCTGTTTAACCCTATCAAAAGACTGGTAATTCACCTTGAAAAAATGTTTTATGAGCTGCTGTGAAAATCCAACACAAGCTCAGCATGCTTTTTGCTATGGTAGGGAAGAATAATAAGCAAAACAAGCCCCTCCTTCAATTTGTATAAAGGAGGTGGAGAGAATAAAATACCACTTTTCTCTAATCTGAGTCCTTTAACCTTACATCAATGACACGGAAAAAGCACATACATGCACCAATACCATCTGTAAAGTGAAGAACATATGTTGATGTAAACATCATTGGGGAACAAACAATTTGTAAGACTCCTGAGGGGAAAAAACACCTTCCTGAGGATTCACAAATCATCTCTACCATTCAGAAAGTGGAATTGAACCTCATCAACTTGAAAAGATTAAGTTTTAATCCCCAACTGAAGTGTACTCTAAAATTGACACAAATGGCAACTGTGGTTGCCAGGCAGGAAGGAGGAAGAGCAGCAAACATTCTTTAATTTGAGAATCCAAAAGCAATTCTTACAGTTGCAGAATTTGAGTTTTAGCAACACTGCCTGATCACTTTCCAAAACCAGCGACAGGAGAGGCAGTGACTCCAACAAGATGTATTTATAGCACACAGAACCCAAATACCGCTACTTATTCTATAATTAAACACCAAAACAAGATGCTATTACAAACACAATGTCTCTGACACTATGCCACATTCAGATAGACACTGAACTATCTTTTAGATAATTGAACTTGATGTAATCTGGAGTTGGTATTTCCTGGCCAATGATGACTAACTTGGTTCTAAACCATCATGAAGTATCAGGAAATACCCGCCCCCAACATCAATTACTATTTAAACATACACCAAAGTGCTATGTTTTGAACACATGCACTCACAGCAAAATATCCTATAGACAAATAAATGCAAGAAAGGAAAACACCACCACCAAACAAAAAACAACCAACCAAAAAAGAACAAAAAACCCAAACCAAGCAAAACCCCCAAACTCTTTCCACCAGACATCAGGTAACCAAAGTACAGAATAAAGTCCCTGTATTAATGGCAAAATGTAAGTTAGGGCCAGACCTCCAGCTTGCTTAACTTGTAAAGTTTCACTGCAGAACACTGGGCTCTTACGCAGTCTTATCTCACTCCCTTTGTCCACACACAAAAATGCTTCCTGAAGCAAATTGATCCAAATCACTACTACACTTTGGATTATGTGTTGAAGAGCTTGGATTAGCACTGTACGTACTTTGTGCAGTGAGGACAAAGGGTTTTGGAGAGCCCAGCGCCGCTCTGCTCTGCCCTTCCATCAGTTTCCCAGGTGGGTTGCCCCACTGTCCTGACTGAATTCCAGCCTCAGGAACCCACACAAAGGAGAGACAGATCAAAGTGCCTCTGCAAACCCCAGCCTCAACGAGAATTCATGCCTTTTAAATCTCTATTTTCTGTTCCATTAAAAACAGCAGAGGAAAGAAAGCACTTCTCAGCTACAAAAACCAAAAAACACTAAACAACCCATAGCATCAATCTGGTAAATGAAAGGCAACATCGCATTTATATTCAGAAAGGCTCAAGAGTGGACAATTGTCCTCTTCATTTCTGTAGAAATCAAAATTAAAGCCTCTCAGTAGGAAAGTCACAGCTATAATCCCCTCTCCCCATCTCCCTGAAGGTACTAATAGAAAGTTTCCAACATAGCAGTCAACACACCACTGCATTGTGAATACTAAATCTAACCCAAATAGCCTACCCTCCTATGATTTCCTCTCCTATCCTTTTCCCATTTTTTAATCCCCTTTAAAGGGAAAAGATTTGCCTTAAAGTTGCCACAAATGCACTAAAATTATGCCTAGCACAGTTAAGGATTACAAAATAACGATAACCCCAGCTGAAATTCTTAGATGCTATTAATTACTGCGTAATTTTTCTGTTAGAAAAGCATATTTAGCTCAAGATGGCATGTGGCCTTCTGCAAGTCAACCACTTCTTAATTAGATCTTAATTTCCTAGCACATATCAGTACATAAAACTTCTACCTTTAAGCAAGCCTACAGCTTTGTATGAACAATGGTTTTGTTTCAAAGGACATTCTGGTCAGCAGAATGTACTGCCTGAAGAGAGCAGTTTCTTGTCCTCCTCTCTCCCCCCCCCCCCTTTTTTTTTTTGCCTTTAGGAAAAGAAGAATCAAACCTCTTATGAAAACTGATATTTATTCTCAACCCTCCTCCCAAGAGAACTAACCACTTATCAAACCATTGCATTAGATCTTCTGGCAGCAATTTCAGTTGTAATCAGAGGTCAGATCTACATTCAGATCTCAGGGGAAAAAAACCACACCACCACCACACCACAACACATATATCCCCCTTCATAATTTCATTTTCATTTACAAAGACACGTCCTTTGCACTCATCTGAAAGTGTGTTATGTGCCATCAGTAAAATGGGATTCGGCTTTTCTGGACAACACTTTCAGGACAGATTTTCTAGACCAGCACCCCCATAAGCAGAGTGCTCACCCAGGAAAGCACATTAAACTGCTGGTTCAGAATTTAGTGTGGAGGCCAGTGAGCAAATAAAGCCCAATCTTCATTAGCTGGCACGATACCTCCTGCAATCCTTGCGTCAAATAGTTCTTGAAAGGTTACATCCATGACACTGAAACGAAACTAGTGACACTCCTTCAACTTGGGAAACCTATGTAATGAGCAGCAGTAATTCAAGTAATCCAGAAGCAGCACTCACCTAACACCAACTCACAGCCCCATAAGGAGAGAAGGGAGATGCTCCACAGAAGAAAGTTAAAGAGTCTTTCCAGCAGAAAACACAGCCTTAAAAACAATTAAGAAAAAAAAATCCCACCAACTCAGCCTTCTAATTCTATTATGAAGTTGTTTATTAATTAATCTATATAGTTTTGAAGAATATAAATTAAGAGTAACAATTTGGGGGAATGGGGAACCAGAAAAAAAAATCCCCCTCAAAATTTTTCTTGCTATGCTTAAAAGAGCTGTGTCACATGCAGTAAAACAACCTCCTAAACTATATCTGCAGAGCAAGGGTAGAATTTTAAACTCATTAGTACAAAGGTCTTTGAGAAATTGATCTTTCATAAATTACAGCTTTGCACACACTTCAGTTTACAACATGGACTTTGTAAAGATTTGAGACTTCAGCAGTGACATGTTTCTGAACACACAACAATATGAGGAAGTGTTGTAGCTGATACCCCTCTTCTCTGCAGACAATCACATATCAAAGGTGCATCATTGTTTAAAATGGCTCTAGCTCTTGAGTATGAAGATCTATTCCCTGTCCTGGCTTGACCTCAAGGGAGGGACACACTGTCCTCCAAAACATCCTGTCAGGAAAGCAGGAACAAGTGTGCAAATTTGGAGATTAGGATAATAAATATAGTTTTGCTAGTTACTTATTTCAGCTTCCAAAATAATTATTGTCTAAGAACACTGAGGCTTTTCTAACCCAGTCTTGTCCACTTCAGAAATCCTGGTGAACTTGTCCACTTCTGCAGCTGCAGGGAACTGGAAACAATGGATTTGCTAAACTCACTATGTGGTGGTCTTATGTAAAAGCTTTCATGTTTTACATCCATTCTGTTTTGAAGTTACATGTTTGCTGAAAATGGTTTAGCAGAACAATGTATTTATTTGCTATTTCTTCCAATATAGAGATTTGAATTTATTAGAATATAGTCCAGTTCTGTTCACTAAGGAATCTGTATTCATTGATTTAAAAAAAAAAAAAAAATTAAAAAATCAGATGTTTACTGCTTTTGTGGCTTTTTCTATGTTCCCCCTTTTTGGGCTATATCCCCAAACCTGTGAGGAGGGAACAAGGCATGTCCCATGACATAGGGAACAAGTTCAACAAGTATTTTGATCAGGCTCGTTTTCCCTTTTTCTTAGTACTGGCACCAAGTCCTTATAGAAAAAGTTGTTCAGGTCAACAATAAATTGCAAGGCTTCTAAATGAACTGGCAGTATTTTACCAATTTCCCTTCTAAGCAAAATTACTGCTTTACTGGTCAGCAAGTCTTATCTTCTCAAGATTAAAATTCTGCTACGAATTTCTGAGGGACAGAATGTCATTTTATCAAATAGCAAAGAGAATTGTGCAAGCGACACACAGCAAAACACAGAGACAATAAGAGAATCAAATTTGAGCTTGCATATATTAAAAACCTAGTTCAAACACTGAAGCACACTTCCATACTGTACTTTTTACACAATGACAAAGCAAATCACATAATCCAGACTGAATAAATCACATGTCAAGATTTACAGATTCTGGTTACATTCCTTATAATATATACACACCCTTTCCTATAAAGCAAAACAAGACTGAGATCTCTATTTTTCAGGAACTAAAAGTACTGCTAAATTCACAAATGCTATTTTAAATAGCCATAAAATATGTTAGTAAACGGGAAGTATTTATAAGCCTAAATCGGTACTTGGGCTTTGTACAAGACAGCAGCAAAAAAGAAAATCACTTCCTCTAAGAGTTGTTACAAAGCTGTTTTGCTTTCATTGTATTTTTAGGCTTCATCTTTAATTGTACTTAGCAAGATCTAAGTGTAAAAGTTCTTGAGGTCCAATTTCAGACTGAGCAAAGTTTATCAAAAAACCTTGGCTGAATTTTTGTAACTTTCTGGACTGTTTACCTGCTTGTAATGCTATGGTTCACATATTACACTGTGCCATGATCACCCCTGTTTAGAACGAGAAATCCCCTCTGCTGAAACACTTAACTGTACTGACACTTCAGAATCTTTAGCAAACTACACAGTCACTTGACGGCCCATATCAGGGAGCTGCCATCCCTTTAAAAAGAAAATCAACCTCATTATATTCCTGACTGAATCTAGACATCTGGAATCAAGTATATACTTGAGGAAGAACCACACAGCTGCAATTATATAAATATTTTTCTTATTAGTTTCCTGCCAAGCAATTCTAAGATCAATTTCATAGACAAGAAATAAAAACTAAGGGCGGACAGGCAGACAGACTTCCAGAATTTGGTACCCAGATTTGGGGTGAGAAGTATTCCAGGGCCAACATACAGTCTCATCTTGGATCAGATTTTCCAGACTTTGTTTCCTATGAGCTTCTGGGGTGGAGCTGGTATCTCCTGAAATTGATATATTGAATATCACTGATTTTATCACAAGAATTACTGGCATTCACTTCAAATAACATCCAGCAGACAGCACACATTCCAGCTTACATTATTAGGATTAAAACAGGAACCTCTTTCCATGTTCCTGTTCCAATAAAGATTATCTAAGCAATTGCTGAGCTGATTGCAATTGATTGCAGTATAATGATGCATAGGCACTCAGGTATATTTGACAACAGAAAATGTTGTAGCAAATTTAAGTCTTTAGAAATACGGTTTATAAATAAGCTTGAGAATGTCCCTTTAAAAGTGGTTATAAAACAGTACCTTGTAATCCATAGATTATATGGAGCAATATTTCTAGACCTGCTTTCTCATACAAACTTGTGATACTTCTGCAATTTCATTATCTAAATGAATACATGTGAACATCTATCACTGATGTACTAATAAAATCCACACTTAGCTCTGCCAAATCTGCCAAGCAAACGTAAGTAAGAAGATAATAAGTAACTAAAAGTGAAAAGAAGCCCATGTAGGTGTTGTGTGTATAGATGAACATTTGTGTCAAGTATTAGTGGCACCAAGTTAAAATTTTTCTTTGCATAATCACATTAATCAAGCTACATTTTTTGTTTTGACTTAACTATGTTGATGAGTGCCTCCATTCCACAGACTACCTATGATTGACAAAGCTTGTGATGGCTTTTTCAGTCATACACCACCGTTCATGAAAGAACAAAGCCACAGAAGGATGTCATAGCCTCAAACCATGATAAAGATGTACTACAACAGACAAGCACAAAACTCTAAGTAAAAGAAATTGACACACTGGGCTTTTTAGCAGAAAAGAACGTCGCTTGTAGCATACAGCTATTACCAGTTTTTATATTGGACTTTGTGAACTATTATCCACTTCTAAGGTCATACACTTTGGGCACGACAATCCAAGTCATCTTCAAGTCCTCCTTTTGGACTCCAATTTCTTGTATCAAATGATTTATATGGCTACATAGAAGATCCTTAACATACATCCCAACAGTTCTATTAAACCTGTTTTGCTTATCCATTAACACAGACAACTTGAGTCTGTTCCTAACACTCCTCTTAGCCTTCATACTCAAAGACTTTGTCTCTTCACAATCCACTTTTTGTGCAACCATTAACTCCAGCTAAAACATTTCTTCAGATGAGAACTGCAAACCAGGACAGATGAAATCTTTACAAAGATATGCTTAAGCAAACAATAATAAAGTGGCAACACTAGCTCTGAAGACACGTGGACAAGATGTTTCATTTTCACAAAGAAATAACTTAAAAACTGCATGCGACTTGCGGCAGCAGGGCTGACTGTACTAAATATAATAGACCACCAGTTCAACAACACAGGGCTATACAGCAGTGACCCTTTAAGTTTACAACGGGCAAACCATTACATAAGCTGTGATTAAAACCACTTTCACATTCCGTGCTTCATTGAACTCTGACATCAAATAACATTTCGATAATGGTCCAGAGATGTGAAAATCACCTCCTTGACACTTCAAGCACCCTTAAAAATAAATGTTTTAGCTTTGTTATCACATTCTTCTCCATGATTTTGATAGTTCTCTCCAAACAGCTTTGCATATTTTCAGTCTAATCACCACATTTACACACCAGTATGCAGTATGCTGCCCAAGCCCTAATACAAGAAGTCTGCAAACAACCAGCAAGGGTACAAACAATGAAGTATGGGGATGGTAGTGCTGGGATGCAGACACCCTTCTATCAGATCTGCTTGTTGAACCTTCTTGAACATGAGATTGCTGTCAGCCCACTTCCTCAGCCTGTCAAAGATGCCTCTGAATGGCACCACAACTGTCTTTTGTGGCATCCACCTACCCCTCCCAATTTTCTATCACCTGCAAACTTGCTGAGGGTGCACTCTGTCCCATCATTTAGGACATCAGTGGAGATGTTAAACAGCCCAGCCCCTACTCTCAACCCTAGAGCAGACCACTAGTAATGGGCCTCCAGCTGGACTTTGTACCACCTCTCACAACTGTTTGAACCCAGCATTTCAGCAAACTTGTACAGGCTCAGTGAGGTAGACTGCATCATCAGCTAGATTGTCAGTGATGGTGTTAAAGCAGAAAAATGTCAAAAGCACTGTCAAAGTCAAACATCAAAAAAGTTATCATCTGCTCTTCCCTCATCCACCAATCTAATCATTTCATCACAGAAGGCTCACAGGTTGCTCCAAGCACATGATGACTACTGCTAATCACTTTCTTGTCGTTTGTTTGGAAATCGCTTCATAGGAGAATCTGCTCCATTACCTGCTCAGGGATCAATGTGAGGCTGATCACTCTGTAAATCCTCAGACTCTTTAGCCCTTCCTGGAAGCAAGAGTGACATTTACTTTCTTCCAGTCATCAGGAACCATCTTCTATTCTCACAGTCTTTCCAGAATAATTGAGAGTGGCTTTGCTACGACACCAGCTCACTCAACACTCATAGGTGCATTCTGGCAGGTCCCATTGCTTCTTTAAAACAAATTTGTTTAAACGTTCCTTTAATTGGTTCTCAACTGGGGCTAAGTCTTCACTGCTCCAGAACGTCCCACTAGTCTCCAAGGCTTGGAACTCCAGCAGGGAAATCTTACCAATAAAGACCAAGGCAAAAGAGAAAACCTGAGATCCAAAGCCACTCCCAGTCAGATCTCCTCTGCTTTCCATTATTGTCATTCCTCACACACACAAGCAGGAGGTGCAGTTAAGTTCAGATTCAAAAAAAAAAAAAAAAAAGAGGACAAAACAAGGCAAAAGGTACTTCCTGAAAAACTGTATTCTAACATACTCTAACTTAACCATTCTAATACAACACAAACAAATCAAAGAATCCTTAACCAACTGCCTACAATTAGCTCCAAATTGCCTCTCTACTCTGTTCAACCTTACAATACAAGCATCATGCTAACGATGGCTAAAAAGGTTTGCTCCTCCAGTCAAAAATAAAGAGCCTAATGGACAGATATGATATGCACTGGAATGAATGTGATTAGGCAGCAAGAAAGCTGTCTCCTCAATAGTAACCAACTTCCCTGTTTATAACTGATGAAAGTGAATTGTTACCTTCAGGAAACTGAAATAATGCATCCCTGTAGTTATGCATTCTGGTGCTTAGAACATACAGTTTTTTCATTTTATGTATCAATCCATACCTTACAGCCTACCCTGCATTTCCAGGGCACAGCACTGTCATACAGAGGGACCTCGACATGCTTGTGAGGTGGGCTGATGCCAACCTCATGAAGTTTAACCATGCCAAGTGCAAGGTCCTACACCTGGATCGGAGCAATTCCAGACACAGCCACAGGTTGGACAGAGAAGAGATCAGAGCAGCCCTGCAGAGAAGGACTTGGGGGTGTTGGTTGATGAGAAAATGAACATGAGCCGGCTTCAGTGTGCACTTGCAGCCCAGAAAGCCAACCGTATCCTGGGCTGCATCAAAAGGAGCGTGACCAGCAGGTCGAAGGAGGTGATCCTGCCCCTCTACTCTGCTCTTGTGAGACCTCACCTGGAGTATTGTGTGCAGTTCTGGTGTCCTCAACATAAAAAGGACATGGAACTTTTGGAACTGTCGGAGCAAGTCCAGAGGAGGGCCACGAGCATCATCAGGGGGCTGGAGCAGCTCCCGTATGAAGACGGGCTGAAAAAGGTTGGGGCTTTTCAGCTTGGAGAAGAGAAGGCTGTGTGGAGACCTCCTAGCAGCCTTCCAGTATCTGAAGGGGGGCTATAGGGATGCTGGGGATGGACTCTTCATTAGGGACTGTAGTGATAGGACAAGGGGTAACGGGTTAAAACTGAAACAGGGGAAGTTTAGGTTGTATATAAGGAGGAAATTCTTTCCTGTTAGGGTGGTGAGGTACTGGAATGGGTTGCCCAGGGAAGCTGTGAATGCTTCATCCCCGGCAGTGTCCAGGGCCAGGTTGGACGAAGCCTTGGGTGAGATTGTTTAGTGTGAGGTGTCCCTGCCCGTGGCAGGGGGGGGGTTGGAACTAGATGATCTTAAGGTCCTTTCTGTCCCTAACTATTCCATGATTCTCTGATTCTACATATATAGAATGAAGAGGTGAAGTGTTAGAACAACACTTCTAATTTAAACAACTCATCAGATTTGGACAGTACGCATTAAAGAGCTCTGACTGTACACAGCAAATGACTGAGCTGCTAATACGTACATACTGAAGCCAGCTTTTATGCCAGAGGATAGTACATGTTGCACTTGCACTTAAAGAGTGCTGGGAGCAATTCTGAGAATTTGTTACAAACTGTACTTTTGAGTGATAAACGGTTTTAAACACTGTCCCAAATGAAAAACAGCAGTGAAAGCTCCAAAGAAGCAACAGAATTGCTGATACTAACAGCCTGACATCTGTCAAGGCAAATGAAAATGAGATCATCTTTACACTTAAAAAAAACCCCAACAACCAACCAAACAAAAAACAAACAAACAAAAAAAAAGCCAAACAAATGCATTCTCAAACATTAGCTTGTCTCAAAATAAATTATTTCAAACCTCATGAGTGGGGCAAACAAAACCCAGTTTGGCAGAAATCCAGATATACTTTAGCTGCCCATTAGAATTCTTGTCAACCACATTTAACCAAGTTGTTTAATGATGAAAATACATACTTGGATTTTTCAGAGAGGATCTAACAGAGGCTGATACAAGTGCCACATATCAGAAACTAATTCTCAGGGTAACAAAAAGTGGCTATAGGACTCCACACCAGCAACCTTCCCTCCCTCAAGCTCACAACTGATCAGCCTACACACAACCCTGTAACTGGTTTCCACTAGTTAGTGTAACTTGAACGTCCCTTTCCTACCACTCTTATTCCTCCTATAGGTAGGTATACATTGTGCCAGTGTTGCTGTTCTCTCAGACAGTCATCTCCAGCTGCAGGCATACCAGCCACTAGGCCACCCTGTGACCAGGCAAATGTAAAAGGCACAAGTCTGCACAACCTTTGAAAGAGCAACAAAAAAGAGAGAGAAAAGCAGCAGAACATCCTTAACCAGTTTTCTACAAATCAGTGGCTCCCAAACTGATTTAACAGGTTTACCAAAAAAAAAGCCTTTGAAGAGAACTTTAATTAAGTCTATTCCAAAACAAGCACCCATTTCGATTCAGTGCTCTAGGTGAAACTGCAGCACATTTACAAGTATAATCAGTTCAGTGCAGTCCTCCTCCCTTTTGAACGTACATACTGCTATTTTTGTTTGACCCCCCAAAACACACTCAGACTGAAACAGCCAGCACACAGCCTTTTCATGTACTTCTGATTTCCACAACCAGATCAACAAAAAGTAGAATGGCAGATGAAGAAATATTGGGAGTGGTACCTTCAGAAACAAGTCAGTGAGGTTTTCTCATGTCTGTAAGTGTGACAGTGAATACAAAAATCTGTCTGAGCAAGTAGTTTTGATAGTGAAAATGCATCATACCTGGACAAATAATTTCTTTTTTAACCCATCAGATACAAAACTCCATGGAATAGGTAACAAAACAGATCAGTAAAGAAGAAAAATAAGGTTCTACAAAAATCAGTATTTTTTATTTTAACTGCATTCATGTACTAGTTACCATTAACCCCCAGACATTCAAAAAGCAAAACTGTATTAATTCTCAATATAAGAAGTGAAAATCTGCATATTAATGTGAGACCCATAACATCTCAGGCCTCCTAAAGGCCAGCATACCCAAAGCTGTGCCCACATCAACACAGTTCTGACCAAGTATTTGAAAACCCAACTTGAACCACCAGTATGGGTTACACCATTCAGCATTTCTTCTGTCTAAAGTGGCATCTCAACATGGAAGGCAGATGCTGCTTTGTACCTCTCCAAGTTCTTTCTGCGCACATCCAAGGAAAAAGTGCGATTGACTGACAAGATGCGTTTTTATTAAAAGATTTTAAAGTAACTATTTTTGTCCAGAAATTGGTAGCATTCAGTAATTAGCAGATGCATAGCCCTATTAGAGTCACAATATTATGTTTCTTAGCAAAACATGCATTCAGGAAAAAACTACAGCACAGCAAACCATAAAGTTCTTCCTGGTGATCTAGAGGTCAGACATGATTCATCATACAACTCCACCCAGCTCTTTACTACTTTGACTTCTAAAGAAGTGGAATTTAGTTTACAAAACTGAGAAACTTAGATTAACTAGTATAGATGATCTTTCCATGCTGTGGACCATTTCATACCATTACTTCTCTTTCCCAAAGGAAACTTCTGGGCTACCAGCTCTCACATGGCTAGCAATCACCAACCAAAACATCAAATTTGTTGTACAAAGTATTTGTTCAAGCTACACGAGTGTGGGGGAAAAAAAAAAAAAGTACCTTTAGTATGAGGAATGGTTTTCCTGCTACTCATTTTTAATTACAGTATGCCCAAAATGCCAAACTGAACTCAGAAGCTGAAGGCCCTAGCAATAGTTGCTTATTTTATCTTACAGCTTGCACTACATACAAGGAGAGGAAACATATCCTTAATAAGAAGTTTCTCTCCTGTACTAGAAATATCACAGGACAGCCTTCAATATGAAGGCCAGCAACAAGCACATCACAACTTCCCTGAGCGCTGACTGGAAGCACCAATAGGGAGCCCTGCTAGGGCAAATTTCTCAAAGGACTTGGCTTAAGGACACTCTATTTCCAGAAATATCAATACAACCAGGACAATATGACAATTTAAGTCACCACCAGGTCGCCCGCCTGTACATAAAACTGCACACAAGCTTGCACATCAGCAATGCGACTTCTGTGCACAACTGATGAGAAAGCAACTAGCTGTAGACATCCATAAAGAGGAAAAACCAAAACAGGTTATACTATTCAGGTGCTGAATAATGGCGTTTTCCACTAGCTTTCCTGAAGCATATTGTTCATTTTATTATAATTTTCCAGTCTGAAATTTCAAGATATATATAAGCAGCATAGGAAACCTTAAAACAATCCACCCCCCCAAACAAAACAAAAAACTACAACCAAAATATATGTATTTCTTATTACGCTAGTTACCACTGAACGAGAAAAACTGGTTTGCCCACATGGACAAAAGGAAAGTATTACTCCCCCAAGCAATGTTTCCCTAACTCAACTTGACTAAAATGAACAAGAAACCCAATTGGCTGTACAAACTGAAGTATTTCAGATGGTCTATAGTTCCCTTTTCTAAATACACAAAGGGCAGAAAATGGCAACAGTAGTTAGCCATAGTACACTAAGATGACAGATGAGACAGAAAAGTCAGAACATCAGTGTGTCACTAAGGATTTGAATTTAACACAGTTGAAAGATTTGTGTGGTACTTGAATATTTGAAAGCCTTTGACCTCACCAACAGTTTGGAGAATATCAAAAGCTGTCAAGATGCAATACTTCACCAGCAAAGCTGAGCCCCACCTTCTTAAGCATCTCTGAGCCTTCATGACAATCTCCTAGAAAACATTTTTACAGACTTCTCTCCCTCATTTGTTTGTTTGGGTTTGTTTGGGATTTTTTTTAAAAATTTGCCATCACTTGAAAACCTTCAACTGGAAGCAGCCAGATGTCTTCCATTATCAAATTATTGGCTATTCTGCTTTCTTCAAAAGATTTGTAACTCAGGGTAAGTTATACCTGTAAAGGCATCTCATTACGGATGAGAAATTCCTGTGACTAAGAGTAGTGACAGCCAGCAACCTTGCTCCAAGGAGATCTAGAACCACCTATGGAAATAGAGATCTTTTTAAGACAACTGTTCTAAAAAACAAGCAGCTTGTTTTTTAAAAAACAAGCATCTTCACACATTTCTTGTGTGAAATGGTTTCTAAGTCATAGAATCATAGAATAGTTAGGGTTGGAAAGGACCTTAAGATCATCTGGTTCCACCCCCTCCCCCCCCGCCACGGGCAGGGACACCTCACACTAAACCATCTCACCCAAAGCTTCGTCCAACCTGGTCCTGAACACTGACAGGGATGGAGCATTCACAACCTCCCTGGGCAGCCCATTCCAGTGCCTCAACACCCTAACAGGAAAGAATTTCCTCCTTATATCCAATCTAAACTTCCCCTGTTTAAGTTTGAACCCATTACCCCTTGTCCTGTCACTACAGTCCCTAATGAAGAGTCCCTCCCCAGCATCCCTATAGGCCCCTTTCAGATACTGGAAGGCTGCTATGAGGTCTCCACGCAGCCTTCTCTTCTCCAAGCTGAAAAGCCCCAACCTTTTCAGCCTATATTCATACAGGAGCTGCTCCAGCCCCTGATCGTCCTTGTGGCCCTTCTCCAGACTTGTTCCAACCGTTCCAAAAGTTCCATGTTCCATATCCTGGGCTGCATGAAAAGGAGCGTGACCAGCAGGTCGAAGGAGGTGATCCTGCCCCACTACTCTGCTCGTGAGACCTCACCTGGAATATTGTGTGCAGTTCTGGTGTCCTCAACACAAAAAGGACATGGAACTGTTGGAACAAGTCCAGAGGAGGGCCATGAGGATGATCAGGGGACTGGAGCACCTCCCGTATGAAGACAGGCTGAGAAAGTTGATGCTGTTCAGCCTGGAGAAGAGAAGGCTGCGTGGAGACCTCATAGCAGCCTTCCAGTATCTGAAGGGGGCCTATAGGGATGCTGGAGAGGGACTCTTCATTAGAGACTGTAGTGACAGGACAAGGGGTAACGGGTTCAGACTTAAACAGGGGAAGTTTAGATTGGATATAAGGAGGAAATTCTTTCCTGTTAGGGTGGTGAGGCACTGAAATGGGTTGCCCAGACAGGTTGTGAATGCTCCATCCCTGGCAGTGGTCAAGACCAGGCTGGACAAGGCCTTGGGTGATATGATTTAGCGTAAGGTGTCCTTGCCCATGGCAGGGGGGTTGGAACTAGATGATCTGAAGGTCCTTTCCAACCCTAACTATTCTATGGTTCTATGGGCTCCTCTCTCCATGGGGCCTCAGGTCCTGCCAAGAGCCTGCTCCAGCGCAGGCTTCCCACACGGTCACAGCCTCCTTTGGGCATACCTCTACTCTGCCATAGGTGCTCCCTGGGCTGCAGGTGGAATCTGCTGCACTATGGACCTCCATGGGCTACACGGGGTCAGCCTGCCTCAGCATAGTCTGCATAGGAATCTCTGCTCCAGCTCCTGGAGCACCTTCTCCCCTCCTTCTGCACTAACCTTGGTGTCTGCAGAGCTGTTTCTCAAACGCCCCAGTGGCTGTATAAGAGAAGTATAACCTCTAATATCTGTAGTCCTATTCTTGAGATCTGGACTTTACACTCAGTACCAGAGGCTTGTAGACTCACATATGGTTGCATAGTAACTTTTGAACAGTGGAACCTGCCATGGATACTAGGACAGTGTAAATTTTGCTGGAACCGAAACTATGATCTAACACCAGGGGAACTGATCTGCAGAACCCAGAGATATTATTTTACTGAACCCCTGAGAACATCATAAAACTTGTGTGTAGGTGCTCTCATATTTTTAAGTGCATTTGCAGAGCACTGGGAAAGAGAAGCTATAGATTTGTAAAAGATTATTTGAAATGGGAGCCGGTCAAAATAAGGGAAGAAAAGCCCATTGGGTTACATTTTGGCACATTAGAAAGAACTGGGAGGGTCTCCTGGGGGTTCAGTAAACAAGAAAACGTTGATAAAATGTTGTAACCAATGTCTGTTTTTAGTTAGACTGTTGCCAACTTAAAAGTTACAATTCTCCACTCCTGTAATTCGGCATGATGTACACCCCTGTTATTTTTAATTTGTAAAATTTTATAGGAAACTTCTCTGGATAAAGTTGAGTACTTGATGCGTACGTATGAAATTTCAGGTCTTGTGTGCAGGTGTATCTTTTTATGAAGACTGTGATGTTCCTATCTGTGTATGAATTGTATCTGTAAAAATATTGTGAGTGTAAAAAGCTTGCTTTTGAAAAATTAATTGCCAAGCTTGTGATTGTTTATGAGATTGGGGAAAGTATTAATTGGGATTTTGGTGTGAAGTTTCTGAAGTTGAGTACCAGAGGACAGGTATTAGCCCCCTATTTATTATATGCTTATCCGTAAAAAATCCGTAAGACATTCAGGAATGATATGGAAAGAGAACAGTGTGTCAATGAAATGACTCTTTCCCATGGTCATCATCTATATGTGTTTGATTTGTCTTTCCAGACTTGGATTGTTCTGGAGACTGCTAAGCATTTTTCCAATTTGATATGGAATTTTCCCTGGCTTGGATTCCTCCTTCTGTCTGTCATGTGTTAGGGTTTGATAGCAGTTCTTTAAGGATGTTTGATGCCTAAGGCAGAGGATCCTTTATGGCAGTGTGTACATGTATAATTTATTTATTTTAAATTTGTCAGATCAGAAAATGGGGCTACAGCTCCCATTGTCTGGTAACTCTTAGTGAATTTAATTATATAAAGCAATGAAAATGGTTGAATTGTAGGAGAGATATTTAAAAAAAAAAACAACCAAAAAAAAACCCAAACAAAACCACCACATTTTAATCTCATAATGACATGTCTCAAGCTGGGCATGGGGAGGCTTAGTCTGGGTATTAGGAAAAATTTCTTCACCAAAAGGTGATCAAGCACTGGAACAGGTGGCCCAGGGAAGTGGTGGAATCAGTGTCCCTGAAAGTGTTCAAAAAACATTGAGATGAGGCCTTTAATGACATGGCTTAGTGGTGGTTTTGGCAGTCCTGGGGTAATGGTTGGACTTGATGATCTTAAAGGTCTTTTCCAACCCGGTTAATTCTACAATTCTGTGATCAGGAGAAATGGCCTAAATGGAACATATTCTCACGCCTTTCTCTGGCTGCAGTTGCACAGGTTTGGTTCCCTCCCCTCCCCCTTCTTAAATATGTTGCCACAGAAGCACTACCACCATTGCTGATGACAGTGGCCTTGGCACTGGCTGGAATTTGCTCTATTGGACATAGGGGAAGCTTCTAGCAGCTTCTCAAAGAAGTCACCCCTATAGAGCCCTCCCACTACCAAAATCTTGCCATGCAAACCTAGTATGGTATTGGATAAAATTTGAAGAAGACATAAAAAAGGAAAATTGGTAGTACTATTTACGCCCAATTTTTAGATAGCCTTGGCTATGAAAAGTCAACTTTTTTCTACACACCCCCCCCCCCGAAACTTCTCTCAGTGACATAATTCTTCAGTCTTGAGTGTAAAACATCATAGGGAAATATCTTTAAAGTAAAATATTACTAGCTTTATAAGAAACACTTGCTTTAGTCCTAACTATTCCAATATCCATTTAAAACGAAACTTATTTTTACAGACTTTTTCCCCAATAAATTAAATAAATAAAAAGCAGCCTGAAGGTGAATCAAGCTTTTTAATTCATCTGTGTTGATATATAAACAGAGGCAAAGGGGAAGAGTTACTATCTGTTTGCTTTAGAACCTACCACACATGTAGCATTCCAAAGCTGTTTATAAAATATCTTTTCTGTGTGGAGCCACCTCTGAACCTTGTTAATGGGGTTTTGCATATGACAGGCTTAAAAGAATCCTCCAAAGTATCAGTTCATGGCACTTAACTGTTTTCAGCTACATTACATGGGTCATCCAATATATTTGACAATGAAAATTTAAGTTCTTACCATACTAACGAACAAATAGGTTCCACTGCTCTTCCACACAATCTCATTCAATAGAGACTAAGATTTCTGAGTAAAACCAAGTTTCTATGTTCTAAAATTAGAGCATAACAGTAGTTTGCTCATACTACCATATACCTCTTGTGCTGATATGACAAATGTTGGGTTTTTTTCTTGTATTTAACTCACTCATCTTTCATAACAGGCTTCTCTCAATGGAGAGAAGATGATACACAAGCACACACGGAACAGGCACGACTGACTTGTACAGCAGACATTTCTCAGCTCTGCCCAGGTATTAGTCACTAAAGTCTGGGTGGTTAATTTCCTACTGCCTGATTCTATAGTTTAACTATATTTGGTTTTATTTAGTAAGAAAAAAGAGCTAAGTCGTGTATTTCTGTAGTCTGAATTTATGGTAACAATTTGGCTTTACATCAAATCCAAACTCAAGTTACAGTTTCAGAGGTCTTTATGCGTACCACATTTCTCTCTTCAAAAAGCAGATGGAGAAAGACAAAAACTCTTGAGTGGGAGGAAGCAATAGAGAAAGAGAGGAATGTACTAGCTTGCCAAAAATGTGCCACAGCCTGTACAATACAGTATTAATAATTCTGCCTAATGCAAATGCAATAAAGATCAGCATTATATAGCCAGAGTCAATCCCTTTTCCTATTACTGGACAAAAAACTTAAAAAAAAAAAAAAAGAAAAAAGAATGACTCATTTCACTATTCCTTTAAACTGAAAGGTGCCATCTGAGGTTTCTGACAACATTTTTCATAAACTGCTTTCAGATGTATGGAACAAAATATTTTAAAGACTCTGGTTTGCTGGTTTTGGCTTTATTTCCAAAAGTTTGGACAGCATTTTGCAGTAAGAAAAAAGCAGTGAAGTTCAATAGGTTTTTCAACTTATTTGGAAAAAAGAGCATAACACAATACTAAATTCCACCTTCCTGAGAGCCACTTTAAGAGAAGTTCATCTAAACAACTTAAAATAGACTAATTTGAAGCATATCCTATGGACTATTTGGAGTACATATAAATCAACTCCTATTTGGTAGGGGGGAAAGAACAGGTTTTGACTTGTACAATTCAGCCATAACCACACTGTAGAAATATTTGATTTCACATCTTGAGTTTTCTACAGTAATTCCTATTACGTTCAGAAAATAAAATACTTTTAGAAGGAATACTCTACAGATTCTAACGCTTGCTTTGCATCTTGGGAACCCCTGCAACAGCCATACAGGCTACTCAGCAAATAAAGGAAGCGATTCTAAGATCATTTGTAATGTATGGTTTCTTACATTACCAATGCGAGAATTAATCAGATAGTACAGCAATACAGTAACAAAATCTTTTTCTCTCTACTTAGAAGTCTCCAGACCTCTGTAATACAAATATTTAACATAGTGAAGTGCAATCTCACTATTTCTCTTATAAGCTCTGAGCTTCCGTCACAAGAAATACCATGATTGCAAACTAACCTCTATTATCATGTTTTCACAGTTAAATAAAAGGCATGTAAATCCCGTAAAATTTAGTTGCATAACCTTAAATTCCAGTGGGTTAAATGTTTACCTTTGTAATCAATTAACTGGATTAACAGGTACACAGGAGCCCACCACGGAAAGGAAAAGAAGGTGCTTCTATTTCTGTCCAGCAGAGATTAGCATTAGGCTTAATACTGCTTGTATTGTACTTATGCCTGAGAAGAAGAAGAATGTTTAAGGGTAAAACGTGCCAGTACCAGAAACTGACAAATTCGAGGGAAACAGCTAAGGACCAGTTATGGTGACAGAGTCCTTCTTTCAGAGACTTTATTTCAATATGGATTGTGACAAGTCAAGTGTAAGATCGTGTATACACAAAAAGGATTATATACTAAATATTTCCATCATAGGGAGTATCTTGGATCCTAGTTATGCCAGTAAGAAAGTGAGAGCTAGGTGAATACTTAATGCTGCAAGAGGCAGCAGAAATTACCTCAGAACATGTAGGCAGGGGAAGCACCATGAGCAGTCCACTCATGATGAGTCCTTCACATTTAGCACTGAAGTACTACCTGCAGTTTGGGTGCCAACATTTTAAGGGAAGCTTTGTAACATCAGATCTTCACATGCCACTCCCACACATACATGAAAACTGAGTTCTTAATGCTCAGGTTAATTGACTTCTGAAACATGCAACAGAAAATTAAGCAACAACTAGATCATAATCTAAATGACAAAGACTTCAAACTTCTTTTCATCTTTTGCTTTTTTCCTGCTAGATCAAGTAGCTGGCATTTGATAGTGGACTAATATTTGTAGCTTACTTTTAGCCACTGGAATAATCTGCCAAGGCACATAAGGAGAATCCAACATCTGAAGTTTAATAAAAAATATGAAGAGTGTGATTTACAGAGCAAGTTATAGTTCAAACAAAACATGGCTTAGCTGCTTTAGGTCTACTTTGTGGAAGTTCCCACCGCAGATGGTCACCAAAAGAAATTGTATGAAATTGTATTGTGTCTTATTCTGAATTGAAAAAAAGGTTGACCCAGTAAAAGATTTGCCATTAGACTACATTTGTTTAGTTCAAGATGGTGCCTCTAGGAAAGAAAATGAGGAAGACAGAGACTCAATGTAAGCCTTATCTAAACATCGAGAAGCTAAATATGGTGACCTTAGTGGTTGTCTGCACACCAGAGATGAGACTGGTTGCATTTGCCACCTTTCTCTCTTGAAAAGGAGCTGCTGCGGTAGTGAAGGCAGAGACCCAGGCTGAGATACCAGGTGCCCAGTTGCCAATGCCTCTAGGCTCACCGTTCACCATTTGTTATGGGTCCCTCACTACAAGAGATACTGAGGTGTTGGAGCAGGTCCAGAGAAGGGCAAACAAAGCTGGTGAATGGCCTGGAGCACAAGTCGGATGAGGAGTGGCTGAGGGAACTGGGGCTGTTTAGTCTGGAGAAGAGAAGGTTCAGGGGGTACTTTATCGCTGTCTACAACTACCTGAAAGAATGGAGTCAGGAGGTGGCTGGTCTTTTCTCCTGGAGTAAAAAGTGCTAGAACAAGAAGTAATGGCCTCAAGCTGCTCCAGGGGAGGTTTAGACTGGATATTAGGAAAAATTTCTTCACAGAAAGGGTGATCAGGCATTGGAACAGGCTGCCCAGGGGAAGTGGTGGAATCACCGTCCCTGGAAGTGTTCAAAAACTGTGTAGACATTAGTGACATGGTTCAGTGGTGGCCTTAACATGCCTGGAGATGCGCTAAAATACATATTCCACACCATGGAGCTTTATAGAGCTATGGAATGAATGCTATGCTTTGCTGTTAAAGAAATAATAGTCCTTCTAGCTCTGTCTATCAAGATGAAGAAGTGATACCACAAGGCAAAGTTTGTTTTCCTTTTTTTTTTCCTCCGGAGGGGAGGGGAAGTTATAGCAGCTGCAATATCCAAGAACAGACAACGCTAAACATGGGACTTGCTTTTGCACAGTCCACGGTTTGCAGTCTGAATCAATACACGGAGACAGACTCTCATAATCAGGGTACATACTGCCCCCTGCAACAAAGCCTGGGTCCCACCCAAGTGGTCAGCCCACTGCTCATAAAGTCAAGGAGCTACAGAGCTATCTCACAACTTCCATCTTTCTCAGGGGAGCCAGCCCAAGCACAGCAACAGCCCCACATGAGTCCCTGGCAATGGAACCACACTGGGAAATGGTGGTACACAGGGTCCCAGCCTGGCTCTTCTCCAAGCAGCCCCTCTCACTTCCACTCATCCCTGCAAAAAAAGCAAAACCATACTAGGAAGCACAGTGAAAACACACAGCCAGAGCAGCTCTACAAAAGGCAGTATCACCAGGGGAAACCCAGCATTGAGCAGCAGTTACAGAGGACCAGAGCAGTACTATAGCATGGAGGGTCTCTGCAGTACAGTCAGCTGTTGGTGGGAACTGTAATTCTACATGGAGTTTGAGAGCAGCAGCTGTACTGCTTCCTCAGGCCAGCTGCGACCTCACAACACTGCTGGTTTGGATGCATAGTAATAAGCATCAGCCAACAGACAAATCTTGCAGGATCCAAGCTGACTTTGCACCTATTACTCAGCAATCCAGAGAAAAATCCCAAAACAAAAGCAGGTATTATATACTTATAATAAGGCCTTATACTCAGACATTACAAAGGGTCAGAAACAAAACAAAAAAATCATGTCTTAAAGGCTAGATTTGGACCCTAAGCTGATGCAGGCTCTCTCCAGTATAACCGGCAGGCTTCAAAGTATGACAGCTACTCGTAGCTCAACATGGCAGGATTGAGTTAACAGCAACCTGTAGTTGATCTTTTCAGGAAGTACAGAGGATAACCTATAACCTGCAGGTTTAGGCTTTTGCTCCACTTGTACCAACAACTTCCCTTGTAGGGTATTTAAAAACAAAAACAAAACCCAATCAACCAAACAAAACAGAAAAAAAAACCTACAACACCCCCACCAAAAAAAAAAACCAAACAAACAAAAAAATCCAAACACCACACAAAAACACACACTCACAAAAAAAAAACAAACCAACCACCTAAGTTTTTACAATTTTTCAGTATTGACAGAATCTGTTACACTTGAAACTTCCTAGTCAACTATAATTAAGGCACTGTAACACAAAGCGTTGAGGTGAAACACAATTTTACCAATGCTAGGAATTGTTTCAGTAGACTTATGTAAGCTATTGGGAGTCAAATGGTAAATGCTAAATTAAGACCATCTTCACTTTTCTAGTTTGTGGCTGTACTAACACCAGTAGTTTTTCCTAATACTGATAGTTTGTCTACTAGGTAGACTACACAGACTAAATTTAAAACACATTACATAGATTACTATAAGCTGCATTTCACACTTTCATGTGGATTTGGGCAACATTCTCCCCCAGGTATTAGAGCAAAACTTTGAAAGACTTGAACCATTATACTGACAGTTCTAAAGCAACTGATGTCTGCCTTCATTAAAATAACTGAGGAAGAAAAGCGGAAAAAAAATTGCTTCAATACAGATTTAAGTGAACGCTTATATGTAATTGGAACTTGGTACTTTTTATTGTTATTAACAATTACTAGACCCTTATCTTAGTCCTCCTTCATTAGAATACACATTTGCAAGAACACCCAACTTAACAAAGCAAAAGAAACCTGTGAGAAATTTAGTCTATTCTGTTCTTGACACCTAAATTGCCTCCAAGTTTAAGAGCACAACAGGAGACATAATGAATGAATACAACCAGGTTTGCACCTTCCCTGTTTAGTATGTCTCAGTTACCTTTTATAGATTATCTTTGTGAAGAACAATCTGCCTCTACAACCACATCCAAGAAAGGAGATCCTCCATTGCAAGTCTTCAAGTTCTTCAGGCAACAGTGCTAGATGTAAGGATGTCAAATATCAAACTCCTTCAGTATCATCACATTAACCAATTTCCAAACACATACATCCTTTTCACTACTGCTATTATCTTTAAGTTCTGTTTTGTGATCGAAGGCTGTATGACAAAAGACTAATACAAAGCTTACGCAGAGATGGAGACTTCATGTTTGTTTGGTAGCAGTATTAAGACAAATAATGACCTCTAAAATCATCTTACTCATCCAAAAAGCATTCTTAGAAGTTGATATCAGTTGTTAACAGTCTAACTTTCTCAGTGCTTCTAATACTCTTTTGGGGGGGGGTATCAGCTTGCATTCAGCCTTCTGTAGTTGGAATTTAAAAATTACCCTTAGAGAAGTGTCAATTAGCACTTGTGGTTAACACTGCCACAGTGCCAGCAGAGTTGAGGCTCAGGAGAGAAACTGGAAATGGCCATTTTCCATCTCTATTGCTAACTGACCCAAGATTCCCTTGTCAACCTGGTTGAAATTGCTAGACAAAGGATTCCTACAGACAAGGCTCCATATTTTAAATCCTCTCAGTTGAAAAACAGTACCCAATTTCAGTCATCATTATTTTCCAGCTTACCCAGCATTTAAGTGTCATGTTGCCTGCTTCAGTAGATATTCTTTCACTCTCGGCAAAGCCAGCCACAGAGAATTTCTGGGTATTCTGCATTTTAACACAAACTCTAATTGTTAGATTAATCATGAATCCTGCTAAATTTATGAGCCTGAAAAGCTTCAGCTGGCATGACTGAACTAACTGCAAAATGAAATTACAGACTTGTGACTTATCACAACTGAGATGCTTCCCTCACTTTCATATCCAGAACTGACTTTGAAAGAATCACAGTAGACCTTATGGCTCCAGCATCAGTAAAGGGAGGAAAAAAAAAAAAAGAAAAGTAAATATATAAATAAAATAAAGTCAGCTTTGCAAGTCTCCTCTTTTTAAATCGATAGTCCTCACTGTGCACTTGCAACCTCTAATTACTTAATTTCTTGGGTTTAGATTTTTTTTCCTCCTTGCAGTATCTTTTGAACACACCCTTTTGTCTTTAGGAACTAATGTATTTTTTAAACCCTGAAAACAAAAATATATCAAACTTAAAATAAGAGTGTGGGAGGAAGAAAAAGCTTGTCTTACACCTGCCATCCCAGGATAATGGCTTCTGTTAACCTAGGTCAGGACCTAAGAGCCACAAGACACAACATACCTTGAATAGCAAGAGATTTAAAGCAACACATTCTTCCACTCGCATTGCTAGTACTTCTTTGGTGCAAACACTGTTATCTTTGTACTAATAAAACAAACAATTCCACTGGAAGATAACTGTGCACTGAGTCGTCCAGTGCTTTTGCAGGAAGATCCTCACTGGCACAACTTCACCAGAGGCCTCTACAGCCTGTAGGTCAGCAACTGCTCTGAAAGCAGCACCTGATCTTTGACCCACGGCAGCAGCAGTCAGCAAGTCCTCCTAAAAGCACTCCTGGGATCAAGAGGAAGGTTGCTGATGAAAACAGCAAAAGACAAGAGCTGGAAACCATATCCAGGTAAAAGCTTCCTCTTAAGCTTTGCCTGTTCTGAGCAAGCATGCCTCACTAAGAAAGAAGCAGGAAATGTTTCATCTACTCAGTATGAAAATGTGCCTTTCAAGGATAAGATCTGCCCTTTTAAGTTTTCTCTAAATTTTAAGCTTTTAAGCTTTCCTACTTGAAGAATAATGGGAAACCTGGTTTGACAAGAAGAAAATTAATTTTATTCATGTTAAGTTTTATGAAACAAGCAGAAGAGAAAAAAAAAAAAATCTTTAATACCAACTTTTAAAAGGTGGACTTCTTCCAGACTATTTCAGAATCAAACAAAAACTGCTCTCCAAAAGCCTCACACAGTATTTCCACTAATACACATTCTCACTTTGAAGATTCTCAGCCTTTTTCCTAGATCAATTTGTTAAACGCTTCACTTTGAAACAAGCCTGTTCACATACATAGCAAAAAGCTTGTTCTGAGAGAAGTCACATCAGAAGAGGTGCAAAGTCAGAATGTGAAATAACTGCTATCAGAATTAAACAAGTTGAATAAACCTAGCTGGACTGAATACAACTCACCAAAGGCAATTCATTCTCACTATAATTTAAGAAAATTACATTAATAAGTAATCATTTCAGAAGGAAGGATACATCAGCAAATAACTTGGATTATCAATAGCTTTCATTACCCTAATACCTCCTTTGTATTAAACAATACTCCAAGGCATCCATTATCTATATTTTTCCTCAGGCATCTTCTTAAGGTAGGACTATCTCCATCCCTAAGCACTACTTGCACACTTCACTTTCAGGCAGCCCACTCTGACACCTACCAGAAGAACCCCTGTGCCCATGTATAAGCTATTTCACAAAAATGAAGGTAGCAAGGAATTAAAATAGTTCCACAAAACAATGCAGGAGTTGCTTGCCAAATTCAGAAAGAAAGAAAATCTTAAGTTTGTCTCCAGCAAAAGAAGGAAGAGATACCTGATTCTGCTTTGCTTGAAACAGATAAAGCCTCTTGACTATAAAAATCTGAACTCCTGTGTATACACAGAGATTTACAAATTAACTAGAACTGGTAGAGCTTTTCTAGAAACATCAGAACACCCAGTTTCGAAGACACTACCATACAAATAACCCCTCATTACTTTAGGCATAAAAATAAGATTTATCCAACACACACATAAAGTTTATTAGACCACCTTTAAAACATTAACACACAGGAGACCCAACAATTCCAGTCCACAAAAAAACAACTCAAGCCTAGTTAACATCTTATCAGCAAATTACTAATACTAATAAATTCGGCAGCATTTAAAGCAAAGCCTAGGAACAGATTAGAGTGCTCAAATGGCAAAGCATCTGGACTTTATAATGGCACACAGAGTTCTGCATCCACCATAAAACTGAACCTGTAACAGTTATGTTGGGAAGTCTGGGGTAAAACCAGACTCCTTTTAATGAAATCAAAGCACACATAATCCCATTAGGAATGTTCTAGATCAGCTGTCCTCATCACAGAGCTAACCAAACTGGGAAACGACATATACTAAACTCTGCTGTTTACTGCCTATTTAAAGTCAGACTTGCACAGAGCAGTGCTCACTCGCCCCTCTCCTTTAAAGAAAAGGAGGCTGCAAACTGTCAAAGTGCGAAAATTCCATAGAAATGTTAATGATAAAGTGTTAAGGTACAGCTGAATAAACACTGCAGGCATCTTTACTAGGAAAATGACACTTAATATTCAGTTTCTTCTCCAAAGTCATATGTAACATGCAAGTTTACTTCAAAATAACTTTTAAATACAGTGATTACTTGCCGTTTAGCATCAGAAAAGTTGGCTGATGCAGACTGAAATTAAACACTTCCTCCTACCCAAATAAATTTTACTGAGTCTATAATCATACAGCATTTCTTTCATGGCTAAAATTCTTTAGCACTTCCATAAATACAAGGTGTATACCCCACTAATAACTGGTCCAAGTGATGAACTTTCAAACTTAATTGAGCTCAGCTATAGTTTCGGTTTCCTTGCACAAGCTATTTAATCATTTATTCACCTCTCCCCCTGAAATTCTGTACTGTTGGCAGACCTTGTCTGGGGATTAACAGCCCAATAATCAGCTACAATACTACCAGTCCAGAGGTGGGTACCTGGTACTGCCACATCCTTTTGCTAGAAAGGTAAGTGGCAATTAACATTAAAGGTCCTGAGTTGATGCTTCAGTAACACAGAACATGGTAACAGGGTGACCACGTCACAGCTCTAGCCTGTAGCAGCTTATATACAGTGAATCAATGGTTCCACGTCTTTAAAAAAGTGAAATGCAGACTTTTACAGATTGTACTCAACAATTAGAGCAAGCGGCTGCACCTGTGCTCCCTAGTGCCTGAGGGTTTCAAGCACAAAAATACAAATTCCCATGTGTTTGATGCAGCCTTTCTGAAAGCAAGAGTTGATTAAGTGAAGACATTTCAGAAACATATAAATGCTTATTTCCATAGAGCATCTGACTCAAAAAAACAGTACTCACACATCTGTATTCCAAGAAGTGGATCCTGAAATAAAGTTTCCTAGGCAGACTATGCAGACAAGAGGTTCTTCTTCCTTCCCCTGAGAAGCAGAGACAAGAGCAGGCAGCAATAGGGTGACAGGAAAACAGATATTAAGGACCCAAAAGCAGTAACACCCTCTCACAGCTTGAACCTTGCCATTGTTTAAGCTTTTGTGTAAATGAAGTTCTCATGCAAGCATAGCACTTGCTCCTTCTAGTCATGGGTACACAGCTCAGGCACTTGACAAACCTCCTCAAAGCTGGTAGTTCCCCACTGCTACTTTAAAGTCCCTTCCAACACAAACCATTCTATGATTTGACCAAGTAGCCCTCATTCAAATAAAAAAACAACACATACAAAGTAAGAGTATTACATCCATACACTAAAGAGGAACAAAAGCCCCCTACAGTACCCAAGTCAGTCCTTGAGAAGGGGGGCCTGACAGCTGGGCTTCACAGGCATGCTTGTCCTTGGCTCACCTCCACCTCTCTCGACCAGGGCATCTTTTATTACTTTGGGGGAGGTGTGTTCTGGGTTTGTTTGTTTGTTTGTTTGGGGAGGGGGGGATAGGGGGTGTGTTCTGGGTTTTTTTGTTTGCTTTATTTTTTTTGAATGAGGAACAGCTTCAAAGTGATGAAATAAAACACTTCCCCCTCAAAAAGTGGAAACACTGTAATTTTTCACAGGCAACTTTTATTTTAATACTTGGTGCAACTTCCCCCCCACAAACCACACAATTTATTTTACTCTCCTACCACTTCAAAAATCATTAGCACGTCACTTTCACATGGCAATCCAAGCTAGGTTTAACTAACTGCAAATTATCTTCTCTGCTCCTTGCACATAAACTACAAACCCATCATATATAAGGTCAGGTTGCAGGAGGTGGTTGCACCAATCCAACTGCCCATTGGTCCCCCTAGTTCCCTTTCCCCCTTACACCATCATTTGCCACACCACTCAGAGACAATCCAGCTCATCACAGCATTAGAAAATGGTCACTTTTTGCTGGTTTCACTGAATGGTTATGGCTTACAAAAAAGTCAAACACAAAAGATACAGCAGAAGCATGCAGTGGGTAACAAGAACAGTTCTTCTGGTGTCAGCAGTCAGGTTAAAAATTCGCAAGATATCCAGGGCCACCCTTAGACATCCTCAGCAGTGCTACTGACAATATCAAAAATACTTGTCAGTGAACAGGACTTTGGAAATACACTCATCTGTTTCTCTGAATATTGTAACACTGCCTAGAAGCACAACTACCACCTCCTCCAGTGGTATTTTAGAAAGAATGACCCATGAACCACAGAAATGTTTTAAACTTCAAAAGAGGCTTACAACCATAAATCACAAGGGTTATAAGCATCTTGCAGCTTAGAGTGTGGCACCTTAACCCTAGAAAGTAAGAGGATTCAAGTCTCATCCCTGTGTTTTATTTGCTACCCTTAGCAATAAATACCCTGTCTTTGCAATGAGATTCCTGCATTCCTAACCTTCCACCACAGTCCACACAGGAGAACCAAAACAGGATTCATAACCCTGAGTATGGCATGCCAAGAACCTAAATGTTACTGTTGCAAAATTTAAGCCTTCTGGATTTAACCCCATATAACCTAACAGCAAATAGATCTGTAGAACAAAATAAAAATTAAGCCAGATCTTATACATTTACCCCTCACTAAAAGAAGCTGCACCTTGTGCCTTGAAGTTTCTACAGGAGAAGGTTAGGGAAAATAACAGGGTGGGGAGGATCCATCAACCAGCTTACTCTTCAACAAACCTGTGCTGCATCATGGATATTTTGGTTTGCAAAATCAGCAAAGAATTTGCAATTTTCTTCAACATCCATTACTTTCTATGTACCACAAGAATTCTATTTTGAACAAGTCCTATACTTTGCATCTATTTCACTGACTGAGCATAGAATGATAGAATCTGCTACTGTCCTGCCTTTTCCCTGTCCTGTTAACTTGAATTTCTGATATTCAGATGTTCTATCAGTCAAAGAAATGTTCTGCTAACTGCTTAAAGACCAATTGCATAGTCTTACCAAAATAAAGGAGAACTTTAAGCACATGAAACTATTCTCATCACCTCTCAGACAAACCCAATGTGGTACTTCTTTCCCAAAAAGAAGAGTCATTAAAAAAAAAAAATCTTATATGTATGTGAAGAACATCCCTAATTCTGCTCTGGACAAGACTGAGTAATATGTTACAATCTAAGCAGTAAACATCTCACACATTTTCTAGGTGTCTGACCTTATATGTTCCCAAATATATTAGAATTATAAGAAAATGCATATTAATGACAGTGTTCTTGGTTAGGTCCTTTATAAATGTTACTGGGACTAAGTCTTGGGGGGGGGGGGGGGAATGGGAACATGAACTCCTATCTTCAGGAAAGTAAAAACAACTCCTAAATTGCATTAAAGGAAAGAATTAGCATTAAAATGCAGGAACTTCTGTAACCCAGTTCCAGATTTAAAACAGTAGATAATGAAGTCCCCAAAGAAAACACAGAATTATGCAGTTATCTAATTTAATACAGTAATGCAGCTTGCCTTAACACTTAAATGAGACTGATATCCATACACTCCATACCAACATTACTAGGGGAACTTCACTTAAGTTTTTTTTTTAACAGCCTATTGAAGCTAAATAAGTACTCATTAATAACACCTGACATGGCAACTGATGGTTTGTATTTAAAAGATGAAAACAAGACCATCCTTGCTCCTTCCCTAAATTAATAATTGTCTTCAATCATTCCAAGATGCCTAAAAGAAACAAGCACTAAGAATTACCAGAATTTAACAAACTACTTTGCTTAGATCTTAAAAGCTATTAAGTCCAGAGTGGAAAGGTTATTCTCGGTTTCACATAAACAGCTCTTAAGAGAAGCAATTCCCAATCTATTTTGCACTAGCACCATTCCCCACTTTCTGAAAACAGTATGTCTCAAGAATTAGGCCTGCAGCTTTAAACCAGCTATACATGCCTTAGAAATGCTGAACCACATGGTAACCCAAGGAAACATCAGTTTAAAACACAATTTTCAGCCATGAACTGCTGGTGGTATCCACAAATGCCACAAAGCCTATATGAAAGTAATTCCTGGAAGATGGAATTAATCCCGATTTTCAAAATACTACAGCTATAGCCATTTCACACCTACCACAGAATAGCAGTCCTCAGAATCTGCAGGTGATATGACGCAAGACTGGCAGATGCCAGTCTCTTTCCACTGAAGAAACTAGGACAGCAATTCACAGTAGACTGATCTAGTATCTCTGCACAGAATTAGACCGGATGCAATGTCATCTCAAATAGATGACTCAACAAATCATTACCTATTTCATAGAGATAAAAGCAAACATAGTTGCAGCTACTCAGTTTTTATACATGAGATACGTACGTCTCACAGCAGAAAGATGCACAGTAGAAAATCAAAAGACCATCTTTGAAATAGGAAAGGAAGCTTACACAGAATTTACCTAGACCAAAAACTAAAGCAGTAAACTGAACAATAAGCCATTGTTTATGTAAAAGCCACATTAAGAGGACTCGAGTAAGCATGTCTGTACTCTTTTAGATATAATTGGAGCCAGAGAAAATGCGTGAAAAGGAACAAAAAAGCCAACCCCATAGCCTAGCTCCACGGAAGAAATGAAATTTTCCATTCTTTGTAGAAAATTTGAAGGAAGGAAAATTTTAGGACTACTTCCCCCCCCTCCCCCCCCCAAGGTAAGTTCATCATTAGCAAGACAAACTGTACCTTCACAATCACATCATTAATAATTTTAGCCCTTGCTGACATTTTGCCTTCACCAATCGGTTCAATTCTCCGCTGGATCTAATGCTATAAAAAGCAAGACATCCACTGAACTACTACCACTTACTTACAGTTAGAGGGCTGCACAGCTTTTGCTTGCAGAAACCCCTACTTCTAGGGCTATTACGCGAGGGGACAGAACAGATATAGATACACCGTATCAAGAGAAAAGGCTACGGCAACAAGCAGAACCCAGTTTTTTCAATAACATCTTGGCATCTGCTAGAAGCAGACAGCAAGACAATGGGGTAGTAGTCAGGAGACCTACCATTGCTGATGGATTTGAGATGTGTTCTCACCTGTGAAACCTACATCCTACCGCAAGACAATCAGCAGTTAGCTGCTCACGTAAACAGAGCTACAGATGCCTGTCTACTGAAGAGGCACAGAGCCATCATTACCTATGCCATACTACTGGCAGCCTCTCCCCAGTGCTGAGATCACTCCTGTATCTAGAAGAAACCCCAGGGAAAGAGCTCCTGAATGCATAATCTTCAGCTCAGGTGGCACCTTTTGAGGGTGAGGGAGGCAGGCACACAGGACTATTTCTGGATTGTACTAGCTCATAGTTTCATTAGCTATATGTACCAGACCCATGTCACTTCCTTTCAGCAACAACACAGCCCCTCTGCTCTTTCTCCCCCACCCAAAGCTCCAGTGCTGGCACTTACAGAAGTGGAAACAGGGAACCAATCCTGTTGAAAACAAACCTGGAAAAAAGAAAGCACTTTTATCATTTACTCAGTTCAAGAAAGCTGTACACAAACAGTCCTGGGATGCTAAACTGCAATTCAGTGCAAGAAGCTTAGCCATTATCAGACACAACTGGAGACAAGTCGCAGTCCAGCATCTCAGACAATTCCAGGATATATCCCACTTCCAAAAAGTTCTGAATAGCTAATTTTTTTTCTTTTCTGAAATACAAAAGATTAAAGAGAGTGATAAACTATCAAAGCAACTAAATTTCTGTGGGTGAGAAAAAACATCCAACAGAAAAAAGGCAGGCCATTTTGTAGAAAACTTTCTTTTCAAGCCAAGCAATCACTCATTCACAGCAAAACACTGCAGTACATTATCAGAAATTAAGAGAGGAAATTGAGGATAAGGAAATTAAGACATATTCAGATGCTCAGAAGGATTTTCATCTTGGATTTCCTCAAAAATAATTATTTTGATAGACTTTTTATCATCCTTCAGATTTTCAAAACCAGAATAACACTTTCACAGTTCACAGCACCTCACTGTATTTGGTGTATCTGCATTTCTAGCTCAGCACTGAGTGTCTCAGATAAATGAAAAAATTAAATCTACAGTACTAGAATAGCAATTTAACAGTTGTCAAATTAGTATGTATTACAACAATTTTTTTTACTTGAATGATAAATATTTTTTACTCTGTAAGATTTGCAGAATTGGGTCCTTAGCTTAAAGTCAACAGATACTGTAGGCAGACAAACAAACCATGTTGACTTTTTCTAGTCTCAGTTATGCTCCATGCATGATCTTGATCCATGCATGGGCAAGATACTAAACATTATGTGGATGTGACTGCCTTGAAAACAAACTCTTGCATGCAATGTAAACAATGTCCAAAGCAAGAGTTAATTACACAGAGAATAACCAATTACAACTGAAAATAAAACTGAAGTACAAGACATGTGAGGTAATGGATATGACACTGTATTATATCATATGCAAATATAGGTCATTTCTGAGGTGCAGATTCTTTACTTCCAAGAATGATGAAAACTTTTAGATAGTACTACACACACACCTCCTAAAAGGGTGTACCGTACCTGAACAGACAGTAATGAAATATTTATATATTTTGCCTGTTCAGGTGTGTGCCAAGCCAATCTTAAAAGCTCTCCTTGAATGCCTTTGAACAATTATAAGCATTCATACTGCAGTATTGAGGAAAAAACAACAATGACTTTATTTGGAGGATAACACTAACAGCTTTCAGTACTCTTTATGAAAATCCAAGACACAAAGAATTCAAGTTGGTAAAAAGGCCAAGAGAAAACCTTAAAATTATCTTGATGTACCACTGTGCTGTTCCCGGGGGCAGCACAAAAATGAATGACCTTAGTTACCATCACATTCATTACAGACTGGTGGAGGAATCTCCAGGCCATCTAAGCTAGCCGGTCAGAATTTGCCCAGACAAAATAAACCCTGAAGGAGAAAAAAAAAAAATAATAAAAAAGGCACCACATAATGATATTACAGACATTTAAATGAAATTATAAATACTCTATATTCAATATTAGCATGATGCACCTATCCAAAACACACCAGAAACGCCCAACAAGCATTCAGTGATTCTCCTATTTGCTAGCTGCATACTATGAATCCAACATAACTAATATATGTAATCAACTACATAAAGTCTGAGACAAAAACAACTACCTTATAGAAACTTCCAGTAAATATCCTAGCAAGAAGACACAGGTCAATTGAATCGCAGTCCCTCATTCCCCTGCACAAGACTGGCTTTCTGCTAAGAAGCTAAGAGAAATACACAGGGCCGCCCAGTTGCTTAAAGAATGAGGGGCTTTTCACAGACTGTATTCTTTACATAGGAAAACCGAGGCATGACACAGTTGAGAGGTGCTTTAAACTAACAAACTGCCTCTGAGAAACCAACTCATTAAAATAAATAAATAAATGAAGTAATCTTCATGTGTAAATAAATATGCACACAAATGTCATGATATTCTTTCAAAGCCACCCCGTGCAAATCCAGTTAAAAAAAAGATCACATTTCATATGAGATGCTTTTCACACAGGCACTGTAACCTATACAGAAATAAGAAAATTTATAGATACAAGCAAAATGGAACATCAATATTAAATAAACCTCTGACAAAGTTCAAGGCCTATTAATACAAGAGAATATGTAATTAATTCTAACCATTAACTAGACTACTGATAATTTACTGAGCAGGGAGGGGAAGGAAAGAAACCCCACTAAATCAGTAAATAACTTAAAATATGAAATGCAAAACCAGCATCACAATTGAATCCTATAAAACCTGGTGTATGTAAGACCTTAAACCAAACACACTCATTCTCATATATGGTATTTTCAGGCTGGGTTAGGGAATTTGATGCACAGGTGATATACATTTCAACCTGAAAAGCTATGACTCGACATAAATGCAGACTCTGCATTGATCAGGACTAAAAAGAAGAACCTGAGCAGAAACCCAGCAAAAAGCACTAAACCTTCACTAGTACCACCTTAGGGACAGCTAAATTCTTTCTCTGGCTTTTTATATCAGATTAAGTCTCACAGGCTTTTTGGAAACAACACCACATCTCATTTCTGTAAACAAATGGTAGTCAGCAGAAATATCACATTAAACAGACTTTGACGAGAAAACAGCCAGCCTTAATAAAAAAAAAAAAAAGTATATGCTTTACAAAGGCCTATTAGAAACCAGGGGAAAAAGCTGCAAAATTCATCTATCCTACTGCTGCAACATAAGCCAGCCACAGCTGCCAGAGCACAGCCTTTCTGGCTCTGTACCCCTGCAGTTACAGCAACCTGTACAAATCAAATGAGTATCAACTGTCTTTTTGTAAGGAAAAACACCCACTGATTATTTTCCACAGAATTTAGGTTATTACTTGAATAAGAAACAAGTAGTACAGCAAGCAATTAGACAAGCCAGCAATTAAGTTTCGTGGCTATTTGCTCCACGTAAACTGGTCTAGTGCTACTGAGTTCCAGAACAACACATCCAAGAACAAAATTAGAAGATTACTGTTAAACACATTTAGAAGGAAGGAATATACTTGCTTTTCCCTTATACTGTGCAAACAAAGTAAAAATACAAACCCAATTGTTTTACTGTTAGTTACTAAACAAAAGTTAGACCTGGCTTATATAATTTGTGAACCAAGTTTCTACTTGTGTCATTCCCGGTATGGGGAACAAATTCCTGTGTCTCCACAGATTTTTACTTCAGCAGTTGATGAATTGATGCCTTTGAAAGCAGACTATCCTCTACTCAAAATCTTAAGTCAACACACAAAGATATCAGCTAACTAAAGACCCAAGCATTTAACAGCCACTAAGCACTCACTTGCAAGGCAAACTAAGTAACTAGGGGAGTCTGGCAGTTACACACTCAGTGGGCCCATCAACAAACTGCAAAGCCTTGGAAAAGCCAAGGTACCTTTAGTCCTAATGGATTATGAAAACAAGTTTAACACTCTAAAATCAGTCCACTGCTGAAAGTGAAGCCTCAACACAGATTCAAATTGCATTGATCAAGTTTAAACAATAAAAGTAGAAGGAAAGAGAGACCCTTAAGGTTTAGGGTTTTTTTCCACTAGAAAATGAACAGACTCAAAGTGGTCACATCTAGACTAAAAACAGTCAGCATACAGCAAGAGTGGTTCTGGTCAAGTGTACCAGTGTGGGGGTTTTTTATAGCTCCAGTATTACTTGTAGCTTCTAGAACTGTGCCCAAGTATGTATCTACAAAAAGCAGTTCTGGTTAAGAAACTCTCTGGGTATACCCAAAGATTAAAGAATACAGGTTACAATCCAATTCAACAGGAAGTTCCAGATTGCTGTTTCCTAGAAGAGGAAAGGTAGCCAGAAAAAAATTATAAACTGTTTGATCCAAGTGCTGTTTTAGTCCACTGCATCTGAAAACACTATTTCACTTATAAGACTAATAACTTTGGTTCTGGCTTCAATATCAAAACCCACCAGCTAAATCTCAAAAATCCTACAGATTCACCACTCAAACTCTGAAATGTAAAGGTGCTCTTGAGGAAAATGTGAAGCTGCTAGTTTTGGCATCTATAGTCTTCTTTCAGCCAGTTTCTCACACACAAATCACTTGTCCTGACACACTTTCAGTCACAGTTCTGCAGAAACAGAAGATACATAAATTACTAGCCAGAAATATCTTTAAGCCATCACATCTGGTAAATACAGAACACTAGGACCCTACAAAGAATTACCCTGTAATGACAAATACTGAACAAAGCAATTCAAGTTTTCACAGAGATATCTCCTACAACACACTTAAAAGGATTCTGGACGAATATGTAACTGTTGCTACACATGACACGATGCCATTAAAACTTCTAGACTGATCACAGCCTATTAATGCTTGCAAGTCTCAGTCAGTAAAAAACAGTCTTCCTGATCTTGCTTGTTATGAAGGTTCTCCTCTTTCTGATGCAAGATCTGTTTTAACTATACAACATATGAGTTCAAAATTGGTATTTGACGGATCCCAGAATTAAGATGAGAACAAACCCTCTTCCAGACACAGCTGTGTCAGTCTGAGGTTACTCCACTTAGCCCATCCCTAGCTCCTCATCCTCTACTTTCTGCTGTTACCACCCACATCAACATGCCAGCTGGGAAAAGCAGAACAGTCTCCAATTTATCTGAGGTTTTATTAGTCAGGCCAGCTTAAAACAGTTTGCTGTAGGTCTTTGTTAACCCAGGTCATGTTGATTAAAACATACAGTCACAGAAAAGCTCAAGGAAATTTAAATCAGAGCTACTACAGCCCAATCTCCCACCCCCTATCTCATTCACTTCAACAGGAAGTCCCATTCCTACCCCCTGACCTGGATGGTCAGCCAGTTCAGAAAAATGATCCAGCCAAAATGCAACAAAACATAAAAGCAGTTCATTACCAGCCTGATTAACTCCTTGACTTTGCCTAACTCACAGCCACAAAGGCTTCCTTGCCAACACGGAAAGATGCACAGTCAAGAAGGCAGGACCACCACAGTCCCAGTTTAAGCTGCCAAGTTTCTTGACAAGCTTATGCAAAACTAAAACAGACCCGCTTCAGAAAAGCATGGTCATAGACACCTCCTTCTCCTCCTCTGCAAGCAATAACATTTGCATAGCCATGAAGTCATCCAGTTGATTCAACTGAAGCTCAACATTTTTCTGCACTACCATTTTCAGCTGGATCAGCAAAGAATGTCTATCAGGGAATAGCAGCTCCGTTTAATGAAAGCATCACCAGAGAAACCAAAGCTGCTCTGGTGGTAATGCAATGACGTGACTGTAGAGGATGTGTTAAATCTTAGCTTGATTGAGCTTATGCTTGGAATTCTGCAGAAAAAGAAAGACAATACACTTTAATGTAACTTACTAAAATTGAGATCCCTGGGCTGAAAAAGTAAGCTATAATTTCAATATATCTGATCAACATAAATTCCAAAAGCAAGACTAAGTCCATGATTTCACAATAGTCTAAACCTAGCCTACTTGATAAGTTGGCAAAATGAAGAAGAATATAAATAACCTTTGATACCTCCCCCACAAAAAAAGAACGATCAGCAGAGTGCCAGATGAGTGCAGGGCCCTAAAGTCCAACCACCTTAGATTGCCAAGAGAATCTCTTACCTGAGAAATTCTGTAAAACATCTTTTCTAGCGTGAAGGAGATTTAATTTCTATAGTATTAGAGTGATTTCTTCTTTCCCCCAACGTTACGCAGCTTCACCAACATTACTCGTGGAACAAAATCAGCTATAGGTGGAATTCAAGAATCCTGCATGGTGTATGTGATACATACAGTGCTATGATATGTTTTCCTGATAACCCCTATTACTGGGGAGGCAAGCACTTCTGCAAGGATTTTCACTGTCAGTTCAGAAAGCTTTTATCCCACCATGCTCATTATGGTAGGGAATAAAGTACTTGCAGATCATTCCAACACCAAGCAAATTACAAAATGTAATACTCAGATGTCTTGCAAGTCTCAGGATCCCTGCATGGCTTCTTGGTTTGGACTATTTTCTTCCTAAGTGCATAATGCTATCAACTACTAATACAAACTCGGAGGGTTAGACAACCCCAGGGTGAGAAGATAAACTTTTCTACTCTGTCTCGTTTACACGGACCTTCAGTTTCCACACATTTAAGAGAAGTAATAAATGCTGGAAAGCAATTCCCAGGCTGAAAAATAAATTTTCTGCTAATAAGGATTTAAATGGCTAATTTGAATTGCATTTCATATGTATACTTTAGGAAAACATTTCTTTGGTGTGCTATGTTTAGAGTTCTGTAAATCAGAGTTTTCACTGAGGCTTAAAACCAACACCTTATTCAATTACAGATTAAAAAGAGCTTACTGTAGGATAACTCAGGCTAACAAAGGAGTTTAAGAACACATCTCATTCTTTTGTTTGTTTGTTTTTTACTTTGTTCACTTTTTTTTATTTCAGTCGTAAGATTTTTGCTAAGAAAAAAAAAAGCAAGCAGCATTTCCATAGAGAATTGCCAAGAGATGAAGAAATGGAAAACACGCACTGATGAGCAGAAAAACAATACAGTTTCTCTATGGTAACTATTAACTTCTGCATAATTATAAAGACCGTTTTAGATGTAACCATAGATCAATAAGTCAAACAGAACTGATGAGTCAGAAATCCATTTAAATATTTACACTTTTTGCTACAAGCCTTACCTAGAGTAATAATGTAGCCAAACATAATGACTGTGCCTTCCATTTTACCCACTCTCCTCATTCGGGAGCCTATCTGGAGGGGCAGGAAGATAAAAAATACAACAACAAAGCAAAACAAAGCCCCTCAAATGGTACAGTGGGACACTGTCAACTGCTGTAAGTATCTCCTGCTCCGGACTGCTGAATTCAGAAACACTGATATCAACCTTGAAAATAGCATACCACAGAGAAATCAACCCAAAAGCTCCCTTCTTATTTCATAAACCATTAATGAATAGGTTCCATAAATCTACTGGACCGAAGGAGTTGTAGACCCGAGCTGCTGCAAGACAGTAACTCTGCTCTGAGAGAGATGCATCCTTTCATTCTTCAAAACTGTTCATCTCCCTCAACGCAGTGTGTAAGTAATAAAAGGAGTTAGGCGCATTCGAAATAGAAGCTGCGTTTTAACCCCTGGTTATCTACTGGGAGCAGAGCGGAGCGAAGCGCTCACCATCGGTGAGCCCTCTCCAGGCACATAGCAGCCCACCCCCCGCTCGGCTCCCTGTTGCTCACCAGTCCCCCCGGCACGCCGCAGGACAAGCTGAACCCGGCCGCCTGTTCCTTTGTGCAGCCTGGCGGGCCTCTGCACATTGAAAGGGACCGGTGGAGCCACGAACGGGGTAAAAAGAGAGTTTCGCTGCTTACGGGGCCCTTTTCCTTACAACTCCCGCTGCCAGACCGGGTAGTCAGCGCCCCCGCCTCAGAGCCTCGTCCCGGCGCCTCCCAAACTTCACAGCACTCCAACCCCGGCTCAGACGAGGCGGAGGATTTCGGGGAAGCCCGAGCTTTGCGGAGCCCCGACGCCCCCAGCTCGCTCCTGCGGCCGCAAGCAAAGCCAGGAGGCGATACAAAGCGCAGCGCACGGCTAGACCAAGCCCGGGAGCGGGCGCGCCAGAGGGACCCTCTCTCTGAACCCTGGTCGCGATTCAAGGCCTAGGAGAAACCGAAGGCACAGGCAGCTCCAGGAGAAAGAGACCAGGAAGCGGCAGCGCCCCTGGGGTCGCTCCCCCGGCCTGGACGCTAGGTCTTCCCCCCACGGCCTTCGCCCAGCGGCCGCGCCCCCGCGGGCTCCACCTGCACCGGGCCCCCGCCCCGCCCCACACCACCCCACCCCGGGGATCGCGCCGGGGCCCACCTCACTGCCCCCCCCCCGGGATGGGTACCGGAGCGCGCCGCCGCCTCTCTCCCCGTGCCCCACATCCCCTTCCCGGGGAACCACCGCGCCCCCTCCCCGGCCCCCTCAGGCTTCCCCCGCTCCCGTCGTCCCCCCCGGCTGGGCTCGCACGACACCGCCACACCCGGCCGCGGCTCCAGCCCCTGCCTGCCTCGGCCAAGGCCGTACCCCACAGCGCAGTGCGGCCCGGCCACACTCACCTTCTGCCCGCAGCTTCTTCCCTCCAGCACCGCCTCAGCCGCCCGTCGCCACCGAGCAGCACCGCCACCGCTCCCCCCACCAGCGCCGATTGCCCCCGCCGCCCGCCACGCCCATTCCGGCAGCCCATTGGCCACCCATCCACCGTCCGGCCTTTGGATTGGTGAAAGGAGATGTTCGTCAGAACCCCGACCCCGCCTCTCTCCGCCCACGGGTCCCGGGTGTTTTATTCACGCCGGGGCTTTAGTGCCCCCACTCTTTTGCTGCCGCTGCTGATTGGCTAAAGCGGTTAGAGCAGTGCCCCAGGATAGGCTGGCGCAAGTGTCAGCTGCGGCAGTGGGCCCGTCTCCCCCCTCGGTGGTAGGCTGCGCTGGGGAGGAGCAGAGCTGGGGTGCGCGGCGGTCCCTCTGAGGGGTCAGGGCAGAGCCCGCTTCGCCCGGCGTCCCGCTGGTGCTCTCGGTAGGGACGTGCCTTCACAGAGCGGCTCGTTTCCTGTCTCAGGTGTGGATCAGGCATGAGTCTTGGGTCTCGTTCCCTCACAACAGTGAGTCGGCTCCCGGGCGGGTAGGGCCTCTGGGCAGAGCCCCCTTACGGTGGGGTTCCGTTCTCCGAAGCTTCTGCTCCGTAGCGCCGCGAGCTGGAAGCAGCCCCGCCCCACTGCCCCCCGGAGGGCTTGGGGGCAGGCGCCTGCCCAAAGCCTGTCACCGGCACTGCCGTGGTGGGCACTTTTCCCCGCCGCTCTCGTAAAGCCCCTTCGCGGGGGAGCTTGTCTCCCACAGGCCCAGCCGCAGGGCCCGGTGCCAACCCGGTTTCCCCCGGTAAACCCCACGTGGTCACTGGCGCCTTCCCCAGGGGCTGCAGTGAAACGTGCTGGTAATGCCAGCTCTCCAGGAATCGCGCACATAATGTCCTCCAACAGCTAGAGGCCGGGTTTACAGGGAAAACGCGAGCAGGGTCCTCTCTGCTGTGCGTTAACTTCCATGGCTGGGGCTTTCTGAGATCCACAATGTTCTCGGGTTTCCTTCATCCCAAGAAACGCAGCTGTGACTCCATTTTCAAAGCGGAGGCAGTACCAGGTGCTGGGTTCAGCAGGGAGGCTGCGCTTCAAAGGGAAGCCACCCAGGGGAATCCTCTGCCTGCAGCACCCGTGTGATGGTGCTTTGCCCTGAACAGTCTCCAGCATGCGTATTTCCAACAGCTGCCTGCCCTCACCAGACTTTCAAGCAGCTCCTTCATCCAAAATGCAAGCCAGAACAGTTCCCGCAGCATTGAGCTAAAAAAAAACAACCGACACCCCCCCCCCACACACACACACAAAAAAACCCAAACAAAAACAACAGCAACAACAACAACCAAGAAAAAAACAAACCCCCAAATCCTCAGGAAATTGAAATGCAAAGATCACATGGGGTTTCCCCGCATCATTATCTTCTCTCTGCATGCACCATCCCCCTTACTCCTCTTTGTTTCCGAACCAAGCAAAGAAAGAGAGCAACAAAACTGGGCTTAATGTTAACTGGCAAACATCCAAAAAATAAAGCAACCAAAATCAGTGGGAATTTCAGAACTTTATATGCAAAAATCATTTACCAAGCTCATACAGGAGGTGCTGGAGCAGGATGAACATGACACTGACTCTGAGTTTCAGACTGATGTGCTCTGACCCCTGAATCATCCCTTGTTCACCAATGGATGAACTAAGAAGAAAATATCATTTTTTTTTATTATTATTATTTTTTCCTTTCATCTGTATGCATGTTCCTCTGCTTGGAAAGCAAAACCAAAGCAGAGAGCTGCCTTCCCTCTCACAGTTGTTACTCAATTACTCTCAGACTGCTGCTCTTAGCCAGCAGCAATACAACACAGCTATGTTTGAGCCAAATGTTCCAAAATGACTAGACAGAGGTTTCTACCAGTCCTGAGCTTGCTTCTGATTTTGTGAAAACATTCCTGACCTGGCATAGCTCTTAAAATACTGCATTCCCAGTAGCTTCAGTGTAACTCTTCATCTTACTCAGTACTCTAATGTATGCTTCAGCAATATGTGGCTTTTACAGATATTTTTTAGATAGCTAAATTGACTTGTTGCCATTACCTCTGCTCAGCTACTAACTTAACTTTCTTGTATAGTCACTGGTGACCAAAGGGAAAGGGAGCTGTGGTGGGAAAGGAAGATGACCCTAGAGGTCCCTGAGCTGGACAAGCTGGGATCTCACACAGCAAACTGCACATTCTCAGTGCTGTACTGCGGGTCCGAGTCTATTCTGTACAGTCAGTCTTCCCACAGAGTTTACATGTGATGGGGTAAATTAATTCTCCAAGGCCTGATACTAGAAGCAAGACTTCAAGGTGCTTTAATCCTTTGGGATAACAAAGAAATGGGAGAGACTCCACAGCATTCAAAAAAAAACCAACCCAATTTCCCCATTTCCACCTTTTCTTAAAGCCTGAGAACAGGGCTCTGGGGGCAATATGCAGGATTAATGGACTTGGCTGTCTGCTGTCATGCCCACTTATTTCAGCGAGCAGTGCCTTTCTAGCGGAGATCATGCTTGGTCTGAGTGGGACAGCAGGATAGCATGCTATCCCCTAAGGACTTGAGAGTATATTACATATGCATTCATGATAATGCAAACTCCTTATCCTCATTGCAGATACCCGGAGGCTTAACATCATTCTCCCCTATTGGCTATCTAAAACAATGTCAGTGATTAAATCTCCCTTCTCTAATCACACCATAATATTATCCCTTCTAGGAACAAGCCATACCAGTATAAATACTAAAACATAAGCATTTTTATGCTGCTATAACTGTGCTTACCCAAAAGGAATTCCATTTTTTTACAATACAGGTAAAATGAGCACTGAAAATGCTCAAAAATCCTTCTAGAAGGTTCCATGTTGTCTAGTAGCAACACAAATTTGCTACGGGAAGCAAATAAGCAAGTGTCACTCAGGTTTTCTCGTGTCATGCTCTGAGCAGATCTGAACAATATGGTTGCTAAACCAAGACATCCTGTTTGTACAATGTTTCCATGTTGGTAGTGCTGCATCAGAGGTGAGCAAACAGTTTCAGAGTACTTCAGAAATACTTAAGTATAAGCAGTTTTTACAGGGGAAAAAAAAAAAAGAAGAAAAAGGTAAAGTCTTTAGCAAGGCTTTGGAAGCGGAGAATCTTACAGAAGAAGCAAGTGTTGCATGGTGCTGCTGGATATTAGCATGGCTATATGTTAATTTTGAAATAGCGGGCATAAATGTATTTCATGAGCAATGCTACACAGTTGCCATCATTAATACAGAAATACTGTGAATAATATGTGAATTAATACAGAAAGAATCCTTTAAAATCTTTCTTCCATGGAAAAGCATGACCCAAACAGCTTGTCAAGAGCCATGGTCTGTGCATATCAAAACAATATTCTCTGGCACAGGATATGTGATGCATGCAGGAACAGCTTGATTATGCCTGCTAACTTGATTGTCTACATGTGATTAATCCTACAGGGTATTTCATTTTAGGATGGGGATTTTCCCCTCAAGGCCATTTACTTCTCTCCTTCCACTGAAAAGCAGTAAGATTGGAGTCCTGGAGTCTGTAGCTTCGTGTTTAGTCATTGCCTATGGAGTCACTGCAGATGGTATCTGCTCAATGCTACCAAATGCTAGATGGTGTCTACTAAGCGCACAGAAACCCATGAAATTATTTGTAAATGCTTTCGAAGTACACATGCCTCATCAAGGTAGTGAGTAAGCTCAGTTGAGGGTCCTACTCAAATACATTTTGTAAATTCAATTTTAACTTACAAGTCTGTATTAGTGTCACATGGGACAAGAGAAAACGTCTGTGCTTCCAAATCCCTCTAAAGAGATAATTTCATAGGGAGGACTGGACCTTGTAATTATTATTTTTATAAATTTGTTTTAATTGGACTGTTCCATGGCAGGGAAGACTTCTTTTCTCAGTGGGACTCTGTGTACAAGATAACCAGGATTAAAGACCACAACCAGCCATTGAATAAGAAAATCCCTGAGAAGATAGAAACAGCTGGAGAGAGGCCAAAATCTCTGCCAAGAGATGCTTCAGTGAGTAAGTGCATTCACTCTGATGAGGGGGCCAGAGGATAGCTCTTCAGAAACAGTTCCTGAATTAGCTTTCAGTCTTGTTATTTGGCAGTGAACTTTATGGCTTTCCAATGAGGAGCGGGCTTCACAATCCAGCCCAGTGTCCTCCCAGTGATGACATACTGGATGTCACTAGGCTGTACGAGAAAGACTGTCAGCTAAGGAAACCCATTAGTGAAGGTTTGAAATCTTCTTTTTCCTCACTGGGTATTGCTTTTGGCATGAGAACAAAAGTGGTAGTGCAAAAGGGAGGCTGACAGCAAAGTAATGATGAGAAAAAGGATTAAACTGAGTTTAAGTTTCTAAAAGTGACTAGTTTACATTAATGGTTTGCTGAGAACACAGAGAAAGTACTGGGCAGTTTGCATGGTGGTGAACAAATATCTAATATCAGAGAACTGCTAAGGATTTTGCCCTTTCCACTCATTAGTGAAGACTGTTCATGTCTTTGCAGGATAAGGCCTACCCTGATCTGCTCTTTAAACTCAAGATATCCATTATTTGAGCACAGAAAGGCATAAAGTTAAAATATCAAGTGAACCCAACATTTCTTTGAGGTGCCATTTGCTTATTTCTTTAAAAGTCTCTTGTGGCTCTTTAGTAAGTTGTACTCCCCACATTTTTATGTCCTTTTAAATAAAGCACATGTGGCTCTTGGCAATGCAGCTTATATGGTCATAAAATCTGACTAACTTTGTGCTAAATTCTAATTAAGAAATTTAATCGAGCCTCTAGTTGCTACTCTATGTGAGCAGCAGCTGGGGACCACCTAATCATTCAGAGATCTGGGCTACTTTCCTTTTGTTTATTTAAAGAGCTGTACATGACACTGTTCTTTCTTTACAACAAACTCCCTTGAAATACTGGATAACGAATGAAAACAGCATGTAGACCTTGTGGCTATTCCTAGACAACCATCTGAGTACAATGTAAGTGATACTGAAGCTGTCTCTTTTTGCCTTAGGTAAAAATCTTTCTTTGTTTCACGCAGAAAAATAGCAATATTCTTTATTCTTGAAAGGCTTTACTGCTAGAAAAGCTGAATTGTCAAAAGAAACATTTTATTGTTATAGAGATTTCACCACTGTTATTTTCCACCATGTTCTTCACTCTGAGACTTTGTTACACATCAAAACCAAATCCAATGTCAATCATCTGTCTCTCAGCAGCAGAAAGTGACACCCATATGAAGAGCCCTTGAATGAGACTTTGAACTTGACATAATGGTAAACATCCAGAGCAGCTTTGCTGCAGTCATTACATACATTCTGGTGTAACTCAGGTCAGGCTCTCTGTATAGTGCACAGCTGCTTCTGAGAAGGATCAGTTGCACTCCAGTAAATTAAACAGTAACACTAGTAATAACCCAGGTGCCCAGATTTTTCAATGGTCTTACCCCTGCCAAGCCTATTTAGCCAGGCTTATTTATAATTACAGCATGCAACAGCCTGACATCTACCATATTTCATAGCTTCTGCATCACAGGTTTGTTAATGGCCCTGTTCTGTTGAAATGGTTTCATCTGATAAGATTATTCTGGTAAAATGGGCTTAACCTTGGGAAAACAAAGAATAGATTGAAATAGAGTTCACCCTTCCTTCCTCTTCCAGTCTACAAATGCAGGCACAGGGAGCACTTCCCTCCCATTTTAAACCACATCATCCTGCCAGGAAAATGCCATCTCCCGTTCCACGCGTATTTCCCACCGTGCGGGTGCGGAGCGCTGGTCGGCCTCTGCCACCTGCTGGCAAAGCCAAAAACGTTCAAGACCTTAAATCGGAGGCTGAAGTGTTATCTTATACACGTCTAAAACCCGGTGCCTTCAGCTAAAACCAGCATGGAACAAAGAGGACAATTTCCTGCTTCTTTTGCTTTTCCCACATTTTTGTCTGCAAAGACTGTGCCGGTAGAACTCTGTCAGAAAAATACCTCCAAAATAAAAACAGCTGCCATTGCATATATACAGTGCTTTTATAGCACGGTGGTGGGAGGAGGGATGGCATATCAGAATTGGCTCCATCCAACTTGAATTTCTACTCCTTGTGCAGCAGAACCTTATTAAATAGGTTTCACCTCCTCTCGTCTCATTAGGCTACAAAGTACTGCGCGCTGTCCAGATGCGCAGCCTGGCGGTGTGCCTGCGGAGCAAGCTTTTCCTGCACGGGTTTAGAGCGTACTTCCAGAACAGTTTTCCAAGCAGGGAGTGGATCTGTGTGGGGTCGCCTCCCTTTTCCTTTTGCGGGGCGGCGGAAGGGAAGGAGCCCGGCATGTTTTCAGTGGGATGACGGTAAAACGTACGACCTTTCGTTCTACGTAAGCACACAACCAAAACTCCCTCCGGTGGGCGGGCGTTTCCTTCCCGCGATCCCATTCCCGGACGCTTCGGGGCACTCATACGCACAGGCCCCGGCGGAAGCGCCCTGAGAGGGCGGAGCGGCATAGCGCAGGCGGCCATGGCGGCGGGCAGCGCGGCGGAGCGGCGGAGGCGGTTGGCCCGGCTTTCGGCGTTGTCCGTGTACCGGCGGGCGGCCGGGGCCGGGCAGCCCGAGCGTCCCCGTGCAGGCGGCAAGTGGGCCAAGGCGCGGCCGAGGCGCGGCGGTGTGGGAGGCGGCGGTCCAGAGCTCAAGGCCCCGCCTGAACCGAGTGCCTCCGCTCCCGTCAGCCGCGTGGAGAGGGCCAAGGCGCCGGCCCGCAGCACTGAAGCGAAGCGGCAGCGCGGCACAGCGGAGGGCTCGGGAGAAGGCGGCGGCAGGGCGGGAGGCGGCGGTCCGGAGCCCAAGGCCCTGTCTGAACCGAGTGCCTCCGCTCCCGTCAGCCGCACGGAGCGGGCCAAGGCATCGGCCCACAGCGCTGAAGCGAAGCGGCAGCGCGGCACAGCGGAGGGCTCGGGAGAATGCGGCGGTGTGGCGGGACTGCTGCGGCGGCTGGGGCAGCTGGACGACAGCCGCCAGCGGGCGGCGGAGCTGTTCCGGTGGCTGCTAGCCCCGGTATCGCCAGCGGAGTTCGTGAGGCGGCACTGGGAGCGGGCGCCGCTGCTGCTGCGGCGGAGCGACCCCGGCTACTACGCAGGGCTCTTCTCCACGGCCGAGTTCGACGCGGCCCTGCGAGGCGGCGAGGTGCACTTCGGAACCCACCTGGACGTGACCAGCTACGCCGAGGGAGTGCGGGAGACGCACAACCCATCTGGCCGGGCTTTACCCGCAGTCGTGTGGGACTTCTACCAGAACGGCTGCTCCCTGCGGCTCCTCAGCCCCCAGACGTTTTCCGACACCGTCTGGCACTTCCTCTCCATCCTGCAAGAGCACTTCGGCAGCATGGTAGGGGCCAACACATACCTCACACCGCCAGGGACGCAGGGCTTCGCCCCCCACTACGATGACATTGAGGCCTTTGTGCTGCAGCTGGAGGGCAAGAAACACTGGCGTGTCTACAGCCCTCGGGTGGACGCTGAAGTGCTGCCCCAGTTCTCCAGTGCGAACCTCACGCAGGCTGAGCTTGGTGAACCTGTGCTGGAGACGGTGCTGGAGGCTGGGGACCTGCTGTATTTCCCCCGTGGCTTTGTCCACCAGGGCGACTGCCTTCCTGATGCACACTCCCTCCACATCACTGTGTCTTCCTACCAGAGGAACTCCTGGGGGGACCTCCTGGAGAAGCTCCTGCCAGCTGCCCTGCACATGGCCCTGGAGGAGGACGTGGAGTTCCGTCAAGGGCTTCCCATGGACTACCTGGGATACATGGGGGTTGCCAACTCAGACAAAGTTGATGCTCGCCGAACAGCCTTTATGGAGAAGATACAGAGCCTGATAAAGAAACTTGTTGACTATGCACCCATTGATGCTGCCGTGGATCAGAGAGCCAAGTCGTTTCTTCATGATTGTCTACCCCCAGTGCTTACACAAAGTGAAAAGCTGCAGAGTATGTATGGCTTCCCAGCCAGGTGGCAAGACGGAGGGCCCTGTAATGTCGATATTCTGATAACAAAAGACACAGAAGTCCGTCTCCTCCACCATGGCATCATTAGATTGTGTAATGAAGAAGCAGGGGTGATGCTGTATTACACGACGGAAAACTCAAGAGTGTATCACAAGGAAGAACCCAAGTTTCTTGAGCTAGGTCCTGAGTATGTAGACAGCATTGAATTTCTCCTGTCTTCCTATCCAAACCACATCAGTGTGGATGCCCTTCCATGTGAAACCTTGGAGGACAAGATATCTCTAGCCACACTCCTGTTTGAGAAGGGCATTCTGACTACCAAGAAGCCTCTGGTACAAATATAACTCTTTTTTTTTTTTTTTCTTTAGCAAAATAAATATACATTTGTTTAGAAAGTGTTCTGTCTCATTCTTGCCTCATGCCTGCTAGGTGTGAAGCAAGAGTTCAGATCACAGTATCTCATCTGGGAGCAGAAGGGCTTTGGCATCGGTAGAGAAATCAGATGTTCTCATTAAAATGGGAGTGATTCTGCATGGCTGAGTGACTAGAGAAGGGAAGTGCTTAAATTTTTATTTTTTCCTTTCAATAGCCATATTACTATGTTCTAGGTAACTTCAGGAAGCTAGTGAACTTTCTTGCAGTCGTCTGTGTTTACACAGTGTTGTAATGCAGCCTGCCCTACTGCAGGAAGTACTTGCATTACTCACAGGCAGATGTGGTGATGATCACTGTTCTGTGTGCCTGTGCTGTACTGCATGAGACATACAGCGTGCCCTTCAGGCCTATGCTGTGCTGCAAACACCTGTTGGCCATGGGAAAAACTCAGCCAGCAATTCTAAAAGTGGAGGTGGCAGGCAGCTCCTGCTCAGTGACAGTGATTACACCACCTGCATAGCCATGTCCTTGCTGAACAGTGAGCAAGATGTTCTCTTGTGAACGTGAGCTGCTGTCTTTGAAATGCTTCAGGATCTGTCTCTTCATTTTCAGTCTGATAATTGCAAGTGATAGAATAACCTCTCCCACTGGTTTTCCCACAGCAGCCCCTAGTAAGGAAATTATTAGTCCTTTCAAGTTAAATGGTTGTCATGGTTTAAGCCTAGCCGGTAACTCAGAACCACACAGCCACTCACTCACTCCCCCCTTTTTCTTCCCACTCTGGGCTGGATGGGTAGGAGAATCAAAAAAATCCCATGGGTTGAGATAAGAACAGTCTGATAACTAAATAATAATAATATTAATAATAGGGGAAGTAACAAGGGAAAAGAATATAAAACCTAAAAAATGAAGAGGAAAAAAGCTCCTGAACAATAAACACAAGTGATGCACAGCATAATTGCCCACCACCTGCAGACCAATACCCAATGCAACCTGAGCAGCGATCTGGCCCTTCCAGGTAACTCCCCCCAGTTTATATTCTGGGCATGATGTGCTGTGGTACGGAGTACCCCTTTGGCTAGTTCGGGTCAGGTGTCCTGTCTGCTCCCTCCTGACTTGTGCCCCTCGTCACTGGCAAAGCAGGAGAGACTGAAAAGTCCTTGATTGGGGTAAGTATTACATAGTAACAACTAAAACTATGGGTGTGTTACCAGCATTTTTCTCAGCCTAACACCAAAACACAGCAGTGCACCAGCTACTAAGAAGGAGAAAAATAACTTACAGCTGAACCCAGGACAATGATATACCCTCCAATATGGGGGTTTTCATGCTGGGTGCAAAAAGTTTTGTGTCAGGATCTAACAATTTAGATACATACACACCTGGCAGTGTGGCCAGTTCCCATACTGACAAGCCTCAGCTATATTTTTCGACAATGCTGTTTTATCATTGCAGTCCTCAGGTGACAGATATTCTGTCTTCAAAGTCTCCCAAAGCCATACTCACAAGGAGCAGGCTGCGTTACCCTGTGCTCCTCTAAGCTGCTGGGTCATCAGGGGTTTGGGAGATGGCACCCATGCACTCTAATTCTTTAGGATTTAAGTGTACACTATTTCCTCCAAAGTCCCATACTTGCAACAACCAGTGTGCCAGACTTTACCCTCTCTTTTGCCTATATGCTTTTGCTAAATCTTGAAGCACACCACCAGGGCCCCTGGGGACCCCTTTCCTTTCTGAATCATAGAATTTATTCCAATTGCAAGAATTATTAACAGAATCATAGAAAGGTTTGTGTTGGAAGGGACCTTAAAGCTCATCTAGATCCAACCTTCCTGCCATGGGCAGGGACACCTTCCACTAGACCAGGTTGCTCAAAGCCCCATTCAACCTGGCCTTGAACACTGCCAGGGATGGAGCAGGCACAGCTTCTCTGGGCAACGTGTGCCAGTGTCTCACCACCCTCATAGTGAAGAATTTTTCCCTAATATCTAAACTAAATCTACCCTTTTTCAGTTTAAAACCATTCCCCCTTGTTCTGTCACTACATGCCCTTATAAAATATCCCTCTCCAGATTTCTTGTAGGTCCCTTTAGGCACTGGAAGGCTGTTAAAAGCTCTCCCTGGAACCTTCTCTTCTCCAGGCTGAACAAGCCCAGCTCTCTCAGGTTGTCTTCATAGAGAGGTGCTCCAGCTATCACTAGTGGCTGGACAGAAATGCTATTGCCACATTAATCCTCTGATCCCTCTGTCGGCTCATTATGACCAGATGATCAGCAATCCTCATGGCACCGTTCATTCCCCCTGTGGAAAAATCACGGTTGGTGGGGGAGGGAGAGTAAATTGGAGGTAACTGAGGGGAGTGGCTCGAGAGAGGGCGCCTTCAACACCGGAGCGGGGGGAGATCAGCGTCCAGAGCGGCGAGAGCCACCGAGGGAGCCTCAAGTCCTCGACGGGACCTGCCCAGGAGCTGGCAGCTCAGCTGACGAGGGCGAGCAGCTGACTCACAGGGGGCGGAGCCAGGAGCAGCGGCACCACACCTGATTGGTTAAAATCCTGCCCCAGGGCGCGCGGCGAACAGGGCGGGTGGAGGCAGTTCTCGCGGCGGTTGTGTTCGCGCGGCGGTTTGCACGGGCAGGCGGGGGGAGGGAGGGAGGGCAGTAGCGGTGTAAGTAGGGCCCGGTCCGGGAGCTCTGCTCTGGCTGCCCCGGCGGTGCCACCCAGACAGAGCCGATGAGAGGGGAGGCTGCAGTGCAGAGCTCGGGGTGTAGAGAGGAGAGTGCCTGCACTGGTCTGGTGAGGGGAGGGTGCACAATGGGCAGGGCTGCACTCGGTGCTCCCTGGTGGAGGTCCTCCTGCAGCAGGGGCTGAGCTGCGGGATGCTAGCGGGGTGCTAGGCTAAAAGATGTCAGGGAAGCTGAGAGAAAGCAGGACTGCTTGCTCCTGGCCTTAACTGCAGGGGCTTCAAGCGTCCCCTGTAGCTCATGGAGGAAGAAGGAGGCCGTTAACCTGGGAAGCTGGAAAATAGTAACAAAACAGAACAAAAAACAACAAAAAAAAGGAGGAAGAGGACAATTAAAAGCAAGGGGTTTCCTCCTAAATCTGATATCCCTGCCCAGAACCGCTTTGCTGTCCTGCAGGGGACTGAGGAGGAAACGCACTCGCACCAGAAACAGCCAGCTGATGCACTGCTAAAGAAGATTACTACTGGTGCCGCAAGAAAAAAGCGCCTGGTCATAGCAGTAGGGGACTCTACTTTGAAAGGCACAGAAGCACTCATCTGTCAGCCTGACCCAGTCTCAAGGGAGGTGTGTTGCCTACCTGGGGCACGGATCAGGGATGTTGCAGAGAGGCTGCCTGCTCTAGTAAGTCCCACTGACTGTTACCCACTTCTGGTGATCCATGTGGGTGCTAGGGATACAGATAGTAGTAGACTGGGGAACATAAAGAAGGACTACAGAGCCCTGGGAGAGGTGGTTAGGGGTGCTGGAGCTCAGATAGTCTTTTCATCAATTCTCCAGGATACAGGGGAGGACCTAAAAAAAGCTAGGAGGGTTGGCCAGGTTAATAAATGGTTAGAACAGTGGTGTCATAGTCAGGGGTTTGGGTGTCTTGAACATATGACCCAACTTTGTAGGCCAGGTCTACAGGGGGCTGGTGGAGCTGCTGCTGAAGGAGGGGAAGAGTGGTTTTGGTAGGAGGCTTACCAGACTGGTCAAGGAGGCTTTAAACCAGATGTGTTGGGGGAGGGGGGCATCATTCCATCCCAACACACCCAGTCAGTTGCCAGCACCTATAATAAATGCTCAGAGCAATGTAGAGATGTTCCAGTGGCTCCAGCCAATGAGCCGGCTTCATTTGGAGCTCGGCTCAGATGCCTCTATACAAATGCCCGTAGCATGGGGAACAAACGAGGAATTAGAGATGTGTGCATGTCTATGGGGGTATGATATAACAGGCGTCACAGAAACATGGTGGGATGGCTCCTATGACTGGAGTGTTGGAATGGAAGGTTACAGGCTCTTTAGAAAAGACAGGCCTGGTGGTCAGGGAGGGGGAGTTGCCCTTTATGTTAGGGATAGGCTGGAGAGTATGGAACTCTGTCTGGAGACAGGTGAGCAGTCAATAGAGAGTTTGTGGGTCAGGGTTAAAGGGAAAACAGTGATGGGAGACATTACTGTGGGGATCTGTTACAGACCGCCTGATCAAGAGGAACCTGCAGATGAAGCACTCTACAGACAGATAGGAAAAGGCTCACCCTTGCAGGCCCTTATTCTCATGGGGGACTTCAACCATTGTGACATCTGCTGGAGGGACAGTACGGCCTGGCACAGGCGATCCAGGAGGTTCCTCGATTGTGTGGAAGACAACTTCCTTCTGCAAGTGATAGAGGAGCCGACAGGGAGAGGTGCCATGCTTGATCTCGTGCTCACCAACAGGGAAGGGCTGGTTGGAAATGTGACGCTCCAGCGCAGCCTTGGTTGCAGTGATCATGAGATGGTCAAATTTGAGATCCTCAGGACAGTGAGAAGAACGTGCAGCAAGCTCACTGCCCTGGACTTCAAAAGAGCAGACTTTGGCCTCTTCAGGAACCTGCTTAGTAAGGTTCCATGGGATATAGCCCTAGTGGGCAGGGTGCTCAAGACTGTTGGTTGATATTCAAGGATCACCTGCTACAAGCTCAGGAGTGTTGCATTCCAACGAGAAGAAAGTGCAGCAGGAGGACCAGGAGACCTCCTTGGATGGGTAAAGAGCCACTGAGGAAAATTCAAAGGAAAAAAGAGGCTTATAAAAGGTGGAAGCAAGGACAGGTGGCCTGGGAAGAGTACAGGGATGTTGTCTGGGAAGCTAGGGACCAGGTTAGGAAAGCTAAGGCCCAGTTAGAAGTAAACTTGGCTAGGGATGTTAAGGACAACAGGAAGGGATTCTATAGGTATGTAGCGAATAAAAAACAGACTAGGGACAATGTAGGCCTCCTCCAGAAGCTCTCAGGAGACCTGGCTATCCAGGATTTGGAGAAGGCTGAGGTTCTGAATGACTTCTTTGCCTCGGTCTTCACTGGCAAAGCCCCTGACCACACCACCCAAGTCTTGAAAGGCAGATGCAGGGACTGTGAGAATGAAGACCTTGGGCCCACTGTAGGAGAGAATCTGGTTTGAGACCATCTTAAAAACCTGAATGTGCACAAGAGCATGGGACCTGATGAAATCTATCTGTGGGACCTGAACGAGCTGGCAAATGAAGTTGCTAAGCCACTGTCCATTATATTTGAAAAATCATGGCAGTCAGGTGAAGTTCCCGATGACTGGAAAAAGGGAAATATAACCCCCATTTTCAAGAAGGGGAAAATGGATGACCTGGGGAATTACAGACCAGTCAGTCTCACCTCTGTGCCTGGACATCTTGGAGCAGATTCTCCTGGATGGCACGCTAAGGCACATGAAAAACAACAAGGTGCTTGGTGACAGCCAGCACGGCTTCACTAAGGGGAAATCCTGCCTGGCCAATTTGGTGGCCTTCTATGATGGGGCTACAGAACTGATGGACAGGGGTAGAGCAGTTGATATCATCTACCTGGACTTGTGCAAGTGTTCGACACTGTCCCACACGACATCCTTGTCTCTAAATTGGAGAGACATCAATTTGATGGATGGACCACTCAGTGGATAAAGAACTGGCTGGATGGCCGCACACAAAGAGTTGTGGTCAATGTCCAGCTGGAGACCAGTAACGAGTGGCGTCCCTCAGGGATTGGTGTTGGGACCGGTCTTGTTCAACATCTTTGTCGCTGACATGGACAGTGGGATTGAGTGCGCCCTCAGCAAGTTTGCCGATGACACCAAGCTGTGCGGTTCGGTTGATACGCTGGAGGGAAGGAATGCCATCCAGAGGGACCTCGACACGCTTGTGAGGTGGGCTGATGCCAACCCTATGAAGTTTAACCATGCCAAGTGCAAGGTCGGGTGGGGCAATCCCAGGCACAGCTACAGGTTGGGCAGAGAAGAGATTCAGAGCAGCCCTGCAGAGAAGGACTTGGGGGTGTTGGTTGATGAGAAAATGAACATGACCAGGTTTCAGTGTGCGCTCGCAGCCCAGAAAGCCAACCGTATCCTGGGCTGCATCAAAAGGAGCGTGACCAGCAGGTTGAAGGAGGTGATCCTGCCCCTCTACTCTGCTCTTGTGAGACCTCACCTGGAGTATTGTGTGCAGTTCTGGTGTCCTCAACATAAAAAGGACATGGAACTGTTGGAATAAGTCCAGAGGACGGCAACAAGGATGATCAGGGGACTGGAGCACCTCCCGTAAGAACACAGGCTGAAAAAGTTGGGGCTGTTCAGCTTGGAGAAGAGAAGGCTGCATGGAGACCTCATAGCAGCCTTCCAGTATCTGAAGGGGGCCTATAGGGATGCTGGGGATGGACTCTTCATTAGAGACTGTAGTGATAGGACAAGGGGTAACGAGTTAAAACTTAAGCAGGGGAAGTTTAGATTGGATATAAGGAGGAAATTCTTTCCTGTTAGGGTGGTGAGGCACTAAAATGGGTTGCTGTGGGAGGTTGTGAATGCTCCATCCCTGGCAGTGGTCAAGACCAGGCTGGACAAGGCCTTGGGTGATATGATTTAGCGTAAGGTGTCCTTGCCCATGGCAGGGAGGTTGGAACTAGATGATCTTAAGGTCCTTTCCAACCCTTACTATTCTATGATTCTAACTGGAATCTGACAGAAGTTGTAGTCTTACTGAAACCTTTTTAAGGTAAAATACAGTTGCCACTTTCAGACCAGGTGGTATGCATGGAATCTACTCCACCATGGTTCTCTAGGCAACACAACCTGCTGTCCTAGAGGAGCAATGGAGGGTGGAGTGGAGTGGAGACACCGCAGCCAGGTTCTGTTGTGCTCCCTGCAGGGCTGGGAACTTGATGATACCATACACCTGATAAGCCAAACAGCAGCTGTCAAATGGGAAATATAAGAGAATACGTCCATTGCAGAGCCATCAACTGTGAAAAAATAATTTTCCTTAGGAGAACCTTGCTCATTATAATTTCATAATAGTAACACACACCTCCATCCCAAAGTTACCCAACTCCAAGGTAAGAACACCCCTCACTGAGCATGTGCTTTATATATTTATTGGCTATATCTCGAGACAACTTTACACCAATCAATAATAAACGAATGTAGGACTAGAGTCACTCAAGATCCACCTGAGAGTAACAAAAAGTATAAAAGTGAATGGGGGGGGTGGGGAGACAGACATAAGGAAAACATCATGACTTCTGGGATCAGTCAGGCTGAACCTGTCTTCTACCCCATAGGGACTCCTATAGGTTAAGAACTTTATATCACACACATTAGATAACTAACTAACCCGAGCTGTTATTAGTGCTTACAGTCTGGTTGTCTATCAATTCAAGCTGTTTTTTCCAGACAGCCACTATCACTGCCAATCATGAATGTTAACATGTCACAATTTTACATTAATAGAGAGTATTATTCTTTAAACTCTTAATATTACTTGTTTGTGAAACAGGTTGGACCGGTGGGATGAGGCAACAGTATGAGATTCAACAAGGCTCACTACTGATGACGCTGTCTACAGCCTGCTTGTGCTTGTAGACTCGGAATGTACTGGTGGCTCAGGAAAAGGAACTGTAAGGAGGACAAAGACGCTGAGAGTCAGAGAGATTTTCAGATATATTTTTCAAAGAGCATACAACATTCAGGGCAGAAACTGCACTACGAGAGTGAGGTGGTGTTGTGGCTGGTGGACAAGCTCCTCCATGCTTCCCGAGAGCAATTGTCGAAGAGTTTCTTCCCAGTGCTGGAACAAGCCATCGGGGTGGACAGCACCTTTGAAAGCCAGAGTCCCCATGAAGATGATGCTGTCTGCAGCCTGCTTGTGCCTCTGGAGCCCCCCCATCAGCACACCTTCCACTTGGAGGTGGGCATCACGGGACAGGTGCTGGCGACAGACTCCTGCATCCATGTGGAGCAGGTGTCCACATGTATGATGGATCCGGTAGCGCAGCCAAGTAGTTTCTTCCCGGCGCTAGAAGCAGCCATCGGGGTGGGCAGTGCCTTTGAATGCTGGAGGCCCCATGAAGATGACACTGTCTACCATCTGCTTGTGCCCCTGAAGTCCCCCCCGTGGGCACGCCTTCCACCTGGAGGTGGGCACTGTGGGCCAGATGCTGGCGGACTCCTGCATCCGTGTGGAACTGGTGTGCACATGCAAGACTGAGGAGACAGTGGGGGACATGCTGTGCTTCCTTCATCACCCTGAGGAGGCGCTGAGGAAGAATCAGAAGCCCAGCCTCCTACACACCCTCTGCACCGGCTCCTACCTAGATGTGCAGCAGACTGCCCTATGGTTTCAGGACTTTGTGACGCCAGCCTGGGAGTTTGTGCCTCAGTCACATCACTACAGGATGAAGGTGCTGCCCTCCAGCCGCTCCTGCAAGCTGCAGCTGACACATGTCTCTGGGAGAACCTTGCTCGTCGAGATGATGCTTGGCGTGCAGCAAGGCGACTCAGACATCTTTGTGAGCAGCCAGGCTACAGAGGCTGTCTGCACCCCAAGAACAACACGGGCACTGAGCTTCAGTGTGGCAGAGGCAGAGTTCTTCTGGCTGATGGCCAAGCAGGTCCCAAGTGACAGCTGCCACCTCAGCTGCCTGCAGCTCTGCACCCACTTCCTGGTGGGCACTGCCCTTTCTTCCCATATCTTGGGGACAGTGGTGATGCACCTCCTGACTACCATGCCCCTGGCAGGCTGGCACAGGAGCTGTTTCCCAGAACAGTTGGACGAAATCATGTGGTACCTGGACCTTTGCTTGGAGAAGAGATGCCTTGACCACTTCTTTGTTGACAATGATGACCTGTGTGAGGAGATAACCTTGCCCCAAGCCTTGCAAAGAGCTGTACCACTCAACCTCTTGCAGCACCTGGTGTACGATCCAGCTGCCCACAAGCGGGCAATGCGTGAGCTGAAGGAGCTGAAAAGTCTGCTTTCAATACAGCTCTTCTACAGGCACTGAAAGCAGCCTTCCTGCACAGGGCTATGTTTGCAGAGTTCACATCTGAGGGCAGATGACTATCTCATACAGGAGGGAAAGTACAGAATGGTAGGACACTGGAGGAAAGGAAGAACCCTGTGTTCCCCATGCAAAGATGCCAGTAAATCTCCTGCGTAACACACAAACAAGCACTGGGTCTTTGAGGGTGTGGGCTATGGAAAGGGCGCCAGGGGCTTTGCTTGATGGTCAGCTCCATAGGAGTCAGCAGTGTGCCCTGGAGGCCAAATGGCCCACTGTCTCCTGGAGCACATTAGGCACAGTATGGGGGGCCAGCCGACAGAAGGGGCTGAGTGGCTCTGCTCAGCACTGCTGCGGCCTCGCCCCGAGTACTGTGGGCAGCTTTGGGCTCCACAAGCGAAGGACCTAAGGATATTACTTAGTACCTGGTCCTGCACTTGGGTGATGACAGAGGGGCAGCGTGCTAGTGAGAACCTTCAGCTGGTGGCTCCAAGACATGTTAGTCACACTGGAACACACTTGAAATCTCATGAAGAAGAGGCTCCTGATGTAATACAAGCCAACAGGGAACACACCAGTGAAACACTCTGAAGGAATGAAGAACTGTTCCCCTAAGAAAGTGACAAGACTGACAGCCCAGCTGAAATGCCTCTACACCAATGCAAGCAGCATGGGCAAGAAACAGGAGGAGTTGGAAGAGACCATAAAGCTAGAAAGCTATGACGTGGTGGCCATTACTGAAACATGACAGCTTCACGGAGCAGGGATAAGCACCTGGCCAGAAATGTTGCAGCGATATGAAAGGGAAATTCAAACGTCAGCATCAAGTCCTTAGACACCTTTGAGAGAGTTTCCTGTTTTTCCAGTCTGTTAGGGCCAGGCGGTGAGCTCATGCAGAGCTTGCTCGGACCTTATTTACATGAGTAGCTTGCAGTGCGGACAGCGTGTATGCTATCAGCACCTAGCTGCTGCAAATTACCAGCAGAATCTTACAGCCGAAACCCACGGAAAAGCAGGCTTTTTGTTTCAAATTACGTGCCAAAAAATGGCACATGTCAGCTTCTTTAGCTTCCAGAAGATGGCGCTCGCCATCCTCTGAGCATCATCCTGCCTGTTTCGGTGGACATCTGCAGCGCCCAAGGCTGCTCGCTTATCACGCTCAGTAAGACTTTGATACAGAGCTTGTTTTCACGTGATGGTCATTCCCTACTCCACAAACCACTGTGCTGTCTTTGCATGTGTTGCTGCTTTGGAGCTGGGCTGAGCAAAGATGGTTCTGTCAGCCCAAAGAGAGATTTAAGTGAATTTTTGAGGAATTTCTTTATCACCATCCTGTGTAAATAGAGATTATAGGTTTTTCTTATAGCGGGGAGCTGCTTCTGCAAACAGAAGGGAATGCAGTGCTAGGCAGTATTACGTAGCCAGCTTCAAAGAACACTGCTACAAAACGTGGGGAAGTGGACCCAGCGTTGCATGCCGGTAAAGTGAGAATGGCAGTGCTGCTCTGCCTGCAGTGCATTCTCCCAGTGGCAATGCCTTGTGGACCAGCAAGGCACCAAGCCCACATTGTTGAGCCTCTCATCAGCGATGATGTGCTCCTTGCAGGGCATTGTTTGTCCCTTAGGTGAAGGTATCTGTAGGCAGTGGAGTTCAGAAGCCCTGAGGAGGTCCCTAATATACAGATGAGATCAAACAGGAGCTCAAGATGTGCTGGAAGTTTAGTATATTTGAAGTGTCAGTTCTGATTGCCTTCTGAGATAAACTGATTTTATTTGAGCGAATGGCTAATTCTGTGCACCTGGCTTTGAATTCTGATCGGAAAAGGTGAGTTCTGTGTGACATAGGAGAGCATGTTCCTGTATTTCATAGTTGTGTTCTTCCTTGCAAGCAGTCCTTGAAAAGCATACGGAGCAGAGTAAAATAAAATAGTGTTCGTAACTGGTAATGAAAAACTACTCCTACCCCAAAAGAGAGAACAGTAACTTTTTCCACAGTTTGAGGTGTAGGCATTTGACAGAGCAGGTCCTGCTATGTGCTTGGATGGCACCCAGCCCACGTGTCATGGCTGTTTACCCTGTAAATACTGATTTCCCAATGGCAACAACTGCTGTACAGTACAGCCACAGTTAAAGAACTGCTGTGGAGAAAAACACCAAAACCAAAAAACTCAACCCAAAACCACACACGTCTCACTTCTGCAGCATTCCTGAGACAAGGCTCTATTTTTACCGTCTGCAAAACCAGCTACATCTGCTGTTATAACTGGAATCCTGACTCCCTCATTACAACCTCCATCAGAGAAGCAAGCCAACTTCTCTGGGATATAATTTAAATTCTACCCAGTTTCATGGCTTTCCCAAGAAAAAGGTAACACCCTGGTGCATGAAGTTGGATGAGAGTCTAGCCTGGCTCAGCTGCTGCAAGAGGACCCACTGCATCCATAACTTAAGGTCTCTCTGGGCCATAGGCATCCATTGCTGCCATGGATGACACCATTAAAAACCATCTCCCTCATTTTAGACTCTTCCAGCACACAGCAGGTTTGAAATAATGAGCTTTGTCCCTCCACCTGCCTCCTGTGACCTTGGGTGCTGGGCAAAAGCTGTCCTCCTTCAGCACTCTGGCCACGAAGGGAGTGGAATCTCTTGCACAGCTCCCAGCAAGTCTGCCAGAAATGCCTTTCTTTCTTCACCCCATCTGCCAGATCTATTGTGTTGCAAAGCTGCTCCCAAAACACCTTGCAGACCAGGGCTGGATACCACTGCTGGCTCAGTCACCTGGCGTTTTCTTCAACTGGTGAGAAAAGCTTCAAAATCCCCAAGAGGAAGGCAGAGCTCTGAGTCAGACTTAAGACCAAGTCCTCTGCCTGCTGAATAAGGGACACATCAATTTACAGTGAAAAACTGCAACAGCTCTCTATGGTCCCCTCTTACCACCCATGGGAGCTTGCTCTCCTGCCAAGGTGTCCTAACATCAAATATGTAATGAAGCATATGCTACAAGCATGTTTTGTAGTGTATTTTTTTCAGGAAGATAATTTCTGCACCCTCTGACTTCAAAGGAAAATACCTGATATTAGGAAAATAAGGCCAATGCTGGGCTTTGCTGGTCCAATGAGAGCAGGAGAAATGTTTCTCAGTTCTGTTGCATCTGTTAATGGAATTCAATTAAGCTGCCAGAAGTGATAAGCATTTAGAGGCACATAAGCCAACACTCCTCACTACCAGACAAAATCTTTGTCATGTCAGTGGCCATAAATCACAATGACTGTATTTTGGAAGTGTTACGCACTGCAACTCATCACCAGGGCTTAATTCAGCTTCCCTCAGGGCACCATTGTACCTGGTAGGTACCAGGTATTGTTGGTACACAAGAAAGGAGTATTTGGGGGTATACCAACTATGTCTGCTTTGATCAAATTAAAAAAAAAAAAGAATAAAGTTTCCTTCTGAAATGGATTGAAGGTTGCAAGTGGGAGGCTGGCTGAAAATCAAAGTTTCTATTCCTGTGAAAAAGTCAGGTTCTTTAAACCCTTGGTTTGATACCAAATCGGGGCAAGAAAAGTGAAAATATGCCTATTTTCAACAGAGCAGTATTGTCACAAAGTTCTGGGCATGTTTAAGCCTTCCAACCCTGCTCAGTTTGCAGCATATAGGCTGTTCATTGCAATATTGGTCCCGAGGGGCTTTTGCCCTTGTTTTTTTGTCCAGGCTTATGCAGTATCTCATACAATGTACCCAAATAAAAGGCAACTCAGATGGAGACTGCTTAACATCAAACTCACAGCAAGCTAAAAGCAACTGGCCAAACTGAAATGATGAAGCCTGAAATGACCCAATGGCGAAAAAAAGTTTTATGTTCAGGTTAAGATAAGGAATAGGAAAATGCCAGCAAAAGTGGCACCATCCCATAGGATATATCTGTTTGCAGCAACAGGCATTTCATAGAATCACAGAACGGTTGGGGTTTGAAGGGAGCACCAAGGGTCCTCTAGTCCAACCTTCCTGCTCAAGCAGGGTCACCTAGAGCACATTACTCATGATTGTGTCCAGACAGCTCTTGAATATCTCCAGGAAAGGACACTCCACAACCTCTCTGGGTAACCTTATTCCAATGCTCAGTCACCCTCACAGTAAAGAAGCTCATCCTCATGTTCACATGTTTTAGTTTGTGCCCATTGCCCCTCCTCCTGTCACCTGGTACCACAGAGAAGAGCCTAGCCCCATCCTCCTGACACCCTCTCTTCAGATATTATACACATTCATCAGTTTCCCCCTGAGCCTTCTCTTCTCTAGGCTGAACAGATCCAGCTCCCTCAGCCTTTCCTTATATGAGAGATGCTCCAGATCCTTAATAATTCTAGTAGCCCTTCACGGGACTTGCTCCAGCAGCTCCATGTCTCTCTTGTACTGGGGAGCCCAAAACTGGACACAGTACTTCAGCTGAGGCCTCACCACATCTGAGTAGAGAGGGAGAATTATCTCCGTCAACCTGCTGATAATGCTCATCCTAATGCACCCCAGGATACAGTTGGTCTTCTTAGCCCCAAGGGCATGTTGCTGGCTCACGGACAACTTGCTGTCCATCAGTACCCTCAGGTCCCTCGCTACAGAGCTGCTTTCCAGCAGGACAGGCCACAGCCTGTACTGGTGCATGGGGTTATTCCTCCCCAGACGGAGGACCCTGCACTGGCCTCTGCTGAGTCTTAAAAGGTTCTTTGCTGAGAACCGTGGGCAGCTTTGGGCTCCACAAGGGGGGAAGGACCTAAGGATGTTACTCAGTACCGGGTCCTGCAGCTGGGTAACGACAACCCCATGCAGCGGGACAGGTGTGGGGAAGCTTGGCTGGAAGGGGCCACAGAAGGATAAAGGCTGGGGCTGGTGAGCCTGCGATGCGCCGCGGTGCCTGTGACAGCACTGGGGACGTGTCACAATGGGGGATGGATATGAGGGTGCCAGCAGGCAGCATTGGCCCAGTACAGCCTGGGACAGCAGTGAGTGCGCACACAGGGGGGAGGCTGGGCTGGACAAGGGCCGGGGCAGAAACCTGGGCCCCCGGGGGTGGGTGCTCACCCTGCATCGAGGCCCTGGCTGCGAGCGCCTTGGGCAGGGCACGCTGCTGCTGGCACCGGGCCTGGGTGCAGCCCTTGCTGCCTCCCAGCTGCCTCGTTCCCTCTCCTGCCTGTCCCCAGCTCCCTGCAGCTCCCGTCCCCACTCCCCATGCTGCCGCATCCCTCCCTGCCTCTCTCCTTCCCTCCCTCCCTCCCAGCCCCACTGAATGCCTTCTCTCTGCTGCAGGCCATGGCTGTCACAAACCTCTTTGTGTGGGTACTGCAAATTCTCATCCTGAAGGTGCCCGTGGTCACTGGTGAGCCAGAGGGAACCACACCTGACCGCATGCAGCAGAGTTTGGGGCTGCTGAACCAGGAGCCGGTTTCGCTGCTGCAGGAGGTGGAGCACCTGGGCCAAGAGAAGAGCAAGGGGCAGAGTTACGTGGTCTGGAGAACCCTGCTCTTTGCCTTGCAGCATTGGCAATTGGGTTGGATTGCTGGCGTCCTGCTCGTCCTGAGTGTTGGACTGTACTGGTGGCTCAGGAAAAGGAGCCATGAGGAGGACAGCAGCGGTGATGGGGAGAGCTCTAGCTCTGAGGAGGAAGAGCAGGAGGAGGCAGAGCAGGAGGAAGCAGAGGAGGAGGAGGCAGAGAGTGAAGGAGAGAATGCTGATGCTGAGAGAGATGTGGGCAGTTATTTTGCAAGGCGCATCAGGTGGTCAGTGCGGAAACTGCACTACGAGAGCGATTTGGTGTTCCTGCTGGTGGGTAGCCTCATCCATGCTTGTCGACAGCTCTTGTCAAGCAGTTTCCTCCCGGTGCTAGAAGCACCCGTCGGGGTGGGCAGTGCCTTTGAATGCTGGAGTCCCCATGAAGATGACACTGTCTACCATCTGCTTGTGCCCCTGAAGCCCCCCCGTGGGCACGCCTTCCACCTGGAGGTGGGCACTGTGGGCCAGATGCTGGCGGACTCCTGCATCCGTGTGGAACTGGTGTGCACATGCAAGACTGAGGAGACAGTGGGGGACATGCTGTGCTTCCTTCATCACCCTGAGGAGGCGCTGAGGAAGAATCAGAAGCCCAGCCTCCTACACACCCTCTGCACCGGCTCCTACCTAGATGTGCAGCGGACTGCCCTATGGTTTCAGGACTTTGTGACACCAGCCTGGGAGTTTGTGCCTCAGTCACATCACTACAGGATGAAGGTGCTGCCCTCCAGCCGCTCCTGCAAGCTGCAGCTGACACATGTCTCTGGGAGAACCTTGCTTGTCGAGATGATGCTTGGCGTGCAGCAAGGCGACTCAGACATCTTTGTGAGCAGCCAGGCTACAGAGGCTGTCTTCACCCCAAGCACAACATGGTCACTGAGCTTCAGTGTGGCAGAGGCAAAGTTCTTCTGGTTGATGGCCAGGGAGGTCCCACATGACAGCTTCCACCTCAACTGCCTGCAACTCTGCGCCCGTATGCTGACGGGCACAGGATTTTCCAGCTATGTCTTTAAGACAGTGGTGATGCACCTCCTGACTACCATGCCCCTGGCAGGCTGGTGTAGGACCGATTTCCTTCTGCGGCTGGAAGACATCATGCGGTACCTTCGTTGCTGCCTGGAGGAGAAACGACTCAACCACTTCTTCTTTGGTAATGAGACCTTTCCGGAAGAGATCATCTTGCCTGCAGCCTTGCAAAGAGCTGAGCCACTCAACCTCTTGCAGAACTTGGCACAGGATCTGGCTGCTCATGAGCAGGCAATGAGTGAGTTCAGGGAGCTGCAGTTTCGGCTTAGAAGAGAGCTCTTCAACTGGCACTGAAAGTGGTTTTCATGCAGAAAGCTGTATTTGCAGAGTTCACAGCCGAGAACAGATGACCACCTCATACAGGAGGCAAATAAAGGACAGAATGTAGGACACTGCAAAGAAAAGAACAATCCCATGCAACTGAGCTCTGCCAAGAGCCTTTTTCTCTCGTTTTTTGGGGTAGCAACAAAGATGACTTTCTCTTTGCTTTCTCCTCTCACTGGCTGCAGCCAGAATGTCATTTCACATAGGCCCAGATACTATTGCTGGCAGCTCTGGCTGTATAGGAACCAAGCAAGAGGCACCGTTGACCACTATCCTCTGGATGCAGCCATCCAGCCAATTCCTCATCCACCGGACAGTCCACCCATCACATCTGTATCTCTCCAATTTAGAGAAGGATTGTATCAAAGGCTTTACAGAAGTCCACATAGACAACATCCGTAGGCCTTCCTTTGTCCACTGATGTAGTAACTCCATCATATAAGGACACTAGGTAGGTCAAGCAGGACTTGCCCTTGGTGAAACTGTGCTGGCTGTCTTGAATCACCTCCCTGTCCTCCGTGTGTCTTAGCATAGCTCCTAGAAGGATCTGTTTCATGCTCTTCGCAGGCACAGAGGTGAGACTGACAGGTTTGTAGTTCCCAGGATCCTCCTTTCTACCTTTTTTAAAACTGGTTGTGATATTGGCCTTTTTCCAGTCACCAGGGACCTCACCTGACAGCGGTGACTTCTCAAATATCACGGAGAGTGGTTGACAACTACATCAGCCAATTCCCTCAGGACTCTGGGATGGATCTCATCAGGTCCTATAGACTTATGTATGTTCAGGTTCCTCAAAAGGTCACAAACCTGATCTTCACTTACAGTGAAAGGGATCTTGCTCTCCAAGTTCATGCCTTGCAGTTCATCCACTCTAAAGGTGTGGGGAGAGAGCCTGCCATTGAAGACTGAGGCAAAAACATTGTTGAATACCTCAGCCTTCTCCTTGTCCATTGTTACCAGTTCACCAGTCTTGCTCATCGGGGGGGCACCCTTTCTTTGACCTTCCTGTGCTGGTTGACATACCTGTAGAAGCCCTTATTATTATTCTTTGCATCCCTTGCCAAGTTAAACTCCAGCTGGGTCTTGGCCTTCCTCTGCACAAGCAGGCAGCATCCCTATACTCTTCCCAGAATACCTGTCCCTTCTTCTGCTGCCTGTGAATTTCCATCTTGCCCTTTAGTTTGACCAGCAGGTCTTGACTCAGGCATGCTGGCCTCTTGCCTTCCTTACTCCATTTCTTACACCCAGGGATTGTGAGCTCTTGTGCTTTATGGAAAGCATCCTTAAAGATCTGCTAGCTCTGTTCTGCTCCCTTGTCCATGGGGGCAGTTTCCCAGTTAGTCCTACTGACTAAGTAATTCAAGAACTGGAAGCTGGCTTTTGAAGCTGGAAAGTTCTTGGCTGCAAACTCCACAAGAGCAGGATCACTGCAGCCCAGGCTGCAGGTGAGCTCACCTGCATTGGTGACCATCAGGTCCAGTATCACATTCTCCCTGGTAAGGCTTTCTATAACCTGGCTGAAGAACTTCTCCTGAATGCACTCCAGGAGTCTCCTGGATTGCCTACAGCTCATCGTGCTGCTTTTCCAGCAGATGTCTTTGTTCATGAGTGTCCTGGATTCAGCAGTGGCAGTCGTGTTTCTCCTTCGTGGTAGCTGGTGCAGCATTGTGTTTTGACTTCCAGTCTGGGAACAGTGCTGGTGATACCAGTGTTTTCGGCTGCTGCTAAGTGATGTTTCCCCTGACCAAGGACTTTGTGAGGCTCATGCTCTGCCAGGGAGGAGGGGAAGCCGTGAGGAAGCAGAGATGGGGCGCCTGACCCAGGCTAGCCAGGGAGGTATTCCATACCACAGCACGTCATGCCCGGGGTGGGGGGTAACTGGGAGTTACCCGGAAGGACACAGGCTTCCGGGTGGGACTCGTTTCTTGGCCGGTGGTATCGTATTCTCTTCCCTTGTTATTTTCTCTTATCGTTGTTGTAGTTGGTGGTAGCGGTGGTGATTTGTGTTGTACATTGGTTGCTGGACTGTTCTTGTCTCAACCCGTGGGAGTTACACTCTTTCGATCTGTAAGCGGCGAGGAGAAGCAGACAGGCCAACCCAATATGGATGATAAGCAACTTCTAGCTTATTTGTGACGCAGTTCACACATATATAGGAGTGGTATCCAGCCACTCCTTCTTGGCATAACAGTATTGGTTAGCCCCCACAGCTTCCTCCACATTCTCCTCCCAGGTCCCGTCTCTGTCCACCTGTGGGGGCCACCCCCTGCCTTGCTTGCAGAGTCCTCCAGAACTCTATGGTTCTGCTCTTAGAGTCATTCTGCAACAATTCCCCCCTTTTTCTTTGTGCAAGCAAGGCATTATGGGTTCTGTTCACCTGTTTTATCACACAACTATAAACAAGTTAATAGCTACGATGATTAACCTAACAATGATACAGAAGTGCAATACTTCAAACAGCAGTGTTTGACTCAACCTGTAATGCCCGGTGAAGACAACCATCTAGTTATTCTTGGGATATTGCTCATTTACTATTGCTGGGTAAGCTGAGCCAGGGTTCTCAGCTGTGCGTGCATCGAATTAGCATAATCAGAGAGACTCATACAACACATTCCATCAAACTCTTCACATCCATGTCCCTGTTCCAACAACAAAAGGTTCTGCAGTGTTGCATGTCTCACAGAGTCAACATTATAACAAATCAGAAATTGCCTTCGATGTAGAATTGTCTGCTTAGCAACTCAGCAACCCAGTCTGCTTAGTTGAGCCAAGGCCCCGGCTGAAGCACTTACAGTGATTTGGCATATTATGATTGGATACATGTTTTGAAGACCCTTAGTGACTAACATATAATTGGTTAAACACAGGTGTGAGAACTCAACCTTGAAAGCTTGCCAACAGTCCACAGTTCTCATTAACTTGGTGAATTCCAGCCTCTTATCTTCCTTGCTTAAGCTTCTTCAGGCCTCTCATGGCCTTGCTGTATCTTTCAGGACTATTCAAAGTTTATGTACCAATTATGCATTCTCCTGTGAGAACACTGTCTCCACATCTTCCCCCTTTTGTTTTATCCAGTAACAAGTTGCTACTACAGCAAGGCACACACAAATTTACATTAGCAGAGTAACTATTACAGGGTGCAGCAGCATGTTGAAGATGCTGATGGCAGTGAAGGACTAGCCAAAGAAATTTCTTACCAGTGGAATTCTCCCCCCCTCTTAAATTTGTTCCATCACCTGCTTTATAACACTACCATTGTATTAAAATTTTTCTAGCTTTTGCCTTAGCATTTTCTAGCAGCTACTGCAAATTTCCATACTCTTAACATCTCTTTTACAAGTGACAAATCTATACAATACAAGGTGCAGTTTCTTATTAGCAACTAGCTAGTAAATACAGGTGGTTTTATACACAAAATCACAACCTCTAATATAGCTACTTTACAAGCACACATATTCAGGATGTTACTTTTCAGTTGTCCCCAAGTGATGTTTTGCAGTTATTTGTTCTTTCTCTTCCTCTATCTCATTCTGCTTGGGGTAATCACGGTCAGCTCCTGTAGCTGAGGCATCAGGTTTATCCATTCGTCTGTCCAGCTCATGGCAGGGCTTCACAAACTTTGCACAGTCGCCATGGACCTGTAGGCAGGAGGGCACAAATATACCCCCTCCCCCAGGTTATCAGTTCTTCAGAAATAGACAGGTTAGACAGGTTAAAGTTAAATGTAACATCATTACTCTCTCTCTCCCCCCCTTTTTTTGAGTCCCTGCAAAAGCCGTCATTACTCCCACTACAGTCCCACGTACAGAATGTGGCACAAGGACCCTGTGGAGACTAACAGCAAACCAGCTCCTAGAAGCATCATTGCAGTGCGAGGTGGCAGGCTCAACCTTAGCGGGCGTCCCCGCAGAGGCTCTGCCTCCCCCACATCGTATGAGGCTTGGGCTTTTATACTAACCAAAATGCACACTCATTCTGACACCGGTGGCCAGCCTGTGCTGGAAGAAGTGGCCAGCAGTATCTAGAGAGGTCTCCAAGGGTTGATAGAAACCTGGACGTACTTATATTTACCAACTTCTAGTACATGAGTATCACAGAGAAACTGTATGGGCTCCCCCTGTCAATTGCAAGAAAAAATCATAACATATACAGCTTGAGTATAAGAGGATTTTAACGCATATGTGGTCACTGTCAGGCCTCCTTAACTATTTTGAGATCAAGAGCTTCCCACTCTTTAGCCCCCTGCTGTGTAGTAAACACAGGATATGCAGAAATGCCCATTGCAGAAAATTCCCCAGTAATGATCACATCTTTGGTTACCCATTGTTACAACTGAGCGTCTCCAGGGCCAGCAAGTCCGAGCAGACCGACCCGGGAGACGAAGAGTCAGGGTCTGGAAGCAGAGGATATAAATCTGGCTCGGATTCAGGGGATTCGGGGGCTGATCCTGCGCCGAACTCGGGGTCTCCGTTGCTCGCAGCTGTGTCTTTCTTATCAGATGTATCTCGTTCGGTATGTAGCCATCTGCAGACCTGGCTCCTCCGTGACTGAGTTAAAAGTTTTTTCACTCTAAGGCGTAGTGGGTTGGAGAGGCTCGCGGTTCCTTTAAATCTCCCGCTCGCGCATGATCCCTATTTTTTACTGCGTGCTTCACAGTGGCGCCGCAATCGATCCGGCGCCGAGGCACCGCCCTCTTTCTTTCGGATTCCTCGACATTTATCATACGTATCCCTTCTAATATACTGTCTCTGTCCTTTTCAAAGTCCCTACTTTGGGAACTGGGGTGGTGGGGGAGCAGGGGGTTACACCTCCTCCGCGGCACCTTCTGATGGAGGGGGAGAAAAGGAAGGGGGGGGGGGGGGTGGGAAACCCTGTGCTCCCGCGAGTTGGGGGGGGGGGGGGGGAACGAGTTGTAATCTTCCCCCGGTTTCAACCGACCGGGGACGTCTGTTCCTAGTTTCTCCGTTGCTACCGCGGCAGTTTTCTTTTCTGCCTTGTATCTTTTTATACAGTTCATTACTTCCCTCCGTGGTTTACCGAGTTTGCCTTTTTATAATCATTAAGCACAGAGTCAAATAGTTCATCACCAAACTTTTGCCACTCACTCTTCTCAAATATTGTATTAGGATCTGCAAAAAAAATCTCTTAGCCTTCCCTACAGGCAGTAGACCTGCTAGCTGCTTTAGAGTCTCAGGCTCAATTCCCCGCTTTTATAAAAAGCACTGTAAAAAGTTCAGGGCTCAGTTCCCCGCTTTTATAAAAAGCACTGTAAAAGTTCAAGGCTCAGTTCCCCGCTTTTATAAAAAGCACTGTAATAAGTCCAGGGCTACCTCTCGGTCCATTTTCATGGCCAGCCTTTTCCGGATCGTCTTCTTCTGGGTTGTCCTGTAACCTCGGTCTCCGGATCGGCCTCCCGACGCAGCAGTGTCTGGTTCACCCCAGCGGCGGACTTTTTTGGCTAATCGCAGCACCCGGGTCCGTCACGCCACCGCAGCAGCACTGCCCGCGCTGCCCGGCCGCTGCCGCCGGCGCCGCTCTCTCGCCGTTCCGGGTCCCCGTCGACCGGGGCCCTGTATCCGGGTCCCCGTTAAACCGGGTCCCTGTATCCCGGGTCCCCGTTACACCGGGTCCCTGTATCCCGGGTCCCTGTCGGCCGGGGCCCTTTATCCGGGTCCCCGTCGACCGGGGCCCTGTATCCCGGGTCCCTGCTAGTCGGAGCCCTATAATCCGGGTCCCCAGCGACCAGGGCCCTGTAATCCGCGTCCCTGTTCGGGCGCCATTTGTAAGCGGCGAGGAGAAGCAGACAGGCCAACCCAATATGGGTGATAAGCAACTTCTAGCTTATTTGTGACGCAGTTCACACATATATAGGAGTGGTATCCAGCCACTCCTTCTTGGCATAACAGTATTGGTTAGCCCCCACAGCTTCCTCCACATTCTCCTCCCAGGTCCGGTCTCCGGCCACCTGTGGGGGCCACCCCCTGCCTTGCTTGCACAGTCCTCCAGAACTCTATGGTTCTGCTCTTAGAGTCATTCTGCAACATCGATCCTCCTCCCCGTTCCTCCGGGAGCGGGGAAGGGGAGAGCCCCGGTGGGGGGGGAGGTGGGAGGCGGGGGGGGGCCTCGGTTGCTGTCAGCCCGGCACCACACACTGGGAGTGAGTGAACAAGTTGCCTGGCTGGGTTTAAACCACGACAGTTCTTTTTGGCGCCCAACGTGGGGCACGAGGGGTTGAGATAAGAACAGATCTGACTGGATTGATAGTCACTCGTCACAATGCTGATTTATTGGCTCTCAAGGTTGTTCCTCTTGATCTCACAATTTCAGTATATCGTATCTTACTCCCATCCGGTATTTGCTGTATTAGCGTTTTTCAAGTGTGGGGCTTGGGCTAAGGTTTTTGTCCCATTGTACTTTATGGTAATGACTTGTAATACAATAGAATCATTGATCATGAAACTGATCTGGCTTATGTTCCCAGTGTGGTCACCACCTTTATACTTTGGGAGGTATATGATGGAGGTGCTTAGCAAGTACACATCTTTTTCTCCTTCTCAGGTGCTCAACCTGTGAAGGAGACATCCTTTTACCCTCCCAGTCGTCCCCCCAGACCATTTACATTTGAGAGTTTCGAAGTTTTTGAATGGCCTTTTAATGCTGTTGAGACTTGTTTGCTGATGGGAATCACCATGCTAGCACGCATACAGAGTGTGTTTTGTCCATGACTGATTTCAAGAGTTAAGCAGAGTCAGGTCTGGGTCTTGTCTGGGGTCAAACGACGATGTAGGAGGACCAAGAGATTTTCCCTGAGGCTGGACAGCCATGAGTGGCAGGGTGTGTGGGATAGTATGGGCAAGTATCTAGGTCAGTGGGCGCCTCCAGTACTTTGGAATTTCACTACCGAACAACTGCAAAATCCAGAATAATTAGTAAAACACTTAAATGAGGTGTGTGGTCATTCTGGCCGTACCAGAGATGGACAAGTCACGGCAACGTGCTGGGGCTTGGCCTATGCTTACAGGGCCTTGTTCAACACTACCCAGCACCTTCAAAAGGAAAAGAATGTCGGCGGATCTGAGGGCAGAGCAACAGTCAGCGCAGCTACTCCAGCTCCAGGCACAGCAGCTTCACCACCCCCAGCGACAAGTACAGTTGCTACTCAAACTTTGGCTGCAGTGAACAGCGCAGCTACCCCAGTGGCAAGTACAGCAGCTGCTCAAACTTTGACTGCAACAGCCAGCGTGGTTACCCCAGCTCCAAGCACAGCAGCTGCACCAACCCCAGCAACAAGTACAGTTGCTACTCAAACCACAGTGATAATCACTGCAGCCAAACCAGAGGACCAATTCGTACCAATATCAGTTGCCCCTGTACGCAAGAGAACAAGCAAAAAGGAGGCAAAAAGGGTGAAGCGAGATGGAGAACCAATGAATTCACCACCCAGTCCAGAATCTGATCAGGAGTCATCATCACATGACGAAGAAGAAGAAGAAGAGGTAACTTCTCAACCTCGGACCTCAACCGAGCTGCGGAATATGCGAAAAGATTTTACCCATCAACCAGGGGAGCACATCATCACCTGGTTACTCCGATGCTGGGACAATGGGGCCGATGGTCACGAACTAGAAGGTACAGAAGCCAAGCAGCTGGGATCACTTGCTAGAGAAGGGGGAATTGACAAAGCAATTGCAAGAGAGAAAAAGTCCCTCAGTCTTTGGAGGCGGCTCTTCCAGCTGTGAAAGAAAGGTTTCCGTACAAGGACGATGTTATGAGTCGTTCTGCCAAGTGGACTACTATAGACAAAGGCATCCAGTTTCTGAGGGAATCAGCCATCGTAGAGATGCTCTATCACATCAAGCCGAATAACGGGGATACACCTATAGATCCAGATGAAGTTGAATGTACACAACCCATGTGGCGAAAACTTACACGGAATGCACCGTCGTCATATGCCCATTCATTGGCAACAGTAACCTGGAATGACATAGTACCACTAACAGTGGATGAAACGGTTCATAAACTCTGAGAGTTCAAAGACAATCTCACCACTTCCATCATCTCAGCTGTGGAAAAACTGTCCCAGGACCTCAAACAATTGAGGGACGATCTATCTGATTTATCCAGCTCCTCATGTGTACCAACACATGTCTCAGCTATTAACAAAAGGCGTCCTGTTGTTCGAGAGAGGAGATACTCATGATTGTGTCCAGACAGCTCTTGAATATCTCCAGGAAAGGACACTCCACAACCTCTCTGGGTAACCTTATTCCAATGCTCAGTCACCCTCACAGTAAAGAAGCTCATCCTCATGTTCACATGTTTTAGTTTGTGCCCATTGCCCCTCCTCCTGTCACCTGGTACCACAGAGAAGAGCCTAGCCCCATCCTCCTGACACCCTCTCTTCAGGTATTATACACATTCATCAGTTTCCCCCTGAGCCTTCTCTTCTCTAGGCTGAACAGATCCAGCTGACAAAGTGGGATGGAAAACCTACTACAGCTTTGGAGGAACGAGTGAGTGAACTGAAGAGGGGAGCAAGGGCCAAGACTGATCATCCCATGAGAGCTATGGCTTCAGTCTCTGGTGAGCAGTTTCCCAGATGGAGTGGAAGAGCTGATTTTACTCCAGCTCCTGTGATAACAAAGAATAATCCCTTTCACCACGACTTAAGTGTCCAATGCTGTGACGACCATTAGAGGGGCCCTGCCTCCAGCCAGGTGGAGGTAGGGGACAATCGGATTTACTGGACTGTGTGGATCAGATGGCCTGGCACATCAGTCCCACAGAAGTAGATACCGGTGCACAGTGTACCCTGATGCCATCAAGCTGTCAAGGGGTGGAACCCATCTATATTTCTGGAGTGACAGGAGGATCCCAAGAGTTGACTGTGCTGGAGGCTGAAATCAGCCTGACTGGGAGGGAATGGCAAAAACACCCTATTGTGACCGGTCCAGAGGCTCCATGCATCCTCGGCATAGACTATCTCAAGAGAGGGTACTTCAAAGACCCAAAAGGGTACCGGTGGGCTTTTGGTATTGCTGCTTTGGAGACTGAGGAAATTGAGCAGCTGTCCACCTTGCCTGGTCTCTCAGAAGATCCCTCTGCTGTGGGGTTGCTGAAAGTTGAAGAACAACAAGTGCCAATTGCGACCACAACAATGCACCGGTGGCAATATCGCACCAACCGAGACTCCCTGATTCCCATCCATCAGCTGATCCGTAGACTGGAGAGTCAGGGGGTGATCAGCAGGACCCGCTCGCCCTTTAATAGCCCCATATGGCCAGTGCGAAAGTCTAATGGAGAATGGAGACTAACAGTAGACTATCGTGGCCTGAATGAAGTCACACCACCATTGAGTGCTGCCGTACCGGACATGCTAGAACTTCAGTATGAACTAGAGTCAAAGGCAGCCAAGTGATATGCCACGATTGATATTGCCAATGCATTTTTCTCAATTCCTTTGGCAGCAGAGTGCAGGCCACAGTTTGCTTTTACTTGGAGGGGTGTCCAGTTCACTTGGAACCGACCGCCCCAGAGGTGGAAACACAGCCCTACCATTTGCCATGGACTGATCCAGACTGCACTGGAAGAGAGGCAAGCTCCAGAACACCTGCAATACATTGATGACGTTATTGTGTGGGGCGATACAGCGGAAGAAGTCTTTGAGAAAGGGAGGAAAATAATCCAAATCCTGCTGAAAGCCGGTTTTGCCATAAAATGGAGTAAGATCAAGGGACCTGCACAGGAGATTCAATTTTTGGGAATAAAATGGCAAGATGGACGTAGGCAGATCCCCACAGATGTGATCAACAAGATAACAGCAATGTCTCCACCAACTAATAAGAAAGAAACGCAAGCTTTCTTGGGTGCAGTGGGGTTCTGGAGAATGCACATCCCAAATTACAGTTCAATTGTAAGCCCTCTCTATCATGTGACCCGGAAGAAGAATGATTTTAAATGGGGCCCTGAGCAGCAACAAGCCTTTGAGCAAATTAAATGCGAGATAGTTCATGCAGTAGCCCTTGGACCTGTCCGGACCGGGCCAGATGTAAAAAATGTGCTGTACACTGCAGCTGGGGAGAACGGTCCTACCTGGAGCCTCTGGCAGAAAGCTCCAGGGGAGACTCGAGGTCGACCCCTCGGCTTTTGGAGTCGGGGATATAAAAGATCTGAGGCCAGCTATACCCCAACTGAGAAAGAGATACTGGCAGCCTATGAAGGGGTTCGAGCTGCTTCAGAAGTGATTGGCACTGAAGCACAGCTCCTCCTGGCACCCCGGTTGCCCGTGCTGGGCTGGATGTTCAAAGGCAGGGTCTCCTCTACACATCATGCAACTGATGCTACATGGAGTAAATGGGCTGCACTAATTACACAACGAGCTCGAATAGGAAATCCCAGTCGTCCAGGCATTCTAGAAGTCATCATGGACTGGCCAGAGGGCAAAGATTTTGGAATGTCACCAGAGGAGGAGGTGGTGCGTGCTGAAGAGGCCCCACCATATAATAAACTGTCAGAAAGTGAAAAGCAGTATGCCTTGTTTACTGATGGCTCTTGCCGTATTGTGGGAAAGCGTCAGAGATGGAAGGCAGCTGTATGGAGTCCTGGACGACAAGTTGCAGAAACTGCTGACGGAGAGGGTGAATCGAGTCAGTTTGCCGAGGTGAAAGCCATCCAGCTGGCCCTGGACATTGCTGAACGAGAAAAGTGGCCAGTACTTTATCTCTATACTGACTCATGGATGGTGGCAAATGCCCTGTGGGGGTGGTTGAAGCAATGGAAGCAGAGCAACTGGCAACGCAGAGGTAAACCCATCTGGGCTGCTGCACTGTGGAAAGATATTGCTGCCCGGGTGCAGAACCTGGTGCAGCGCCCCCCTTTTGGGGCTCTGACCCTGTATCCCATAGCAGAAGCAGGACAAGGTGGTTTTGGGCTGGGTTTTGGGGTGTTTTGGGTTGTTTTTGTCCTGTTTTGGGTCTGTTTTGGGACTCTGACCCTGTATCCCACAGGAGAAGCAGGAAAAGGTGATTTTGGGGTGGTTTTAGGGTGGTTTGGGGGTCCTTTTGAATGGTTTAGCATTGTTTTTGTCCTGTTTTAGGGCTGTTTCTGGGTTCTGACCCTGTATCCCATAGGAGAAGCAGGACAAGGTGGCCTTGGGGTGGTTTTTTGGGTGTTTTGAGGCTGGTTTCGTTCTGGTTTTAGGCTCTGACCCTGTATCCTACAGGAGAAGCAGGACAAGGTTGTTTTGGGGTGGTTTTGTCCTGTTTTGGGGGTGTTTGGGGCTCTGACCCTGTATCCCATAGCAGAAACAGGACAAGGTGGTTTTCGGGTGTTTTGGAGCTGTTTTGGTTTTTTTTGACTGTTTTTGTCCTGTTTTGGGGGTCTGACCCTGTATCCTATAGGAGAAGCAGGACAAGGTGGTTTTGGGGCTTTTGGGGTTTTTTTGACTGGTTTTGGCCTGTTTTGGGACTGTTTGGGGGCTCTGACACTGTGTTCCATAGCAGAAGCAGAAGGTTGTTTTGGGCTGGGTTTTGGGGTGTTTTGGGTTGTTTTTGGCCTGTTTTGGGGCTGTTTTGAGGCTCTGAGCCTGTATCCCGTAGGAGAAGCAGGACAAGGGTTTTTTGGGGTGGTTTTGTCCTGTTTTGGGGGTGTTTTGAGGCTCTGACCCTGTATGCCATAGGAGAAGCAGGACAAGGTGGTTTTGGGGTGCTTTTGGGCTGTTTTGGTGGTTTTTGACTGTTTTTGTCCTGTTTTGCGGCTGTTTTTGGGCTCTGACCCTGTATGCCATAGGAGAATGAGGACAAGGTGGTTTTGGGGTGTTTTGGGGCTCTGACCCTGTATCCCCTAGGAGAAGCTGGACAAGGTAGTTTTGGGGTGTTTTGGGGCTGGTTTTGGGGTATTTTGGGTTGGTTTAGGCCTGTTTTGCAGGTGTTTTGGGGCTCTGACCCTGTATCCCCTAGGAGAAGCAGGACAAGGTAGTTTTGGGGTGTTTTGGGGCTCATTTGGGGCTGATTTTGGGTGGTTTTGTCCTTTTTTTCTGGTGTTTTGGGGCTGTTTTGGAGCTCTGACCTTTTATCCCATAGGAGAAGCAGGACAAGGTGGTTTTGGTGTGGTTTTGGTGTGGTTTTGGTGTGGTTTTGGTGTGGTTTGGGGGTGGTTTTGAAGTGTTTTGGGTTTTTTTTTGTCCTGTTTTGGGGCTGTTTTGGGGCTCTTAGACTGTATCCAACAAGAGAAGCAGGACAAGGTAATTTTGGGGTGTTTTGGTGGTTTTTAACTGTTTTTGGCCTGTTTTGGAGGTGTTTGGGGGCTCTGACCCTGTATCCCATAGGAGAAGCAGGACAGGGTGGTTTGGGGGCTGTTTTGGTGTTTTTTGACTGTTTTTGTCCTGTTTTTGGTCTGTTTTGGGGCTCTGACCCTGTATCCCATAGCAGAAGCTGGACAAGGTGGCCTTGGGGTGGTTTTTGGCATGTATTGAGGCTGATTTTGTTTTGTTTTGGGGCTCTGACCCTGTATCCCATAGCAGAAGCAGGACAAGGTGGTTTTTGGGGTGTTTTGGGGCTGTTTTGGGGGGGGTTGACTGTTTTTGTCCTGTTTTGGGGCTGTTTTGAGGCTCTGAGCCTGTATCACATAAGAGAAGCAGGACAAGGGGTTTTTCGGGTGGTTTTGTCCTGTTTTTAAGGTGTTTCAGGGTCTGACCCTGTATCCCATAGGAGAAGCAGGACAGGGTGGTTTTGGGGTGTTTTGGGGCTGTTTTGGGGGGTTTTGGGGCTGGTTTTGTCCTCTTTTGGGGTTGTTTGGGGGCTCTGACCCTGTATCCCATAGGAGAAGCAGGACAAGGTGGGTTTTGTGCTGGTTTTTGGGGTGTTTTGGGTCTGTTTTTGTCCTGTTTTGGGTCTGTTTTGAGGCTCTGACCCTGTATGCCATAGGAGAAGCAGGACAAGGTGGTTTTGTCCTGTTTTTGGGGTGTTTTGGGGCTCTAACCCTGTATCCCATAGGAGAAGTAGGACAAAGTGGTTTGGGAGTATTTTGGGGATGTTTTGGGGGTTTTTGACTGTTTTTGTCCTGTTTTGGGGCTGTTTGGGGGCTCTGACACTGTATCCCATAGCAGAAGCAGGACAAGGTGGTTTTGGGCTGGGTTTTGGGGTGTTTTGGGTTGGTTTTGGCCTGTTTTGGGTCTGGTTTTGGGCTCTGATGCTGTATCCCACAGGAGAAGCAGGAGAAGGTGATTTTGGGGTGGTTTTGTCCTTTTTTTAAGGTGTTTTGGGGCTCTGACCCTGTATCCCATAGGAGAATCAAGACAGCGTGGTTTGGGGGTGTTTTGGGGCTGTTTTGGGGGGTTTTGACTGTTTTTGTCCTGTTTTGGTGCAGTTTTGGGGCTCTGTCAGTGTATCCCACAGGAGAAGCAGGCCAAGGTGGGTTTGGTGTGGTTTTGTCCTTTTTTTTGTGTTGTTTTGGGGCTTTTTTTGGGCTCTGACCTTGTATCCCACAGGAGAAGCAGGAGAAGGTGGTTTTGGGGTGTTTTGGGGGTGTTTTGGGGCTGGTTTTGGGTTGTTTTAGGCCTGTTTTGCAGCTGTTTCAGGGCTCTGACCCTTTATCCCACAGAAGAATCAGGACAAGGTAGTTTTGGGGCTCGTTCGGGGCTGATTTTGGGTGGGTTTGTCCTTTTTTTCTGGTGTTTTGGGGCTGTTTTGGAGCTCTGACCCTGTATCCCGTAAGAGAAGCAGGACAAGTTGGTTTTTAGCTGTTTTTTGTGGTGTTTTGGTTTGTTTTTGTCCTGTTTTGGGTCTGTTTGGGGGCTTTGACCTTGTATCCCACAGGAGAAGCAGGAGAAAGTGGTTTTGGGGTGGGTTTAGGGTTGTTTGGGGGTGGTTTTGAAGGGTTTTGGGTTGTTTTTGTCCTGTTTTAGGGCTGTTTCTTGTTTCTGACCATGTGTCCCATAGTAGAAGCAGGACAAGGTGGCCTTGGGGTGGTTTTGGGGCGTTTTGGGTCTGTTTTGAGGCTCTGACCCTGTATGCCATAGGAGAAGCAGGACAAGGAGGTTTTGGGGTGGTTTTGTCCTGTTTTGGGGGTGTTTTGGGGCTGTGACCCTGTATCCCATAGCAGAAGCAGGACAAGGTGGGTTTGAGGCTGGTTTGGGGGCTGTTTTGGGGTTTTTTGACTGTTTTTGTCCTGTTTTGGGGCTGTTTGGGGGCTCTGACACTGTATCCCATAGCAGAAGCAGGACAAGGTGGTTTGGGCAATTTTTGGGGTGTTTTGGGTTGTTTTTGTCCTGTTCTGGGTCTGGTTTTGGGCTCTGACCCTGTATCCCACAGCAGAAGCAGGATAAGGTGATTTTGGGGTGGTTTTGACTTGTTTGGGTGTTTGCTTTGTGTGTTTCTGCCTGGTTTTCGCCTGGGTTTGGCCTGTTTTGGGGCTGGTTTTGGTCTGGTTTTGGGCTCTGACCCTGTATCCCATAGCAGAAGCAGGACAAGGTGGTTTTGGGGTTTTTTGGGGCTGTTTTGGTGGGTTTTGACTGTTTTTGGCCTGTTTTGAGTCTGTTTTGGGGTTCTGAGCCTGTATCACATAGGAGAAGCAGGACAAGGTGGTTTTGGGGTGGTTTTGTCCTTTTTTGGGGGTGTGTTGGGCTCTGACCCTGTATCCCATAGGAGAAGCAGGGCATGGTGGTTTTGGAGTGTTTTGGGGCTGTTTTGGGGGTTTAGGGCTGGTTTTGTCCTGTTTGGGGGCTCTGACCCTGTATCCCATAGCAGAAGCAGGACAAGGTGGTTTTGGGCTGGGTTTTGGGGTGTTTTGGGTTGTTTTTGTCCTATTTTGGGTCTGTTTTGGGGCTCTGTCTCTATATCACACAGGAGAAGCAGGACAACGTGGTTTTGGGGTGTTTTGGGGGTGTTTTGGGGCTGGTTTTATGTGGTTTTGTCCTGTTTTTGTCCTGTTTTGGGGCTCTGACCCTGTATCCTACAGGAGAAGCAGGAGAAGGTGATTTTTGGGGTGGTTTTGGCCATTTTTGGGGGTTTGTTTGTGTCTTTTGGCCTGATTTTGTCCTGTTTTTGTCCTGTTTTGGGTCTGTTTTGGGGCTCGGACCCTGTATCCCACAGGAGAAGCAACAGAAGGTGGTTTTGGGGTTGGTTTGGGCTGTTTTTGCCTGGTTTTGGGTCTGTTTTGGGGCTCTGTCCATTTATCCCGCAGGAGGAGCAGGACAAGGTGGTTTTGGGGAATATTGTCTTGGTTTTGGGGTGTTTTGGGGCTGTGACCCTGTATTTTTTAGGAGAAGCAGGACAAGCTAGTTTTGGGGCTGGTTTTAAGATCATAGAATCATAGAATAGTTACGGTTGGAAAGGACCTTAAGATCATCAAGTTCCAACCCCCCGCCATGGGCAGGGACACCTTATGCTAAATCATATCACCGAAGGCCTCGTCCAACCTGGTCTTGAGCACTGCCAGGGATGGAGCATTCACAACCTCCCTGGGCAACCTATTCCAGTGCCTCACCACCCTAACAGGAAAGAATTTCCTCCTTATAACCAATCTAAACTTCCCCTGTTTTAAGTTTTAACCCATTACCCCTTGTCCTGTCACTACAGTCCCTAATGAGGAGTCCATCCCCAGCATCCCTAAAGGCCCCCTTCAGATATTGGAAGGCTGCTATGAGGTCTCCACGCAGCCTTCTCTTCTCCAGGCTGAACAGCCCCAACTTCCTCAGCCTGTCTTCATACGGGAGGTGCTCCAGTCCCCTGATCATCCTCGTGGCCCTTCTCTGTACTTGTTCCAACAGTTCCATGTCCTTTTTATGTTGAGGACACCAGAACTGCACACAATACTCCAGGTGAGGTCTCACAAGAGCAGAGTAGAGGGGCAGGATCACCTCCTTTGACCTGCTGGTCACGCTCCTTTTGATGCAGCCCAGGATACGGTTGGCTTTCTGGGCTGCAAGCACACACTGAAGCCCGCTCATGTTCATTTTCTCATTGAATAATAATAATGGGGTTCTATGGGGCTATAATAGGCTGTATGATGCAATAATGGAGCTCTATGGGGCTGTAATGGGGCACTATGACAAAATAATGAGGCTCTGTGGGGTTATAATGGGGCTCTATGGGGCAATAATGGGGCTCTTTGAGGCAATAATGTTGCTCTATGAGGCAATAAGGGGTTCTATGGGGCTATAATGGGGTCTATGAGGATATAATGGGGGTATATGGGGCAATAATGGCTCTCTATGGGGCTATAATGGGGCTCTATGGGGCAATAATGAGGTTCTATGGGGCAATAATGGGGCTCTAACACGCTATAATGGGGTCTATGAGGCAATAATGGTGTTCTATGGGGTTATAATGGGGCTCTATGAGGCTATAATGGGCTCTATGAGGCAGTAATGGGGTTCTATGGGGTTATAATGGGGCTCTATGAAGCAAGAATGGGGATATATGAGGCTATAATGGGGCTCTATGAGGATATAATGGGGCTCTATGGGGTTATAATGGGGCTGTATGATGCAATAATGGGGTTCTATGGAGCTATAATGGGGCTCTATGGGGCTGTAATGGAGAATTATGAGGCAATAATGGGGCTCTATGAGGCTATAATGGGGACTATGAGGCAATAATGGAGCTCCACAAGGTTATAATGGGGCTCTATGAGGCAATAATGGGGCTCTATGGGGCTTTAATGGGGCTCTATGAGCCTATAATGGGGGTCTATGGGGCAATAATGTGGCTCTATGGGGCAATAATGGGGCTCTATGATGCAATAATGGGGCACTACGGGGCTATAATTGGGTTCTCTGGGGCAATAATGGGGCTCTATGGGGCAATAATAAGGCTCTATGAGGATATAATGGGGCTGTATGGGGCTATAATAAGGTCTAAGTGGCTATAATGGGGGTCTATTCGGCAATAATGGGGCGCTATGAGGCTATATTGGGGCTCTATGAGGCAATAAAAGGGTTCTACTGGGTTATAATGGGGACTATGATGCAATAATGGAGTTCTATGATGCTATAATGGGGCTCTATGGGGCTATAATGGGGCTCTATGGGGCTATAAGGGGGTGTATGAGGCAATAATCAGGTCTATGAGGCTATAATGGGGCTCTATGAGGCTATAATGGGGTCTATGAGGCAATAATGGATCTCTATGAGGCTATAATGGGACTCTATAGGGCTATAATGGCACTTTATGGGGCTATAATGGGGTTCTATGAGGCAATAATGGGGTTCTATGGGGCTATAATGGGGCTATATGGGGCTATAATGGGGCTCTACTGGGCAATAATGGGGCTCTATGGGGCTATAATGGGGACTCTGAGGCTATAATGGGGCTCTATGAGGCAATAATGGGGTCTATGAGGCTATAATTGAGCTCTATGGGGCAATAATGGGGCTCTATGAGGGTATAATGGGGCTCTATGAGGCTATAATGGGGCTCTATGAGGCTATAATGGGCTATAATGGGGCTCTATGAGGCAAGGGTTCTATGGGGTTATAATGCGGCTCTATGATGTAATAAACAGGTTCTGTGGGGCAATAATAGGGCTCTATGAGGCTATACTGGCTCTATGAGGCAATAATGGGGTCTTTGAGCCAACAATGGGGCTCTATGAGACAATAATGGGGTTCTATGGGGCTAGAATGGGGCTCTATGGGGCTAGAATGGGGCACTATGAGACAATAATACGGCTCTATGAGGCTATAATGGGGTCTATGTTGCAATAATGGGGCTCTATGAGGCAATAATGGGGCTCTATGGGGCTATAATGGGGCTCTATGCGGCTATAATGGGGCTATAATGGGCTCTGTGAGGCAATAATGGGGATCTATGAGTGAATAATGAGGTTCTATGGGGCTATAATAGGCTGTATGATGCAATAATGGGGCTCTATGGGGTTATAATGGGGCTATAATGTGGCACTATGAGGCAATAATCATAGAATCATAGAATCATAGAATCGTTAGGGTTGGAAAGGACCTTAAGATCATCTAGTTCCAAACCCCTGCGCCATGGGCAGGGACACCTCACACTAAACCATGGCACCCAAGGCCTCGTCCAACCTGGCCTTGAACACCGCCAGGGATGGAGCATTCACAACCTCCCTGGGAAACCCATTCCAGTGCCTCACCACCCGAACAGGAAAGAATTTCCTCCTTATATCCAATCTAAACTTCCCCTGTTTAAGTTTGAACCCGTTACCCCTTGTCCTATCACTGCAGTCCCTAATGAGGAGTCCATCCCCAGCATCCCTATAGGCCCCCTTCAGATACTGGAAGGCTGCTATGAGGTCTCCACGCAGCCTTCTCTTCTCTGCCCAACCTGTAGCTGTGCCTGGGGTTGCTCCCACCCAGGTGTAGGACCTTGCACTTGGCATGGTTAAACTTCATGAGGTTGGCATCAGCCCACCTCACAAGTGTGTCAAGGTCCCTCTGGATGGCATTCCTTCCCTCCAGGGTATCAACCGAACCACACAGCTTGGTGTCATCGGCAAACTTGCTGAGGGCACACTCAATCCCACTGTCCATGTCAGCGACAAAGATGTTGAACAAGACCAGTCCCAACATCGATCCCTGAGGGACACCACTCGTTACTGGTCTCCAGTTGGACATTGAGCCATTGACCACAACTCTTTGTGTGCAGCCATCCAGCCAGTTCTTTATCCACCGAGTGGTCCATCCATCAAATTGATGTCTCTCCAATTTAGAGACAAGGATGTCGTGTGGGACAGTGTCGAACGCTTTGCACAAGTCCAGGTAGATGACATCAACTGCTCTACCCCTGTCCATCAGTTCTGTAGCCCCATCATAGAAGGCCACCAAATTGGTCAGGCAGGATTTCCCCTTAGTGAAGCCATGCTGGCTGTCATGAAGAAAGGTCACCTGATGTAATACAAGCCAACAGGGAACACACCAGTGAAACACTCTGAAGGAATGAAGAACTGTTCCCCTAAGAAAGTGACAAGACTGACAGCCCAGCTGAAATGCCTCTGCACCAATGCAAGCAGCATGGGCAAGAAACAGGAGGAGTTGGAAGAGACCATGAAGCTAGAAAGCTATGACGTGGTGGCCATTACTGAAACATGACAGCTTCACGGAGCAGGGATAAGCACCTGGCCAGAAATGTTGCAGCGATATGAAAGGGAAATTCAAACGTCAGCATCAAGTCCTTAGACACCTTTGAGAGAGTTTCCTGTTTTTCCAGTCTGTTAGGGCCAGGCGGTGAGCTCATGCAGAGCTTGCTCGGACCTTATTTACATGAGTAGCTTGCAGTGCGGACAGCGTGTATGCTATCAGCACCTAGCTGCTGCAAATTACCAGCAGAATCTTACAGCCGAAACCCACGGAAAAGCAGGCTTTTTGTTTCAAATTACGTGCCAAAAAATGGCACATGTCAGCTTCTTTAGCTTCCAGAAGATGGCGCTCGCCATCCTCTGAGCATCATCCTGCCTGTTTCGGTGGACATCTGCAGCGCCCAAGGCTGCTCGCTTATCACGCTCAGTAAGACTTTGATACAGAGCTTGTTTTCACGTGATGGTCATTCCCTACTCCACAAACCACTGTGCTGTCTTTGCATGTGTTGCTGCTTTGGAGCTGGGCTGAGCAAAGATGGTTCTGTCAGCCCAAAGAGAGATTTAAGTGAATTTTTGAGGAATTTCTTTATCACCATCCTGTGTAGAGGCAGAATGTTTTTCTTATAGCGGGGAGCTGCTTCTGCAAACAGAAGGGAATACAGTGCTGTCCATCAGTACCCTCAGGTCCCTCACTACAGAGCTGCTTTCCAGCAGGACAGCCCACAGCCTGTACTGGTGCATGGGGTTATTCCTCCCCAGATGGAGGACCCTGCACTGTCCTTTGTTGAGTTTTAAAAGGTTCTTTGCCCATATCTCCAGCCTGTCCCGGTCCTACAAATACAGCATATGTTCTGGGGTATCAGCCACTCCTCCCAGTTTTGTATTGTCCGCAGACTTACTGAGGAGGCACTCTATCCCTTCATCCAAGTCACTGATGTACAGGTTAAATAATACTGGACCTGGTTTTGAGCCTTGAGGGATGCTGCTAGTTACAGGTCTCAAACTAGACTCTGTGCCACTGACCACAGCCCTCTGAGACCTGACATTCAGCCTGTTCTCAATCCCCATCACCATCCACTCATCCAGCTAGCACATCCTGAGCTTGCCTAGGAGGATGTCATGGGAAACACCGTTGAAAGCCTTGCTGTCCTGGGTTCAGCAGTAGCAGTCATTTTTCTCCTTCTTAGTAGCTGGTGCAGTGCTGTGTTTTTGACTTTCAGCCTGGGAACAGCTCTGACCTTGTTATTTCCCTTATCATCATTATTATTGGTGGCAGCAGTAGTAGTTTGTGCTATACCTTAGCTACTGGGCTGTTCTTATCTCAGCCTGTGGGAGTTACATTCTTCTGACTCTCCTCCGCATCCCTCTGGGAGCGGGAGAAAGAAAGAGGGGGAGGGAGGGACTGCATGATTTATGGCTGAGCTTAAATCACAACACTTGATAAAAGTCCAGGTAGACAACATGCACTGCTCCTCCCTCATCTATCCAGCCAGGTGTCCCACTGTAGAAGGCAATCACATTGGTTAAGCCTAACTTCCCTTTTGGTGAATTTCCCTCACGGATGGCTTTCAGCATGAAGTCCTTGATCAGCTTTAGAAAGCAAGTTTCAGGTAATGCCCGGCACACATGTGTGAGCCTGTTGCTCCACCATTTCAAGTCAGCCTTGAGATCTACATTGCACAGAGCCCAACGGGCTCCACTAGGGATACTGGACAGCCTCATAAACAATGATAGATGCATACAGACCAAAGGGGCATCTCCTTCTACCCTGGGTGCCTAGAGATTTAAGAGCAGAGACAAATGGTGGATGGAATTGGACAGGCAGAAACGCACAAGGATACAGAAGAGACTACCCAAAGCCTGAGGTGCCACTCCAGTGCAGCCATCACAGCAGACGGGATCTCTGTGTGCAGGTCTCAAGGTGATGAGATGTTAAAGGGAAGTATAAAGGGCAGCACAGGAGAATACATGAAGGTGGTGGGATGAAAGTGGAGTAAGATGGTTATCACTGATCGAACTCATGCTTGGCCAGGAGAGCATCTACTGGGCTCTGGAGGTGTGAAGCAAGAAGCTGTGATGTGCTGGAGAGAGTGAAGCCAGCAGCAGAGAGATGAAGCAGGTGGGTAAAGCAGTAGGGTGGGAAATATCATCTCTTTATGCAGCATTTAAGAAGATGCTCTTGTGCTGAGGATGACACAAACTTTGTTGCACGGATGGACTAGCAAACAGATGCTGCAAGAAGGGAAGGTGGTGACTTCGGGAAGTCTCACCAAGGGCTCTCCGGCATTGCAATTTCCTCAGATTTCCTCCCCATGTTCCTGGTGAGGGTTGCACACCACCTCTTGCATTTCCCAAATTGCCAGACACTTTTCAAACCTCTGTCTAGGGAGGCCAGACTATGACCTACTCACAGGTGCTTTTTTCCCCCCACACTTAGCCTCCTAAGAACCTGGTTGCAAATTGCTTCCTGAAGCAATTCCTGAATTGCTCTTTCCTCACACGCTGGTAAGCAAAAACAGTCACCCCAAGCTGATAGAGGCTCTGGAAAATGTTGATTCACACTTGGCTCTTTCAGTGCCCTGCACCAAGTGAAAGGAGGCATTTCAGTCCTTGTGCTTCATTTCAACACCACCAGTATTACCTTTTTTTCCCTTAATGAGAAAAGATTTGGGGAGGTAGGAGGGACAGGAAAGGAGGTTTGTTGCTCTCTCTTGCTTTGTAAGCTGAGCAGAGGAGAGACAGCTGGGGCTCAGCCAGCTGGTGATCATTTGCTCCTTTGTCCCTCTGCCAAGGCATTTTGCTCACCTTGGTGCTCCCACTCCAGCGACCAGTTTGGGGAATGCAGCTCTGACTCTTCCTTGCCAGCAGGCAAGCACATGAAAAACTAGGTGGCCAAAGTGCAAACCACATTACCTTGGGGAACAGTTCACCGTTGTCTGAAAGTAGAAGTGCCAGGTCAGGAGGGTTTTGCTGCTTTCTGCACTGTGGGGAGGGTCTTTGCCACAAGGTAGAAGAGAGACCATGTTGCAAATCAACTGCTCTTTGGGGTTTTTCCCTCCTCAGTCTGTGTATCAAATAACAGGCACCCAGTAATAGCAGTCTCAAAGAGTCTTCTGCTAAGAGCAGTAAGCTCAGGGTAGAAAGAGCTTGGCCCCTGGACCAAAATGACAGCTTCTACCTATACTTCCCATGTCCAGAGTTTTAATTTGGGTCTTTAGGAAGTGTGTGTTTTTCTAAATTCCTGTTTCTGGAGTAAGGCAATTGTGCTACAGGTTTTAACTTTTGCAGAAGAGGTTGTTTCTGCTGCTACGTGTGTGCAGGAAAAAAAACCCAAGACGTGCTGAAAGCACAAAACCTCAATGAAGAAAGCCAACTTCTGTTATTTAAATAAAATAAAATTTAAAAGATCTCATGATTTGGGGAAGCTTAATTTACAGTTGTGCAGTCCGAGATTAACAGTACTACACGTCCATGCAACTTGAACAGCAAGTTTGGCTGCTTGATTCAGTGCAAAAAAGTAACAAGATCTGAAAAAAACCCAACCCCACAAACAAAAAATTCAGCCTGCAGCCCACACAATCTTCATCTAAAGTGCAGCTCTCAGTGAGGTAGATGGGAAAGCTGCAGCACGCATGCAGCCTTGAGCCAGCGATTTCCAACCTTTCTCACCAGTCGTGCGTGCTACAGCCAGCGCAGGATCAGGACTTTCAGCAGTTGCTGGTGGCTTCCAGCAGCCCCATGACAGCAAGTGGCTCTGGTGCATGCTCAGCCTTTCTGCACCATTCTTCAATCCTGCTCCTAATAGAAATGATGACTCAGGTTTAATGAAGGAGCACACCTTCATCTGTGTACGAGCAAGAACTGCGTCATCTTTGTTCTGCCACTGCCTGTGATGCATTGCGCCTCAAAGCCTAACCAATAATCACATTCTCTTATTTTGTAAACAGAAGATAAAAATAATTTGCTTGAAAGTCACCCATAGATGAACAACCTGCAGCTGTAACTCTGAATGACTACTTGAGCCTACTCTAACCACAGCTGTACCAAAATTCTCATTTGTATAATTTGACATCTTCCTACAGGCTCTCCATGAGGAGGATTAAGAGAAAATGGATTTTCAGAGGGAGCTGAGGTTTGTGAGAAGTTTGTTTTGAAACTGTGCACTCAACAGGGTGTAAAGATTGCACAGATCACATTAGGATAAACTCCTACACACCTGTCTGATAAAGACATTGAAGAGACTGTTTTTTCAAAGCTGGAGGTCTAGTTTTGAAAAGTACTCAATTCAGTTCCATGCTCACAAAAAAAGTCTCTAAGTTCAGTATTTTTAAAATCTTAAGTTGATTCCAGCCTGTTTTCAGCATGAGAGCATGTAAAAAGCTTTTGTGTCAGAGAAATCAGGGAAGAAAAAAAAAAGAAATACAGAGCTATGTTTCTCATGCCCCTTTGTTTCTCTTTCAACTGTGTTATAGTGGTCGATGAGGAATGTGTTAGAGATCAGTTGAGCAATCTGGACATCCATAAATCCATGGGTCCAGCGGGTGCTGAGGGAACTGGCGGAAGTCATTGCTAGACCACTCTCCATCATCTTTACCAAGTCTTGGGAAACAGGAGAGGTGCCTGAGGACTGGAGGAAAGCAAATGTCACTCCGGTCTTCAAAAAGGGCAAGAAGGAGGACCCGGGTAACTATAGACCGGTCAGCCTCACCTCCATCCCTGGGAAAGTGATGGAACACCTTATCCTTGGTGCCATCTTAAGGCATATCAAGGATAAGAGGGTTATGAGGGGCAGTCAACATGGCTTCACCAGGGGGAAATCATGTTTGACCAATCTCTTAGCCTTTTATGAGGAAATAACACGGTGGATGGATGATGGCAGAGCGGTGGATGTGGCCTACCTTGACTTCAGCAAAGCATTTGACACAGTCTCCCACAGCATCCTCACAGCTAAATTGAGGAAGTGTGGTCTGGATGATCAGGTAGTGAGGTGGACTGCGAACTAGCTGAAGGAGAGAAGCCAGAGAGTTGTAGTCTATGGGGCTGAGTCTAGTTGGAGGCCTGTAACTAGTGGAGTGCCTCAAGGGTCAGTACTGGGACCGGTATTATTTAATATATTCATCAACGATTTAGATGAGGGAATTGAGTGTACTATCAGCAAGTTTGCTGATGACACTAAGCTGGGAGGAGTGGCTGACAGCCAGAAGGCTGTGCTGCCATCCAGCGAGACCTGGACAGGATGGAGAGTTGGGCAGGGAATAACTTGATGAAATATAACAAGGGAAAGTGTAGAGTCCTGCATCTGGGCAGGAACAACCCCAGGTTCCAGTATAGGTTGGGGAACGACCTGTTAGAGAGCAGTGTAGGGGAGAGGGACCTGGGGGTCCTAGTGGACGACAGGATGACCATGAGCCAACACTGTGCCCTTGTGGCCAAGAAGGCCAATGGCATCCTGGGGTGTATTAGAATGGGGGTGGTTAGTAGGTCGAGAGAGGTCCTCCTTCCCCTCTACTCTGCCCTGGTGAGATCCCATCTGGAATATTGTGTCCAGTTCTGGGCCCCTCAGTTCAAGAAGGACAGGGAGCTGCTGGAGAGAGTCCAGCGCAGGGCAACCAAGATGATTAAGGGAGTGGAGCATCTCCCTTATGAGGAAAGACTGAGGGAGCTGGGTCTCTATAGTTTGGAGAAGAGGAGACTGAGGGGTGACCTTATAAGTGTCTATAAATATATAAAGGGGGAGTGCCATGAGGATGGAGCCAGGCTCTACTCAGTGGCAAACAATGATAGGACAAGGGGTAATGGGTACAAACTGGAACACAAGAGGTTCCACTTAAACTTGAGAAGAAACTTCTTCTCAGTGAGGGTGACGGAACACTGGAACAGGCTGCCCAGGGAGGTTGTGGAGTCTCCTTCCCTGGAGACAATCAAAACCCGCCTGGACACATTCCTGTGTAACATTATCTAGGTGTTCCTGCTCCGGCAGGGGGATTGGACTAGATGATCTTTTGAGGTCCCTTCCAATCTCTAGCATACTGTGATACTGTGTGATACTGTGATTTAGTCAAACAAAAAGGGTCAACACTTCAGGAGGAACAGACAGATCAACCAAAATGCCCAATCCAATGGACATTTTCAGCTCTAGTTCAGAGCAGCTTGCACTAGTGAATAGATCCTGGTTGAAGTTAAATTCAGCTTATCCACTGCTTGAGCTCAGGGTATCCTTCACCACGCTCCTCTCTGGATCATAGAGAACTGAAATATTCACAAAAATATGCCCTCTGCCTTTTCCGTGGCTCAGCTTATATTTGAGATCAAGCTTAAAAGAGACTTTTTGACCACACAAAGTTTGTCTCTCTGCAGGAAGGGAAAGAGAAGGCTGAGGAACAGCCCAGATGCAGGAACAAAGGGAACAATAGGACCTATTCTACAGGCATAGTCTGCTGCAGTTCTTGGACACATTTACATGGATAAAGGAGATCAAATAAGAGCCTCCAAAGCTGCACAATGATAAGAGGAAAATAATACAATGTTGTTCTGCAGGCTGGATTGTGCAGTGATTATACAGCAGTTTGTCCAACACAGCTCCCTAGGGCCAAAATGAAGTCAGTTGACTTAGACTCCTGGCTTCTCTGCAGAGCCACAAGAGCATCTGATAATTCCCTGGCAGTCCCAGCCATGGACAGCCTTGTGCAAAGATGTGGTAAACTGAATGCCCAGTTTGTGAGCTTTTCATATAGAATGAGGCCAGGCTGAAGGCACAGCACAGGGAGGAATGCCCACATCCCTCCTCTGACACTGATCCACTCACTGGTCCTTGCAAGTCATCTAGTTGCAGTCTGAGTCTCAGGAGCTGTAGCTGCAGGAGGCATAAAAGGGGACCAGGACTCTCTTCACGCTGCTGTGCAGACTTCCTGGACATCTGTGCCCAGGGAAGGTGTGTCCTAATGGCAAAGAGAGGTACAGGAGAGAGCAGCAGATGGAGCTGGGCTGGATGGTGGCAGCCAGCTGTTGGGTAGTAGAGTCCAAGGTGTGATACAGGCAGGTGGACCAGAGGTGGGGAGAGGGATGGACACTCCCCTCCTGCAGTTCACAAGGAGGTACTAGCCAAGTCATCCCTGACTACAGCTTCAGTTAGAGGCAGTGTCAGGGCAGTAGGTTGCTGGCATGTCCAGAAAACTAGAGCTGAGCTTTTGAAGAGGTATCACCATCCAGGAAATATTATCTAGAGCTTGCTTCCAGACAGCTTTGGTTGATATACAGACAAGCAAAGACAAATGAACACGGTCCCTATTAGAGCTTCATCCCTGTGCTCCCAGAGTAGTGGGCAGCATCATGGCACCAGCTCGGGCTGGCAGGCTGCCTCTGGGCTGGGCTGAGGATGGAGAGATGCATCTCCCACATTCTCTGTTTCTCTGCTGGGGTGTTTCCAGGCAGCTACAAATTGCATCACTTCTGATGCAGGATATCTCATAACTGCACTGCTTGCCCTGCTCTCTCTCACCACCTCTGAAGCTGAGTGTTCATACCAAACCCCAGAGACATAGCAATGCTTTGAGAAGCTTGAAAAATGAATTACGTTAAACATCTCTGAAAGGAGTCCTGTATACAGAGACGATTTCTGAGCACAATCAAAGGAGCATTTTTACCTCTGCTTCCCACCAGCGGAATTGCTCGGTCCATTTGTGTTTTAAACAGGTGGATGGTAGCCCAATAAAAACAACAGCAGGTTTTATACACGGCTTCTAGTCCAAGCCCTTCCAGGAGAAATTCTTTCAGATAGCAAAGAAATGCACATCAAAGCTAGTCCACAGCATCTGCCACATGTGCTGGGAGAGCTGCAGTGCCTTCACTCCCTGAGTAAGAATCCCTCTTCCAGGTGTGAACTGGGGAGAACAGGATCATTTGAAGCTATCAAGAACATGCATGAGGTGCCTGTCTCCAGCTCTGCTTTTGCAGTTACTGAACTCAAGTAAGTGATAGGACATTCTTGGAGCATTTTCCCCAGGCACCATGTCAGGTGTCATACAGGGCACTGCTCAGCACCAGAAGCAATGGATACCAAGACCCAAGAGGTGAGCCAAAAAACAGCCACCCTCGTGTTGGTCCCTTTAATTCAGACTTGGAGGTGTGCTTACAGCACGGTTGGCACCTCTGATTGTAAAGAGGGTCACTTAGGAAAGAATGGAGAGAGTCAAGTACCCTGTGTCAGAAAATAACCCTTGCATCCCAGAGAGGAGATGGTTGTTCAAAGGGTCAGGCTGTCAGCTTCTGGTTTTCATGCCAAGGTTGTCAAATACAGGCAAAAGATGTATGGAGACTCATCTGCTGTCATCTCCTACGGTCACCCTCTGAAGTGACACCAAGTCAAAGGGAAATAAGAGCTGGGTAATTTTGCCAGCATATACAGCAGGACCTCCCAGGCAACCCTTCCCAAGGCCTACTCAAACCAGTCTGCATACCCATTGGTACACTGGGCTGCTGTGGGTTTACAGTGGTCTACATGCTGCCTTTGCTGATGAGCAATGCCAAAGCCAGGAATCCATGCGATTATCACTAAATCAGTAATCAGTGGTGTCTTCTTTTCAGGTCCTTCTTCAGGAGAGGCGGGGGAGAGTGCAAGCTTGCTCCAGCCAAAAGAGTGTTGGTGCCAGTCTGTGCCAGAGCAGGTTGGATGGCTGGAGGCAGACGGTCATGGGAGCCCAAGGAAGAGCCCCCAGTGTGCTGTAGTGTGTTGGCTGACCCTTGTCCAGGAGCAGTCCTGGCAGAGGCATCTGCCCTAGCAGCAGGTCAAGGGACACAACAGCCCATTGCCTGTTCTGAAGACCTAAGAAATTATCTTCCCACACTGTTAGCATGTGGTCGGGCATGCCATAACATGTACAGCTTCCTTGAGTCAAAGATACCTCATCAGTAAGAGCATGTTTGGCCTGGGATAGCTCCTTCTACACAGAATCTTCGCCAGTGTAAAAGACACAGCATAGAATGCTGTCCACTGAACTGATCTTACTGTCCTAGTGAAAGCTCTGAGTGTTCTGGACTTAGTGTAAATAAATAATGTGGAAAGAATAATACAGTGGTAATAAAGCTATTATCTGGAAAGACTGCAGCCTAATCTCCAGCTCAATGAAGATAATGAGTGTTGACTCATACCTGGAGCATCCTAAGTAAGGGACAGTATTTTGATATAGGACAGGAGTAGATTTGCCTGTGATGGCAAAGGGAGGGTGATCCTGTGGCCAGAGCAAATTCCTGGGCCAAAACCCTTTGGCCTTGCAGAAAGATAGGCACAGTGCAACAGAGTTGCAGGGTCTGGATTCAGCAGCACTGCAAGCTTGCACTGTCACTGGTGAGTGTGAGAATCTGGCAGGAGATGGCTGCTAAATACACGTATTTGCACCAAGACCCAGAAGCAAGCAGCCATCCCAGAATAAAACAAAACACCCCCAAACAAATTGAGAATACACAAAGGAACAGACAGCCTCTGAAACTGGCCTCACATCAATGCGTCGTAACTTGAAAGCTTTATTTAGACTACTAAGAAAGACAGCTGCAGAAAAATACTGATGACCTACTTTAAAGGGGGATTTCAACAAGGAGGGAAGAGCTGTGCTCCTGCTGGAAGTGGAGAACATGACCCCCTAAATCCCCTTCAAAAATCCCAGCTTCAGACTGGGCAGCACTGCAGAAGCGCAGGATTTGTATAATCTGAAGAAAATAAATACTTCTGGGAAAAGGAAAAAAAACAAACCAAAAAGCCAGCAATTTAAGAGCCAGCAATTTAAGAGCCATCATCTATCTTGAGGAGACGGGGAGAGCTTAGAGGAGTCATTACTAAGGGACAGGAGTCAGGGAGTGGGTGCTGTTCTTGACATGCTTTCAGTTTTGGGCTCTCCTGGGCCAATCTGAGCTTCTCGGTGCTGGGTGGTGGTGATGCTGGCAAGAGCAGACTGTGCACATGGACCTGTGCAGTGCTGAAGAAAAATATTTGCCAGTGTCAAACAGACCAAGCTTGCTATGGTATTCAGAAGAACTGTATCACTGAATCCCCATCTGCACAGCGATAAGAGGTGGGAGGGAGAAGATAAACCCCTAGCAAGATTCTGGCAAACTCATAAATCACTGCAAGCCTGGGGCTTGGGACTGATGAAATCACCAGGAACCAAGGTGGCCTGGTTTCCACAGCACTGCCTGCCCTGACTCCACTGGTGGCAGTATCGTTGGAAGAAAAATGGAGCCAAACTGTTGGGAGAGGGGTGGCTTTTTCTGAGCAACAGGTAAGCTGTTACAGCCCAAGGCTTTCTTAGGATGAAATGATTTAAGCACCTCTCTGGCATCCTGCTGCTCTTTTGGGGGCGGGGAGCCTGATAGCTCAGACTCCTTGGGATGATAATTGTGATGTATTTGCAGAATCAAAGGTTTCCCCTTGGAGAGGAGCCAGCAAGCTTTGGGAAGAAGAATGGATCGAATACAAAGGGTTTTTTTAAAGCCCATTAAGTTGCCTAGGGGCTGAGTTCCCACTGCCTCAGCAGTTGGGTGCCAGGGGAGCCCGGGTTTGTTCCCATTGTCTCAGCCCAAGTAGGAAAGTTCTTCTCCCGTCCTCACCTTCCCAGGTCTGCACAGGAAGGGGAATCACCTGGGATCTGGGTCGGCTGGCACTTCCCACCTCAGGCGCTGCAAATGCCTGGCCAGCTGTGAGAAGCCAGGAACCTGCACCTTCTGTGATACCCACACTGGGAGCTCGGGGAGATGTACAAGACTTGGCATATATTTGAGCCCTCAAACTTGTAACCTATGCTCATAATTTGTGTTGTCCCTTATATATAAGCCAGGCAGGTGCAAAAATGCTCCCAAGACCTGGTCTCACCCCCTGCTCTCTATGGGTCAAGATGGAGAGATTCATGAACAGACCAAGCTTGCTGCAGGAGCTGGGGGCTCTTCTCCAAGCCAAGTCCATGCTTCGAATATAATCTCTGGAGGGACTAAGGTGCTGCAGAGAGAGTGGAAAAGGCTGAGCTATGCATGCCCATCCCTTCCTAGTGACACTGCCTTGGAGGATGCATGGGGAAGCCCTCTCCATCCCAGCCGCCCTGGGCTGGATCTGTCCTGTACCTGAGTCAGCATCCGACTCCTAGCGCAACTGTTCAGCTCCCCTAATTTGGCCTGAAACTTAAGCAGCCTGATAGTACCATCAGCATTTCTCTCCTTAAGGGCTCTGGAGGCAACCACCAGCCCTAGGAGTCAGCTCTTACTCATGCTGCCTCCTTGGAAAATATAAGAATTGGGTTAGTAATCCAGCTGTGCCTAAGGAGGTTGCAACTGGGGAGGTCCCCCTTGCTGCTGGTGTGACTGTGACTTCCCTCTCTGCCATCTTGGCAATACCCTTGTATTACCAGCAATTCTGGGCAGGAAAGGCATGGCTGGGGTCTACCCAGCTCACCAGAGCAGGAGGTACAGGGAGGCTGCTATCGCCACAGCATGTCCTACTGCCCCCAGCCCTCCACTGCATGGCAGAGCCACTCACCCCTCCTCTTCCAGGGACTCCTTTTTTTGCTAGGGAAGTGGTGCTCTCCCAAGGCTGCAATCTGAGTTTGAGACTTCCAAGCAGCAAAAGCCATGGACAGATTTTAGATACTGAGGACATCAGTCCTGCCAGGCAGGATATCTTCCCCTAAAATTATTGCAAGATGGACAGAAGAGGAGATGGTTATGTGTTTGGGCAATTGGGAAAAGGCCGAGCAGAGGAAAGAGCAAAGCTTTCCTGCAGTGTCCAACCCCCTGCCCAGCCAGGAAAACTTTCCAGTAAGGCTATTCCTGTGTGTGCAGCCTGGAGCAGAGGTGCCTACAATGCCTCTCTTTCCTCATCTGGAACACTGCTCCCAACACAGTGGCTGTCATAAGCTGATGAAGCCACAGCAGCACAGAGACCCTTGGGTGGAATGACATCTGGGTACCATGGAAAGGGCATGTGAGCCTGTGAAAGTCCTCACAGCAGAGAAACTGCTGTGGAGAGCAACCAGAAACCCTCCAGGAAAACCTGTAAGCCCATAAGCAAATATACCCAAGCCAGGTATACCAAGGAGAGGTGATCTCAGGGTGCTGTTGTCAGCACAGGAGTGCCCAGTGATGGCATACAGAGACTGTGCTTGCTCCATCTACACAGGATTCCTCCTCTGTGATTGTTCAACAGGGATGTCACAGGACCCACTCCTTTGCTGACTGTAACATCATTGTTCAAGTCTTGTATCAGTTCTGTCCCAAATTCTGCCTATTAGAAATAAATGCAGTGCCAGGACCTGCAAAAGCCACACTGATGCTTTAAAAGATACTGGGAGCATGTATGTCCAGTTACATAGCCATCTGGGATGGGGGAAACTTTCCTGCCTTTGCTGGTTGCTTAGCCTTCACATTCCAGCCCTTGTACTGGGAGAACAAAAACCATTAGCTCTGCACTTACTGGAGACAAGAAGCACAAACTTGAAGTTATTTGGAGTCAGGAGCTGTAAAAATTTAATGATGCAGGACGAATCAAGGCGACCAAAATAGTGAGCAAGACAGAGACGGTCTTGTGATTTAATGTGCTCAGCCAGGACTTGGGGTATCTGGGAGCTGTTCCCAGGTTGACCACAGGCTCCATGTGTGACCTTGGCTGAGTCACTAGGGACAAACACTGCCAATAAGTGCCTTAGGCATCTTGCAAATGTAAGATAGGTACTTAGAAGACCGAACTGTATAAAAAAGAAAATTAAGCTATTTCAAGTGCTACTAGTCCCTTGATGAGGGTTCCTAATTCCCGTCGAATAAGCTCTGCTCCCTAATGGATGGCAGAGCTGGGCTGGGACCCAACTGGTGACCTGGGGGTTAACTGTTCTACACTCCATTAAGAGGATGTAGGCTCAGCATGAGCCTAAGGTGACTTGGCATTTCCTCACTATGTCTCTGCTACAGCTCTGGCGCAAAGGACACTCTGCCGATAATGCAACAGCCTCACTTGGCTCTCTGGCCACCATGGTGAGATAGGCTTGTAGCTCACTCCTCCAAGCAATAGAGCCAGAATCTTCCACCTCCCCATTTGTACCTCCTGCAAAGCCTTAATCTGGAGTTTTAAATGGCTTTAAGTGATGCCCTGACTTTTTGCTGGCCCCTCTGCAAAGGCAATAAATTCAACCCCTGCTAGATGTGAAGAAATAAAAGCAGCTCTCCCTGTAGGCTGTGTATGCATGCATCCCTGTTAAACCCCTCTCTGACAGCCCAAGCAACAGCTGGTGTAAATCTGCAGCAGTCTCTGGGCTTGAGAGGGAGGCACTGATTTACACTCATCTCCCATCCCTTCTATCGTCTTCCTCCTGCTTCACTTCTTCCCTGGCCACTAACTCTCACCTTACCTTTTTCCCTGCTCTTGGGAGATGAATAACCATGGATGTGAAGGAGATAGTAACGGGACACTGAACTTTCATCCTCTTGAGAATTTGCTCCATCTGCTTTGAAACGGGTGGGAGGGGAAGGTGTTTGGTACCTTTGATAGCAATTCAGTGCAAGAAAAGTCATCTCCAGGAATAGCAGGAGAAAAAGACACGGGCAAAGTTACAGATCCCTAATCAGGAATGCCTTGTTTTCTAGCATGCAGAAAGATATAGTGCCCTGGGCGCAGCTGAACACCACAGCTTCCCCCTCGCCACACACCCACCCTGATGATGGCAAAAAGCTGCGAGTGAAGCCTGGCACCGTCAGGAGGATCTGGGAAGGAGGATTCAGCCTTGGCTTCACAAGCAGTCACGAGCTGTGAGGCAGGAGCCGGCTGAAAACAGGCCAGCCACAAACAACATGATCCAAACCAAGGCACGGCCACACGCGCAGTGTCTTGCAGGAGGCAGCCCAGAGGATGGATGGTGAAGGAAGCATGAGGTGCTTCTGGCAGCTGCAGAAAGCAGACAAGAAGGGAGGAAAGCAACCACAGAATCTGCAGAGAGGCATGGGGTGACGGACCCTGGCCAAGGCTCTAAGATTATTAATGGCTTTCTACACTCCCAGCATGCCTGCAAGTGCTTGATATCTCACTGCCACTCACCTGAGTAATCTGTTCACCACAGAGCATGGTGTTTTGCTCAGGGCAAGAGGCCAGCAGAGGCTACACTCTCCTAGCATCTCCCAACAGAGAGTGGGCTTGGACAGGACAGGTCTGGAGGAAGATCTCAAGAGCCAGTAGCTGTTTTCAGGAAGTCTCACAATGTGCTTTCTCATTATTTCTTACATTTTACTCTTCTCTGAACATGTTGGAAAAGAAGTTGGTTGCTTGGGCAAAATACCCCCACCAAAGTACCACTTCCTTGTAAAACATGAAGCATTTATGTGCATGTGATTAAATACCAATGAAGCGAATGGGAATTTGCTTACAAGCAAACTACAAATTCCTTACAAGCTTAAGGACTTTGCAGAACCAGAGCCTAAATCCACCAAGTCTCTGCTGACACTCCCAGCCAACAGGCACTGCTGAGTCCTGCCTTGGGAATGCATTTATTTTCCCTTTTGAGGCTATGAAACACTACATTGAAGCTTCACCTCCCCCTGCCAGCTGCCAGGAGCTGATGTGAATCCTGAGGTGAGATTGGTCTTGGGGCTGTTAGAGATAAAACTAGTTTAGGGTGTGGTTTGTTTTCCAGCAGAACCTCCCAGCTCACATACAGAGCTGCAAAAGGTCCTCCATATACTCTAAAAGCCTCATATCAAAGAAAAAGCAAAAAGCAAAATGCTGTCTCCTGCCTTTGAGCTAAAGCCAGCCCTGACTGCAGTGGATGGAAATCTTCCTGTAAGCTTCAGTGGAGTAGGATGGTAGTAGCAGCTCACGAGTGTGGTTTTGCTCATTTAGTGCAAGTCTTTGGCTTAGACCAAAACAACAATTAACCAAAAGCTTAGTCCATTTTTCTGCTGAGCAGATCATCTGTGCTACATGAAAGATTGTAACCTCACAAAGAGAGGGCTTTCTTCTTCCAAAATCAATTTTACTTAATTTTTGTAAGGGGATAGGTTCCATATTCCATTACTTTTCTCTGAATCAGGAGTGTCCTTTTAAGTTTCAGTGGAGCAGACACAGAAAAACTCTCCCCCAGGGATAAGACAGTATTGATCTCACTCGCATTGAGCTCAGAGAACATTTAGAAGGTCTGGTAAGCAGCTAATGATGAACAATATCAAGTATATTCTTACAGATTTAGAACAAGAAACCCATTTTTTACCTCAGCTAAGAGAAAGTCCCAGTTTAGTTTTGCATCCAACGAACAAACCTGATCAAGTCCCTCCTGTTACAAGGCGTTATAGGGATTATTCTCCAGGCAGGTATGGTACCCATGTTCTCCCCTTCTCAGGGCTGGATTTTCATCTCCCATAGAGAATGACTATTGCACGTGTCCTACTTAGCGAGAGAGGCTCTGGGCAGCTGGTTATTGGGCTTTCCTGTCTGAATATAGGAGCTCAATTTAATAAGCAGCTGTTGGAAAAACAAGCAGGAAAGCAGCACAATGGGACTTGATAAGCAGCTTCCAAACAAACTCCAAGGAGGCAATTGCAAGAAAATAGCTCAGCCGTTTCGATGAGGAAGACGCACTTCAAGGTGCCAACTGTAATGCAGCTGCTTGCCCAGGCTGGGAGCTTCTTGATCAAAACATCACCACCTGATGTCCCTGATGAAGGGAAAGGGAGTCCTGGGAAGACATTCTGTGGAATAAAAAAGATGAATGCAGGAATATAAGAAAAGCTGTGCTGGATTGGACACAGGGACTATCCTACCCAGCATCCTCTCTCTCTCACAGCTAATGGTGCGTGATAAGCCAAGGGTATGAGATGCGTACAGGGATATTTTCCCATAAACTTTCCAAGCCTGCATCTGCCTGCAACTCCAGGACTCCCTGAGCTTGAGGCCTGTATAGAAATACTGTATTAAACACACCAAGCCTAGCCAGCTACCTAGGTGAAAAATGTTCCGTATCTTTGATCATTAGTGCTTTGGTGAGAATGGAGACCAGAACTGCTCACAGTGTTAAAGAGGAGAGCAAACCACAAACTTGTACAGTAGTTTTTCCTTTTTCCTTATTAACTCTTACCCCCCTATTTGATTTCTTTACTGCTGCTCAGCAATGACTTGCTGCTTTCATCAAATTTCTTGTTATAACCCAGATCCTTTTCCTGTGGGTTGACAGTTCAGAGCCCGTCACTGTGTGCATGACATTAGGAGTACTTCCTCTGAGGCTCATCACTTACATTTATCTCCACTGAATTTTGTCTGTCATTTTATCACTGAGTGTCCTGAGGGCCTTTTGCAGTTTGCTGCCATCGGCTTTTCCAAGCAGCTCAGTGTCACTAGCAACCATCGCTGCCTTCCCACCAGCCCCCACTTCCACATCATTGATGAAGATGCTGATCAACATAGTCCTCTCCACAAATCTCCACCATACTCCCCTGAGCATTCTTCCGCTGTGGAGACTGCCTGTTCCTGTCTGGCCTTTGTGGTTTCAGTCCTCAAACGACTTAATTTTTCACATCTCTTCATTCTCTTCAGCAGCCTTTGATGAAGGATTTTGTCAGAGCCTTTAGGAAATCCGTATCTGTTATAGCCATTAGGTCTCTGTTGTCCACCAAATCTTTGGTTCTGTCCAAGGACTGCGGTAGACTTTATGAATTACAGTTTCTTTCACCAAAAGCTGTGCTGGCTCCTCCCCAGTAGAGACATGCTTATCCTTGTTTCACTGGTTTCACAGCACCATCATTAGGCTTACTGCTCCAAATAACCTGCCCTTGCCACCTTTACCCCAAAACTGCCTCCATGATTGCCACCTCCCATTGTTCCATCACCAAGGAAATGTTAAGAGAGCACCTGTACACTGCAGTGGTTATGCTGCCATTTCCATCTTGGGTTCCTACAATACTCCTGTGCAAAAAACAGCTGGTTGTGGCAATTTGTAATTATTCCTTTTGTCACTATGATCCATGAGCTGTTTTCCTAGTACTTTGTCTTGAGATGCAGCCTCCGTTGTGTCCCTCTGCAAGGAAGATATCCCAGCATTAGGAGCCTCCCAAGCTGCACCATGACCCAGATGGAACACCTCATGTATCACATCATATTAGAACATGAATTACAGTGATGTATCTGTTGCTGTGGGCTGCCATAGACACAGAGACAGGTTCTGGGAACCTCTGGCAGTTTGCAACTTCTCATGCTTCTGGGGAACAGCAAGTCCTTGGCAAGACAAGTGACTACAGAAAGGTGTCAGTGGTCTCAGAAGGGGTTATTTCAATTGTCAGACCACTGACTTGTTTCTAGGAAGGTGCAGGTTGGATTCCTTGCTGAAAGATTCATTCTCGAGATGACAGCTCAAGGGGTGGTGGTTGGTTGCTAAAGGCTAAACTGTGAAGAGTGATTTATAAAAGCTCAGATATGAAGCTAGCCTGGTAACAGAGAACTGGGATGACTTTAAAAATCACAACCAATAAAGTGCAATAGGTTTATTCTCTGGCAAGTCATACTTACGCTGTGGAGTTTATTGCTGCAGGAGACCAGGAGAGGCTAGGAAAAGAACTGGTCACAGTGAGAGGGAGGAAATCCACTTTCTGAAATTGTGGCTTTGTTGAGATAAAACATGCTTTCTGGCCATAAAATCAAAAAAAGTTCAGATTATGTTTTAATAGATTCCCCTAACGGACATATGATTCCTGAGACTCTTCTACATTTTCCTCTAGGGATGGCAGACTGCTTGTTTGGAACCTGGATTTTGGTATGAAGCTGGAGGGTTGGGACTGAAACCATACAGGATGCGTTACAACTCTATGGGTCCAATCCTGGTTTTATTTTGCAGATCGGAGCCTGTGGTGGAGCTTAGGTGGGCAGAAAAAGGCAGTGTCAGGCCTGTGTTTAATGTCTTACACTTGCATGGATTCTGTGCAAACATACATTCCTGTCTCCCTCATACAGAAGGCCACCTAGGAGTCTGGATGGCTGTGTATAACCTATCCCAGTTCTCATGTTACGTTTTGTTCCGTGCTTTGGTATCAACTCCATTAAGGATGTTCTTTCTTTACTTTCCCATCATTGGCCCTTTGTTTTTCTCTGTATCAATTTGTACAGGCTCCGTGTGAAAAACAATCCCTGTAAGTCCCTTCCACCCTTTCAGACCTTCCCATACAGTTCTTGCTGAGAAAAAAAAAATCATACAAGATGTAAATAGCTTGACCTCCCATCCCGAAAAAAAAAAAAAAAGAAAAAGCTAAAATGTTACACACTATTAATTTTATCTGGAGCTTTGATTTGCACCAAAAGCAGTAACTGCTCCCTCTGCACGAAGCCCACAGCTTTATCTTGTGCAATGAGGTTATTCCAGCGCACAGGGAAACTCAACCATGTATCAGGTTGCTGCTCTGATTTACGTGGAACGGGACCCCTGCAAAATTGATTTCTTAAATCCGAGCTGCCAAGCGGAGAACGCTGCAGCTGGGGGAACTTCGTCAGGCCGCTGGGACGGATGGAACTCGATCGTCACCGCCCGCCGCGGTGGGAGCTGCACGCTCCCCGCCCGGCTCCTGTCCCCGGGCAGGACGTGGCCAGCGGCCTCCCCCGCGCGCCCGCCGCGCCTCCCGCACACCGGCCCCGCCGGCGCTGCCCGCGCGTCACTGGAAGGGGCGTGGCCATCGTGTGACGTCAGCGCGCGGGGCGGGGGCGCGCGGGGCTGGGCGGGGCGGCCGCGGCCCATTGTGGGCAGGGGCAGGGGCCGGGGCCGGGCGGGCTCCGGGCCGGGCCGCGCAGCGCAGCGCCGCGCCGCCAAGGTAGGGCTGTCCGCGGGTGAGCGCGCTGCCCCCGGGAAGCGGCTCTGCCGCCGCTTGCCCCTCCTTCCCTCCTCGGGCTGGGGGGGTTTGGCGGGGGGGTTCTGGAGCTTTGCCCTTCTTCCGTGCCTTGCGGGCGCTGGCCGTTGCCGGGGGGGGTAGGGCGCGCCGGCAGCGGGGCGGGGGTCCGGGGCTTCTCCGCGCTTGGGACTGCGTTTCCCCCTCCGGGGGGGAGGTGGGGAGGCCGGGAGTCGAGCCCACGCTCCACCCCGGAGCGCTGCCTGGGGTGGGGGGGGGAGAGCGCCGGGGCCTCGCGGTGTGGCCCCCTAACCTTGCTCTGTATTCTCCCTCCCGGCATCCCGGTCCGCGGTCCTGCGGGGCCTGGCGTGCTCTGCGGCCCCGGTGTGGCTTGGACGAGGGGGGCCGGTCCGGGGCCCCGCCGTGCCCGGGCGGTGCCCGCCCTGTGGACGCCGGGCAGGGGGCGCCCACGCGCGGGCGTGGATGCGGGATGCTGCTGCTCCGCGTTCTCCATGGCAACGCCGCCCAGGGCGGCTTCGTCCCCGGCTCCTGCAGGCACGGCGGGTCCCTCCCCTGCGGCAGCTCCAAACGCGGCTTAGGCATGTGACCCCATGCCTATCCCCCCGCTCCAGGGATGGGGTGCCCCCCTCTGAGCCCTCTGAGGTCTAGGGCTCTGTCCCCCGCCCATGCCTCCTCATCAGGTACAGCCATTTGGGGCTGCCTGATGGTCTGTGTGGAGCCACCGGTGCTGGTGTAAAATACCTTGCTGCGGACCCACTGTGGTCCAGCCGGATGCTCTGATGTGGGAGTAGATTTCAGTACATCTAGCTGTTTGGCTATGGCTATGCCAGTGGTGGAGGACGTCTGTGGCAAAGGCACCCCCCAGTAAGCTGCCAGATGGAGTGATCTGGTCTGTCACTGGCTGCACCAGGATGGAGATTTTGGGAGGTTCTGGTTAGGGGACCTGCATGGAGGAAAGCCTGCATGCAGGCTATGGGGGTTGGCACCCGTTGCCATTGGCATGCAGTGGCTGTGGGGGATGCTGCCTGACAGTGACTTTCTTGGCACCTGTGATCAAAGTCATCAGTGGGATTTCATCCTTGGGGTCCTCCCCACTTGCTAGTGGTCATGCTGGGTCTTGTGCTGGTGCATGTGTGAAACAGGTTTTCTGCATCTTTAAGTGATCAAGGTTAATTTAGGGCAAAAATGGATGATAATTCTCCCCTGATAAAAGCTGTTGACCCAAGGTGGCTATGCGCTGCCAAACTGGGGGCAAGGAGCTCCCTGCAGAAGTTGGAGGTGGGGGTAGATCAGAGGACACTGCTGAGCCCCCTTTGCCAGGTGCTGGTGTGAGAGGTGCCCATGGGCGTGGGCTGCCCCGGTGGTTTTGGACAGGTCTGAGCGCTGCAGACACTCGGCATTGTACAGCCAGCCGGCTTCTCCCGGCTGCAGCAAGAGGGATGGCACAAGAAGGCTTTTTTTAGTGTATTTTTTTTCCTCTTCTCTAGAAGTCGATTCTAACACTGTGTACAAAGTTGAGTGGTGATGTATATTCAGACCACCGTGGTGAACCGCGGTGCAACCTCATTATCCTTCCTTGCTGAAAACAGTATATGCCAAAGCCATCAGTGTTCTCTGCCCCTCTTTCAGTCATCCCCGGAATAAATGGGTCCTGCAGCATCCAGACCTTTTTCTGTGGATGCTGGAGTTCATTTTGGTGTGCACTGCCCCCCAGGCCCTATGGCCCCTGTGGCTTGGATATCCACCTTGCTATTCCCTCATTAATGAGTGACTTGCCTTGCTTTTCTCGTGACCGTGCACTGGGACCTGCCCCTGCTCCATTGAGAGCAGGAAGCACAAGACAAAGTCCACGATTTCCAGCTGCCTGACAACGTGTGACACCAGGACAGCAGGAAGCACTGACGTTTCTTTCCTGGCTCCGGCCAGCTCTCCACTCGTGTGTGGCTCTGCGGTGGTGCCCCTGCCACGGCCCTTGAGCTTTTGGCTCCAGCCAGCTAGGCATGTGCACCAGTCTGCATCCTGGCCTCCACCCGGGGCAGGCAAACAGGATGGGTGAGGTGTAAAATCAGCACCGAATCTGCTCCCCTGGGCTTGAAACAGAGTCAAACCAGTCTTGACCTGAGCTTGCTCCTTATCTGACCCTTTGTTTGTGGGAGGGAGCAGGAAAGGGACAGCCACAGCGGGCTGGCTCCTCCAGTCCCAGATGAGCCCTCCTGCTGAGGATGGGCAGGAGCTGGGTACAGCCGGTCTAACTGGGTCATGTTTATATCCCTTTGCTTCTGTTCTTTGTTTTGGTTTCTTCCTCCTCCTCTCCTCCACTGTCATTGTCACAGCTGAGGAACCCAGAACAGAGGAGTCATGGAGCTGTTGGGTGGCGGGGCTCCTTGCAAATACTGTTGTCTAGCTGGACAAGAGCTTGGCTCCTCTTGCTTCATCCTCCTGTTTCGCTGTTCGCATGTGTTGACCACTGGCACAGGTTCACTGCCTGAAGGTCTTTGGCTGATGCACTTATACCAGCCCACCACATGCACAGGTAGCTGCATTTATAACCTGAACTGGTTAAAACCTGGCTGGGGATGCCGGTAGATGTGCTGCCCAGAGCTGGTGGTCTTCTTCTACTCCTCCTGCTGCACAGATATGCACTGAGCAGCTCCTACATGGCCACTTTTATCTCTGAAGTATTAATAAATGAAGCTTGTCTATTTATGTGAGCCTTTTTAAGAGGCTTGCTTGGCACTACAAATATTCAGAGCTTTTTTTGTGTGTGTGTTCTAGCAGTTGATAAGCCAGGGCATCCAGCTGTCAGCTTTGGAGATTGCCAAAGCCTGCTCAGCAACATTTCTGCAGGCTTTGCTCACAAAAGAGGATTTTGTTGGACGCTTTGGTTTCTGACTTGATGCTGGTAATTAAATTTCTTAACTTGGCTTCGGAAAGCTGTCACTGCCATGGAGTGATTGGTGAGGCCATGTGGAGCAGGATGCGCTTGTTCTGCTGGAACTGAGTGTGACCTAACTATGGTTCTTCAGCATGAGTTGTTGCTTTTTTTCTTAATACTTTATTTTTTTTTAATATATATAAGTAAAACTTTTTTAAAAAGGGAAGAAAAATCTTGTGTTTTACTTCTGTGCTGTTAAGCTTGCATGGACCTGCTGGGACAGCTGTTTATTTGCAAGTTGTGGCAGCCAAATGCTGTAAAATTCAAATCATGTCCATATTGATTTTTTTTTCCTCCCCCTTTTAAGATGATTGTATGTCTCCTTTTTGCTCTTCACCACAACAGACATCATTGCTGTACTGAGAAAAGAGGTGATCTGAAGAAGGGGCTGTAAACTGGGGAAGAAATATTGAATGTCTGATGCTAACTTCTGTGTTGGTTTATCTAGAGTTTAAGGCATATAGATTTACTTACCCTAAGTACTTACCATACTAGGGGATGAGACTAGTAAAGGACTGGAAAGTAGGTAAATATGCCAGTATATTGCATTAGTTCCCTCACCCTTAATGAAAATTTTAAACTTTCTATTTAATGCAAAAAAGAAAAAATAAAGGGTCCTCAGCCCCTTCCTTGCAAGATGCTGGTTGTGATCTGCTGTTTGCCTCTGATACTACTTTTCCCCCAGCGCTTCCTCAACCTGAGCTGGACTGGGGGAAGAGCTGTGCTGGTGCCTTTTTACCTTCCTGCCCTTTCAGGAGATCATTTGCACTTGGTATCTCCTGTCCTCATGGTATGTGGTAACGTTTTGGAATATGCTGAAGAACCAGGAGTTCTGGGGTAGTGTAAAAAATCTCAGCTCAGTGAGTCATAAAGCTTTCAAATCTTTGTGGCTACTGAGGAGAAAACCAAGGAGGTGGAGATGAGAGAAGCAGCCTGGCACACCATGAAGACCTTGTTAGTTGATTGGAGAGTTTCATGATCTGAGCCAACAGCTCTTTGTTTCATGATTGGTTAATTTGCTATAATTCAGGTGCTTGGGCCACACCAAATTAACAGGTGAAGTTGTCTGAACATCTGGTCTGTGTTTTCCTTGTGGTGAAGTTGGGTGGGGTCATTCCCAAGGGCGTCCTGGCCCATGCTGCACCCAGGTCTGAAGCAACCTCTCTGTGCTCCATGTGAATCTCTCATCACCCCATCCTGTTCGTGCTACCTCCACCACCAGTCCTTTGCGGGCTTTTGTTGTGAATTTGCTGACTGGAAGAGGTATGTGCTGTGTACAGCACCTGAATGAGAAGGTTGCTCCTGGCCTCTTCCTAAATCAGACAAATGGATGGTCTGGCCCAACCTGGTGACAGTCATTGATGAGTCAGTATTATCATGACTCAGTAAACTCATGGGCTGAGTTGCCTTGAGAATATTTGTGTTCAAAACATTGTCTTGACCCACTGAAGGAGCTGTGCTGGTGGATGGGCATGTTCCCACCCACTACAGCACATGCCAGCTGGTTATCTCGGCAGTGCTGACTGGCACTAACATGTCAAACCACCTGAACAGAGTTGTTCTTGCCTTGTCTCTTCCCAGAGGACATGCCAGTTGCTTTGCTTCTGATAGTATTTTTCTCATACGTCGTTGTGGAGCTCTCTTGCTGAACTCTTCTGGACTTAGCAGTGAGGAAATATGGCAGCATGTCCACAGTGTGGTTAGTAAGAGATGGTATGTTGCTTGTCTTTCTCGACCCAAAGAACTGAGTTCCTTGGTGCTCACTGAGCCTGGCGCATGATTGAAGAGTATTCGCCTTGCCAGACAAGTGGCTTCATGTTTCGCCTTCTGCATTCCTCTGTGTGAGCGTTGCATAGAGATGTGCTTTCAGCTACGTGCTGCTTACCTGAATCATGTCTTCTCTATGCACGCACCTTAAGCGCCTGGAAGTCAGGGCTGGCCCTCTCTCCAGGCTGCTCCACTGATGTGTGAGTGTTTCTACAAGAGGGTGAATGAAATACTGTGGAGGGTGTGGTGGAGGAGCAGCAGGAGTGTCCGGCTCTGGCTCTCATGGTGAAGGCGACTGTTGCTGCTTTTACCACCGCTCCTGAAGGAACAGTTTTCAGAAGCTGAACCCAGTGACCCACTTCCCAAGCTCTGGATTTGGGCTGTTGCCAGGAGTTTTGCTCTGAGGCTCTTCATCCCTTCTTGCACAGGCCCTGTGTGGAAAGCTAAAAGCAATGCAGCAGCAGCAGCCAAATGCCAGGAAGATAAAGAGGGGGACTCAATTAAGTCATCTAACCTGTGTCCATCCTCAGGAGAGTAGAGGAAAACACAGCATGATTGCCAGGCGTTAGTTGTTCTCTGCTGCTTGTTTTTCACATGGGGCTTTCATACCAGTCTCCCCATGACAATGAAGTAGGCTGCTGGTATATCCTGCTTCAGGGCACTGTGACAGGAGTGAGGCAATTCAAAACTGTCAGAATTGTGCCATTTGGAGGCTGATTTGGGTGGGAGAGAGTGCTGCATGAAACGCCAGCAGCTGGACTCTATAGCAATATGCAAAACTTAGCTAGGGAGCTTGGCAGCTTTTTGGGAAAGCTCTGTGGGGCGTTGGTTCCTTTGATGCTTTGTAGGGATGAGGATCAGCTTGGTCTCCTGATGGAGGTCCTTCTAGCAAGCAGGGCATCCTCAGAGATGTGAAGGTTGAGCATTTGGGGGTAGACTGTCAACAAGCAGGAAAGTGCATGCACCATTTTTGGACAGGAACAAACCCATACCCTGAGGCAGCAGAGCTGGGGCTGTGCTCTGCACCCAGGAAGCAGCTCTGCACAGCTTGGGTGGGGAGAGAGGATGGTACTTGTCCTGAGAATCAAAGGAAAACTGGAATGTGAGAATGGGATGCAGAAGGGTACTGTTCTGGGGTGGGACCTGCAGTTGTTTAGGTCTGGGTTGTGAGAGGGAAAGTGCAATGGGGCAGGGTGGTGGAAAGAACTGTGGCATTTTATGCCGCTCAGGTGATGTCTTAGCAGCTTGGTGCCTGTTACAGGCAATGTCTGCTAGCAGTAAGTCTTGCTCCCAGCTCCAGCAGGGAGGAGAAAGATGGGGGAACAATGTGGAGACCATTTACTCTGCCCCAAACAAGCAAGATTAATTGCTTGCTATGGCACGGCCATGAAGGTAGCACAGCTGGGATGTTCTCTGGCTCAGTTGTGTTGCATGACATTTAGCTTAGTTCTGCTACAGTTCCCGAGTGTTCCCATGTGAATGTGTCCATCACCTGGTTCATGAGTTTTGTTTTGTGTTTTTTTTTTGTTCCTGGGTACCACTTCCTTGCTTGGCCTCAGCATCTTCTAAATGAGTGGTGCTTAGAGGAGCTGTGAACTCTGGTGTGCCATCCTGGGCTATCTGTGACAGCTGAGTCCAGTGCAGCTGTTCTCTTTGAGGATGCTTGTGTGGATGTAAACAACTGTAAACCTGTTTGTGTAAAGCTTTCTGTCCTGTGGCTGCCAGGCACCCTTTGTGCTCCCATTGCTTCATGCTGCTGCTCCTGGAAACCACAGCACCTTCTTGCCTGGGCCAAACCTGAAGATGGGGGAGATAGAGCTGAGAAGGTGGATACCCTGGCCATGCCTGGGTTTCACAGAAATTGCATGCAAAGGACGCTTCATTTACTGTGGTTTTCTTCCCTCTGCCCCCAAGGCACTAGGTGTGTCTGGGCTGCGGCTGCATGCCCGGTGCAGGGAAGAGAGGCTGCTCTCTGCCTTAATGTCAGGTTAAGCTTTTTGGATGCATGATGATTTTCAGCTGCCCTATTTTGCTTGGCACTGTTCTCCTTGCATATCCTATGCATGACTTTCAGCTGCTGTGCCTCTGCTGAGGGACACTTGCCCAGCTTGCTCCTGGGCAGCCTGGTATTGGACCTCCCCCAGCTACAAGGGAGAAGAAGCCCCATGGTGCTGCTGCCTTGAGTTTTCTTCACCAAGTATGGGACTTCTCCCATCTGCATCCCAGTTTCTTAGCCTCCATGTGTGGGAGTCAGCAGGGTTAAGGCTGTTGGGAGCCTGGTGGTGCCAGGCGAGCATCAGCCAAGAGAAGAGCTGAACTTGCAGATCTGTAAGTCACGCCAAGGACTGTTTGAACTGCACTAATCCCTGGTGCCTCCAAAGCAACCCTGTTTACAAGAGCGGGTGCTTCAAACAGGTATTCTGACAGATATTTTACATAAGCCATTCGCTTACCAAAGCTCTCTGGGTAAGAGAGGTTGTTTTTGAGACCTCGGCCCATGTGCTGGCTCCCTGCTGCAGCATTTTGGAGGCATCCTGCAAAGAGGCTGGAGGCTTTCTGGGGACAACTCGGATCCGTTTATAAACTCCAGCTCCTTTTATCTTCTGTGAAGAGTGCCACTTGGCAAATTGCATGTGAAATAGCTGGTGGCTCTGGAGCCACGAGAAATCTCTACCCATCACACAGAGCAAAAAGATGTCAAGGAAAATTTTTAGAGCGTGCTAAATATTGTAATCCCTACAGTCAGTTTGCTTTTGGGTATGGAGCTGGAAATGAGTCTTTATGCTCATCCTTTTCTCACATTTACTGTTGTATTAAAAGCTGATGCTGCTCTTCCATTCACCATGTTCAACAAAATTTGCCATCTCAAGTGATGCCGCAGTGGTCATAGTTATGTTCAAACCACAGTGATCTAGAGGGGGGTGTGATTTGGGTTACGTAGTCATGAAATTGTGCCATTCCTTTAGCTGGCATTCATTTAGCCACCCTTTAGCGTGACAGCTTTCAGCATGAGAAAGAGAGTAAAGAGGAACTTTAACCTCAAAATACTCAGTGGGTAGATTTCCAAAGTATTGCTCATGGTTGCATCAGAGGAAGCTCTGTTGACTTTGCACTGGGGATGAGGCTGAACTGGGTGAGAGATGTGTGAGACACTGGGTAAGGGATGTGTGGTGATGTGTCTCACAGCTGTAGCTCGGTTGCCTCATGTCTGTCTTTTTTTCCCTTAGCCTCATGTTTTGGACTATGTCTTTCATTTTGATGGGAGTTAGGGCGAGGCTGTGTCTTTGGGGTCTGGCATCCCCAGTATGCCATGAGGTGTTGGAGGAATGAAGGAGGGACACATCCCTGGGGATGCCAAAAGCTGAGCTCCAGCTATGGCAGCGGGCTGTTACCATGCATCCCAAGATGCATGGGGTGGGGGGGAAGCCAAACAAAACACATCTAACAGTCACCTTATCAGATAATGTCACTGGGATGTCCTTACCCAGCCCCTGGGCTGTGTTTGGTGCTGCTAATTGCAACTTCTCTTGCTGCTGAAAGTGAGAGTTTGAATTGGCGCACTCTGGGGTTCCAGCTGCAGCTCTCTGGGACAGCACTAGCCCTATATATCCAAGCCTAGCAAGCCTCGGATTTGTGAGCACTAGCTGTGGTTGAGGGAGGTCTTGGAAAAACACCTCTCTGGCCCTCTGCCGTATAGCGAACCCTCCTGCTGCAAAAGGCTTTTGCGAAGATGCTCTGGAGCTTGAGGGATATTCCTATAAAAGTCCAAAACACAACTGCCTCCATCCTTTCTGGTTCTGGCCTTGCTCTGTCCTGCTGGAGTATCCACAGCTCTGCTCTCCCTTGGGTGCAGCGCTTCCTGCTGAGCCGAATTGGCTTGGGTTTGGGAAAATAAACAGACCTCCTGTGCCAGAACTGGGGGGAGTCCCAGGCTGTTGCACAAGGAGGGAAGGTTGTAACCAAACAACCCTTTCATCACCTCTCTACCTGGCTCTGCAGTGCTGTAATTGCATTGCTGTCTGATTTATAATATGCTGCGTTTGGAGAATAGCTTTATGTTCTTGTTTCTAAGTTCTTGTGTAACTCCAAGAGGGGAAACTGTCACTAACCTTTCAATTTTGTGCGTGGTTTTGTTTCTGTTTGGAGTTCCGTATTCTGAAAGCTTGTGGGATATGCTGTTGGGGATGTGATGTTGCTGAGCCTGTGCCACACATCTGGGCAGAGGAGCAGGATGGTCTCCTCCCTGAGCTTGTGGGATGCACAGTGATTTCCCAGCACAAGCTCCAGCTCATGCAGCACCCATTGCAGGTGGATATTCACAGCTTGCCAGTGCTGATCTAACCCCAAGCCTATTAAAAGCTCACAGGATCGAGTCTTCCCCTTCCTCCTCCTGCTTCCTCCCCCTCCCTCGCTTTTCAACACCGGGTTTGTGCATAAATCATGTAGGATGTGATCGCACAGGAAATTCGTGACTTTATTTATTTATTTATTTATTTATTTATTTATTTATTTAATTTGTTACAGCTAAGTTAGGAAGTGAATTCCACGCTCTGGGGTTTCAGTCTTGTGCTCTTTAATCACGAGATTCTGCATCTTTTCTACTCTGTTGCCTGTGACATGATGTCTCCTCGGCTGCTGCCTGCCCACAGAAACAATAGATTCTGGGAATGCTCTTGAGGGGCCTGAAATGTATGGGCATTGCCTGTGGAAAATGCAGATTGGATCTATGTTAGGTCCTGTTGTTGTTACTTTATTTACCACTTGGTTATCCTTTTCCTTCAAAGAAAAGCAAAGCCCTTGTTCTTGCAGAATTCATTACTTCTGATGTGTTACTTGGTGGAAGTAACATGCTCAAAATACTGCATTCCTTTGTGCATCTTTTCTTTATTTTCATTTTCTTTGTTGGTGGTAGCTTAAGGAGTATAATGGGCAGATTAACAACAGTATTTGTGGAGTAACCCATCTTTGTGCAGGTCTGGCTAGAAACCAATTAAGCTTGTCTTGATCTCTAAATGAGATTTTTGTCCAACGCCTTACCCAACTGCCTTTTGCATCCATTAATAGCAGGGTGGGATGAAAATAGCTGAATGTGTAAAGATCGCATGTTGGATAAATAAAATAGAGAGGCGTTGGTTGCAGGGAGGTTCTGCAGGATCCATGCAAACTGGTGCTTCTTTGTGTGGTTGTTTTATAGCTCTGATACTTAAAACATGGGATTAGGTATATTTGGCTGCTAGTGTGCAATCCTCTGTGACAGCAGCCGTGGGGTCCCAGGATGAGCTGCTGTGTAAATAGGGAACGTCCTGTGGACTTCATTAATGTGCCAGTCTCTGTCCCTGGGGTGAGACCGAGCTGTGTTCTGGAGCTCCTTGTGACTCTCAGCTGTGGGTCTCCCAGAGCGCCTTGTCCTGGGTGTATCCCCAGGTTGTTTTTTAGCCTGGGAAAACCCTGTGTCTTTGTGGCACATTGCATCGCCAGGCTGGGGGACCCTGCCTGGGTGGTGTTTGCTCCTGCAGTGGTGAAAACCAGTCCAGGAACAGCACTTCAGTGTGGCGGTTTTGAAGAGAACTGACTAAATAAAGATGACTTTAATAAACCATGCCTCCAGGGAACCCTTATATCTCTGTCCTGGGCTGTTTCTGCATCAAGATAAGGTTGCAGAGCAGCTGGATTTGTGCTCTGCTTTGGGAGGGGTTGGTGGGGGAAGGGCAGCGGGGCTTCTTCAAGGGTGCACACATTCATTATGATCACCTTCATTTGTAAAGTAACCACAGACAAGCCATGCATAGTGTAATGGTACCTCCTTCCCTGAATGCCTGGCGTCTCTGTCACGACCGAACAGAACAGTGGGGAGAGTGATCGTAGGGGAAGCGGGGGGGGGGAAGAAAACACCGGGTGGACTGTGCTCCCTTTGTTGGAAAGGATCCTGTTTTCCTCATCCCAGCCCTCCTGGCTCCCACCCACTGCTGCCTCCCCGCTCCAAGCCAGAGTGTGGGCTTTGCCGGCGGTGGGTTACAGGATGTTGGTAGCATGATCGTGTTGTTGTGCTCATGCAAGGGTGTAGCTGCTGCAGGTGTGCCATAGCATACAGGAGACCTTGATCCTCTCCTGTGGGTGTACAAACCAGCCTCTCCATGCACGCCCCATGCTTTGCTCTCCATTGCTCTGCTTTTTAAAGTTCAAAAGCTCTTAGATTACTTGTGGAAGTGCTGCTTTTCTTAATTCTTCCAGTGTAAAAGTGCCCAGTGTTAAGAGATGCTGGTCTAAAGAAGTTCTGTGTCATGTTTAAGCCCGTGTGCCACATCAGGGAGGATGGTCATCTTGTGGTCTTCAACATCTTGGCACAGCCAAACCCAGTGCCTCCTTTTAGAGGGGAAATTTGGTTCAGTTTGGAAGTCCCAGATCCACAGAGACTGGATCCAGATGAGGCAAGTGCCTTGTGGGGTGCCATGACAAAGGCAAAAACCTCAGAAAAAAATCCCAAACTGATATGACTTAGAAGATGGTTTTGGTGCTTGGAAGGAGTGCTATGGAGAGAGGGGGTGGGATGGCACCTTTCTGCCTTTAAGGCTGGGGCTGTTTGCTTTGTGGGATACCCTTGACTGGAAAGCCAGAGAGTTTTAATGTCATTGAGCCAGAAAATACTGGGGCTCCTCCAGATTTCATCCTGTTGTGGGGCTGAGCTGGTATGGTACAGTGATCTGATGTGGCATGGTACTAATGCTTCACGGAGATACCATCTCCTAGGAAGAAAATATAAAAATAACCATGCCTTTGGCAGTGTCTTTGATTTGCGTGAGACTGCAGCAAATGAGATGGGGGAAGAAATGTTATTGATGGAAATCAGGCAGGAAAAATGAGTGCTTTCTTAGGAGGCGGATTGAAGCAAAGGTCCTGAAGATCATGAAGAAAACGTCGTCACCCTCTTCCCATACTATACAGGGCTGCAGGGGACACAATGGAGCTGGGTTCTGGAGCAGTTAGAGGGGAGACCCCGTTGTCCCCCATCCTCCTTTTCTTCACTTTAGGCTGAAGAAGTGCAGCACCATGCAGGCTACTGCACCTCATTCCTTGCTGCGGCTCTAGGGTCTAGATGGGTGATGTAAACCCTTGCTAGACTGTATCCTGCCTAAGGCTTTAGGAACCTATTGTATCTGCTCAGCTGCCTCTTTCTGTGTATTTTCACTTTCAGGTCTTTGATGGAGCTGGTCTGTTCCTCCTTGGCAGAACATTAAATTGTGGAGCTAGGAAGAATAAATCTGTGGGAGGTGTGCTTGTTGGCAAACAAGAGCTCCTGGTGTAAACAGGCTTAGCTAATTTAATCTGCAGTGGACCCAGTCTCCTTTGTCTGCGGGAGCTGCCGGGTGGATCTCTGGGTGCTTTATCTCCCGAGGTTTGTCTTGGGTGGCAGCATCTCAGATTCTTCTGTATTTGACCCCGTGAGAGTCCTCAAGAGTCACAACAACAGCTAAGCACTGCTGCATCTGCTCTGGGGTGCCACTCTCAAAGCCAAGAGTTGCTTTATCTTTTCAGCCTTCTGTATTGCAGGCTTCAAAATAGCCAAGAAAGCAGTTCATCAGGAGAGCTGTAAGGAAATGTGGCGTTAGGATCTCCAATATTGGCAACTTCTGGGTTAAATAACCAGTGAGAGTCATGCAGGTGACTTGTGCTGGTATTTGCTGTAAGCTGGCAAACCACTATTTGCTATTTGCTGATCTGCAGTATGTGACCAGCTTATCCCTGAGCAGCTGGATTTAACTCTCTTATTCACCTGCCTGCTGGCAGCCCTCCCTCTGATGATTGATTGCTTCTATTATTTTAAAAAAATATAAAAAACCCAACCAAAACTCTTGGAGAAGGATAATTAAGCTGATTGAAGTGTTTAAGGGAATGAGTTTCTCTTTACTTTAAATAAGTAAATATATATATGTATTAAAAATCATGGTACCTGAAAGCATAACCTACTGACCTGCTTTATCCCTGGTTCAGTACACAGATGGAATGGGGAGGCAAACTTTAAATAAAACTAAAGATAACTCCTCAGCTTCTGTAGTGATGGCAGTTTGTGAGTTCAGAAAAGTAGAAAGTTGCTTTCCAGGACGGTCTGTGCTTTCCTGGCGTCCCAAGGGCAGAGCAGCATTCTACCATGGTGCCAGTTTTCAGCCCTGAGAGGTGTGGCGTTGGTGAGATCTCATCTCCACGTCCTCACGTGGACTGTTCTGAAAGCAGAGATGTTTCTGCAAGTACAGTCAGAAGAAGGTCCCCTGGTAAGGGTGAAAGCCACAGTGCATCGTGGCATGTCCTCAGCCCTCTGCCCCTTCATCCTCAGTGTTTGCTGGGCTTGGCTCCAGCCCCCCTCATTTCCTCTCTGCCATTTCTTCTCTGCCATTTTCAGTGAGTCTGGAAGTAGGTATTTGCTGGCTTTGTATTCCTGTATGGCACCTTTGTGGTTCGCACCTCTGATGTGACACTGACTTTAAGGGTGTATTTGTGCCTGTTCTGTATTGCTTTGAGTGTACACAGACAGCAGCTGAAGGGAAGTTGTGTGGTGCTCAGGGATAGTGAAGGGCTCACCCACCTTGTCTGGGTACCTGCTGTGCCACAGTGAGAGCTTACAGGTTGTTCTAGGATTGCAGCAGGGAGTGATATTCTCTCAGTGCTGCTGTGCCTGACTTTACCGATAGTCGTAAGGGTGATTTCTGAGACTGCGAAACCAAAAAGTGCTTAGCCCCGGCAGCCAAGGGTGTAAGGACCTGCACAAAGCACATGTGCCAGCTCACTCTCCCTCTTGCCTGTACTGGGAAGGGCTGACAGGGCTTGCAGCCTTCCCAGCTCTGGGCTTCACAGTTATTTACTGTGCCCCCAAGAGCTGTGAGTGGCGGCCGGCATCCTCTGTTTCAATCTCCTGTGCCCTTGTGCCACACCCAGCAACTCTGCTGTAAGGGGACATTTGCAAACACTGCAGTGACACAATACTAATTGGCGCAGGGGCATGGGGTGTGCTTTGGGGAGCAGGTGAGGCAGTGTGGCGTGGTGTGGGTGACTGTGAGCAATGGGGACAGCAAACACAGCTGTGTATGCCTGTGTGCCCTCCTAACTTGAACTCATTGCTTCTGGGAGTCCCTGCCTCAGACTGCTGCCAGAGATGTGGCACCCTTTATGAATCGGCAGAGATAATTGTAGTTTTCATGTTAACACCGGGGGAGTTCACATAAAGCAGAGGTGTTCTAGAAGACCTCTGCAGGTACCTCCCAGAGGCATCCAACAATGTGACTCACTGTCTTCACTGGTGTTTTTTTAAGTAGTTATCAAATTAATACCGTTTTTTAAAGGTCGGAGATGATCTGAAGATGGGGATGCTGGGAAGTGGTCCCAGGAGGTGATTTGGAGCTGTGAAAAGTGGTTTGAGCCATGATCAGCTGCACCCACTCCTGCAAAAGGCAGTTTGCTGCTGAGACTGCCGTGGAAGGGCAGCGCCTGCCCCTGCCCTCAGTGTTGAAAGGGCTGGTTGGACCGATGAGGGTGTGGGGAAGTGCCACATGTGCATAAAAGCTGGGGAAATGCTTTCTGCTGGGGAATGCGGGTGCTTCTCTCACCTTTTTGTCAAGAAAGTACAAAATGCAAGAGTATATTGCTTTGTCAGGGGGGCGGTGGTGGGCATCCAGCAGTTCTTCAGTCCAGGAAGCAGTTCATGTCTGGAAGCCAGTGCCAGATGTATGCTGTGCAGAATAAGGCACAAGTACATCTGGAGGTTTCTGAGCTGCATTTAACCACTGGAACAAGCACTTGCAGTAAACAGCCTTAGCCTTGCCTCAGGGTGCTAGGTCCCAGGGTGGCCCTGGGAGGGAGTTTGAGCTTGATAAAAGCATGTTAAGCTATCAATATCAAAAGAAGTGGATAAGATTAATGAGCTGCAATGCTTGGGAGTCTCATATTCCAGGAGAAATCACTCTTTCGGAACAGACACTTCTAATGTGGTTTCACAGGGCTAGAGGAGGATGATGCAGAAGACCATGGATCTGTGCCATGTCTCACCAGGCAGCCTCACCTCCCTGCCCCATGGCAATTAGACCCTGGAAGGGTGGCCGGGGCAGTGCACAGGATGCTATCGGTGGCAGCAGCCTCCATGTGCCGCCCTGCCTGGCATCTGCAGCCCGACACAAGCCAACAAACAGGTGTGGATAGAGCTTCTGTGGATGCGAAGCTGATGCCAAGCAGCATTTTTTTTACATGCTTGATTGTGCCTCTGTATTGTCCTTCACCATCCCCGCAAAGCCTGGTTAGAAGTGTCTGCTCTGAAAGAGTGATTTCTTCTGGAGTATGGGACAGAAATGGTAGCGCTGCAACCTCTCACTGCCAAGGGTAGTCCCCATTTTGTCTTGTCCTGTTGATCTGAATGAAGTAATTTATAAGGACATTTTCCATGAATCAGTAAATCCATGCTTGCTGCTGTGCCTGGGAGGTTTAATTTGCTCTAGATACTGCACTGAGTAACTCTGTCCTGAATTGCACTGCAAAGACCTGCGCTTTGGGTGAGGATGGGGATATGGCTGGATCCTGTGGGAACATACTGCAGGTGCTTGATGGTACCTGGTCCCTCTTAATTGTGGGCTTCCACCTTCCAAAGTGGACTAAAGAGATCAGGGAGGGTGTAAGTGCAATAGTTTTTCTAGGTATGTGTGCAGAGCTTGAGGACTTTGTCCATTTTACCAAGCAAATCCTGATGTTACAGGTCTTGGAGAAACTGAAGCCAAAAATAAAGGAGGGGAAGGAATGTTGGCCTTTGGATAGAGACCATAGTGTGGAAATCTCAGTTACAGGTAGGTGTCCCTTTCACATCTCCATGTGAGGCTTCCTGTAGAGAGGAATTGAAAAATGCCTGTTGCACTGCGCCACCTCCCTTTCCAAAACCTGCTTTTAAGAGCCTTTTGAAAGCGATGCATGTGCGTTTATAAAGCCTGAAAAAAGAGGCTTCAGGAATACAGCTCTTGTACACACAGAGAAGTCGGAGATGGTCCAGAGACCTCCAGTCCTGAGCTTGTTTTCCTTTCTTTGCCGGAGCACGGTGGTCTGTTGAGGCTGGAGCCATGGTTGTGTATACGTTCATCCTATTGCCTAGACGCAGGAGGGAATCTTGCTTTCTGCATTGCACCATGGGCTTGGGGTAGTTGCTGACTTGTTCCTGTAGCACAGCAGCTGTTTTGGGAACCTCTGAGCTGATGGGGCATGGACAGAGGTCAGCTGTATCTGTGAGCACCCAGAGCCTGGCTCTCTATCACACTCTGCCTGCCTGGCTGAGCCCCTCGGGACCCATCCACTTCTCCTTCAGATTGGCTTTGAGACTGTTTTGCATCTCTTGGAGGTCAGAGCTCATTCTGGAGAATCCAGAAATGTTCCCAGAGCCAATCCATGCCACGGCGAGTGGGTGTGTGCCTCATCTCTGTTTCTCATTTCCTTTGTCACTGCAGAGAGCAGTTGAGCTGCACATGGGGTTTCAGCAGGGTGTCCCTTCTTTTGTTCGTGTATATTAGAAAAGTCTGTGCATGTGTTTATATTTAAAAAAGATATATATATATTTTAACATAGCTGATGGTGAGCTATGCTGCTTGGGACTGGTCTGGTTGGGTGAAGGAAGGATGCTGCTCACAGCTGCCTACCTGTTGCATTGACATCTGTGTGATGGTCCTGCTGGTCCAGCGATGCTTGCGCATGGAAATAACAGGTGTTGGCAGGAAGCAATTGCAGACCTCCTCAAACCCAACTTGAAAGGCTCCTTCTGATGTGAAGAGGCTTTGCAGTAAGTCTTGCAGTACCAGCAGAGAGGCATCATTGCTGTTATTTGTATCTCAGCCTGGCCCAATCCTTTCCACGTGTGCCTGTCTTGCATTTTCTATCCTATTTTTCCTGCATGCTTGCTTCCATACTGGGATAAAACTGGTGCAGCTTCCAGTTGCAGGTCTTGATGTGGGCTAGCCACTTGCCATGCTGCTGTACATCCTTCGGGACGCAAGCACAAGCTCAAAGCATTGTTGTGCCAATGGCAAACTGGAGCAGCTGTATAAAAGCATCATTTAAAATAGTTGCCAGAATAGTTCTCCTCCCTTTCCTACCCCCTGTCCCCGTGTTCTTTGCTGGCACTGTGTCCTTCCCCATCCACAGGCTGGGGGCTGCCTGTATGTGTTCATGGTTTATGTTAGAAGGGAAATGTTGTGTACATAATTAAAACGTTTTATTGCTGGGTAGCAATGGGATTTGATGCTTACTGCTGTGACTCTTTGTCATGCATGAGGATGAACTGATTGATTACTGAGATTAAATATTCCCTTGAGCTCCACTGGCATTTAATGTGGTATGGGGGAGAAGGAAGAACATTGTTTTCCTCCATGGCAAGAAGAGTAAGGGAATGTCTACTGAGTACATCCCCTTGTCTTTCTCTGTGTGCCATCTTCTGTAACAGGCACCCAGCACTGGTGTCACGGAGCACAGTAAAGCAGGTGCCTTAGTCTGCATCCACGATGATGGCTGAGCTGCTGGTGGGCTTTGCTGGCTGCTCTCACCACTAGGTTGAACATTCCATGGCATCCCATCCCATTCCCATGGCTCAGTGGCATCCTCGCCTCCCTGCACCCCAGTCCTGGCTTCATTCCCTGAGCCCAGCAGCAGGGTAGACCTGCTGTCCTGACCTGTCCTTTCTCTCTAGAAGCAAAACTTATTGTCCTTATTTTCTTTTAATTAAAAAAAAACAACAAACAAACAAAAAATTCTTTTTTTGGTTTCAGTGGGTTGGGAGGAAAACCCCTGACGCGTGCAGTGGGAGCCTTGCTGTGCAGGCACAGGTTGGAGACACCCACCTTCACCTGCTTTCCTTGAAGTCTAATTTTAGCTGAAGGCGACGGGATCCCTCCAGGCTACGGCAGAGGTTTCCTATCAGCCTAGAAACACGCATGCAGACAAAAACAACACAGAAGCACTTAGGTTTATTCGGGTGATTCTTTTTAAAAAGGGTGTGACTTATTTCTGTGAGCAGCCCCAGCACACACTCTTTTTTTTTGCAGCAGTCGGGTATTTCAGGTCTTCCAAGATTTAATCAGAATAATTAGTTACTGTCTGTTTGTACCTTCTGTTTTTGTTGCAGGGTTTCCAAAGGGCGTGTTTATCTTCCAGAGTGCTGCTGCCTAAGTGTCACTTAATCATTAAGCATCTGATTTCCTCAAGTTATCTGTCATGCTGCTTATGTAAGTAAATAAAATTGAAAAAAAAGAAAGACGAGGGTGGGGATGGTGCTGGTGGAATCTGCTTCAGGGGGGTTGTAAGGATTTTTCCTGATTGTCACGGGTTTAATCGTGAGTTCCCTTTGGTTCCCAGCCCATCATGTGGTTATCAGAGGACTGCATGTTTGGACTGGCGCTGAAAGACCCAGCCAGTTTAATGAGGTTACAAACAGCCAAGCCTTCGTGTATACCCCACTAAACTGGCAAGAGTTGTGCTGTCATTTCAGGAGAGGGAAGAAAAAAGCTTTGCAGAAATAAAGGGCTTTTGCTTTCACTTGTACAGTTGAGCCTCCAACTCCTTAACCCAGTGATATCCCTTATAAAAGTCTCACTTATAAAATCTCAGCTCTGCCTGAAAATAAGTTTCCACTGTGAGTTTGCCAGGATTGGAGATCAGCTGTTTTTCAGCCTTCATTTGCATGTATAGTTGGGAGGGGGAGGGACAGGAGTGGGGACACATGGGATGGGACGGGTGATGCAAACATGTCCCATCTCTCTAACATGGGAGATGAGAAACAGAAAAACACTGCGGAAGAGGATGGGATGGCTGGAAAGCCTTGGAATGAGACACATGTGGTGCTGAACCCACCCCTGGTTCATGTTCGGCACCTAAATGAATCACGTGATGTTTTTCCTTCAGTATTTATCACCAAGAGCAGCTGAGGGTGGCCACTGTGCTGATGGCAGTGTGGGGCTGGAAGATCTTCTTTCCCCTTGGTTTCCCATTCTTCCCAAACTGGGGTGGTAGTGGTTGGGTGCCAGGATGCTGGCTTGTCATCTGCGCTTGCTACCTCACGTATCGTGTCTAGCATGCAAACTGTGGACAAGGGCTTGTAGTACATGCTGCTTCTGTCTTTGGTTTAGATCCTTTTAAATTAGAAGCAGCCGGTGCCATCAGCTTCTCTGCTCTCCTGTGTGGTGGGAACCTAAATTCTTGAGGTCATTAACTTTGTCTTAGCCCCTTTCAGGGATTACGGGATGCGCAGCAGGGCTCTGCTCTCTTTTCCCAAAAGAAGCTCATTAGAGGTGTGGGGCCAGGGTGAGGGCATCAGGGTCTGCAGGGCTTTAGTGGGTTCAGTAGACCCAGTGAAACGTGCTTGCATAGAGGCTAATGTTGAAGTCCATCTCCTCTCTGCATTTGTTGGGGTGAGTAAAGACAAACCACTGCGATGGGGTATGTGTTGGACTCTGTGCCACAGCAGAGCTGAAGCTGGGCAGGTTTCCCACATCGTGTTCCTCTCAGCCAGCTCCCGAGCGACAGTTTAGGGAGATGCTGGCAAATCCTCTGTCCTCTCTGGAACCAACATCATGGCTGTCACAGGTGGCACCAGGTTCCTGATGGCCCTTGCTCTTTCTAGTATGCGTGGGAAAAGTCTGACTTGATGCAAATATTCTTAAAGAAGGCTGTTGACCTGATTTTTTCCATGATGTTTACCCAGCTGGAAGGCTGGTGGAGGTTCAGACGACATCTCCTGAAGCGCTGGGGGGTGTGTGATATTGCTCAGATATTGCACAGATATTGCACAGATACTGCTCCTGCCCAGCATGGCCCCTCCAACCTCCAGCAAGCAATGCTGGAGGGGGTGGTGGATTACTAATCCCCATGCTAGCGGTGTCTGTTTGCCTGCTTCAGTCAGTCTTTTGCAGATCTGCTTGGTTTTGGCTGAGGGAGAGGTGTGGGAGCGGAGTAATAGAGCTGCTCAGAGTTGAGGAGGGTGAAAGCATGGAGAGGAAATGAGATGGGCAGCGTCATGGAGGCAGATGGTCAAAGGAAAAGGAGATGATTTGGCCTGTTTGCCTGATGCGTTAGAAGCTGCTCAGTTAAATAAAGCATTCACTAGGGAGCTACATTTGGCTTTTAAATATGACTTTGGAGCATGGTAATGCTCAGTGTTGAGCTCTGCTTTCTGTGGTGAGCATCACCTCCTATCCCCACCTCCCTTTGAAGAGCCTCCCCTGGTTAGAAGTCCACTTTGGGGCACAGGAGGTGCAGCTTGGTGGCCATGTGTTTCATAAAGCCCTTCCAGTTCTCCCCAAGCTCCTTGTCACTCCAGACTGCCAGTCCCTTGGCTTCTCCCAGTCTGGCCGGTGTGAGCCTCAGCGATCAAGTCTGACCATGGGTGCCCTCTCCTGTGGAGGCCACTGTGTGCCAGGGGGTTTGTGACTAACTGGCTCATCTGGGGTGTGCTGGCTGGTCTTCCATCACCTCTCTTTGAGCATCCCACTTAAGGCAGAGCTGATGCTCCTGTGGCTTTCTTATGCTTTTGCAGGATTGTGTGTTCTTTCAGCCCCCTGAAACACTCCTCCAGGAGACTGGAAAATGATTTTTTTTTTGTTTTTCCCTGGAATACCTTGTTTCTTCAATTGTCCCTTGGTGCAGAACTGAAAGTTCTTTGAGTACTTGGGCGTCCAGCTACCTGGTAAAGGAAATTTGCAGCACTTAATTCCATTTTCTACAGGATTTACATAAAACTATTTTGAGCTGTTTTCCCTCCTTGGGCCCCAGAACTATACACCCCTGTGATGGAGGATGACACAGACAAATCCTAAGGATGGGGGTTTCAAATGATGCTTGCTGTCTGAATAGTTCATCTCAGTCCAGGATGGTGAATATTCCATCACACCATAGCCACCCTGTGGGGACAGGCCATGTCCCCCCCTGCAAGCAGATTGTGACCACTGGGTGCCACTGAGGTGCCTCCGGGCATGGAGCTGACTCCCTGCTCTCACCCTCCACCATGTGCCCACCAGCCACCTCCAGACATGGCAGGGGAAGGTTTGAGGGGAGCACACACCCTTTTCCTCATAAAACTCCAAACAAGAGGCTTGGCCTGGTTTAGATTTAGATAGAAGCTAATGTTTCAGAAGGGCTCTGAATGGGATAATGGCTTTGATTATGGCAGTCTGAGATCAAGGGAGGGCTTTTAGGTTTGCTGGATCAGCTGGAAAATATATTGTAGTGTCTAGACTTTATCATCCTCAAGCAAGGCTTTTTTTCCTACTCTACAGAAGGTCTAATCAAAAGCCCACATAGAGTTGATAGGAGGGCTCCTTGGAAAGGATCCTGCTCTGTGTTTTCTTCGTGTCAAGAAGCAAGTTGAAGGAGGTGAAGATCAGCTTTGGACTTTGAAGGACTTCTGAGACCCTGCCTTACAGGGTCCTTTGGTGTGGGTGGAGCTGATGGGTCCTTTGGTGTGGGTGGAGCTGTGTCAGCAGTGGGGTTAGGAGGCTTGGGGATAGGGACTTCCCATGTGACAATTCCCAGAGCGGTTGTTTCTTCCAGCTGAGCAATGCTGAGACGTTTGGCTGCTGTGGTTTGGGTCAGCTGCTCAGACCAGCATCTCCCACAGCCATCTCAGTTTTGGCTGTGTTAATAATAACAAGCGTTCATGTTTGTTGGTGTTTAAACAGAACTTAAGCATTTCTTGCTTCAGTGCAGAAAATGTATGTTTTTCTCTCTTTCCTTTCCGTGTTTTTTAAATATTTTCCTTTTATTTTATTTTTTATTATTTTCCCTAATTCCAAAGGATTAGAGGCAGAGGAATGATTTCATAAAGTGCTTAAAATAAACTCAAAAGCCTGCCATGAAGGTGAGGACATCTAGCCATGTGCATTGACTGACTCTTCTTGAAAGCCCATGTGGCAGTCGAGTTCCATCACATTTGAAGATGCCCCACTGAGAAAGCAGAGGCAGTTTTTTTGCTTTGAAATGCTGTTTTCTGCACAAGGTTCTTGGGTGTGCTGTGGCATGTGTTGCAAAAATCATCATCAGCCATCTCCTCCGTGCATGCTGCAGTGCTCTGTGATGCTGGCACTCAATGCCTAAGGCTTTGGTGGTGTTGCAGCCTAGCTGTGAAAACTTCAGCTAGAAGCTTTGGAAAACATTTGGAAATGTTTTGGAAAACATTTGGATTGAGGATGTCATAGTTCTGCGTCTGGTTGTTTTCCTTTGTTTTCGCCTTGAACGAAGGAACTGCAGTTGGGTTTCTGGTTTTTCTTTCCATCTTTTAGATATACTTATTTCCAGGGATGAATCAGAGCAAATGTCAGAATGTAAACAGTTTAGTTTGAGAGGAGCATTGTAAAATAGTATTAAAACTGGGCTGGAAAAGATCTTGAGAGGTTACCTTGTCCCCAAGGCAGAGTCGGTTGAATCAGTGCATCAGACTGGAAGGCGATCGTGTTTGCTGGGAGTTGTTTTCTCATAAATTATCCAAAGAGCAGAGGCAAAAATCTACCAAATAATGCTGTCAGTAAGTGTGTGCAAGCCTCCCTCAGTTTATTCAAACCTTTTGTTGAATAAGTGTTGAAAATTAATGCTGGGTTTGTTCCCAGAGCTATTCAAAGTAATATTCCAGAGTAACCTTTTCCGCTCTGGCATTTGCCAAAATACTGCAACTTTCATGGATGAGATGCATTTACCCATAGTCTGTATTTGATGTTGAGCCGTCCCTGTTTTGCCCCATTTTGGAGACAGAACCCTTGAAGCCCCACTGCGACAATGAGCATTTTGTTGCTTGTGAATTAGACAAGAATTTTCAGTTCTCCAAGTGGTCGCTGACTGAGTTGAGGGGGGGGTAGCAACAGAAAGCCCCCAGACCCACTCCAACAGCATGGAGTAGTTTGGGATGCTGCAAAGCCAGCCCTGTGGAAATCAGCAGCAACCTGTTCCCTTGACATCTGCAGGTTTAGATAAAGCTGTGAGATCCTGGGCAGTGGTGGGAGAGGACAAGTGTCACTAGAAATCCTTTTCCGTTGATTGAGGGGGATGACTTCCAGTTGATTTCTCCTTCATCTTCCTCTATCCCAGCTTTGTGTCTTGAGCAATACATAGAAAAAAGCTATAGGCAAGAGCCCAAGCTTAATCCCCTCGCCTTTTAAAGGCACTGCAGAGCTCCAGTGGGTCTTTATCCTTTGCTTTATAGTCCTGATTTCAATGATGAAAGGTTTCGAAAGGGGTTCACCTGTAGCCAGCTGGATACTGGCTTGCTCTCCAGCCAGCATTGTATAGGTGTTAGCATCCACACAGCCCAGACGGTGACTTGTTTTCCTTCATCTGGTCCCTTCCCCAACCAATTAATAGTAGGTGATAGCAAATTTCATCCACTTTGGCCATGCAGCAGGCCCCCTCCCCCGCCCATCTGTACGTTTAAAGTCAAGATGGCTGGCATTAGCATTATTGTTTGGCCAAATGTATGCAGAGATATCACGGCTTAGATTTGTTACAGATGGGTTTCTGGATATAGTCTAAGGCACTCTGCCAGCCAATTTTATATCTGTGTAAAAGTGATTGGCATCCCTATAAATAAAACTGCTGTGGGGTTATAAATCTAAATATACTTAAGCATTAAATTATTTTTACATCTCAAGTGGGTTGCTATCCTGGGTTATCATAAGCAAACCATGCTTTTTGCATGTGTGTTATCCACAGCTCCAGAAATGCAGCTTCTATGGCTTTGAAATATTTGTTTCCCTTGGAAAGACATGTGTGTGAACTATCCATGAGTTCTTGTGCCATGGTAGGATGAAGGGCCTCTTTATAATCATCAATTGAAATGACCCTGTCCTGGCGACTGTTCTAGATAATGCTCCAGAAGTGCTAGTGGCTATCATTATGGGAATGTGAACTCTTTCTTTTCTGGCTCAGAAATGAGTATGGCTTTGCTGCAGTATTTAGTCCCGGTGGCCAGGTAAATACTATTTGTGTGGCTCCTTGGTGCTGGGAAGGATTACCCCAACAGCATCTCCATCCATATCCTTGGGCATGGAGTCTCATGAAGGATTTCTTCCCTCTGTGCCGTGGGCTGGGCTGCGTGGGAAAGGGGGTCTCATTTAACCATCCCTGCTGTTGTTTTGGCTATGGGAGCCAGGAAAAACGTTCCCCAGAGCAGCTCCAGGCAGTGCTGTGAGCTGGGGAGGTGCAGAGCCGAGGGAGAGCCTGGCCAGCCACCTACACAGCCAGGCAGCAACGTAGGTGCTGGTAAATCTGGCTTGGTCTTTGAACAGGCTTATGAAAACACTGGGAGCTGCAACCTCTGGTTTCTTTGGGTTTGTTTTCCTTCCTTCAGAGTATTTGCATATTCACTCAGTAAATGATGAAACATAGAGCACATGTGCCTGAGAGGCAGAATATCAGCTGCCTTAGTTTCTCAGTAATAATATGCATCATTGCAAGTTAACCTGTGATTTTAGCTTAGTTTCCTGATGAAAGGGAGCTCTAAAGTTGGTCTGTCCATCTGCTCCTCATCCTCTGTCACTAACAATTCATCAAGTCCATTGGTTGGTTTTGTTGTCTCTTCCAGGTTTATTTTCATCCCAAACATGTGAAGCTGCTGCAAGCTTTGCCAAAGCAGGCATCAGGTTAGAAATATGTTGTGGAGATTTTTTATTAAGGGAAAGGATGCAATGAAAACTCAGTTTGTACTAGACACCAGGGAATACACACAAATGTTACGAACATCCATGCCATGAAGAGTGCTTTAGTTGGATTTACCCCATTACAAGACACCAGAGAGCCCACGCTGCAGGACTCTGCACAGACATTTAGGGGGTGGGGGGTGATATGTTTGCCTATGTGAATTCTCTGATGTCTAATAAATATAAGTTCATCCTGCAGCCGTAATATAAATATGGCTTTTATTACTTAGGTTCACAGAGGAAAATCTCTTCTTTGTTAGTGTGGTATTCCCAGCGCTGCTTACGCCACCAAGTGTGGTTTCTGTCATGCAGTAGAGTTAACACAGTCTCGTAGGGTCTTCAGAGGCTGGTAGCAACATTTGCATATCTTGACCCTTTGCTGGAGCTGGTTGCAAGTCTGCATAACATTCAGCATTGTAGATGAATGTTACACAGCAGGGGAGGCTGGTGGGATTCAGCATTCTGAAGGTGGGAGCTGGATGATGGTGTTGAAGCAGCAGATGGAAAGGAGAACCTATCCAACTTGAGTGGTGGGTCCCTGCCCCTGGATTATTTCTAGTGCACAGTGCTTGAATTGTAGCTGCATGGTGGAGGTAAGAATTTGGCATCTGGGTTGTGTCCTGGAGGTACCAGGTGTGACGTATGGCTTGGACAGACCAACTGTATTTGACAAACGTAGAATTGAAACAAATCACCTTGCCTGGTGCAGGTAAGGGCAGAGATGACCTTGGCCATGATGTGACCCCTGCTGTGTGGCTGGTGCCAGCAAACAGGGAGGTGGTGGCCTCTGGGAATGACATTCCCATGGTCTCTGTGTCCTGCTGCAGACTGGTGCAGTAGGGGAATCTCTTTCTCCCCAGCAAACAGACCCTGGCTGGCATATGTTACAGGCTCTGGAGGCCCTGGCATGGGTGCTCAGAGCATCCATAAGGTAGTCTGGAGGTTATGTTGTGACAAGCTGTGCTCAGTGCTTCTGGGAGGTAGCTGCTGGTAGATGGGTCGTGCATGAGTATATCCTTGCATCACCTTACGTCTCACAAGTGGGAAGGAAGACCCTGAAAGACAGCCACCTACTTCCCTGCAGGGATATGACAGGGTGCAGATAGGACTTAACATTCACTGTGTTCTTGGTGAGCTGCCAAATGTTTGCATATCTGCCTGGCTTTTACTGGTAGGTGTCAATACTTTTTTCCATGCTTGTTGTTTTGTTCTCTGCTTTCCAGCAGAGCTTGAATTCTTTGCTGTGTTGGGTTGTTTGGGGATTTTTCTCCCTTCCCTTTCCCTAGTAGAGCACAGCTGAATTACTGGGAGCCCAGACTAAACCTGTCTATTACGCATTACCCGATTAGACGCCATGGTAATAAGCACTTAAATCTAAAGCTAGATTAGACAGGGAGCAGTCTAGGGCTGGATTTGCATAGCACGCATTCCTTTTCCATATGACGTGTTGGTAAATCTACTGAAAGTGAATTTATAGAGCGCTGGCATGCTTCAAGTGCTCCTGTTGATGCATGTGTTGCTCACCCCACAAGGCACTCAACTGGGAAAAAATGCCTGTGATTGCCTGGAACATGCTTTTTCTCCCTTTCTCCCGTCCTCTCAGCTTGTGTTGTAGTTCATGGGGATGAGTAGCTCTTGTCAGCCTCTAAAAACCTGCATTAATGGGGTTTTGAAAGGTTTTTGTCCATGAAGGAAGATACTTCAGTGTGTTCTCTCTTCCTGTGGCATCTTTGATGGTAGTGGAGTGAATCTGGAGTTTTCAGGTACCTAAATCCGTTTGTAGCTTCTTCAAGCTTCTGCTGCAATGGTACATGTCTTGTGCTGGAAAATGTTGTGAAGATCTGCTATGCAAAAGCCATTTGATTTCCTTCCCCTGTGGACAGTCATGAGATTGTGTATGATCTCAGGATCACTTTCTCTTTTGAGATGTTTCATTAGCATGTGTTTAGGGCATCCAGACTGCAGTGTTAATACGAAGCAATAGGCTACTGTGGTTAGACACAGAGAAAAATGTTTGTCAAGGTTTAGGACAGTGGCTAGGCAGCAAACCTGCAGGCCCTCCATTGTAGGGAGGGGTTCGGGATGGTGGAGGTTCAGGATGTTCTTGTTCCATTGTCGGGAGGATTGAAATTGAAGTGCTTGCGCTAAAAGCTAAGCAGAAGACAGCCTTACCCAGCCTGTTCCTGTGGTGACCTCCATCTCATGGCAAAGGTACCTTTGGGTGGCTCTTATATTGTTGCAGCCCCTGAGACAGTGGCTTTGCTTTTCTGTTTTAAGGGCTCTGCTAGCCATTTCAGGAGCCTAATGAATATGGCTTATCCTGCTTGAAGACTTTGCTTGGCCATCTTGAGAGTTGTAGCATGGACATGAGTAAGCATGAATCAAGGAATTAACACTCAACTCACTGTGCTTCAAACTAGGTTAGACCTGCTGGGCCCCACATCATTATCAGTGGCATTGTCTGGGATGTTGAAAGATCTGGCGAGCTTGTTAATGGAAAGATGCAGCTGTGAGTGGCTCCTATTGGCACTTGTGCTGGTAGAGGTGTTTCAGCTTCAAAGCTGCTAAAGGAACAGGGGTGTGGTTTCGGGTGTTAGGGAAACTTTCTCACTGGAGAGCTGGGCAGACCTGATGTCAGTCAAATATTTTGCCCTGAAGCCAGGAAAGGAGCTGAGCTTTGAAGGAATGTCGGAAGGTGCTGATCACCAGCAGTAGGGTGAAGCCTTGCCCAGGTGGCAGGTGTAGAGACCTCTGCAAGGCCCTACCACCACTCAGCAATAATGAAACCATCCCCGTGTTATCGGCACTGTTTCCAGCACAGATCCAAACCACAGACCCATGCTGACTACTATGAAGAAAATTAACTCTACCTCAGCCAAAACCAGCACAGCTTGGAAAGGGCCAGGAACACTGAGGACTGGTTTAAGGACTCGGGAAACTGATAGAAGTGATGGTGTTGAACATGTCTACAGAGGTAGCAGTGGGTGTGTGGAAGGGAGCTGGCAGACTGACGACTGAAGAGCGCAGTGCTGTACCCCAAGAGCAACAGGTGACATTGTGGCTTTCTGAGCCTGTGTTGTGCCTGTGATTGCTGCTAGGAAGGTACGCTTGTGCTTGTGGGTGCATATAGAGTGTGAGTAGTCCCCAGTGTGTGAACACCCAGACTGCCCTCCTGCAGTAGATGGAATTCAATTAAAAAATTCAAACACAGTTAACTTCTTTCAGGATGTCTGAGTTGCTCAGGGTCCCCTTGGGTCATTTTTTCAAGTGCTTCTTTACAGTTGCAAGGCTGTTTTGTTTTTTGTTTGTCTGTTTTGGTTTTGTTGGTTTTTTTTCATGAAAAGGGAGATCATTATATAAATGTGGACAGGGGTGGGAAGCTTATATTGTAATTTGCAGCAGGTGCAGTGTGAAAACCTGCAAAGAGAAATCCACTTGTATATATAGCCCTGGTCAGGAGTGGCCACTGTCACTGTCATGTTGAACCTTCAAAGGGTGGTCTCCTCACTTTGCTGCAGGGAGGGTGGAGAGGCTGATTTTTTAAGTGGCATATAGAGATGGAGGCAGGCAGGATGCCTGAAGCATTAGGGATGTTACATATGCCCTGTTTAGACTTCGGAGTGTCTGGGGAAAACGGATTTGGTTAAATCATTGCACAGAAGAAAAAAAACCCTGTGTATGTACTCAGCGTGTATAAATTTGGTTTGTATTGATGCTGCTGATGTTGATACGTTCCTGGATTAAGCATTAAAATAGCCTCTATTGATTTTTAAATGCATCCCCTTGGGACCTACCTTTGGCCCATCCTAGCAGTGATGGGTTGGATGGCTGCGGAGTTAGCTCTTCCTTACTCCCTGCCATCAGTGAGAGGCAGGATAGTTAGGCAATTAAAATTCAGCTCAGTTAAGCTGGGTCCTCTGAATTGCAGGTGGTGGGTTTGAGAAGCTATCCTGGAAAGCCTGAGTCTCGTTCTTCTGTGGCACAGGGGGTGCAGCTCCCTCCCAGTCAAGGTGGGCCTTCAGCCGTAAGCTACATTGTGTAGCTTGTACCTAGCAATAATATAAGCAATATATGTACAATACATGTATAATACGTTGCAGAAATGTAAGCAAGCCTTCCAATTAAATTCACTTGTTGTGCTCACCTCTTTTCTTTATCATGTTTAAATGCATACAGGCTTTTAGTGTAACGTGATAAAAATTGCTGCTTTTTCCCAGACTGGGTGGGAGCAGACATCACGTTGGAGCTGTTGGGATCACGCTGTGCCTGATGCAAGCTCATATGTATTGTTTCTCAGTGTTCAGCTGCTGAAGCATGGGGAAGTATTGGTGTTGCACTGTAAGGAAAGGGGCCAGCAGGCCACTTCTGCCATCAGACATATTTATCTAGGAGTTCTCAACTCCAGGTTTGTACTTTAGAGGGAGATATCACTCTGGATTAATATCAGGGTATAAAAATCTTTACAGGGAATCAGCATTGCAGATGGGTAGGCAGCTGACAGATCTGACAAATGTGTTTTGTTTGCTTTGGGCAGTTGTGGACTACAAGTTTAATGATATTCTGAAGTTTAATGACATCTACCTGTCAGGGTCTCTGTTAGGAATGACTCCTATTTACAGCAGCTTCCACCCAGTTTCCATTTTGAAAGAGGAAAAACCCAGCTTGCAACAGACCACAAGCTGCATGAACATCAATGGTTCCAGTAGTCTCACCTTAAGCATGGATAATCCTAAAAATCTCCAAGCACAACCCAAAACTAGCCCACTGGGATTCAGCCGGTAGCTTCTCATTGCCTCGCTGTGATGGTGGCCCCACGGCAGACGTGGCTGTGCTGATGGACTGGAAGCGTCTGCTGCTGAGCAACTTGGAAACTCCAGTTTGTGAAGCCAAATTAAGAGGTTTTACAAGAGGAAAAACCTGCCTGCCTTCCCCCTTGGTTTTACACTCGAAGAGCCTGTCTCACCCTGGGGATTACTGCTGAAATAGGGAGCAGTGAAATGGAAAGCTCAGCAGTGAGGCTTTGCATATGATATATCAAAGTCACAGCCCAAATATTCATTGGAGGAGCAGGGCTTGAGGCTGGGGGGAGGGGGTGGGAGGAAAAATGGGGGAATTAAAATAAAAGAAGCTTTTTATTGAGCTATTGTTCTCCAGGAAAAGGCTAATTGGCAAACAAATATCCTCTTCCAGTGGGAATACCGATCCTCTCTCCCTGCTTGCCAGGTTGTTGAGATTTTACTGACAAAATTTGCATTGTCAAAGGGAGTAGTCAATGCTGGGAGTGATCTCTGGAGCTGGGAGTATCTTGGAAATGCAGCGACTTAAATCCACATGATTTCAGATGGAGAGGGAAATATTGAGAGGGGAGATCTACTTGCAGTGGAGAGGCTGTGAGGTGGTCCCAGTGCCTGACATCTTGGGAGGTTTCTGATCACTGAAGCTGCTTTTTCTGGCTAATTGTATGTCATATGGGGGGGGGGGAACTTCACACACCAGTATTATCAGCCTCCTGGAGGTATTTCATGCTTTGTGTGAGCATTTTGCTCCTGCTGGGACCAAAACAAGCAATGGAAATGGAGTGGGGCTGGGTGATGAGAATGGAGCTGGGATAGAGGAGAATGCTTGCCTTGGAATACTCAGTGAGGCTGTAAGAGCCCCCTGAGCTGCCCAGAGGTCTTGCATACTCCCTCTTGACTTTTTTCCAGCCTTGAGGACTGCCTGGCCAAGGCTTGGCATCACCCAGCCCGGGCACCCTCAAAAGGCCCTCTGAGAGACCAGGTTCAAGCAGCAAAGGACAGCTTTTGTGAGGGACTTCTCTGCAAGGCTGCAGGTTTTCAAGAGAGCCCCTGTGATCCCTCCCTGTGCTTGACCTCAGCTCTGAAAGGGCCATCTCTGCCTCTGAGCCCCACCACAATGCAGCACCAGCAGCAGCTGTCTCCCCAAAACAAGAGCAGGGTGATGGGAGCACCAGGGGGGATGCTTCCCCGCACCACCTCTCCTTTCTGCTGGGTTTTTCTGGCTGACTTCTGACGCCTGTCTAGGGCAGGGGGATGCTCCAGCATCCTTCCTGGAGAGCCTCCAGCCACCTCCACCTCCCTCTGCCTTCTTGGGATGTCTCTTTGGCTTAATACATCTCTGACAAGTGTTGTGCCTGGATTTCAGGGTGTGAATTAATTGGGGCATTTAAGGCAGCAATATGTGACTTGAAAACTCTTTCTTCCTCCCACTGCCAAACCACCCCACTTTTTGGTTTGCTTCTGCAGAAGAAGAACCGCAAATCCACCCAGCTGCTGGAAAAACGCATGCATGCGTTTGTAGAATTGGGTCGTTTAGCACCCTAGTGAATATTAAGAAATATATATATATTTATATAGGCTCTCAAACTGGGTCTTTTCTGTGGTGCCACACTTGTCCTTGTTCCTGAAATAAATGGCATTTGCCCGAGCTGATCTGCTGGAGCTCCTGTAAGAAGCTGTCTGTAGTCGTTTAGAAGATCTGATGCCTGTACTCAGCTCATCACCGATTAAGTTTACCCTTTAAGTGGAGAACTTGTGACCTTCTTTGGTGTTACTGTCTAGCTAACTGGGAGTCTTTCAGCAAGGTTTGCTTTTTAATCCTCCAGCAGTATCTTCTATGCTTGGATTCGTCTGTGCACTGAGTTGTGCTGGTTTGTGCCATCACATGGGGGTAAAGGGCTGTGTGGGAATCCCCAGATGAGCTCCCAGTGGGGAGGATGGATGCAGCAAGCCCTCAGCATCTTCTCCTTGTACCCGGGCTTATTTCCATGCCCTGGGGCAGACATGGTCCTGCAACACACCAGCAGCCCTCCCCTGCTGGATTTTTGCTAGCTTGCCAAACTAAGCAGCGCTGCTCTGAGGATTGATTTCAGTTGGAGAGAGTTAAGACAGATCCCATCTCATCCTGCTGTGCACCACGCTCTTCCCCTGGAAAACTGGATTGCAGAGTCAACAGCGCGTGTGCTTCCCTTGTTGGCGAGCTCACTTGTGCCCTGGAGAAACTACTTGCAAGCTGGGCTATTGATATTCTTGCATCAACCTTCACCACACTGCTCTTTTCCCTGAGTAGCATCATCAGCACCTTGGGATGGGAGCCCAATGCAGAGACGCACAAAAATGTATCTTCTGGCACTTTGGCTGACTGCAGTAGATGTGTGCAAAAAGGAGGGCTTTTCTTGGTGTGTTACAAATTTGTGAAACTACTTTTTTTTTTGCCCTCACTGGTGAATATACAAGTGTTTACTGGCTCTAAGAATAAACTGGTTTGATTTTTCTCGCTGCACCCTGAATTTTACCATCAAGCCCCTGAAGCTTATCTGCCCTTGAGCAGATCAAAATGTTTTCTTGTGAGACAGCAGGCCCAGATGTATGCTTGAGGTTGTGACACGTGCCACAATAAAAGGGAAGACTACAAAGAAGAGGCAACTCATTTTAGGTGAGTGTTGAGTTTTTCATAACTGTGGCAGATGGGGTTTTCAGGGAGCAAGCTGTGAGCCTTGTGACTGCTGGCACAGGGGTGATATGCTGGTGGCCTTCAGGTGCCAGGCAGCCCAGGCAAGGTTTGCAGATCAAAACGGTCTTTGTTGGGTTCAAGGAGTATAACAGGACTACTGGGAAGTGGAAGGATGATCGGGTGTAATTCAGGATTTGGCAGGGGTATTTATAAATATGTGAAACCCAAGTCTCTGTGATTTGCTTACACTGAGAATTACGGCTTTTGTGATTTAGTGGTGAGTCAGGCTCCTCCTGGTAGCTGGCTTTCCTGCACCATCCCCTTTCCTGGCTGCTTGTCACAGGTGGATGGAGGAGGAAAAAGCAATTGTCACATGCCTTTTAGCAGAATGTTTTGGGCTTTTTCCCCCTCCTGCCAATATGTATGGATATCCACTAAACACAAACGTTCCCCTCCTGTGCAGCCTGTGCCTGCAAACAACTTTATGCTGGAGAAGGGGTTTTTGGAAATTGGCATGGAAGCTTGCAGCCAAAAAGTCATCCTGGTTGCTTTAAACAGGGACACCCATGTTGGGGATGCTGGCACCATGCTCAACCTGGGAGCCATGCTAGAGGTGCTGGTTGTGGGCTCAGGTCCTCCACACTTCTTTGTTGGAGGAAAAGGAATCCTATTTCTGAGCTTTTCATCCACACAGAGGCTCAATTTCAAAGCTTGTGTTTGTAAAATTAAATAATGCTTGGATCCCTCTCATTAAAACATGTTTCTTTGCACCAGCTTTGGTGCAGAATGAAACAGAGCAGTTTGTTGCTCTTGAAAGGGGTGAGCAAAACACTGTGCACACATTTCAGGGGGCTCATGGTCAGGACCAGACACTGAGAAGAAGTCAGGTTAGTGAGCAGAGCCAAAGAGGTTGCCAGCTGTCTTGGGTCCGTAAGGTGAAAAATCAAAACATGCCCAGGGAAGACTTTGATGCTTCTCAGCATCTAGAATTTGTTTAAAAAAAGGATGCAAGGTATTTAACGGGTTTGATATGCACCCCAGCATTGCGTCCTGAGTTGTGTGTTATATATGTGGGGAGAAGCAATGAGGGAGGGTGCACCATTGCTCCGTGGTGGGATGGAACAAGTGTAGTGTGAGTGTGTGGGATGTCCAGTTTCTGCCTTCTATGTGCTGTAGAAAGTGGTCCAGGCCACCTGGCTCTAGCACTTGGTGAGGGTGATGGTGTGTTCCAAAACTGCCTGCTGAGGCCACTTGCCTCCCAGCCACCAGCAGCCAAAGAGGTCACTTTGCAGCGATGGAAGAGAGTCAGAAAATTTCCATCCACCAAGAGCATCCCAGGCTGTACCGAAACACTGCAGGGTAGGGGGAAGCAAAGCTTGGCGTGATCCAAGATGCTTAAATTGGTCAGGGCTTGGCAGAAACGTCAGTGAGCATTACTGCACTTGCGCAGAAATATTCACTCCTTGTGTAGTGCACTGAAATAAAGCTCCCCATTGAGAAAGAGCTCACTCAGGATTTTGCATCTTTGTTTTGGGAGGGGATGAGAGAAGAGCCAGAAAAACGACATGCTAATATTCATATTTGGGGATTTAGCTCTTAGCTTCTGGATGTGTTTGGAGGCAGGTGTGAAGGGGAGCGTGCCCACTCCTTTGCGTGTGGTTGTACCCTTGCTGTGTATTTTTAGGCTGCAGACCGCAATGCTGCAATACTGGTGCTGGCTTTAAACCAGCTTGTTGGGGCATCGGTCACAGACAGGCTTTGGCAGCATGTTGCTCCATGTGGGCTGATTTAGCTTGCTGAGGAGGCTGTTGAATATGCAAGCAGTAATTGCTGCTCTCCTTTCCTTAAAGTAAAGGAAGAAGTGACACTGGGATCCAATCTTCTCTTCTTCTCTTAGTGAATGATCTCATTTAAGCACTGCTCAGGGCAATGTAGGCTTGATGCTTTTTTTTTAAGGCTGGGGGAAACAACAAAACTTGTCTCTCAAGCATCACGGAGCTGGAGCCCGTGTCCTCTGTCCTGTGTGGCAGCTGCAGTCAGTCCTGGTGGAATGCTCATCCTCTTCTCTCTTCCAGGGCTTCCAGGCTTAGCCTGTCACACATTTCCACCCTTGTTTCTGTGAAAACAAAGTTGTTTGGGAATGATTCAGGCCCATCAGTCCTGCCTTGAGATCTGGGGTTTGGCTAGATGTTCCCTCAATGACCATTCCTGCACTCTCTTCCCTGGCTCTGTACATACAGGGCAATTAAACTTAATTTATTCTGGCTCTCTCAATACTAAAGGCCAGAAGGCACCATTAGATCACAATCTGGCTTAAATTTATTGATCTAATTAGCACTCAGAGGTATAAATGGAAGGTGGGAGCAGGACACTTAACATACGATGCTGTGTGGAGCTGCTCCCTTCTGCTCTCCTTAGTGCAAGCCTCCAGGTTGCCAGGGGCTTTCTTCTCCTTGAATAACTGTTTTCTGTAGGATTTGAGAGAGCAGAGAAGGCTGGACTTTGTTCTGATGATGCAGTCTGCACTGTCTGCAGCTCCCGATGACCTGCCAGGGAGCCATGGTTTGATTTTGATCCATCACGTCAATGAATGTTCATCAGCTATCTGAAGGTTTAATACTATCTGCCTGGTAGCTGACATTCTCTCTCTAACCTTTTTTAGCTGGTTGCAGATAACCTACAGCCCACTCAGCCTACACTATAGGGTAGTTTGTTTTGTTTTCTTTTTCTTAATTGTTTATAGATAAAACTGAGGAACCTCAATAGCTCCAGAGCTGGAAGCAGCTCAAAAATACCTTGTTTTGGTTGTTACAAGACCAGGTTGGATGAGGCCTTGGGTGATACGATTTAGTGTGAGGTGTCCCTGCCCATGGCAGGGAGGTTGGAACTTGATGATCTTAAGGTCCTTTCCAACCCTAACTATTCTATGATTCTATGAAATCTAAAATAAAATCTTGCCTTGTAGTCTGTCATTCAAACTCATTGTAAAGCGTTGTCAGGAGTGTGTACCTCTGAATAGCAGGTGTTGTTCTGAAAAAAGCTTTCCGTATGCTTTTGCAAGCCCAAGTCAGAGCTGGTATGTAGCAGCAGGTTGTGATGTTGAAAAGGGGATGGGAAATGCCCCATAAAAGAGGAGAATGGGTATGTTCGCTCCAGACCAGCTGCAGGAACCGGGTAAGGTCCTGCTCTGTGCATGGCTGTATGCGTGGGCTGGGAATGACCAAGCAACCAAACTTGGCATAGCTGAGGATGTGCAGGTCAGGACCAAGCTCCCACACCAGACACAAAGCACCTTGCAGCCGCCAGCAGCTCAGTCTGTGTCCTGCTCCTCATGGCTATTCAAAACCCAAACCTGCAATTTTTTTCCTCCATGTTAGAGGGAGCGAAGGTCTGTGTACCTTTAGATTTGTGTTTCCCTCTCTCCTTTAGGAAAGAAAATCCTCAGCAGGTTCCTAAACCCTCCTAAGACTGAAGGGATGCCAGCAGGCTGTTAATGGATTTGCTGCGGTGCTGGCTGCTGGGAGCTGTGATGAGAGAGCTTTCATGGCAGCTGAAATTCCTCCGGTGGCTGCATTTTTCTACTTCCAAGATCTAAATGTGAAACCAGATTTGGGGCTCTTCAGGAAGGGGGACCCTCCAGACTGGGCATAGAGTTGCACAGCCTGGGATTTTCCTGCACGAGGCCCAGTAGCTGTTTCCAGTCGTTCATGGTTCAGCAGATGATGACACCATGTGCTAAAAACGTGCCGTCAAAGATAATTTCAAGAGTCAGATCATCTGTTAAAGTAATGTGGGTAGAACCAAAGTTTTCTGCAGGGTCCCTGTTTTGGGAGGACATCATTTACCATGCATGCAAATGGTGGTGCAGGGTCCAACCCTGGGTCTGCCTGCCTCCAGTGCAGGGTCCCCACGGGCCACAGCAGCTGGCTGTTTGGGTGTGTGAATCCTTAGTTGGAGGGTAATGGCTGGCTCCAGGGAGATCAGACGCTTCTCTCCAAACGCTGACCTTTTTCCTAAGTCTCTTTATAGCTTTGTTAATAAATCTGAGTCATCCTTATTTCAACTTTCTGCATTAACCTTGGCTGTTTGTCCTGTCTCTGAACATCTCAGCATCTTGTTTCGCAGTTAAAACGTGTGTGTGTGTGGATTTATAAGACAAATATTTAGACGTTTGGGTTTGGGTTTTTTTTTTTGCTGGTTGATTTTCTCAGCAGGGTGTTTCTCTGTTACCTCAAAGGTGAATCTCATCTTGTATTGTTGATTTGATATTCCCATTTTTGGGGCAGTATTTACCTGGTCTTTGCTATTATTGGTTGGGTTAAACACATCTCCTGCCCTGAGCTTTGCTCCCAACTTGAGTTTCAGAAATCAGCAAAACCTAAGCGACCCCTGGTGTGAGCGGTGCATGATGTGGGCACTGCATAGGAAAGTCTGAATTACTGGCACTGTGTGATTTTTTTTTTATCAGTTGAAATTGCGTCCTGTAAATATTTACTGGAACTCCAAGGAGGATTTATCTAATTAAAGCCAACTAAAACTTCCCATGAAAAAAGAGCTGCCCATAGGCAGTTGTTGGTGATGTTTAGGGACATGTTTAAGAGCTAGGGGGAGAATATAGGATATTTTCTCAGCTCTGCTGCCATTTGTGGCTTGAGCATCCTAAACCATGTGAGGTTTTCAAGCACCAAGTGACCCATGCTGGGGACCACGCACCTGGTGGCCCCAAGCACATCCAGCTGTTCCTGTCAGCAGCCTCCCAGATTTGCTCTACCCATGGCCAGACTTGAGATGGGGGCTGGCTTGGCTGCCACAGCACAGGGATGGCAGCAAGTATTTGCTGGGGCATGCAGCAGTGATGGGGACTAGGACCCCTCTCCCCATGGGGATGGCAGTGCATTTCCCCGCTGCTGCCACCTTTGGCACAAGGCAAAGCCAGTGCATTTATTTTAATTCACATGGTCATCAAGGTTGCCAGGACTGTAAAGTTAAATCTGAGGAGAAATATTTGGCATGTAAACGCGTTTCCATTCTTCCTATCCATGCCAAGCATGTGGGTGGCTTTGATTCCTCCTCCCCTCCATAGGATGGGAGTGCAGCGCTGCAGGGCGGCTGCTCAAGCCTCCAATCTTCTTTTCCCCTCAGGATCTAGTGCCCAGGAGGGAGGGACGCAGAGGATTTTGGCCATGGCCCCAAGGAAGAGGAGCGGCCGGGGGATCTCCTTCATCTTCTGCTGCTTTCGCAGCAGCGACCACCCGGAGATCACATACCGGCTGCGCAATGACAGCAGCTTTGCCCTGCAGACCATGGAGCCTGCACTGCCCATGCCACCGGTGGAGGAGCTGGATGTCATGTTCACCGAGCTGGTGGTAAGTAGGTTGCTTTTTATTTTACCAGATCCTCCCCTTTTTTTCCTCCCTTCTTTCTAGTTTCTTCAGGCTTGGTTTTGAGTTTCTAAGCAAGTTTTGGTGTGAAGGGAGCATCAGGGGCTAAGGCTGGGAGTGATTCTGCACTGAACCTTGAGCTCTACTCGTCCCTGAAGTCCTGCCAGTTTGGGGTGGTTTCTCTTTCTCATTAGAAAGCCTTGATTTCTTCAAGCAATGGCTGGAGGCTGGTCTGGCTTTGTGTACTTCCAGGGTGATGCAGAGGTGTCCAAGCCAGTAAAGCAGGTTGTTCCCTGTAGGGACAAAGTAATTTCACTTGCTAGGCACTCTGCTTCACAGAAATCCTTGGGTGTGGGCTAAAACAAGATTTGGAGAGTCAGGGTATTGTTTGTTTATCCCTCCATATCAAAACTCTGAAAAACTTGGATTAAAAAGAAAAAAGCCAAAAAAAAGCACTTTTATCTCCTCTAGGCGAAACCATTTTGGTGTGGTTTGTTGGACAGACCCAGAGTGCTCCAGTCTGAGCTGGTTCAGCAGTGAAATGAGGTTTTTCTATGGAACTTTGATATGTAAGGGGAGCTGTGAATTGCAATGCTGGTTGGTCACACCTCATGTTATATATAGCATGTCCCATTAGATGCCAGGCAGCATGGGTTTGGTGAGTCAAGCCACTTGGAAAAGGAGAGCTCCAGGTTGTATTTTGAGAGCCAGTTTTGTCCAGAACATCCTTCTCCATGGGTGGGCGAGACATCCAGCACAATGGAACACCTTATGCAGCATGGTGTGGATTAGATATCCCTGCAGCAGGACTCTTCTCACAGCAGTCCTGCAAAATGCCACCAGCCAAGTTTGGTTTGTTCAGGTGGAGTGACTGCCTCTGCTCTGCGTTTTTCTCCGCTGATAACTTGGCCAAATCAGATTTTCCTGGGGACATTCTTTCCCATGGAAAACTCTCCCCATGCCCTAGCCAAACGCAGCATAGGGGCATGTTGTGCTGCATCTTGGTGTCACTAGCCAGGCTGAAAGAGGCATCTGTGGAGGCTCACATGCTAGAGCCCCACCAAGCCTACGGCACCTCATTTCAGCGCAGTATTTTCAAAGCATCTCCCCAAAATTCAATCAGGTGCTTTTTGCAGAGGCTGTGCTATGGGGACCCCCTGTGTGCGCAGCATGGCAGGAGCACAGCATGGCAGGAGCACAGCATGGCAGGAGCACAGCAAAGCCTGGGACCCGTCAGGTCTGGGTCGTGCTCCATCGTGCTGCCAAGGTTTTAGGGGATTTTGCCCAGCTAAGGGTGAGAATAAGACTCAGAGGCAGCTGCTGCACCAAGGGCATGTTGGCAGCAGGGGCCATGCTGGCTTCCTGGAGACTGATGTTATACAGGGAGGGGGACAGCAGGTGCCCACTGTGCTGCTGTGCAAGCAGCTGCAACCCCCTCAGGCTCCCCAAAGCCTCATCAGATCTCAACCTGAGCCAGTGCTGAGTGGGAGGGAGGTACCTCTGGGTACAAGAAGGCAGATTCCCATTCAGGGAAGTGAATTTGTGAGCTCACACCCCCCCTTCCATTACAACAGCTCCTTCTTGCTCTCAGTAACCTGTTGGTGTCAGGTATTAAATTTCAGCATTAGTTAAATGGCTTGGAAAGCGTCCCACTGTTTCTGTATAAACCCACTGTGTAACACTTGAAAGAGAGACAGAGAAGGCACTTGGAGGTGCTGGGCTCATTTTTACACCTGTGGGAGCCTGATGCCACCTGGCCTGTCATGCTCAACTGTCTGGAGAGGGATGGGTTGTTCCCACTCTGGGGGACCAAGGGTTCCTCCAAAATCCTTGGTTGTCTCAGTCTGCTGGGTTGAGGGATGTCGAAGGGGTTGGAGGGGATCTGGAGGCTTTTCTAGCTCTTCTCTTGCAGCTTAATAGTGATTTTTCTACCCCATTTGTTCCCATTAGGAACTTTTGAGTGTCAAGGTGGAAGATTCAGGCCTGGGATGGGTGGTATCTTTGGGGATGTTGCAACCAGTGTGGACAGTCCTCCTGTAGAGACCAACAATCCAGCAAGGTCCCTGCTCTGCAAATCACAGTCTGCTGCATACATCAAAGGGAAAAACTCTTTCTTTTTGGAGCCATCCTGCAAAATATTCTCTGGGCATTGGGTATTTTTAAGTGTGCCTGTTTGAGTCAGGAAACATCCGTAGCGTGAGAAACTGGTGATTGTCTCATGCCAGCGGCAGCGGACAAGGGCCTGAGCTGCAGAGGGACGTGGAGCAGCTGTGAGTGCAAGGTCAGCTGAAGGCTCAGTCTGCTCTCCCAGTGTCTGTTTTATGGCCTGCTATATGTTAAATGGACACCTTGGATTTTGACTAGAATAGTTAAGTAGAATAGGTAAATAATTTAGGATTTTATTCCGTGGCCATGTGAATGTTTCTCAGAAGAAACAACAGGGAAGTAGGGGATGGTTAATTTTTTTGCCTGGGCACAAGCAGGAGCAATCAGCCTGGAAGAAATTCCTGGTTTCCACCCTGGTTTGCAGGGACGATGCACCCTGTCCCAGCCAGAGTATGCAGCAGGCAGGGGCTTTTCCCTGGCTTAGGACAGATGCAGATGTTGTTACTGTGGTCAATGACTGATCACTGCTTCCTCCCAGAGGAGCCTTTTCCCTTTCCGTTCCTTTCCCCCCAGCTGGGCTGAATGGGTTTTCATCAGGGTATTGTTGGGATGTCGCTCAAGCAGGCACCGGCCCCATCTGAAAGGCTTTTCTTTGTGCGCTGTCCTGCTGGGGCTCCGGCCAGGCTCAGCCACCCAGGGAGAGCAGGTGCTGGCAGAGAGGCACAAACAACAGCGAGATTTTTCAACAAGATTTACTGATTTGCAGCTCCCTTGGTTGGGACAAGGCTTTATCATTTCATGCAGCTCTCCTTGCATTGACACCAGTGCATCCTGCTGGCAGGGGGTAGCGGTGTTTGGTTCCTGGGGCTTTGCAGTGGTGTGGTATCTGCCAGGCAACATCCATTGGATTTACTGAGTTTCAGGAGCCATCAGTTCTCCCATAGGACACATCAGGGGGATCGCTGTATTGTGGGGCTGCTCAGCGCCAGCAAGGGGAAATATCTGGGGCTGCGCAAGCTGCCTGTGAACCAGGAGAACAAAGCTGTGCCATCTGCCACAGCTTCTTTCAAGAGGCTCCTGTATATCCAGGCTAACAATACAGTGTTTCTTCAACGGCTGAAACCTTGCTTGCACGCTTAGAAGAAAGCACTTGCAAAGCTCCACATAATGGTGCCATATGGTGGATCTTGCCGTAACAATCCTCTCTATTTTCTGCCAGCAACTAGACTTTCTACCAGATGGGTAAATGACTGATGTCCTTTATATCTGCTTAACAGTCCTTGTCACTCTGAAGTTTGTAATGAAATGCTCTGTGTGTGGTGGTGTGCGTTGGCCCCATGGGATGTGTGCTGGGTTGGGGGGGTGGAGGCACAGGGGGATTAAGTTTGGACTGGAGAGGGCAATGGGAGCCCTACCATGACCCATGACCTCTCTCTGGCTCTCTTCCCAGTGATGCAGGTTGCAATAGCATCTCCATCCTGGCAGTACGAGAATGATACTCAGGTGACTCAGACCACCTGTATACTCGGAGGAGCTGCCTGGTCCAGTGTGGCTTTGCTGGCCCCTGGAGCATTAGGTACTGCCTTTTTCTGGTCCTGCATCCTTGCTCCCAGCCTGCGTCTCCACCAGTGGAGGGATGGGCTCAGATGACATGCTCCTCCAGCTGCTCCTCCAGGCTTGTAGAATCGTAGAATGGTTTGGGTTGGAAGGTACCTTAAAGATCATGTAGTTCCAAACCCCTCCCATGGGCAGCGGCACCTTACACTAGACCAGGTTGCTCAAAGCCGCATCCAGCCCAATCTTGAACACTTACACGGATGGGGCAGCCGCAGCTTCTTTGGGCTGCCCCATCCTTGTGCCAGTGCCTCCTCTCAAATACTTGGGCTTTGAGGAAATTCCAGTTACTGCTCCAGATTGGGCTTCTCAGACTTTTCACCTTTGACTTGGAAGAAATTAAAGCAGTGTCTGTCTAGCTCTGTGTCTCAGCTGTGATGTGCAGCAGCCCATTTTTAGGCTAGGAAACCAGAGCAGGTTTCCCCAGGTTCCTCCGCCCAGACTTCAGCAACTGGTAAGTTTTTGGAGACCTGGAGAGGTGGCACTGAGAGGTGAGTGGCTGTGCAGTGTCCCCAGGCCCCTGGGCTCAGGACAGGTGCAGACCCTTGAGCCTGATGTTGCGTGGGGTTGGTGACTGCCTTCACTGGGATTTGCTGGTGGGGAGATATTCACACAGAGTCTCTGAAGTGCTGGGCTTTATGCCTTCTCCTCCCACAGCCTAGAAGGCTGCTCCATCCCTCCCTGCTGCTTTATGAAGCAGTGGAAACTCTGTAGCCTGGGGAACCGTTAAAGGGTCTCTGACAGCTTACAAGATATATCACAGCATTTGGTTTTGCTGTATGTGGGGCAACTAATGCATTTCACCAGAGCTGCTGTTGGATGCTATCTGTTAGGAGATACCATCTCATGTCACAGAGATTGATTCTGTGTCACCTGTGAAATGCTTCATGGTAGGTGCTCGGTCTGCGGCTTGCAATGCACCATGTGTGACTGTGCTGCAGAGCTGTGCCCTGCTGCCCTCTTGGTGTGCTGGGATGATTGCTATTTTATATGCTGCTTGAACAGGAGCAGACAACCCTAATGAGAAGGAAAGAATGGTGGTGGGGTCAGTGTGAACACCATTATGTGCTTGCTAATAGCAGTGCTGGATTGGGAGCTCGTTGCTAGCAATATCCAGTTTTACTTAGGAACTTGAATAATGTGCTTTCCCCCTGGTTTCTAATCCAATAAGGAGAAAGTATGAGGTTTTGGGCCTTGCAAAACAACATGGCTTTTAAGTAACAGCTGAGGAATCAGCTGCAAAGTCAGGCTTTGCATTTCATGCTTGCAGGTCAGCTGTCGTTTTTTTCCCAGCTGGTCTTTTCAGCATTAAGGACTTCAGGATTTTGAGAACTGAATGGTGGCCAAAGCCATTTTCCCCTATACCTGCAAAGAAAAGCATGCAGTTGGTACCCAGAAAAAAAACCCCGAACAATTGCAGTAGCCCTTGTGTCCTCGGCAAACACCCCCTTCTGCAGAGTCTGTCCAGGGCCAGATGCTCATCATGGGGCTCCTGATCCCATCCCACCACTGTGTCCCAAAACCAAGATCCCTTGGCTTATGAATCGCTTTTAAGGAGGAAAACCAAATTATTTGGTAATATCTGATTTTGAATTCACTCTGCAGGGAATTGTGTGCTGTACAAAGGACACTTTAACTGGGCTGCCCAGGTTCTGCTCATTGGACCTGCCACACTCCTATCCCAGCCTGCTGATCACGGTGCTTGTTTTTGTCACTTTGTGGCATTACACCCTCACAGATAATCACTTAAACATGTTTTGATAGGTAGGCATCTGATACAGAAGTTGCACACCTACTCAGCGAGAAAATTAGGGTTTTCTGCCTACATGTGTTCCATACAACTGAATGAAGTAATCCACCAAGGAGTCCTATATTTCAGCTGAATCGTTCATGTAATTGCAGTATCTGTTACAAGTACAAACTAGCGTGGGGGCTTGCCCAAAAAACATGTTGCTTCCAGCCTGCAGTTCTACAAAGGAGCCATGTTACAGCACAGTGTGAACCCCAGCTGGAGGCAGCAGGCATGTAAGAAACCCTTTTGTTTCCAGAAGAAGTACAGCTGAAGTAGGAAAATTATATGGTTGATGTGCTAAATGCTTTCCACTTTGCACTTCATAAAAGAGGATGCCACATCCCTGGGAGATGCATGGGCAGCTCACTGTGTGGCACATCAGTGACCTTAATTGGGGCATTCAGGTTTTTGGCTAGCACTGATTCCAAGTGTTTCTGGCACAGGTCACCATGAAAGGTATCAGCCTCATTGGATGGGGAACCTGCCCCAGCAGTGGTCTTCTGACTACTTGGTGGCTGGGTGGTGTTGCTGGAGTTACTATCAAGATTGAGCATGTAGGTTGTGCTTCATCACCAACCTCAGCAAGATGTGTTCCTGCAGGCAATACCACATGCCTGCTTCATGTCCATTTGCAGATACAAATAAAAGCTCTTCATCCTCATGTAATGTCTGTCACCAGCAAAGTCTGGGCATTCCTTAGCATTCAAGCATCACTGAGGTCAGCTTTTGGCAGCTTTGCACCTGATTAAGTTCTTAAAAAGGATGCTGGGTGTGACTAAAGCGAGAGTTGTGTGGAAATGAGGACCAGTTGTTCCGTACAAGCTATGGCAATGCAAGGAGTCCATTTCCATCTTATGCTGCCCATCAGAATTAGGCTGTAGCTGGTTCCTGCTTCCCTCAATTAAGATCATAGAATCATTAGGGTTGGAAAGGACCTTAAGATCATCTAGTTCCAACACCCCTGCCGTGGGCAGGGACACCTTACGCTAAATCATATCACCCAAGGCCTCGTCCAACCTGGTCTTGAACACTGCCAGGGATGGAGAATTCACAACCTCCCTGGGCAACCTATTCCAGTGCCTCACCACCCTAACAGGAAAGAATTTCCTCCTTATATCCAACCTAAACTTCCCCTGTTTAAGTTTGAACCCGTTACCCCTTGTCCTGTCACTACAGTCCCTAATGAAGAGTCCCTCTCCAGGATCCCTATAGGCCCCCTTCAGATACTGGAAGGCTGCTATGAGGTCTCCACACAGCCTTCTCTTCTCCAGGCTGAACAGCCCCAACTTCCTCAGCCTGTCCTTCATGTCCTGTGAGCAGAGTTGAACGCCTTGAGAAGCTTTCGGAATTGAATTGGCATGAGGCTTTGTAGCCACTAGTTCCCATCCAGCCCCTTTTTGAAGCCCTTTCCATGTGTTATGTGTGAAAACCTTGGAGCAGTTTAGCCCTAGATCAACCATGCACAGCTTTCCTACACAAGCATCCCTGTCAGGCAGGGGACATCTGAAGCCACACTTGACTTTTGGCTTTACTTCCAACTACAGTAGCATTCAGGAATGCCAGCAGCAGAGGTGGTATCTAAAAACCAATTAAAAAGGGAGCTGCTTCTTTAGATCTGTAAATAGGTTGGAAATCTGTATCTGAAACCTTCGTATTTCTTCGCCAGCTCTCTGTGGGTACACCCACCAAAGGACAGGTCATATCCAGCTGGGGTTGGTTGGATTTAATCCATTTTAACTATCACAGTAGTAAATAATGAGCCAATACATCTTGTCTTTCTGTTTTCAGAGTTTATATTCCATTGTGTGGAAAAAGTGCACTGCCCATCCACATGCAGGGCTTTTAAATCAGAGGGTGTTCTTCAGGGTAAAATAGCATAGATCAATAACTCAGGCTGGAAGAGTAGCCTGTGTTAATTAAAATGAGGGAAAGGCTTTCCAGTGATGTTGGTGAAAAGGTCACAGAAGGCCAAGCTCAATAAATTGAGAAAAAGTAAGTATATATGCAGTTATAGATATATACACATATGTATAACAACTAAAAAGACCTAGAAGCCTAAGTGCATGCTTTCCTTTTTAAATGCACTACTATTGGAATATGAACAACTTTAAAAACTTTTAGCCTATTAAAGTAATTAATTGATATTAAAACATTACATGCTGTCTGCCTCAGACAGGTGTTTGAACTGATGGGAACATGAACCAGCTGCAGCTAGAGTTTATTGAAGAGCGAAATCAGCTATTGATGGCCGTAATCTTTCTTGCAGAAGAAAGGAATGTATGTTTTATTACATCTGTCCAATGTGCTCAGATCAGTAACTGAAAACTGCAGAGCAAGGTGGACTGGGGTCTTTTCTAGTCCAGCACTAAAAGCGTGGGAGGTGGCTGACTGTGTAAGCACTTTGAAGTGCTATATATGTTATTCCTTGTTGCTGCCTCTCATTTCCTTGCTGTAAGGAATTTCCTTTATTAAAAATATTCATTAAATGATAAAGGCAAAATTAATAAAAATCTTCTATTATGATTATTCATTAAGAGATATGAATAGTTGATTTTTTTCATGTTCTGTAGTTCCACTGCAGGTTGTGGGTAAATTAAAAATAGACAGTGATAATATTGGCTGGGGTCCGTTTGCCTGAGGGGTTGTTTTGAAGTTCTCAGGGTACTATGGCTGAAAAGATATGTGCTAGGGAAGAGGTATTTTTATTACTTTTTCTAAAAACAAAAGACTTTATTCACCACTTTCCTGTTACAAAAAACCCCCCAAACCAAAGCAAGCCAAGATAAATCTGTGTATGTTGAGAATTGTAGTCGCCTGAATGAATGTTGCAGATAGAGGAGGTCCTCCAGTGGTGCAGGATGCGTGTGAAGGTGGTTAGTTGTTTGCACTGTAACAGCCACTGATTAATAGGCCTCCTTCTTCAGAAATGAGCTTTAAGTAAAATAATGAGCAAAGCAGGATGGATTGTGAGGTGGAGATTGTGGCACACCAGCAGGGTGGCAGGCAGTCTTGGGCAGGCAGTGTCAGGCAGGCAGCCGGCCGTGTGGGCAGCAAATTCATGGAGGGGAAGATGATTAGATGAGGAACTGGGGGGGAAAAATGGTGATTGCCATTTCCCTTGACACTTCAGCATTCTGGGATAAAGCAAATTGATGAACTTGGAGAAGAATGCCTGGAAGAGAGTGAAAAAGCGATATGACCCCTGAGAAAGGAAGCTGCTGCAGGGTTCAAGAGGCCATTATTTATTCAATTCTAAATTCCCATGCTGTGACAGTTAATGCCAAATGTTGCCCAAAAGTTCCTGCTTGTTTGGGGTGGGTTTTTTTTTTGTGGTTTGTTTTTTTTTTTTCCGTATTTTTTGTTTGTTTGCTTGTGTTTTGTTTGGGTTTTTTTCTTTTTCTGAAAAAACTTGTATCTCTCATGCTTTATTTGAGGATGCAAACCTTTGCTTTTACATACTGTGGTCTCACAGAAGTTTCTAAGCTCTCTCTATCTGTCAGGAGTAAATTCACTTGATCTTTATTATTTATTGTATGTGTGTATATATACATACACACACATACATATAAAACTAAGAACAAGCCAGCAAGTTGTAATTATTTGTTTTAATGTCAGTTAATGGCAATGGATGACTTCTTTGGTTCCCCTCATCTCCTCCGTGTGTTACAGTTACACAGTTTATTAGCCAGAAAAGTGCATTAGACTCAAGAGTTTTCACCTTTTTTTTGTACAATCTCTGAAGATATTTTGAGGGTGCAGACCTGTATGGTGAATTGTCCCTTACTTAATCCCTGCTCCCCAACTACTTCTTGCAGAATGTTTGGTGGCCTGTGGGATCTGTGGGATGTTTCCAGCCCAAACCATTCTATGATTCTATGTAGAGGAGGAACCTGTCATGGTTGCCCTGAAGTGTTGCAGCTGTGGGTGGACAGTGCTTGGGCTTACTTGGCTCTGAGAGTCTATCCTGGAGGTCATTTCTAAAGTCAAGCTATTGGCAGCATCCTTTTGGCCTCCTGCTGTTGTCCCCATTAAAGCCTGTGGCTCTTGCCCTGTGGCAGATGCTCATTGAAACATCCACTGTGGCATGGGCAAAGTGTCAGGAGCTTACACTGAGGAATATGCTGTGAGTCTGGGGCTGGACTTGATGCCTTTTCTGCTGGGAGGATCAAGCATTTCTTCCAGGCGCAGTGCCTCACTTTTCTGCTTGCTCTGGCTTTGCATTGAAAAGGTAGTTGGAGACTACGGTGGCTGAAAAAACAGAGAGGTCGTGGGGTCTCCCTCCTTGGAGATACTCAAAATCCATCTGGGCATTGTCTGGGGCAATGGCTGTAGATGGCCCTGTTGGATCAGGGGGTCGAACCAGAAGACCTCCGGTGGCCAGAGCTTCTCATACTACTTAGTTGCCAGCCTGGGGAGGTACAGACCATGGGAACATCTGCCACTGTGTGTCCTCCAAGGGAAAGGTGTAGATTACTTGACAAAAGCTTTGGCCCGTGGGATTGTTCTCGCAGCATGCTGGGCTGAGCCACTTGTTTCTAAGGTAGCTTTAGGAGAATGCTGTGGGATCACCTTCACTGGAGCTTGTGCTGTGTTCAGAGGGAGAGGTTTGCCTGGCTCGAACAGAGAGCCGTCAGCAAAGCAAGCTGCAGGGAAGTACTTTACTTCCTAGAAATAACAAATACACCCTGAGAATCAAATCTCCCTATGAGTTTGTTTTTGAATCATATTTAAATGAAGATTTAATGTGAAAACATGTTTCCTGATCTAAAGGTGAATAGTTTAACTGTACAGGACAAATATTTAAGAGTTGCGTATCTCTTTCCAGTAAAAACACTCTGGGCAGAGATTTCCTTCTGGTAGCAAAATGAGGCTGTTATTTTATATGCCTTTGACCAGATTCCAAAAAAAAGTTTAAAATAGTGAAGTTGGCAGATCCTGTTATGGGAGGCACCCAGGTGGAAGAGGCAGAGCTGTGAAAGGTGAGGCTACAGTGAGGAATGAAGGGTGCTGGGGTGATGGACACCAAGCCACGAGTTAGCTCTTCAACAGCTGCCAATACTGCTTGTTATAGCAGGAGTGCATGGCTTGCAAATGACCTATAAAATTAATTGCCAGTTAGAATCACCCAATTAGTGAGCTCATGATTATTAATTGAAGGCACATACGGGTTTGAGGTTTTGCACAGCTTCTCTGCCATGCTATAACTCCACCATGCTATAACTCCACCATGCATTTGCTGCTACAGGCTTTGTCAGAGCTGCATTTGCACGGTGGGCTGTGAGCCCCCAGGAAATGTCTGATGTTCTTGTCCTATCTCAACCTTTTGAAGGGCAGTTTCTGAGCACTCTGCCTGGGACCAAGGAGTACTTTAGTGAGTGAAGGGCTGGAGGTGGGTGTGGGAAACCCCATGCACATAAAACCAGTGAAGACCTGACACCTCACAGTTAAGTCACTGTTAGAGTGCAGAATAAGAATGTTTGCTTATAGAATCATAGAATAGTCAGGGTTGGAAAGAACCTTAAGATCATCAAGTTCCAACCACCCTGCCATAGGCAGGGACACCTCACGCTAAACCGTGCCACCCAAGGCTTCATCTAACCTGGCGTTGAACACCGCCAGGGATGGAGCATTCACAACTTCCCTGGGCAACCCATTCTAGTGCTTCACCACCCTTACAGTAAAGAACTTCTTCCTTATATCCAATCTAAATTTCCCCTGCTTAAGTTTGAACCCGTTACCCCTTGTCCTGTCACTACAGTCTCTAATAAAGAGTCCCTCCCCAGCATCCCTATAGGCCCCCTTCAGATACTGGAAGGCTGCTATGAGGTCTCCACGCAGCCTTCTCTTCTCCAGGCTGAACAGCCCCAACTTTCTCAGCCTGTCTTCATATGGGAGGTGCTCCAGGTCCGAGATCATTCTCGTGGCCCTCTTCTGGACTTGTTCCAACAGTTCCATGTCCTTTTTATGTTGAGGACACCAGAACTGCACACAATACTCCAAGTGAGGTCTCCCGAGAGCAGAGCAGAGGGGCAGGATCACCTCCTTCGACCTGCTGGTCACGCTCCTTTTGATGGAGCCCAGGATACGGTTGGCTTTCTGGGCTGCGAGCGCACACTGAAACCTGCTCATGTTCATTTTCTCATCGACCAACACCCCCAAGTCCTTCTCCACAGGGCTGCTCTGAATCTCTTCTCTGCCCAACCTGTAGCTGTGCCTGGGGTTGCTCCCACCCAGGTGTAGGACCTTGCACTTGGCATGGTTAAACTTCATAAGGTTGGCATCTGCCCACCTCCCAAGTGTGTCAAGGTCCCTCTGTATGGCATTCCTTCCCTCCAGGGTATCAACCAAACCACACAGCTTGGTGTCATCGGCAAACTTGCTGAGGGCGCACTCAATCCCACTGTCCATGTCAGGGACAAAGATGTTGAACAAGACCGGTCCCAACACCAGTCCCTGAGGAACGCCACTCGTTACTGGTCTCCAGTTGGACATTGAGCCATTGACCACAACTCTTTGTGTGCGGCCATCCAGCCAGTTCTTTATCCACCGAGTGGTCCATCCCTCAAATTGATGTCTCTCCAATTTAGAGACAAGGATGTTGTGTGGGACAGTGTCGAACGCTTTGCACAAGTCCAGGTAGATGACATCAACTGCTCTACCCCTGTCCATCAGTTCTGTAGCCCCATCATAGAAGGCCACCAAATTGGTCAGGCAGGATTTCCCCTTAGTGAAGCCATGCTGGCTGTCACCAAGCACCATGTTGTTTTCCATGTGCCTTAGCATGCCTTCCAGGAGAATCTGCTCCAGGATTTTGCCAGGCACAGAGATGAGACTGACTGGTCTGTAATTCCCTGGGTCATCCATTTTCCCCTTCTTGAAAATGGGGGTTATATTTCCCTTTTTCCAGTTGTCGGGAACTTCACCTGACTGCCGTGATTTTTCAAATATGATGGCTTAGGAACTTCATTTGCCAGCTCCTTCAGGACCCACAAATGGATTTCATCAGGTCCCATGGACTTGTGTACATTCAGGTTTTTAATATTATAGTGATTTTTTTACTCGCTGGGTACCACATAACATTTATATAAACACCTCTCTCAAGCATCCTGTAAGGTATCATTAGTTAGGGGTTGCTGAGTGATGCAGGACTGCAATGGCTGAACATGTAAGAGCTGGGGCACAATGAAATGTGCTGTGTGAGACTCAGAAGCAGTTCTGCAACTTTTTGGATGTGTTTGCGTGTTGTCATGTACCAGCACTTAACACGTTGTTCTGCTTTATCCCTTCTTGCTCCTGCTTAGGCTTCAGCTCAGTTTAGGTTTTTTTTCTCCCTTAACAAATCTCCAGGCGTGCACAAGTTGTGTTTTTAGGGTATTGGCATCTTGAAAGTGTCAGTGAATATTTTTCTAAGGACCTAAGTACAGATGTGCATGGCTGGTGTTTTCATGCCTGAATCCCAGATTTACATGGCAGGGAAGCAGGGTCACAGAGGAAGCACTTTCTTGTGCTTACTCAAACCCTCACCACAGAGTTAAATACTCATCAGGAGATGTTAGTCCTCTCCCACATTCTCGGATACACTTTTCCGTTCAGGTGCATTTTGTCTGGGTCCCTGTCTCAGGTGTTGTCCCATTTGCTGCCTTTAGACATGCAGAACTGGGGTGGAAGCAGAGCTTGGATGTGTGACTGGCTCATAGCCTGATGAGACAACAGCAAGGGACATCAAGTGCAGTTTTGATTTTGAGACATGGAAAGGTGCAAAGGCTTGCCCAAGGCTAAGGAGGAGGTCAGTTGCTGGATATGAATCCCTGACCTCCCAAATTGTAAGGAGGTTTGAAAGCAGTGTTCATTGGAGGAGTCCTTCAGCCGGGTTATCCTCCCTGGGTGCAGGAGCAGGAGAGTTGTCTCAGATTGGGCTCAGGTTTTCTCATTCCTCACTTCTTCCCAGGTCTCTGTTGCAGCAGCATGTTTATTTTTGTTGCAAGGGTGTCTTGCAAGTCTGCTTCCAGAGCTCCACTGATGTCAGTTCTGTGCAGCACTGTGGTTTGTAGAGTCAGTTGATACGTGGGGAAAATGTCAAGGGAGAAGTGAAGCTCCTCCGTGCATACATAATGGTAAAAGCTCCACAACACCTGTCCTTTTGAGGAGTAATTTCATTGAGAAGTTAAATCAATACCTGAAATGTCTGTATAAGCCTTTCTGAGATGTTCAGGACCGCGGTAGCTCTCCATCGCTGCATGTCGTGCTGGAGGGCCCTTGGGTTTGGGTTATAGCTGAAGGCTCTGCTGGCTACTGGGTGCAATATGGGCTTTAATTAGATCAGCTGAAATTTCTTCATGGCCTGCAGGTTTGCTGATGCAGGGACCCATCTTTCCCCATAGGCATCTTGCTCAGCCTTTAGCAAATGGGGTTTTTACCTTTGATTGGTACCCCCTGGAGTACCAGGGGCCACCAGCTTTAGTTGGTTAGCATTATTTTTCAGGCAGGGAAACTTTAATGGGTCTTCATGTGGTATCTTTACTTTTTTTCTTTTTTTTCTTTCTTTTAGCTGCTGGAATTGTGTAATTTTTAATGGGGATCCTCTTACTTAAATCCACTGGCTGGGTGGGATGAGTTGGCAGGGCTCCCCTGTGACCTTCTGCAGCATCTCCAGCACTCCCACTGCTGAACCAACACCCCTCCAGCATGAGGGTTGTCATTGGTGGTGGTGATTTTAAGAAACATCCATGGTTGTAAGATCAATGTTGGCTTTAGCAATGAGCCTGCCAGCCCTGACTGAATGTTTTATTTAGTTCACTGATAAAAGCTTTGACCTACATCTAGCACCAGAAAGTGGTGAGGTTTTGATAATACTGGCAGAGGGCATGCTGCTAACCGAGCCTCCAAGTTGCAAATGGAAGTGTCCTTTAAAATAACATCAGATAAACCAGTAAAGGTTCCAGCCAGTAAACACCTTTATCTCTGCTAGGCAATATATAGTCCAGTTTTCATGGAGAGGGTGTGCCTCTTTATGAGCTATAGATACTAGGAAAAGAGCTTTCTATTTTTAGTTCTAGAAAAACAAACCAAAAGCCAAAAAAACTCCCACAGTTTTCAATGATATGAGGGTGTCAGCAATGGAAATGGGCTGGACCACTCAGGATGCTCAGTGAGCAGTTATCTGTAGTGGTAAAAAAGAAAGGTCCTGTTTGAATTGTTCTTCACTGTACATGTCTTAGGTGCAGTCTGTCATCTGGAGCTCTTGGTCCTCTGTGCAAGGTTATCTTGTGGGCAGCTGTAACATCTCGATGGAAGTCCATTCGAAAGCGCTTGCTGTCTTTAAAAGCAGTGAAGGTGATGTCCCAGAGGAAGGAGGCAGGGATGTTTGCAGCCCTATCCTTGCAGCAGCTGGCTGCAGCTCAGGAGTCAGGGGGAGGTCAGCAATGGCAGGATGAGAATTAGCATCATTGCCCTGACAAATCAATAGTCACAGGGCGATGCTGCAGGACCGCTGCTGTTCTGTGGCACCGCATTGATTTACACTGCTTACTGGGGGGGTTATGTCTGTGCCGTCACCCATTTGTGTACTCATGTTGCATGTTTTGTGGGTTTTTTCCCCTCTCCAGGATGAACTTGACCTCACGGACAAGCATAGAGAGGCCATGTTCGCACTGCCGGCAGAAAAGAAGTGGCAGATCTACTGCAGCAAGAAGAAAGTAAGAGACCTATCTGCTCTGTGGTTGGGGGCTGAGCCCTCTCCCTCCCATTCAGGGTGGGGAGGAGATGTTTTTCTCTGCTGATGTCTGGGGAACTGATTATAGTCTGCCTGAAAGCCTTCCCCTCTGCTGGGTTTCCAGTTTGCTGCCATGAAAGAGGCTTGGGCATGGTTTTTGTCCTCTCACCAGCTCTTCCTGGAGGAATGCACAAATGTAAAGTGCACTAGAAGCCATGCCACCTCAGGTGATTTGACCTGATGGAGGTTGCTTTTAGGGTAAGATGTGTCACCCTTGGGGCAATGAAGGGCTCTAGGCTCGTGGATGTAACTGAGATACCACTGATAAGAAATGTGTTGATGGGAGTCACTGATCTGTGGGCCCAGCTCCCAGCATGATGTGTCTGCTCTGTGATGTTGCCCTGTGGCTATGTTTCTTAAGCTGAAACCATGCACAGACATCTTCCCAGTGCAGAGATATGTTGATGTTTGAGCTTGGTTGCATCATGCTTTAGATAAAGTTCAAGAACTAAGGTTTGTTTGTATTTCTGCTGGTAAATCAATTCCTGGGTGGTCAAAGTCTGTGGTGCTCTGTACAGGTTCACAGTTGCGGCATGCAGCAATGCTGTTGCCAGCTCTCATGGTCCATTCGGGATGGAGCAGACTGCCTCACAACCTTTCTTCCTCAGTTTGTTTGGGATAATTGTAAGACGTTCCTGCTCATTGCAGGGGGAGTAGACTAAATGACCTTTAAAGGTCCTTTTCAACCCAAAGCATTCTGTGATTCAGTTTGTAAATTCACCACTGTGTCCCCGAACCTGGCTGCAGGAATTGGCTCAGCAGCGCTGGCAGTCCCCTGGCCCTGCTCAAAGAGCACTCACTGCCATTAATGCCTCTTTTCTCCTGCTGTAGCAGTTGCACCAGATTTTCCAGCCATATTTTGGGCCAAGAGCAGGCTTACCTTGCTCATGTAGGATTAAGTTTTAAGCCTCCCATAAATACCCCTGAAATCCCTATATTATTGTTAGACAGAGGCCTGCCATGCCTGAGATTTAAATCAGAGGGGAGGAGAGATGTTAACAAATTACAGGCACTGGTCTGAATCAACAAGAAAATAGGCAGGGGATGCTTGCTCGTCACTGCCTGTCAGATAAGCAGAGCTGTGCTCTGGTGCATCTGGATAAGGGGAGACAACAGAGACTTAAATCAGACAAAGCCACGCAATTATTATTTTGAGTGGAGATTACATGCTGTCTAATCTCCTGAGGAAGGGTTTAGATGGGGCTGATGGTGCCTCTTTCCTGTTCCAGCACCTCCTGGCCCTTGTGTTTTTTTAAAAGCTGTGCTGCAAAAGTCATGCTTGCAGAGGGAGCCACAGAAACGCCCTGTGGCATCCTCAGAGGTCCCTGAAGCAAGCACCCATCCAAGGCTTGATCCTGGCTGCCATAATGCTCTGGTCCTCGTTCTTCTCCTTCCCTATTTGTGATGGCATTTCTGTGAGCTGCAGAGTGTACATGCCACTGCTTGCTATGAAGGAGATGTACTGGTGGAGACTAATGCTTTTCTCCTGCTTTTTAAATAAAAATGAGCAAGACCATATCAAAAGAGGCTCCTGCAGTGGAAGAAACCAGGACTCACGTGGGCTGGAGGTCATGTCTCTAGGCATGGCAGGCTCTAGGCAGTCCTGCTTCTGTGTGATGAGGCTACCCCAGCAGCCTATGGTATCCTACTGTGTACATATGTTTTTATGAGGACAAATCACTTACATGGTTTCTTGGCATCAAGGAGAGGGGCTGGGCTTCTCCAGCTGTGAGCAGTGGCTGGGATTTGGCTGAGGTAGTAAAGCTGGAGATGGGACAGTGGTCCTGCCTGCCTTGGCTGCAGTCTCTGTGTTGATTTGAAATGCCCAGGGTGTACCCAAACCCTTTGGTCTGCCTGTGTTTAGTAGCATATTGTTGTTTGAGATGATGGTAACACCCGGTTTCACCTGGGGAGTCCCAAGGCACTGGCAAAGGTCATCCATCGCAGGCAGCTGCCTGACTTACCAAGCATCCAAAATTGTCCCCTGAGCGGTTTCTTTCCTCTTTCCTCTGCTGCCAGTTTTGGATTCTGTTGGAAAAAGACTGTAAAAAATGAGGTGACTTCAGTCAGAGTCTCAAAGCCCCCAGTTTGTGATATTCCTAATTTTTAGCATTTTCCCTGTTTTCCTTGTGGTTGCTGTGCTCCCTCCGCAATGGCTGAGACCAGTAGCAATGACCTGTGCCTCAAAAGAGCAGCATGAGGCCGGACAGAAACGCTGCCCAGCCTTCTCCTGATTCCTCAAAACCCAGCTTTGCTGGGCTCCAGAATATCTTATGCTATGGCCATAGCCCATGCAGCCAGGGTACTCTCCTGCATCCATTGATGGCAAAGGTGTGTGCAGCACAGAAAGCATCTGAATATCTGTCTGTTGAGCACATTCCCTGCTGTCATGTGCTGTGTTTGATGCTTCTGCTTTGCCTTTGGTGTCATCCACCATACTCTGCTCTTCAGAGCACATGACAGTTGTGGCATGTTTTATATATTCCCATGATGGGCAAGGTGTGGTAAAAGGTGACCAAAATGAGACATTTTGTTGTGGTGGGTTGTCCTGGAAAGGGACCTGGCAGCAGCTGGCCTTGGCAATGCTTGTTGAGAGGATATAAGGGAAAACTGGCTATTCCCCAGGCATGTTTCCTTCGCTGGAGTATTTCTCCCTGGCCTGCAGCCCCATATCCTGGTTTCTCTGCCCTGCAAGCAGCTGTTTTTATCCCAGCCCACAGTATCAGCTTGGTAGTGTGAAGGTTTTGTCCTCCCCGATTCTCCATCCATGGAGACACTGGGTCTGACCTTGGCTCTGCCCCTGTTTGGAGCGGGAGGTTTCAGTAGATGAGCTCTTCATGGTCCTACCCCACCTACATCAGCCTGTGATGCTTGGGGTAGGGCAGAGAGATCAAAAGCATCTCATGATGGGGGTTGGCAAGCTGGTTGGCAGCAACCTGAATGGGAACTGAAGTCAGTCCAGCAGCTGTGCAGTGTGTGGGTCAGGAGTAAGATTTAAAGATTATTAGAGACCTTCTTTGAAGTTGTCAGCCCTATCTACAGCTGTAATAAAGCAGGGAACTGCAAAGGTAGGGATGCATTAATGGTGGGATTAAATCTGTTTTTAGAAGTGGTATTTCTGGACCATGACTCTTTTCATACCTTATCCTGAAATATTTCACTCCCTGCTGGTCCTGCTCTCCAGGAGAGGATATTGCTCAGAAGCACAGGGAGGAAGCAGGAGGGTTTCCAGCTTTACTATTTTTTTGGCTGTGGGTTTGCTTCAGTGGAAGAGGATGACTCAGGATGGCCTTTGTCAGGAAGCCATGCTCCAAAGGGAGTTAATAATTAACACTTTGCTCTTAGTTTGTAGCAGGAGGTTTGGTTACTGCCAGCCATACTGCTAGTATGGCTGGCAGTAATGGCATCCATCAAGCTATTAAACCAGCTTGATGGGTGATCTTTATGAGCCTCAAAATCTGGGTAGATAAAGGGGTGTTCAGGTAGCGGCGCAGCATAAATAACTGGGTGGAAGGGTTTGGTATCGAAAACCAACTCTTACAAATGCAGAGTCTGGCTCTCTCCCCCTCCCTTTTGCTTTGTCCAAGCTCTCTGAGTATCTGTAAAGCTAGGGTAGGGAAGAAATGACCTGCAGGGATGTGAAGTGATGCTGTACTCATTAAGCTTGTGTTGAAAACCTGCTGGCATAGCTGACATTGGCTGCATACCTCTCAGCAGTGTTAAGCTGTCCCCCACAAGCAACACTTGCATCTAAAATTTGCCACACATCCGATAGAAAACCAGGATCCCTTTGCGTTAGGAGAACTCAGTGGTTGTGGTGCTTTTGCAGAGAATGAGGAATAATGTGATAAATAGGGGAACGAATGATGGCTCTCCAATAGTACTATTATTTCCCAGACAGACAGCCTCTTTCTCCTCCAACTGTGACTTTTCACCCACTCCTTCCAGAGACCTTCTCTTTCCACATTGCTCTTCCGCTTGTCCTGCTCAGTCCTGCAGCTCATTCATGGGACTGGTGTTGCTATTTCCTTTGTTTAAAAACCATACCTTTTAATTTAATTTCTTTTTCCTACAGTAACAGAACTAAGAGCAAAAGCCAACAAAGATGGCATGCAAGGGGAGGAGGAAGAAATATCTTGGCATTTTGCCATGCTCCTGGGTCACCTGGGATGGATGAGAAGTGTTTCATAGCCCCTGGGAATCCAGATATACCTGCTGTTATTGAAGCAGCAGGTTGAAATATCATCTCGGGTGTCATTTTCTCAGGCTGACCAAGAGAAACAGGCTCTTTGCATGGCTGGGGGTATTTTTCAATAGGAAATATTTATAGTTTGTGTCTTTAAAGGTAATTACCTTTTTAGTTCCAATCACAACATGCTTTTGTTTAAGCAAGGTTTTTCTCCCTCTCCAGCCAAAAAATGCATCTGTTAGCAATCTTTTTGGATTTTAAAGTGAAGCTTTTCAAACAGTGAACCAGCTGACTATGAAAGGCATCTGGTCATGCTACATATGCTTATGGGAGCATAATTTTTAAACACTGGGAAATGTGTAAGAGGGCATGTGTGTATTTGTAGAGAGGGTATAGGAAGTGTTAGAATATGGAAAACTGGAGTGGTCTGGGATGGGACAGTTTGGACCCTGAGATCCCAGCGTGGAGAGAACCTGATGAAGTTACAGCCCTTTGCAGCATTGCTCCAAGGAGAAGCAGCTTTAGTTGCATCATTGAGGTTTTGTTTCAAGGAAACCCAGGTGAGCCAAGCAGCTGGATGGACAAGAAAGAACCAAGGAATGCTTTGGGCTAAAACCTCCACTGAGACACAACTGGCAAAACATTGGCTGTGTTGATAGAGATGGGTTGGATTTAAGCTTCCCGTGCAGGCTGCAGACCAGTTGGATTTAAAGCACATCTGCACCACTGTCTGCTTCTTTTTCTACCTTGCGAACAGCATCCAGGTGGATCAGTGGCAGCAGGCAGGGAGTGGATGCTTGCCAAAAAGTGCTGGGCTACCAGCTGCCACCAGTTTTCCCTTGCTCTGCCATCACAGAGCAGCAAGGGATGGGGGAACACTGCAAAATTCCCTTCTGACTTGGTTTCACCTTGAAGGATCTAACCTGGTGTGTTGGACATCAGGTCGGGGGAAGCTGGCCAGCTGCCCTCCAGGGCTCAGTTGGAACAGCTTCAGATCCATCACCACCCCAATGGGCCATGAGTGTGGGAAGGAGGCTGCTGGATCAGATGGAGATGTCACCTGCAGGCTGGGCATCTAAAAGGTGTCACTAGAAGCTTGATTTGGAACTAAAGCAGTCGTAAGTAAGCATTAAGGATCTTTATAGCTGTCTTTCTCCTCACTGCCATGGGGACACACTGTGAGCAGGAAGGTGCTCCCCACAGCTGGGTTCTTGCAGGTCAAAATGGCAGGAGCTCATGGAGATGCACCTTCCAGGTGTAAATAACAAAGTGCCCAAATGGAGCCAAGACTGGCCTTCAAACTGCTTTCAAGCCACTGCTGGCTGAGCCACCACCTCCTCTGTTCTGCTGCCCAGTGTCCCAAGCACACTTCCCAGCAGGAAGAGCAAGGGCGTTCTAGCTGTGGGAGCTGCCGACACCCCAGTGTGCAGAAGCCACACTCCACAGGCTGTGGAAGCATCTGGTTTGTAGCCAAGATGTGTCAGGTTTGGGGAGCATGAAATCTCCCTGGGAAGAGCAAAGAAATGGCTGGAGCTGGCAGATTGGTGACCTTCACTTGGAGAAGCTCTGGCTAATGAGGCGTCTTGACTGGCCGCTTCTTTCCCTGCGGCACCTGGCACCGGTGGAGGGGATGGAGCTTCTTCATCGGGTTCACACCACAGCACACACCCCCCACTGCCACCGCAGTGTGAAACAGCTGAGCCACAGCAGCTTCCATCAGCCCTGTGCACGGAGCTCAGGGCAAGGGGGCAGCGGAGGTGAGGAGAGGGCACTGTGATGCCAGGGCTGCAGTGATGTGATGTGTGGGTTTGCCAGTCCCTGGAAGGAAGAAGTGGGTATTGTGGAGAGTGGGTGCAAATGAGGAGAGGGGCAGGGCAAAGATTTCCCCGACTGCCCGACTTTGGCATTTCCTGATTTTTTGCAGCACAGCAGTCTGCAATGGTGTGTTGGGGCCACTTCCCCGAGGACAGCAAGAGATGTTCATACAAATGTTACAGATGAGAAGGGATATCCGTCCCTGCATTGTGCAATTACAGCCATCAGCCTGCCTCTAAAAGAGCAGCTCGTAGTAAGCTACAGCATGGCACTAGGCTGTCAGCAGGGTTCCGATCAGCTCTCACTTGAGAGCCAACACAACAAAGACCTAAACACGGTGCAGAGAGGAAGGAATTGAGTGATGTTTATTTCCCCAGTGCTGGTTAGAAAGGATGCAGTGGCCCTGGAGAGCTGATGGTGGTGGTACTCAGCTCTGCATATGAGCATCCATCCCTTGTTGAAGGCAGGCTGCAGTACGCACAACCCCAAAACCCATCCTGGGTGCTGGGAAACCATCTTACAAATACACCCTTTCAAACCATTATTCCCAGAGAGGTTCCTTCCTCCTCCTGACTCTGAGCAAATACTTGTGAGTCACTTCCCTCCAGGCTCATCCCTTTGTCAGATTTCTTTACCACCACCGGAATGCACTAAAGGACACTTACCAGTGTGCTGTAGACCATTACCCACTATAATTACCACTGAGCAATGTCCTGCAGTGAGCTGGGAGAAGCCCGTGTCCTGATCTTTGCCGGCTTTATTGTGCAGTCCCCTTTTGCCTGGGAAGCTGCTTTCCAGTGAGCCTGGGCTGCCACTCATCTGAATTAATGAGGTTCTGCTGCACTTAATTGAAAGTGCTCTGTAAATTGGGGGTTTCAGGGAGGAAATGCAAGAGCCCGAGGGAGCCGAGCAAAGGGAAATATTTATAATGCAGCATGTTAATTATAAATGAGCAGTTTAGCCAATTTTGTTGTTCAGCCTCCCGCTTCGCCCCCTGGAGACCTTTATTTTTTTGCTCCACTGCTTCTTTTCAGCCCTAAATGAGCAGCAGGTCCAGACCCCTTCCTGCTTCACAGGTGTTCACACCATGCTGGAAGGTCCATTCCACAGCATGGATCTCTTTTCCTGCCCAAATCTCTTGACTGGGTGCATCTGGACACCTCTTGATGCTGTGCTGTGGTGCGGACCTTGTCACCCTTCCCATTTGGTGTCACTGCTTGAATCACATTATAAGGAATGCTCCTTGTAAGAGGATGCTGAGGGTACCCTGGGGTGATGGGGAGGACCTCCAGTGACATCTCCAGGAGGTGACAGGAGCTGGTCCCTTTTTGAACCATATTCAAGGCACACATGGGTGCCCCAGCTCTGCCATCCCCCAGGGCACTGTTTGCATGCCAGCCTCTAAAGTAGGGCAGGACAGCTGGGAAAATCAGAATCTTTGCCTTCAGGCTTTGTGCGGAGCCTTGTCATGGCAGAGCATAGGAACGCTTGGAGGAGTGGGTGTGGAGGGCAGGTGAATCAAGTATTTTGTACAGAACCTCAGTTCTTGGCAGGAGAAGGAAGGGAGAACAACCCACAGTATTAAAGTAGGGGGCAGGGGTTGTCAGGTCCCTTGTTGCTCTCAAACTTCTTTCATCCCTGTCCCAGAACCAGGCACAGCGAACGGTCAGGTCTGTAGGGACAGGCTGCACTTTCTGGGGGGGAACTGAGCCCTGTCCAGATTACCTATCGCTGACTCGGTGTGTTCTCATCTTGGCAAACTGCAGCTTGGGAAGTTCAGATGCACAAACATTTTCCACATATGCTCTTGAACCACAGTAAATATTTGGGATTTGCTTCTTGGGCTTGTGGAAATTAGCCGGAGGATTGGTAGCTGTCTGCATGCACAGACGTGTGGGCAGAAGAGTAGGGTGTCCAGCTCCCACCATCGCAGGCAATTGCGGTGTAGGATGACCTTTGCAAACATCTCTTAAAGTCAGGGAGGGGGTAAAACTGTGCATCGAGTCAGGCTGTGAAGTGAAGGTGTTCCCATCTACCAAGGGAAGATGTCCAGGATTTGTGTAGTATCGACTGACTCCAGCCTAAACCTGTGTGGCATTTCTGCTGTGACTCTCTTTCTTCTTTTGATACAGTGGGCTGATTTTGAAGTATTCCCTCAAGATCTGCCTTCTTGCTCCAAGCAGTCCCTGGGAACATGCAGTGTTGCTTATCTAAGCCAGACTTAGAAGTCCTTCAGTCATGTCCTGCAAGAACACAATATAACCTGAAAACCCGTTGTGGGTCCCACCAAATGCAGGGCATTGTAGACCAGGATAACCAAATGAGACTGCATCATTCAGTTGCATAGATCATGGGCCCAGGGCTGACATCCTTTAACAAGAGACATTTTCAGGTACATGTACCCTCCTAACAACTAAAGAAGCCCTCAGAAGAGTTAGAATTAGAATTAGAATTTAGAATTAAACTTAGCTAGAGGTATTAAAGATAACAGGAAGGGCTTCTACAAGTACATAGCAAATAAAAAACAGACTAGGGAGAACATAGGCCCCCTCAGGAAGCTATCAGCAGAACTAGCTACACAGGATTTGGAGAAGGCTGAGGTTCTGAATGACTTCTTTGCCTCGGTCTTCACTGGCAAAGGCTCTGACAAAACCACCCAAGTCTTGGAAGGCAGATGCAGGGACTGTGAGAATGAAGACCTTGGGCCCACTGTAGGAGAGGATCTGGTTTGAGACCATCTTAAAAATCTGAACGTGCACAAGTCCATGGGTCCTGATAAGATCCATCCATGGGTCCTGAAGGAGCTGGCAAATGAAGTTGCGAAGCCACTGGCCATTATATTTGAGAAATCATGGCAGTCAGGTGAAGTTCCTGACGACTGGAAAAAGAGAAATATAACCCCCATTTTCAAGAAGGGGAAAATGGATGACCCGGGGAATTACAGACCAGTCAGTCTCACCTCTGTGCCTGGCAAAATCCTGGAGCAGATTCTCCTGGAAGGCATGCTAAGGCACATGAAAAACAACAAGGTGGCTGGTGACAGCCAGCATGGCTTCACTGAGGGGAAATCCTGCCTGACCAATTTGGTGGCCTTCTATGATGGGGCTACAGAACTGATGGACAGGGGTAGAGCAGTTGATGTCATCTACCTGGACTTGTGCAAAGCGTTCGACACTGTCCCACACGACATCCTTGTCTCTAAATTGGAGAGACATCAATTTGATGGATGGACCACTCAGTGGATAAAGAACTGGCTGGATGGCCACACACAAAGAGTTGTTGTCAATGGCTCAGTGTCCCCCTGGAGACCAGTAACGAGTGGTGTCCCTCAGGGATCGGTGTTGGGACCGGTCTTGTTCAACATCTTTGTCACTGACATGGACAGTGGGATTGAGTGTGCCCTCAGCAAGTTTGCCGATGACACCAAGCTGTGTGGTTCGATTGATACCCTGGAGGGAAGGAATGCCATCCAGAGGGACCTTGACACACTTGGGAGATGGGCTGATGCCAGCCTGATGAAGTTTAACCATGCCAAGTGCAAGGTCCTACACCTGGGTGGGAGCAATCCCAGACACAGCTACAGGTTGGGCAGAGAAGAGATTCAGAGCAGCCCTGCAGAGAAGGACTTGGGGGTGTTGGTCGATGAGAAAATGAACATGAGCAGGTTTCAGTGTGCGCTTGCAGCCCAGAAAGCCAACCGTATCCTGGGCTGCATCAAAAGGAGCGTGACCAGCAGGTCGAAGGAGGTGATCCTGCCCCTCTACTCTGCTCTAGTTTGAGTGGCATGCACTCTTCATTAATTGCAAGAGACTGATTTTTTTGATCACAAAGCACATTCCTCAATGCTGTGTAGCCAGAACTTCAAGGATACTGGAGAGTTGGTATGAGCGAAATGTGGAAGTAAAATTTCGGTGTGATTTCTCCAAAACTGGTAACTGCAAGACTGATGCAGTATCACTAGGGCAGAGTTTGGTCACAGGCAGATGGTGTAGTAGATTGTATATAAAGTATGCTAGTTCAGTAAATCAGGCAATGCTCCCATTTGTGAGCTCAGAATGTAGAAAGGCATGCTTATATAAAGTAATGCAAGAACTCAAGGGCGCTGCAAACATGGTTAATGCTATTTCTACTAATCTGCTGTCTTTGTTTCACTTTCTGCCCCTCCTCCAGGACCAGGAAGAAAATAAAGGAGCCACTAGCTGGCCGGAATTTTATATCGATCAGCTGAATTCAATGGCTGCTGTAAGTAATTCCCCGATGCTTTGGTGCTTGTGAACCCCATATGGGGCAGCGGCTTAGCGGTGGCATCTGTGGCATGGCCAGCATTGTGCCCAAGAGGGTGACAAGTAGTGTTTGTAGCAGCAATATCATCTGTTAGACCAACAGATGCAGCTCCAAAATAGAGGCATTCTGTACAGCACACAGGGCATTTCATCTCACCCCTGGCTAGGAGGCTGTGAGATGGATGGCAGACAGTGGTTTTCAGTATCAAGCCACCAGGCTGTAAAGACCCCCTTCGATTACATAGTGCTTCCGTCTTGTACCTGAGACACCCTTCTGCTCTGGACAGCAATGGCAAAGCATAGTGCTGCAGGTTGTCCGTCTCACAAAGGCCAATAGAGCTGCTGTGGGTCCAAATGTCCGCCCTCAACCTGCCAGTGTGGTTAGGTGGAATTTTATGAATTACTTTCTTGTTGACATTGTGCCAGGTGAGACACAATTAGCACTCTCTTCTGTAGGAAATAGTTTATTTCCTGCAAGGATGCACAGTTCAGAGTCCTTCCGTCTTCACTTCTGCTTTCAGAGGCTGAAGGAGTTGAGGTTTGTGGCCACTGCTCTGTGGTTGGGAGCAGCATGGAAAACAAAAAGGAAAAGCATAATTTTTCTTTTTCATTTTTCCCCTCTTTGCCATATTATAACAGGGATGGGGCAACAGAGAAGGTAGGGCTAGTTGGGGGAGTGGGGACTGAGGGGTGAGCAGTGGGCTGCAAGGCAGGGTGGAGCATGCTGCTCCTCAAAGGGAAGGTAGGGATACCCAGGGCTGGCCATAGGCTGGCAGCCAGGCAAAGCCCTGAGCCTGAGCAGAGCTTGTGATCAAAGCTAGCCAGATGCCTGGAGGGTGGCTTTGATCTCCCTGACACACTGCCAAAGAGGAGCTGGGTTAAAGGCCGGGGCAGCGCTGCTCTGTATATCTGCTGGTACCATTTCTCTCTCCTTTGGCTTAGCCTCGGCCTGTGCTGGCAGGGCTCAGCCTGACACCTCTGAGGTGTGCACTGTTGTATGGTGCAGGAACCATCTCAGGCGTTGCTTTAGCTGCAGCCTTGGTTGCATGCATTGGTGTGAGTATGCTATACCCCCATGCATGTCCAGGGCTGCTGGTAGCCGTGTTACCCAGGTGCAGCTGCAGGAGTCAGGATCCCATCCCAAGCACTGGCTGGATAGCGAAATCCTGTGTGGGAGATACACACAGCCACTGTCCGCAGCCCAGGTGCACACTGGTGGGTTACACTGGGAGACCTGGGAGTGACAGGACTAGCTGGCTGACACTGAGCATACATGCTGCAGGGCATCCACTGATCCTGACATCTCCTCTGCAGGGGCACATGGGTACCTATTGGCATGCAACGGGTACCAGGGGAAGCTAAAGGGTCCCTCCTTCTCCCCTGCCCCAGTTCAGCACCTTTCCTCTGTGAACCCCAAGTAGTATTGGCTTAGCCCCTCCTGCATCCTCATAGCTTCCTCCATTCTCTCAAAATACATGTGCTGATGAGTTGTGTGGATGCTTGCAGGCAGCATCTGCAGGCTAAAGCAACAGATTCATCCCACTGTCCAGGTTGTCTCCTTGCAGACCACGGAGGGTTTTTCCTCACTGCTCCTTTTCCCTGAGTCCTGTGATTGCCATAAGGATCTGATCTTTCAGACTTCCAGAATCAGTTGAGTCCCAGCTCCATTCCTATGGCTTGGCATAGTGGGTGGCAAGTGCTCCCACTCCTCAGGCACATGTTTCACAGGGAAACCTCCTCCCTCACTTCTGCCTTTCTCCTTTTGCAGAGAAAATCACTGATCGCCTTGGAAAAAGAAGACGAGGAGGAGAGAAATAAAACCATTGAAAGTTTGAAGACTGCACTGCGGACAAAACCAATGAGGCAATTCCCTTCCCTTTCCTGGCTTTATTGCTGCCGTCATGGCTTTGGATTTGAGTTCTCTGGCAGAGTAGGGGGTTAAATAGAAATATAAATGGGGGCTGCAGAGGATGAGGAAGGCAAGGATCCTGAAATGCCATTTGCTTTTTTCCATTCAGTTCTTGTCATTTTGTTCCTTTTCCTCTGTCCTTTTAATGGCCAAGAGCCACCAGGACCTTCACATCTGCTCAGGCAAATTTGCTTTTTTTTTCCCATTGGAACAGAATGTAAAAAAATCCTTCCAAATTGAATTTAAAACAAAATAAAAATGTTGGTCAACCAGGCCCATTGTTTCAGCTTCAACTTCTCTTGCACTTTTTAAAGCAATAAGATCACATGAATCTGATTCAGGCTTTTCTGAACTGCAAAAAAAAAAATGTTGCTAGGAGGTTTTGATGGGGAGGATAAAAAAAGCGTGGGACTCCTTCTTGAATGTCTGTAGTTTTTTCCTAAACTCAGCTTCTCTGGAGCCTGCATGCACACGTCTGCTAAAGTTTTAAGATGCCTCAGGTCAACATTTCTGATGGTAATATGTTTCATTAAGAAATTCCTGACCTGTTCTGGTTATGGAAGAAACAAATTTGCTACTGCTTGCAAATATGTTTCCCTCTTCCATTTCTTTTTGCAATGGTTCTTGTGATGGTAAGAAACCCCCAGAGTCGAGGATGAGCACCCAGTTTCTGTGAAACCTGGACCTCTTGGGTTCTGGCTCCCTGAAGCACCCTGGGAGCAGGGCTTGTACCCAGTTGTGAAACTTTGCAAAGTCCTTAATAGTCCTTTGTGAGTTCCGGAATTCAGAGGGATGCAGCAGGCTCTCTAGAAAATTTTACCTGTTAGATCTGCTTTTGCTCCCAAGGAAGTGAACATCAAATTTCCTATTGACTTTGACTGAAAGAAAAGCAGGCTTTGAAGCAGAGAAATCAGTTTCCCCTGAGCCTGCAATTACCCCTTTTATTGCTGCACATCAGCCTGGCTTGTTTCGAATTAAAATCATCCCAGTGCTGGGACGTTCTTGGCTCATTTTCTTTCTGAACCCATGTCTTTTGCTAAACCAGAATATACCCAGCCTGGATGGCATCAGGCAGGGAGGTTCTGAAATGCCTGAATGGCATGCTGTGTTAAGTCTGCCTGCTCTAGTGAATCTGCCTAGGGCACTGCCATGAGTTTGCTATCTGCTTTGTATTTAGTTGCGTTAAAAGTCATCATCAGAACTCCCTTAAAATTGGTGAGATGTGCCTAAGGGAGGAGAAGGATGTGGATGGTGAGGCAGGAGAGGTAGCAGTAGGCAGAAAGTCTTAACAGGCATCATGGTCATGGGCTCAGCTGACATTGGAGTATCTGTGGCTGATGAGGAGGTGATTCCACGGCTTGGGAGTTTCTTACAGTCCTCTGCAAAGCTGGTCCTAAGAGAGTAGGATTTATGGCTCAGGTTGGAGACCAGGAAGGTTTTGCAAAAGCTTGGCTGCAAACTCCTCACCTCCATCCCTTAGTATAAGCCCTCAGCTTATACTGAGGGCTGAGTTAGCTGATGTTCTTCCAAGTGTCCTAGCTCTGAACAGCTTTGTGCAGAGATGATACCTGGTTCCTTATGCCACTGGGCACCGGTTAATTTGATTTTTGCAACCCCATCCCTGTCTCTGGGCCATAGGAGTCCTGCAGGCTTTCTGCTGTCCAAAGTCCAGGAAAAATTATATAAGAAGGTTTACAACAGCTGTGTTTGAGGGTAAAGGGTTCTTTAGCATTTGGTTTTAAAGTTAACGCCTAAAAACCATCTTTCCCCTCTTTCTGATAGGTTTGTTACCCGGTTCATCGATCTGGATGGCTTATCATGTATTCTGAACTTTCTCAAAACCATGGACTATGAGACGGCAGAGTCTCGAATACATACCTCGCTCATTGGATGTATAAAAGCACTAATGAACAACTCCCTGGGCCGGGCTCATGTCCTGGCTCATTCAGAGAGTATTAATGTAATTGCTCAGAGTCTGAGCACGGAGAATATTAAGACAAAGGTGGCAGTGCTGGAAATCATGGGCGCTGTGTGCCTGGTTCCCGGGGGCCACAAAAAGGTACTGGAGGCGATGCTGCACTACCAGAAATACGCCAGCGAACGGACTCGTTTTCAGGTAGGTGGGCCTTGACTTTCCCCTTGGTTCTTGAAATTTGGCATTCTTGTCCCTTCTTCCTCCTGGATATCTGAATGCTGCTTGCATATAATTTTTTGTGTCTGTTTGCAACTTAGATACTCTGGGAATTACCCCAGATGCAGCACATCTGAATGGGCCCATGTTAGCTGAAATGGGTGCCAGGGTGAGCTGCGTTACAGCAGGCAGCAGCTGGTGATCCATCAGCAGCAGGTTGCTAGAGGGGCTTGAAGGAGCACCATACGGAGTTGTTCCTGCATGCATCCCCTGGCCATTTGTGCAGCACTGGGGCTGCCACTGGGTGTTTAACTGCCATTGTGTGTTTGGCAGACGCTGATCAATGACTTGGACAAGAGCACGGGGCGGTATCGAGATGAAGTGAGCCTCAAGACAGCCATCATGTCCTTCATCAATGCAGTCCTGAGCCAGGGGGCAGGCGTGGTGAGCACCAGGGCTCTTGGAGAGGGAGGTGCTTTGGTGGGTTTGGGGCAGCTTTGTTTCAATAAGCTTTCTGAGAATATGCACCTTGCTGTGTTGATCCCACAATTGTCCCTTGCAGGAGAGCCTTGATTTCAGACTCCATCTGAGATACGAATTTCTCATGCTCGGGATCCAGCCAGTCATTGATAAACTAAGAGAGCATGAAAATTCAACCCTTGACCGGTGAGTAGTGACTCCCAGCACAGCGGTTATTTTTGCCCTTTCCATGTGCCATTGCTTTCTGGTTTCTGGACATGGCTTCTGGGGAAAGCATGTGGGTCTAGACTTACCCCCTTGAGGAAATCCTTTTCTGTCACCAGAGAAGGAGAAAACTCTGCTGTGGGTTTGCTGCATTCTAATGTAGGGTTGAGCTGGGAAGGATATGCCACTGGGGGCCTGGGAGATGCTGCCAGGCATCCTCCTTCTCTTCTCGTCCCAAAAGGCTTCTTGGACAGCTGTAACGACTGGGAGCTTGAGACTGAAGGTCCACTTTATGTTTCAAGTCTGGGCTGCTGCCAGACCGGCTGCCTGCAAGTCATTAATTGTCACATTTGAATCTGCTTTTAACAGTCTTTCTTCTTCCTTTCTTTCCTCAGGCACTTAGATTTTTTTGAAATGCTTAGAAATGAAGATGAGCTGGAATTTGCCAAAAGATTTGAGCTGGTGAGTATGAATGTTACTGATGCTGCTGATGCAGACACCAGCACTCGATGTCACAGTTCCTTTTAAAAGCACCTGTGTGGTCTGCGACAAAGTGTGGTCTTTTGGATAAAATCCGGAGGTTGGAAATCTATCTTCTGTTGCCTTGCTCTGTTGCAGCCTCCATCCTAGAGCCTCCTTCATCCCTCTTCTCCTGTGGCTGCCAACCAGTGCTGTTTGCCAGTGTGATTTGTCTGTGCATCAGGCATGGAGTGGATATGGCTTGTGGGATTTGGACCTAAAACAGGCTGTGCCATTGCCTGTCTGATGGCCTGACCTTGCTTCACTTGTGTCTGCAGGTCCACATTGACACCAAAAGTGCGACTCAGATGTTCGAGCTGACGAGGAAAAGGCTGACACACACCGAGGCGTACCCGCACTTTATGTCTATCCTGCACCACTGTCTCCAAATGCCTTGTGAGTCCTGGGGAAGGCAAGGAAACCCACAGCTGATGGGGGCTTGGCAGCCCACATCTCCTACCCAGGGGCAGCAGCGACCTCCCTGCTCTCCCCTTCTTCCCCTCCAGATAAAAGAAGCGGCAACACTGTCCAGTACTGGCTGCTGCTCGACAGGATTGTGCAGCAGATTGTCATCCAGAGTGACAAAGGGCAGGACCCTGACGCCACTCCCCTGGAAAACTTCAATATTAAAAATGTTGTCCGAATGTAAGTGCTCACCTGCCTTTCCCAGCGCTGGCTGCTGAGCAGCACCAACACAGGCTGCCGTGGCTTTGCCACCTCCTGCTCCAGCTGCAAGAAGGCCAGGGCTCGGGGTTATCCCTGCTGGGTGGGCATCACTTCGATTTCTTAAGCATGATGTGGAGGTGAATTAAGCTCAGCCTGTGTCCTTAGTGAGCTGTTTCCCCTGACTGCAGCTGTCACTGTTCCTTATTCATCACTTGCTGTCACTCTGTGATGTTTCTGCTCCTCAGTTGGACAAGCCAGCATCCCTGGAGACAGCACTGCATCCCAGACTGCAAAACCCTGCCAGGGGGGCGGGGGGGTGGCACAGAAAGGAATTGTTGTGTCAGTTTAAGAGCCTTAAAACCCACTGCCCAGGCTTCCTCAATCATGTTTCTTGCTGATGATGGTTGCTTGTTTACTACAGTAGAGTTGTCTCATGTGCTATATACCTTTCCCTTTTAGGTTAGTCAATGAAAATGAAGTGAAACAGTGGAAAGAGCAAGCAGAAAAAATGCGAAAAGGTGAGTATGGAGAGGTATACAGCATTAGCTTTAACCATAGTGTGCACAGTAAGCTGAACAGATAATGTATACATGTATTTAGCTGGATGGACTCTGAAGGCTTTATTGAGTGACTGAAGTAATATCACACTATGTGGCTTACAAGGGAAATGGCAAAGCAGATAATTTTTTCATAGGGAGGCACTGGCTGGAGTGTTAAGGCACAACACATGCTCCTTTTCCTTAAATGCACAGCTTCTCTGCTGTCCCACACATGCTGCTTTTTGCTAAAAGGGAATGTTTTTCACTCGAAAGTGGTCTCATGGGCCTGTTTCAGAGCACACTGAGCTTCAGCAGAAGCTGGAAAAGAAGGAGCGGGAGTGTGATGCGAAGGCCCAGGAGAAGGAAGAAATGATGCAGACACTGAACAAGATGAAGGAGAAGCTGGAGAAGGAGTCCAGCGAGCACAAGCAGGTCAAGCAGCAAGTGGCAGATCTCACTGTGCAACTCCATGAGATGAGCAGGGTGAGGCCCCAAACCTCCTCCCCATTGTGGTCCAGTCCCAACCTCCCTGCAAACACCATGGGATGATTGCTGCAGGCTGAGCAGCACAGGGGGCTGAGAGCGATGCTTGATGGGAGGGCCACCAAGATGTCCATCTGTGTTGATGGGGTGATTCTGCCTCTCAGCTGCATCAGACCTCAGTCAGGCATGCTAAAGCTTTTGAGTGCTCCCTATGCTGATTAAATTTTTTGGCAAAAACAATTAAAAATCAGCATGGGGGCATTTCTTGCGTGGTGTCCCCTGGCTCCACATTACCAGTCCCCTCTTCTCTTTCTCTCCCAGAGGGCAATCTGTGCTGCCAGCCCTGGAGGGCCTCCGTTGCCACCAGGAGCTCCTGGTGGACCTTTACCTTGTCCAGCTCCTGGATCCCTTCTTCCCCCTCCTCCACCACCTCTGCCCCCAGGGGGATGTCCCCCCCCCCCTCCACCCCCACCACCCCCTCCAGGTGGTCCCCCACCCCCTCCTGGTCCCCCACCCCTGGATGGGGTGATGCCTCCCCCTGGAGCACCTCTGGGCTTTGCCCTCAAGAAGAAGAGCATCCCACAGCCAACGAACGCCCTCAAGTCCTTCAACTGGTCCAAGCTGCCAGAGGTAAGCTGGGCAATAATTTGGACAGTGAAACCAGAGGTGCCAGGTGGCCACCCTGTTGATGTAAGATCAGGTGTGCAGGGGACCGCCAACCTGCAGCGCTCCTGCTGTCTTGCAGAACAAGCTGGCAGGCACTGTGTGGACCGATATAGATGATGCAAGAGTGTTCAAAATCCTGGACCTCGAAGACCTGGAAAGGACATTCTCTGCCTACCAAAGACAGCAGGTAATGGCTGGCACAGGGTGCACGGGGGGATATGGGCAAGGTGTCACCGTTGCGAGATCACGCAGTTTCGCTTGTGGTCTCAAGATACATCTCCCATCATTACTTCATACCAACACTGTGTTTGCCAGATTGACTCAATCTGCTTCATCCTGTCATGCACATGCCAGTGCCTTTGCATTAAAGAGGCTGTTCATGGCTCAGCGTGTCTGATTTTTGCCCCTGACCATGTACCTGACCACGTGTGAAATGAAGATGGATCAGCAAAAAAAAAACAAACAATAGAAGAGACAGGGGATATATGAAAATAGCCCCCAGATGTGGCCACAGTTGGGTAATATTTTTGGATTGCTCTTCACAGCAACTGCTTCGTGCCTGTATTGGGTGGAAAATTTCTATCCCTCTCTGGCCAAGAAGGACTAAGTTTTGCCCACATCTACCATGGGTGGATCTCTTCTTTTATTTTTGTAGTGAGCCCAGAGCAAAATGTGAGCTTTGAACAAAAAAGCAAATCCCAAACCAAAATAATGACACTACAGGCAAAAGTCTCTGCTTTTTAATCTGCTGCTCAAGCAATATGGCCCCAGTTTGGAAGGCATCAAAGCACATGAAGAAAATTAGACACTTACTTTACCCCAGGCAGGACCACAATGGGCAAAAACAACGAGTTTTTCAAGAAGGCAGGAGAAAAAGCAAGGAGTAAGGCTCAAAAAACCATGTTCACCTGCTGAACATCTGGCTGCATTGCTGGGAAGAGAGAACAGCTTGTCCTGCGCTTGCCAGGCTCAGGCAGAGGGACAGTGCTGGGAAGCGATGGACCCAACATATAAGCTCCTTAGGCAACGTGAGAGTTTAATCTCTTCCACAGGCTAATTGAGGGAAAGATCAGGATGGATTACAGCAGGGCAGATATCAGGAGTGACCCACCAGAAGTACATGCTGCCCTGGTGTGTTTTGGGAATAGGTGACCATGGTGCTGGATCTTTCCTCCAGCATTTTTGGAGCTTGATTCATACCTACTGAAGGGCATGTCTGAAGACAAGAAACGGAAATGGAAGAGGAGCAAGAATAGAAACGTGGTGTGTCAGCAGGATGGGTTTGCCCTCTGGCTTGCCTGCCCGAGTTCTGAATCACCTGGTGTGCTGTAGATTATTGCCAGGCAGGAATTTAAAAGGAATACGGCTTGTCTGAGGTCCTGCTGGGTGGAACGGCTGCTGAGGTTTGGGCCAGCAAGAAGGGGAAGATGCTGGGGGAGATGCTGCGAGGAAAGCTGTGGTGCAGGCTTTTGGCCCAGATGGGGTGAGGACTGAAGAGGAGTTGAACAAGGGAGGCAGGGACTGGGGTGGGACTGGCAGAAGATGCTGCGAGAGCATCTGGAAGGGAAACTGGGAAAGAGGAAGTAAAATCCCACCTATGAGATGCTGCTGGGGAGTACGATGCACAAGTTCCTTTTTACTCACCCAGGCTTCACAGGTAGCACAGTTTTGTGTGAGTCAAGTGATGGGATGCTGCCCCCGGACCTGAGGGCATGGGATTGCTCCCCTGCAGATCCCCAGGGTGCCCCCACTTGCAGTCCCAGCATGGGTAGAGGATGCCTGGCTGTGTGCCCCGGTGTTGCCAGCAGCGTGGCTCTGTGTTCAGTTGTCATGCACACACCAGCATGCAGGGTTAGATGTGCTCCTTAAGATAACACGTGCACACCATGGGGCACTTCGCACTCAGTGGGGGGCTGGAGGAGCTCCATGTGAATAGCCTTTCAGGGAAGGACAATGAACTAATGCCTTATTAACTTGAAGCATTTTGGAGCTCTAGTGAGAGCTGGTGTCTGTCCAGAATAAGCAGGGGAGGAGCAGGAATTTCCCCTCCCTGCTCCCTGTCTTGAGAGCATGTCCAAAAATCACTTGCTCAGTGATTGCACCTCTCACTTCTCTTGAGACACAACATCCACAGGACCTAGGGCATTGGGTGCTGTCTGTCTGTCCGTGCCCTGAGCAAACCAGGGCTCTGAAACTGCATGGCTGAGTGGTACATCACTGTGGCCAGTACCCCAGCAGGGTTTGAGGGCAGCAAGTAGAGGCATCTGTGGTGCAGAGCTCTCTGAGCACCCTGTCAGTGGCTCTTATGGAGCTGCTGTTGATAGGATTTGGCAGGTTTTATTGCCACAGTACCTGGGAATCCCTAAGTAGTCCACAGGCATGAGACTTAATGATGCACTTAATTTTAAGCATCTCTTTGAATGTTTTTTCTGTGGCACAGGCTGGGGTGTAAACACAGGCTGTGAAGTGAGCTCTGGAGCTCTCAGGAAAGGCCCTTTCCGCATACAGAGAACAGGAGGCCTCAGGACTTCCTGGGGCTCAGTCTGGGAGCATCCCTGGCCCATGCTGGACAAAGCACTGGTACTTGCCCTGAGCTGTGAGGAGAGCCTGTATCCTCTCCATTCTGCCTGCTGAGGCTCTGCAAATATGGCTGTCCCAAGAGAAGGGCTCAGCCCCACAGCTGTACATAATACCAACATTTACCAATCTTGCTAGATATAACAAAAAAAACAACAGGAAGTCTGAGTTTCAGGCTCTGGTGTGAGGACCCAGCAGGACTGGGGTTAGCTGCTTAAGGGTGGGCATGTGATGATGGAAAAAAAGCAAGTCTAGGGCTGTCAGGGTTTACATGTGCTACACAGGAGTCTGCACCTCTGTCAGAGATGTTTTGAGAGCCTGAAAAGGGGGAAGAGGCTGGGAACAATGCTGATAAGTGGCAGTGACACAGCCAGGGCAGTCCTGGCAGCTCCTGCAGTAGTGAGTGATGTAAAAGAGTCAGGGCCAAGTGGAAAACATATGTGTTGATGAAGCAGGGGCTTAGCAGTGAGCTGGGAAAGAATTCATCTCCCAAAAAAGGATGAAAGGAGAAAAGCCTCGAGATCCTCTGTGCAAGCGAGATTGACCTGCGCAGGAGCCAGGGACAACAGGGGTGGGGAACGCTTGTAGGAAATGTGACAGCAGATTTAAAGCTTACTCCACTCCTTCTTACAACACCATCCTGCAGCAGAGGCTGGATCACAGTTTGTGCAAGGGAAAGGTGTGAAGATGAGGCTGGTTTGAGGGCTGGAGGGGAGCACTCTTGGTAAACAAAGTGTGTTTGGACCCACCTACGACCTCTGGTCATTGCCTGCCTTCTGTTAAAAACAAATAAATAAATAAACAGAACCATTTTTGCAACCTTGAAACCTCCCTCCCCGTCACAGAGGTGCTGGGTGGTCTCTTGAGCCAAACACACACATAAAAAAAGATGCAGCCCAGGGAATGAGGAAGGAAAACCATCGTGTGTGCATGCACATGTGTCTGCTGTCAGCTTTGCTAGCCATGCTCCCAGTCTAGGGGGGGAGCCCAGCAGGAGAACCAGGTCTTTGGGAAAGTGTGGTGTCAGTGGGGCATCAGGGTGGCATTTGGCCAGGCTGCCAAGCCCTGGAGAAGGGTGGTTGTCCCTGTCAAAGGAGAAGTCAAGGGGAAACTTGTTGCCATGGCAAATGGTAAAGTTTTGCTTCGGCCACATTTGCTCCGGGATGAACCTCTTGTAATTTCCATTTGAAAGCCCTGTTTTTCCTGGCAGTCACGTTGGCATTTCAGTCTTCCAGATTTGCAAAATCCAGCAATTTTCTCCCCCAGCACAGTGGGCTGAGCAGTGCTGTGCCTTTGGGCCAGTGCTCGCTGACTCTTGCACAGAGTGGTTGCAGGGCTTCGCCAGCATCTTCCCACCTCATCCCATGTCCCCTCCTCAACTCCTTGCACACCAGCACCTTGGCCTGACCCATTCAGGGAGCCACCTCTCCCTCTCCCATCAGCCCTCCCCTTCTGTGCATCTTTTAATCCTCATCACATTTTCATGTGCATCTCTCCTATCTTGGTGCTGGTAGACCCTGAGCGCCTCCCCATGCTGCCAAGCCCCCCTGTGTTGCACTCTCCCCTTGTCTGTGATTCAGTTCCTTTTGGTTTTGCTGAGATCACTGAACTGCATGTGTTTTTACTGCCTTTTTCCATGCTTCTGCTATGGCTGTAGGACTTCTTTGTGAATGGTAACTCCAGACAGGTAAGCAAGCATCCTCAGGAGCTTGGCACCCGTGAGTGGTGAGGGCAGGGAGAGTATGGGGCTGGGCATGTGGGGAACATGTGTGCTGCTGTGGGGGGTTAACATGCTGCAAAGTGGGGATTAAATCAGAGAGGCACAAAGATGACCAGGTGAAAGTTGATGCTGGGGAGGCTGGTAAGTAACAGGCTTCCCTCTCTGCTTCTGGACTGATATCAAAGGCAGCATCTGAGTCTAGGGCTTGACTTTTCAGATGCAGCTTAACACAGAGAAGCTCTTAGCCCCGGGCATTTTTGCTATTTAAAAGATGGAAATAACTCATACCTATGGTTGAAGATCTGTTTCATCACAGAGCAGACAAGGCACACAAGAGGGGCATCTGGTGATAGGTGACTAGGGACCTTCCTGCTTCTCCTAGAGGGGTGGTTGTTATTTGTTTTGTTTTTAATTCAAACAAGAAAATCAGTAAAAAATGGAAACTTCTGTGCTCACTGTCAACCTGTGCAGTGGCTGCATGCCAGGTCAGCTATGCTTAGAGACGTGTAGTGTGGATCTGTAGGATGTGGGACCTTGCAGCTCCCAGTTATGTTCCATCCAGAAGGATTAAATAGCTGTCTTTTAATTGATTAACCTTGTTGAAACGTGATATGGTAAATTAAAACTGGGGGCAATATGAACCCTTCAGGCAACCCTGCAGAACTGGTGTTGTGTAGATCTGTCCATTCACCCACAAACAACAACTGATATATTGTTACTGGTTTGAAGGAAACATATTTAAGCTGCTTAGGAGATGTAGGTGTTTATGCCGTACCAATTCCTGCTTTCAAATCCCTTATTTTGGGAGAATTTCATTCAAAGAGCAGCAAATGCTGCAGGTTCCGTTTGCAAGTCTGGTAGCTTGCACTGGTTAGCTTGCTTGAGAGGACTGATGCGTGAAGGACCATTGCAGATGTTTGGAGCAGGGGTGGAGAATGAGAGTGATGCTGAGTGTGTGCAGCAGCCTGTAACAAAATATTTCATGCAAGGGTTTAATGAAGTATCACAAATATGTATGCTAAGAAAGTCTGGCTTTATTTATTCAGCAGCGCCTGTGTGTTTGCAGATATTTAAATCTTCCCTGTCTGAGAAAATATTTACATTTCTAACCAGTGGCTTCAAAGCCAGCTCTGGTTTATGAAATGACTTACTGTGTTTCAGTTACAGGCGATGGGTTTTACCCGTAACCCATGGTGACACTCCTGATTAATGGGGGCCGGCTGTGTATCATGCTGCTATGTGCTGAGAGTACTAAATGTCTTTGCTTCTCCATGGCTTTTCTCCAGGCGTTTCTTTCTTTTTTTTTTTTTTCCTTATTTTTTTGTAGAAGGAAGATGCTATCGATGACACTTTGAGCTCCCGGCATAAAGTCAAGGAGCTTTCAGTTATAGATGGTCGGAGAGCTCAGAATTGCAATATCCTCCTCTCCAGGTATGGTTAATGCTTTCTCACCCTTTGGGAAGTGAGGGAATGCTTAATACCCTGCCTTGGCCTGGGGGGTGCTGCTTATCCCTGAGGAGGGGTTTAATGACAGAAGCCAGCACAGGAGGAGAGCCAGTGACACCTGAACCCAGCTATAGCTTTACACCATGCGTGGTGAGGTGGCACGGGAGGGAAATGCAATTAACTGGGTACGTGGCAATTTGCTCTCCCTAGAAAGGCTCAGGGGGGCTGGGAGGAGGGTTGATTTCACCTTTTATCTTCCTCAGCCTGGGTTTTGTTTGCTCTTTGATGGCGGTTGAAGAGGGTCTCTGTTAGCTTGACAAAAGCACTGGGTATCAGGAGGGTGTAGGGAGCAGCAGCATAACTCACCCAGGGCCTGGCTGCCCACACAGGTGTCCTGTACCACATCTGGATTTCTGGATGCCCCCCTTTTACAACTGCCCAGCCCTGCTGGGATACAGCCTCCAGTGCTCCCCTTGCCAGGCGAGCTCAGCAATGCTACCAGCAATTTAGTCCAATCCCCATATTGCTGCCAAGGGGATAAAAGTAACCTTTTTTTGAAAGATAACTACTCCAATAAGACTGACTCCTGAGAAAGGAGAAGCTAGACTACAGTGGTCTGAAAGGATGAACCATCAGCACAGCTGCTTGCAAACAAAACAACAAAACCCAAACAGTACCAGAAAATGCCATTTGTTCCTGACTCACTCAGAAAGAATCAAAAAAAATCATCCCAAGAGCAGTAAAATATAGCTCCATTCAGAAATACTCACTTTGCTTCCTGGAAGCACAGAAACTTTTGTGCCACCCAGGACCAGCCAGGATGGAACACCACCACTGGCAGGTTGGGCTTGCAGCCACAGCTCCGAAATACTCTGTTTTTCCAGACCATGGGTTGGCAAGAGCTGGTGCCTTGCCCGGGCAGCCTGGCTGGTTTTCTTCACTAGAAAACATGTAGAGGCTGATGTCTGAAAATAAAAACCCTCTGGATAGGTAACTCACAGTCCCTGGTGCTTCTTCAAGCTCATCCAGAGGTGGTGTGCATGCCCTGGGCCACAGGAGCGATGAGTGCAGCGAGCCATGTGCCACAGTGTTTGGTGGCAAAATTGCTGTGTTTGTGGCTGTCTCTGCTCTGGGTTGCTTCTGGGGATTTTCATAGTTCCTAGCAGTCCGAATAAAACCCATAATGATGAAAGCAGGGTTTAAAGCAGCAGGCAAACGCGTATGTCTGAGGCAGCCAGCTATTAGCAAGTAAAGCCATGGGATTCAGGGCACTGGCTGGGCTGCTCCCTGCCATACTTAGGTTGAGCATAGTCCGACTGGGTTTAGGTGTAATTCAGCCAGAGGTTTAAGTGTCTAATTAAAAGTTAAGCACACAAATAGCCCCTTTGGTGGGAAGGGAAGGTACACCAGCACCTAACTTCAAAGTCATGTTGTGTATATTACTGGGTAAAGGTCTTCATTTCGTCTCACCAGCAAACCTTTCTCTTCCAAGAAAGCAATGGCTGGAAATGAGTCAATCCTATGAAAAGGGCATGATGGAGGCTACTGCCTGTCTGCCCTCCCCTTTGTGTCATTTCAAAGGGGAGAGGCAGCATCAGACCTGCCCTGCAGGATGGTCCCCATCTCCCAGAGCACTGGGGCCCTGTGCAGAAGAGTGGCTCTGGGAAAGCAGCAGCTTGTGTGAGCCACTTTGGGGGTGCTTCTGGGGATGAGTGGGAAAAGGAGACAGCTAGGCAGGGCATTTCTCTAGCATTGCGGCAGCAGCCAAATCTACTCCTTCCTCCACTTCTGCAAGGGACCACCATCCAGTTTCTGTCACCAAAATCCCTTTGGGTGATTTACTCTTGATGCTGAGCATCTAAAATGAAGGGCAGTCTGGGGATGAAGCCCAAGCATCCTGCTGGTGGACTCAGGTCCAGTCCCTGCATCTCTAGCAGACTCCATGTGCCCTTGGACAAACCTTTCATCTCTGCCTACCCAGCTGCCCCTCCCTAAGCTAGGCAGAGCAGTGAGTCCCTGGTCCCGGTGTTGCTGAGGGACCAGTTTTGCAGAGCAGCTTGCTGCAGCTGGGCTGCTGCTCCCCAGCCTCTGTTGCGAGGCCACCGTGGGGATGAGCAAACTTTCACATGTGAAAGGACCTGCAAGCTCGGCTCCTGATTTAGCCCAGACGTTTATAAGCTCACCAGGCATTGTCTGCCTTGCAGCGTGGAAAGATTACAGGCAGCAAAATACTTTATCTCTCTCTGTAGATTTATTTTTTTGCCCGTTTCCCTTGCTTTGGGAGAAATTACTGCACAGTGAGATCACTGTATTTTCCTCCAGCACAAGAATATTTTTAACACTTTCTTTTTTCTTCCTGTTTCTGGAGAATGCTCTGGCGATGTCAGTGCATTATCAGGTCTTCCTCTATGAACCCACCATATCCTTGATTTCACTTCCTGAGTACATGCATCTGTTTTAAGTGTTATGTCCCGCAAGATGCAAATCAAGCCCTTGCTCCATCGCTTTCTGCCTGTGCCGGCGGTGAACGGCTCGTTTGTTTCCTCTCTCTAGCGAGGCGGCATGAAGCATTTTTCTCAAATGAATGTGGCTTTTCAAGAGGGTGCGTCCTTTTCCCGGCGGAATCCATTTTTCCCCTTCACACTTATTACGTCCTCTGCGGGATTCTACAAAAGCCATGCAAAATAGCCTTGCGCTTGTCAGGCTGGCAAGCTGTCACGTCGCATCAGCGAGCTGCTGGCTTTAAATCCCTGTGACAGCAAGTCCTGTGACCCCGTTCCTCTCAGACAGCTCACGTTCAACAGCTGCTGCCAACAATGATAATTATTGCGGTTATAGATAAGCTTCTAGCTTTCACTGGCCCCTTTCCCATCAAATTGTCTGAGAAGTTGTTTTCTTCTGGCGCCCTGCACTTGCTCTCTGTGGATGCAGGGGCAGGCTCTTGTTCTTGGCACTGGCTTGTAATGATTCCTGGGAAAAGTTTTTTCAGCCTGTCTTTTTAAATGTGTTTTATTGCTGACTTTACTTCTAATGAGCAGGGCTTACAAAAATCACCTTCGTCTTTCACCACCTTTCTGAAGGCAATCACAGTCAAGCATGTGCTTTAGGTGTTCACTTTGGATGAGGGGTAGCTGTCCACTCCCCCCCTTCTCCCAAGAGCATCTGTGCCTCCTAGAGATCCCCCAAAATGTCCGAACACAGGCAGTGTCTGCTTTTCACTGGGGTGGGGACCGGTGTGACATTTATTGGTGGTCTGTGCTCTCGTGTCACTGCTTGGGTGTCAAAAGAGTCCTCCTGCAGCTTCATATCCCACCACAGGTCGTGTCCATCCTTGGCCGCTGCCTTTGTATGGGACCGGTAGGGTGTCAACACGGCAAGCAGCAGAGGGAACATTTTCCACAGATCCTGGTTTTGCTCCTTGTACAGCAACCGTAGCAATTGTCCTGGCTGCTGCTCAGCACACTGTGAGCTTCCTGCCCGAGGTGAAATTTTAACTCCTTATTTTGCAAACCATCTCTTGGGATCTTCCTCAAGCAGGAGGTGAGAGAGGACCAGGTACAGGATGAGAAACATGGACTCACAGAGAGCAAATATGTACTTGCCAGGTCTGTAAGATCCACCTGCCTTGATAGAGCTAATCCTTCACTTCCAGTCTTAAACAAAAGATTTCAAAACAAACCAAGCCCTGGCTATCCTGGTCTTAAAGACCAGCACCCTTCTTGCCTTAGCTTCATCTTCCAAAAGCTAGCTTGGTGGTCTCAGTCTGCTCCTGGAAAAGAAGCCAGGGTGAAAAATACCTCCCTTGTTTAAGTACTTAGTGATCAGCTCAGTTCACAGTCTTCTTTTTGATCTGCTGATCAGGTTGACTTCCAAGGTCTCCCATCCCACCATAGGGTGTGTTTCTGGTTTCAGCTCATTCCTTTGAGCCACATCCAGTGTTTCAGCATCTCTTGGCAGCATTGATTGCCAAGACTGGGGCTGTGAGTTTCCTCAGAGCCCACAGACAGGTCTTTTCAACTGTGCAACTCTTCTCTGCCTGCAAGTACAAGGGGATTTTGTTCTTACACTGTATCTGTTGCAATGGCTTTAACCATCACTGCAAGCTGGGCAAGGAATAGGATGTTGGCAGCAGTTTCTGGGTTTTCCCTCTTTTACATTTAGATTATTTTATGAATCGCAATGCATTCATAAAATGTGAATTAAAATATGTGTGGTTTTACAATCAAAGTCTTTGCAGGGAGCAATCACAGGGAGTGCTACAGACATATTAAACTGTAATTAACTGCTTTTCTAGCCCAGGAATTGCTGAGGGCATCTTTCTATCTATCTATTGCCTCAGCTGGTTCAGGCAGCTGTCAAATAAACCACTGCCAGGGAAGACCAGACTGATGTTGCTTGCTGGGATACAGTGGTCTGTGGTTTTAGAAACCTCAAATTGGAGGCTACGTCTTCAATTCCTGTTACATCAAGTACAGGAAGAACAAGGTAGAGGGGAGCCTGGTTTCTAGCCTCTTAACACTTCCAAGCACATTGAATCCCTGCCCCTCAAATAAATAAATAAATAATCTGGAGGGTTTCCTAGGATGCTGAGCATCTGCTTTCCCAGATTTTGGATTTCTTTCCCTGTTTTCCTAGAGGGAGGTTCCAATCAAAGGTGGCTGGGAGGGGTGGGAGAAGCAATGTTCAAATCCAAGAAAAGCATCAGAAATTTGCCATATTTTCTTCAGGGGTTGTGGCAGTGGGTTGAAGGGCAGTGCTGAGCTACTCTCCTGAGCCCAGGCTGTGCTGCACTGCTGACAGGGAGTGTGACCCTTGCTGGCCTTGCGGCCTTTGGGGATGCTGGCACTGCAGGAGCAGCATCATTGGGCAAGAGTTACACGTAACTTTTGTATTTTTAATATGTGTATAATATATCACTTACAATACTTACAAGACAGTATAAAACAGGGGATGGCAGCTGTGGTGTGGGGAGAGGGAATTGGCTAGTGGCATTTGATGTCCTCCCCCCCCCACACCCCACCCCATTTGCAGTGTGGCCAGGCTGTTCTGTGCTGTGCCTTGCACAGTCCTACCATGTTTCTCACATGTCCTTCTTCATAAGACACTGTATAGTGTTATTGTGTTCTCCTCCTGGTTGGGAATTAAGCTGTTCGTGTTGCATGGGTGTGTAATGAAATGCTCCAGAATGTTGCCTAATTGCTGTGCTGGGATTAACTCTCCTTCCCTCCATCTCCCAGGCTGAAACTCTCGAATGAGGAGATCAAACGAGCAATTTTGACAATGGACGAGCAGGAGGACCTCCCAAAAGACATGCTGGAGCAGGTGGGCAGTGTGTCTTGTGCTCCTCCGTAGTTGCTTCATGCTAAGACCACACTGTGCAAGGCTGTCGGGACCAGATGACAGCTTTAAGAAGTCTGTCAGGGCCCCAGATTATTTAACAACTGCATGTTGAAAAAACACCCAAGAGGGCTGGAGCAGCAGAAAAGCAGTTTGCTTGTAGCGTTGGCACTGGGAGCAGCAGGCCTCCCATGTGCCATGCCTGTACCCTGGATCTGTCCTGGGACCCCAAGACTGGGCCAGTTGCCCATTTTGTTGCTGCAGCTTGAAGTTTGTGGTCAGTGGGGGATCATTTTTGAAAGCTTGTTGAGCATTTGTGCAGTCCTCAAAAAGCGAATCCCATATTTCACCCCCTCTGAATCCCTTTGGAAGCATATTATGCACCGGTCCTTAAAGCTGAGCTGATAATTGCACTTTCAGCAGAGAAGCAGGAAGATTCATTGCACAAAATTTTCATCTGCAAATAGGTAGAATTGCAGCAAATCAAAGTCCTCTGGCAGAGCTGATGTCGAAATGTCCTTGGAACAGATGTACTACATCTGTTGTAAAACCAGAGCGATGGCAGGGCAGAAGCAAGAGACACTAATGTGATTTGAGTAGGGGGAGGAAAGTCACAGGGGCAGCAAAAACACTTATTTCACAAGTGCCTTGGGTTCTCTGTCTGTACATGCTGAAAAGGTAGTAAATTCAAGCATATAAATTATATAGTAAATATTATATTAGTATATATATATACTATATATAAATTATATAGTAAATATTGCTATTATAGTAAATTCAAGCTCCTAAAAACTCTGCCCAGACCTCTTGTCTACCAGTGTGCTTTCCCTTGTTTAGCTCCTGAAGTTTGTTCCTGAAAAGGGTGATGTTGACCTGCTGGAAGAACATAAGCACGAGCTAGACCGCATGGCGAAGGCTGACCGGTTCCTCTTTGAAATGAGCAGGTTAGTGGCCCAGGGAACGTGTGTTTTAGGCAGTGGCTGCACGGACTGGTTATGAAGTGGCTGTTTCATGGAGCTTGGTTGGGAAAGTAAGTAAGCAAGCTCACTGTTTTTCACATCAAGAAATGAGTAGGCCAAATGGACAAGAGAGCAAGCAAGCTGCTCCCACCCATAAGGATCGCTCATGATTCTCCTAAATGAGGGTTGTGCATCCCAGACACGCATCAGCTGGACAGAGCAGGATGGAGGGATGGGGACAAGGATCTTCTGAGAGAGGTGTTGGCTCCCCAGATTATGTCCCAACACATTTCGCCTCTCATCTGGGGACAAAAGCTCATTCTGGCACAACTCTGAAAGACTGCATCATCTGCATCATGACCCAGGTGGAAGGTGCTGTTTGAATGATAACACAATGCTCCTTTCACCTTCATATCCTAATGAATACTCAAGAATGATATATGTAAATTTTGCCCTGCTGTATAGATGAGCCCCACTCCTCATCTCAGGAACGTCTCATCCCTGGGGCTCCTGAGAATTATGAGTTGGAAAGGAAATGTCATTTCTTCCTGCTCCGGGTAGCAGTCATTTAAGGCTTAGAAGTTTTCAGGGATGAGTAAGTAATCTTATCTTTTGCATGCACATCTGCTAGAGGTGCTGGTTTAAAATCTTGAAGCTCCTTATTTAAATCCAAATGGGTATTGAGCTCTTTGAATTGCTTAGCTGAACTTCAAGCAAGTCAGTTGTTCACAAAGTCAGTGAGTTTTATGATCCGAGACTGTACTGGGAGGTCAAAAATAGAAATGCTCCTGTCTTTCCTGAGAAATGCACCAATGAACACTGTGGAGTTGCTGAGTGTCAAAGACAGGCAGGATAGAGCTGTGAAGTTCAGACCTGAGCCCTCGGGACTGGAAGATGCTCACAATTAGCTTTCCTATCACAGGTCACCTTTCTTCTTCACAGTCTCTTGCCCAAATGTTGCTCCCATGCCTTTATCTTTTGGAAAGCACAATGTGCTAATGCAAATATTTTCCTTGATTTCCAGCAAGGCTTTTCAGTTTGTCCTGTGGTCTGTAACTAAGTGTGATGTCTTTGTCACCTCTGATTAGTACAGTGACAGTGTAAGCCCATGACCTTGTCTGTGAGCACGTCTCCTGTGGGTCCTTGGTCTAAATGACTTAAATCAGACTGCCATTTGCATACAAGTGAGGTCTTGTTCAGCCAAAATACAGCTGGTGTGAGCAGAGCCATCCCAGGAAGGGCCTGGATTGAACTATGTTGGTGGCTTTCCACCCCAGGACATCATTCTGAGGATGTGAAGGTACAGTTTCATTAGTGCTGTTAGCTGGGAGAGTGAGAGAGACTATGGAATCGCACTCTACCTTCCCTGAGATGGGCCCAGGATGGACAGGCACAGGACACATGATACAGAGGATTCCCTGTTTTCTGTCTACCTGGCTGAACACAGTGACTTAAGGGGTAGGGGATAATGGCAACAGGGTCCTGCCAGGCGCAGCGGGCAAATCTCCTCTGCGACTACCCCACCTTCGTTTGTGCCCTTGCATGACTGGTATAAGGCTCTTTAAGTGGAGCCCCACACCTCTAGGTTGGAGGTGTTGCAAAGGTTAAGTCAACCTACGCCCTGCTTCAAAACCACTTCCATAAAGAAAAAAAGACAGGTCATTGTCATAGAAAACTCTCTTCTGTGGGGAATGGAAGGTCCAGTATGCCAACCTGATCCACTTCTTAGGGAAGTCTGCTGCCTCCCTGGGACCTAGGTTAAAGATGTGAAGAGGAAGATTCCTACCCTGGTACGGCCCTTGGATTATTATCCACTATTGGTTTTTTGTGTAGGCAGTGATGAAGTTGCAACAAGAAGTGTAAGGGCAATCGAGAGAAACTTTGAGGTCTTGGGACAGCTGGTTAAGGGATCAGGAGCTCAAGTAGTGTTTTCCTCTATCCTTCCAGTTACAGGGAATGATGAGAGAAGACACAAAGAGCCAGCAGATCAATACCTGGATCCAAGCCTGGTGTCACCACCAGAATTTTGGGGGTTTTGATCATGATCATGTTTACACAACACTAGGCCTGCTGATGACAGATGGGGTACACCTGTCCCAAAGGGTAAAAGGATCTTTGCACAGGAGTTACCAGGGCTCATTGAAAGAGCTATAAACTAGATTTGAAGGGGGAGAGGGATAAAACCAAGCTCACTAGACATAAGCCTTAATGCAGCACATGGATGTTTGAGGGACAGTGTGCTAGTGAGGTCCTTCAGTCTGCCGACTTAGTGGAGGTAGGGGATGGAGATCCATGTGGCAGCAAAGATGCAAGACTTACTGATGTGTTAGAAACCACGTAAGCACCTGAGAATGGTCATGTAGGAATTAGGGCTTATGCCCCCCAAAAGGTGGCAGGATAAATAGCCCAACTGAAATGCACCTACAGCAATGCACCTACGCAGCATGAACAACATACAGGAGGAGCTGGAAGCCATTGTGCAGCAGAAAACCTATGACATAGTTGCCATCATGGTAACATGGTGGGATGATCTGCACAACTGGAGTGCTGCAGTGGGTGGCTATACAGCCTTCAGAAGGGACAGGCAAGGAAAGAGGAGATGGGGTAGCCCTATATGTTAGGGAGTGTTTTGACTGTCTAGAGCTTAATGGTGATGATGATAGGGTTGAGGTTTTGTGGGTGAGAATCAGGGTGAAGGCCAACAAGGCAGATATCATGCTGGGATTCTGTTATAGACCACCCAGCTAGAATGAAGAGTCTGACAAAATATTGTATAAGCAGCTGGGAGAAGTCTCACGATCACTGGCCCTTGTTCTCCTGGGGGACTTCAACTTACCAGATGTCTGCTGGAAATACAACGCAGCAGAGAGAAAAACAGTCTCAGAGGTGCCTGGAGTGTGTAGAAGATAACCTCCTGACCCAGCTGGTGAGCGAGCCCACTAGGGAAGGCACCTCACTTGACCTGTGAGAGGGACTTGTGGGTGATGTGATGGTTGGAGGCCATCTTGATCACAGTCATCAAGAAATGGTAGAATTTTCAGTTCTCAGAGAAGTAAGGATATGGGGTCAGCAGAACTGCTACCTTTGACTTCTGAGGGGCGGACTTTGGCCTGGTTAGGAGTCTGATTGACAAAATCCCTTGGGGTGCAGTCTTGAAGGGCAAAGGAGTCCAGAAAGGCTGGACATTCTTCAAGAAGGAAATCAGGCTATCCCCATGTGCTAAAAGACAAGCTGGTGGGGAAGAAGACTGGCCTGGCTGAACACAGCTTTGGCTGGAACTTGGGGAAAAAAGGGATTGCTTATGACCTTTGGAAGAAGGGGCAAGCAACTTAGGAGCACTACAGGGATGTTGTGAGGTTATGCTGGGAGAAAATCATAAGGGCCAAAGCCCAGCTAGAACTTAATCTAGCTACTGCTGTTAAAAGACAGTAAAAAATGTTTCTATAAATACACAAGGAACAAAAGGAGACTAAGGAGAACCTCCATGTTTATTTAATGTGGTGGGAACATAGTGGCAAAAGATTAGGAAAAGGCTCAGGTACTTAATGCTTTTTTTGCCTCAGTCTTTGATAGTAAGGCCAGTTGTTCTCACGGTACACTGCCCCTGAGCTTGAAGACAAGGACAGGGAGCAGAATGAAGTTCCCAAATTCCAAGGGGAAATAGTCAACAGCCTGCTACACCACTTAGACACACACAGGTCTATGGGGTTGGATGGGGTCCATCCAGGGTACTGAGGGACCTGGCAGAAGTGAACCACTTTCAATCATTTATCAGCAGTCCTGGCTGACAGGGGAGATCACAGTTAACTGGAAGTGAGCAAATGTGATGCCCATCTACAAGAAGGGCTGGAAGGAGTATCTGGGGAACTACAGGTCTGTCAGCCTGGCCTCGGTGCTGGGAATGTTATGGAGCAGATCATCTTGAGTGCCATCATGTGGCATGTACAGGGCAACCAAGCAATCAGGCCCAGTCAGCAGGGGTTTATAAAGCCAGGTCCAGCCTGACTAACCTGATCTCCTTCTATGACTAAGTGACCTGCTTAGTGGATGAGGGAAAGGCTGTGCATGTTTTATACCTAGACTCTGACACCATTTCTCACAGCATTCTCCTGGAGAAACTGAGTGTTCAGGGCTTGAACAGGTGTATTCTTCAGTGGGTAAAAAACTGGCTGGATGGCCAAGCCCGAAGAGTGGTGGTGAATGAAGTTAAATCCTATCGTCACCTGATCACAAGTGGTGTTCGCCAGGGCTCTGTGCTGGGGCCAGTTCTGTTTAATATTGTTATCAGTGAGCTGCATGAGGGGATCCAGAGCAGCCTTGGCAAGTTTGTAGATGACACCAAGTTGTGTGGGAGCATTGATCTGCTTGTGGGTGGACAGGCTGGATCAATGGGCTGTGGCCAGTGGTAAGAGGTTCAACAAGGCAAAGTGCCAGGTCCTGAGTGTGGGTCACAGCAAGCCCATGCAAAGTTACAGGCTTGGGGAAGAGTAGCTGGGAAGCTGCTTGGCAGAAAAGGACCTGAGGGGGCTGACTGACTGAGCTGAACATGAACCAGCTTGTGCCCAGGCCAAGGCCAGTGGCTTGCTGGTCTGTATCAGAAATAGCCAGCAGGGCCAGGGCAGTGATCATCCCCCTGTACTTGGCACTGGTGAGGCTGCACCTTGAATCCTGTGTTCAGTTCTGGGCCCCTCACTACAAGAGAGACATTGAGGTGCTGGAGGAAGTCCAAAGAAGAAGAGCAAAGTTGATGAAAGGTCTAGAGCACAAGTGTTATGAGGAGCAGCTGAGGGAATGCTTAGGTGTATGGTTTAGTGGTGAACTTGGCAGTGTTTGGTTAACAGTTGGACTTGATGATCTTAAAGGTCTTTTCCAACCTAAACAATTCTATGATTCTATAGTGGGCCTGTGTCCAGCTGCATCACAAAGCCATTGGGAGCCCAGACTTCATCAGCATCTTTGCTACGGAGTGTTTGTGAAAGAACTCTTTGTTTTATATATGTTTGTATTTTATAGCAATAGGGTGTAAAAATGCACTTGTTGAACCTGTTGAATTAAGGATAAATTTAAGGATATGCTTAAGAGCCCACCTCAGTCCACCCCAAGACAGCTGTAGCTTCAGCTTTCATTTTTTCCCATCCCAGCATAGTTTCAGGGAGAATTACGGTCATCAGTTTTTAGTCGCTGTGGCTCAAGCGTGCTTTGTAAGCACAGCTGTCAGTAGCAGAGCAACTGAGCTGTGCCTGGAGCAAGCAAAGCTCAACCTGCACCTCTTTTCTTTTTCCAGGATAAACCATTACCAGCAAAGGCTGCAGTCGCTCTACTTCAAGAAGAAGTTTGCAGAGAGAGTTGCAGAGGTGAAACCCAAGGTGGAAGGCAAGTGGCCAGACCTGCTGATGGGCTCTTTTGCCAGCACAGGGAATGCTCATCTCATAGAAAGAGCAATCCTCTATGCAAGGGCAAGCCTGGTCTGTGTGGAGGTTGCAGTGACACAGGGGAAGGGAGGGAGTTGGTGGTCACCCTTTGGCCATGAGGAAACTGAAGGGGTTGCTGCAAGACAAGGGGGCCAGTGTGCTTTCATGACAGGGGCTAATGTCCCACACTTCTCCTCTTTCAGCCATCCGTGCTGGCTCCAAGGCAGTGCTGCAGAGCAGCAGCCTCCAACAGCTGCTGGAGGTGGTTCTGGCCTTTGGGAACTATATGAACAAGGGCCAAAGGGGCAATGCCTTTGGGTTCAAGATCTCCAGCCTCAACAAGATTGCGGATACCAAGTCCAGCATTGACAAGTGAGCAGCTCCTGCCCATGTCTTTGGTATCATCTGTGGGACCCAGGGATGTTGGGGGGGACAGAAGGGCCATCAGTGTTGCCTCTGGGATGTGGGAGGTGGGAGTGTTCCCCTCCCTCTTCCTGCCCTATCTGGCACATCCAGTGATGCAAGCGTCCATTTTTTGAGCAGAGCAGATTCAGAGGGAAGCTGAGCTGCAGATCAGCATGAGGATCGATGGGGCTTTCCCTCCTGAGCTGGCTAAATGGCAGCCAAGGCTGATTAGGAGGATCATCCTCTAAATGCTTTTTTCCCCCTTTGAGAAGCCAAAAGCCATCATGCTGTGGCACAGTGGATACAGAAGGGGTACCAGGGGCTCCTTCTCATGGGAATCCCCTCTGCAGAGCCCCCAACCCCCAAGCTGCCACAGCCATGGCCTGGTTTGCTCTCTCCTGCTGAGACCTCCATGCACAGAGCAAGAAGAGCTGCATCAGATCTCAAACCTGCCTGGTCTCATCTATCAATAAAGACTATGGAGGATGGGAGCAGTGACGCTTGAGTCACCTCTCCTGGGTCCCTTCTGTGGAGGGCCCTTGCTTGCAGGTACCATGCTTCTCTGCCCTGTGGTTACACAGAAGGCAGACCCATTCCATGTCTCCAGACAGGCCGCAAGCAGTATCCTTGCAGAAACGCCACAATAGTTCATTACCAGTGTTGGGATTTATCCAGCATATTTGACTGACCTCTCAACTCCTTGTGGTGATGCCATGCTGACCTCAACACTCCTCCCTCCTAGGAACATCACTCTTCTGCACTATCTCATCACTATAGTTGAAAAGAAGTATCCCAAAGTTCTCCGCCTGCACGAGGAGCTGCGAGACATCCCACAGGCAGCCAAAGTCAAGTAAGCAGAGATTTAAGTGGTGCTTCGGGAGTGCTGGGAACACCTCTCCCCTCATTTCAGCCTGCCTTTCCATGCACCCTCCCCTGCTTGCGCTCCTGGCCGGATTCTGGCCAGCAGGCTGGGTTGTGTGCTTGCAGCCACATTGGTCTGAGAGCAGCCCTCGACACAGAAGCAAACATCACCTGGTGGCTTTAAATCTCAGCCCTTGCAGCAAAGGCCTGTGAGCCTCCGACCACAAGGGAGGAGAGCTGCTTGGAACAGCCATTTCCTGTTGTTATCTCACCACAGAAGCATTTAATTAATTTCTAATGGTACGTTAAGTAATCCAGGAGGAAGCGGTTGCGGTGTGGAGGCAGATAAAGGGCAGCTGTTTATCTGTGTGTGGTGGGGAGGCTTTGCCGGCAGCGCAGGCAGGACCAGGCAGTGGTGTAAGAAGCTCACCTGCCACTGGGTCCTTCCTGGCCCTTGTTTCACCACCAACATGGAGCTTCTGGTGTTTGCAACGAGCTTTTAAACCCTGCCTGCTGCCTCGTGACCTGTTTGGAGCAAGTCTCTTTGCCAACAGAGGCCCACGTTCAGCAAAGCCCTTAAACACACACTGAATTTTTAAAAGCAGGAGGAATCTGTTGTTGTGCTGCAAAGCCCTCAATTATGTGCTGAAGTCCCTCTGAAATCAATGAGTCTCTGTTCTGGTTTTAAAGTTCAGGGGCACCTTACAGGCTTTGCTGCTTAAGGGACCTGAGCAGCAAAGATCACACATTTCTGCAGTCTGCACCTGTTTATGTTAGCTGTGGACATGAAAAGGGCCTTGAAACTGCACCTTTGTAGAGAGGGGATGGCAAATATGCACAGAGTTTATGGCAACTTCAAGTTTCAAAGTGCTTTTGTAGCAACAGTGAATTCCCCATGGAAGATGTGTAATGTGCAAACATCCTTGCATTTAAAATATAAAATAATTGTCAGCTATAGGGATTAAATGAAGTGACAGGACAAATCTTGGCGTGCAAGGAGGAGTGTGTGGGGGCTGCACATGTAGGCATTGGCTGAGAACATGTTTGAGCAGGGCATGTTCCTCGCTGCTGAAGGCTCCGGCTTTCTCATGCTCTGCAGCTGTTGTACAGATACACGTATGGGAAAGAAAATGTCTGCATAGAGGGGTTTTTCCTCCCCCTTAAACTTTATCATTGTGCTCTAAACTGGACACCATATGTAATACTTGGGTTTGGTCCAATCTAGAGTGTAACCAAGAAGTTCCTAAAGCACTGGAAAACCCTGAATTCCCCCCAGCCCTGCAGCTGTGAAGCAAAATTGCCGCCTCTGTCAATCCCACTGCTAGTAATGAACTGCTGGAGCACAGGGCTCCCAAAACTGCATTTTCCCAGACTAAACCTGCCAGGAATGCTTGCCTTGTGACCCGATGTCAGCATTTCCAGAGACCCCTGCCCTAGGACAGACACCCCTGGAAGGACGTCAAGCTTGTGGTCATCAAGTCTTTGTGAGAAAGCTTCTCCTCAGATGCAGTGGTAGAAGCCCGTAATCACTTGAACTTGAAGCTCATTAGGGCCTTGAGCTTTGTGTAAACAAAGTCAGAGCCAGATGTGATGATTTATTTTTGTTTCTCTATATTTGGGTTGTTTCCCTTTTTGCAAGGCTCACTGCTAGGAAGGATGCTTTATGTGGCATTCACCTAACCTTGGTACCCTGAAAAACTCTGCCATGTGCTGTGACAACAAGCCTATTTTATGCTGGCCCTCAAGAGGGGAAGAGAAATCTGTGCCCAGCAAAGCCCTCTCCTGAGCTGTCCTTTTTCTTGGAGAGGTCTGGAGGCTGCTGAGCTTGCTAAGCCTGCGCAGTCCCCTTGATTCAAAATACACAAAAGTGCTTTGCTTTAAAGCACGCAACTGCAGCCACATTCAGATAGGCAGCTGTCCTAACTGAAGAGGCTGTCAGCCCGATTTGCTGCTTGAGACACGCTGCTCTACAAACACGAGGCGATGTATGCAGTGCTGGGGGCTTTTCAGTAGAAAAACATGGTTTAGTTGGTTGGAAAGCAGTAGAATTTGCTGGGGAAGACTGAAAATTAACATCCTGCCATTTCCAACAGCATGACTGAGCTGGAGAAAGAAATAAACACTCTGAGGAGTGGCCTGAGAGCTGTGGAGACTGTAAGTATTACTTTAATCAAATATAGTCCAGCCTGGCTCTGAGCACCTGGGCATTCCTCTTCAAGGAGATAGGCAAGGGAGCTCCCAGCAAAGCTGCTTTTAACTCACATGCTGGAGATCTCTTTGTCTTTCCTCCCTGCCCTGCACATATGCTTGTCTTCCTAGGTCTGTTTTGGCACCAAGTAACAGCCATTTGTGGTTAGGCACATGCATGGTTTACATCTAATATGCCAAGAGAGGTTAAGTAAGTCTAGTGATGATGCCCATATTGGAGCTGTGAGGTACACAGGGGTCTCCCTTTGGCTGTCAAGCTGCAGAGGGCTGGGGCTGAGGCTGGGGAGCACTCTTGCAACCCAGATGGAGTGCTGTTGAAATGGTGAGGATTCACCGTCTTGCTAAATTATGTTGCTTCCACATCTCTCTTTCAGGAGTTAGCCTTCAAAACATACTGTGGGCATGATACTGTAAAACGGTGATCTGTAGTCTTATGCATGACAGGAGGGAGCTGTAGTGACAATGCAGCCAGTATCCATTGCACTGATGCAGGCACACAGGCCAATGGTATTTGTGTCATTTGTCACCCAGGGCCTGACCAGATTTATGTTTTATTTCCCCAAAGGAGCTGGACTTCCAGAAGTCTCAGGTTCAGCAAACAGGTGACAAGTTTGTGTCTGTTGTCAGCCAATTCATCACATTAGCCAGCTTCAGCTTCTCGGATGTTGAAGATCTTCTGATGGAAGCAAAAGAGCTGGTAAGGTCACCAATGTCCTTGAGATCTGGGTAGCTTCTGAGCCTTTCCTCTGGCCAACAGGGGAGGGATGGTCTCAGCCTTCTCAGAGCACATGCTGTGCGTTAAAATCTCAGATATCTCCCTCATGAGATCATGTGAGTGTCCTGCTGAGGCCCTGACATGAAAAAGGTGCTAGGCTGCTCTTCATGGTGGGTTTAGAGTGGGTGGGTAGGTTTGTTCCTGTCTATCCCCAGGGCCTTTTTCCTGCTACACAACACAACATGCTAGGGGATTGCAGGTCAGGCCAACAGACTGCTTCTGGGGCACAAGATGTGGTGTAGAAAGACATGAGATACCTGTCTTTTGGAAGTGCAAGGCACGGGATAGCCATGGTAGAGTTCTGTCCATCAGGGGAGGAGATAGTAGGTCGTTTGCAAGGATGTGAGTTTTGGTGAAGAGCTTTCACTCAAGGGCTTGCTTTCCTTTCCATATCTTAAAATGGAAGTATAACAGTTCTGTTGGCTTTAGAGTTAGGAGTGTGGCAGCTGGGGAATCTTGGCCAATGAAGGCTGAAGGTGGCAGGAAAACACGCTTTTCTGTCTGGTGTTGGTGGAAGGTAAAAATGGAACCAGGACTTCAAGCTTGCCATTGAGGTCAGCCAGAGGCTGACATCAGAAACAACCCAGGCTGCCCAAGTGACCTCACTTCCATAGGACAAAATAACATCCGATGCATAACTTAATTCTGAGACCAACCCAGCCCTTCTCTCAAGAGAAGAGGGAGAGGAGCTCAGTGGCATGAACTGAGGCCAACTGCAGACCTGGTTAGAGTAGCTACTTAAAAGGTTCACCTTCCCCAGAGTAATGCCTAGGTGAGTGCTTTGCAGCCATATGCAGTGGCCTATTGCCATGTTGTACTTTTCTCCCTATCACGCTGATTTAAATCATGGCAAAGAGGTGGCTGTTGGCTGACATTTGTGAGTTCCCCTCATTCAGCAAGGAGCCACACAGCTGGTTTCTATTTCCTCCAAGAACAGTCCTCCAGTTTCTCCTCCCTGGCCTGGTCTTCATCTTGATTGAAGTGGCAAGGAGGTAGTCAGCACAGGCCTTTAAAAGAGGTCCCATCCTTGTCCCACTGCATGAGCTACCTCTCCAAAGACAGAAGTAACCAAGTGTCACCACCTCTTTTCCCTGGTTATACCAATGTCCAGTTGGCACTGTCCTTCAGACCATCCACCCATGCTTAGGCATTATGATTGACCATTGCCTTCCTGAGGCCACGGCTAACCCTGGCCACCCTTTTAGACTGTTGATGGTAACCTGGCAGATCTTCCCTGCAGTGAGTTAGGGCTGTGGAGATGGTGACAAATGCTCTTCAAACTGTATTGTCTTCTGCTGATTTGGCTGGATCTGGAGAAAGTCGTGGTCCCCAGTGCCCATTGAAGTCCACTGTGAAGTAATGTACAGCTGTTCCCATGGTTATTGGATATGACAGGCTGTGCAAAGTATACCAGCTCTTCACTTTTTAAACACATATCCAGATTCAAATTGTGTTACTGCTTTCTCTTGGGAAAGAAGAAACATCATTGTTTTATAAACTTCATATCCTGTGAGGGCAACATTTGCAGCCTTCCCCATCTCCCCTAAATCTGCTGTAATGTGGCAGAGAATATATTGATGAAAATCAACAAGAATAACCTATTCTTTTGACTTATATGGTGGTACCTCTTGGATTCCTCCGTGCATCTTGACGTGCTAAGTCTCTTAAGTAAACAAAGAAATAAAAATGCCATAAATGTCTTTTGAAGAGCCTGGGGCACCCCTGCAAATGAAACTAAATCATACAGGCAGGCTTTAAAAATGTTCCTCTTGGTCTACACAGCAAAATCAAAGCAACTCATAAATCTGTTTGTCCTTTGATTTTGTTTGTCTTTTCTTTTAAGGATGCTTATCATCAGAACTTGCCATCACAATTTTAACAAACTTTCTGTGCACAAAGAGTCTCCTTCAAATTGGAAGTGAAAACAAAGGATGTAAGTCCCAAGGACAACCCATGGGCTCCTTGGGGACTGGGACACATTGGCAGATTGTGGATGTCCTGTCCTGACCTTTGCTACAGCTTCATTCAACTCTCCTACATTTATGGTGTGCAAACAGCACTAAAGGCCAGAAGACTCCCTATTTCCCTACCCAGGATTGTGCCTGAGCCCAGGCAGAAATGTCTTTTAGAAGTCTCACCAACACATTTGGTTTCAATAGCAGAGCATGTGGCAATGATAAATAATACCCCAAAAATACTTCAAAGAAAAACTTAAAAGTCCGAGTTGCCCTTCCCCTGCCGTGTTTACTATTAGTTTTATGTCTTCAGGCCCACAATATTTTGCTTCCTTGTTTTTATTGCTGCTTAGTTAATAAAGTTGAGCTGTGGCGTAGGGAGGTGCAGCAATGCCAGAGGCAAGAAGGGGAGAGGGGGCTCAGGAATGATCCAGGTTGCTCTTACAGGGCCAGCAGGTAAAACGTCAGATGATTTATTCCATGTTTAAGTCAAGGTTTGATGAAGCAAAGCCCTTCTTTCTGCCATGGCTGCTGGAAGTGTTTCTTTATGGTCCATCAGGTCTAAGGCTTCTCATGGGAGGTTTTGCCAGTGTGATGCGTATCTCCAAGGTTAATGGAACCCTGTTTTCTCTCTCCCAGTTTTCCAAGGCTGTGAAGCACTTTGGAGAAGACACAGACAAAATGCAGCCTGACGAGTTCTTCGGCATCTTTGACCAGTTCCTTCAAGCTGTGACTGAGGCCAAGCAAGAGAATGAAAACATGAGGAGGAGGAAGGAGGAGGAGGAGCGCCGGGCACGCATGGAGGCACAGGTGAGCAGACATCTGTTCAGCAGCACCCCTGGGGCACCTGGAGATGGCAACCATATTGCATTGTACCCATGGTGGCCACTGTGGCACAGGAAGCACTGAAGCCTGGGCAGGGAGCTTTTGTGCTTTAGACCCACTGGCTTTTCACTGTTGATTGTTTAATTAATGACCTTGGGTTTGTGAGATGTTGGAGCTAAAACATGCAGCAGAGCTGGTGCTGCCTGTGTGCTGTTGTGACCCAGCAGCAGCAGCCATGATGCTGTGGACCTCAGCCTATGGGTTGTATCAATAACCCTTACCAGCTCTTGCATGCTAAGCACTGGGGTGGGATACCATTCTTGTTTCATGAGTTTGGGGGTCACCATGCATGTGTTGGGCACTCCCACAACCTCATCCATGAGAGTGAGATGTCTCCTTTCCCTCTCTCCATGGCACATAGCTGAAGGAGCAGCGGGAGCGGGAGCGCAAGGCAAGGAAGGCAAAAGAGAGTGGGGAGGAAGGCGGTGAGTTCGATGACCTCGTCTCAGCCCTGCGTTCCGGCGAAGTCTTTGACAAGGACCTGTCCAAACTGAAGCGCAACCGCAAGCGCATCACCAACCAGCTGGCTGACAGCGGCCGTGAGAGGCCCGTCACCAAGCTCAACTTCTGAACAACAAGCTGCAACAACAAAGCCCAACAGAAAAATGTGGGTTAGTCTTTTTGAAGTGACGTGGGAGGGGTTCTTCCCATTATACTGCCTTGCAATAGAAAGCGAAACAGTGGCACACTCTTTCTCACCACGGGCAAGTGTGTATGTGTGTATATACTGTGTATATAGTTGGATCGGGAGCATGGATGGAGCTGTGTCGGCAGCCCACCTTGATGGGCACTGCCTCCTCCCCTCCAACCTGCTCTGAAAAGTAGTTCTCCCCATGCACAAGCACAATGCCGCATCTGCGGAACAAGAGAGGACCCAACCCAGAGACACCGGTGGTCCCCATGGGCCCGAAAGGCAATGGGAAGCTGCTCTCCTGCCTGGAACGCCCCAGGCCATTTGCAGGGGTCGCCTTGCACACAAGCCGAGTGGTTTAAAGAAGAAAAGAAAAAAATACAAAGTTGACTGAACTTTAATCCATTGGTTGTTTTTTCTTTTCTCGTTGTTGTGATTATTCCAAAAACTTTGCAGATCCGTACTTTCGCGCTGGCTCCTGAGCTTGGCGCCACGGGTGCTCCCAGCAATGCTCTTCCCGTCATCCTTGGGAAATGCTCTTTTTCCTCTTACCACCACCTTACTAAAGGAAAAGTTTACCCCAAAGTGCTTATTGCTCTAACGCCGCACAGATGTATTTATACTTCTGCAATGTTTTCTGGCCCAGGACGGTGGGAAAGGTTGGTTCTCAGAGGAGACAAAGAGCATAAACTTTTGTGTTGTAATTTTTATTCTTCCTTTCTGTTCAATGGGACAAACTGTATCCTCATAAAGGTGGGTCAGGACCAAAGGTCTCTGATACACAAAGGGGCTGGTGCAAAACCCACCAGCTTTCAACAACCTTCTTTTCTCTTTTCCTTATCAGATACACAGAAGCAGTGATGCCAAGAAACGCTCATCTCTTAGCCAGGTCCTTTTTTTGACTGGTTTGCTGTTCATTGTCATTGCAAATTTGTAAGCAGAACTACCTGTCAAATGTCAGTCCAAAAACACGATAAAACAAAATAATAAAAATAATTCAAAGCTCTCAGGGAGTAATAATTTAAGGGTTTAGAAAATTAAGAATTGGAGAATAAAAAGTAGCCACCATTAACATATTAATGTTTCTATTGTTAAATTATACTGAGTATATAGAGGACTGTTACTTTTTACTTTTATTTATTTGTGCTGTGGTTTTTAAGAAAACAAAACAAAACCTTTTTATACCACCAATACTTTTGCGATCCTTTTTTTTGTTTGTTTGTTCTTTTTCCTGTGGAGAGATGAGTTTGTCCCTGTTGCACTAGATAGTAACACTATTTGAAATAAGGTTGGGTTGGTTGGGTTTTTTTGTCAGATAATCGGTATTACTGGTGGGGTATGGGATGTCAGTTAACTATATGTACTGTATAGCAAAAGTGCTGTTTAAACTAATTTGTATAAAAAGAAATACGGTTCTAAGCACCTGAAGGCCACGGGGTCTGCGTGCTGAGTGAAAGCTGTGAAATCTCTGTCTAACCAGAGTTGTCAAGAGCTATGGTTTTACCATTTTGTTCTTTTCTTCATTGCAACTTTTGACACACTGTAGATTAAAAAAAAAAAAAAAAGACAAAAAAAAGACAAAGTTCTTTCTGAGTAGCATTTAAAGCAGTAAGAAATATAATAAATAAAGCAGATAAGTGCAAAAACAACGTCCAGCACCTCGTATCCAAGCAGCTGCAAAACCTGCAGATTATGTGCAAAGGTGGAGTTAAGCACTTTGCTTTAAGAAGGAGGGGGAAGTAAAAACAAAAGGCAATGATAATACTATTCCTTAACTAAAGTGCCTCTATTTATATTTTTTATTTATGGCTGAAAAAAAAACGGGGCTGATACAATTGAGGGAATGGACTTGGGGGGGGGGGGGGGAAATTAAAATATATATTAAAAAAAAGAAGAAGATAAGGTTAAAAAACAGCAGTCTGGCCTTTGATGGTTTAAGGAATCGTTGGTCACACACGTTGTAATTCGAAAGGCTGTGGGAGTTGCAAAGGGCAATCTCCTCCCGGGGCCCTGGGTGCAGGGCTCGGCCACCAGCACTCAGCCCCAGCTCCTGCCTCCGTGACCCCAGTGCCACATCAGGACCTTTCCTGACAGATTTCCTCTTGCCCTTCCAAACCTGTTTGTTGTTTTGGGGTTTTTTAATATTGTTTTACAACAGCCTCCTTACCGGGCTGAGTTTGCCATTTCTTTGTTTTCTTTCAAAAAAATAGAAAAAAGAAAAAAAAAATATCTCTATAAATAAATACGAAGGCTGTGTGCAGGTAATTCCATGTGCCATTGTCGAAAACTACTTTTAGATTGGTGCTGGTGTAAGTAGCCATTCTTTCCTCTTTGGTGTGTATTTTAAAGATGATTTTTTTTTTAATAATGCCAAAAAAAAATCCATAACAATTTGTAAACTGAAGTATATGTCTTGGACCTTATTAGCTTTGTAGTGACCAAGGTAGTCTGTTAGGTGCAAGGATGTTAGTAGTCTTAGCTAGTGGGAAATGCTGTGTAATGTTATGAGACTGTACATTTTCTAAGATGGCAATATGCAATAAAGAAAAACAATTTCAGTGAGTGTATGTGGCAGAGCCAGAAGTCAATTTTTTTTTTGGGGGGGGGGAGGGAAATAGGATATTTGGGGATTGAGACAGGTGTTGAAAAACAAAGCCGCCTGCAGGTTGCTCTTTTTTGGGGGTATTTGCAGTCATTGCTGGTGTTGGCTGGTAACCCCGCTTTATCACTTTCCTGTGTGCTGGGGTTTAGGTGGTCGAGCGTTTTTCCACTCTCCTGGCTTGCAGCATGGTCCCCCACTTGTGGGCTCTGAAACACCTCCCAGTTAGCAACCCCATTCAGTTCTGCGTTGTTGCTGATGCCTGTTCCAGCCTTGGTGATAACCTTTCTAGCAGCATGCTACTGAAGCAGCCACCTGGTTTGAATTGTCGGGTCACATACATCCCTTTCTGCAGCTGACGTCGCCAGACCAGTGCTGCCAGGGCTGGCTGGCATGTCTGTAACAAGCCTATCTAGACACGCTAGAGGTGTTTTCTTGGCAGTAGACCAAACCCTTCCTGGCCTGTTCACACTCACCATTCCCACACACCTTCCTGTCTCGGCTCTGTGTTATTTTCTTCTTTTTCCAATGCTCTTTGCATGAGTGATCTTTGCAGCACTTGACACCCCCAGACCTCACTGTTTGCAGAGATGGCAGCATTATGCTCAGACCCATATGCTTTCTAATCTTTTCAGGGCTTTCCCCAGTATAACCAGTAAGCTGGCACTGAGCCAGCACAGATGGGATGTCTAACACATCCCTGGGCTTGGGGCTTCCTTTCGTGTGATCCTAACCAGCGTCAGGGCGGCATACATGGCAGCACTCTCCTATTTATATCCCATGGCCAGTGTTGCCAGCCACAGAGCATATTTATGGCCTGGCGTTGGTCAAAACTGGGCTGGCAGGGAGCACAGGGCAGGGGTGAAGAGCACAGCTGCCACCATGGTGCCTGGCAGTTGGGTGGGCTGGTGATGCCTTGCGAAAGCAGCCCCAGGCTGTGTAGTGAGAGGATTCAAGCAAAAGGGAAATGGCTCCAGATGCTCTTCCCTTCATAAATCCCCATGTCCCCAGCACAATGATGCTCTGGGGTGCATCCATAAATGCAATAATGCCCAAGCCCTACAACCCCATGAGGACCTGAAATTCTGGTTAATGGCAGATTGCAGGTATCCTGGGCCACACTTGTGTGTGACACAGGATGGGCCCCAGGACAGGGACAGGGTGGCAGTGGGAGATGAGCAAGGACAGGGTACAGCTTTTTATTCAACCAAGATATCTGAGAGGGGAAAAAAGCCTAGCAACATGCAAGTTTCCTAGCCTGCAAACCCTTCCTCAAGGCTGAAATAGCAGCATCTATGGCTTGAGAACATAAATTGGAGATACAAAGCTGATCATCCCAGAGGTAAGAGGACTGGGGTAGCAGATGCTGGACTGGTGCTTAGTGAACCCATGTGGCCAGGAGCTCATATCTCCAATGGCCTGGCTATCTGGGATTGCATCTGAAAAAGAGCTTCTTTGCCCCAAATCCTGGATGCTCTCTTCAGTTAAAGCCATGAGGAGGGTGTGCTGGACAGGAAAAACCTTCCCAGACCCAATGGTGCCAGGGGAGCTGCTGGGCATGGTGCTCACAGAGGTCTTGCCCCATGGGGCCACCTGGGTTGGTGGCACCAAACCTGATGAGCCAGCTTTGCCTATGCTCTGCTTCAGCCCCACAGCTTTCTCTGCTGTGAAGGCTGGGAGTCCTGCCAGAGCCAGTGTCAGGTATCAGTTCCCATACCCAACCTGTTATCCTTGTCATCATGCTATAGCTTGGAAAAGATGAGTCAAGATGTTGGGGCAATGACCTGATGCAGGCACAGCATTGCATGCAAAATCCAGCTCAGCAAGTAGGGCAGACATGGCTCAATGGGGAGACTCCTGCCCCCTGGCCCTGCTGGCATCACTGCCCCTTTGGTGGCACTGGCAAGCAGTGGCAGGGTGCTGGGTTAGGAGGAGCTTGCTGGACTTGATGTCCAAACGTATTTATTTATTCCCAAGGGAGGGTACAGCGGGACCAATGGGTCTGTCAGGCTTTGACGTGCCTCCTGGAGACCCTCAGGAAAGAGTAAGCAAAGCGGAGACGCTGGCAGTCCTGCATTGCAGCTGGACCTGGCTATGTCCCCAGTGCCTATGTCACAGCTCAAGCAGCTGCTCTGGGGTAAAATTGCACTTCGCCAACCAAAATCATGCTCTTGCACAGCCTGGTCAGCAGATGTATGGCCTTTGTGCAGGGCTGGCACTGCTGAGGCACCCCAGGAACAGGCTCATCCCTCAGTGCAGAAACTAGTGTAGCAGTAAAACCCCATAAACAAACCTGGGTATTTCTGTACCAGCCTGTGCTATGGGGTGAACATGCCCTTCGATCTGTGCTTCTGGGAGGCAGGGAGGGCAGAGAGGGTGGGAGACGCCAAGCTGACACAAAGGCTGATGGGTGCAGGAGGGAGGCTACGAGCCACCGCCATTCCCTCTCCTGCAGGAATCCCACAGATGCCTCTCCTGTGGCATCTCTTCCTGGCATTGCTCAGGGTCCTGCAATATATCCATGTGAAACAGGGAGTTCTCCATTTTAATCAGGTGTGCTCTGACTTGAAACCTCTGAGCATTTTATATTATTCTTAGCTTTAAACCAGGTTTGCTGAGTGTGCGCAGGTGAGGCAGGGAGCTGGGAGCTCTGCGCTGCCGGGCCCCAGCAGAGCCCCCGGGAAAGGCAGCACCACCATCTGCTGGCACTTTCCAGACTTCGGAGCTGTCAAGTGCTTAGGGGTACCAGAAGCTTTTCCATCTGCTTGAATTCGTGCTTGTGTACATTCATACAGCTTTTCTACTTTCCCAAGCTCTGTGCAAAGCATTCCCTGGGCTCACGATGAGGGAACCCCAGCCTTGTGCTTTGTTTAGCTCCAGACCTCTGCCTGAAACCCTTTTTACTGTAAAATCAGAGTGTGAAGCACTCAGGAAAGACTTAATTTCTATGGCAAACCTTTCCAATTCAATAGCAGGGGGAGATCACCATTTGAGTTACATTTTCTGGAAAGAATCCACAATTCAGATGCTGTATTAAAAACCTGATGTGACCTCAGGGACTGGATATTACCAAATGTTCTGTAAAATGCACCAGACTGAGCACAGAAGCCACAGGCACAGGTCAGGAAAGAGCACAAATGCCATGGCACATTAGATTTCACTGAAGAAATAACTGACCTGATTATTCAGAGCACTTTTTCTCCTGATGCTGAGATCAGTTCACAGGATGTTGCTAGGTCACGTGAGCAAATCACATTTACATGGTTGTGAGGGTACTGCCGGGTGAGCAGTTTAGGAGAAATCTATCTTGCTGCTTTTGTCCACATCTGTGACCCTGAGGGATTTTGATTTGGAGGACACATCCAGAGGGTTTTGTTCCTCACCGGCTGCAGCACCATCATCTCCCCAGCTGCCTTTCACTGTGGTGGGGTGTGCTAACCCAGTGCTACCTGTCAGCCTCAACAAGCAGCCAGCACAGTGCCCACGAGCAGCACCAACCTGGGGTCAATTTCCACACTTTAGTGAAGCCCTCTGGCCAAGCTACCAAGCGTAAACCCAAGTGTTTAAGCCTGCACATTACTAATGCTAGCAGAAGCAGGTGGAGGGATTCCTGCTGCCTTCAGCCAGACTTGCCCTGGGAGAAACAGGGGTGTTCCTGCACATGTGGAAGGGCAGGAAGCTCTTCTCCTCCCTTGGAGGAATGCCATTTTTCTAAGTGACTTCCCCAAAGTCACCCCTGCTGCAATCTTCTTCTTGCGGTGGCAAGGGGGAGAGAGTGTTTGCATGTCTGAAGGGAAAGCAGACAAGCTGTGAAGCACTGAGGTTTGCAAATGCCTTTAACTCTTCGGTGCACACAACAATAAAAAACCCTCTGAGAAAAGGTAGAATCCTCTCTTCACACCAAAGCTTTAAAAAAAAACCCTTTTTTTTTTCAGTTTGTGAATCCCTTTAGATGCTCCCTAGTTTCTGAGCTGACTATGGAATAAATAAGGCTGAAAATAGTTTATAAAGGCAAGAATAATGAATACATATAATTACAGATCCCAAATATTCAGAAATTCCTCCCCAGTCAGTTTTGCAAGCTCCTGGCAGTGCTTGTCTTTTTGAAACCAGCTGAATCTGGAGGAGCGAAGTGACAGCAAGTCAAGAAACAGCACAAATAACAAACTGCCCCTTTTGGAGTGAATTACTTCCTCTGCTGAACCATAGCTGGATCCAGCTCATCTTTCACGATCACCCTAGACGCCTGTGGGCACACTGATAGGCTGTTTCACCCAATACAAACAGCCCAAACAAGGCTCCAGGGCTTGACTGCTGCCTGAGTAGCAAGCACCAGCAGGGCCCCTCCAGTTGGGGTGGCGAGATGAGCACAATGTCTCTGCAAAAAATACATGGATTATTCTTCGGCTGTGGCTATTACAGACTGTGCTAGAAGAGCCTGGGCTTAAAGCTCAGCTGAAACCCCACTCCTGAGATGTGTGGAGCTGAGCAGAGTGGTGATGCCAGCAGTAATGGGGACAGGAGCAGGGCAGGGCTCATACAGACACACCAGCCTGGCCCAGGACCTGCTTGGACAGTGCTGGCAGCTCCAGATCCCTAGGACAGAAATGTTGGAGGATGTCACCACCTGCCTTCCTTCTGGCAGAGCTTCCTTGTGAGGAGGGATACTTTGCAAGTGAATCCCACGCAGGATCTGACCCTCAGCACATATCAAGTTGTGTTGGCATTCCCTTTGCCTTTGAGCCCCGCTCACTTAATCTCCTCTGGATTCAGCCACAGCCTCCTGGGATCGTCTTGGCCAAGCAGATCATCCATCACTCCCCAGCGAGACTAATGCAGGTCCTGGTGTTGCTCCTTGGGGTTCCAGCAACTTTCACTTTGATTTCCCCAGTGACTCATCCATTTTATGCCACTGAGAGGGATTTACAGTCTGCCTCTCCATGTTGCTTTTCCTCCTTCTCACAGTGGTGATTTCCTAGGAAAAAAAAAGTATCTAGAAACACAGAACTGTTCCCCAAGTACTTCACCTGGTGTGACTGTAGATGCTTCAAGCCCCAAGCAGTGTTCTACCAGCAGCATGGGATTAAGCACCCATTGTTCTTTTGCAAATTGGGACCAGTAAGAGGGCTGGCCATGGTATGGATAGTGCACACATCCAGCCCCAGTGAACCCAATGGGACTTACCCCACATGTCCTGGCAAGCTCAGGGCTTGCAGCAGCAAAGCAGCACAGTGTTGCTGGGCATGGAGACACTCGAGCCAAGATTACATTGCAGGTTACTCCTCCTGCAGGATTTGGGGCCGTTTTATTCTGCTGGCACTTAGTTACTACTTTGTGGCTCTGTAATTCTTTGCAAGCAGCTCTCGAGGTGCACCCATTTATTATTAACAATAAGAGTCACCATATAAAAAATACAAATGCAGCTAAAGTGAGGACACAGCTCTGCTGCTGAACTAAGCACCCTGCTAGCACCAGGACTGATCTCACCAAGCATCTGGGCTGGAGCTTTTGCAGTTCTGGAGACCATGCAGCACAGATGCTAGCCAGCTAGAGAGTACAAAGTGCCACTTTCCTGATGTGCTTTCCAAATTATTTGTTTCAGTCTCAACAAAAAACCTTCCAAAGAGCAGCATGTGTAGAGCTTAATAATTGCCATCCTTGAAACTAGGTTTCAAAGGGATATGCTTAGGGCTTGCACTGCATTGTTTGCAACTTGAAATATAGCAGTGGTGAGTTGACTGCTAGGTCTCATTACAGAAGGAGGCCTTAGGATCGTTAGCTGTGCTGGCTGCTTAGATCTCTGCTGGCATCTACTGGACATACAAACCAACACCAGGGCTGAAAGAGAAGCAGGAAAGGGGAATCTCATTCACATGAGATATTCTGGTTCGGGTGATTACTGTCAGCTATTACAGCCTGTCACACTGTCACTTATAAATTACTAGTTGTTAGCAGGTTTTAAGCTATGCACAAAGCGTTTGCTCTGAACCAGGACCTCATCCAGAGACTAGGTAGGGAGTGGAAAATAATGACTTGAATTAATATAATGATTAAATCAACAGCAAAACTAGCACTGACTCCAGCTGGAACAGTACCTTCTAAAATGATTGTCACTCATCAAGACTTGATGTTTTTGTTCTAAGATACAATGCATCAGTTGTATCATTGCCAGACAGTATGGAACTCTTAGACTGCGGGTAAGTATGCTGGGAAGTCAACGAGGGACTAAAGAGCCCAAGGACTAATTTTTAATTTGGTTTGACTAACGTCACTGCTATCTGATCTTCATATCATGTGAACTGCTCTCATGCCAAATACCCTGCACTGAATAAATGACAAGATTTTTGAATTGGGTTGCTAACACAATGTCCCAACATCCTTTGCAGAGCCCTTTCCAGATGAGACTGTGGTTTGCCTTGTATCCAGGCTCATGTCAATGGAGGAAGAAGGAAAGTTTGCAGAGCTATGGCTGGAGGGTTGGAGCCTTAGAGCTACTTTTGCAGTGTCTAAAACCTTGGTGTCTTGCTGCCTTCTGAGTTATCCTTCAGCTTAAAGAAAGAGGCTCACTGAGTGGGGCACAGCAGCATGAGCATCTAAAAGACGTGGAGCTAATGTCCCCATTAGTGGCTTAGCCAGGAGCTGCTTCCTGTGATATTTTCTTACCTGGAAAAAAGTCGCTGCAACCATAGACAGAGTTTTCAGAGCTACAGTAAAACAGTGAGGTAAACCTCAGGTCTCCTTCTGGAAGAACCCATGGACACTTGTACCTGTATTGTCAGGTACGAGGACAGACTCACACACCGGCTTGTTTGCTAGCATGGCCAAGACCTTCTCGCCTGCTCTGCACTGTTGGTGAGAGGCAGCAACCTTCAGCACAGCTGGGACCTAGCAGCATTCCAAGTACCATTTCAGCAGGCAGCCTGCAGCCTTTGGTGTGGTTTATGTGTGTTTGTATGTGTGTTTCTCTCTCTGCTGTTTGTGATTTAAGACACTTCACTGTTTGGCAGTGTTTTTTAAAACACAGCTTTTAAAATGTGGGTGTAGAGACCTGTGTAGTCTGTAGACCTGCAATGTTACCTGACTTGTTCAACAGTGCTGTGATATGAGGAGCGGCTGAGGGATCTGGGTTTGTTTTGCCTGGAGAAAAGGAAGCTGAGGGAAGATTGTATCACTCTCTCCACTACCAGAGATGAAATTATAATGAGGTGGGGGTTAATCCCTTCTCCCAAGTAACAAGTGACAGGACAAAGAGTAAGTGGCCTCAAGTTGCACCAGGGGAGGTTTAGATTGGATATTAGAAAAAGGTTCTTCACCAAAAGGGTTGTCAAGCATTGGAACAGGCTACCCAGGGAAGTGGTTGAGACAACATTTCTGGAGGTATTAAAAAGATGTGCAGATGTAGCACTTAGGAACATGGTTTAGTGGTGGGGTTGGCAGTGCCAGGTTGAGGGTTGGACTTAGAAGGTCTTTTCCAATCAAAACGATTCTGTGGAATCGTTATAACCTATAATCATAGAATCACAGAATGATTCTATGACTATGAGGAGTACAGAACAAGCAGAGCTTTAAAACACAGGCTGGCTCTCTATTGGAGCTGCAGCAGCTCCACGTCAAAAAGAATCTGGTCAAGAATCTCCCCTCCTACAGCCCAAGTTCGTGTTTAACAGAAATGTGCTGCTTTGTGATGGCTCAATGACTGCAGCCAGCTGCCCTCATTCAGCTCTTCACATACAAGATTAATTATGAGCACCAGTCAGTCCTTGTTAAAAATATGTTAATATCTGTGTTGTTCCAGCTTCACTACCACCTTCCTAGAAAGCTGTGTTGGTTCACTCCTGATGCAACTCCCATGATGCTTCATGGTCGACCTCAGCCCTGGCATTCCCAATCCTGCCCCTGTCAGAACTGCCAGAAAAACAAAACCAGCATGCAAAAGAGGGAATGAATGGTTTCTGTTGTTTAGTACCTGAGCTGGCTAGTGACAGTCAGTTGTGGTGGTATGTACAGAAGGGACTGGGCAGTTGGCCAGAGCCAAGCACTGAGGGGAACAGGACCACCCTTTTCATGGGCTTTTAGCCATGTTAGCCAGTATGTTTAGCCAATGCAGCCATAGCACTTGATGGCATGCCACGAGCCAGGCACAGCAGTGCTGGGCCTTCATCTTCTTCATTTCCTTAACCCACTAACTATACCTTAGTTCATCTACTCTGACCAAGTTTGTTCCAGTTGGCAGATAGAGCTCTTCTTGCATGCAAAAAGTGCAAAAGAACCCTGTAAGTCTCTGTGGTGCTAAAGACAGGGAGGCTCTAAATGATCACTTCTGGTTAAAGTACAGGTTCTGCTTCAGACCTGCAGAGGGGCCAGACTAAAAACAGCAACATCCTTTTCCATACAGAGTTCATACTGCAATACACACCAACATGCTAGCTCTACCACAGCCAGAGGATCAGAGTTAGGGTGCAGCTGTTCTGCAGGTGATACATGAACTACAAGTGGTCTTTGCGCACTGTCTGAATTACACAAGGCTATGAGTATTGAGTTAGACAGTTTTCCTTGCTTCTGTCTTCCCTGCATTACAGAGCACTGGAATTTATTCTAAGGACTGTTGCTACAACTCATGGAGCAATAACCCTTCTGGGAAGGCAGAACCCTACGGGTTTTCTTTGCTACCTCCTGGATCATAGCTGAAGTTTTCTATAGGTAAGAGTCAATGACTAGTGGAACTCAGGCAAATGCTCTTGAAGCTGTCTAAACACCAGAGTGCTCTTTCTGGCAAATTAGCCTGCACAAGTCTCCTTGTTACCACCTGCCAGCTACCTAGATAAGAGTTAAATCTAATCTCATTATTCACAACCACCTCTTTCACTTTACACTGGCCATAATTTGCTGTGGAAGGGCAGGTATGCAAAAAAATTCCTGTCCTACCCTTCTAACAAGTCACTGGTGTTCACCTGCTGTCAGCTGCTGTGAAAAGCTGTGTATTTTTGTACAGCTTCCCTCTGAAACAGTATGAATATACTGTCCAACTTGCAAAACCCGGGACCTGCAGGGCAAAGTATCAGTGCTGAGCAGCTGTCAAGGGTCAAATTTTTTCCTCCTGGACTTCATGAGCTTCCCAGAAGAAAATTACAGTAATGCTCACAGCATGGACAAGAGCTGCATTAAAATTTCACAAGTGATTAGGTCTCTCTCTGCTACCATTCATCTGCCAATATTTTACAGAAGTTTCTTTCTCAAGTCTGAGCTGAGAATGATACAGGCTGAGACACTTTCATCGCCTGCATAAAAGACAAATTTATTTCTTGTCTCACTTACAAAACAATGATAATATGGTCACTTGGGTCACAAACAGTTGCAAAATCCAGTAAAACAGTAACACTGTATTTTTAAAGCCTGTACAAGGAAAAACACTTGCCTGCCTCTCACATTTAACGGCAAAAAAAAAAAAAAAAGCCCAATCTTAGTTTCTGATTTGAAATACTAATTTTAGGCTTTAGGCCTTTGGACAAAAATAATACACTGATAAATTCAAATTAATTTATGCCACAATTGCACTTCCATTGTATTATTTTCCTTTCCTAAAATGGATTTTAAATATTATACTCCAGATGGGTTGCTGCCATCAATACAGTATCTGCTCTCTGCATATACACACTTTCATATTCTTAAGAGCACACAAAGAGCACATGAAATTGCTTTACACCTCCTTTCAGATACTCACTTCTCACATCACTCTTAGAGATGTGAGACACTTCCCACAGATGGGAGATGAGCTCAAAAAGAAAGTGCACCCCCTGCGCACAAACTCAGTGATACCATAGTCTACACCCACACCCTTTTTCTCAGTGTCTGAAGAACTCTCATTTCTTGTATTCACAACATTTTAAGTTGACTGTTCCAACAAAAAAAGGATTGTTGAAATTTTGACAACTAAGGTTTCATCTTCCTCTCCTTCTCTCCCAGTGTCATACATCCTCCCTTTCACACCAGTTACTGTTGTTATGCTTTGGAGTTTTAAAATAAACAAAACCAAAACAATAATACATCGCTTTTTTACCCTGTCCCACAGCCTATGACTTTCTGATTATCACCACTTCCACATAAAATGGGTTAAAACAACATTTTCCTGCCATGATGCGGTTTTCACAGTGTGGTGTTTTCAGAGTGTTTTCCAGCTGCCAGTGCTCCGTTTTCAATGGCTTTTTGGCACTTAGCGAACAGCTCACACAGTCAGTCCATTTGGGCTGTACTTGCATGCCTGTCTCTTAGCTTCACTATGGCATTTTCTGCAGGACTGGAGCAAACACTGTTTTGTTCTTGCAGTTAAGCTCTTGTGCTGGCTCAGCTTGGCAGCCATCACTAGTGCATCAGGTCTGCTGAAACAGAAGGAGGACTTTTTTCACTGTGGAGTTCTCGCTGCTTGCAGACTGAGCTGCCAAACCAGAGCTCACACAATGAAGAACAAACCATACAACGTCTCACACAGTCCCATCGCTCCAATTTCCAATTTCCTGGTAGTCTGCCAGCAAAGGATTCCAAGCACTGGGGCTCCCCACAGTTCTTCAGGGAGATGGCATTGAGGCCCAACGCCTGCATCCTGGCCCCACATCACTTCAGAGGCTGGTGTCAACAGTGCCCACTTTGGCCTGCAAGGTGGCCTCCGAGATGGCGTCTGGCTGCCCATCCCGGCAGAATAGTACAGCGGGATTCTTGCAGGCCCACATGGCCATCTCTCCCCCGCTCACTGGGCTGGAGGAAGACGGGGCACTGCCTGGGGGGCCGCTGTGCTGATTGATGTAGCGCTCCCGGACACGGTCAGCCCTGCTCCAGGGCTCCGGCTGGCGTCCCGGGACCAAGAGGTAGGCCGCCATGTTGTTCCTAGTTCTGTAGCCACCCTCACGGCTGTGCCGCAGCAGCACAGAGATGTTGGGGTTGCGGGCAGCATAGATGAGGGGGTTGATGGCACCGTTGGCCCAGGCCATCCCGCTGGCTACAGCATCCATGGTGGGCGAGAAAGGCAGGTGGCCAGCAGCCGCAGCCAGCCCCAGGACGCAGTAGGGCCCCCAGCAGCAGATGATGGAGACGATCATGATGAGGACAGTGGTGGCCGTGCGCATCTCCCCGTAGGCCCGCAGCAGGTGCCCGTATGTGGTGAGGGGCCGCACGCGGCTCTCGGCCAGCCGCACGGCGCGGCAGATGTTGTAGTGGCAGAAGCACATGAGGGCGAAGGGCAGGAGGTAGCAGAGCACAATGAGGGCTGCGCCGTAGGGTGGCCCCAGCCGGGATGAGCCCCAGGGAAGCACGTAGACGCAGTGATAGGCCCCGGGACGGGCCTCCCGCTGCCCCTCGCCCGCCAGCCCGTACCAGGGTCCTGCCAGGGCCAGGGCGGCCAGCCAGACGGCAGCCAGCAGCTGTGCGGCGCGGCGGCGGCCCATCTTGTGCCGGGGCTGGCGGACGATGGCGCAGTAGCGGTCGAAGGAGAGGAGAGCCATGGTGAGAGTGGCGGCGATGCCCAGCCCAGCGTGCAGGGCGGCGCTGGCCAGGCAGAGGCGCTGCCCGAAGAGCCAGGCGCCGGGCGGGCGGCTGAGAAGGCTGAAGAAGGCCAGGGGCAGGCAGAGCAGGGCGCCCAGCAGCTCCGACAGCGACAGCGACAGCACGAAGGCGTTGGTGACCGTGCGGAGCTGCCGGTGCCGGGCGATCACCAGCACCACCGCCCCGTTGCCCAGCGCCGAGAGGGCGAAGATGAGCAGCAGCGCCAGCGCCTGCGAGGCCAGCGCCGCCGCAGACCACCCGGCCTCCCCTCCCGCCTCCGCCGCCCCGCCGCTCTCGTTGCCGCCGCCGCGGGACAGGTTTCCCGGCACAGCCGGGGCCGGTTCCATGCGCAGCCCCATGCCCCGGCCGGCGCCGCGGCTGCAGAGGCGCTCCCCGCCCGCGCCGGGCCGCCGGCCCCGCCAGCCGCTGACGTCGCGCGGCCGCCGTTGCCCGGGGAACCGGCCCAGCCCGGCCCGGCTCGCTCTGCGGCCCCGGGGGCGGGGAGCGGAGTGTCCGCAGCCGAGCAGCGGGGCGCGGGAAGCCTGGGCACAGGGACTCCCTCACCCCACACCGGCCTCACCCCAACCCAGAGCCGGGGACGGGTTCCCACAGCCCCTTGTCTTACATGGCCCCTTTCCTTTCAAAGCCCTCTTCCCTCATGGCCCCTCTCCCCTACTGCCCCTTTTCCCGCACCGTCCTGCAGCCCATCAAGAAGGGGCAGGGATCAGCTACCCCCAGGCACTCTGGCGGAGGCCGGCTCTGCTCTCCAGGTTGGAGTCTCACAAGCTGAGGGGTTGAGGAGTCAGGACAGGGACTCTCACACTGGAAGCAGGACCCTGTCCCACCACCCTCAACCATGCTGGAGTTGCTGCCCCTACAGGGGAAACTTCTTAGGAGTATCACCATGAATACATAATGAGGGATGTGACCCAATTCATCACAGATTCACAGAATCAGCTAGGTTGGAAAAGACCTTTAAGATCATTAAGTCCAACCTTTAGGGCAGGACTGCCAAGTCCAACACTAAGCTGTGTAACTAAGAGCCACACCTACATGTTTTCTGAACACTTCCAGGGATGGTGATTCCACCACTTCCCTGGACAGCCTGTTCTAATACGTGAAGAGCTTCCAACCTTTCTATGCTGGGCTTCAGGACTTGCTGCCCCACCTCTTCCCCGGGATCCAGGCTGGGGGGCTGATTGCAGGGGAGATGCCCAGTAGCTAAAAACACACAGAGGAGCTTGCTCCTGCAAGCACGAAGGATGTGTCTGTCAATTCTTGCTTCTGGGACCAAAGCCTGTAAGTGATGTATCAGGGTGTTATTAGAAAGCTGAAGGAAGAGTTCCAGCTTCCAGCCTAAAACCCCTCTGTTGGTAGCACAGGCAAAGTTATAATTTTCTATGTTGACATAAGAAATCAATCCCAGGCTTTTCCATGCCAGCCTTTTCCAAGCTCTCCAGTATGACTTGCTTCCTTCTGCTGCATGAGCTACTAGGAGATGAGAATTCTCATTTTCATGTCTCATTTTAACAAAGAACACTCCCATGAGTGTCTTCAATAAACAAACAGCATTTTGCCTAGAGACACAGTGGAAATTACAGGCCACAAGTGTTCTGAAGCTTTGCTTCCGCCACTGCAAATGCTTGCCTACAGCCCAGGGCTTGCTTTGGTCTTCCCACCGTCAATCCTCCCTCAAGAAACTCTAGCAAAGCAAGTATGGACTGCATACTGCTGCACAAGCTACCCCACAGGGCTGAGGCAATATCACCAGTAAATAATTAGCAATCAAGGGTCATAATGGATCGGACCTTTGGATGAGGCCTTGGGTGATATGGTTTAGTGTGAGGTGTCCCTGCCCATGGCAGAGGGGTTGGAACTAGATGATCTTAAGGTCCTTTCCAACCCTAACTATTCTATGATTCTATGATTCTAATACAGCTGCTCCTGTTAAAAGTAAGCCACAGAGTATTTTCAGCCAATGGTCCAGGATAAGCAAGAGAGGAAGGTTTAGGGGACCCACAGCAGAGACTGTAGAAGGTTCTGAGGAAATACCTTGGATGTAGGAGGGTTCTAGAAGGGGTGAAGCGAGTGCAGTGAGGTGTTTGGACAGCCTGAGGTGGGCAGACAGGGGAAGCTGGGGTATGAGTCACAGCAGCATGGGCAGCTGAGCTGAGGCACGAGGGAGAATAGGCAATTCAAATCAGCAGCTGTGACACACTCGGCAGAGCCCTGGAAATGAGTTCCGGGAGTGAAAACAAGAGGAGAAAAGCAGTGTTTTTCAGCTGCATTTAATAGGAATCTGGCTTTGAAATTAGTAATTTACAGAGAAGGCACATAAATTGGAAGACAGATCTCCAAGATCAGCTACATTTTCTGCAAATAATTATTGAGAAAAAAAATATGATGGGTTCTCAGAGCAGCCCATATATGATAATCACACTGCACCCAATATGCTAATCACAACAGGGGAACATGGCCTGTTAGCTTGAAACATAGCAGATGCTGTCACACCACCAAGGGCTATTCCTGTTGCTCTGGCATATTGCAATGAGCCGTGTGGAGAAGCAAAACAGAAATGCATGGGCAGGAGAAGTGCAGAACCATCAGTGAGGCTTTGCCACCATGCCATGGCTCGGGTCACTTGAAGAAGAAGCCATGTTTCAATGGGTCCTCCTCTTCCACAGTGAAGGTGGTCGTACCGATGTAAAAGGCTTCTCCTGAGACTTCCACAACAACAGCGTTGTAGTCACCCAACTTGGCTTCCTGCAGAGGGATTGGGATCAGGACAGAGGTGATGGAGGGGTTCTCCACTCTCCCAAGCCCATGAAACACCAGCACTACCTGGCACTTGTGTGGACACCCCTCAGTGAGCACGCTGCCCTGCCCAGGTACATCCCAAAGTGTGCAGCAGCTCTTCCACCACCTCACCTTGCCTGCACGAGCTCCACACCTACACAACTGCTGCTGACGCTGGTCTGAGCTCACGAGCCACAGCACTGCCACAGGAGGGCAACAAGCCAGTAGCCACTCGCACCCAAAGACATCTCCCTGTGACATGTTCAGACCTTCATGGCCACATGTTGCCAGATGTCACAGGGCCAAGGCTGGGCCTGGAAACATGGATGTTACATCTCTGAACAGCACAGTCAGCCTTTGGGCAGGGAAGAGGGGACTAAACTAGGAATCCAACCTTAGCTGCCATTGAGAATGGAGCAGGCTAATTTATCTACATAAGCACTTCTCACCCCAGTCCTTTCCTGATAGCCAAGAGAGGGCTTGCAGGGAAGCCATGCAACAGAACAGTCTTACTATTCCTTGCTTCTATAACTAAAGATCTTGAAAGATTGTGGTAAGACAAACCCCCCAGGCACCTCCTTCCTTCCATATGCCCTTCCCCAGGCACAGAAAGGCTTCTCCACTGAGCCAAGGCCACAGCACTTTTCCAACACTCCTCTAGACAGAGGGAAAGTCCAGCACAAGCCACTTGCCTTCACTGCCTTCCCTGTGAACAAGGATCCTGTGGTGCTGCTCCGAAAGGTTCTGGTCTGATTAAGCTGGATGAGTCCCTTATGGTACTGCAAGGCGATGCGAGCTGTCACACCCGATCCTGTTGGACTTCGGTCAACCTACATTCAGAAGAGAAGGTGAACCAGCTCTACTGTTTTGGGGTTTAACAGAAAACAGTATCACTCCCCTTGGGTTTCTTGGCCACCTCTATACTGCACTTGGGGGAGACCCCTCTATCTTAGGGTTTTGTACAGAATTCAGATACATCACAAAGAACAAAATAAACAGGTTTGGGGGAATGTCTGAGCTGTGATCAGCTTTGTCAAACTTGTAGGGATGAATGATCTGGTAAATATTGAGGCTACTTAGGGAGCACCTGAAAGCTTCCCAGCATCATCCCATTCTTACACATCGAGGCAGGATCAGTTCTCCTTACACTAAGGGCACAGCTGGCCAGCCTGGATTTTAAAGCCTCCAAAACCCACAATATTGGCCAGCTTCCGAGGTGATCTGTCCCAATGCTCCACACTCCTCACTGCTAAGCAGTCCAATCACAACTTCCTCTGCTATTTATGTGATGCCTTATCCACTGCAGACAAGGATAGAAGTTTACACCCCTTCTTTTCTCTCTTGCTTTCTTCATCCCCAGCAGCTGTTCCCTAGATGAGGACTTTAAGGACATGCACTATGTTGGGACCCCACCTCAGCCACTGAACTCCTGGGAAATTCCTACCTATGGAACACAGATATAAACCCTTTTAAAATGCCCCCATCTAAGATGTGCAGAAGTATTTCTGTCATCAGGAACTAAACCAACATGTGTTAAGTGACAGCTCTTCAGAGGAAAACTGCTGCAGAAGCAATCATCACTACCCAAAGCAAGAAGCAGCAGAACTGTCCTCTGGAGTGGATGTAAGAAAGGATAAAGGTGTCTTGTGTGTCTGAGAAGAGCCCGTTCCTGTACCTGTTCATCTGCAAACACACAGATGTTGGTGGTGGGCTCCTCACTAAAGGCATCTTTCCCATCGGTCAGTATGGTGCCGTAGAGAAAAGCCAAGTCTTCGCTTTCAGGGTGATAAAGCTTGAACTAGGAACAGCAAAGACAGCTTCAGCAATGCATGCTGAAGCTGGGCAGCTAGCAGTACAGCTTCCTCAAGAGACCAGAGGAAGGGGACAAGGCCACAGTGCTCCATTTCCACCTCTGCTTCTCCAGGCACAGAGAAAGACACAGCAGCAGGAAAGTGAGCTCCTTCTCACATCCTTGTGAGGCTGGAGGAGAACTTAAAAATTCAACATAGGGCTAGAAGGATGGGACTCCCTCTGATCCTGAGCATCTCAGGGGAATACAGGGCCTCTATTTGGTGCAGTCACCCAAAGGGAGCATGCTGGGATACCACAGCACTCCACTGTACCTGTTTCTTCACTGCTTCTGTCACTGCAGTCGCCGCATTGACAAGGTCTCTGGTCTTCGAAGAGCACACATCAAGGCCCAGCTGCTCAGCGTTGAGGAAGGCATAGAAAGTACCACCATAGCCAATGTCGACCACCACCTTCCCATAACTGGGGACGTCGATGGCCAAGTCTGGGAAGAGAAAGAGAGAGCTCTGAAGATGGGAAACTGTACTGGGCCATTGGCTTGCATGCAGAGTAGAGGAACCCAGTCATATGCAAGGGGGGCAGAGACAATGACTTGGATGCTCCCATGACAGAGCGCAGCACTTGACACCTTGTGCTGTCCCTGATGGCCTTTGAGGAACGTCAGAACTGGGGAGGGATTTGCCAGATGCCCCTCAGCCAGACCACCAGCCCCCCTGCCCACCCCAGTGCAGTAGGTCCAGTTCCCACCTGTGGTGACAGGAAAGGCTGGCACACTGTGGAAGCGGACAGGGTTGCCACTGCGGTGACCATCCCAGGGCACAAAGGCAGTGACAGGCCCGCAGGGGCAGCGCAGGTGGACAGCGGTCTCAGGGCAGCTGGGTGCCGCCACCAGCCCATAGTCGAGGGCGAAGCGGCCAAGAGCGATGACAGCGTGGCCGCACATAGCGCTGTAGCCGGCGCCGTGCAGGAAGAGGACTGCCAGGTGCGCGTCGACAGCGTCAGCTGCTCCCCGCACCACCACCGCGCCGTACATGCCGCCGTGCCCCCGCGGCTCGTGCATTAGCGCCCGCCGCACGTGGTCCTGTGTGGCCGCCACCTCCCTCCGCAGCGACAGCAGCGATAGTCCTTCCACCGCCGCTGCCTCTTCTGCCGCCTCTAGCCGCGGGATGATGCGCAGCGGCTCGCCGCCCGTGTGCATCTCCACCGTCTGCAGCACCAGGCCCGAGGGCGAGTGCGGCGGCAGCCACCGTCCTGCACCGGTCCTGGCATCGCTGCTCTCCGCCACCGCTACCATCTCCTCCGCCGCCGCCGCCATCGCCACCGCCCCCGCGGGGAGGGGACGACCCGGGCCACGCCTCCGGGGCGGAGCAGCACCCGCCCCCGCTTGACCACTCCCACACGGCTGCGGGGGCGGAGCTTGTCCTCGCCTTGGAAGCGGAAGTGTTGTGCGGAAGTAGCGGTGTGGGGGCTGATGGGTTGTAGGGATGTTCCGTGCTGGTAGGACGGGACGGGGGCCGGGGTTGGGGTTGGGGCCGGGGCCGGGGCCGGGGCCGGGGCCGGGGCCGGGGTTGGGGCCGTGGTTGGGGTTGGGGCCGGGGTTGGGGCCGGGGTTGGGGCCGGGGTTGTCGGCGGCTGGAGCGTGCCACGGATGGCGCTCCGTTCCTCTCGGCTGCGGGGGAGCCGCGGGGTGTGAGGCGCTCTGGGCCAGGTAAGGGCGCCGTGGTAACGCGGGCTGCGCTCTCCCCGCAGCTGTGGACATCCAGCCCGCCTGCCTCGGGCTGTACTGCGGCAGGACCGTCCTGTCAGTCAACGGCTCCGTGGAGACTTATGGGGACTGCGGGGTAAGTTCGGAGCGGGCGAGGTAAGGTCTGGCGGGCAGGGGCGGCCCCGCTCCCTCCCGCGCGGCGTCCGGCCGTGGCTGCTCGGGCCGGACCGCTCCAGCCACTGGTGCTGGGAGGCTGGTGCGGATCCCGCTGTGAGCAGCATCGCGGCCCACAGCTCAGCCCCGAGGTGCCTTGGGGACCAGGGAGAAGTGAGGGCTGGAGAGGACAGGCAGAGCTTCCTTACCGAAAGCAGGAGCTGCTCAATGAGACGTTCCCTGAAGGGAGGTGCTAAACCAGAGCTGAGCCGAGGGGCTGTGAAAACTGGAACAGAACGAGGTGGAATGGAATGGAGAGCTGTGCTGAAATCATTCTGCCTACTGATATATTGCAGTGCTGAGGGAGAGCAAGATCTGGGGTGGGTGCAATGAAAGGGGAGCAGGAAAGTGGAGGCGAGGTGGACAGTGGTTGTGAGTGGCCCGGTGGGTGCATGAGCTAAGTTTAACATTTTATCTCTAGAAGTCTGTATGTATCTTGTCCCAGCACTAGTTCAAGCTGTTTTTTCTAGGAACTGCAATGATTCATTATTGGTACTTGGATGCTGTCTAAACAGTCTCTGCTTTTTGTAGGTATGTCCTAGAGGTCAAAGAACTGATGACAACAAAATCTGCCGGGAATGTATGGGATCTCCAGACCGCTATGACTGGTTATACCTTGGCTTCATGGCCATGCTCCCCCTGGTTTTACACTGGTTCTTTATTGAATGGTATTCAGGAAAAAAAAGGTTTGTTTACCCCTTCTTCAGATGAGTTATTTAAAAATGGACATCTCGTATCCAGAAATGATTGATTGGAGATGCTGAATGAGCTTCCCAGCAGCTCATGCTGTTGGTTGAGCTGATACGGTAGCACATAAACTTTGGGCATCTGGACTGGGGATTATTCACAAGAGTCCCGTGGGTCCTTCTTACCAGTCAGCACCCTCAGGGCATGGTCTGTATCTCTTCAGTGTGGTGGTACTCGGTCCGTCTATCAGTTTGGCCTGGACTGCGTTTTGCAGTGGCGCAATGTGTGAGCTCCTCTCTCCTGGGCGAGACCTACCACCTGCAGAGGCCCCGATCAGCAGTGCTGCACACATTGAGAGAATGGGTTTGACTTTCCTCTGTAGGAGTATATATACTGGGCTTTTGCCCTGGTAGTGTAGCTGGTGTAACTTTTACATCAGCATGGTGTATCAGGGAGGTTCTGTGAAAAGGGGGTTTAAAACCATAGCTGCATGCAGCCATTAGGTGCTAGACTGTAACTTTTAAGAAATCACGACTCTGAGGCATACTAAACACCAAAAACTGGAAGAGCTTAATATATGACTATATACCATCTTTAACAAGGACCTGCAGCTTTGAAAGTCTGCTGATACCATATATGATGGTGTTACCCCTTTTGAGATGTGTGGTGTCTTATCCTCAGTGTTGCTTTCTTTGAAACCACAGCAGCCGAGTGGTGCTGTTCCTCACCTGACAGGATGCTTTTGCTACAGCAGGCTTTCATTTAAGAGGCTGGAATGTTGTTCAGTTGTATTTTACATGCTAAATCATCTGAGATTGTGAGTTTTCACAGTCAGCTTCAAATACTTTTTATTCAAGCAGAGTTGTCCTAACTTTGATCGCAGTGAGTATTAACTCTGTAGAAGGTTCTATAGTACATAGCAACTTTCCAGTCAGCATTTAGGTTTCCTGTTGTGTTAGCAAGATAGTAAATCTCTCTCTCTACTTCCACAGTTCCCGCGCACTGTTGCAGCATGTAACTGCCTTGTTCGAGTGCAGCGTTGCAGCAATTGTTACACTGCTCGTCAGTGACCCTGTCGGCTCAGTGCATATCCGCTCCTGCAAGGTGAAGAAGCTTTCGGACTGGTACACGATGCTTTACAACCCAAGCCCTGACTACATCACCACAGTGCACTGCACTCACGAAGCAGTCTATCCACTGTAAGCATAAAGGCTTTTGTGCTCCTTTCTTTTGTGTCCCTTTTATACAAGTGTGATTCTATTTGTGCTTCTTCTCAAAGAGGCAAAAAGTGTTCAGGTGTAACTGGGACCAAAGAGTATCAATCCCCAGAAGTCTTTCACGCATTGAGCTGGTTTATGTGTGAAAGACTCAGCAACACCTAGTGACTTTCTGAGTTGTCAAAGAAGGCAGTGTAGTTCAGGCTGTTTAGCTATGAAGCGTAAGACTCTTTTTTTTTCCTCTGTCTTTTCTGCATCTGGACCATTACCCTTAGAAAAAGTGAGTGCATCATTCTGTGTTTATACTCTTTGATTATAAATTCTTTGGACTTCACTGACTATCCCGAAATTTCTTGATTCTGAGTTGAGTCTGCAGGATAGAACTGCACATTTTAAGGAATTTATCTTTTTTTTTTTTTTTCTCCTAGGTACACCATTGTGTTTATATATTACGCTTTCTGTCTTGTGTTAATGATGCTACTTCGGCCTCTTCTGGTTAAGAAAATTGCCTGTGGTTTAGGAAAGTCTGATCGATTTAAAAGCATTTATGCAGCACTGTACTTCTTCCCTATCCTCACTGTGCTTCAGGCTGTTGGAGGAGGCCTGCTTTGTGAGTTCTCTCTTATAAACACTAACAAACATACCTATAAACACACACTAATAGGTGACTTATGAGAGGGAGGGACATGACACTCTTTTTGCTTCAAAAATAAGGATGTTTTTTAAGGTTATTGTGAGGAGTTTTGCTGAAGAAGTTGCTCATCAGTAGCCCTGTCCTAACCAGGCTCCTGACCAGCACTGCTTTGTCTCTGCTGGTGCCATTAAGAGACTGTGCCTTTCTCAACAAGGGAATAGAAGGGATGTGAGAGAAGATTACATCAGAGGGAGCTCATTCCACTTTCTGCTAAGGTAGATTTTGTCTGATTTCAGAGATGAATCAAAGTCTAAGTTTGGAGATACCTGCTATTTTTATGTTTGCTTCTTGCAAACTTGTCACATGAAGGTCACAGGTGCTACAAAATCCCTGCTCAGCCTGATTGCTTTTCTCATTTAAAACTTAAACAGGGGAAGTTTAGATTGGATATAAGAAGGAAATTATTTCCTGTTAGGCTGGTGAGGCACTGGAATTGGTTGCCCAGGGAGGTTGTGAATGCTCCATCCCTGGCGGTGTTCAAGACCAGGTTGGACGAGGCCTTGGGTGCCATGGTTTAGCGTGAGGTGTCCCTGCCCATGGCGCAGGGGTTTGGACCTAGATGATCTTAAGGTCCTTTCCAACCCTAACTATTCTATGATTCTATCTGCCTTTTTCAGTTAGTGATTTAAACGTACAGTAATTCCTCCTTGAAATAACAGAAAAAGTTTGAAAACCTAAGACTGAAGTGCTGAATAGTTGTGCTAGGCTGAGCCTTACTACTGTGTGTGTTTGATGGGATGATAAGAGGTGGGCTACAGTAGCTTAGTTAATTTCACACCCATGGTTTTATGTGGAAAAACTACCTCTGCTGAAATGTGTATTTAGTGTTCTTTCTCCTGCTAATGTGTTTGATGTTTGCCTTTAGATTATGCCTTCCCATACATCATACTGGTGTTGTCTTTAGTTACACTGGCTGTGTACATGTCTGCGTCTGAAGTGGAGGTAGGTAAACATGTTTCCTGTTTTAATAAACTACAAAATACTTGAATTCGAGGAGAGACCACTTTGTCTCTTACCTTTTCTCAGCTGTATTCTGCGTTTAAACCTGCGTTGTCTGAGCTGGAGGAAGCTCCTGTGAGGCTTCCCTCTTGTGGTGCACTGAGGAACTGTTCTGTGCGGGAAGGGCTCAAACCCAAGAGGCACATGCAGTCTCTGTGCTGCCTGTGTAAGACTGTTAAACATCAGGTACTAGGTAAGGGGATGAATGCTAACAAGGTACTGTGTTTATTTTGCAAGTCTTTCAAGGATCTTCTTGTGAGGAAGAAAAGGCTTGTTGTTCTCTTCAGCCACTGGTTACTTCATGCCTATGGAATCATCTCCATTTCCAAACTGGATAAGGTTGAGCAGGACCTGCCATTGCTTGCCTTGGTACCTGCACCTGCCCTCTTCTACTTGCTGACAGCAAAGTACACTGAACCGTCACGCATACTCTCGGAAGGTGGAAATGGACATTGAAAGGAGCCTGTGCCAAAAACACTGTCCAGATGATCTGAATTAAGCAATGCTTAATTAATAAAGCAAGCTTAATTAAGCTTGTTATGGTTTGGAAACTTCTGTTTTAGAAGTTATTTATGAACCAGACTTCTAGGTGAAACACCTGAATGAGACTGGAGAATACAAAAAAAGCTGCACTTTGTGTTCTTAAGTATCTGGTATAGATGGAAGGGAATGTCCTTGTATCTGTTTATCACTGTGAATCTGTATAAAAAGCTTGCGCCACATTCTAGTATAGGGATTTGCTTGTATGTGTTTGTTTCTTAATACAGTATTTTAGGTTGTGTTTGAATAAAATGTTAGAGTTGGGCTTTCGGTAGACTTAATGAAACAAATAGAGTCTTTTCTCTGTATTGTACAGGAAGATAACCAAAGCACGTATCCTGTATATAAATCACCAGTAACGTCATGGTATAGAGGGTCTAGAAAAAGATGCAGAGCAGTACTGAAGGTTTAAACACAGAAGGAAGAGCAATAGGAAACAATAGTGCTGTTTTCTTATCGTCTGCGCCACCAGTGGAAATACTTTTCTTTCCATCAAAAAATAGAACACATTGAGCATGATTCCTTATGATGAAAGGTAGAAGGAGAGGAAATGCATTTTTAAATTCCCTATAAAAGTATAGTTTATGGTCTGTGTACTTCATGGAAATGATTAAACAGCAGTATTCTTCCCACAAACTCCATTTACCTTGACTATAAATTTCCTTCTAAGATCGTACTAAAGATTTTATTTGCTGACAGCTACCAGGAAAACTGTGATGCATCTGTTAACTATGTACAGGTAGGATTGCTTCTGCCCCTTTCAACAGAGCCCCCCTAGCTTCCTCCTGTGAGTGTGCTTCATGGCTGTTTCATCATTTGTTGGTGGTGCCAGCAGCTTGCATCTTTTGCTGTGTAGTGCAGCTGTACCCACACTATGGCAACAGCAGTGGTTGGAGAGGAGTGTAAATCAGCAGCTGAGAAAGGAACAGGTGTTTATGCTGTATCACTGCTGCAGCAACAAAAAATGTTGAGATGGCTAAAGTACAAAACCAGCAGATTTAATAAAAAGAATTACAGATTCTTTCTTTCTTTCAAGAGATACCATTATATCTGGTCTGCATTCATCAAAATCTTTATGTGAACACCTCGGTAAGAATTGCTAGAGCTTCTGAGGCTGTTCAGAAATGAGCTCTTGGCTTTGCTGAAGCCAAGTTTCCACTGACAGACCTCCAGTGTTTTCTCTGTATTGTACAGGATGATAACCAAAGCATGTATCCTGTATATTAGTCACCAGTGGTGTAGTGCCATAGAGGGACTAAAGGAAGATGCAGAACTGTACTGAAGGTCTGAACACAGAAGAAAGAGCAATAGGAAGATCTTCTCAATCTAAACTTTTCCAAATGCATAGATGATTTGCAAATAACTGTTTATTTCTATATTTAAGCATGACCGTAATGCCTTTTTTTATTCTATTGCATATCAACACTGCTAATGACAAACCCTGCTAGCAGCTCAGGGGCATTGAGGTGTGTCATCTTGGCCAGGCTGCCTCGAGATGTCGCTCTCCTCTCTCCACAGTAGGTTTGATTCTGTTACAGTGGATAAGCCTTTCCTGATGGCTTTTTTCCTGTGAAATAGCAGTTGACAGGTTCATTGCTTCTAAGAACTAGGTCTTGCATGCAGAAGTAAGGTTGTATTTAGGGATTAAGGAAGTAATTGATCTCCTTACAGAAATCGAATGCTGTCTATGCTGCTACTTACAGTATGTGATTTTTTTTGCATAAAATATTAGACACACTAATCTAGAAGACAGTTCTAAAAGTATGGTTTTAAAACTTGTGTTAAAATACCATTTCCATAACTGACAGACTCATAGGCGTATTTTCTTTTAAAATATCCTAGCCAGTTTTGTGCCTGCATTTGCACAGCTTTCCCATTAGTACAGGCACAGTAGGCATATGAACAGGCAGTGCAGCACCATGCAGGAGAAAACATTTGCAAAGGTGCAGCACTAAGGACTGTACATTTTTATGTGCAATATGTGGGGTTAAATGTTGGGCTATATCTTGCTTTTAAAAAGAAAAGTAAGAACTCATCCCAGGTAACATTATCTGTAGTAAGGAGTAAATCTTTTGCTAAGTTTAGAGAATCCCATGTTAATTTTGAAGGCTGCAGGATGAGGGACTTGTAAAAGCAGAGCTTATGGGCAGTGCACCCCATGGAGCTTGCATGGCATACCCAGACACTGACCTTCTTGCCAGGCTCCAGCACTTTGTCATTGAGCAAAACATGCAATGTGGAATGCTAATTAATAAACTCTTTTTTTATCAGCTTCTCTCAGTAACATTAAAAAAAAAAAAAAAAAAGGAAAAGAAAAAAGTCATGGCAGCCAAAGGCAGATGCAGACAGATAGTGCATGCTGTTTGGAATAACCAAGCAATGGTTTTGTGCAGGCTTCCTGTGAAGAAACCTGCCCTGCCCTGCCCTTTTCACACAGAAAATAATATTGGAGCTTCAGCTGAAGCAGGATTCTTCTTTGCTGTATGTTCACCATCCTTCCCCTCTCAGCTTGAATTCCTTCCAGGGCATTCCCTTCCTCTATAAGTTCATCATTCCTCTCCCTGATTTCCTGTCACATTACCCAGACCCAATGATTTTGAAGTAGCCTGTATGCCACGGCCTTTCAGCTGCAATAGGTATAAAAAACACATTCTATAACAAGACAATGATCATATTGTGACCAAACCTGTTTCTCGTTACAGACAAGACCTCTGTGAATCAACAGGTGAAGACCTCATAGCAGCCTTCTAGTATCTGAAGGGGGCCTATAGGGATGCTGGGGAGGGACTCTTCATTAGGGACTGTAGTGACATGACAAGGGGTAACGAGTTCAAATGTAAACAGGGGAAGTTTAGGTTGGATATAAGGAGGAAGTTCTTTACTGTAAGGGTGGTGAGGCACTGGAATGGGTTGCCCAGGGAGGTTGTGAATGCTCCATCCCTGGTGGTGTTTTAAGGCCAGGTTGGACAGAGCCTTGGGTGGCATGGTTTAGTGTGAAGTGTCCCTGCCCATGGCAGGGGGGTTTGAACTAGATGATCTTAAGGTCCTTTCCAACTCTAGTTAGTTAACCTTAGTTATTCTATGATTCTGTATCTATAGCATTCGAGTTAAAAGCAGGCTCTGAAGCAAGTGATTTGTATGTGCCTAGGGCCTCTGTGTAGTATCACCCCTCTCCAAGACCAGAGAATAGAATACTGTTTGTTTAAATGGAAAGGGCAGTCCAAATTGCCCTTGTCGGGGAAACCTAATTGCAGCCTTTCAGTTTGCAAAAGGGGCCTATAAGAAAGATGAGGAGAGGCTTTTTAGCAGGGCCTGTTGTGATAGGATGAGGGGTGATGGTTTTAAACTAAAAGATGAGAGATTCAGGCTGGATGCAAGCAAGAAATTCTTTACAATTAGGGTGGCAAAATCCTGGTACGGGTTGCCCAGAGAGGTGGTGGGTGCACCATCCCTGGAGACATTTAAGACCAGGCTGTATGTGGGTCTGGGAAACCTGATCTAGATGAAGATGTCCCTGCTCATTGCAGGCGGGTTGGACTAGATGAGCTTTGTGGATCCCTTCCAACCCAAACTATTTGTCCTGGGTTCAGCAGTAGCAGTCATTTTTCTCTTTCTTGGTAGCTGTTGCAGTGCTGTGTTTTTGACTTTCAGCCTGGGAACAGCGCTGATAACACCGATGTTTTTAGGTGTTGCTCAGTAATGTTTACTCTGACCAAGGACTTTCTGAGTCTCATGCTCTGCCAGGGAGGAGGGGAAGTCTGGAGGAAGCAGAGACAGGACACCTGACCCAGACTAGCCAAAGAGGTGTTCCATACCACAGCACATCGTGTGCAGGAGGTAACTGGGAGTTACCTGGAAGGGCAAGATCACTGCTGGGTGGGGTCAGATATCGGTCTGGGGGTTGTGAGGTGATGTATTCTCTTCCCTTGTTATTTCCCTTATCATCATTATTATTGGTGGTAGCAGCAGTGATTTGTGTTATACCTTAGTTACTAAACTGTTCTTATCTCAACCCGTGGGAGTTGCATTATTTTCACTTCTCCTCCCCATCCCTCCAGGAGAGGGGGGAAGAAAGGGCTGGCTGGGGGGGCGGGTGGGAGGGAGTAGACTGCGTGGTTCTGATTTACGGCCTGGGCTTAAACCAGGACACTATTCTATGATTCTGTGTAAAATTCTAGAGAACGTAAACATTAATTAGCCATATAGTCCTACAGCAATAACCATGCAACCACAAGCTGTGGAAGTTAAAGGTCTGTTAGTTTTATTTATCCTTTGTGGAAAAGCAAACACAGTTCTGGAAAGATCAATGATGCTCAGACTGTTTTACAGCCCCCTCACTGTTATTATCACAACCCGTTACAAAGTGGAGATAAAAGATGATAATATCCAGGCTGTTCTAAAGCATGTCTAGTTCGGCTAATAAATATAACCACTCGATCTCAATCTGCAGCACAGTGATTGGATACAATGTGCTGCGTTACAGGGTCTCTATCACGAAGTGGTGAGAATCAACATGTTCTGGGATTAAAAAAACAGCAAAAAGGAAAAATGAAAAAGAAAAGAGAGTGGAAAAGAAAAAGTTTAGTCTATTTTATTGTGATCATCCAGTTTAGATTTTCGGACAAGCAGAGAATCCAGTCCTTCCAGGTTATTTTGCAGCCTGCTATTAATATCACCAATCTTTTCATCTCGTTGCTGAATTTCTGTTGTTAGAGCTGTCACTGTGTTCAGTAGTTCCTGCTCATTCTCCAGAAATTCCTGTAATGACACAGAGCAGAATTTTTCTTTCTTCATAAAGGACCTCCCCTCCCCCCCCCCCCCAAAGAAACCCAAACCCTCCCAAACCAAACATAAAACACCCCACCAGAACCTCACAAAATGTCAAGAAACCTGTTTTGGTTTCCCACAGCTTGGCTGGCCACCAGACCTGTAGCTCTGCAAGAGGTTTTTCATCAACTACCCCATCCTTGCATAAAAAACGCAAAGTTTGCCTTACTAACTGGTGAAGAACTTTACATGATCGTTTGCTTTAATTCCTGTTCAAACTGAAGGCCATCCTTGGCTATCCCCAATGGGAAAAGTATTCCAGGCCAATGAACTGAATGTAGAGCAGCAAGAGTGTTATTAAGTACAGGTTTAAGAAAGGCTTGAATGTAAGACCAGCAAAAGGAACAATACCAGGAAAAATTATTTTTATAGCCAGGACTTTCATAAAATGCTGGAAAGCATAGGTTTAGTATCTTGCCCTGTATGAATTCAAAGACTGTAATGGCTCAGTTGCAAAATGCAATTTCACTTTTTTAATATGGCATGCAAAATATATTTAAGCAAACCAGCACAATAGAAAACTGAAATTCAACTTTTGAGTAAAGCTCTCCTCTGACCACCCCTTCTGAAGATGATCTACAACAGAGTTAGCAGTTAAAACGTGGTAAATTGCTGTGCCAAAAAGAAGACAAAAGGACTAAAGGATATTATTCAAATCATATAACTTTTTTGTTTCAAAATTGTTATTAATATATTACCGTGAAGCACTGGTATGTCTTTCAGGATTTTGCCTATTGCTGACTTGTGTTTTTCTGCTTCAGAATTCATTGCAAAAATATCTTCTTTCATTTGTGCAGTGCGCTGGGAAAAAAAATAATTATTACTGAACACTTGCCAATCATTTCCAAACAGTTTTACTGTTATTGGAGAGATCAGGAAGAATAAGCTGAATATTAGCTTATGGAAATACAAAGGCTAATGTATTCCTCTGGACACGTTTTCTTTCAACAACATCATTCATTTCATCTTTAATAAATTTTAACAGTTGCCAAATTCAACACAAGCCAGCTATGATTGTGGTACCAAACAGAATGGATGAGGATACTGGGAACAGCCAGAGGAGGACAGGGTGTGTGCCAACAAGGAAACTCTTCCTTACTCATTCACCCAGAACAGGATGGACTCATTCACATTGGATCAGGTCTACAAGTACCCAGCTGGTCGTGCCCCAGGTTTGGCTGAAACGTGTCAGACGGCCCATGTCAGGCACAGTAAAGAGCACTCCCTGGTGCAATATAGGTGTTGGAAAATTGGAGCACCTCAGCTTCTCTTAGTGAATTGAACATGAGGAGAGGGGTGCTTGCAGCATAACCATGAGTTTTCTTCCTGCAGGGAAGCCTTTTGTTTTTATAAGGGTATAATCCGATAGAGCTGCAGAGTAGCTAGTATGTAGCACCTGCAGTGCTAGCCGGCACAGACTCTGGCAGCTGCCCTTGCAGCAGTAGAGCTCTGTGCTTGCAGGAGCAAACAGTGCACAGGGTTCAGATCATCTCAGAAATATAGTCCATGTGGCTGCACAAACATGGGTTCGGGTCTGGATTGGAGCCTGATAACAGTGGGCACTAAGACCGTTTTTGCTTCATGTGTTTTACAGGGAAGGAGATTCTACTGCTCTGATAGCCTAGGGCCTGAAGGGTATACAGAATATTTTCAAAAGTATATATTCCAAATTGAAGATGCCTATTCTACATCTCTTGCTCATCTTGGGCCTCTTCACACAAGCAGGAGGGCCTTTTCCTACAGTCCGTGCCTCAATGCAACAGGTATCCTATATTGATTATGCCTCAGGTAGATGCCTTGTCCTTGGATATTCCTCTTTGCTTCCTTACAAATTAAGCACCCCCACATTCATTTAAAAGGTCAGGTTTGCCTTGTGATGTTTATGTTTTATCATCTTCCATGGCCAGTTCTCTGCGAAATGAAAAATGAATACACTGAGAAGGAGCACTGTCAAGCTTGAATATACTCACTAATTTGAATCTGCAGTTCTCAGTGTACACAATGTCAATTTTCCTGTTGATCTCATAGATGTCTTGTTCTAGGAGCTTCGTAGTCTCTGTGTGATTTTTCAACTGGCTAACTGCAGCATCACGCTTCGTTCGCAATTTATTCTTCAGCTCCAGCTGTTAATAATAAACTTCACTGATAACAGATTTTTATATAGGATTTTTGTAATTAAATAAAGTGAAAAGAGTTTTTGTTATGTGGCAGCTTTCATTTTAAGATTCCAAAGTACCATCTGAGACAGCCCTCTTACCAGTGAAGACACAGAGTGGGGAATCAATTGCTTATGGTCCACAAGAAATGAATCAGCTCTGACATGAAGTGACCTTTCTGCTGCAGGGTCAACCAATGGCAAGAGCATAATTTTTCTGTCACCTGAGGCTCAAGTGTACACAACTGTTTTGTTGTGCTATTTCTATTCTAATATGGTTGGAGAAACAGGTCTCCCTTTTCTAAACAGACCACTGGGGCATGAATCCTGCATCTGACCAGCCTCGTAAGATCCCTTTATGTAGTTTATTGATCTTGTCCTATGCTTCTCAGTAACTAAAGACACTTTAATTCTTCCTAGTAGCAGCAGAAGGTGTAAATATGTTCCTTTCCCCCATAAATTTTTGTTCTGGCAAAGAAACAGGAAGAAAAAGCAATCTGATTGTTAGCCTGGGATGTACAGCCCAGCTTCAGGCATTTTGAACTATTCTAACTACCCCTACAGCTATACCAATTTCGTTCTCTTCACACTGGTGCTGATTGAATGCCTCAAGTCAGAAATGAGAAATACAGGTAAAGAGGCAATGCTACAGAAAAGTTTTTCAAATACGAGTTACTAAAGTAGCAGAAATTCCTGCCTTTGCAGTAGCAAGAACCTGAATTGAAGCAGGTTTACAAATGCCCCCAGTTCACCAGCTTCTTTTTGACTTGCTCACATGTCTAAGGAACACAAAATCAAGCAGAAGGGCAGCTTGATATAAATTCTGGGTTATAGGCTGAGCTGAAATCTCAGCCACTCCCCAGATGGGAGCACAGCAACAGAGAGGATGGTAAGGTCCCAGCCTGTCTTCCCTGGTCCCAGTCTCCATGGGTGCCTTTACCAGGAGGAAATAAATCTGGTGGTTGAAACTCTGCAGAATTACTACAGTAAGTTATTACCATGTCCTTCTTGAGCTTCCCAGTAGTTTTGATTGACTGCTGAATGGCTCTTGTGGCTTGTACTTCTTCATCTTTCTTTTCTACGAGGCAGAGAAAGGATTGCACAGAGAAGCTGTGGCTGCCCAGTCCCTGCAGTGTACAAGGCCAGGTTGGATGGGGCTTTGAGGAACCTGGTTTAGTGGAAGGTGTCCCTGCCTGTGGCAGGGGGATTGGAACAGGATGATCTTTAAGGTCCCTTCCAACCCAAACCATTCTATGGTTTTTAGACGGTGTTATGATTAAACATTAAAGTGTTACAAATAAAATTAGGTTCTATTAGTGACTTGTTTAAGTCACTCTTATTTTTTTTCTTAAATGCTTTATTTTCCTGTTATGGCCAGGTCTATAGATTCCAGTTGTTGGTAAGAACTCAATTTATGTGTTTCACGGTTCGCCTGAGCCATAGGCAGACATAGGGTTATGGCACACTGTTTTTGGAAACAACAAGAGAAAGCTCCACAATGTAGAGGAGATACTTAATACTTACCTAAAAAGGATTTGTTCAGGTCTTCATATTTTGTATGCTTATCTTTCTCTCTGGGCTTCTTCCAAGGTTAGCTTGCTTGTGGTTAATTCTTGTTCTTTTTTAAGTAGATTTTCAGTTGCATTTTTTATGTCATTCTTAAATGAAACTAAATATTAATCAACAATCTATCTAAGCAACATTTAATGCATTAATATTTTAACATATCTGGGGGTGTGAGGGGGAACAAAACAAACAAAACAGAAAAAAAATACTGAAAGTGATCCCAAGAGGTCATCTTAGTCCATCTCTCTGCTGTACAGCAGAATCAATTAGACCTAAGTGTCCACACAGATGTTTAATTTGTCCTTAAAAACCCTAGTGGTAGAGATACCATGACTCAGACAACTGATCCCATGGGTTTATTATTTGTGCTGTCAGTGTTTTCTTAAAGCCCTTTTCTTAAGTTAAATCTATTCTGTTCCCTGTTATTTGTCTCAACAAGTGGACAGGGAGAAAGGCTTATATCTTGCTACAAAGTTTTATTTATTTGGTACTTACTGACATATCTTCTCTTAGGTTTAGCTATTTTAAATGGAAAAGCTGTGAATTTCTTCAACTGTTTTTTGATCATCTTTACTGAACTCCTCTTGGGTCTCAGAATAATCCATATCCTCCTTTGATCACCATGAGGTGATCAATACCAGACACTGTACTCCAGCTGTGTCCTGCCAAAACCAGCTAGAGTAGAGAACATGCACCATAAACCTTGCCAGGTTATCGACCTTTCCACACAGACTGGTTTGAGAATTGCCTTTTTCAGTACAACAAATCTTTGTTGACTTATGTTCTACTTTTCAGCTTTAGTTCTATTTATCATTGCCTAAATATCTGACTCGTGATAGATTTGTACAGACAATTCTTTCCACCTAAACACAAAAATATGGATGATAATGATGATTATTACTAAAACCTTTTTTTACCCAAATTACTTCTCCAACTTGCAAAAATAACTCTGAAGTCTAGTTCTGCCCTGCAAAGGGCACTCCCACTCTTACTGTGTTTATCATGTACAGATACATTAAGCAGTCGCTCTACAATATCACCTGAGTCAATAAGGAAAAACCAGATAAATTCCAGTGAAAGCAGACCTCTCACAATCTAACAGGGACCGTTTTTCTATTTTGTCAGTAAAGCATGGGTAACTATTATCTCTGATAATGTTTCTAACTGTTTTTTGTACCTGGGATTCTTAGCCTGAAAAAGCAGCAACTGAAGGGACATACAATAAAGGTATATAAAACCCACACGCCTTTGCTGGAGAAAATGAGAAGACAACAGTTATTCACTGTTTCTCATAACAAAAGAATAGCAAGATGCCAATAAACTTTTGAGATAGTAGGTTTCAAAGAAAAGAAAACTACTGTCTTTATTAAATAAATGATATGCTATAGGTTATTATGGAGGCTAAATGTATATGTGAGCTAAAAGAATCAGTGATAGGAGAATATTGCACTGAAGGTCCAGTGTAGCATAAAATTCCATCAAAAGCTATTAAATGCAGATACCATCTCCACCCAAAGAAGTTCTTGACACTTCATTTGTCATGGAGATTATACAGAAGAACGGTCATTCTATATTTGGCTGTTCTTACATTACTTCTTCAAGGAATACTATTGATCACTGTAGAAGAAAGGATACTGGCAGGACCAACATTGTGTCTTACCCAGTATGGCTATTTTGGGAAATGAAGTTGATTTAAGCTTCACTTACCTATTCTTGATGTGCAATTAAATACAATCATGAGCAGTTCTGAAACTGCTTCAGCAACTTCACTACCTGAAGGTGAATTTCATTAGACTCAGATGATCCAAAGGTATCAGGGTTCTCTAGGTACGCTTGCCAATTACTTCCTTCCCTATTGTTCCCTGAGATGTTAATTTTCTGATGGTAGCATTCATATGCTAGGCATTTGATTCTGCTGACCCATCAGTGAAGCAAAATAAATATTTCATTGTCTTACCACAAACCTGGAGTGTTTTCACATTATTCTACATGTCCTTTCCTATTAGCATGTCATTTTGTAGCTTGACCTGTCTCATGTTGTTGCTCCATGCCCAGCCATAAGCATATTTTTTCAATCATACTAATGTTTGTTTTATATATTGTATTAAATGTAGTTAACACATTGTATTAACTACAATGGTCCTGGATCTGAGCTGTACATCATAGAGTCATAGAACAGTTAGGGCTGGAAACCTACATCACCCTACAGCAGGGCTGCACAGACTTACCAGCCTGGGAATATTTGTACTCTTAAGTCAGCATGGAGAAAAAGAACTATTAGCTCTTAAAGACTAAGCAGATCATCACCTAAACATGACTAAAACACTGAACATTTTAATCTTTCTCTGTCTCCTTCCTTACCTTTAAAAAATATCTGACCTTTGTTTTTAAAACAAAACAAATCTAATTTGATATATATGCATTTTTCAGCACAGTGGAACATCATCTTAGTTAGGGCCAATGAAACACAAGACACTAATTAAAGGACTTTTCACTGGAAAAATACATGTGTACTCTTCTGCTGCAATAGGTAAAGACACAGAAATGGAGAACAGGAACAACCCACATAGGCTGGGAGACTTGAAGAAAAATATTAAGACAGGGACAAGTTGATACCCAGGAACTAAAGTCATACAAAGAAATGAATTGGAGCCCAGGTTGTGAAGTAACACCACAACTCTGAACTCGCTTCTTTACAGGACAGTAATGTCAAATTCAGCACTATATATTTTTGGTCCTTCTCAGGCTCTGAAATCAGGTATCACTTCTGTGATCAAAGACTAGAAATATCAGAAAACCTCCAAGTATAGAAATACAGCTCATGAGCCTTATTATAGGTTTGGTTTTTTTTAAAGGGCTGTAGCAGAAGAACAGCTAAAAAAGAAAGAAAAAAAAAAACCCTGGAAAATACGGAGAAGAACAGAAGAAATTATTTCCTTAGCCGAAACAGGTATGTGAAGAAGGCAGAGAAGGAAAGGTGATCTGAGTCTCATTTCTATGAACTTCTTTGATCTCATGCATCATCATGGTACTCCAAACAGAGCAGAATTAACCTAAACTGACATGAGTCTTGTAAAGGAATTTATTCCTCATACCCAGGCCACCTTCATGAGAGAGCATTCAGAGAGAATCATTTTGCAGATAAAAATAGTGAAGAGCAAGTGCATGAAAATACTAAAAGCTCCAGAAGGAAAACTGGGAAGAAAAAAAACAAAGCAACTTGAATTGCTTCATCAGAATGGTAGGAAATGAAAGCAAAGTAGGAAACAGTTAAGAAAGCAGAGTATCTCAGAGTGTGTCACTAAATGAAAACAAAGAGTTACAATCACTTTTTCAACCTGTCTCTGTCCAGGCCACAAAGGAAAGGGCAACTCTCCCATAGCAGTTTTATCAGCACTATTTTAGATGGGGGAAAAACTCTAGAATGGACTATATTAAATAAAAGACAGAGAAAAAGTATCAAGGTATATTTAGCATTTCTTTTGCATATACTGCATAGCTTAACTGGCAGAAAGAGCATGAGAATGAACCCAGCACAACTGCTTCCTTAGTAGTGACAGTCTCAGCCTTCAGATTTATAGGGAAGCCTGAGCAGTTACATGACCATAACTATCTTGCATAATGTGGGAGCATAACCTCTCACTAATGAGCAAAATGAGAAAAAATTCTCAAGGCCTTCTGTAAATCTGCCTTCCTAAGGTCAGACATACAAAGAGGATATTTCTTACACTCCTGACATCTGATTTATCCTATCTGAAATCAGACTGTTGAACAAGAGCCCAGCAGTTTCCTGGGGATAGAGCATATACTATATCCCAAAGACCAGAGAAGTGCTAGAAAACCTTGACAGCTCTGAGAAATTCATATACAGCATTTCAGCACCCTACTTTCTTTGGTGAAGAAAGCTCATCAGTGTTTTAAAGAATGTTGACACTAAGTAGCCTTGGGTTATGCCTTGCACACCACCAGTCACTGCGATAGATTTACAATAGTAATTCAGAGGAGACCTTGACCAGGGCCTAAAATCAAGCTGCCATATTGCCATGAATGTTGGCCTGCTTACTCAAACCAGAATGTTTTTGAGAATGTGATCAAACACATTCTACATTAATAGGTTACACACTGGGAGGCTCACTCCAAAGCTAAATAGGATCCATCTCAGGACTGAATCTGGTCCTGCACAAATTTTTATTCTAAAATTGGAGTCACCCCTTCTGAGAAACACCTGCTCTGTATTCTTTTGACACAGATGCCCACAGGTACATGAATATATATGTGCATATACATATATGGTCATTTAATAATTCCAGTGTCTCAACCTGAAGGTTTTAAGTTCTTGTGAGAAAAAAAACAAAACAAACCCAACAAAAAACCCAAAACCAAACCCACAAGAAGAAACCACACCAACCTGAAAAGCACAAAATTTTCTTGAAACAGTTACTGACATGGAGCATCTTTAAACATAACTCCAATGAGCATAGCTGCAACAAGGTGCAACAAACATTGCCAATTCATCCATCAGAAATTTTCCCAAGGTTGACAAAAAGAACAACAAAACTTATCTCCAGACATTTTATTTTGTTAGCAAAATCTTTGTTATAATTCTTGTAATCATTTTCCTTCTTACTCGCTTCTTCACTCAGGGCATTGAATTGATTCTCAGACTGAAAAATCTCTTCCTCAAGGTTTTCAATCTCATAATGGAAAGCAAAATGAAGGTCAGTGATTTCTGAAATATATAGTGTCTACCTGGACCACCCAGAAACAAGCAATTAGTGCAAAATGAGAGCAATCTGCATTCAAAACATAACATCTTCTAAGATAAATAATCACCTTTAAATTGTTATTAATAGGTGTTAAAGTCAGATTATAGAATCACAGAATGGTTGAGGTTCGAAGGCACTTCTAGAGGTCATCTTGTCCAACCCCCCTGCTCAAGCAGGGCCTCTTAGAGCTGACTGCACAGGGCCATGTCCAAATGGCTTTTGAATATCTCCAAGAATGGAGATATTTAGATCTTTAGGTATTGAAGATCTTTAGACCTGATATCATGTTTAGTAGCTTACAAAAAATTGGCCCTTGGAGTTCACTTTTACTTAGGTAACAGTTTACTGTTATTACATGTATCATGAATGCATGTAACACTAGATGTAATAGGTTATAATACCTGCTGTTTAACATACCTCTGCAAGTAGTTCAACATTTTTTACTAGTTTTTTACTAGCCTCTATTCTTTCATTCACTTTTCTGCTTCTGCTCTCTTCTGCTGGGAAAAAGAGTTCTCTCTGCATTGATAAGTGCAGTAGTTTCCACTGAAATATTACTCTGGTGACATACACATAAGCAGAAATAAGTTGAATTTGGGAGAAAAACAGAGAAGGGAGACAAATTCTCAGGAGCACTACAAGCCTAATTTAAGAGATTAGAAGACTCAGACATATTTTCTGTAACTTCAGGACTATAATCAGTTGTCTGTGATCCTGACAATATCTAGGAGATGCATAAAAAGACATAAAAACCTTCTGAAGTGCCTCTCTGTTTTTATTGAACATGGAGGAGTATTCTTAAAGTGACTAGTCTCACTTAAGTGCTTAAAGTTAGTTAATAAAAGTCTGGACCAAATAATTTGGTTAATTTAGCTTAGCAAATTGGAAGGCTGTGAATGACAAGATTTTGTGACCATAAAACCCCAGTGTTTGTAAATTATGAAAAGGATAAAATGAAACACATATAAAACCAAAAAAGGCACACTTGTCTATGTGAAAATGCAGACTGGAAGTCAGTAAAAAATGTTTTTAGTCATCAAAAGAATGAGATTTTAGAATGACATATTAATGAGAGTAAGGGGAGGAAAGCAACAATAAGGTTTTGGATTGAACATGTTTGGGTTTTTTGAAGTCTAAAGTATGATGTAGTATTTAGGGGAGAACCAGACTGGACTAGATGACCAAGAAATCTCCCTATCTCTGTGCCTTACATGACAGAATAATCAAATGAGAAATCAGAGCTGCAGAGATAGTCTGAAGTAGCTGAGCAGACCATGATTTTATTTTTGAGAGTATCTTATCAACTGCAGGGGGCTAAGCACTCTTTCCTGAATCCACTTTTTCACCTTGTCAATAATAAAGTGGAGGTATTCATGGAAGAAAAAAAAAAAGCCCCTATCAAGTACATAAGTCTCAGTGCTCTGAAAAGAAGGTATCTCCATATTGGTGTGGAATGATAACACCTCAAAAACTAGATACCACACCCTGATTTAGACAAACAGTATGAGCAGACCTCCAAGAGCTGCATGTAAAATCTGGCAGTTACAGAGAAATTCAAAACTAGCAGAAAAGCTTTATATCAAACATTCACTTAGATTTATCTGACTCTAGGCTTTTTCTATAGGTACCTCACTGCGGGTAGACATGTGTGTATATATGAACTAGTTCATAGTGGATATTCTGAATATAGATAAAATAAACCCCATGTCTTTTTGTGACCTTTGTGTAACATGCTTCTTACAATTCTTTCCAAAGATTTCCTAAAAAGATAGATACAGTAGAAGGCACGGCTAAACTAGTGAAAAATAAGTGAGTCCAAGGAAGAAAGATTAAATTACTGAAAATGCAAAGTTATCTCATTCTTACTGACCCTGTCAAAGGGTTTGTCTATATAACATCTGGAACTCCAGATACCACCAGTCTAATGACCTGATTCTGAAAGGTGTTCAGCAACAAAACCACCATACTTCCAGCTGGAGCTGTGGGCACTTGATACAGCAGTGAACTGCAATGCTTATTTTTTTCTCCTTGAATTCAATGACAAAGTTCTCACTGACTCAGAAGTGCAGAATCAGCTACCATGCATCAGCTACCAATGAACATCAACTGAATTTAATAATAACAATAAATAGTGAATAAATGATTGGAAAAAAAACCATGCCAAACCAAACCAAACAATCCCCCAAACCCCACAGTTTTACAGTTTATGTAAGCGTACATATCCTGGGAAAATCCCAAATAGCTTATAAAATAAAACAGGTCAAACATTTGCTGTCATAATGATTAAAAGCCACTTACATGGTAACTAGAGTGGCCCTTACCACTTGGCAATAAAGCAATAAAATTCAAATGAAACCATGGATATACTTGAGGAGATATGCTTTTATTTGTCATTATATCACTGAATATTTACACAGTAAGGCTTTGGTTTTATATCTCTGATGTAATAGCAACATCAAGATGCAGTAATTAATTAATTCACTGCTTTGTTTTGAAGATATAGTGCAAACTTTCTCGTTTTGCCTTATTTTCTGCCTTCAAATCTTGCTCTAGAGATGCCAGCTGTTCTGCATAGCTCTTCTTTATATTTCTGTCGGGGAAGGGGGGAGAGGAGGAAAGTAAACTTTGAGAAATAATGCTAAAGACTTGGACAGTGCTTACTTTATGTCAAAATTTTAGTACAGTTTTCCAAAATTTTCTTCCCACTGACCAACGTGCTAAGCACTTGCACTAGTTGGAGAGAGGCAATATGGTACCTATGGGTCCCATCTCAAAAACCTACACATACTGTAGCATGTTAGCACATTACGTTGGAAACATCAGTTTAAAATGAAGAGGCTCTTGTTAGGAATCAAGGCAAATCCAGGAGTATATTTTTCAAGCCAGAAGCAATAAAATAATGCAATAGACAAAACCAGATGTTTCAGAAATTAACAACTGTTCAAATGTATTAGTAGCAATTACTACAAAAGTATTTTCAGAAGCAGAACTTGTGACCAGATGGACAAATCAATTTATTTTAATTTCTTAGTATGTATTTTCTAGTATATGTGATAAATACAAAAATGAATGAACTTTATGTGTATTCCACCCATTCTAGGAGAGTTCAACAATAAAAAGGTTGGCAGTATGAAATCAGTGATACTCACTCCTTCAAGACAGAAGTGTGGTGGGAAGCACCTACTCCAAACCCCATGTGGATTTACAAAGAGAAAGTATGGAGCTTTCTTCCAAAGGTTTTGTTGCTCTAAATGCAATGCTAAATGTATCAAGCCAGCACTGCAAAATAATTTACTACTTGCAGAATATGTCTCAGATAATTCATAGAAAACCCTGAAGAATTATACTTCTATTCCATACTTTCCAAAACTACATTCACTGTTGTCAGTTTGGTGGGTTTCTCAGTTCAGTGGGTTTAATCAACTCAAGAGTGTCCTCTTTGAATGATATCTGACTGACTTAATTTGAAGTTGCTCATTAAAGAAATAAATAATTGGCCAATCCTGTAAAATGAATGGTAAGATTCTGAATACATTGCATATTACTTCCAGAAAAAATAAAATTAACATGAGATCTTAATTTTGATTTCAAATTTGGTGGCCCTGTTAAAGTGACCACGAGGTCTGTGTGATGTACACTGAAATTGAATTATTTTGAGTCTGATATAGAAAGATGTTGTGAAGTCAGTAAAAATGCACAGAACAAGATAATTAGGCACAAACAAAAAACAGAGATGTAGGAAAGTACAGGGATAGGGACTGGGATAGGGAAGGGAGTTTTCAATCAGTTGTTCTAAGAGGCCAGAGCTGCAATGCATTTTGTACAGTTCCATGTAGTCTAGTTTAAAAGCGTGAAATTAAGAGCTGATTGACACTGGGAGAAAGCTCTTACAAATCTTTCATTTACTATCATTAGTGTAGATACCCAATTAGCATCAAGATCCTGCCCAATGGTTATTTCACTCTTATCTTGTTAACTTAGTTTTATACTGTAGACTCCATTGCCCTTGAATTACAAATTTTCCTCCTCTTTAGCAGTGCATGGCTACCTCCTTCTTAGCAGTGTGTGGCTACCTCATAGTCTTACTTTTTTCATCCCACATTTACATGGCAACAATATCTCTTCATCAGACACTCGTCAAGATGAGAATGCTTTTCCTACAAAGCAGAGTAAATGTGTTGTATGTTTTCTCATTCAGTATGAAAACAGAGGTGAGGGATTATTTTCTTACTTTTTAATTATAATTATATCCATAAGTAGGGCAACTCCACAATAACAGATCATTCCTCAGAAGGATTTAAGTAGCAGGTAGACCCTAGGAGCGCAGCCACTTCAGTGCCACACTGTGAAAAAGTTCCACAGAACCAGCACTATTGGTGTCACTCAAAACACAGAGTGTGTGAATATATTTGGCTCTCCTAGGTTTGAGGGATGTAAGATTAATCGGCTGAACCTGTTAACGTTTTCTTGCAAAGAATGACACTCCAGCAGAGAAAAAAAGAAAGGCTCTCCCTTTTCTCAGGATTAACCTTCTTACAAGACAGAAATTCGTTATTAGTGTTCAACATAAGGCCTTGTTCTCCTGATTCTCTAGGAAATAAAGGAACTAGATCCAAAGCAGGATATCTGGGCTCAGAACACACAGGCTTGTCCTCACCTATTGCAGCAAAATCCCAAATCTCTTCCACCAACTACAGGCTAATAGAGAGCTGTAGTTCTTTGGCCACACTCCTCCCAGCCATGCCCTAATTCATAGGGCACAAGGAGACTGTTCTGCCTAGACTACACAAGACAATGATTTCCTTTTTCAGAACACTTCTGTGCACAGGGCAAATCTCTGCTTACTAGATTTATCTGAGTAAAAGCAGATTTTCTTAGATGCCACCATAACAAACAGGGAATTGCTTGGTCCCAAACCTGGTACCACAGTACGCAGTTCACAGTCACAACTATTTGTGAAGTTTTACATATTGCTCTGCTTCAATACCCTTCATCATCTGTAGGTTCATTGGCTGGTGGTAAGAAACTGCAGATCAAATTAGGGTAACTGGCAGCTAACCTCTTTGTTTCATGAAAATCCATAACAGCCTACTAGTACAGTTTACAAACCCATTCAACTTCCCTACTGAATGTTTATTTCAGTATCTCTTTAATCAGCTGAAGTGCTGAGCAAACTGACATTTACCATTGTCAGTATTTAAAGATTACATACAGTAGGTTGTCTTCGAGATTTTTAATTATTTTCTCTAGGTGTTTCTTTTTCGTCGCAAGATTTTCCAGTGATCTAAACTTTTTCTTCAATAAAAAAGAGAATTCCTCCCATCTACCAGAAGAAAAAAGTAAGTTAGATACTCTGTCAGCAAGAAAAGCCTTAGTAATGAAATCACAAACTTAAAATATCTGTCTTCAAGAGCTGAGGGGTAAAACCTACTTTGCCACTACCTCATCTCTTTCTATAGTCCAGAGCTGCTGTTTTTCCAGTACTTGTTCATAATTTTGGCGCAGAGCTTCAGTTTCTAATTTCAGTTTTTTATTCAGGTATTTAGCATTGCATAGATCTTCCTTAGTCTACAAATAAGGACCACAGATGTTAGCTTATTATTATTTCTGTCTCTGTTTTACCTTATAATAATATTCTATACTTCTAGAGTGCCTTTAATAAAAAAAACCTCAAAAAACTTGAAAATGAACCAAGATTCACAGCATGTATGTAATTAACATACATGGATATTATATCAAGATTGTTTCTGTATCCTCATTTCCATTGCCTCATTTAAACCAGCCACTTTGAAACAGTCTGCAAGCTGTGTGCTGCTCCCAGACACATGGTGCCTTGCCCCAACTGGAGGTAGTGACTTCCACTGTATGGACTACAGAGCAATAAAGTGGAAACAGGGAAGGCTTGATGATGTAGGAACACTGGGACGGTGAGAACTCCATATCAAGATGGAGGAAAGCAGGAGTCATTGGTCATGGCTGAAGGATGCAAGGGCAGGAAGACGGAAGAGAAAAAGGAAATAGGAAGATGATGGCTGTGGTTCTGGCTTTTGATGGTAGGAATTCAGTAGAAGAGCAGGAAGGGTTATCATGGGATGGGTAGAATGTGGCTCCCAGCTAGTGCTGCCTAATGCCAATATGGCAGAGGTTTTAATGGACCAACATTTTATTTGATATGTACACCTTCAGAGGAGAGGTCAGGAACGCAACAAGGAAACCATGCCAATAGATGTGTATAACATCTACATAACAATGATGTCAGGCAGCTGGCATTCTTTCACAGGTTCAGCAGATGGAAAGCCACCACTAGTTAGATTTTCTCCATATGTAATAAGAGCTAAAAAAATGTAAAAAAGCATGAAACAAGTCGTCAAGAATGACTATCAAAACTGCACGCTCGGCCTCCCATCTCAACTTCATCCTTGTTAACAAATCTCGTCAATCTTTCTACATACATCTGTCTGTCCCATTCTCTTTTATACTCCTTCCAAATCAATATCCCCTAATCTCATAAACCCTTGCATCCCAGCACACAAAGCTATATATACCCTCAAGCTCAGCCCACTTCTCAGTGCCCCTTAAGTCTTTTAACATCAGTCCGTGGCCTCAGTTGAAGAGTAGATCTCGCCTCTACATCCAGCATGACCTCCTAAGCATGAGTAGAAGGTAGAGTTCTCATGTCCTGCAAGTGTTTGTGTTCCTTGTCCCTGCTCACGCTCATTAAGCACAGAGGCACAGGCAAATCAAAGCACCTAAAGCACTTCATGTCACACTTCCTGCAGGTCTGTCCTCATTGAGTGTTTCAGCAAGACAAGGCCTAGTAAAATCTCTGAGCCAGAATAAGAAAAAAAATCTCTTACTTTTACAAGTTCCTTATTGAAATGCTCCTTTTCTTGGGCAATTTTTGATTGTAAAAGCAATAATTCAGATTCAAGCTGAATCCTATTAAACAAAGCCAATGTAGACACATTTAGGAGAGGATTAACAAAATACGCATGTTTAAAATTAATTAAAAAATCATGCATTCTTACTTTCAGACCCCTCATGTGAATGCAAGCTATATCTACATATATTTGAGTTGTATTCCATTCAAGCATCTTTATTAATTACTTCCCTTTGATATATCTGATGAGAAACTACCAAACCCTACAAAGAAGGTAAGGACTTACAGAACTAGTAGGTTTTCTACTACAAGATTTCAAAATACAAGCCAAGAATGACTTGTGGGGAAAGACAATATTTTCTGTAGACAAACTTTGAGAGTATGTGCCAAACACTGTGAAGGTAAAAAAAAATACATTGACCAGATCCTTTCTTTGTCTTAACAGCCTAACTCACCTGCTACATCAAATAGTAAAATAAGTTATGAAGGACAAATGCTCTAAAACAAATAAAGACATCCATAACACTGAGCAGCTATAAAAATGCAGCAAAAAAAGAACACAGACAGCGTATTTGGTATGCTTGGGCTATGAAACTCAGCACAGCCTACACCTCTATGGTCATCACCAGATCATAACTGTTTGGACTCTTGAAACATGAGTGTGGTCAACATCCCTAGCACCAATATTTTTACTGAAGTTAAACTTCAGGAGAGCAAAGATAAGCAATTTATAACTGTCTGCAGGATCAAGGGCCACAGCCGGATGCTAGCTGCAGCTCATTTTTTACAGTAATTACATTGTTAATTAATGGTAACATTAATTTCATGAAGACATTAATGAATTAGTTCTGCCATGACGAAAAATAGTAGAATTCAGAGCAATAATTTTACCCAAGTTTCCAAGAACTCATATTTTTTTTCTCTGTAAGGATTCTTAGCTCAGATTGTAAAGGGAAATGGGTTGAAACAAAAAGCTTGAATCACCAGGAAGAGTCTCAACTTTTTTCCCCATCACTTTGGTCATACAACCTTTCAGAAGGCCTATGGCATAGTCAGAAGAGAAGCAGTTATGGACCTAGGTTGGATAATGATAAATTGAGGATCTCCATATTAAGTTCCCTGAATGTAACATAGAGAGGTCCATAGAATGATATTTGGATTATATTGCTTATTCACATCAGTTGTGATACTTTGCATCTCGGGTAACATACAGAAGAAGAACCAATCTCTGTGCCATAGCAAATGTAAGTATTCCAGCTGATAGGATGATGACAGCATATACAGGGAGTAATGACTACTCTCCTAACCAGACATATTGTTAGAATAACAGTATAACCCTCTTCCAAAGGGCACATTTGTGAATATTTGTTCCTAACAGCTAATTTAGATTAACTCCAACTGTCCTCCAAGTCTTTACTGAAGCCAGTAGAAAGATTCCCTCAGAAAACACTGATACAGGTTTAGTAAAAAGATCGAATCAAATAGTTTAATACTTACTTCTGTTCTAAGAGTGCCAGCATATCTGTTTTTTCTAAATTCCAAGCTTTTTTTCAACTTGCTTGCTTTCTTCTCTCAGTTTTTCTAAGGCAATTTCTTCATCAAGTAGAACCTATAAAAATACAACAGACTATGTCAAAATATGTGAAGTTTCCAAAACAGCAGATAATGAATCACTTCATTGCCACTGGTCTGTTATTTTTATTTTTTTTATTTTTTTAATTTCCTAACGTACACATGAAACTCTACTATTTTCTAGTCACTGAGATTTCAAAGTAAAAATTACTACAGCCTGCAAAGAATGAATTCTCAGAAGCAATGGGTAAGGCTGTATTTATTTTACCACTTAAAGAGGTAAAAAAATAAATTAAAAAAATCAATGCAGGTTGGTAAGGAAAAGAAATTAAAAAAAAAACCAAAACCAATGAAATCTGTCATTTAAGGGAACCTCAGTGCAGATTTAACTCCGGTACAATTCTGAGTTTTCACTAATATTCAGACAGAAAGGACTTTTATCGTCAAGGCAGCAGTGCTTGAAACAGAAGTTGTCAAGATTAGGGCAGAAAATTATGTTTTACAGTTCAGTTTCTCTCAACTCCTTACACAAGTATTACTTTTGCAGTATGGTTATTTTCAGTAGTGCTGAGATAACTCAGCAGATCTTAAACTGGATGCACAGAGTTTGAATTTATGCTACAAGAAATCATAAAAGGAAAGATGAAGACAATGATCTTCCCCTATTTTCTCTGATAAGTTATTCCTGATAAAAGGGAAAAGTAGTTCTAGCGTAGGCAGGGTTGAACTGGAAACCAATATTAAATAGGTGGTAGACAGAGAAAGCCTGGGTGTTTTTTCAGTCTATTAGCTTTGACTTTCCGTGTCAAAAAATTGTCATGTCCACCAGTGTGGAGTTATGTTGCTGAATGAATTCCCAGGCAGCTGAACATAATATAGTCTCCTTAGTTTAGTTTCTACAACACTTTCCCAGTGCAAACTCTTTCACACTATCTGAACAGTCTTCCCTAAATTTCTCCCAGTGTCTTCTCCTTATATCATAGTTTGCATCCACTAAATATCTGTGATTATAATTTCTCTTTTTCAGCTCATCCTCCAGCTAGCTCCACTAGCAGTATGTGGATGACTGAGATCCAAGACTTTTTTAATACCCCCTGTATGTCCCGATAAATAGCTTGACCAGCACAGAGTAGCTGGCTGGTTTATTATGCTGGTAAAAACAGTCTATATGGACATTCTATTTTTCAATTTTGATAATTTTTTTTATGATTCAATTTTGATCTTTGCCCTAGTAAACCAAAACAATTCTATATATATAACTTACTGTTGAATTCAGACTTATCAAATGCTGCAGATCTGAAGATTTTACATTCAAGTTCTCAAATTCATGCTTTTTCTGGGATGTTTTTGCCTCCTGAGATTCAAGGAATTTTTTCATTTCTGTATTCTACATTGAAAATAATACAATTAATAGAGCAATGTACTATGTATTGTTTAAAGTGTATAATAAAACATTTGAAGCCTTCTAAAATTAAATAAGCACAAAATTTACACTAGAAGAAAATAAGTTTCTGAAAAGCCACAGCTATGTACCAAATGACAATTCTATGTGAAAAAGAAACAATTAATATAACATGCAGATTAGTACCTGATCTGCCAAAATTTCATGTGATTTTATTCCAGTATAGGAACATGACTATACCATATTTTCTACTAGAAAGTTTTCTTTTAATCTGATCGTCTGTTTTATGTTATCATTTAGAAAAGTATCAAATATACACAACTGGAAGTAAAGCAGAATATAAAAAAATAGTAAAACCTTATCTCAGAGCTTGCTGGAAAATATAGGTACCTTTATTTTAAGCAGTTTGCCTGGGGGGATTGATTTCCTGGTACATGATTATTTGTCCCACAGTTAGTAAGAAGCACCAGTGCATGACATTCTTAGATGTGCTGCTAGAAAACAAATTTCATATACCATGCAATTTTGGTGTGGCATGTTTGTGGGTGTATGCATACATGTATTCATACCACAAACACAATCACATGTATACAGAAATCAAAAAAGCATGTGTGCACCCAGTGTCAGAGTCACTTTTCTGCTTGTGATGCTGTGGAAATATATGTTAGCTCCATAAGAGAAAGAAAAATGCAACATCTGGAATAATTTCTAAGGCAATTTCCTTTTTTGGCACTATATCTGTAAAACTTTTAAAAAAATTACATTTCAAAACCTTTACCTCTTTATCATATTCTTCTTTCTCTTTTTCAAGTTTACTCATTTTTTCAGCTATTTTTTCTTTAAGTCCTGCTAATGCTGCCTTTGTACTGATTATTTCTTTTTCTTTCACTCTTGTTTTATCACAAGTTTCAGTTAAGAGAGCATTTGTGTTAACTTTTGTTGCCATCCTTTCATTCAGCAAGTCTACTCTTTCTTTATGCTGTGTCTGCAAATATTCTTGCTCCTTACTGGAAAAAATACCACAACAGATGAAAAGTATATTTCCTACCATTCATTCAGATCAAAGACTTGGTTCAGATGTTCATTGAAACAAATACTTGCCTACACACACATTATCAGCTCAGTCTGTTACAGCGCTATACATGCATGACATGCACTGGTACCTGCGATGAAGACCATCTAAGACCTTCCATTCCAATGAAATGGCTTTCGGTTATTTGTATTGTAACTTTTAAAAAGTTTTACTTTTTCTGATGTGATTATTTTCCACACGTTTCAGTAAAAATGGAGTGGCTGCTTGCAAGTTCCAAAAGAACAAGGAAAGCAGGCGCGCTTCCCTTAAGAAAATACATTGTGATTTATTTTTGAACAGCTCTTGCAGCGTGGCAGAAGGTGACAGTAACATGAAATCTGGCAGGGAGAAAAATATCTCCCAGCTCTCTATATCTTCTTGGGGTAACTCTTGAAAAGGAAGGTGGATCTCTAGCACAGTTGCTAATTCAGAGTTCCTGCCTCTTTTTAAACTGAAAACTATGAATTTTGCCTGTAGTAGTTCCTTAACATTAATTGTTGAAAGAGAAAACTCTCCCTTGCAAGTGTGAGAAGCAAAGCTGCAGACAGTTTTCTCTAAGCGAGCTTATCTGGGCTACAGAGGGCATGCAGCAGCGGGCAGGCTCTGCTGTTCATGAAAAGACATCTTAAAAATTAGTCTTGCTGCTGCAGCAGAGTTGCCTAGGAACATTTGTGGCAAGCTGCAGGGGTGAGGCCAAGCACTACTTACCATGCTTTGGTAACATTTCAATTCTCCTTAATCATCTTGTCAGTATTTATTTTTCGCTTGTTCAAATTAATACATACCACAGTTCAGCATTCTGTCTTTCACAAAGGGCTTGCTTCTCAGTCAGTAATTCAATTTTATAAGCAATGCTTTCCAATGCAGACAGCAGCTGATGTATCCTAGCAGCACTAGATGCACATGCAGCAGTGACAAGAGCTAAAAAGTAAATACAAAACATACAGAAAATAGTACATTAAGTGATTGATCCATAATCTTTAATTCACTACTATTAGTATTGTCACCTGGAAAGGGACAGCTGTGATTCTAAGACACTAATATCCCTGAAGTTGCATACTTTATTTTGATAGTTTCATCTTATCACATTTTCCCTGAGTCAACTGCATTTACCAACAAGAGACAGCCTGATGCGTTTGCACAGAATAATTGCTCTTTTTCTTACTATATGTCTAAGAAATTTCCTAAACATATAGTGAACTGATAAAAATTACTCCTTTCCCCCCCAGTGATCTGCACAACCAGCTCTGGCAGCCAGGGATAAGAATCAGGATCACCTGGCTTGAAACTGAATAGCATTTCTCCCAGAAGAGCCACTGCTGTGTGGAAGTGAAGAGCCTGCATGAAGAGGCTCTGTGGATAATGCTCTTCTGTGCATGGGTGTTGTACCACAGCACCTTTTCAGCTGCTGAGTGAAGAGTAACATTACTGTGCATCCACCCATGCAAACACACTTAGGCAGTGCAGAATGGGAGTAGCTAGTATAAACAACTAACTGCACAGCAACCACGTGCTGTAGGCAAAGAGAAAGTGAGGGAGGAAATCGGCTACAAGAAAGTAATCAACAAACATAGAATGTATCTGGGGGGAAAAGGAAAAGACACTGAAAGGAGATGAGTGAGGGGAAGAGGAAGTTCTGTTTGCTGTTTCATGATGAACCTAAAGCTGATCTAACTCCATCATACTCTAAAAGGAGTAGTCCTACTCTCCCTGGTGACCCTGCCATCCCTCCTCCTGTGCCACCACTAACAATCATACTTAGCTCATGGTTAGCTAGATAAAAAACTCTAACTTCCTTACTTCTCACAAAAAAGAAGAAATCCAAGCATTCATCTAGATCAACTGACTGCTTTGCTTTACGACTACAGTGCAAATAGAGGGGTGATAGCAGAATATGCCTTGGTCATCTTAAAAGTAAAGCCATATCTGAGAAAAAAAAAAAAAAAAGAGAAATAGAGCTCAAAGTTTGTTTTCATCCAGATACCTACATTTGACCTAAGGCTTTAGCCTCCCTTCAGTGGAGAGAAAGAAGCAGTTCTAGCCCATGATCCTTCTGACTTGCTTTAAAACATTTATTATGGAGTGAGATGAACCAGGCATGAGGAAGACATTTTTTACAGTGAAGGTGGTGAAATGCTGGAGCAGGTTGTCCAGAGAGGTGCTGGATGCACTGTCCCTAGAGACATTCAAGACCAGACTGGATGTGCCTGGGTGTGGAGTAACCTGGTCTAGTAGATGCTGCTGCTCATTAAAAGAGGGTTGGACTAGATGACCTTTGAAGATCCCTTCCAACCCAAACTATTCTATGATTCTATGCCTAGAAACGCCTCTTTCTCTTCACTGTCTACAAGAGACAGTTGATAATCATTTGCAAAATGAACTCCACCCAAAAGTAATGTCACATCAGATAAGCATCCCCTGCTTCAGAACAGGGGAATTTGCAGCACAGAGCACTCAAGTGCTCCATCTCAAGGATCAGACAAAGGTTGTGGCATGGCTGGGATCCAGATTGAATGCTGCACTTCTCCAGTCATTCCTGTAGTGCTTGTGCATGGTCTCCAGTGCAGGTATCTCTAATTTATACACTTATGTGAGAGAATAGTCCCTCACAGTATCATACATCAGCAAACACTTATCTTCATCCATTAATAAGTTATTATAGAAAGTGATTTACCTTTAGCAGTAAGATTTATTTTATAGAATACTTCAAATTGTTTAAGCTCACAGAAACTCATAGAAACTCATAGAAAATTCAGTTCTCTTAAGGGGAGGTTTTTAGAGCTGTTTAAGTCAATACTACCTGTCATCTCTTCAATATTCTCTCCTGAAAAATTCTGTATTCTGAAGCAAAGATTGCTGTTTTTTATAGTCTCCTCTTCTAGGCATTCAAGGGTATGTCTTCGAATTTCTTCCTGCCAATTAAAAAATCCACTAGTGAGAACCAAGTAGTACAACAGATGAAAAAGCACTTTCTCCTTACGAAACCATTATTTTTCTTTTTTTTTTTTTTTTTTTAGTTAGTTGATACTGGGTATTTTCCATGCCTAGCTATATCATTCCCATTCCTCCTACTTGCTCTCTTTTCTCTTTTCTTTCACTCTTTGAAATAACAATTAATTTGTTCTACAGGTAGCTGAACAAATCTATGCATCTCCAGGAACTGCTGGCTTCTGACCAGCAACAATCTTGAGGAGTCTGTTACCTACATCTCTGCTATAAAAGCTGTGCTGGCAGGAAGGTCTCAACTGTCAGCTTCTGCCACTGTGCACAAAAGGTGTTATTTAAGAAACAGAGAACTGCATTGCCCTATGTCCTGAAGCTTTGCTGAAGAAGGGAGACTGTAACTGGCCCTGAGACATGCTAGAAAGTAATCTTCTGGTTCATGGTTAATAGTATGATAAGGGTCACTTTTAGAGTGAAGACAGAGCAAGAGAAAACAGACTGAACGGACTGTGGGAGAAGCCCTCCAACAAATGAATCCCAAATCTGAAAGACTGAGAATTGTAGGTGAGTTAAAGCCCCTAATGTCTGGGAAATCGGTTCTTAAGTGGATGTTGACTTTGGCATCACAACTTATGCATAAAACCACTCCTATCTTTCTCCTTTGGTTTCGCCAGCAGTTGCAATCACCAGCTGAGACACTGTGAGAAGAAAATACACTTTTGAATTTTACTGTCTCTAGAGCAAATTCTATATGCATGCATATAAATTATTCTCATTTCCTTGAGAAGATGAAATATTTAGAGGTGTAAAATAAATGTGTAGAAGGTTTTAATTTCATATGGGTTACATCTTCAATTAGCTGAAACAGAGAAAAAGAAAACTTTATGATTTCAGAACATTACATAAAACAATCATCTGATAGACTAATGCAGAGATGGCCTGAAACTGATGATTTAGAGGTCTCCTGAGAGAGAAAGTCAAGTTTTACAAGATTTACATCTACCTAAACAAATACATTATGGAGATACTTTTAAAACAGTCTTTGAAGCCATTCTGGCTTTAATGGCTCCAGAAATCTTACAGCAAAAGTTAGCTACCTATGAACAGCCATCCTCAGCTCATAATTGCTGTAACATCTCTCATTATCACACATAATGCAATTGTTTCAAGGAAAAACAAACTCTTAAAAAAAAATAAATCCTTTTGCACCTAGTCATAGGGCAAACCACCTGCCTGATGAAGTCTGTACCATCTGCTGAATGCACTAACACTAGCGGGTGTATCCTCACAGCAGCCCTGAGAGAGAAGCATGATTTTTCTCCCTTGCACTTGATGGCATTAAAGCCCTTATGACGTAAAAGTCTCTACATAAGTAGGCCTTTACCTTCAAGTGATTTTTGTGATGTTCCTACTAAGTCACTGTAAGGTCAGAGATTATACTTCTTACACAAACTATGAAGACACGATAGACCTGGGAACAAAATTTCAACCCTAAGTCCCAGTTTAATCTGCTAGACGTAAGATCCTTTCTCTTTTTACTTCAACAGAAGTCTGGATATGCCTAAAATGTCACTAATACCTAGTGTAAACAGCATCTACTGCTCCCGCATCAAAACACCAGCAGGTGAGCTAAGGCTTGGATCAACTGTGTATCTAAACTAGTCAGGTTGGCTTGTTCTATCATAGCCAGACTTCTGCAGCTAGCAAAGTGCATGCAAGCACCCACCAACTTCACTCCAAACTGCCTGTCTCTCTCTTAAAGGTAGACTGTAACTCACACAAGAGAACACTTCTAATAGTGTAAAAGAGTAGTTACATGGTTATCAACTAATCCTTTCCCATGTATTGGAAACTAAATACTAGATCTTTCTTACCAATTTCTTAATAGCAGCAATAGTACCTTCAAGACACTGCACAGTTTCCCCACTGAATGAAATATCTTCATTTTTCAAGTGTTTTTCTAAATGAAATTAGAATGTAGTTTTAAATCTTCAAATATTGCTCCATCGTTCTGCAAGAATTATTCTGAAAGAGGAGGAGTTATTTTCTAATTATTTGCTAAATCTGTTTTCCCTTGTTCTAAAGTAGGTCAGCATCTTTCACACTCCTCTTTCTGGTGCATAGAAAAGCAGATGGAAGAGCGGCATATGAAGTCCACAGGACCTGGTAAAATTTTCAGTCACAAAATCCGTCCAAATTCATATCTGCAGCATTAATCTTTTAAAAGAGTAAATCAGAGAAGTTTACAGAGGTTATTAAGATGAAGTAAAAGCTATGGGTCAAAATAATTTCCCTTTAAGCAGGGTGTAGCTAATCTTTAGAACTTTTCAAAGCAGTCATGGCTTCATTATGTCTCTTTCCAACCAAAAATACTAATCCGGATTCATCAAAGCCTGAAGTGAGATTTACATTATTCCAGAAGCTACTCTTTGTATTGTTAAATTTAATTTATCTTGAGCTCAAAGAATAATTGCAAGGATTTGAATTCATCCAAAAGATTATTGTACCTGTTACAGTGGCATGAAATTTTTTATATACTGATTTTGTAACAGAGACTAAATCCTCACAGAAAGGGGGGAAAAGAAAATTTGTAAATCCAGGCATAAGTGAATTTGTAGTGAAGACAAGGCACTCAGCGAGCTCTCGTTTTAATTTGACATACTAACTTGTTTGCAAACTAGCAGCTGACCCATTTCACTAGGACCTTTATCTGGAGTTGATGGGAAGAAAGGTCGGGTGCAGCCTCTGCTTCTGCCCTACTTGCCTGTTTTCAGGCCTGATGATGAGCACCTACCAGTATGTAACTTTCTGTTAGGAGCAGGAGAGATGGCAGAAAACAAGCCTATGTATGTGGCAAACAGCAGAGTGGGTGGCATAAGAGCAGAATTTGCCCAAGCTTCACAAATTCGTAATAATTCTAGACAATTATTTCTAATGATAGTAGTCTGAAACCACAGTCTTTTTACCATCTTAGAATCAACAGAACTATGAGCTATTTTTTTCATAAACAACAGAATTTAAGGCATCTTGGGCATAAAAGAAAATCAGTATTAATATCTAATATAAGTTCTGCTTGTGAAGACTTTTTTTCAGTCCTTGAGATCTTCTCTCTTCCAGACCCTCTTTTGATTTCTTTTTATCTATTTAATTTTCTCTCCACTTTTGTACTTGCTCTCTCAAAACCTCTATTTCCTAGATGAAATATCTCCTTCAGAAAAAAGTTGAGATAAAGCATTCAGACATTTTCAGTTGCCTTCTATGCCTCTTATAAAACCAAAACTAAATGCCAGACTTGAACTAACATTAGTGAAGTACTGAAATACAGGTTTCCCAAATACAGAGTTTTTATTTAAAAAAAAAAATTAAAAATGCCTCTGAAAAGTCTTGGCGTTTTTCCCTACATGCTGCTACAAAATCCAGCCAGCCTTTTGTCTCATCAAGGTGATATGCAAACAATTGTCAGCTATCCATTTTTCATCCCTCCTGCCATCTCTCATTCAGTGCCTCTCAGCACAAACTTCCAGCTGCGGAACAGCATCAGTTTATTCTCCCAGCACAGTAGAGCACTACTTGCATACCACATTCTCAAAACCTATAGTCACTGCTTTGTCCACCTGAATCCTTCCTCAACCCCCCTGGCTCTTTTGGGATGAACGGCAACCTTACAGTGGCCAGGAGGGCAGAGTACCAAGACCACAGACATTTACTGGTGAAGTGTTTCCACATCATCTTAGATCTTATGCTACAGCTTATGTCACCCCAAACCATTTGTCTCATTTGTGTACACCTTTTTGTGACCTCTAGGGTATAAGTTCTTTGAGGGACATTATATTCATACAGCCTTTCAAACCAAGCAGTTGAGATAATGCCCTGCAACCAATCTCAAATGTAACAGGAAAGCTCAGGCCCTAGTTCCATACAGTCCTTAGTCTGACAGCTGAGGCCTCCAGAAGTGAATATTTTGTGATATACGTCTATAACCATAAACTATGGCCAATCCTCGCTATCTATAATAGACCAGTTTTGTTAGACAAGAATATCTTTCCATTAAACAGATTTGACAGCGATGGAAAGTTTCGAATGTTCTGAAATTGGAAAATGTGAAATGCTAACCAGAGGCAGTGTCCACCAGCAGCATGGAATCCATCCCTAGAGGCTGCTCAGCTGTAATACATGTCTGTTCCTAGCTCTCAAAGAGGAGTATTTCAGAGACATATAAAATCTGTTTGAAATGCATCTCTTGGTACTTAGTTTATTTGGTGCTTTTTTGTCTGGCTAACTTCATTACTCATAGTGCAATTTCTTTGCTTACATTTGAAGCAATCGTTCTCTTGCATGATGATTAATCTTTCCTTCTAAAGCAAATTTATTCTGGTTTTAGTCGTTACTTGATCTTCTTCACAACAAGTTCTGATTGCTGAATTGTTCCAGTTTTGCACTTCTGTAATCCATCCAACTACCCTGAAAGCAGGCTATATTTCTTACAAGAGAAACTGTGATAAATGTGATTCTATAGGTCACATTTATCTTCTGAGAAAGCCCAACATCTCCATAAACAGGTTCTTGTCTGATATGACACAGGAAAAAAAATAACATTCAGGACAATTCAAGGGCTTGTAACCTCTCAGGACCTGAGGGGGATGAATTTGTGCTTTAAACATAGTTTAGATTTCTTTCTGCCATGCCACATGCTCACCTCAGAGGCTGAGGGGACCTCAAGCATCTGTCTCACACCACCTGTCACAACTCCTGAAGCACCATGCAAAGTGCATTTGCTTTCTTCATGTGACACCAGACTTGTAGTTGAAGCAGGACTTTTCTCAACGTTGTGCTGCAGTGTCAGCACTGGTGACAGTGAGAAGGTTTGTGTTACAGGTAGAGACTGCCCACAAAAACTTTTTTAAGCAGGGTTTCTAGAAATAAGATGTAGTAGAAAGGCTTGAAGAGGAAAAACCCTAGACATCTTCACGCATGTGCTTGCCAGAAAGTCTTGGGAGTCCCACAGAGGAACCAGATGGTCCCATATGTGATAGCAAAACCAAAGAGACAAGGGGGAAATGCATTAATAACCATGGCAGCCAGCTCATTTAGAAACACATGGCCCACACATGGCCCTTCCCCATCAAACATTTGCAGTGACTCTTCCCTTCAGATTTTGTGTCTTCTACACTAACTCCAGCAAACCAGGTAAACAGGATAAGAAAGCCCCCAGACACTGCAGCCACGAGGATAACATTAGCCATGTTTTCTTAAGCAGATATTTAAAATGACAAAAAATGGTAAGGTAAAATAATAACCATCCTCCCTATTAAGCCCTGGCCCCACACATTCCCACAGTAGAAAATATATGTACAATACAAGATTTGGGTCTTTCCCTGCTTCTGCCAACCCAGCACTGTCCCAAGGAGACCAGCCCTCCCTCCCAGCGCTGGGGCAGAAGGCACCTCAGCAGCCCCCAGGCCCTGTGCACACGTACCCAAGCTCTGCGGGCGGTGAGGGTGGCCGGTGCCACCGCAGAGAACAAGAGCGCTGTGGTGATGGAGCAGGCCGCATCATGGCTACCAGGCGGACCCTCAGCAAAGTGGCTGGACCTTGCTGTTGCCAGGCAACAAGGGCCCTAGGGCACAGCTGTGCTCCATCCTCTCTTCCCGGGGCAGAGGGACAGACCTCCTGCTTATCAGGCTGGGACTGTCCCCGATAGACCTCAGGTGGTTACAAGGGGTGTAATAACCCACACCCAGGCCAGCCTCCCAGTGGTGCTGATGAGGAAGTCACAATGTCCACAGGCACCTGAGAGAGGCCCTGGGCAGGAGAAAACCTGACCACCTTCCACAGATCACATCCATGGGTACAACAGCCAGGATGCTATTCCTTTAATTGCTGTAAGGTCTCTCATTATCACACATAACACAGTTGTTTCAAGGAAAGACAAATTGTTAAAAAGAGAAAGAAGAAGAAGTCAGTTTTGGCTAGTGGTTGGTTGATCAAGAATTTTCTTCCTTGTTGCAACCTCTGTGCTTCTGGTTCAAGGCTATCCTCCATCATGGTTAATGCATCACTTCGAGATTATATCAAAAGATTACAATAAACCTAGAAGAGTCTTGGCCAACATAGGAAATAGTCATCTCACAAAACAGAGCGCATACAGTACTTTTAGGTCCTAGCAGTTGAACTTGATAATTTCTGGCCTTGGAGACCAACCTTTCAAAACATGTAAGATTTTAAAATATTAGTAATAAAGCTTAGATTCTTTATTTGCTTTTCCAGGCCTGCAGACTGCTGTTGAGTTGCATTTTGAAGCTTTTCTCTAGATCTTTTTAAATGCAGGCAGCTATTTTACAGTTATCACTGTAAAAACGGGCTTTAAGAACAAATATCCTTTCATCAAAATGGAAGATAAAATAGTGATTGTATGAGGGGATATCAGGTAGCAGGGTCGATTATTTCTGTGTGAACTACTCTAATACAGACAAATAATCAGCAGGATAATATCACCTCTTCTTAATTATCTAAAGGAGTGACTAATAAAAAGTGCTGCAACTTTGCTCTGGAGAGAACAGGCTTGTCAGGAGATGTTCCCTTTCTTTCCTACATATTTATGGCTGCTGCCACCTGGTCAAGCTATTACCAGAGACCTTCCTCGTTCACAATCAGTGTCAATTTATGGCTCAGCAAGGGACAATCAGCAAAGGTGTTATCATCCTTCACCTCCAGCACTTTGAGAAATTGCTTTGGAAATTGAACTGTGCCAAGAACAGCCATGTGTTAAATGATCTGCTGTTAATCCTGTATGTTGGGTACATACACAGGTCCTGATCAAAAGCAAGATGTGTGTCTTCTCTTCCTCCTGGTGTTTGTAGGAGATGAGGGCAATCGGTGTCCACTGCCTTGTAGACTGTGGTAACGCTCTTCTACAGTTTGAACACACACAGTATCTCTAGTTATCCCTCAGATAGATCCATGTCTTCATTTCACTATTGACAGAATACAACTATCTGGGTGAACATACTAATCCCTGGACTAGTAGAAGATCTGCTCATCAACCTGGACTAGTAGAAGACATATCTTATCTGGCTTAAAATAGTCATCTGTTCATTGCATGACAGCCAGTTTAGTAATTACAAGATAACTCTTTGCTAGGAAGAAGGGAAGGGCTCTGTTTTCTTGAAAATCTTTCCAAGTCTTAAACAGGAGTCAGGCCTCACTGAACTCAGTAGTTGCAGAGTGCAGGCAGTTTCGTATGCAACTGAAATTCAGGCACCTCTGTGCCAAGTAAACAAACTGATTTCTATAACATCAAAGTAATGGGGGCGAGTTCTCAATTCACTTGGTGAGTTTAGCCCCTCAACTGGAAATTACACTTGAGAAAAATATATAGATTTTTTCCTTTTCAAATAATTAAGCATTTCTAGATAGAAAATTTACCCATTCTTCCTGGGGTTTTTGGTTTTGTGGTTTTGCTGTTTTGGTGGGGATTTTTGTTTTGTTGGTTTTGTTGTTGTTGTTGTTGAGGATTTTTATATTATGGTCCCATTGTTGTAAATTTTTTTTTGCAGAAGATATTTCAAGACAGGACTTCACTAGAACTTAAAGCACTTCTGCAGAGCTGCAGAGGACTTCAAGCTCTTTAACACTTAACAGAAAATTTCTAGTGGCTCTTACACAAAAGATCCTATCTCCTCTCCTAGGACAGGCCTTTTCAATTGCCTGTCCTGACTTACGCAAGCCCAATAAGATGTTGCTTGCAGATGTTGCTTTCAAACTCCTGTCAAAGATGAGGGTGGTAAATATGGTACAGACATCTAAAGTGCACACAGGATCAAAGAATAGGTCATAAACTCAGATGGGTTTACAAGTGCTGCAGGACATTTAAGCTAATAAGTGGTTTGATTTCTAGCTCTAAAATTATAAGAATTTATTGCTGCCCTGTACCTGAAGTAAATTTAGCAACTGCATTGATCAGCAGTTCCGGAAAGTCAAATCCTTGCCCAGCCTTATGGTGAGAGTAGATGGGCAGTGCAGCATTAGCTTACAAAAGCTACTAGGATATTAGATTTGATTAAGCAGAGGAAATTTTGGCTAGGAGGAGCGGCTCCCTCCTTCTCCTTTACTACAACTCACAGTCCGAACATTGATAAAGCAAATGCATATTCAGCGTGAAGAAGAAATTTATAAGTCTCATAAATCATTTTCTTCCTGACAAGTTCATTAGAGTAAAAAACTATGAAGGGGATTCCAGTAGACTTCCCTCCTCTGTTTACTTATGCCGGGAAAAAAAACTTCTGTTTTGCTTGCACTCACTTCTATTAACCTATCCATCACAACCTGAATCTAATCTGCTTACCCTTTTCCCTGCATACAAAATTACGTCGCAGCAAACAGGATTCATAGGCCAGTCATTCTTTTAGCATCTTGCTAACTCCCAGGAAGCAAGAGGAGGCATGAAGCCCTATGTGTATTTGCAAGAATTGATAAACCTTTGAAATTTGAACGCAAGCCTAACGATGGCCTCAGTGAGGCCTGGATGTCTATGCTGAGCCTGGAATACATTTCTTGGGATCACAAAGATTACCAGTTAATAATAAATGACAAGGGCAATTTTTTCTTCCCAAAGAGAACAGGACAAATTTTGAGCTCATAGGATCTGAGAGAGCTGCTCTGACTTCAGTAGATCTACTTGGCCACATCAGATGGGCATCTGTAATATTCTCTTCCTGATAGATAAACATGGAGACTCTCTACTGGTTAATGTGCTAGTGCAATAAACGCTGTGGGAAAAAAATGTGCATAACTCCCTTCAACCATCTCTTGTAAATTCACTTTCAGCACAAAAGAAAAAAAAGGAGCCACATGGGGAACTGCCATCTGCTTATTTTATCAACAAGGCAGTTGGCATTGTATGTAATCTATTTCCTGCACCTTGAACAACTGAGATTCACAATGCTTGTTTCTAGCTCCTATTTAGGAGCTAGTGTTAATTTCTCTGACCAATAATAAATTTTAATTTCCAAACCAAAACCATGAATGTATTTTTTTTCCCTGTGTCATCATTAAGTTGCTTAATTAAGGACCAGCTTAAACAGCCTTTAACCTTCCTGGTGCTTACTCCTAGTGTACATGTAAAAAGCAGCTATATCCCCCCTTCCCAGCCTTTATTTTGCTAAAGTAACAGAACCAAACTCTTCTCCACTCCATTCCTGTAATGGCACCTACATTCCCTTGGACACCCCTAATAGCACTGTCATACTGTGTTTGACCAGGGTTTTCTCATCAATATTTGTTTATAAACATCAACTTTCTAGCCAACAAGAGAATTTGCTGTTACCAATCCAGGACACAACTCTGCATTTGTGATGCAAAATATCATCTGATTTTTATTCTTCATAAGCTTTAAGATTATCCAGTTTCTTTCATAGGGCATCCCAGGGTCTCCTCAGAAGACTTCACCACTACACCACCAAAGAACTTTAGCAAAGTCCATTAGCATCCTCTGCATATTTTATTTATTTTTATTTTATGTATGGAAAGTTGAAAACCAGATGATATTTGGGAAACTTGAGTACTGACCTCTCCTTTTAATGCTACCAATTACCACCTGCTTCTGAAGGTGCCCTCAAAATCTTCTGTTATACTTCAGAATTTTATCTGCTCCACTCATAATTTCTCTCATTGCACCATATCAGAGACTCGAGGTACACAACTCTCTAGCAGCTTCTGATGTTTTTGTAAAACTTATGATACCATAGTTCATCCTGCATAACAGAGACCACAGCATTTCACTCTAGAAGGCAGACTTACTCAAGTCTCTTGTGACTGGAGAGCTGTGGGAGTACCTTTGGCTGAATGGCAGTAGGAACAACGTTTTCTTTTAATTTGCAGTATTGGTATAGTATGTGAGTCATAGACTTGTGATTGCTGTTGGGAAAGTGGGCGAGTTAAAACACTTGAGATGAAGAGAGATTCTTGGTCATATCCTGATGTTAGAATTAAAATTTAAGCTTACTTCTCAACATCTGGTGCTCAAAAGTGACACCAGCAGTATCAGAATTTTATGCCCCTTTAGTTTTTATAAGCTGGCATGAAAACTTGGAGTACACTTTTTGATAGTTTTGCTCTCCGTAGTTTGTCAGATCTCTGTATTTCAGCTGAAAAAGTTTTAAATTGTCTAGCTTTTGAGAGGGGAGATTGGTGAGGAAGGATTCAAAATTTCTAACTAGAAGGAACATAAGAGGAGCTTCCTCAAATGAGCTCTTCTAAGAAAGTTAAGCTCCACCTCTCCCTAATTAAGTGCTGCAAATTTGCTGAGAACTGACAAGTTAAACTGACTTTCTGCTGGTAATAGCTCAGTTTAGCTTGCGCCAAAGGTGATACTTTTTCACTCAATGGCGGGCTAATAGTCGTGTGGATAGTGGTTTCTCTAAGCAAGTGTCTGTGGAACAAGGAGAAATTAGATTAAGGCCTCATGCCTAACTTGGTAAACAAAGAATATTTAGGGTAAAGACACCTGCTGTTCCAGTCACTCCACCTGGATGTTATATATATATATTTTTTTTCCCGCATCTATAAAACATTATCGATATTTTTGGACTGGTCTGGGATACCTCACATCACTTTAGCTAAATTAGCAGCCTGTAAAAAAGAAGTGAAAATGTAACTAATATCCTCTTTAAAGCTCCCTCATAAAGGAAAATATATGCAGAGGGAACTTACTGTGAATGATGATTAGCTACACTGGACTGAATTATTTTTCAGCTCAAACAAAAAGGGCCGTGGGAAGCATAAATTGCAACCTTGAGGCTGAATCACTTTGATATTCAGTGAACATGAGAAATTTATCTTGCATGCTCATTAAGGGGCAGACAGGTGGAAAAAGCAATGAAACATGTCAGCACAGGGCTACCTTGTCTTTTGGGTTCCTTAGATAGACTCCTTCTGCATCTGTATCTCACCTTCTTCTTTTGATCCTGGTCCCTTCAGCATCTCCCGGCATTTTGGCTGAGGCAGAGCAGGAATGAAAGGGAAGGTGAGAACACTATCAACGTGCCTGCCCACCTGTGTAACTTTACACACGCTGCACGCACACGTTGATGGCCCCCTGATTAGACACTTGGCAAACTTACATGTTTAGCACTCTTTCTGTGGAAACCACAGAGGTGGTGAAGATAGCAGGGCTTGCAGCATGTTCAGGGGCTCAGGTGCCCTTCCTGGCTCTGCAGAGCTCATCCTTCCTCAGTAACAGCTACCCATACAAAGAAGAAAGTAGAGTTGTAGAAGTGGCAAGCTGTAGGCATCTGACTTGCTAGCCTGAAGTTCGATTAGTCGTTGACCAGAGGAGAACACCAACAGATGGTTCACTTCCAAGCAAACACCAAAGACAAGGAAATGGGCAGCTCAGGTAAGAGAGAGAAGCAGGTCAAGCCCATGTACCTGCTTACAGTCAACTCCCATTTCCATATGCATCTGTGGAGAAGGACAGTCCACTCTCAGTAACGTTGTAACTTTCCCTTACTAAGGCAGAGGGTAAGCTTTTGCCACTCTCTCCTGTAAAGGTGCTGAGCAGCAAGAAAGCCTGGAAGAAATTAATAGAGATCATTCCTCCTTCCATTTTCAGGTGCTGCAGCTATTGACTCTTTCATCAGTGGACATATCTCACCTTTACCTAAACACCGTATATCCTGCATTGGTTGCAAGTGCCAGCCAGTCTTACCAGGCTTCTTCGTGCCAGCAGCCTCACTTTGCTGATTCCTGGCATCCCAGGAAGCTCATCTGCAAGTTCACTGATGGATCATCTTTTAATTCTGTGTCTGAGAAAAGAATATATTAAGAGAAGCCAGGAAGAAATACAACACATTTGGTGTTTTCGAAGATGCACTGGGCAAACACATGGGCTTGCCACACGTTTCCCTGGGCCCATATGGAGAAGGAAAGGCTGATAAGCTTACAGTTGACTGACTTGTAACCCACCAGGACAGGGACAGGAGCCAGCTGCCATCTGAAAGTGTGCAGGGAGATAGCAAAAGCTATGGGGAAGCAGACAGACTCTCTTTAACTGGATTAGCTGCTTGCAGAATTTTAGATCATTCTTATCTCCTCCCAATTCCAGGACTTCCCTGACACTGATGTGTTTTATGATCCTGCTCTCAGTAGCTTAATATTAAAGAGCAGAGGAAGCACAAAACAGATTAGTAATAGCTCTGAGGCAAATACATAAGCTAGAGGAAGAGGGGAATACTGCTGAAGCACCATGAAACATGGAAAAAAACCCAAATATTCTGAAAAGCTTAAACCAAACTTTACAGTATTCACCTTTCACATCAATCTACCAATGAGCATTCATTTCAGGGTAGAGAAACAGACACCAGAGTTACATAAAGCACTGGCAGGTCTCTCCAGTAACTATCAAACATCTCCTTAAAAGGCAGCCACTTAGGAGCAAGTTCATAAGGTTTCTGAAAGGTACAAGTGAAACCATGGAGAAGAAATTTTAAAGCCCTAGAGTATAAAAAAGACACATTTGCAGGTGCTCTAACAATTTCTTCTTCTCCCAAGAGCATGCCACTCCTTACTTCATGTCCCCAAGCCCGAGTTAAACTGGTTTCAGTTCAAATCAGCACAGTCATTTGGGCTGGATTTCAAACTTAGCAGGTAGACCTGTTATCTTCCTGGAAAGGCAAAACCATGTTAAGCAGATCAAAACACAGCTGTCTTCTTTACATTAGTCAGCCCATTCCCAGCCTGGAAAGGCCTGGTCCAAATCTGTCCTTACATCTAAACAAGACTCCCAGCTGAGACACCCACCTCAGAAATTTCTCCGATTCCTCTCCAGAAAGGGAGTATCAGCATCTCAGACTACCCAGAGACAGAGGATGAGAGACACTGCTCAAAGTCTTGAGCACCCACCTAATTCCAGCCACCTGAACAACTTAGCTAGTGGTAGTCTTCAAAACACCCATACGCTTGCATATTTTCTTTAAGCCACCTTTGAACCAGGACAAGGTGACTTCTGAAGCACAAGTGATGTGGTATAATGTCCAGGTTCCTCTAGCAAGGAACATTTTGAAGAGAAAAGAATGGTTTAATGCCCCCACCCCCATACAGTGTAAGCTGCTTCCCAGGTTTCACCTGCATAAACACCTCACAAATTTGCCACTTTTACTATTCAAGCTTGTCTCCAGCTGCTCTTCATTTTGAATGGAAATGAAGATCAGAAACAAAAGGGCTTTACAGCCTGTGTACCTCAGACCACAGCTTAGCCCATGAATGTACAGTATTGTGGTAAGTAGCTTCAGTCATCTATAGAATCACACCAAAATATTTTGAAATATCAGTGTAGTTTTTTCCCTTGAAGCTTATTAGAAAACAACAAAATATGGAGCTGTCATCACTTCTCATAGCATTGCTCTATGAACGAGACTTAGCAAGGAACACCAGGGGTATCACAAGCTTTCACTCCCTGTATGCACAGGCTCTCTGTTGCAAGTGGTAGAGCAGGACATTAGTATATTGAGTTAGTAGAGGTTTGCAAACAAGGCTTATGGGAGTCTTCATGTTCAAAGGTCATGGAAGGCACTGCTGTGTTTCCAGTAAGGTGATAGTGGCCATGGGTAGCACAAGCAATCCAATCTCTGGCTAAACTCCTCCGCTTCTGATATATCCTAGCATGGTCTTCCAGATTGGCTCCACCCACCACATCAACCCACCCCAGATGCTCAGGGGTGAAAAGTTAGGGTGACTGCAAGAAGTTTGAGGGCTGGGTTGGAAAAGTAAGATGTGAGAAAAGATAGAAATAAAAGGTATGGGTTCAAGAGGTGCATGTGCAGAGTATGGTCGGGGTGGTGAGGGCCAGGAGTGGAGGGCTGTGGGTTTTGAGAGAATGTGATGTTGGAGGAAACAAGAATGGGGCTTTTGGTCTCTGTTGGTTTAGGCTCTTTGGAATATTTGGACTGTGCCAGAAGGTTTTATTTTGTTTGATTTCCAAATATACAACAGATACACCTTTAAATCGTGCTTAGGGTTCGGCATTGCACAAGGCTGAACTAGCAAAGGCTGGTCTTGGGTATAACTGCATCGGTGGTGCTAGGGAAGAACACATACATGGGACCAGTTGGATGGGACATTAAATGTGCTCATTTTCAAAATTAACGTGTTGGATCCATGTATTTATCTTGTAAGTAGTAAGAATTCTGAAGGTCAATCTTTATCCTCAAGGACACTCATACAGGCTGTACTGTCTTCCTCAGAGATAGATACAGGCTATATTCTGGCCATTTGAATGCACTGGTACAAAAGTCTTGGGGGCAGTTAAAGCTTGGGGTAGATCTTGAATTGCAACTCCTGGTTGAAACTACACATGCTATAACAAACATATTCCACTAGATCAAAGGCAATATATATCACTGAAATGATCAGTTTTCATTGAGAAAAAAAGTTCATATCTAGCTGCAGGTGTCATTTAAAATATAGCCTATTATTTTTAAATAAGAATAAAAAAAGAATATTTAAATATAAGCCTTAAATGAAAATAAGGGTATTTGAAGATCATCACAAGAATTAAGTAGCCCAGAGCCATACCAGTGCTTCTACCAATCCCTTACATTTGTTTGGTTTGTACATTTATATACAAACAGAACTGCAGCCTGACCTAGGACAGATCTCACCATGTCCATGTGTAACTGAGAGGAAGATGCATTAAATGAATGAACCTAAGGAAAGACTTCAATTCAAAAAGTTGGTCTAAGTATTTAAAGATCTGGTTCTTTGTAGAAAAATTAATTTCTACATAAAAACTTCTGTGGGAGAAAAAAGGAAAATGGCTGAAAATGTTTTGATGTTTATACTTGTATAAAAATTCATAAAAGAAATAAACAGGTATGTTCAACAAATGGGCAAATTATTCAGGACTTAAGCAGCTGTTTTGAAGCTCTTTAGAAAATGTTTGACAGCTGTTTCTTTTGTCTAATAGTTCTGAAACACCAAATGCCAACTTTTAAAAACCTTCACCTTTGAACAACAGCAAAAGTTTATTTCAGTTCCCAGCCTCCAGATTCCATATTGGTCCCACAGTTTAAAGCAGATTTAAAAAAACAGGTTTGGATAAGAGAGGAACACGATGATATGAAAAATGAAAAGTCCTTTGTGTTGTGCTGACCCCTCGCAGAGTCTGTTGTTTATGATTTGCACAACACACAAATGGAGGAAGAGACAATTATTTGTGCTCCTGCTATTTGCTAACACCACCACCAAAAAAACCCCAACTATGCACTAAGATCCTTCTTTTATTGCCATACTCATCAAGATGTGAAACTGAGGGTGAGATACGTACAGATGATCTTGTTGGACTGCACCATTTTGTAAGAGCAAAGTGTGTGCGGATCTCAAGGGGGAAGAGAGAAAATGCTTCTTTTTCATAGCATGTGTCTTGTTTGCAAATGTCAAGATAATCCCAGTGGCAACAAGAGGGAGAACTTTTTACATTTAGTAACATTTATTTCTGCATTCGGTATCAAGTACATAAGTGCAAATATTCAGAGTCCATAATTAAGTCCATTAGGAACTACAGAGTATGTAATACAAATTGTAATAAATTTAACATGCTGGAACTTTCCAGTTACCATACATGTAAATCAGCCTGTCAATCCTTTACGACAAAAGTACTGGGTTTTGTTTTCATTTTTTTTTGAGTTATACAAAACTGATTACCATAAGTACTGATTACTGTTTATTTTATTTGTGCTGGAAAACACTAAAACATCAGTCTACAATTCTATATAGTTAATAAAGATGAATCCAACCAGCAACCCAGTGACGTAGAAGCAATTTTAACTATTGCATCAGTGCGCTAAGCAGGAAAGCCCCTAGCCACATGTAACATTAAAAGTTATAGAAGCAATGCCAATAGAAGAAGGAAAAACACTAAAAAAATAAAATAAAAAGGTCAATATTATTTAGGCTTTCACCATCATGCACTTTATAAGCAACACAAAAAACCACATCTAGTACACTTTTCTCTTTACTATACTTTAGTGCTTGACACAAGTGATTGCAAATATTCTAAGTGCAGAAGCAGCAGGGGAAAAGCACTGCTTCTGAGTTTTATGTTTCTAAGATCATGGTGTGGAGAAAAAAAAAGAACAATAAATTTGCAGTAAAGTGTAAGAACAGAGCTGTTTCATTCCAGATTCCCCTATTATTCACTACTGTAGTCGATGAATTCTTGGTGTCTGCTTTACTCTGCCTTTCTCTTAGCACCTGGGATTTTAGCTTGAATCCTAGAAATAAAAGGAAAAAAAAAAAAAAGAAGAGGATTATACGGTGAGGTAGCTATTCCATTCCAGTGGATCCCCATTTGGAGTCTTATCCAGATGTAATCTCTAGCTTGCACTCACTGTGTTATCACAACAGGTGGACTAGTGTCTAATAAGAAAAAGAAGTGATGCCCCATCTGTGTGCTCTGACAGGCTGCTACTTGTAAATGGCCCAGTTTGGGTGGTTCATGTAATCATGGGATATGCCCAGTGATATTCTCCTCCCTTCATTATTCTACCATGGTCTATTTTATATTGGAAGTCAGGAATGAAGCAAAGAATTTTCAGTACATATTTCTAGTCCTGCCCAAGGCTAAGGGTTTTGCTGAATAACAGAAATATTAGCTGGAAAGTATCCCTGGAAGTCTTTGAATCAACTTCCTATGTGAGGCAGGACTATCACCAATGCTAAATTAGATTGGCCACGGCTTTGTCTTGTTGCATCTTGCAAACCTCCAAGGAAGGAGGCTCTGGCACCTCCCTATGTAGCCTGCTGTGGTCCTGTCCTAAAATCTAGTGAAAAAGTTTCTCCTAATGTTCAACATCAACCTCCTAAGTTGAATTTATGTTGTTGCTCCTTGTTATAACATCTGCCAAAACTCAGAAGAGTTTTGCTTTATCATTTTGTAACTCCCTATCAAGTACTTATAGGCTACTATGAAATCACTCCTTAGTTCCCTCCTTGCCAGGCTAAAGAAGCCCAGTTTCCTCAGCATCTCTTCATAGGTCACTTGCTCTCTGTACCTCACAATTTTTTAAGTGTTTAAGGCCAAGTTGGAAGATGCTTTGAGCAATCTAGTCCAGTGGAAGGTGTGCCTGTCCATGGCAGCAGGGTTGGAACTAGACGAGCTTTAAGGTCTCTTCCAGCCCAAACCATTCTATGATTCTATGATTCTATTTTTAACCTTCCACCTGTTAGTTAGCCAACTTCTGCAAATCTATGGATATAAACTGCTGAGATGTACAGGATCCATCTTCCAGACCAGCCACCCTGCTTCAGTAATTCTCAAGTTTTGAGAACTGTGTTTAGATTCCCACTCACCCTTAGAGATTACAGAAAAGCTTTTGATACAGGAAACACATTAGGAACTAGAGCAGACTGCTTCAAAAATTCCAGCCAGGCCTTTTGCCTATTCCATGCTGGTTTGAAACACTCAAGATCATGGTGCTCCCAGGTATTTTCTTTCAGTGACAGGGCAGCGTTCTAATTCCCACTTTGTTTGTTAATGGTGTTATTAACTCTAAAGGACAGAAACCCTGAATGCAAAACCCCAGGCTTGGAGTGGTCAGTGGGGAAGGGGGTTAACATATTCTTTCCTGTTTTTCTTGGCCAAGTAGAAGAATAGACATGTGTCTGGTTGGGCTGCTCTGTCCACCCCCCCCAAATGGTAGGAGATGTGAGAAGGATGTAGGGTCACAGCTCTGCCTTCGTCTGTGCTCAGCTGAGAAGGCCTGTTTCTTCAGGGGTCTGCCCTCCCACAATCTCTTACATTTTGGGAGCTGAGGAGGATATCATTCATCAGGCATGTTGTCCCCAGGACCACCCAGCTTTTAGCCACCCCCAGTGTATCGCAACTTCACAGCAAGACTTCTGGTCAAGTCTGCTGCTGAACTCACTTTGCCACAACAGTGTTTATGTGGGTCCGCACAAGTCCCAAGTACTGATCAATCTGTGCCTGCAAAGAGCAAAGGGAGACCAAGTCAATCAGGCATCCAGAAGGCAGAACCACCCATTCACGTGAACTATGCCAAACTGACAGACTTACCTGGTACTTGTCATATACAACGGGGAGAGTAAACATAGACACCACAGCTGAGGAGAAAAAGAGCACACTGTTATATTCCTGTCAATCAGGTTCCTCCAGAGAACAGACCTACTTCAGTGACAAACACACATCATGCCACTTGGTCAGTTGATCCACTAGGGATCTTTGTGTTAGAAGCAAACTTTGCTCAAACCTTCCAAAAATGGAATTTCCCATTGCTCTAGTAGCTGCAAAACCATAAACCACAAACTAGTTCTAGCAGGAGGGACAATGTAATGGGAATAATGTATATTTACCAGGAAGGGAAAAAGAAATTGATGGTTTAACTGTGAGGAAGGCACACTGAGGATAGGCTATTTTGTCTAAGTAGAAATCACAAGGGGGTTAAAGTTAAAGATTTTAAAAGAAATGTTGCTTTTACCCATTATCAGAAGAGTCAGGCCATTGAAGAGGGCTCCCACATAAGTCAGCAGCCACATTAGTACTGCAAACTAAATTAAAGATGGATCATTACATCACCTCCAGTGTCAGCATCTGAAGAAATTAGTTCCCTTAACTAGCTAACATAACAGTACATTAGCCTTTTTCAATGTGTAATGGGAGTAATTAAGTAAGACGCATTAGGAACTAGGTACTTTTACTGGGTGTATAAACCCCATTCTCCTTTCTGGTGTTCACTGCTTCTCAGCCTCTTAGCTGAGCTTTCATGTATGTTTAGGGCTTAATTGAAGACATTTAGGACTCTGAATTGAGCAAGACATAGGCAGATTTTTGCATCCATTTTTGATGATGGCAGGGATCATCCCATACAGGTTAGTCACAGCCCAACAGTGATGAACCCAGTGACTGAAAACTCTTGAGGCTGGGAGATGGGTGCATTTTTCTAAAAATCTTTAGAGCCTAACCTATGTCTCCTCTCTTAATGATCTTCCCTTTGTCTGAAGAACACCTATTTGGGTGTAAGGCTGAAAATAAATAATTATTTCAGAAGGAAGGGAAAGAAGATCCATAGCAGGAAATGCCACCATTAGAGGAAATCCAGATAAACAGAGCTATTAACGCACTATTTTGTGGCAAAGTAATACAAAGCATAACACAGAGATGCTTCTAGAACTGCAGTGTTCCTTTTATAACTCCTGTATTACATATCAATAAGTTCAAATGCAGATTGCCAAACCTCTAAACTGCTGGAAGCAAGCAACTTGGAAATCAAAAAGGAGAGCAACTTTTATATTTGGAGCTACACAAACCTAGATTTTACGACAACATTGTCAACATGGGAAGCAGAACTTTGAAATGTAGACTGATCCTCTAGAGAAGGGTTAAAAATGTTTAAAGCAATCCTACTTTTAAAGAATCCACGAGGTCCTGAACGAGAAACAGTCTCCTCAGCTCTTTGACTGTGCTGTTGACATATAGCTGGAGACAGTCTGTGTATTTCTGAATCTGGTCCTGTGAAAGATTCATTTCCATCTCCAAGTAGGCTCTGCCAGGAACACAGGTCCAGTTACAAACCCAGGCAGGTTCACCTGTTATACACACTTGTGACTGTCTACCCCATCACACCCTCCTCCCCAGATCACATTTTCATGCTGGAGCAACACGTCCCCTTTCCTGTAGGCACAGAGCCACCAGAACACATTGTCTTCACCTTGCATGACCCATCTCGCTGCACTGTGGCTGTTTGCCTCCAGCCTTGCCCTCTCCCTATACAGAGCCTGGTCTTAAGGGGATCTCTCTTCAATCCACCCAAAGGGAGATGCAAATCCTCGCTGGATGGAGGTTCCCCACAAAGTTCTGTGCAACACTGCTGTGGCAGCCTTTGGAGGAACAAAAGCTGCTGTCTGGCCATGTATCACCTTTAGCAGCAGCACACCTTCTATCTCCTCCATCCTCTCCCTGCCCTGCACCTCTGAGCTATGCCCATGTCATGAGTTGCACCTCAGAACTGACCCAAGTGAAATAGAAGGACCAGCACCCCAACAAGACTTTTTTCAAAACCAGTTCCATGGCCTCGTTTACCAACTTGTTGGCAGAGGAGAGGAGAAAGCATTGGTGCTTTCCTGGAGCAAACCACCCAGACCCTACAGAGTGTGGGGAGGGCATGGACACTGGCACCAGCACCACCACCGAGGCTAATGGATTGCCACATCACAGCCAAGCAGTGCTAGAGAAAAGATATAAATAGTTTCCCTCTATGCCCAATATACTCCTGCTTGAAGAGATACTGTATTATCATTATCTGTAATTAAACTATTTTTCTGTGTTTGCTGAAAAGTTTATGGATCTTTTGAATTCCAAAAAAAAGAATTCCCATGTTTCAGAGGACAATGGGTTTTGTATTGTTTGTTTTTCCCCCAGGATCTGAGCCAATACAGCCTTACAGCTGTTGAGACACTGGACAACAGAAACAAATATTTTCTCTGTTTTCATCAAGAAAAGAATTTTATCCATTATACAAGCAGCAGGTAAAGAAACTTGAATTGCCAGTGGGAATCAATCCTTTGCAAGGTAAGTGGCCCCTGGCCATGACTTCAAAGCACTCACTTGAATGGGTGGCCCTCGTCCGTCTTCTGCACAGCCTGTAGGACCGATTTGTAGATTCTGAAGCTAATGGTGGCCGAGAGGCCAGCAAGGGCCAGATAGGCCACGACGCTGACAACGCTGAACTGGGTCAGGGAGAAGAGCAGCAGCAGCAGGCTGCCAAAGACAATCCCTGTCTGCTTGATGTCACGCCAGTACAACAGGTCGATAGCTGGAGAGAGAAGACCAACATGTTAAAGGCAGGAGCTAGAAGAGCAGGATAGCCACCATGGCCACTGTGATGCTTGGAGTCCTTGCAGAAGGGTAAAGGAAGGAGTGATGTTCCTACCAACATCAGCATCAATAGGAACTCCTCAACAGAAGCAGTGATGTGAGTTCTGTGATGTGCTGAGGAAATTACAAGCAACAACCTACTTCAAATCCTTGTATTTCATGTATCTGTGTTTTGGTTAGATAAGATGGATGAATACCTCCAACCACGGCACAGTGGGTCTCTTACAGCAGCAAGGTAAATGCACGCACGGGGTTGTGTTGTTGCTAGGATTGTATGGAAATTTTCAGCCTAGCTTGCATTTCCTTACTCTGTGTCGTGGTTTAAGCCCAGGCCGTAAGTCAGCCACACAGTCCTCTGGCTCACTCCCAACCTTTCTTCCCTGCCTCCCCACCTCCTCGGCTCCCGGAGGGATGGGGAGGAGAATCGAAAGAATGCAACTCCCACGAGTTGAGATAAGAACAGCACAGTAACTAAGGTATAACACAAATCACTGCTGCTGCCACCAATGATAATAATGATGGCTTGGCTTCGCAAATGAAGATCTGGGAAGGGCTTTACCCACACTTACTACAAGTGTGATGAGGACTAAAAGGCCACTGTGGGATAGGCAAATCCGGTTGGAAAAAAGGCTGCTTGGTCATTCAGGATGTTGCCGAACAAGACTGTCATCTCCTGGGTCAATCTCGAATGACCAATGTACTGAACAGCCTGCATGCAGGGTTGGGTCTGTGGCTTCCAGTGCACCTTATCACCTGCCGTTTCGTCCCTCACCTATCGCTACAGGGCTTTGCAAGTGTGGGTAAACCCTTCAGGCCTGGATTTTTTAGGTGAGGCACAGCCTGCGCAGAACTGGCCCCACCCTTTACACCTGAGGTTTATGTGCCAGGGCCTAGCGAGCTTGGATGGTGACAGCGAAGTCCTCAGGTCGTAGGTTTGGTTAGAGTGTCCTTCTCTTAGATGGAAGCCCTTACAGGGCTAGACGAGCTCCATCATCGTGCTTGTGGTGGGCGTGGGTGAAGCCCTTCCCAGGTCTTTGTTTGCGAAGCCAAGCCACCATCAATCAATCCTGTTCACTAGCCTTTGGGCAACCATTCTAGGAGAAGGAAAACTCTAAATTCACCAGTAATAACAATGATAAGGGAAATAACAAGGGAAGAGAATACAACCGCTCACCACCCGCCAACTAATGCCCAGCCCGACCAAGCAGTGATCTAGTCTTTCCCGGTAACTGGCCCCAGTTTATATAGTGGGCATGATGTGCTGTGGTATGTAATACCTCTTTGATCAGTTTGGGTCCGGTGTCCTGTCTCTGCTTTTTCCTGTCTTCTTGTGCCCCTCCTCACTGGCAGAGCATGAGACTCAAAAAGTTTTTGGTCGGAATAAACATTACTGAGCAACAACTAAAAACATCAATGTTATCAGTGTGGCTCCCAGGCTGAAAGTCAAAACCACAGCACTGCACGAGCTACTAAGAGTGAGAAAAATGACTGCTACTGCTGAACCCAGGACACTCTGGAAACTCTGAATTGGTTTTATTATGTCACCAGTCCAAATGCTTGATCAAAGCATTTTCTGGTTTTTGGTTGTTGATAAATGAGTGCAAAAGTTTGGGGTTAGTCACAATAAAGCACTTTCCCAATCAAAGTTTTGACAATATGGTTTGGTTATTTCATGTTTTGGGAAAGGAAAAGACTCCTGGTTTTACCACTGCTTAATAGTTACACAGTAGGAAGGCCCTTTTTTCAGATGGGGCCTTAAAATACAGAATAAATCCCTTTTGCTACTCAAATCCAACCACCTCAGAAATATATATTAAGAAAAAAGCTTTCTGCTTGTGAGATAATTTCCCTTGCTTAGGTCGATGGGAGGTGGTAGTTAGAAGAAAGCAAACGCAGAAAACCACGTTCAACCAATATATTTTTATGTTTAAAAGCAATTAATAATGACAGTGTTTTTCACCCAGTCTGTATAGTTATTCCAGGCCCTTTAGTAAACCATCTTACCATCAAGAATAGCCACTATAAAAGCAAAATTTTATGAAATGATTGTTGAAAATACAGTTCACAAAGGGGAATTTAATTTCTGTACATCCACACCCTGTTTCTGGGAGGACTCTTCATTCAGCCAAAGGACATGCTCATGATAATCGAAACAAAACAGCTTTAATTTCACACACTGCACAAGTCCTCATGAACAGCTTGAACACACCACCAGCCAAACAGACTTCATGGATGCCACTTGTCAAATCATTCTGAACAAAGAATAAATTCAAGAAAATTGCAATCTGTCACACCCCTCCCCCCCCCCAAATACAAAAAGAAACAAAATTAATCCAGCCTAGTAGCTCTTATCATCTAATCTCCAAAACCTGTGAGTCACCATGGCATGTTGCCTTGAGTCAATGAGCTATATTACTCATTACTATCACACATATTAGCATTGCTTTTCAAAGTAATGGGCTTGAATGCAGAAATTGTTATTACCGAGCTCTTTTCTCTTCATGAAACATCCCACTATATTCTCCATCAATATACACAACACCTCTTCCATATTTTTAAGTGTCAGACTTCAGCACTGGACCTGTGATCATATCACACAAGAAAGATCTGCATGGAAGGCAAGGGATGGGGGACCTTAGTGGCATATGCTGGGGTCCTGGGTGCTGACTTTACAAATCGGGGACCAGGCCAGAGTCTTTCCACATATATGCCCAGGTTTTCTTCCTACAGAAACCCAGGGGCATGGACTAGGGAATGCTCCGAAAATGTAGTTGCACAGAGTCAGAGCATGCACCTATGTCAGGGAATTTGGCAGGCATCATAAATTGCTTACAGCGTCAGGGTGCTGGAGTATGCAACTTGCAAACCATCCTTACAAAATGGCATGCAGTACACAAGTATGAAGGTTTTACCATTTTTCATACTCTTTTTCAGTCAAAGCGCTGCAAAACTCTGCAGCACAGCATAGCAACTGGGGTGCTTTTACCAACAAGCATTTTGACAGGCAGTATTCTTTATAGCCCAGTCATTTTTTCGCTTAAAAATTTCTCTGTCAGAGGATGATACTGTAAATTTGTACAAATTTCACTTTTTAATTACTTGAATTTTATACCGCACAATACCTTCATGTTAAATGAAATACACACAGATGAGCTCGCGCAGGATGATGCACTTGGAACATCATCTTCTGATGAAAGAAAAATGCCACACACTAGGGGAAAACACTATGTGGGACACAGGTAATAGACAGGCAAACAAATGAGAACTGAGCCAGAAAGTACAAAAGACAACTCATGTAGACTTTCCTAAGACAATTCCAACTGATGATAAGACCCAAAGTGAGCAACTAAGACCTCTCTCTTTCCTTTGAGGATCTTCCACCTCATATTCCTGCAGACTGGAAGTGTGCTGTATTCTCATGCAGAAAGATGCTGAACTGCATTTTCCTATTCCCCTCAATACAGAAAATGCTGAATGACTCAAGACTGACTTGACCAAGTGTGTGTATGTCCTGAAATATGCCCCCTTCTGCTATGAAATAGCTGGGATATTTACTAAGCTGTATCAGGTGAGGAAAGGCTTGTCACAACTCAGAGTGAGATGGACAGAGGCCAAATGACACAGTTCTGGGAATACCTGCATGCATGAGAGAGGAGATAAAAAGGCAGATGGCCTCTTTCACCAGCCAAATGAGACCTGGGAGAAAATGATCCTGTGTCTATTACACCTGAGGCAAATATTCCCATGTGCATAGAAAAAATATGTGCCAACTGCTAGGTGGAAAATCTCAGTACAGAGGAAGGAGATATGAGTTGAATGATTTTTATGTGGCTGTGCAGCTGCCCAGGTCCAGCCTGGGAATACACACACACACTCACACCCTGCAGCCTGCAATAGGTAAAGTTAGGATTTTCAAGGGGAGGAACCAAATCCGCCTTTTCCTTGTCTCCCCTGCAGGAATGGGGAGCTGTGGCACTGCTGCAATGTCCAGTTGTTCAGGCCAGATTTGCCACTCCTTCAGCCATTCCTCCTCTTCTCCCTTAGGGAGAAGGGAGTGAGCCAAACCACCTTGCAAAAGGCAGTGCAAGACAGAGATGAACCTCATGGTTCCTTGCACAGGGAAAGGGGAGAAGGAGCGTTGAGAGCTAGAAATCAGTGGAGACTTTTGGGGTACAGCCATGGTCCCTGGGCTTCCTTGGAGAAAGGACTATTTTTTTTGGCTGACAGTCTTCAGGGATTTGAGATGAATCAGTTCCCCTGATTTACGGATTTTATGAATTTAGATGCTGCTGAAAACACCTGAGCTATGTGTCAGAGGCATGTTAGCTCCTTTAGGTGCAGCTGCAGTCACTCCACTGGGTGTAGAATCCCCTAGCTGGTATCCTTTGCCTGGCTTCCTCAGGTTGCCATTTTCTTCTGTAATTACTTTACACAAGAACAAAAGTACCTGTCACATCAGTGTCTGGGCTTGTAAATAGATACCAAGGGGCAAAGGAATGACGCCAGGTTGGATGGGGCTTTCAGCAACCTGGTCTAGTGGGAGGTCCCTGCCCATTGCTGGGGGGTTGGAACTAGATGGTCTTTAAGGTCCTTTCCAACCCAAACTATTCTATGATTCCTTGACTCGATGAAATTTGCTCCTTCACCATCAGGTGAACCAAGAAGTGGGTGCATCAACCCCCTCCGTACCACTTTTTTATTATTATGAATGGGATGAGGTTGTTCACCACATTTATGTGTCTGCATTGAATTTCATCTCATCCTATATTCATATAAAACTGATTAATGTAGCTAACAACTCCCTCAAACACTTGCTGACCCCTCAGATTTACTGCCCTTAACAGGTCATAGAATAAAAGGTCCTAGAGTGGTGAAGGGTCCTGCAAGCTCTGGGTGTGTTGCACACGTGGTGTATGTGTGTGAGTGTGTGTGCACGCACTGTGCAGACCTGACTATAATGGCATGATTCTGAGCAATGCATGTTGAATATGCATGAAGCAGGAGGCTGGTGCCACGTAAGCCTGTCGATATGTGATGTATACACTTGGACAGTGGGTCAATCTGCCTGGCTAAGCAAGATACACTGTTGAGAACCTAACTGCCAATTTCAAACCACCTCAGGTTTGCAGCTAGGGTTTGGAAAACAGGAACTGAAATCAGCCTTGGCTCATAGAGGTTTGGGTTCCTTCCTTTTTAAAAGTCACAACTGTAAAATCCAGACCATGCCCATTAACATGCAGAAGCTGTTCAGCTCTAGCTCGCCATGATCTCCCTTAAGCCTCCTGGAAGGAGAGAAGCAGGGTCGGTCACTGCACTCTTTCCAGTACAACACACCAGAGCCCTGGCTCATTTGTGGAGGCATAAAAGGACTCTGGGTTTTGCCAGAACTGCCTCAGGCTCAAAAGTATTTGTATTTAGTAAGGAGGATTTGCCAGACATCTCTAAGACAGCAGTGCTGCAGGTCACTGCAACTGCCTTTTAAGAATTTTTCTAGAGAAGCATGTCTGGTGAGCTATTTATCTGAAAGTAGGGCCTGCCCATGTTTTTAAATGACAGCAGAACTTGTAAAATGCTACTCAAGTAGCCTTCTATTTGAAAGAAAAAGTTTTCAAGGGTGCCAAATCACCACCTCAACTATACTTTATAACTTTACCTCATTAAACTAATGTATGCATGAACATAAACTCTATGATACAAGCAACCATTTGTTACTATGAGTAGCTGATAAGTACCCATATTTGTGATGGAAGCTAAAACTAACCTTGCAAATATAAGTAACAGCAGCAGCACACAATGCTTGTGTCAGCCAGGAACTGCTACTGAGTACAGTGCCTGGAAGATCTACCAGCTCTCAACAGGCTTTCAGCAGAAAATGTTTCTGCTCATCAATATTTGACATCAAAAAAGCCAGAAGACAGACCTGGGGGGCTAGAAAGGGAAGCGCTGGAGGTAAGGGGTGAACAACTTGAGACAGCCAAAGTGGACTAGGCAGTGGTGCTCCTGAATCTATTCTCCCCGAGAGCTGGAGGAAACATGAGGACGCAGCCCTGGTGGTTTACATGGTCCCCAGAAGCACCATGGTGTGGGGCAACTGCAGCACAAGTCTTCTGAGCGGAGATCTCAGAGGGAGAATAGAGGATTCAAACTAACCTGTAAATAAAATGTCCACATACCTTCATACTCCTGCATGGTTATGTTTTTGAAAAATATTTCTGAAACAGAAATAGGAATCTTTCCATTCCATGTCTCAAAGAAAGCATTTTAACATGGAAATTAATGAAGATCAATGGAGCACAGACTGGACAATTCATATCTTCCACAGCTTCTCCCTTCCTGCCTCTGAAAACCCCTGTTCTCTCCTTCTTACCATGCCAGTTTTTCCTCTACTGCAGCAACTGTATGAAAAAAGAACATTCATCAAGAGCATGTACATGGAAGCTATTATAAAAAGTGTGTGCAAAACCCTTGTATCCAGCCTTAAATGAGGTCCTTGTGCCTTGATCATCAAATAAAAGGTTATATGCTCTTCTTCATTCAGTTATTAGCATACTAATAACACCTTTGGATGTGAGCAAGCTGCCTTCCACATAATGGAGGTCCTACTGGGCCTCTGTAGGAGGTAATATCAATTGGTTGTACAGCTTAATTCCCTATGTAATATTAGTAGTAACTAGAAGTGAGGAAAACCTACACACAGCCTTTAATTCTGTACACAGATACAGTATAGTGTTATGATTCCATAAATATAAATGACTTCATAAGGCATATCTCAGACTACTGGAATTGAAAATATCAGTATTTTAAGAAGAGCAATCTTCTTTATAGCATTGTCACAATAATATTTGAAAGAAATGCAACAAAGCTGTAAGTCTTTGAATAGGCTCACACTCAAAGAAATTCCAGTTTGCAGCTTTAACCACAAGCTGGAGGACCAGGCTTTCCCTTTTCTCACCAGTGAAGGATCCAACGTGGTCACTGATCTGCTCCCTACAACAGATCTGATTCAAATAAAATACAGATGGATACACCATCTAATGAGCAGTCTGGTGCCTTCAGGAGACTGCTGTGATTAACAGCAGAGCCAAGACAAAATATCTGTGCTGCTTCATGAGGCATCTCTCCTTATCCTTTATCTCTAGCCTTGAGGGATCTCACTATACTTCTCACTCTTGTACACACTTTGTTTATTAACCTCCTTGTCCTCAGCTCAGCTTTATACCTTTATTATCCACCTGCCCCAAGACTCAACTTGAAAGTTCAGACTTTCTTGCTCCCCAAACTCCAATGAGAGGAGATCTGGAGTAGGAATAGGACCAGGGAAAAGTCTATATATAGGATGCCCTCCACATTATATCCTATTCCACCTGCAAGATCAAGATGTGAGCAAAAAAGTATTAACGGACTGTCATATGTGAGGAACTAGAGTGGGCTTGGGTTGGCAATAAAAAGAGGATTGGAAATAAAAAAATCAGCCCTACAACCATGCTGCAAACAAGTCTATTGCATTATTATTGTTAATAATGTTATTATTGTTATTATTATTGATGCTATTATAATTTTCACAAGAAGATGTTTTAAGACCAGGATTTAATAGAGTGGCAGGAGAAAGCCTCCTTCACACACCTCTTGCTCATCAAATGATATCAGTACCTGCCTTGGCCAGTTTCTGTGAAGGATGTTATTGCTGTCACCCTAAGTGAGCAGAAACCAAAGAGACCAAGCAGACTCTGTGAATGCAGTCTCTGAATACATATAATGCTATGGAAATGTTCAGATGTTCCCAAAATGCTCCTGGACCAAAATAATAGAATTGGACCCTTCCCAACTATAGCCAAACATTTGAAAATAGGCAGATTTTCAAAATGAATGGCTCAGAACTATGTTGTTTCTGAACATTAAATATGACATGGAGAGAGTATCCCTTCTGATATCAAAAAAAGCCTCACCAAACCTTACTTCCAAGAGACTTAATGAAAGCAAAAGCAGCCCTCCAATGTTGCCTTCAACTACTGCCCCATCATCACCCTCTTGCTAGAGTTTAAATGACTCTAAAAGATGAAAAGCAAATCTGAAAGTGGAAAAAAATGACAAAATTAATTCAAATTTCACAGGAAATCAACTGTGAAATTAGGGAGTCAATTCCTCATAAATTAATGTACTTTTGTGAATATTAGCTAAATTGGTTACATCAGGTTATGGCTTGGTTCCAAGATTTTATCTCTAACAAGGTCCAACATAAGAACCAACTACTGGGACAAATCTTTAGATGCTAAAAAGAGGGATTGCTCATCTGAACAAGACATGTGGGTCCCAGCTGAGAGTTCAGCCCACAGTATTTTCTGGAAAGCACTCAAGGTACCAACTGGCTGAAGGTATATTCTCATGCTAATATCTGTAATTAGACTACAGAACTGTCAATAAGACTATAGATTAATAGCATGCACCAATATTATTGCCACTGACTTCTTTATCTGTCTGAAAGTGGGGACTGTTGCCACGAATAGTTGGTGTAGCTTCTCAGCACTCTTTGGAAATCAATTGATATATCAGTCAAGGGTATATCAACTGACACCAGGCCAATCTAGACAATCAGCAAGGAAGCTGGTTGTCTAGAAACAACTGCCAGGAAAATGCCACTCAGTAACTCCAGTCCCAGTGGAGTTATGTCATCTAGATGGATTTGGTGAAGTCTGCAGTCCTTTCCCACATTGAGTTATAATTATAATGTGGATAATATTTAGTATCATTTCTATGAACAGTTCACAGGCCTTTTTCTCTGCATCTTTCAGATTTTCTTTCTAATAAGTCTTCCAGGTGGTTGAAGCTGCAGGAACAAGCGTATCACTTATGACCACCCAAGAGCTGGCATGTAGAAGAAATAGGGGAAGAGGGAATACTCATGGGGACCAGTGCACTGTCATCAAATAGCTTCACCAAATTGTGGTGCAAAGACCTTCCTAATCTTCCTACTCTCCAGTTAGGTGTACGGATGAGTCCTGCCAAGCTGGGCCGAGTCTCTGGGGAAGGCACAAAGACTCCACCACCTGAACCTGAAGGCACACCTCATCCAGCAGCTCCCCACTAGAAGCTGTGCACTGTGATGCATCACGCAGCTGGCACTGGCTATAGGCTGTTACACGGAGGCCCACATCAACCAGCATGCCCAGTTGCTCATGAATTATGCATGGATCTATCCCAGCCTACTTCAAATGCATCACCTTCCAATGCGAAAGATGACTTGGGTGTGGAAGTCTGCTGCAATTCCCCAAAGCCGCCTATGACAACATGTTGAGTGAAGCATATGCCCAGCAGGGGCAAATTACTCTCTCATACCCCTGAGGGGCGGTATCATGAATTACTATTGATATAATCACTCTGAACATGCAGGGTGAACAGGTAAAACACACTGCAATATTTCTAAATCGACGCAGCAGTATCAGTTGCTTCATTGCAAGGAACATAAAAGTGTGTTAATTTAGTGGGCAAAGCCAAGACTTCACCAAACGTCCCTGCAGCTTCTTAAGATCCCCACCCAATTTTACAACAATTTTACACCAATTATAAGTACTATAAGGTCAAACCAATGATACAGCTAGTGGTGACTGCCTTTAATTAAAACTTATGTTAACCTCAATGTTGTATCTCCATAATTTTAGTAAAAATATGCTCTGTATTTACTGAGGTTGCATCTGCATCTGTTATGTTCACAGACATATTCCAGAGTTTTCAGAGGGGAACCATAATTCCATTGATAATGAAGCTGGCAAAATTATACAACTCCAGGTTTGCAAGAAACTGATATTCTGGGTTGAGACAGAGACTACATGAATAATAGATACTGAAAGAATCAATGAATCAAGTCTTTAGTCTTCATTCTTCTGAATTTTAAATTTCTTCTATTTTATCTGGGACTGATCAAAGAATTTTGCCGACAGAAATAATACTCTATGACTATTTCATGTTTGCTGCAGGACCATTTTTGAATCATAAAGCACCACCCAGGAGAAAGAAAAAGATATGCAAATGATGGGGAAGTGAGGCAAGTGATTTATTTTAGCTGCGTTGACTTTTTCAGGTCTGTTTTTTTTTTTCCAAATCAGAATGGGGCATACTGTGTCATTTAATTTTCAGGAAATCTAACTCCGTTTCAAAAAGGAAAGTGTAGAAGGAGAGAAAGCCCACTATTGTTAGTAATAATTATTGATTAAAGAAATAGCAGTATGCTCTTTGTTATTCCCCTCCTTTTAATTTATGATTTTTTTTCTGATGAAGAGGGAGAATATTCAGTTCGCCTCTAAATACAGGTGATTCAGCAATCTGACTCAGGAAATAAATGCTTTTATAAGGATCAGCAAAATATTGAGCCTTTTTGGAAACAAAAAAACCCAAACCCCACCTAACAAGGAAGTTTATCTGCAAAGCTCAGACGAAAAGACCCTGAAGTTTGGTTGTGGCTCTCCCATATAAGCTTAATGAATCAAGCAATCCTCTAGATATCGTATAGACAGAAACTTTATTAAGGTATGGAAAGCCCGAGCTGCTGGAGTCTGGCATTTAACAGGTGCATCTGTTTACTTTCCAGCTACTCATCCTCCTTAAAGAAAAACCCCTCAGACTATAAACGCAATTAAGTGCTGATTTAAGATTGGAAAAATATCACCTCCCCCAGGACAAGTGTCCGTCTGAAAGATCTCCCCTGCCCTGCCCTCTCGTCCCCTCCGCTCCCCCCAGAAAACACTTTTGGAGGGGTTTCTGGCTTCTGTTACATTAAGCTGTGCTTATAAAATTATGTCTGCGAGCATCTTGGACCCTCTAATGAGATGATGCTACAGAGTAATCTCTCTCCCAGAGACCCTGTTGAAAGCATCAACATTATGTACTGACTATTCAGCATAAACACGTACCTTAAAATTAAAAAAAAATACACTCAAACAAAGCCTGCCCAAAGCAGACAGCCGCCTGCCTGGCAGGATCAGCCGCTAGCTTTTCTCCCTCTAATCTGCCCACTGAGCAGCGTCACAGAGACTGTCTTTTATCAAAACAAAGGCTGGATGCTGGCTGGGAAGTGTGAAGCCGACTAAAAATGGCTGAAAAGCTGTGCAAGGCACCCGGGAAGGTAGCCAGCCCCACCCAGCACAGACACCGACCTGCTCAAAATAAGCTGAAAATAAGCCCAAAAGGGAGATGCTATTGTTCCCCTCACCTCCTCAGCAGTAAAACAACATCATCACAGTATTTTGCCCTGAATGGCTCCGCAGAATGCTTGAAAGCATAACGAAAGGATTAATTATTTCTTTTGAAGCAATCCTACAGCAAAGTACGAAGCGGGTGGCAGTGCCACGGCTGCCTCGGTACTATCGCACTTCTTGCCGAAGCTGCGTTTTCTTTGTGTCGACGCTAGGCTAAGCCCTCTCTATGGGTGTGTCCACAGGCAGGATGCACCCAGGAGCCCAACGCAACCGCCTCGAACCCTCACGAGCCCGAGCCTGCACAAATTCACAGTCACCCAGCTTTCATAAAACCCGAAAGGGATGAAATCATGCCAGAGGCAGCCCGATGGAGAGAGTCGGGATGAGAAATGAAACTGCTAACGGCAAGGGGGGATGCTTTGGGAATGAGCTGTAAGGTGGGAAGGATGGTCCTGTATCCTGGATGCTTTCAGGGTGAGACATCTGGAGACGGGAGATATACATTCAACGAACAGAATTACGGGCTTTTTTATCTTTCTTTCTTAAATTACCCCCAAAGTAAAGCTTCACAGGGAGGGAGAGAAAACAGCATGCAAAGGCCCGCAGGTGAACAATGCAAAAATGGATGGATCCTGCCTTTGCCTCCTCTGACATGCAGTCTTTCTAGCATGCAACACTAGAATAGATATAATACCCTGACATTTCCAGTTGCTCCAAAGACAGTCCATCTTGGTGGAATCAGCACTGGCTTGCATCTCGGAGAGCTGAGGAATTGCCGGTCCTTTCGTCGGAGGCACTGCGTTACCAGTCAGGCATTCCCGAGCATGGGTGGGTTAGCGGGTATCGCTCCCGTCTCCCCGCTCGGCTCCGGACTGATGCTGTAAGCAGCACAGGCGGAGGGGGGAGGGCATATTGTACGCGCTGCGGTCTCCACTGCAGCAAATCAGCAGTGTGATGTGGTTGCCCTAGGGAGCAGGCTCCTTTGAAAAGGGGATGCAGTCCCCTTTCAAATCAAAAGCTTGTGCTTGGCAGCTTAGCCTCCTAAGCCATGGAAATGGTTAAGGCAACCTGACGGCAAAGAAATAAAAACAAATTGGGTGTGGGTGGATGGGGGGGTAGCAGCGTTTCCTATGTGACTGTATGGTTGTGACTATTCATGTTCCAGAAATTTCTTGAGAGTGATGAATCTGGTGTTTTCTTGTTTTGGTTTTGGTTGTGTTTTTTTTTGTTTGTTTTTGTGTGGGCCAAATTTTACCCAGTCCCTCTAGGTTCCAGTACCCCCTTCTCATCTGCCCATCTCCATGAGGTCAGGGAGAAGGCAGAAGAAAACTAAGGTCAGAATCTGACCCCAACACAGCAACCCCCATTTTGCAATTTTTTGGACAAAACTATTTCAGAAATAGAAGAAAAGAGCAGAGTACCCACACCACCAGGATCACCCTTCTCCCCTGCAGATGTGAGTACCTGCAGGCACAGGGTGACCCACATGGCCTCCCAGCCCCTCATGCCAAGCCCTGCTACACCAGGATGCCAAGGTTAGGATGCAGAGTGTATGGGCGTTGCCTCCTCTTGCTGCTCAAATGCTGCATAAACCAGGATTGTAGGTGTAAGAGTGCAGGTAAACGGGACAATTTGGGAAAAAAACATGTGCTCTCTGTAGTAACTGTGAGCCTACTAACAGCTGAATTGTAACACCAGCCTAAATACTCTTACCCGAGTAAGACACTGCCTTTGCCTCAGTTTCCCCATCAATAACCTACTATAAGTAAACTTGTAGAGACATCATAATGAGGCAACAGCTGTACATGGCCAATACTGAGAAAGAAAATTCTTTACATCCACCCAGCCTGTTTGTCTTTTCAAATTTGGGGGTTGTTATTAATCACATAGAACCTCCCCCAAAAGTCACCCCATTTCACTGAGGAGTGCCCTGAGATACAGCATATCAGACTTGGTCCAGCCATTGTTGACAGAATTATCCCAGCTGGGAATACACCTTTGAGGCTGTATTTAATTTTTATGAAATCTGCTACTTTATGAAACTATTTTACTTTAGCCATGTTATACTGAATTTAGGTTTTTCATGTGCAAACTGATACCAGCACAGACACAGTGGGTCATGTACACTTCATCATGGAGAACAGAGTTTGAACTTTTCTGCTCTTTTAGCTCCAAAACTAGTCTTTAATGCCTGAATTAACAGAGATCTCCAACTGGCAGTAGTAGGTCACTTATCCTTCCCTCAGGTAACTCATCTCATAGAAGACAGCCAAAATTTAAGGAGAGATTCACCGCAGTGTGGTCTTAACCTTTACCTAGGAAACTCTGCTGGGATTACAGGGTCCAAGAGCCATTGTTCATAGAATCACAGAATCATATAATAGTTAGGGTTCATATTTTAAAACCATATTTAAAATTCCCCAACAGACTTACTTAGGCCTGAATACAGCATCTTTGGTCCCTTAACAGGGAAATAATTAACTGATTGGTGCAGAACTAGCTTCAGCTGTCATTGCATACAGTAAGATTAAATAATCTACAATGTTACAAGTCTAGATTTTCTGCTTTTTCCTGGCTTTGTTAAAAAAAGTAAGAAACAGGTTGGTAAAGGGTGATTTTTCAGCATGGACTGATTGGTTTAGACCCTTTGCAAGTGCAGAAAATACCCCTACTGGTACATTTTGCCCTGAATACTGTTTGTATCTCGGCGATGCCGTTCCCAGCACCAATCCATAATACAAGGTATTTACAGTGCATATGAAATAGAGCCATCATTCACATGAAATTCCTAAATCCTGGAGTCTCTGAAAAAAAAAGCTGAAGAGACCTCAAACTTAGTGCATCAGTGAAACTCGTGGCTATTTATCACATACCACCAGCAACGCATCAGTGAGAAGACTCAGAATCTCTGCTTAGTCTCACTGTCACCAACATTTTGAAGACAGGTATAAAAGACAAATTTCTTTGGACAGATGAGTGGTCTATGTACATTTAACATCCCAGGGTTGTATGAAACAGTGATGATGTCTCTTTTCCTTCACTGTTGGTTGGGATTTGTCTTGCCCCTGGTCTCCAACTCCCTCCTCAGGCTGCCAAAATAAATCATACCATCAGTTTTCCTGCTTTAATTCTTACTTCCCTTTGGAAAAGTGTCTCTTCAGACCTGGTCCATGTAAGTATTCCCGTGCTACTTCCAGAACTATTTTAATTCACAGGAAAGAAGGTCTTCCAGCATGCACTCATTTATCCCAAGAGCCAAGTCAGGTGAGGAACAGAGGCAGTGCCTGGCATTAACACTGTACGTGTGTCTACACAGATGTGCCAAAAAGTTTAACAAATCCCAGTCAGCACTGGGTGGATCCAAGACTAAAATGGCAATTAGTAAAATATGCATTTCTGCAACGAGAATTTAAATTATGCATTCAGTAAGTAGTGAGCCAGAATTAGAACTAAGTGGTTGGCCATCAACAGACAGAGAGTGAAAACTGGGTGAGAACTACTTCTTTCTAACAGAACTAAACCAGAACTAAAACTAAACATTGACTGAGCAGACTGAAAAGTACAAAAAACAAACATAGCACTGCCTGGATCTTGAAAGGGTGACAGTGCACAGGTCAGAGATCTTGGCATCAACCGCTGCATACTGAAATTTTGGAGGAGAGATTTTCTGCGATCATGAATAGAAGTAAGATTAAAAGCAGCAAGGGAATTTATTTCCTATCAGAGCACTCTCCATGGGAAGCCTCTTGCTGCAGGATGTCACTGAAATGATTACAGATCTTAAGATGTCTTACTGAGGTCATCTAAAGCTCAGTGTGTATGGCACAGCCACAAGCCAAGTGGGCTCATCAGTATTTGCCTGTTAAGTTGCTTTGATGGAGATAATGACCCATATATGTAGGATGTGTGGGGTAAGGACTCAGCCAAATAAAGCTACCTGTTTGCTTTCAGCCCACCCTAACCTCCCTTTGAGGAAAACCTCTGACCATATTAACACGAGTAGGGTGTTGCTGTCTGCCTCATTCCTTTCCATGTTATTACAGCCCTACATCAGGACTAGCTCTCCAACCCTACCTTGCTTTGAAAAGTGGGAGGGAAGTCCTCCCACTTTCACAGTGACCCAGCCTGCCTGTGCACTGCTGATGAGCTCTGATGAGGTCAGAGTTGGCAACATTTAAGGTTTTTTAGGTAAATATATTTGAATTGACATAACAGTCCATAGGAGCTCGGAAGTACCCACTGTTCTACCAGGCGAAGTCTCACACATACCCCTAAACTTCAGGATTGTCCCTTAACAATCCTGCTAGAGTACAGGGTGGAAATCAGCATTGGTTTCAAATAATATTTAATGTTAACAAATTCAGAGATAGAGCTGAAACCATCACAAGTTCTGTTCTAAGTGAAGTGACTTTGAAAACACTTTGGACTGATTATGCTTTTCAGAACAGCTCTCTGCATCACTCCGCGTCAACGCATTGTGGGACACATTGAGGGCAGCGCCAGATCTGCAACATGGTGCTATAAGATCCTGACATTTATCACTTTAGAACAATGGCATTAAGGGAGATCATTGTGTTTTTCTTCTACGTTAATTTGTTCTTAGCATTAGCAACAAAAATAGGGGGGATGCTATTTTAGAAGTTGCATTAGTATGTCCCAAAGCTCTAAAAAGCAATGAGGAAATTTTGCCTGAGTACTCCACACCAAGGGCAGCCAGCAATTACATTTTTGTGAGGAGGCTGTCAATAGCAGAGGGATGGGCCAGATCCTGGCTCTGTTCTCATTCCTTCTACTGTTTTGCATTTGTTCTTGCACGTCTTCTGGGCTGCAGAATTGCTCAGAGGCAGATTGGGTGAAAAGGTTATGAGCTAGGAGATGGGATAGCTATTTCAGGTCCATGGCTATTCACAATATAGAGGGTACACAGACAGCTCTGTCCTTGCTGTCTTTTGCCCAGGTCTTTGGTATTTTCTCTCAGGAAATGAAACACAGTGATAAATATTTTTTTTTATTTTTTTTTTACCTCAGGTCAGGACCACAGAAAGTATCAATAAACCGGTAAAAAAGACAACAAGGTCTGCTGAAAAAGTCTGGAGCTGAATACTCGTAACAAAAGAAGCCCTGTGTCCCAGAACATCACATAGTGTTCCAGCTTTCCTGCAATTTCTTTTAGAAGCCATTAAATGCCTGAGTTGATGAGGGTTTTTTTAAATCATCGATCAAAATATTTGGGTTGTTCACAAGAAGTGTGTTTAGAGATGTGTTGCTAAGCTCCTGCTCTGCTGCCTCTGTTTCACTTTCTGCTCAGCAGTGTTCTTTATGCACATTTTTGCTCAACTTCTGAGGTTATTATAAGGTCTTCAGCAACAACCATGTGACATGAGTCAAATGAGTGGGTGAAAGCAACAGGTGAGACACTTCATACTTGCTTCCCTCCCTGGAAATGAGGTGGCCTTTCTCTGAATCCTAATAAATGAGCCATGTGGGGGATAGTCCTCAGGTTTGGTACTATTGATAAGAAACAATTCTCCATTTTGGTTTTTGAACCACTGATGTGCAGTCCCTTGGCAAACCTGGCACATACCCTCTTCACCAGCCATCCCAGAGGTAGCTGATGCTTCTGCAGTGGCATTTCAGCTCACTGGCTACTGCAGACAACAGCACATCTAACACATAAGAATAAGCTTTGATTTATTCCTGTTTCTTCAGCAGTGGATCATTTCTCTTGGTCCTTTAATGTTATTTTTTGAACCATGAGTATCATAGAAATGAAGGCTCTATTCCTGCAGTTAATCAAGAAAAGTCTTTTGATTCTTTCCAGTGGGACTACTTTTTTCAGTTGCTAGGAACCTTAAAATTGGGTGTTTCTCTCCTCTGGGGGAGGTAGTTGGTACATCTTCCTTCCTCTGTTGACATTTGATCAGCGAAGCTGCTGAGACCCTTAAGCTCTGTCTGACCTACTGCATTTCCCCATTGCAGACAGCTCTTCTGGCACTTGCAGCCTACCCCCATTTTCAAGCCTTCCACTTTTATGCCTGTGCTGCTAAATTTTTCCCTCTTACAGCATTGCTGGTGCTGCAGCTGGCATTATTAATTCCATTTCACTAACCAGTCTTCCTAATGGACTGGAAGACAAAAGAGAAGACACCCTTGAGACAACAGTGTGGCTGGGCCTCAGGAGATCTAAGTTTAGTCCTCCTGCCTGCCACAGGCTTCCTATGTGACCTTGGGAATCATTTTGCTTAGGTCTCTGGGTCTGCTTGGTCTATTTAAATTTGGGGCATCATCTGCTTTTCAAGCTTTATTTCTGCACCAACCAGCCCAAGAATCTGCTGCTCTAGCAAAGGAGCCTCACCATTTTCACAATACATCTTGCAGGCTGCTGTTACTGGCTCTCATTCTTGGACCAGAGGAGGGCAAGCAAGACTGTAAAGATGAATTGGGGTTGCATTGCTCTTGGAAATGGTGAAATCCTGCCTGGTGCTCTGCAAGGATGCTGGGGGACAGAGGAGACCCCTCTTTGGCAAGCATGCCCAGAAGAAATGAAGAAGACACACTTTTATTAGATTCTCAAAGCAAGGTCTGGCAGCCAGTGCCTGAGCTGGGGAAACGAGGTCTGGACTTTGCCTCATGGGTGTGCCACAAGCCAACAGGGACCCCATCCCTGCCTGGGCAACGTCCTGTGCTGGGAGCAGAGGAGGGGGCCCTGGAGCATCCCACCTCACTGCACTGCAGCCGCCCTGCAGGACAGGCACAGCCCCTCTGAGCTGCTCTGCTGGGAGGAAGAGGCAATAGGAGGCAGAAATAAGAGCTCAAGCAGGGCCTACACCAGTGCGAGCCCACAAGCACAGTGCATAGGGGTGCACAGAGTGAGCCATGCAGGCAGCCCTGCTGCGAGCCCAGGCAAAGTGCCACACCAAGGCAGCTCTGCTGCACAGCAACACTAGACAGATCCTGCCTGGCCAAGTCCTGCCCTGTGCTCCTCCATACATCCAGGTTTAGGGCTGAGGCAGGTCTGGTGCAGCACCCAGGAAAGATGTGCCCTCACAAATGCCTGAAGCCTTGCTTACAGTTTACAGTGGCCACCCCTCACTCCTGCCCTACTGGGTTCAGGCCCAAGTTTGGAATCTCCAGGGGCTGATTCAGGGGCTAGGATGTTCTGTCCAAAATGCAACTATAAATTGTGCAAATGTGCCTGCAAATTAAACCAGCAGTCTGCAGGTAGAGGCTCAGAAGACTGAGGTTTCATTTGCAGCAGTGCCACAAGCCCTTAATTCAGGTTGAGAGTCTCAGAAGCAGCCAGGGGTGTTAGCAAATAAGCTCTGTTTTGTAGCATTTCTGCTGGTACCTCTGCTTCTTTACCCACCATTCCTCCTGCTGACTCAAGCTAGGTGGGTGAGAGAAGGTGCAGAAAGACCAAGCCACTTCCCCAGCCATTGTTACTTCCAAAAAAGCCATTTTCTGTGGGGAACGGAGTCAGTGAGCAGGCCCTGAGCTGCTCACCCCTCTGCATGGTGCTGGAGAGCTGCTTTGAATATCTCAGCATGAACATCTTTGCATCCTCTGCCACTGTTCCCACCCCACTGCACAGGGAGTCTGGGAGGATAATGCATTAGTGGCGGAGGTATGTGTGGATGCTGCGGCCATGCACACACCGGCATATCTGACACAGAATTGTCATGGCAACCCCAGCTTTCCCCAGAGAACAGCAACAGATCACTAATACACTGCTGGATGCAATAGCCACAACCGCTGCTCTATGGATGTGAGACACCTGGGTACCAAAACGCTTTCTGCACAGGGAGGGGTGGTGCTTGCAGAGCCACAGCTCTAGATCATACTTCACCTGGGAAGCTGGCTGCTAATATGGAAAAATCTTGGCAGAGGTTATAGAGGAAGGGGGGATAGGGGATAGGCAGGGGCAGGTGAAAAAGCAGATGCTCCTGCCCTGAACAAATGCAACCCCACAGAGCTGGCAAAGGTGATGGAGGAGGCAGAGTGTGGCTGCTTATTGCAGCAATACTAACAGTGCTGCATGGCATGAAGGGTTTATGCACAAGGAGTGTGTTAGTGCTGTCCAAGGGGAAGAAAAAAGCCAACAACAAAATGAACAAAAGGAGAAGTGAAGGACATAAAATACTAGTGTGTATGACAGGAATGTCAGTGCAAGGTTGTGGGAAGGGGAAAGCAAAGAAGGAGTATGAGCAGGGCTCTGGGAAGAGCCAGTATGAGTACTGGCTAGAGAAACGCTTTGGACAGTGAAGCAGCACTCTGATTTTTAAATGTTATTATGGGCCTCTAGGGTAATTAGAAGAATTAGATCAGGAAATGATGTGCCAGAAGTGTTGCCTGAAAAGTGGTCAGGGTTGTATTTGCTGTGGAAATGAGCAGGAAGAATGGCTTTGTGGAGTATTTTAGGACATCAGTTGGAAGAAACGCTACACAGAAGCACAGTGATGGTTTGAGTACCAGAGGGGGTGTCCCTGCCCTGGCACATCACCTCACATGTTGCAGTGGGAAGAGAAAAGTATGGATCATATGTATATATCTCATGGAAGATACCACAAGCAAGGTAAAGAAAGCTTCCAGCATCAAATCAGCAAAACATACAGTGAAAATCCACACCCTGGAGCCAGCTCATTAGGAACTTAATATCAGTCATCCCTAAAACTAGGTATCTTATGTGTACAGATGCAAAATGATGAAAAAGACAAGAAAAAAATGCAGAACCCAGATAAACCCACCAAATTTGTGGAAATGGGTTTCTCTCTGAAAAATAGATTCCATCTCTGAGTATTAGAGTATCATGTATCCTCACTCCCCCTCTCTGCACACAGTGAGAAAGTCCTAATTTGGATGCTGACGTCGAATATCAGAGAAAAGACAATTTCATTTCCCATTCTCAAGCCAAAGGATTAAAGATAGATTAGCAAGACTATTTCACATTTAAAAACCAAACTAGAAGGCCTAAGGAATTCAGATTTCATCATTAAACACCATAAGCCACATTTTCCTGATTGCTCTTGCAAAGGAATAATAGCCCTCTACTCTGGGATGAGCATGAATTTATAATAGGAGGTATAGAGTGAATATATATGCAAAATGGAGTTATTTTACCATCTTTATCATTAAGCAGCATGAAAGTTCACTGGACAAAATGGAACAAAGAGAAATGTTTTCCTTCTATCACAGTATATTTAACCACTGCTTCAATAATGGATAGCATGTGGATATGGCAGAAGTAGCATTGATTTCAGAGCAAAAGTGTAGATTTGCAGATACAGAAATAGCTGTTACCCCAGAGCACTGCACATGAACAATATGAGATGGAAGGATAGCATACTAAGTTTTGTACATGAATAGTGAATTCCCTTGCAACGGGTTTGGCTTTTGCAGAAACTGGGTAATTCCAAAGATAATAGTAAAATAGATTTGGGTGAGCATTACAGAAGGTCTGCTGGGACTTCTGAACTGCTTTCCATAAGTGTTTCACTCCCTGCAAAGATTTAAGTACATGTGGCTTTGCTAAAACTCCCTGAGACAAGTACCACAAAATATCCCTTTATATAACATCAGATACCTCATTCTTAATAAAAACATCCAGGGACCAAAAGCACGATATCCCTGTGTCCCTTCTAAAATGTTATCATATTCCAGATACTTAAAGTTGATTTATTTCAAACAAATCAGAGATAAAACATAATGGCATGACATTGATTTTAAATTACCATAAATTCAAGAAAACCACAGTCCTTATATATGCAAAAAGCCCCAAACCCAAACTCCATGTTTTGTTCAGATGAACCTCATCTTTCACAGGTATGGTAGATGTGCTTTTGCTGAATGCCAGGCAGATACCTGAATCCTGCTGGTTCTCAGCACCTACAGGTCAGGGCTTTGGAAGCCTCTGTTTGAAACTGAGAGACATCAGCTCTCTAGATTAGGATGTTGTGCTGGTTTTGGCTGGGATAATTTTCTTCATAGTAGCTAGTATGGGGCCATGGTCTGGATCTGTGCTGAAAACAGTGTTGATAACCAGAGATGTTTAAGTTACTGCTGAGCAGTGCTTACACAGAGTCAAGGCCTTTCCTGCCTCGTACACCACCCCACCAGTGAGCAGGCTGGGGGTGCACCAGACGTTAGGAAGGGACACAGACAGGACCACTGACCCCAACTGTGTAGTACTGGGGACCAGAAGAGAAGGGATTGAGACTTCATTTTTGAAGTAGCAGCTCTTACCTTTTCCAAAATACTCTTTTTTTTTAACTGTACTTTATTTTAATCCTCCCCTGCCCCCCCACCCCCCCCACCCCCATGTTTCCTGACATTTGAAATGATCAAAGCTTCCTGTGAACCACAGCTTCTAAATTTCAGATAAATATAGCCCTCTGCTCTGCATTTGTTTGTTTTCCTCAGGTTGCAATCCTGCAGTCAAGACCTACTTATTTTGGAGCAGGGAGAGCTGCTGCTTGTCACCACGTGCTTCAGCAACCAGGGAGGAGCACAGTCCTGCCTGTGCAGGATGCAGCACCGCACCACTCGAACGCAGGGTCTAATCCTGACCTGGCAACTCAGAGCAAATTAACCAGCAGCCCCTGTGCTGGCTCCAGGGACCAGAGCAACCCTGGAGTGGGCAGAAAGCAAAGGGAGGCGTGATGCATGGAGACAGGTTGCTCACAGGGGTGCACAGAGGGGATGATGGATGTGGGCATGGCTGAGCGTTGTGACATGTCCAGCCCACGCTGGCACACAGGGGGACAACCCTGAGCCCTTCGAGACATGGTGAAACTCTGTGGTCTCCAGGGTACAGATGAAACCTCATGCAAAGGCAGGAAGGTCCTGACCCCACCTCTCCCTTGGCCACCCACGTGTACCCGATCAGCCCACTGCAATTTATTTTGGCTTCCCCATTTGCTGAGAAATAAATGTGGCAATTACTTTGCACATCTGAAGTGTCAGAACCCTTCAGCACATTTCCCTGAAGCTAAATAATTAATGAGGGGCTCTGATTAGTCTGAATCTTGTGGAGTTATCAGACAGTGCTGAGTGATTTTTACCTCTCAGCACCTGAGATGGGGCTTTGTTAAGAGGCCAAGGATGGATGGACTTCCCAGCCACCAAACTGGGAGGCTTCCTGCAGCCAAAAGGGCTTGGCTTGTTGTTTATTTTAGAAAAGTAAGTTTCTGCCCTGCTTTGTGCTTAGGTTGCCACAGACAGAAGCAGCTTTCAAAATCTGAATGCTTTGCATGGATGTGATGGACGATAAAGTACACTTCCATGCAAGAAAGATATCCTGTGTAAGTAGCACCCAGCAACTCAATTCACCTCAGTGTCTCAGTAGAGGGACCTCACCTAAGAGGATTTTTTTGCCTTTCACCAACAAATAGGGGTCAAGTAGAAGGTACCAGGTGTGCAACTGCCAGGGGTGATCCTGCAAACCAGATCACTACAGCAGGACCTAGCTCCCACAGCAGGATCAGACCCTATGGAGTCACGCCTGTGGCAGTGGGTTTCCAGCTCAGCCTCCGGCAGCAGAGTGAGCTGATGTCCACATGGGGTGAGAGCCCCTTAGCAAGAGCTTGCTGCATGAGGGATGCAGGAAGAGCTGGTGGCTGTTGCTTAAGGTCCATTTTCTCCTACAGATTCTTTCTTTCTTAATCAATTCCCCATAATATGCAAGCCACCCAAAAAGCTATACTGAGCCCTGCTTATGCCATGCAGGTTTGTGTGAGCCACTGCCCTTTCCCTAGCCCTCTCTCATTTTGCCTCCAAACTGCAAATCTGTTTTTTACAATGACCCGGGAAGGAGAGAGTGTGCCCAGCAGACACATGCAGCTACTACATGAGCAAACTGGGTATCTTTGTGGTCCAGAAGTGCAGAAGACGGTATGATCTTCACATCTCCATGGAGGAGATGAAGATAAAAGGGATTACACTAAACCTGAACTCTCCTCACCCCAAATGCCACAGCCATAATGACACCAACTGCAAAACCCACTGTTCCTGCCCTGCTTCACACATTTCACCTCTGAGCAGCAAAGGGGCATATTCACAGGAGGACACTTTCAACTCTCACAACACCACCAGTCACGCACCTCAAAAAGTTGCCTCTCCCTGAAGGCATTTCCCCCTCACCCGGAGTTTTGTACAAACAGGAGGTAAAGCACTCCTTGCAAAGAAAAGCAAAGAAAGGTCTATGCCTGGTTTTGCCTCATCCAACATGTGTTTCCATGGAAGCAGAGGAGGGAGCGGGCAGCCTGCGGCTGCAAATCTCAGCTATCTCACTGCCTGCTCCCATGTCTGAAGAGACAAATGGATCATTAAAAATACGACTGAAATTTAAAAAATCCCCTTTGATAGTAGATAGCTGATGCTTAGTGCTGCGATGCTGTTTTTAGGGACTGGGGCTCAAGCATATCACAGCTGAAGGAAACCAAACAGGCTCATTCTCAGAGGAAACAGAGAGTATGCACTGAATAAAATGATTTTTGTTCTTTGTTGATCACATTGGTGTAGCAATTGTGTAAGCACAGAGAACAACAGCACAACACACAAAGGGAGTTATGTAAATAGATTAAAAAGATGTTTTCAACATGGTTTCAGAAGTGTATTGCAAAGATGGTTTAGGGAGTACAGATTGTTTAGGAAAATGAAAGGTTTGATCCAATCCAAAATGTTGATCCAATCCAGGTTCTGATCTCAGGGCTGAGTCTCCTGAATTCAGTCTTATTTTTAAATATCTGAAGGGGGCCTATAGGGATGCTGGAGAGGGACTCTTCATTAGAGACTGTAGTGACAGGACAAGGGGTAACGGGTTCAAACTTAAACAGGGGAAGTTTAGGTTGGATATAAGGAGGAAATTCTTTCCTGTTAGGGTGGTGAGGCACTGGAATGGGTTTCCCAGGGAGGTTGTGAATGCTCCATCCCTGGCAGTGTTCAAGGCCAGGTTGGACGAGGCCTTGGGTGATATGATTTAGCATAAGGTGTCCCTGCCCATGGCAGGGGGGTTGGAACTAGATGATCTTAAGGTCCTTTCCAACCCTAACGATTCTATGATTCTATGATAAATATAAACCACAAAGGTTTCCTGGCCCTAAACTAGCATCTTGAGGCATCACCACATTCAAACAACGTGCAGTTCCCAGCAGCTTGCAAGCACGTTGCAGATACATCTTCTTGCTGCTGAGCCAGGCACGTTTCACTGGGAGTAATTACCATATATCCTCAGGTAGGAGCTGCCTCTTACCCAAACTGTTGCACTCAGTGTCTTGAAAGTAGCTGCTGCACACAACCTCTCTTGAGTGACTGAGCTGGATCTAGCCGGTCGCCTTGTGCCAGCTCCCAGCAAGGTAATAAGGCTGATACACGTGCAGCCATTACATGAGCAAATGCAAAATGTCCTTCCTGCATTCATCCCTCTCAGAAAAATACAGAGCTGTTTTACGGCAGCCTGCCTTCTCCCGAAAGGCAGCAGAATTTCTCACCAGGAGATTTTTTTCTGTCTTTCTTGACTATCAGGCAAGAAAAATTAGACACACTTACAAAACCTGCCAATTAGAAAACACAGTTGCAGTCTCTAGAGAGTTAAAAATCCTGAGTTCTTAGTGCGTGTGAGATTTCCTCCCCACAGCTCTGTGTAATGGATTTGGAGCTGTTCTCTACAGCTGTCTGAATGCTGAATTTTTGAATCCTGTGATCAATACTGTATTGAATACCAATGCCTGGGATCTGATGACAGCTCTGCATGCATCTATTACTTAAGTTTAGTTGATAGCTTTCAAGGGGAGAATAGCAAAAACTGAAAGATGGGTCAAACCAATCTGAGTTTGTTAAATACTACATCCAAACATGAAATACGTGAGACAAAAATAAATCTACTGGGGAAAATGAAGAGATTTAGCTTGGATCAAGACTGACCCTATTTCCAGAGCCTGCAAAGGTTCCAGTCAACTCTATACCAGCAAATCCCAATGAGCAAATGGCAATGATGTGACCATAGGTATCACTCTTGCTTATTTTAGCCTCTGAAACCCATTGCTGAAAGGGGGGTTCAAGCCAGCAAATCCAGACAGGAGAGGGCCCTGCAAAAACCTTTATGTACAGGCTGGAGGCAAAGTCAGCAATGGTGCCAAGGACCAGTATCCTGGTAGGACCTGCAAGGAGTAGGGAAGCACTGGTTTGGTTTTCATCTCTGGTTAGTGCTTGGTTTCTCCAGCCCACCAACAGGAATTGCCTGGTGGTGCTGGGTGGTACCATGGACCAATAACCCAGCATTTCTTCTTTTTTTTTTTTTTTTTAAATATGGACATCAAATCGTAATAGTCATTTGTGGCTTGTTTCTACCTGTGCTATTGATGAGTGAGCCATTAATCATCTACTGGGAACAATGAAGGTAAAATGCTCTTGTGACCCATTCCCAGCCTGAAACCATGAGGACAAGGCCCTGCAAGTTCTACAAACACGTAACTCAGCAAGAACAGTGTACCTAAATTCTTGGACCAAGTAGGAATGAACTGGAAGCTGAGTGGAAAACTCACAGATGAGTACACATGAGTCTGGAGGATATCAGAAAAGCATTTGCTTCTAGACAGTGTGGGAGCACATGCTGGACAGAAAGCATCCAAAATGCATTAGAAATTAGCTGAGGGAAAGGAAGCAAGCTGACAACAAAATCAAGCAGTGAGAGGAGGAAGGAGGCTAGCAGTGCAGCTAGCACTGGAGGTATGGGTGTTTACCTTGCGCTGTGTATCAGTGACCTTGAGAGTGATGCCATTACCTAATAATGCCAAATTGTAGGAGGCACAGAGCAAATTAATTACAAATAGGAGATTAGGCTTACGGTCTGATAAGCAGCTCATGGAGTTCAATGAAGAGAAGTTTTAATGAGATTAAGTGACAAAGCCATCACTTAAAAGGAAGCATTAAACAGACTACAGACAAGGAGAAAGAACTGGGGTTGAAAGCAGAGAACTATTAAAACCATCTGTGTTATTAAAAGAAGAGTAAACAATGCCTGTGCCTCTCTGGGAGAAATGGATATTAAGGCATGCTAGCACTGCCAGTGGGAATTCTTCCCTTGAATGCGTTGTACACAGCATCTGAGTCAGGCTTTGGGGGATATTGATAGAGCACAGCAAGGAAAACCCAGCACGCATTTAGGACCAACACGAGGAGCAAAGCACTGACTGGCTTGGTTTGAATTATAGCAAGTAACAGCCCTGAGAATTGGTCGAGGAAGCCTGGGTTACTGGGGGACAGCAATGGGTTGGAAACAGCTTGATGGAGAAGAGCTTTGCTGTGGCCCACTTCAAATGCAAATGCATCAGGGCGCTGGGTGGTAATAATCAAGAAAAGAAACAGGCTAGCACTTAATATTTCAGGCTAAGAAGGGCAGCTCTTAAATGAGAATGGCTGCTGCTAATGATGAATAATTAAAGCAGACCATTTGGTCCTCCAGACCTTATGTAGTTCTGTTACTCTAATGTACAGCAGTAGCATCATTCATAGTACATGGCCTCACACAGTGCACTCACATGGACTGGCTGGGGTTCATCTTCTACCAAACCCACTGCATCCTTTTTATGAGCTGTATTTAAAGCTGAGTTCAAATGCAACAGGAATGGGAGCAGCTTCAAATCAGACTGATGCAACACTTTGGGTGTAAAGGCAGCCCCATCTTACCAAACCTGTGTAAGGGTAGAGATTGGTGCTAACACTCCTTGTTTACATTACCTGCAAGTAAAAGGTCAAAGCAGTTTCTGAAGAGAAGGAGACACTTATATTTCAGTATTTCACATTTCTGTATGTCTGCTTTATAAAGCAAATATTAGACACATTTCCTCATCTTTCTTCTTCGTGATGGGACAAGCACAGTTGAGGTACATGGGGCTGCCTGACATTGCTAGGTGTGTAGTGGCTTACTGGCACAAGAGTTTACCAATTCTCACTTCTCAAAAGGATCCAATAAGGGAAGAGGTTTGGGTAAAAAGTAGAGCAGACCCCTTGCTTGCTTTCCCCCTCCCTCACCTTTCCATCTAAACGTCCACTGTCTGCAAGGGGATTGGGGGCTGAAAAAAGGAATGGGCACCCGGTAAAGCAGACCTGACCTTCAGCCCACACAAACTGGTGAATGTCCTAGTTCCATGCATTAAACAATCCTTCTTAGACTGAAATTCAGCCTGAAAACTCTCTAAGGACAGGACCTTACTGCGTCCTGTTATCCTCACTAACAAAAGAGCCTGATCTTGACTGGGACTCCAGGCACTGCAACTAAAATAAGATCTAAAAACAATAATCAGTGCAGAGCTTTCTTTTTTGTTATGAAATGAGGGAGCAATTTGTGCACATTAAGAAACACATCTAGCACTACAGCCTTTCAAAGTCATCTGCCATTCCCCTGATTTCTCTTGCAATGCAGATTATCCAAATGTGGATCCCTGGATGCCCTCTGATATACATCTCCAGGAAATATTTACATCCCCTCTCTTCTTATTTTGGTTTGAAATATGCTAAAAGGATGCATAGGGGGTGCCTCATTACTTTGGTCAGCAAAAGTAAAATCCTGCAGAAGTGTCAGCCAAAAGCATGTTACATTCTCACCCTTCTGGAAAGAGTCAAACCCCTACAGTCACATCTTGTTTTAAAAAACTGCACAAACTCAAAGTGTTGCAGAACCTTCTTTAGTGATTTGATTTTTCAGATCTCTTTTCCTTTCAGTGGGGATTATCTAAGATAGGCTAACAGATGGGCACTCCCCATTTCTTAGCATCTGTCACTGAGGAAAATACGGACGTCAATCCTGAGAAAACACAAATCTTGGTGGTTTAGGATGCACACACATTGTGAATGCTTCCATGTTTGTATATCATTTTCCTGGGCAAGTGTTGATAGGGATGAGATAACTTGGCCCACATACTTGGTCATACCTCATGTGATCTGGGTGCAAGATGCCAAGGAAACCTGAGCATGAGCTGGATGGGGGCTATGGGTCCTTCTGACAAGCCCCTGTCCTGAATGATGGGGACAAGGACCTCAGGGCTCACCACAGCATGCCCCAGCAGGAACATCTTTAGAGACTGGTCATAGAACAGTTTGGGTTGGAAGGGACGTTGAAGATTATCAGTTCCAACCCCCCTGCCACAGGCAGGGACACCTTCCACTAGACCAGGTTGCGCAAAGCCCCATCCAACCTGGCCTTGAACATTTCCAGATTTCTTGTAAGCCCCCTTTGGACACTGGGGGCTGCTTTAAGGTATCCGCAGAGCCTTCTCTTCTCCAGGCTGAACAATCCCATCTCTCTCAGCCTGTCTCCAGAGGAGAGGAGCTCCAGCCCCCTGATCATCTCTGTGGCCTCCTCTGGACTTGCTCCAAACTGATCCACATCCCTTTTGTGTTGCGGGCCCCAGAGCTGAATGCAGGACTGCAGGTGAGACCTCAACACAATGAAGTAGAGGAGGAGAATCACCCCCCTTGACCTTTTGATGCTCCTTTTGATGCAGCCCAGCACACGACTGGCCTTCTGGGCTGCATTTCTGCAGGGTCATATTGAGTTTTTTGTCAATCAACACCCCCAAGACTCTCTCCTCAGGGCTGCTCTCAATCCAGTCTCTCTCTGCCCAGCCTGTATTTGTGCTTGGAATTGCCCCAAGCCAGGTGCAGGACCTTGCACTTGGCTTTGTTGAACTTTGTGAGGTCTGCACTTTCCCACATCTCCAGCCTGTCCGCGTCCCTCTGGATGGCATCCCTTCCTCCAGTGTGCCAACAGCACCACACAGCTCGGTGTCCTTGGCAAACTTGCTGAGGGTGCACTTGATCCTACTGTCCATGTTGCTGACAAAGCTGTTAAACAGCACCAGTCCCAATACCACCCCCTGAGGAACACCACTCATCACTGATTTCCACTTGGACATTGAGCCGTTGACTACAACTCTTTGAGTGCGACAATCCAGCCGGTTCCTTATCCACAAAGTGGTCCATCTGTCAAATTCATGTCTCTTCAATTTAGAGACAGTGTCAAATGTCTTGCACAAGGGTCAGCTGTGAACACCAGCTGCCACAATTGTTTTGTGGCATTTGCTGGAAGTAGACAGTATGGTTTACCCTCAGGTGTCAGTGGAGCTCAGCTCTGGTGGGGATGGCAGAGGGTTTGCCTTGCTTTCAGGTCTAGGAGCAGGAAGGGGCATTGGAGTCTGCAGGAGCCCAGAGAAACCAAAAATATGGTACTTGGATGCAGCTGGGCACAGCTGGACATGCTGATGTCGGCTTTGCAAAAGCCCAGACGATTCCTGCTGTATGTGTTGATGCTGCATGATTGTCCCTTGCTTTCTCTGCAAAACCTCCATTTAGCAGCATTGAGAACTCTCTACTGAGCAAACACAGAGCAGGCTAGAGGAGATGGCAAGGCTTAGGTATAGTAATATACATATGATATGCATCTATGGCTGACTCAAATCCATGAATAGAAACTGTAGATCTGAACTCCACCCTTGCCCATAGGGCAAAAGCAAAGCTTGCATCTGAATAAATCCCGTCAATCTCAGCTGCCAACCTCTCCAAATCAGAGCAACAACAGGAGCTGAAGCCAAGTGCTCTGAATATTTTCTTCCAGAATACCCAGGAGAGCTCAGCTATATGTAGCAGAGCCATTTACATGGTGCTTGAGGCAACATTTCTAGTCCTAGCAGACATAGAGTTGCTAGGAAATGATTCTGCTCCCCAGGCAGGACTGAAACCGCAGCATAGCCAGGCCTGTGAGTCCATGATTATCACATTGATCTTTCCAGTGCTCCCATGTAGCATAAAGCATGTGCTGGATAGCTACTGTTCATCCCAGATATGCATCTTAGCTACTGCTACAGGTTATATGCACTGAATACTGCAAAGGAAATGCCTCTACTCAGCCTTTCCTGAGGGCCGGATCCTAACCATGCTAAAGATAGGGCTTCATTTCCCTCCCTTCCCACAAAGCACAGTGGTGTAACACAGAACAGTTTGATGAGACACTGTTTCCCTGTTTCAACAAGATTTGAAGTTGAGGGAAGAGGAAAGGATACCTGCATACAACTGCCCAGATTGGTCAGGGAAAGGGGCTCTCACCTTGAGAAGGAGCACTGGGGGAAAACACTGCAAAACTTGTGACTGATTTTTAAGTGAGGGTGCAGGAACAGAAGAAAGCAAGGCACCTTTAAAAGGGCTAAGAGGAGATGGCATGTTCTCCAGACAGTTGTGACTGACAAAGGTTAATCTTCCAGATTTAATGGCTCTACCTGCTATATCACAGTTTTCCCCATCACCATCTCTGGCCCTAGACAGCTGCCTGCCAGCCATTACCTGCTCTTTGCAGTACCTCCCCTCAAAGGGAAGGTCCCCCATCACAAACTGAGCTAATGTGGTCCCACAGGCATCAGCAAAGTAGTACCTGTGTGTATGGCCAAAGCGTTCACTCTCTTCTTTACAAAAGGCTTGCACCTGGCAGCAACTGGCACTAATCCCCTGTGAAACCTGTGACACTGGGGCATTTTGCTAACACATCATTTGGCATTTTTTCTCCAGCACCCTTACTTATTTGCCTTTACCATGTCAGTTTGCCCAGCCAGATCAATAAATAATTCAGCACTGTTGAGCACGTGCCAAAGCCACTTCAGCACTTAGTAGGATCAGTTCTTTGGTTCTTTTCTCCATTTAAACTGCATTCCAACATAATTTCCTCTTCATTGCTGCTAGACAAACAAGACCTACAAGTAGAAAGCACATTGCCATATCTATATGGAAATATAGCTATATATATGGAAATCACCCCTTTGATAGAAATTATGTGTTGCTAACCATTCTGCTCGATTCATGGTGCCTTGCTGCTTGTGCTCACTGCCACTTTGAATGATGGAGAAGCCTGGTATTTTTTTACAGACATTTATTGGAGGTAAGGGTCAATGGCCTGGCCATAAACATGATCTCACAAACCAGGATTCAGAAAAACCTGAGGTCATTTCCCAGTTCTGTTGTGCATTCCTGGTGTTATTGCAGTGAGATCAATTCACTACACCAACAAATCAATTAAGCATATGATATACTAGTCAATCTCAGTCCCTTCTTCAGCAGCTTTTCTAGACAAAGGGGCTTTAAGATGGGCATGCACATGTTTCAGCATCGCAGTTTAAGATGACAATATCATCTCCTTTCTTGCCTTGCCTGGAGATTTGGACTATTTCACTGTCCCTTGCTGCCAGCCGGCAGTGTTGAGAGAACTGGGGCTCTCAGCATGGACAAAACCTGTAGATTCACTGCTTCTAGCGGCCCTGTTACTGTGATCAAGACATTTCTACTTCAGTCCCCCAAAATGGGACTACTTAGATCCTTTCCCTGAAAGGACTGAGAGCTGTTTCTCTGGAACATTAGACATAATTGCACATGCAATTTCTGATCCAGTTTACATGTGCAATTACCGTGTCTGGGAGCACCAGGCAGCAGAGTCAGCACATAATATCCCACTGCAATAACTGTACAAATAAACTGTATATATGAGTGCTCGTTTCAGAAGGACAATTGCTACTATGCCTTTTATTAAATCCCACTCATTTTATGACTCCCTGCTTGGAAAAATAAAGCCTTCGCTTTCAGCTAAGGGTATACATGGAACTGCTGTTTCAGTGACAGCAGCAAAGCTCCCGCAGCTCCAGTAGCTCCAGTGCAGGCATTTGAGAGAAAGAGCAAAGGCAGCTTTAGGAAGTAACTTCCATTCTTTGGAGAACCTCTTGCACTTAACCCAAGCAAGTAAGCATAGCTGCTTGTGTTTCAATGGTACATTAGCCAACAAAGTAACCTTCAGAAATCCTGACTATTAATCTCCACCGGATTTTCTGTAAGCTTTCCTACCCTGCTCCTTGCTCGTTGCCCAGATACAGGCCTTGTTTTGTTGATGCTATCAGCATTTCATTAGGATGCGTGCAATAACTCCCCCATGTCTCTGTAAGGAACCATCTATATTTCTAAAAGAGAGCAGAAAAACCTTCCTCTACAATGCCTGCTTCTGCCAACAGCACTCACTGAGTGAGTATAGGTCCTATGTTGCTTTTAAATGAGTCACAGTGCAAACAGGGTCTCTGGGATTGTGAAAAGCTGGATTTTGATCTTACACAACTGTGGATCCCAAGAAACAACAAGGAAGGCAAAGGGTTTATACCAGCCAGGCTGTGCGTGGTATCAGACCTTGGAAATCTGCATCTGTTTTTCCCTGAAATTTTTCAATCTTATCGCATCTTCTATTCAAAAGATAAGAAGCAATTAAAAAAAAATACATTTTGCTCATTTACACGAAATGTCCTGCTCCAACAGTATCTACATATACCCAGATGATTTAGCAACACCAAGAGCTGCTTCCCTGTCAAAGTATTCTTTAGGATTGAGTCTGTAAGGGGACAGTCTTTACTGAGATTCCTTCTTCACCTGACAATCTGGACAGTCTAATGCCAAGTTCTTCACGCAAGCTTAATTTGATGCCTTGGAAGATGTCTCTAAGACATGGCTTTTGCAAGTAATACTGAATATCTTTGTCCTTTCTGTGCTTCTCAAGTTACCCCAGCTCTGGAGGACTCCTGAGGTCACATCTCAGTAGTTTGTACTTGAACTGAGTTATAGATTATTTCCATAGGAACTGTGAGAAAGCTTGCACACCTTTTACAGTGACATTAGAGAATTGCAGGAAAGTACTGGAGGAATGATGACACCTGGGTGGACCTAATCAGTGCCACATTACATAAGACTCCTACGGGAAATCACGGCATGAAGCAAACTCTAACACCAGCTGAAACCTTTGGAAAAGATCACCAATTCCACATAAAATCACATGGCACCAGTTAAGAACAGGGTTTTCTGAGCAAGTGATACCGAAGGGCTCTAAATGCCCTTTTAAAACTGCAAGTCAACAGGTCCTGAAAGGAAAAAGCTTTCTTGAAAGGAAGAGCTTCCTGAAGCTGAAAGGAAGATAAACCCTAAAACGAGGTTTCTACTAAAGCAAAGAGTTTTCCACCAAAAAGCAGCCCCACTGGCAGAGCTTTTTCCCCACAAAATATTCACTGCTGTATAATGTAGCATAATGCTTTGTGTCTCCTGAGCCCTGAATACACAGGAAAAAACAGTCCTTTTGAATGGAGAAACACCTATTTCAGAAGCACAAGGATATTAGTAAGCCAAACAATGCTCAGATGAAGCCTCCCACACTCAGACCACTTGTAAAACCTATCATCACTACCAAAATTACAAACCTTTGCAGAACTAATTTAATGAACCTTGACATCACCACATATCCCCACCACAGCCAGGGTAGCATTTGCAGGTAAAACTGTGGTGGAGGTAGAAGATTATTGCCATCCAAACCAACATGTCTTAATGTAGCACTAGTTTTTTTTCTGTGCGTGTTTGTATTCCTCACACAAAAAATGAAATGCTGTGAAACCAAAACACCAGAATGACCTCTCACTGCTGCAGTTCCTGTGTCACCACTGAGCTGCTCTCAGAGCTGGAGGGAGAAGAGATGGTATCTGTGATACCTATCTGGAAAAAACAGTGGGCAAAATCACGCAAGTTGGGTAAAGGCCAAGAGAATTAGAAAAAAAAATATTACAGTAGGAGAATAAACCAAAAGAAAATAGCAATCAAAATGAGATTAAAAGTGACAACACCACCAGACGGTCTTTCTTTTGGAGGAAATCAAGCCCTCTGAATGTTGAATCATTGTATGTCACTTATTTTCTATGTTGTTCTGAACTGACACAACACAGCAGCCTCCCAGTGAAAAGTCTCCTATCACATGCCCACCCTTCACTACAGTCAAATATGTTAATTTTAACCTCATGCTAACTACCAGATACAAATAGCAATATTCAGGGAAGTACTTACTCCTCTTAACATCTGAAGAATTAGAGCCACTCTGAAACAGGCAGACATATTCCAAAGTTTGTATTTCACCTCTGCTTGAGAGCTAGAGATGTATTTTCTATCACCAGGCCTTAATCATAAATTTAAATCTGTCCTGAAACGAGTCCAAACTCTTCATTTGAATCAATCAATCAATCAATCAATCAATGAAACCGGTCACAGAGCATTGCAGAGGTTCAGAAGTGGCATTTCTAGCAGATCAGAAAACAAAATATACCAGAAGTTCCCTGCAACACACTATATTTATAAGAATATTGCATTAAGATGCAAAATATTGTGTGCTAATTAAAGAAAAATATTCTGATTTTTCCTTACCTGATTTGTATTATAGTATATAAACTTCCCCAAGCACCTTCTGAGCTAAAAACTTGAATTGGTGCAGGGAATGCTCTTTAATATCATTTGTAGAAAAGCCTTGCAACCAGTACAGCTTTTCCTTTTCATTATATGCAGGTTGTTCATTGTTTCTGGGTGCCCAGAATAAACTATATATTGTGTCAGCCACAGAAAAGTTAGCAGTAGGTGTTAGATTTCTCTGTCAACAGAGATCTTTGAGGGATAACTATCTCTAGGCACCTGGGAAAAAACAGCTGCCATCAGACTGTCAGTGTCACAGCCTTGCCTGAAAGCTGAGTCACTGGTCACTGATGCCAAGAGAATCCAAAATGGACACCGTGTCAAGATTCTGGCTTTTAAATCGTGCTTGAACTGTGATTCTGCAATTGAGGTGTGTCCACATGAACAGAAAAATCATTCATGCGCAGTTATCTTCTTGCTGTCTTCCCCAAAAGCAGGACTGAGTTCACCTCGGGAGCTTGGCTTTGCAGGGCATGGACATGGATATGGACAAGGGCAAACCAAGCAGTGGGCTTGTGCAGCCCAGCTCACTAAGATAGGTCTTAGCAGATTACATATCTTTTTTCTTCGGACGTCTTCTCAGCAGGTTCCTGCTCGCATACAGATACCCACCCGCTCACTGTGCTTGGCTTAGACTTTGCCATTCATGGCTTTGATAATTAAACATTAAACATAACCATCAGGCATCTGTGTAAAGTCAAACAAGTAGCTCTATCACTGGTCACAATGTAATCTTGACCTGGCAGAACCATTTTATAACACCACCATCTTGTGTCCTATCAAAAAGGTCTGTATACTTCTGTCTGAGTGCTATGACTAATGACAGCTCCTCAGAGGCAGTCCTTTGCTCTAGAAAGGAAGACATATGAAAAGGAAGGATAAAGCCTATAAATTTTTATAGCTCCGTACTTAACTCACAGACAAGCAGTGGAGTGGACAGCAGTCCCAAGAGAAGATGTATGATCCCCCTACGTTAGGCTATGCCCAATTTTAAAAGCACTTCTGAGCATCCAGACACTGTGCTTAAGATGCTTTGACACGCATTAAAAGTTTGACCTTACCCAACACATGGGAAGTAATTTTCATAAGCACAGCCAAAACTCAGGGGAGGAAACAGATGCCAGAGGTGAAATGTCCAAATGCTCAGGCTATGAAGAGCAAAGGTTGTGATCTGAAGGGCATGAGATTTATTGAGACATTTCTGAAGGTCACATCAAGGTCACTCTCTGATGTATATACATGGTGCCTCATGATAGGGCATCACTGCACTTGGTGGTTACTGATCCCTGCTATGCTCCCACCAGACCAGAACTCCGGGGAGAACCCCAGAGCCAGCATCTGACCAGCTCTGCTTTACCCCTCTACAGAGTTCCTGCAACCACTCCTGAGCCCAGAAAATGCCAAACTCCTCCTCTGAAAAAAAATGGTATGGGAGAAGCGGAAGAGAAATCGTGTATAGTACAATCTTGCTGTTGTGCACACTGCTCATTCCCACCACCATGACCTGCACATCTCCAGGTTTCTCCAGCTCAGCTCCAATTATCACAGTTGACTGCTGTAACAAGCTGTCATATGGCAGCTGAACTGCATTACCTGGCCAGAAATGTGGAAGGCAGGCCATACCATGCTCCAACGACAGAAACATTTCCATCTGCTTGGCCCACAGTGAAAAAGTGTAGCTGTGAAGTGTCCACTCCTACTCCATGGGCAGAGGAACATGCCTATGAGTGGCTGCTGAGGCAGCTCAACAAGGATGGAGAACCTCCTCCAGTTACAGTTCTTGGGGTCCTACTGCCTCGGTATTTCAAAAGTCTCTGGAGTGTGACCCTGTGAAATGAGACCATCTGGATTTGTCTGCAGATTCTGTGTCATCACAGCCCACTGTTTGAATCCTATCACATGTTCACAGTAATCCTTTAGATTCCTTTTAGACTCTGAGAAAGCAGAGCTGCAAGTAGCCAGAAGTCAAGACCTCTTGGTCTACCAATCTACTGCTGAACTTCCCAAAATATACATACCATGGAAAGCTGAATCCCTATTCTTCATATGAAAACCACCTCTCCTTGCCACAGCTCTGTATAGAATCATAAAATCGTTAGGGTTGGAAAGGACCTTAAGATCATCAAGTTCCAACCCCCCTGCCATGGGCAGGGACACCTCACACTAAAACATATCACCCAAGGCTTCATCCAACCTGGCCTTGAACACCACCAGGGATGGAGCATTCACAACCTCCCTGGGCAACCTATTCCAGTGCCTCACCACCCTTACAGTAAAGAACTTCTTCCTTATATCCAATCTAAACTTCCCTTGTTTAAGTTTGAACCCATTACCCCTCGTCCTGTCACTACAGTCTCTAATGAAGAGTCCCTCTCCAGCATCCCTATAGCCCCCCTTCAGATACTGGAAGGCTGCTATGAGGTCTCCACGCAGCCTTCTCTTCTCCAGAATGAACAGCCCCAACTTTCACAGCCTGTCTTCATACAGGAGGTGCTCCAGTCCCCTGATCATCCTTGTGGCCCTCCTCTGGACTTGTTCCAACAGTTCCGTGTCCTTTTTATGTTGAGGACACCAAAACTGCACACAATACTCTAAGTGAGGTCTCACAAGATGCCCCAGATGCTTTCATTTGGAACTGCTTTCTTACTCTTTACTGACCATTTTTGATCAATTTAGCCAATAAATACCTAATCAAACACTTTTGCCATAACTTTGGGTTGCTAGGCTACAAAGTCAAGGAAGAACATGCATCAGAGCAGAGAGACAAGAGCAGGCTGAAACATGCCTTTGCTGCATTTTCTCCTGTCCACTGCCTTAGTCTTAAATTCATCCCTGACCTTACACCAGGGAAGCCAAGTAGAGTCATGGAAGTAGAAGACTGGCCTGGACAACAGACTAATTGCCAGTGCTCCAGGTGTGTCCCTAGCATGGGGTTTAGGAATGCAGGTGTCATTTCTTCCTCTAAGACCCTCTATACTTAAGGTACTTCACTGGTTTCAGACTGAGACTGCACATTATAAGTTCCTAAAGAGGACAGATTGAGGAAGGGCCATGAATACAGCAGAGTAAGAGGAGATTTGTGAACCACTGTGGGCTGTAGGATCAGACATCCCAGGAGAAAAAGAAACTATTTTGCTCAGGTGAAGAGTCCGGAAGATTTGTGGAAAAGCTGTAAGTCATGCCCACAGGACCTCTTTCACTCAACACTTGTTCATGGTTCTTGGAAAACACCCACCTCCATAGGTTCATCTGCTCTGCATTAACTGAGCAAGCCCACTTCAGGTGGCATTCTATCTGAACAGTAAGTCATTCAAGTTTCTCTGTTTCTCGGAAGTGGGCAAGCTTATCATGGTTAACTCCATCTTTTCTACTGGGCTTCCCCAACCCTTCGAAAGATTCCTCTATCCCTGTTATCATGCAGAAAATTAACAGAGTCAAATGAGTCCAAGTAGGGAAAGGTGGGTCAGCACACTATGCTGCAGAAGTCTGAAGAGACATTTCCAAGCAATATGGAAGAGATCCCACCTGCAGCAAAGGAACTCATATTGTGCTGCTGCAGTGGGCTGTACAAGCCCAGTCCTACCCTGTAGGGCAGGCAAGTAGCCCACCATCAATGTGAGGATGGCCTCCATGCAAGCATTCTCTCCAGTTTGCTTCAAAAGGATTCAGCCAATGGTAGAAAAGAACAAAGGGAACAAGAAGACAGTTCGGAAAGCTCAAAAACATGACCAAAGAGGAAAAACTGAAGCGGCTAGAACTGCTTAGCCTGAAGTAAAGAATGATGGAAGAACAGCAACTGTTTTCGATAGATGCCTCCGAGCTGGTAGAGGATCTGCCAACAGAGGCTTTTCCAAATGAGTCACAAGCATCTGTCAAGGAATCCTGGCTGTGGGCCAGGATATGGGCTCTCTGGACCTTGTAAAGTTCCTGCCAGCCCACACTGTATGAAGCTACACTGAGTGGTATCTCTAATTTATCCTGCTCTGCAGTGTGCCTGCAGCTCATGGCGCTGAGGCAGCATCACAGGACTAACCCAGATTTGCAGGCTCCAACTCTCAGCTACCCCAAACCTCTGCCTTTGCTGTTCTCAGCATGTTCAGATGGACAGGTAAACAAGACCCTAAGCAAGCTGACCTAACTGCTTTGAGTAAGGGGCTGGATCAGGGACCTCCACAGGTCCCTTTCCACCTAAACCATTCCATGTGGGAGGCAAGCTCAGAGAGATTCACCAACCTAAGATTTGTGGCAAGGCCAGGCCTATATTCACATGTTTACTTCTCCAGGCAGGTTTTACCCCACTCCTCCTACAGCATCACATGGTGAAGCCACTCTAGACCCAGGCAGGAGATCCTTCTCCCTGCACCTTTCACGAACAGGGATTTTCCAAAGGATGCAAAGCTACCGGAGCCCCATAAAAACCAAACTGAAGCACACAAAACAGATGGGTGGGAGTGTGGCGGCACTTACAGCAGATGGCACTAAAATATTAAACTAACATTATCATATGCTTAAGCTGCGGCCTGGCTTACTGATGACTACAGAGCCAGTCTGGTGAAAGCACACAGATGAGAAATGAGCCTCAGGTTGCTAAATCACCCTTCCAAACATCCCCTTCCCACAGGAAAATGCCTCACTAGCAACTTCTCCAACAGCAGGGACATGCTAACGCGATGCAGATGATGTTTTGTTGAACAAAATGAGTTCCAAATAACTTCGTGTCTCTCCTAGATCTCTGCCGCAAAACCACCTCCTTGAGAAACTGTGCAAAATCAGTGTCTGGGGGACCAAGTGCAGCAGGGGGCATGGACCACATTGGGAGATTAAAGGGGAAAAACCCACACTGCTTTGTGCTTGTCCACTGCAGGACAAGCCCTGAACACTATAGGATGCGTCATGAGAGGCACCAGGGAGAAGGGGAAACATGTTCTTCGACTCATGGCATTTGCCAACGACACCTCAAAACCAGAAGTGATCCTGACTGCAGTTTATGATACTACCTGAGAGACACCTGGCCACCGCATAGAGATGGGTGGCTATGAACCTTAAGGGTGCGTTGTAAGTACACACACTTGTAGGGCACTAACCAGATTAATGCTACAAAAAGCCTTTTCTAAGGCATAAAAATCAGGATGCCTCATAGCACGGTAGCATAGGACTGTGCTGGAACCCTGTCTGGAGCCTGGGTCCTGCCAGTTGTGCCATCTAGCATGAGTCACAGCACAACCCCATAGCTCTGGGCCTGGTTTTTCCTTTTCCTTTGCTATATTCTGACATGAAATGAAAAGAAAATGAAAGTAAACATTACTGTGAATGTCCACATCCTTTTCTTTCTTGTTAATCTGAGCTCAGACATCTGATATGAAACGTAATAAGCTGCTGCACGTTTCATTAAAAGGATCAAGCAGAAGGAATCTCCTAAGATACTCACTGAAGGAGAGACTCAAGAGAGACATGATGACCCAGCACAGGGGAAATCTCTGACCAGGACCAGGTCCCCAGGTTGTGGGACACCAGCATACAGTAAGACAGGCCACCCTGGCTGAGAGCAACCAACATGCATGGCAAGAGAAGACGGGAAAGCATTCACAGCCAGAATGCTTCTTCCAAGCCCACTTTGGCCCAGGCTTCTCATAAACTGCCTCTGGCTAAAGGAAACAAGAAGCAAGTCTTTTCTGGAATTTCCTGCATGCACAGCCTGGATGTCACCAGGGCTATGCAATGTCACAGCCCTGTGCAGGGCACACCAACCAGTTGAATTATCTCCCAAAGTTTGTGAAAAATCTCTTGCAAGACAGGGTTTTCTTAGAATAAACCTAAAAATCTGCACTCCTTGCTCTGGCTACTGCAAAACACAAATGCATCTGGTCTTCCTTCTCTGTGGCTGAAACCTCCTTTCCTGCAGAGCCAGATGTGCTCTAAGCACTGTTGTGTAACAGCTGTGTCCACCTCTGGGAGGAGATGCCAGCAGTAAAGTGGGAGCAGCAACAACAGAACAGCAGATGTCTTGGTACAGCTTTACCTTCCCCTCTGCAGGAGTCAAAGGAGTCATAGATAGCAACTGCGTAACTGGCCAAAACAAAGCCTGTGTTGCTACAAGCAACGAGATCTTTCTGACCATGCACAAAAGCATGACCATGTTTAGCAGCTAAAAGCATGGGAATAGCTCCACTCCTTCAAATTATGATAGGCAGCTCCAGTAAAATGGAGGTAGGAAGTCGCTGCCCATTTTTGTTATTGCCACTGGATGGCAACAGACGTTAAGCAGAGACGTTGAGTTATTACTGCACAAACCACACATGCGCTTGTTGTGATCTACCTTCTATTTAAGGGGAATGTGCTTTCAGCACACCTAGAAGACCCACCAGAAAGGCCTCTGAGGGATTAAGCCACAGGCTGACAATAACAGAGCCAGCAGGACTGTTCCAGGGTCAGGTTGAACGCTGGACATTCACTTTGTACAGCTTCTCCATGTATTTCCTGGAGCATGCACTCAAAATCAATTTTTGTCTTGCCAGCCCAGGGCAAACTCTTCTGATAAGACATGCAAAGTATATTTAATGCCATGGGTATCAGTGAAAAACTACTTGGTGGAATGAAAGCATCACGCTGGGAAATAGTTAACACTTGTATGTGAAACTGACGGCTGACTTTTGAAAGTTACATAAACCTGGCTATGCACTGGCCAACAGACACAGATTTACGCATAAGTGTTAAAAACACATCCAGGCTGTTGAACAGTTTCACCTGAGCCATCAGTTTCCTATGAACCTCCGGAAATACTGGACTAGCACTGACTTGCAGTGGTACCACAATTTGGAGGTGACATGTTACAAGGAGTTAACAGGAAACAACGAAGGTTTTTCTGTTTTCTATCTTCTAACAAGCACATACTCACACCTTGTTGCTATTCTCTTAATGACAGATAACTATAATTAAGATAATTCTCAGGTAATGAATGACGACAGCGTTCTTGCTTTGGGTGACATCTCTCTGCTGCACCTCCATTGTGCGGCACTGCCACATCTCCCTCTATTCTCATCACTTTGGCTGAGTGTGGCCCATGACAAATGCCTGCCAGGTGCATCTGAGTTGGTGTATGACACACATGATGCAGTGACGAAAAGCTCTACCAAGACCTCAAGTTCATGCTATGAAGTCCCTGTCCCCTTGGATGTGCTCTGCCACATCATTTCACTGCCAGCCAATGTGGCTCCAGGCTGATGGAGGCTAGGAGGACCCATGGAGATTGTCTGGTCCCACCAAGCCCATTAACACATCCCTGAATTCACCTTTGATAACTTAAAGACTGCTGAAGGGTTTCACATTAAATCTCCAAGTGAGGGACAAGCTCTCCTTTCCTAGGTCAGAAGGAAAAGCCCTATACTTTCAAGGTGAAAATTTAACTAGCACCCAGACATGGCAACCTATGCAGCAAATACCCATGACTGGAAGGTAGTGTAAACTAGACCCCATTACCACCTGTATATCCTTATCCTGTGCCCACCTTGCAATACCTTGGAATCAGCTTTAAAATGTTACACAAGATTTAGCAATAATCTTCTTGAGAGGCTTGGGTTTGTTTTCCTTGCCTTGGGCACTAGAGTGTCTCAAGGGAGAAAAGCACATACTGAATTAGCCTTTGACACACCACAATTAGCTGTCTTGTGTCTGTCCTGGAGGAAAAGTGCTTGCCACTACTGTCCTATGGGAATGCAGATAGGAAACATGGACACACTGCAACAGAGAGAAAGTCTGCTTATGCACGCAGGGATTTTCTCTGACCACCATATGCGAACAAAGCTCTGTTAGCATCAGTCTAGTAATAGAAATTAAATGAGACACAAACAATAGGCAAAAAAAAAAATCTGAATACAATCAAGAAGCACTGAAAACATCAAAACTGAGGGACAGTCAATTAGGTGCCTGTGTGATATTCTCCAACTTCTTTCCCAAGTCCAAGACCAAACTGTTACTTGTCTGCCCAGAACAGCACACAGAATACAACACAGCTGCAGAGCCCCAATGCTAGACACTGCAGGAAGGCTGTGTAAGGCAAATTTAATCAGCCCTACAATCAGCTTCTAGGGTTTGCGCAGGGCCTGGGCCAGTCCCAGTCCCACAAAAGGGGAATTTAGGTAGGGAGAAGGAGATGATTGGAACTCATTCTAATTTTGAGCAAACTAAGCGATGGGCAGCATGACATTGTGACCTCTGAGAATCTGTCAGGAAAACATAAGTATTAATCATGTTCCTATTCAGCCTATTAATGTAATTACCACTAAGATTATCAGTATTAACATCTTATATTGCCCTACAGATCTTGCAGTCCTCAGCACACTGTGCAAGATCAGGCTGTTTCCTTACTAGATTTACACGCTTGGGTTCACAGCACTAGATAAATCAGTTGTAAAAGTGTGCCACTTAAACAAGTCTACCACATCTCCAGGCCATCATGTGGTCAAACACACAAATGCAGACAGAGGAAGATGCTCTCTAGGCAGCAGGGCTGGGGTTTGCCCGCCTCCACCTCTAGCCAGCTGTTTTCAAGGAAGCAGCAGCTCTCTCAATTGCAAAACAACACCTGACACTACAGCTGTGGACAGCCGCTGCCTCCCAGCCCAGCCCTGGGAGATGGCAGAGCAGGAGCGGGGCAGCCCCACTGCCGCTCCCTCTCTCTCACATCAGCCTACAAAGCCAGAGGCACACGAAGGTCCTGGCTATTAGAGCTGCATCTTGCAAAGAATGAAATGCCTTTTCCTCTTGTGTGCCTTTTTAACTAAGCTGGTTACAGGCTGCAGGGACACTGGCAGTGTCAGCGTGCGCTGACCGTGTGCTACCCCTTGGTCCTCGGGGTCTAGTTCAGACCAAAAGCTGGTAGTGCCTCTAGAGGTTTGGTGGGTCCAGGCAGACCTCAGTGCCTGGCACAGCAAGCCCACACCTGGCTGGCTGTACACTGGCTTTGGACGGATCCTATGGGGAGACAAGTGCCCTTGAGCCCACCTGTGTACCTGGGAAGTGTCCTGCCTTCCATCTCCCAGAGCTGGATTAGGGAAGGGGCTTTCAGAGGGACACACAGGATGCCCCCGCAAGGCACACAGAGCTGGGATGAGCATGCCCAAACCACTCGCCACCCTGCACTAGCCTGGAAGCGTATACAAACCCCTCATTATTCAGGATGGATGGTGTCAGCCACTGTGAGAGATTCATTTAAGCTGAACCAGCTTCAGAAACATCCAGACCCATCAAACTCAACCCCTGTCCTACAAATATCTTTTTTTTTGTCTAAACTTATCTTCAAAGACATTATCCTTACATTTCTGGGAGGGACAGGACCACCTCCCTGGTTGCACCCTTTTCCTGGGGCAAGGCAGGTATTTCAAAAGAAACAGTAATTTGTTGCTCTTTGTCCTCCAGATGCCTGATGTACAAATCAGCCTTATACTACTGGGGTTCCTGCTTGATCCAGTATACATTTAAGCCTGAAAGTTATTGTTGCTGGCATCTTTTATTGTTTCCCCAAAACAATAAAAGGGGAAGGAGAAAAAGATGATGATGGGAAGGTGTGATCATAGGTGCATTGTCACAGGCATGCCCAGCTTTGAGCTGAGGTTTTCTAGTGACAGCAGCTCCTCCTGCTCTGCACTACTAACATCTGCCCTGCAAGGAACAGCCACTGCTTCCTCCTCCCACTTCTCATCAACACTTCAAAGAACAGCATAAACATCTGCATTTACCTTTCTGCTTATTTAAAAATGGCAGTAGGGGTGAAGCCAAGAGACTTCTCTTTCCAGAGTCCTTGGAAGATACTTTACTTTGGTTAACAACAGTTTCTTCAATGGGTTTCTTCAGGATTATTCTTTCCTTCAGCTCCTCAGTGCTGATGGCAGAGGCTGGGGCTTCAGCACTTACTTTTGGTGCAGCAAAGGAGCATTTCAGATAGGATGTGGACTCTGCCAGGTTTTCCCTGTTCATCCTGCTCTCTGTCGTTTTACTTGCTTCATAGTCTGAGGCATCAGTGCGCGAACTGTTCTCTTCCTTGATAATGTCCATAGGCTTCATCACAGGGGAGTCCTGCTCCCTCTTTGGGCTCTCTTCAGAGGCCGATGAGGCATCACAGGACTCAATGATGAGCTCACTGTCGAGCTCAGCCTCCCGCTCCTCTCGTAGGATGCTGTACTGTATGGAGGGGGAGGCAGGTGATGGAGGGGGCCCTCCAATATGGCTGAAGGTCATGTAGTTGGAGTGCAGCACCTCCTCAGCAGCCAGTGGGTCCTCTGAGACCAGCTCGATCTCAGAGTCCCCTGATTCAGCGCTGCTGGCTTCATTATCCAGGGGTGAGGAGGCGGTAGGGCGCCCAGGTTTGACCCGCTGGTCTCTCTTCTCAGTGGAAAGGGCTGGCGACTGCTGCACCTCTGGGGTCTCAAAGGAAAAGCTTTTTGCTTCCTTGATGGCACTGATGAGTTCATCCTCCGACAGGCTGCCTTTGCCCTGCGACTCTGAACCGGATGGTTCTGCCATCCAGAAAGGAAGAGGAGAAAAAGGGAAAAAAGTGTTAAGAATGAGATTTTCTGGCTGCTTAGGCAACAAACACAACAGATTTCATGCCAGCACAGATCCCTCTGGCAGGGCTGGCAACACAGGCAGAAAGTCTCCCCATCTGGGATGACTAACAGTAATAACAGCTTGCCCTTACAGAGCATTTCCCATGCACATACTTGTTACAACAGAGGTATCATTAGTATCGTTTACTGAGGAAACAGCTGGAGAACAAGGCAGTGCTGCTCAGTGCTTGGCCAGTGGCTCAGCAGTATGGTTTTTACCAGGAAAACCACCCACCATGAGGAACACAGGCTCAGGCCACACATGACAGTGTCTGACTGTCACCAACAGATACAGGTCTGTTCCAGGGACAAACACACACAACAGGGCTGGTGGATTTCTGACACCACTGGTCATAACAAGCTATGTGCAGTAGTTTTGTCAAACTTTAACTTTCAGGTATGGAAAGTTTCAGGTCAGAGTTTTTTCTAAGCTTTTTTCAGGAGAGCAGGTGGCGAATTTTCTGTTTGATTTTATCTCAATTAGGTCCAAGACTGAAACTCCTATTTTTACCTTAATTCTTTATAACATTGAGAACTATGTTAACCAAAATCGTAACTGATCAACTTGTCACTCAAAATTTGAAACAAAAAAATTCTTCTGCATTTTCTGGCTCACACTGGAAGAAGATAGAGAGTAAAAATGAACCCTTGAAAAGGCTGCCTGGTCACCCAGGATTAGCAAGGAGATCACATCCCCTACTAGAAGTGGACCCAGCACCAGAATTTCTGCCTGTTCTGGCTGTATACCACTTTACCATGTAGGATTTTGTAATGAAATAACAAATAAAGTAAAACTGCATGCAAAACGTTCACAACATGAGGCAACGGAGACAGCACGAACCACTGTCCTGTGTTAGCGCGTGGGCAAAGATTTCCCTTGATCATTCACAGAGCACCAGCCAGCACAGATGCCCTGGAGCACCAGAAGCAAGGCCAGCCAGGCTGCCTCAGCCCATCTGTGCCACGGGGGACCACAGCAGCAGTGCACACCCTATCTCCAGCCAGCACCTGGCTGCCACTGCCTCCTGCTTTCCACCTCCCACATCACTGACCCAGAGATCTCTGCCATCCACACACAAGACCCTCCCTGTTGAGGGGAAGAAGGGCTGAATTCCCCAGTGTTGTTGAAACAGCCATCAAGCACACAGGTAAACTGTCCTCTGAGCGAAGTGCTCATTCACTAATTTTATATCATTATTAATGTGACAGAGGTCACTGAGCGGCATTGCAGGCGGTGGAGGTTCAAGAAAGCCATCAGAAAGGTAGACCATCAGGTTTCCTTTTGCTGATGCTGGTGAAGAGACTCATGCAGCATGCAGCCTGCATCCACATATCTGGGGATGCCATCAGGGGTAAGTTTTCCACCCCCTTGGTTGCAGGTGGGATCCCTGAGCTGACCTGTTCCCAGTGATATTTGCCTTCAGCCCAACTCCGCTTCAGGTGCAGCCACTGGCATCAGCCCCCCCAAGCCCACTCAGCAACACTGACCACCTCACGAAGCTCCTCTACAACAGGGGGTGGGAAAGAGATTTTATCAGACCTGACCTGGGATAAAAAAATACTATTTCTGAATATTTCCTGAATAAATTTTTCACGGCAATAGCACGATTTCTTCCTGGTCATATGCTTTCCCCAGGATGAATCAGATAAAGGGGGAGATTTTAATTATAGCACCCAAGCCATGATGTTCTGCTGGGAAATGGGAAGAAAAACAACCTCCCCATATCCCTTCAAGCAATTCTGGTTTGAACGTCTGCAGTACACATCATCGGTAATTTTGAGCACGTATCGTTGCCATGTCTGCAGCTCCTCCAACAAAACATCTCTCTTGTAACACATTCCTCTCACATGAGAAAGTCCTTCTGCAACCCATGGTATGGCCATAGTCAGGATGAAGGTGTTTGGGGCTGTTCCGACACACTACTGCGTGGACGCTGCTAAGTTTCTGTCGCATTGGCTGCGCTGAGCAGGAGCCTGCGCACCCTTTTCCTCCGGCTGCAGGAAGCCTGCGTGAGCTGCGCCACTCTCCCGCATTCCCATGTGTGAGCGTTTTCTCCCTGAGCGATGACTTAATCCGGCAGGCATCCGAACAGGCATGTGACTGCCAGCCCTTGCAGCGCAGCAACGCACGGTCGCTCGGCTTCACCCCACTCCTGCCCTCGCTGGCAGTTTGTAACTCTCAGCCATGGCATTTACCTTGCAAACAAAGTCCTTTGTGGCCAGCAGCAGGGTGTCACATCTACCACTGGCACGGGAAAGCATGTAAATACCCACCGCCTGTCAGCACCAGCACGGTGCATAAACAGACCACGTCTTCCTTCCCCAGAAAGAAGATGGCCAGTAATTAAAAGTAAACCCTTTTAAAAAGCCCTGATCCAAGCAGGGGGGAAGGAGGGGTTTTGCCAGAATACTTGAGGTGTACCTAGGAGGGACAACTTTGCTGGGTCACTGAGTAGAAACAGGGGGTTTCTACCCAGCCGTAGGTTTTACATTTCTTCCTCACTTACGAACACAGAGTCTGGCGCTGCATGTCCCTGGCTACAGGAAAGGGGGAAAATCGAGAGAAAACACTCTGCAGGAGCCAGCCCCTAAAAGAACCTGCCTGCTTCTTTCCTTAACGCAGTAGGATCAGTAGTGATTCTGGCTTTCCAGCACCCAGAGGCAAGGCAGTGGGACCTCCCAGGGCTACTCGGGCAGTGCTGGGGATCAGCTTTGCCCACGGAAAGGTACATTTCTGTGTTGACAATTACGCCAGCCGCTCCAGTGCCTCCCAGTCAGGCAGCAGTTATGAGGCTCAGCCACGCACTGTTCAGCTACTTCGATGGAATACGGTTATCAAGAGTCACAAAGGCAGCCTTGAACAGTCATCGAAGACTGAATAAATAACAATTAGTGCCTGGAGTTCTTAATTACCTTGTAGTGCAAAAAGTGTAAATCGATAAAAAAATGGCACATCTCTGAAGTAGCATGTGATGTCACCTAGTCAGATAGAAGAAGAAAAAATGGGATTCTGAAGTCTATTTACAAGCTAAAGTTTCTGGCTGATGAAGGCAGGATAAACTCACAGCTGCAGTGAACTCTATCTCTTTTCTTTGTGTGTGAAAAGTGTACAAATGCATACACAGTTTTGGGTAGGAGCTAGGTATTTCTCTAAGGGTAGGTATTAGTCTGGGTGGAAATCCCAAACTGGAATTTTAAGGAAATTCCAGTTGATTTTTAAATGTTTCTAGATGCCATCAAAGCAATGGAAATTTCAGCTTGGGGATGTTCATTGTCAGATGTTCCTTGACAAAGGGCTAGGATTCCAGGACACTGAAATTTAGTTTTAAGCCTGAAAATTCTTTTTCCTGTTACAGAACTTTATTCCTTTTTAAAACACTACCCTGCTTTTGTATTTTAGCAGTGTGAAGAGGGAAAATGAAGAATAGGTATTAAGTACTACTGCAGTAATCAGGCAATAAAGAAATGTATAAATATGGGATTTTAATGTCCACCCAACAGGAATCAAGAGCCTTTATAAAAGACTGGCCCTTTGATCCTCCAGTCCTCTTTGTAAATAAGGTGACAGCATTTCCCTCAGCACTTTTTAAAAGCAGCTCTTTCACTTGAAAACAGCACTTACTTTTAACAATTTAACCTTATACTCTACAAGAGGAAAGAGGTGTTAAAACAGACAGTAATATTTAAAATATGAACCCAGATGTTTGCAGTGCCCTGGTCCCACACATCTCATTTCCTTTGCGGAGCATGGCCAGCCATGGTGACTCCAAAATCACCATGATCCAGCCCGAACTGTTGCCTGGCTGACAATGTCCTCAGTGACACACACCAGCTCACAACTTCCTCTTAAGGAGAAATCCCCTTGGGTACCAGGCTCAGCAAGCCTGTATCTGGCCCCAGCCATCCTCCTGGGCAGCTCTCTTCAACATACTTCTGTAGATCCCCAGCCCTGTCTTCCCCTGTTCTCACAGAGAAAGGGCAGCCCACCCTGAGCAGTGTGTTAGTGATGGGCAGCACAGTTTGCACTCCGCTTCAGTCTGGCAATGTAACTGATGCTTGAGCAGATCAGAAAAGCCTCCAGATATGGACACCCATTAATGTCTGCTCACACCCACCTGGACCCACCCCACAAACCCATATTAATTCTCTAGCATGCAGGGCTACAATTGCAACCACTCTCTGAATACAAAAATAACCAGTGCCGTGCACCAGCATTACCTGTGCCAGAAGACGGTGGCGTGACAGACCCCGGGCTGTCATCTTCTGGCTCTGACACTGTCACTGTTGGTACCACCTCGTGGCTTGGCTTCAGGCCAGTCTCTGGCTGAGCTGGGCTTGACTCTTTGCTGACAGCTTCCCCAGCATTTTCTGTCTTGGTGAGTGTGATCTTGATGGGGGCTGTAATGTCAGAGGCACTGTGCTGATCTCCAGACCTTGTGTCTTCAAGCTGATCTTGCTCTTTGGCTTCCTTCATGCTCTCTGAAGCCGGTCGCTGAGGTTCAGCAGTGTGGCTGGATCTGGTGGATATTCCCTGGTACTTATCGATAAGGTCTGGGCTCTCGTCTTCTGAGTCAGGCTCATGTTTCTCTTGGTACTTTATTTCTTCTGATCTACTTATGTCCATGTATTTATAAGCTTCTGCTTTCATCGGATCTGCTAAGGTTTTATCAACTTCGGTAGACTCTGCAGGGGTCATCTCTATTCCCGAATCTGAGCTAAACAAACCATGGGACTCAAACCCAGTCACATCTTGAACAGGATGCCCCAGTGCGTTAAACCCCTCTGTGCTGCCCGAGCAGGGAATGGGGCTGTTTTCCTGCTGATAAATGCCCATGTAATAGGTGGAGTCCCGTGGGGTGGTGTAGTGGACGTCCGAGATCAGAGAGGTGTAGAAGGAGCTGTCACCCCCATTGGCAGTGGAGCCGTAGTCAAAGAGGTGTGAGGAGCCTGTGACACCTAAAGCAAAGACACAAAAATAATGCACAGTGAAGAGACAAGTGCCTGCATGCATCAATCTTTCTGCGAAGCTGTACTCACTCCCTGCAGATTTTAGATTCAGTTTGTGCACTGAGCTTAGCTTTGCTTGCAAGCTCTTTGGGACTGTCTCTTACTATACCTTTGGGCAATAGTGGCACATCTGTCAGACAAAGCTTCCAGCTGCTGTTGTATCTTAAAATAGCTATAACGATGCTGATAGCTGCTAAGAGTTCCTGGCCAATATTTATCCAGCCTGTGTATAAAAATCTTCAGTGGCAATCCCACAACCTCCCTCACAATCCAACCCAGGAGCTCACCATCAAATATTCTTAAAAAAAAATAAAATCTAATGTCCAATACAAACCAAATCTAGAGCTAAAAGGGGTTGGGTTGGTTTTGTTTTTGTTTGTTTGTTTTTGTTTGTTTGGTTTTTTTTGCTTTTAATGCAGAGGAATGGAAGAGTTTCAACCTAATGAAACTTTTAACAAAATAAATCTGCTGGGCAGAAATTTAGGTGCAAAGTTTGTAGGCAGCTTTAGATTTCATTTTCACTTTTAAGAGTAACCACCCTAAGTTTGTGAAATAGCAGGGCAGAGACTAAACAGCCTCATTTTGTTATTTCCACATGCCCAAAAAGCCGTATCCTGTGTGCATCATCTACAAAGCATGCCAGCATGAAAGTGGTTAAACCTCTTACCATACCCATGCATCATTTTTATTCACCACCTCTAATTCCCTTTGTCAAGCTTTAAGTTCCTGGGGATGATGCTAATTAAATTACAAACAATGGCCACTCTCTATTTGCAGCATTAATATAAAGCACAGTTCAACAACGGGAACAGCGAGATCCCCCATGAGGGAGGTGGGAGGTGGGAAGACAAATTTTTATAAGGGCTGAGGGAACAGGGATGTAGAGGAACAGAGCTAATGCCTGTAGGAGCTGGTGTCTGTAGGAGGGCGGTAGCCTGTTAACTGCTTGCGCGCAGATACACATTGCATCGCAGAGGCTGGCTGGCTTTCTCATCACCCTGCAAGGGATGTGGGGCTCCTGACATGCTCCATGTGTGCCATGTCCAGGGCTTCCATGCACAATGCAAACTGAACAGTAACATTAAAGGGGTATTTGCTGCTGCTGCAAAGCCAGAAACTGGGTGATGTCAGCATGAAAGCTCCTGAGCTACTTGCACTTTGTTATTTTCTTTCTCCTCTCACATACATAACAATACCATCTCTAAATACCATTGCAACTGTTTTTTCCCCACAGCCTTCCACGCATTAGATACATGCAGCTCATTTAGTGGACCCTGAAGCAATTCCCCCCCCTCCAACATTGTCCACTGTGTAGCTACAGGTTTTATTTTACTGCACAGCCTCACTGGATTTGACATGCACAACACAAGCCCTGCACAAAGGCATAATGACCATTTCCCTCACCATATTTTTGCATCGCTCAGTGCTATGATGACATGCAAGCAACTTCTCTTCCCTGGGCCTTCAGGGTAGGAATGACATGCTTCTCCTCTTACAAGAGAGTCCTGGTAGCATAAGGAAAAAGTGCCATTCCTTGCTTTTCAGCCTGTCTACGCTACCTGCTCCTGTGTGTCCATCCTCACTGACTTCAGGTGCTGCCAGTCCCCCTCCAGCCCTTACTGCTAATCTGCTACTGCACACACTGCTGACAGCCGCTGGCATGTGTGTGTAAGGATGGCAGCTGCCTTTGCCATACAAGAGCACAGGGCAAGGGGTACTGTAGCTAGCAGGTGAAAAATTATCATCACCATTCCCAGTCATGCCCAGGCTTCAGTTTTCCCTCTTCTACAGAGCACTACACAGAACTTTAAACAGAAATACTTATGTTCAAGGTAAGATCTTGTTTCACAGTGGTGAGGGTCAGTGCAGAGATTTTTCCTATGCATGTGAATTTGGGACTACTTTTTCCTCTCGGTCTGTGTAGATTTACATTCACCTACTTTAAATTTCACCTTCTGTTTTCCTGCCAGCTCATTCAGGGCTGCAAGCTCCTTTTGTAACTCACTGCAGGCAGCTCTCTTCCAAATGACTCAGTCTCATCAGGAAAGCTACGTGAGAACGGAGACTAAGCAGAAAACCACAGTGAAACAAAGCAGAGTAAGGGCTAAGCTGGGCTGTCCAGCATCCACATCAGGTCCTACCTGAGGTCACCCAGTGCCTCACAAGGATAGCGCATACCCAAGAAAACATTTCTAAATGATCAGTGAGCAAAAAGGGAGAGGTATTTTTTTCTTTCTAGTATTTTTCTTGCTGAAGTTGCCTTTTCTGAAAATTGTCCATAAACAGGCTTGGATTTTCACAAATGTGTTGGTTAGCTGGAATTATCTGATGCATTGTTTATGCCAATATATTTCAGGCTGTGAATTGCTGACTACGTACTTTTCATGCCTGTTGCTGCCAGTATCTGCTGTTCTTAATTTACTATTTGTTCTGGGTGAGTAGCTGTCTAAATCATAGGGTTTCGGGGCTGCTCTTTCATTAGATGTTTCTTCTGTGCTTACTGGTCCTCATCCAAAGCCCACCAAACTCACTAGAAAAGTTCCCAATGATTCTGCGTGGCTTTGGACCAGCTCAGGATGGCTGCGCTATACTTTCTGCTCTAAGTGCTCATGAAAAATACATCACATCACCATCAGTGAACAAAAATACATTCCTACAAACATTTCACTATTGCTAGCAAAGGGGGGACACAGGCAGAGTCTAAAGGAGATTGAAGTTGCTGTCAAACCAATATTCATAGACGCTGTTTGCAGCTTTCATTTCTGCTTTGTCCGTAGTATATGTGAGCCAGATGCACATGCATTTGCAGCACTTAGTAATGCTGATCAATATATCAGTGTAAGGGTTTCTAATGCATTTGTGTCAGGTGCTTCATAGCAGAAGTTATCACAAGCCAAGAGAGCTTGCAGAAGAGCCACTGTGATAAAGAGAGCCTGGGAAGATATTTTCCTATTCTTTAAGATATTCATCAGCAGAAAGAGAAATAACCCTGAAATAGCCATCAACAGAAACATCACATTTTCATAGAGAACAAATCCAGTTCTGTAGGAGATGTTAACAGAAGAGTTCAGTTAAAATGGACTCACTGTTGGCCATAAACCTTTATTTTTCTGCAGTGGTTTTGCAAATAACAACGAAACCAGAAAATGCATTTCTTACTGGGGTTCAGGAGGAAGACAAAGAGTTAAAGGGTGTGGAAGCATGTCCATGCGCATGTGTGAGCAGAGAGAGGGTTCACATTAGCAGGACATAGAGGAATCCCAACTGTCAAGGCAGCCGCAGAGTCAAGAGCACTGAAGACAGAAGAAACGACCTAATTGCCAGGATTTAATTCAAGTCTCTCTTTCCACAGGGAATGATTTAAAGCCATTGGTAAAACTGCATCTTATTTGGGAAGTATGAATCTATCAGCTATTAGGCTGGCTATTAAAGACATGGAAACCTATAATAGCTGAACAGATTTTTGTTGAAGAATAGTGTATTCAGAGCCTGGTGATTAAGCAATGTCCTCCCTTACTTGGGGTTTATTTAGTTCAATATCCGTGGGAAGGAGAAGTCTTGAATAGCACTGGTAATGGATGGCAGTATCAGATTTGAATTCACCATTGTTACAAAGGGGTGGGATTTTTACTCTGGATTTCCCTCGAACATGCCCAAAAATTTGCCTGCCAATTCAGGTAAAGCAAAGCTATTCAGTGCCTGAGAGGAACAGTCATGCTTTATTGTAACATAAGCCCTCAGGAAATAATTCCACTTCCTGCGACCAGCTAAGAAGTAATGGGTCTGATCCAATCATTTCATCACAGCTGAGATGCTCAGCAAGTTACATGTGTTTTCAACTGTAAAGAAAAAAAGTAAATTGAAAATGACTGGTTTGTTTCCTCAGAATGAGTAAATGAATGCTCCAGAAATCGTCTCCTACAGCACTGGATTTAGAGCTATTTAGCGATTTACACAGGAAATAATTTAGAAATCATTGGTTCCATGGAGAGTAACTCTTAATTTAAGAAAGGCAGCTGAAGCCAAATTTGGATCAATGCAAGAGGAAACAAAAGGTTACCTGAGGGTAATAAAAAAGAGCTAATTTAAATAAACTGATTTTCCCCCAACTACAGTATGCTCAATCTTCCTAAAATTGATCACTTCAGAATATTTTGTTCAATTTTCAATAAAATAACCAGCTTCTGCGTTAACCTGTCTTTCTTAATCTTTGCATGCAACTCTGGTGACCTTCAAGGGCACAGACAGACTGACAGAGAAGGACATGACATTTCAGTTCTGCAGAACAGCTGGCGACCCTGCAAAGCGAGGTTCAGTATTTATCATGTGTCAATAAATCAATCAGAATTACTAATTTTCAAGAGGGGGGAGAACTAATCTTTAATTAGATTATGCTATTTTTACAGCCTAGAGCTGCACTGAGGAGAGGAAGGATCTTTGGTTGCAATGGGAGGAATCAAGGTTTCAGCGACCTTTACAGACAAAAGCAGAATAGTGTGAGAAAGCCGCTTCCAGCAAATTCCTGTAAGTCTTTTAAATAGTTGGCTCTGACTTTTGCTTTGGATATTGAGCCTCAGGAGTCATTACCAGTGCTGCAGGGCTGCCAGCTCCCAAAAGCAGGGCATCCCCACCTCCCTGTCATATCCATGCAGATCACAGCCTCCTGGCGACAAGGTCCACCTTGTCCTGTTCAGACAGTCTCTGCCCTGTGGTAATTTATGGACCAGAGATAATAACAAGCAAAGCCCCATAAACAAGGAGAGTACTCTTGTTTGGCTGGCCCCAAATGATGCTAGAAGGTCTCTCAGGCCACATGTCACTCCCAGTACCTCAGCCCTTTCGGTGTCATCCAGAGATTTTAGATGACAAAGAGGCCAAAACTGAGTGACAGGTGTTTTCCAGCACAGCAACTTTGCTATGATCCAAGATTCCCAAAGGCACTGCAGAGCTCAGGGGTATGTAGTGACTTACTTTCAGCACTGAGACTAAAGCCTGGCTCTTAAAAAGATACCCCAGGTTGTCTTAAAGACTCAAGGAAGATTGAGTGCTTTGCCAAGCTTTCTATTTTATAATTACTCTCTCACCTAGGGAAACCTAATTTCATAGCAAGGCTGATTCTTTCAATCCAAGGAGCCATTATGGTGTCCCATTGCACCTGACAGCGATGCACGACAGTCTCATTGCCCAGACCTTGCCACCACCTAAACATCTGTATCAGGAGATCAAACCACAGCTCACGGTTCTCTCTGATGATCAGCTCAGACCATGTTTCCCTGCCCAACATCAGCAGCTTACTTTCCAGTCACTCCTTCACTTTTATCCTTCATCCATGACCATTAGATAGATGCATCTTCTTGCTTTCTTCCAAATACACAACAAAAGTAGCTATTGAACAGTCCTGGCTTTTCTGAAACAAATTGTAAATTTTGTCATCAGCCACTAGCAAAAAAGCCTGTGCTTGACTTTGGTTTTTCTTTATTCCCAACCTATCCTTAAAAAGGAGAAAATAAGGGAAAGACTTTTTCATATTCTTTTGACCTTGATACACAATATCTCACTGTTTCTTTTTAGTTTCCTAACTCAGTTATCTTCCTTTTTAAAACTCATATAATAGTACTTCACTGTTTTCTCATATATAGTCATGTACATCTTTATCCATATGTTCAGTGTTTTATCACTTTTCTATGTCTCTTTACAGTACCCAGATGGATGAGCTCTCCCAAGTCTATCTCCAAATTCAAAGCACACCCTGTTTTCTTAGATAGAGACCAAGCTGTTTCTTCCTCTCTGCTTGATTTCAAGTCCAACTCAAATCTCAGGAAAGCTCCACAGATTTCCATCTGTCCTTTGCTAGTACCAGTCCCAGCAGTGACTCAGGCTGCTTGCACAAGTAGCAGAGTCATCTCTCAGCCCCATGCCAAATCACACGATGCTTTGAAGTAGGCTGGCTAACCCCAGGGATATTTGACTGTACCACTTGGGAGCCATGCTCTCAATTTCCATAAATTTTCTAACCCAGGACACTTCAATATCCATACAAACCTCAAAAGGATTCAAGCGCTTGCGTGTCAACACAAGTAGAGCTTGAAACCCAAACAGCTGGGACCCCTCATGCCGTGTGCAGGCATCACCGTGTTGCAGATAGCACCACTAAGCCAGTTCTCAGTCTCCCTTGGATTAGCCTTTCTCAATAGCCAGAGCCAGCTGTCAGTCACGAGCTATCCTACCTACAGATGCCATAGGTCAGCTGCAGAGAGGAGCAAGCTGGTTGCAAGAGAACTGCGCTAGGTAGGCAGGCATCCCTGGCAGCAGTGCCAGCTATTCCCAGCTGCCAGGAGATGGTGCTCTTTGTTTTATCTCGGGATTTGCAAACCCGCTTTACAGGTTGGCAACTTCTTTTCCTTCAGAACTCTCATGACCCTGACTGTGGAAAATGTACAACTCTGCAAGTCACAGCATTCACAAACATAAATGGCCATAGTCCAAAAGTCACTTTGGGATTCATTGGCACAATAAATGTTATAAGAAAACTGGATGTATTGGAAGGATACATGCTTCTATTCTATTATTATTTCCTCCTGGTTCTCTGCATGGGCCCTGAACATGTTGGGGAAACTCAGAGCAGCAAGAAGGTTACTTCATGCTGCCTCAGAGCAGCTTATAGCTCTGTGCCTTAGCTCCTGGGGACAGGAGCGAGTCAATGCATTCAGCTGTGCAAGTTATTCATCCTTCTTGAGATCCACAGCAGCCAGAAGAAACTCTGCTATGCAAAGAGGCAAGTGCTCTCTTCTGCACAGGTAGGAGTGCAAAAGGACAAGGTGGAAAAAACAGGCTTAATTCTCTTGACACTGCGGTTGTCACTTCATTGACTTCAGTGGAGTGACTTCTGATTCATCCCTCCTGAGATGGAAAGCAAGTTCCAAACTCAAACAAGTTAATGATACGCTTTGATGCATGTAAAAACCCCTCCTCTGGGTCAATTTGCAGAGGATATGAGTTACTAACAGCCTTCATCCCTAGTGCTTTAGCTGTCTAATGTAAGCAGGCATTGCAGTTTCAAGTTCCAGGGCTCCCCCATTTCAGTTCTCTGTGTGTTAAATACACATGGGGGTCAGCTGGGACCCCAGCCCCCAGAAAACCTTGGCTGCTGAGGATGAGCATCCTTTATCAACCCACCATCTGCTTGTAAGTACAGAGGCTGGAGGGGAAGACAAATTGCTTTCAGGATCCAACCCCTGGAGGCCCTAACACTTTTGGGAGCTTCAGGCTGGGGGGCTGACCCACTCCCCCCAGCAGCTGTGTTGGGTCACCATCATGTTACCCAAATCTGGTTCTTTGATGTGGCTTCCCAAGATCCTGCCTGGAGATTTCTCTTGTTGCCCTAGCCAACATCTAATTTCTTCTAAAAATTGGGCAGGCATGGATCATCAGGTCCTGGCTCAGCTGCAAGTGCTACAGCCCTGTCTGTGGGAGGGATGTGTAGGGGACACTGATAAGCTTTTAATAAGATTAAGACAGATCCACCCTGGGGAACACGGAACACACTGTGCTGCCGGCACCATCATCCCATCAGGCTGTTAAAGGCATCATTTTTTTTGTCATGGTGTCTGCACCACAACAGATACTGTCTCCCTGACACCACAGCTCCAAAAAGATATCAGGGCCCACCTTTTTGCTGCCGCTAAGTAGGCACTGTGGGTGCCTGGTGCATCCCAGGCCAAGCCAAGTCAAACAGAGCAGAGCTTGTCTTGGTGATGCTGAATATCCTCAGCTCCCATGGCCATCCACAGCGCTCACAGCAACTGACAAGGGATGCTCAGCAGGTTCCCCAAAGCCAACCAGCCAGGGTACAAAGTGAATCCATAGTAAATGATTCAGCAGTTCATACCCTACGTGCCCTCCAAGCTTCGTGCTTTAATAAACGATCTCAGAGAGCTCCAGTTTGACCTGGTAGCAAAACCCTGGTATAAGGTCAGCGACAGTCCTCCACACTACTCTACATAGCATGAAAAGTGAGGAACTTTGAAAAAAGGACCCTGTGAAGAGCATAAGAACTGTTTAAAATGTGCATAAAGTTTCAAATGCTCCTAGAAATGCAGCTGCAGTAGATTTTAATAATTATCAGAAAAGGATAGAAAGAATCATGTAAGTTTTAACAAAAATCTGGTTCAGAAAAAAAAAAGCAGATTTCACTCTGGTGATAGGAGTAGCATGACTGGTCAGCCGGGTTCAGAAATACTAAGGTACTCCCTAAAATAGCAAATGCACTTTGCTATGGATAATTAAACCCAGCTTATGAGAATAATTCATTGTTATTTCCCTGTAGTCACATTTCCCCTGGAATGATCAAGCTCCACCAAGCCCCACTACAAAAATATTCTATGTACTAAATGAATTAGTACCTAAATCATGCTTTTCAATGACTTGAAGTGGGGCCCAACTCCCTTTAGAGCACTAGACACTGAAGTATCTCACAAAATCTGGATGTGTTTGACTAAGTCTTATGTGTCTTTAAGTTTGAAAATACGTAAATCCCATTTCAAACATGATTTAGGAACTTCAGCTCTTCACTGTTTTTGTCTCCAGACTGCTACAGAGCAGTCAATCATTCTCCAAACTCAGACCAGGTTGTCTTTCAATATCCCCTGCAGAAACACCCTCTTCCCTGGCTCAGCCTCCATCCTGGGGTTGTGTCACAGGCACCTCTGCCCATCCAGCCTAACCTTTCCTGGGTCCCAGTTACTTATAAATTAAACTGCTGACGATAGCTGTAAGCTAGTCCACAACCATGTGGCTTCAGATTCACACTCAGCCTGGAAAAGAAAGAAATGCTAACACCAGCTGCTTTTGATGCTGCAATAAACCCAGGACAGAAATTGTTGCCCTGCAACTTCAGGCTCTTCCATGGGGAGGTAAAAGTCAGTGTTGGAGAAGGGCTTTTGCCAAAATACAAGTCTGACACACATCTGGAGGCACTGCTGAGTTTTCTCTATGCTACTCATACCTGACTGGAACATCTCATGGAAATCCAACTATTAAAAAATGAGGAAAAAGAGGAAGGCAGGTTGTCTAGCACTTGGCTTCCCGGCCCAGAAGGTTGGAGCCACTCCAGCGGCATGAATCTTTCAGAAAGACAGAGCAACAACTGCAGTGAAGTTCAGCTGAAATCACTGAGGGCTCTCAAGAGGAAAATTAATTTTGTGGCAATGCATAACAGTGATGTGTCAGGCGTGGTAATTCAGGGAGAAACCCCTCAGGGCTGTGGTAATTCAGGAGGGACTCCAAGAAAGGCACTAGTTATACCTGCATGAAACTGTCACTGTCACCGGGGAAGGAAGTACGAAGCCCTGGCAGCCAGAAAAAAAAAAAGAAAAGAATCTGAAGACAAGGCGTTTCTGGCCACAAATCAAGATCAAATCTAATGCCCAAGGGACAGCAGGGAAATCTAGGTCAGAAAGGACATGGCCACGCAAGGCTGATGCAGGCAGAGACAGAGCTCAAAAATCACCATCTAACTCTCTTTTCACCCAAGGCTTTCCCATCACAACATGACCTATGACCTGCACCAGAAGGACCAGAGCATACTGGCTCCTGATGTCTACCTTTATTGGCAGCAAGAGAAACCTTAGGAGAAAAGAACCTGTATAGCATCAAGTAGGATGCAGAATATATATGATGACCAGGAGAAGTGATGAAATATGAGCAGCATCAGAAATGATTAAAAAAAACCCAAAACAAACCAGGAAGTTCTGCTGAGGCAGGCAAGGCAGCAGACTCTGATCCAAGCACTAATGTGGTTTCATTTCATGTTAAGTGATTTCTCTATTTCTAGAAGGTGGGGGCACTAAGAATGCATCTGAAAGTCAGAAAGTTTTCAAAAGTACATTAAAAGTTAAACCTCTCAAAGTAGTGCAGAATGTGGGGCACAGCCACTGCAATCATAAATCGGCATCAACCTGCTGGCTTCTTCTGCTTAAGGAGGATCAGGCCATATGTGCTATAACTAATGGTATAAGCGTCCTTGCTGTCAAGGTCTCTCCTTCATTTACCTGCCACTATGTCTCTTCTCCTGTAAAAGATGAGTTTAGTCCAAGCAAAGACAGAAAAAAATCTCCCCAGACACTTTGCTTCCCTGAAGGACATTTTTAGAGACTTATCCCACTCTTCACTTTAGTGAAGAACCAATACAACTACAGAACCCTCCATCTCCTGACTGAATATGTGACACCAAAAATACCCACCAAGGAGACCAGCCAGCAAGTCTGAAGAATACACTCCAAGTGGAGGCACAATTAAGATTTCAAGGAGCAGAGGTTAGTTTAACTATCGCCCTCTATGAAAGCCCAGAAGCTCCTGCTCCTTCTTTGCCCAACAGCTTTCCGTCTCTCCATTTGCAAAACCTGAAGGCTGGGACCCCTGTGGTGAGTTGGGGCATGGTCATCCGGCTGGCTTTTCTTTGGAACCTTTCCCAGACACTTTGGATGACACCCACAAGCTCTTCGCTCCTGGATACCCCCAGCATAAAACTCTCCCCTCTATACACGGACACCATACAGGCAGCCCCATGAGCAGCACTGCAGACTCACCCACTGTTTCCTGGTATAAGGAAACCCAGGACACAGGTATCTTTGGCTCCAGCCTTCTTCTGTCCTGCTGCAGCTAGCATGGCAGCGATAGGGACAATTGCTTTGCTCTAGATCAGGCAGCTGCTGATCCTCCACTCTTCCAGAAAAGCAGTGAAAGCCAAGGCAAAGTCATGCCTCTGCTGTTTACAAGGGGACCCAGCTCCCCACAGTCAGAGTTGGTGGCTAAATCACAGTCTTTTGCAGATTGAAAAACAGCAGAGGCTGTACTACTGAAAGCTTTTGATATTGTGGCAGAGCAACCTGGATTCAAACCAACCATTTGCTGGAATTACTGTGTGTTATTAAAGCAAGCGGGGGGCAGCAGCTTGACAGCAGCACTAGGACCAACCTCTCTGACAGGCACTTCTCTCTGCATTCAGCAGCACAGCCTGCTGCTTGGCTTCACAAGTGAAAAGCTGGGGCTAATTACCCAGATCATGATGCCTCATGCAGCTTTTCCAGAGTGTCTGACACACAGGAAAAGTCAGCAGTCAGGTAACTGTGGAGCAAGCTCTACCCTTGCTCTCCTGCTCTGCCTTGACCTCCCATCTGTGTGCAGACAGTGCTGCTGAAGCAGTTCTTGTGGAGCAGCTATTGCACACCACTGCCTCACCCACATCTGCTGAAACAGATCTATTAAAATCTGCGATGAAAGCTTAGCTTTCCAACGGCAGGGACGTCTGTTTTCCTCCAAAGAATGTCCCTTCCCCCAGTGAAATATCCAAGACTTCAAACCTGAAAAGCCTCTGACTTTGTTGCCATCCTGACCTTAGATGAGGCAGAAGCACTAAAATAGTGTTTTATTCATCCCAGGAAGGTTTCAGATCCCAAACAACTGAAGGTTTTTAAGAGTAGTTATGCAAATAATTTTCAAATGCTATCAGTAGAGATGCTCCTGCTTGGGGAAATGGGATAAATACATAACCTCCACAGCAGCTCCCCTGCTTCAGGCTCTAGCATGAGCTGCTTTTGGAAGACAGCTACATGACCTCCAGATTCACAGCTATGATTGCCAACAAGGACCCTTCCATCCCAGCAGATATACCAGGTACAACACTTAACCTGGGAAGAAAGCAGCTTTGAGATCAAGACATCTCTGCAGATATTGCTGATTCACCCACAGGTTTATGCCAAAACAATAAAATGTCTACAGAACAAAAGCAAACAGGGCAAGCAGTTTTTCTGCTGTGTTTTCAGAGAGACAGAAGGGGACATCCAGAAAACTTTAGGACAAATGAAGCAATATGTTCTCTGGGAAAAGCCCATTTTGAGTCTACCACAGTGAGTGAGCCAGAAGGCATTTAGAAGAGCATGTCTACTAGCCAAGATTAACCATTAGGTTGTGCTTTAAAATAAATAAAACCAATAGCCTTCTTGGCTGTATGTTTGGTGTTAGGAAGCAAAGGAAAATTAGTGAGTGTGGAGAACTTTATTTTCTCTTGTATTTTGGCATGCAGTCCTCTCTGGTAATCAACTCTTAATGTAAGTACAGGAAATCAGTAAACAGATAAAGTGATAACAGGGAATCAAGACACTAAAATGTGAATTCTCCACATGCAGTATCAGATACTGGCTAATAATCCTGTGCGTTATAAACCTCAGCCAGGGCAGTATAAATACACTGCTCAGGGATGTAGCATATTCCCCTTGGGCAGAAGCCCAGCATGCAAATGTGTATGCAGCACTGCAGACTGAGCATGACTAAGTACCCAGGCAGGACACTAAAGGAGGCAAACCAGCAAAATAAATAAAAGCTCACGGACCAACCCTGCAGTGTAAAACAAAGAGGGTCCTATACAGGGATGAACAGGGAAGGGAGAAACAACTCCCACTATTTATCTGTAGCTCGTCCTGTGGTAAACCTCTGATAAACCAGGAGCCAGGTATTTTCGTGGTTTGTTTTCTTCATTTAGGAAAAGCACAGAATGATGCAGAGAAACTGCAGAAGATGCTGATGGCAGAAGTGCTGGAGGGCAGGATATCTGGGACCAGTCTGAAGGAGGGAATAAGAGGGATAAATTTATATTGTATGGAAGGAGGAAGGGATGGGGAGAACAGGATCACAATCTATAAATACACTCAAGGTACCGGTACGTGTGAAAGGAGGGAATTAGTCACAGTCTTAGAAGATGGGAGAAAAAAAAAAAAAGAATAATGGCTTGAAGCTAAGATGTAAAATTAGGCTACACATTGAGGTGCATTTCTTGATGGAAAAGGGCAGAGGAGTGGAATGGAGAGCACAGGGTATGCCCATATACCATTTATTTCCCCATTACAGCACATCTAGATGGGCCTTAGCAGGGAATGAACTCCATCTCTGCTCTGGGAAGGGGTTCTAATAGGCATCACTGTTGATAGCCCCATTTTGCCTCTTGTAAATTAGCACTACAGATGAAATCTGGGCAAATAAGAGACTCTTCAGTTTGGCAAGAGAGAAAATTAAAGGAAAGTAATTCTGCTTGAAACTGAGCTGTAACAGACTTTTTTAAAGATTTTTTTTCTTTAGCGAAACAAAACCAAACCAATAAAAATCATTCTAGGTCAAATCAATTTAATTTGACCTGAAGCTAAATGTCAGATCTGGTTTACAGCAAGCTTTAAATATCAAAGTGAATTGCTGTGCATTGGGGTCCCTCATGGAAGCATGCGCAATATGGTGTATGCAGGGGGAATCTTCAGGGTGGCCTTCATTTCCCCACCCAGCTGCATCTGAAAGACTGCAGCTCCCTTCAGAGAAGCATCTAGTGTCTTCTTCCCAAGTCCAATGACTTCAGCATAGCACCCACACAATCAAAGTTCACAGGCAGTCCTAAATCACACGCAGACCCATCTTAGCTCCCAGCATTTTGAATTTAAGCCCATGTTATTATTCACCACATCATATAGTTACTATAGCAACATCCTATTGAGTATTATTAGAAATCACTGTCCCAGAATCCCATATATTAGAAAGAGTTGTACAGCAGTGATAAGAGTCATCTTTGCCTGCACAGCTTTCTATTCTCCACAGCTCCCAATAGCAGAGGATCCAGGCAGTGGATTAACCATGCCCTATCTTTCCCCAGTGCTATCAGTTGCAGCACTAAGCTGTGGAACAAAAAAAGCAAAGTGAACCCCACCTCCGGCTGTCCCAGCTTGTTCAAAGTAGTTGCTGTTTAAAGCTGCTTCTTCACTTAACATTTTCCAGAAGTGAATGACCAAAATATGTTCTAATTTAAATATAGGTATTTTTGTTAACCCAAGCTCACAAGGAAAAACTGAGCCCTTTTAATGGAATCATCATAGAACCACAGAGTGGTTTGGGTTGGTTAAAGAACATCTAGTTCCAAACCCCTTCCTCCAGACCAAGTTGCTCAAAGCCCCATCCAACCTGGCCTTAAACACTTCCAGGGATGGAACAGTCACAGTTTCTCTGGGCAACCTATGCCAGTGTCTCACAACCCTCACAGTAAAGAACTTCTTCCTAACATCTAATGTAAATCTACCCTCTTTCAGCTTAAAGCGATTACCCCTTGTCCTTGCAGTACTTGCTCTTATAAAAAGTCTCTCCCCTGTTTTCTTGTATGCCCCTTTATGTACTGGAAAGCTATAAGGCCTCTCTAGAGCCTTCTCTTTCATTTTCCTATCATTGTCCATAAGTATTTAGACTATGACCCTGCAGAGACTAAATTTTGCATAAGACCTTTCTGAATATTTCCTTTACTAAAAAGAACCATCAATATTTTGTTTTTCTGATGTTGAATGCCAGATCAGTGCTTATTCCTTAGCAAACATGAAATTAAGCTAGTGCAGGGCTCAGGATGAAGAGAGAGGACTGCATGGAGGAAGAACCAGGCTGCACCTTACTCCAAAACACAAGTCATTACATTCTTCCACTGAACACCTCTTCCTAGAGGAAAACTGGGTTTCAGCAGTTAAATACAACTGATTTATTAGGCAATGGCTTTCCATAAGTAATTAGGTATTTGGGGGAGTTTAAAATAGCATTTAATGTCTTCTTATCCAAATGCCACATGGCTCAGCTGCTACATTACTGCCCATGAGGCCAGCAGATGTCCACATCAACCAAAGTGTTGCAACACAAACAGTGTTTCTGAGGTCCATGCAGCTCCCAACCTGATCTGAAATAGCCCAAAGACAATAATCAGTGTTATCCTCCTTTAAAAACCTGAAACAGGAGCGATAAAGGAAGCTGAGGATGGGAGACTGCATGAAAAGTGTCTCCAACAGGCTATTTATAACTTACTGGCTCGACTTTTCACTTACCCTGAAGCCATTTAACACTATTTCACAGTGTGAAAGGGCCTTCATGTGGATAAACATTCAGGTCTGTCACTGTAAGGCACTCACAAACACATGGGAAGACTTCATTGTTAGTGTTTTCATCCACTTAGATACATCAGGCAAAGGCTTATGCGCTTCATACCAGCTTTTGACCAAGATGACAAATGTAAACAGCCATTCCAGTGAGATATTTCTGTCTGCACATGAAGGATGCAGTGAAACACTTCCCTTGGCTGCCATGCCTGTTCCCAAGCCAAAGGCTGTACTAGTTACCCAGGTCAGGTCCCCACTTCTGGAGACTGAGAGCCCCTATCTCCTGCCTGGATGTGCCTCAGGGTGTCTCCAGGTGGGTCTCACCCAATCTGCAGACCAAGGTCAGATTAGTCTTCAAGGGAATGAACACAAATGGCTTTTCCATTCTAACCACAGGTGGTCACCTTGATGCAACCCATTTCATCCCCCAGCCCAGTTGCTGCATCTTTCAGTTAGTTCACAAGTCAGCTTTTAGCCTCATACATGGGTTTTAGCCTACATGATGAAAAGGAAACAGCTGAGAAAGGAAGCGAAAAGGATGCAGAAATGGGAGAGAGAAGAGCTCATTGCTAAGAACAGGGAGAGGTATTGGGAGAGAGGAAAAAGACGGGGTGTGCAGGAGTGAAGTGGAAAACAGAAAGGGAAAAGGACAGTGATATGGAGAAAGAGAAGTAGGTAGAGCAGAGTGAGAATCAGAAGAAAGAGTGATGCAGAAGAATTATGGAGTCATCAGAGCAAAGGACAAGAGGTAGAAAAGAAAGAGACTAAAGTATGAAATGGGTGAGAAGAGAAGAAATTTTAGAAGTGCTAGGATTGACACACATACCTGTCTGCATGTACAGTCTGAACGTTACTACATTTGAGCTACACTTCCCTCATTCATTTTTATCCATCATACATTTCTGGGAAACTATTTTTAATCATGTACAAAAACATACTAGGAGCTTTTCTCGCCTCCATTTTGGAGGACAGGACAGGCACAAGGCAAATCTCTTTTTAGAATAAATTCAGAAAGACTATCAGAGCAAACCCAATGCCTATGAATAAATAACTGCTCCTACGGAGGAGGCTGTGGCAAGAAGCTATTCTCAGATGTGCACACAGCCCTGAAGAAGAAGATGCTTGGGAATGAATGAGGAGGTGGTGGCCACAAACCCTGCATAGCTTAGGCATTTTACCTGCCTTCCTGCAGGGAAGGAGCTTTTCCAGCCTGGAGCAGCAAAGGGCACAGGGAGCAACACATACACAAGGGCAAAGGAACACTGTCAACAGGTAAGCTGTTGTGCAGGTCCAGCTGCCTGGACAAAAGGCAGCTCCTTCTTGCACCCCATCCATACCATGCCCTCTGCACCAGTATGCTAGACACTAGCCTGTGACAGGTTCAGCAGCACCAGTTTGATACTATTTTTGTTCCACATCAGGCATTAGGATCTTGGGTGGAAGAGATCCTATGCTGGAGGGAGCAGGCAGATGCTTTGTTCTGTCCTGTTGTGCTGCCTTCCTCCTCAGCAGGGCCAGGATATTGCTAGCTAACAGGGCTGAAGCCGGGAATGGTGGAAAGGGGGGGGATTGTCTTAAGGCAGAAATGTGCTGATTTAAGGCTGAGCTTTGCCCCCAGTGTCATCTCTGTGATTCAATCAGTCAAAGAAGCTGCTGATAACAGCTGCACATTACAACTGCTCTGCTCCTTACCATAAGCTTCAGCTGAGGTCAATTTATCCAGTTACAGGAGGAGGAATACAGTTTTGTATAAGCTACTGATGTCTTCTTGGGTAGGAAAACAAGGACTGCAGGGATTGAGTCTGATGGAAGATCAGCACCAGTTTCCTCCCCTTAGGGTTGATTAAGGCTGACATGAATTAGCCCAGATGCAAGGCTGCTCTAACTCCACATTAGGAGAGTGACTGCGTGGAATAGTAGTGCATGGAGATGCACAAAGCCATTTCTATCCACCTGAGCCCCCAGCAACCCCTCTAGGGCACATGCAATTTGACCACACCATACAGTACGTTCAGCCTGAAAAGCACCTGTCCCCCACCCTGGTAGGTGGCTGAGGACAGACACAGGAGCTAAAACAAGGTCTGGCAGTACTCATGCAACCACCTCTCAATTATCTGTTTACCCACATATTTGTTCCTTTTGGCTGCTGTATTTTACTGATTACCTAAGTTACACAGCTTTATTCAACTGCAAGTGTATGAAGTAGGACATTGATACATTTGATAAGATGGTACTGAAGATGTTGTTTTCATGAGAGGTAAAAACAAAAGACTTGTCCATCTGCAATCCAACTTTACTCTGCCTCTTATAGCAGTTGGGCTGATGTGGATGCATCTTCCTGAGAGTCCAGACTAAAAATATAGGTAATGTGCATCAGAGTCTGAGTGCCTGCACACTTTATACTAATTTAATTTACATGAGACTTCCAAAACCTTTCACTGCTTAAAAACTGGTACATTTCCCAATTCTAGTCCATTCCCAAAGTCTCTGGGATTGGACCCCCAGAAGGCCTGACTGCAGCAGCAATGGCTTTAATGAAGTTAGCAGGTTGGGCTGTGTCCCATGGCCAGAGGAGTATGACAGAGATGCAGGGAGATGTCAGGAGGGTGAAGCTGGGTGAAATGCAGCACTGAACTCCAGGCAGAGCTGAGGCTCAGCAGCAGAGGCTCTGGAGATGCAGAAGTCCTGCTTGAGGGTTGTAGGCACAAATTTCTGATAAATTCAGTGATCATGCACACACAGGAAGTGGAGAATACAGAGCTGTTCAGACAAGAATCAGTCTCTTCCACGGTACTCTATCTCATGCAAAGCCATGCAGAGCACGGGCAATGCAGGAACAAAACACACAGAGGGTTTGAGATTCAGAAGAGGTCTCTGTTGCAGACTTTCAAACACAGTCTTGCCCTGATGTCACATCTAAAGAAGCTGGGTTTCAGATCTGAGGTTTGTTTCCAGCCTTGGAAATGGCTGAAGGTCCCTTCTGCTCATCAGCACTTCAGCCCTCAAAAATAAACCTATTTCACATTAGTACTTGGTAGGAGTCCAGAGTTACCCATGTTGCTGGAAGGGAATGGCAGTCTGTTCAAAGGGCATAATGAAAGTGGGGGTAAATGCCTCCCGGATGTGCAAGGGGGTAGGGCTTGCACACCACAAGGTGATACACTATGTATTCCTGTCCTCTCCAGCCCCACCATGACTTGCATCTCCATGACCTTGCTTCTTGACTGCACTTTCTGGGGTCATCAAATGAGACAAGACCATCCCATTTATCTCCAGCTGCAACACCTTTAAATCAGTGAGTCAGACTTTTGGAACCAAGCTGCTCAGTCACACAGGAGCCTGCTGCTTTCTGACAAATTTTAAGGACACTTTATGGGCAAAGGAAAGAGTTTTAAACAAAATTTAAAGCTATACATGACAAACATTGGGATCACTAAGTACAGCCACCCCCTTCCTCAAAAACAACACTGTCATGGGGCCCTTTTTAGGATGTCAACCTCTGTCTTAAAAACCAATTTGACTTTTGACTCCTTACACCTATTAGAAAACTGTTGCATGACATGACTGCTCTGATGCTTATGAGTCCTCTAGATTTCCAGCCTAAATTTTTTCATCACCAACCTACATCCATTAGTTCCTCTGTCAACATCAGCTTTTGCCCCTTGAAAATATTTATAGGAAGCAATCATTCCCTTGGAGCTCTCATTTTGCTATACTGAACAAATTACTATCTCTAGGCTCCTAGAGAAAGCTTTCCACTCCCTGACACTAAATCTCATGGAGAGTCTAGAATGCCTCATGCCACGCTCTAGGAAGTTTCTTCTATTTTCTGTCCTAAATTATTTTTTAGTACTATTTACTTTAAGCCACTCTTTAATGATGTTTCTGCACACAGAAATGCACTTTTAATGCAGCACAGACAGCTCACGCCATTATGTTGTTTGGCTAGGGTAGCATGAAAATAGTAGTTGGATATTTTCTGAAACATTATTCTTCCTGGTTCAACCACTGTAATTTCTCCTTTGGTATTATGAGAGGTAGAAAAATAGTAATAAATAAAAATAAGGTAAGTCAGAAATAATGCAGAAATTGGAAGCATACAGCACTGTCAGGGTCAACCAAGCAGTTACCAGTTTCCCTGGCAAGCATGGCCACACAGTAAATAACATAACAAAGAATTAAACCCAAACTACTTCAAAGCACATCCGTGTGTATGCCTGAATACTGTGCACACACACTTACATGCATATCCCTTCCTATCCCAAGCTGAGGTGATTAACTCTCAAGCCTCTAAATTATTGGAATCATATTTCTGGATGACCATCACTCTCAGTGCCCTGGCCCAATCCCTGCATCACCCTACCTGAAATGGAAAGCTCTGAGCAAGTCAGCATGCTCAGTGAATTTGAGCCAGATCATCGTGGCCCATCTGTTTGAGATTAAGACCACAACGGAGCAGAGCATTAATAAATGATCTGCAATTCTTACCCTCCTCCACTTGCAACACTAGGAAGGAGGGAGGTAGAATTCCCAGCGCCGAAATGCACTTTTCAGCATTATTTGGTTCAGCATTAAGCATACAAGAAAAAAGTTTAATGCAGAATCTGAGCACCATCTTATCTCTTGGGGCTATTGTTCCAGCATGAAAAATTATATATAGTTGAGTCTTTTTATTAGACTAATTCTTCAGCTGCTTAGACTGCTTTGCATATCCTTTCTAAATTAAGTTTTGGTTTCTATACCTGCAGCTATGGTTATCCTGCATATTTTCCTGTGTATTCCACTGTGAAAATCATGATTAAGTTCATTTGTCATAAAACAAACATGATGCCATGAATGATAAATAAGGAAAGTGTACTGCAGAGACTGGCTCAGCTTTCTCAGTGCTTGCAGGGTGGGCAGGGTTTCTGAGTTGCTCACGTCTGAGATTAGAAAGCTTTCTAATGAAGAAATCTGTCTGACAAATGATGTCACTTCTGGCAAAGCCACAAGCCTAATTTGGAGAGAAGGGCTCAGCAACCCCAGCATCACCTCCCCAGGCATGTGGAGGAGAAGCTGAGCAAGGAGGACGCAGTGCAGAGGCAGCAGTGGGGGCTGCCTGCCTGGCCCCTGTCCCTCAAATCAAGCTGCATGCACCCACACACCTTGCAGGGTTTAGAGGGGGACATTCACTCCAAGAGGACATCACCTTCACTGCATGCTTGGAGATACAGGCAGCCCATCCTCTGCTGCACTGCCATTGTAGTTACTTCCCCATTCCTGCTCCCTTCGACCCTACTTGTATCAGAGAGCAGAGGAGGTTCAGTATAACATTCACAGCCAGACTTTGCTAAATACATCTCAGAATAAGCCATCATATTGGACAGTATTTTACCAGCACCCGTGACAAGATCCCCAGCCCATACCCTGCTCCAAGCTAACAGCAGCTGGATGGGGTCTTCCACCTTCCCAATGCAGTACCGTAACCAGCAATCTGTGGGCTGTGTTTTTTGCCAGCTTTCATGTCCCACACTTCACAAGCTCCTGAAGGAGCCAGGCCCACCTCCAGGAGGGTCACTACAGCACCCTGATGAGACCCAGAGCACTAGCAATTGGAAATCAGCTCCCTGTCCCACTGTCCTCATCTTCTGGATGCCACCTATTTTATTATCACCCCTGAATTTCAGCACTTCAAACGATGTAATTGAAGCCCACTTTCCCCATCAAGATTATTTAACTAAGGACAGGTTAAATGCTAAGCTCAAGTCCAAGGAAGCCTTCAGTGTTTTGTGGAACCCCTGGATGGAAGATCAGGTAGATGTGGGCTGCAGTCCTCAGTCTGTGTTGGCCTGATCTTGCTTCTAACCTTCTTGCTGGAGTTTCTAGCTCTGCAAACTTGATCTGCATCAACTTGCTTACTTCCACAGAGCCCACAGGTTCTTCCTCAGACCTCTTAGTTGCACCTTTAATGTTAAACACAGGAGCAGGCAGAATGCAAGCTTTGCTAAGCCATCGCAAATACTCATGAGCCAAACTGAGGTCTTTATTCAGGTCTTTAATAAATAGTACTCTGGCTCTTCCTTCTCCAGTTTCCATCCCTGGCAGAGAACTTCCTTGCTTTCAGGTTATCTCAGACCTACAGCTATTTCTTCACCTAGTGGGCATCATTAAAACCTTTTTTTTTTTTCCATTTTCACTACCCTCTTGCTCCAGAGATCACCGAGCCCAATGACATAATGTTTTCCACTAACTCCAAGGTATCCATGGGGCTTTGTGTTCAACACCACCTCTGGCACTGACAAATCCCCTAAACAAAAGCCTGCAGGAACAGCCAGCTAAATGCAGACCTGCTAAATGCAGTAGCTGCAAGCACAGCAACTAAGCCATTAGGGTGCGAACACATGAGAACTGCCTCAGACCAGAGGCAGCTCTTCTTTCTCTACAGGTTTAAGGACCAAACTGAGGTAGGGATAGCCTGCAAAATTCAGAGCAAATTTGTGACCTCCCCTGTTGGTTGCAAAAGCACTGCCTCCATTCAACTGTAGGCTAATCCTTCTTTGTTTCCAGCCCTTTTGGACTTCTGTGTTCCAGTGTGGGTTCAAATTCAGCATTCCCCATTCCCCAAAATCCCTCTGACCTATTTTCTGCCTAAGCGTTTCAGCTTAAAAAGCTTCAGGTAGTGGCTGTTCAATATCTTCCCATTAACGTAGTATTTTTTCTTCCATCCATATTAAAAGCAAGATGCAAATATATCCTGGTTCCCTCTCCAAAGGCATCATCTCCTCTTTCTAGAGCCCATCAGACATGTACTTTCTTGCCTTTCTGACGCACTGATCAACAAGGTTGTCCACTCTAACATCAGAGCTAATTGATCTAATTATGTGTTGTCTGCTGTGCTCTGAGAAGCCATAAATAAAGAACTAGTCACAGTATCATCTCGGCTATACTGTCTTCCAAAGCAGCAGCCTCCATTGGGTCTCTGCTTGCAGTGCAGACAAGCTAGGGATATATTTTGTGCAGAGCTACCCAACCAGCAGATGCTATAGCACAAGTTAGCTGAGCATGGGCCATTCCCCACATACCTAAACTGCTCTCCACACCCAGCTTCACAATTGCAGTAAACTAAGCGCCCAGGTCTGGTCTGCTAGGAATTGTATTTTTACCTATAGTGATTTTTTTTTGGTAAGGATATCCTAGTTTTGCAAGTATTCACATGTTTGAAACCTAACCGAAAATTCAATTAAGCCATTCTAAATTGTTTCTACTTAGCTAAAGCTTTCAGTCAGGTCACCTCCATCTCCTATAGGAACAGAACATAGGATGAATTAATAAGTATTTTTAGGAATTATCCCAGAAATGGTACACAGACACATTCTAACTACAAGACCCTTTGGGACGATTTAAACGGTGCACAGGCAGACAGGAAGCTTGTGCTCAGTGCTGGGAATTTTCCCATAGACATTATTCAACAAGGAGAATTGCTGCTTGCGAGCAGAGGCACACTGCTCTTTTAATTCAGCCTCAGGAAGACCCACACTGAATCAATGCTGCATCTCTGCTAAGTGCAGGATGAGAGTTCCCCAGTCAGCCAATAATGGGGTTTGTTGGAACAAGTAAGTTAGAAAATGCATTTCTAGGTGTCATCAGGTCACCAGCAATGCCAGCAAGAAAAGTCAGTTAAAGAAGCTAACAGCCTGCTGTTTGGTGAAGGAAATACAGACAGTGATGCACTCCATCTGACTGCACAAAACCAGCTCAAGCACCGCACAATACAGGAAGCCACTGCCAGGCTTGTAGGAAGTAGCAGCTCTCCGAGGCAGTGCTGCAGGTTTGTATCCCTTTTTCATAAGCCACAGAGCAATCCAGGCATGGCAGAGTAGGGGCAATCTCCAACCTGCTTCCTTACCAATCAACCTGGTACTGCATTCACTGAACAGAGCATCACTGCTGGAGAGAGGATCCCTGCACAGGGCCAATCCAGGAAAGTTGTTACTCTCCCCATTTTACAGGGGGGAAATCATGAGATTGAAAATTTAAATGACATACCCAAAACCACACTGGGAGATAAGGAACTGAATGGCTATCTGAAGTCACTGGCCATCCCACAAAATAGGTGTCTTCCATATGTTCCTTCTCTCATGCACAAGCGACTGCACTCAGCAAGAAGACTCCTTACAGCCACAGAGCAAACATCTCTGGGGGTTTGCACACATCTGTTGCGGCAGGGTCATTCAGAACAGACCCAAGGTCTTCAAAACAGCAAGTTTTAAAATTTAAAAACCTTTTTCAGGGCATTGCTCTTGCATTTAGAAAAAGCAGCAGCAATGGAAAGGGGATTATTGAGCTTGGTGAAAGAGTCATTATATTCTCCCCAAAGGAGCGCTCCATCATCATAGTTTAAAAGTGTAGGTAAATGGGTTCATGCAGACATCCAAGGCAAGCTCCTCACTGTAGCACAAAGTCTGTAAGCATCCTGAAGCAGAGGGGAGGAATAGGCATCTCTTGCTGAAACTGCTGGAAAATAACAAGGAAAAGTTGAACCGAAAGTGCCCTTAAATTAGGGAGTGCCACTTGCCCCCAAAGCCATTGCTCATCAGCATAAATACAGCTACCAGCAATACTGGTGGAAAGTGTCATGTGAAACACCCTGCACAGAAAGGGTGGCGGTTTCCCAGGATGCATTTCCTTGCAGATCAAAAAATAAAATAAACCCACCACCAGACTACCTGTTGTGTTGCTCATTGCTTTAGCTAAACCGTACCCTAGAAAGGTTCAACTTTTATGTCAATGGAACAGCTACCATGTCCAACATGGAAGGGTCTGACACAAAGTACACAGGAAAACAAGCAGGACTCCATAACCAGTCAGACTATGCACTTGGAAGCAGAGACATAGGTTCCACTGCCTGCTACAGAAACACTTTATACATCTTTAATAGTTTATAAATAAATAAGCATATGAACAGGGACTGAAATTTAGGTCTTTTGCCTTTGAGACCTGCTTGAAGCATTAGCACTTTTCATCAATTTGGCCACATGCAGACTCCTGCACTTGATCCACTAGGGTGCAGGTTGTACTCAGCTCTCCTGAACAAGGGTAAGGCACTGATGTCCCAGACAAGGGGAGACTCACATCCCTTTTTCTCACCCCAAATAATCTGCTTTATCAACTATTTGGTTTCCTAAGCACTGTGCAGGTGGTCTGAGTCCAAAAGTCGACCTGCAGCTTCCAGCCAGCAAGTTCATCACTACCAGACCACTGTTGCACTGACCCAGTTGGAGATGCAAGCGACCCCAAAAGGAAGAGATGTTTAAAGAACAGAAGGGTGGAACCACAGCTCTGTTCCCAAATGGCTTTCCTCCCCATCACAGTTTTATTAAGATCTTGCTTCTCCAACTTTAAGGACAGGGCAATGCATTAAGTGCTTTGACTAGCCCGATGCCAAGAGCAAATTAACCACGTATATTAATAATACACATAATTCTTTCTGAAGATAAGGGCATTTTATGATGCATGAAATAGTAAGCTAAAAATGACTGATTTTTAAATCAATACAAAATTCACTCCCCAGTATTACTGCATAAACTGTAACTTCTATGCTGCGTCTTAAATATCAGAAGAAAGTGGATGGTAAACTCTGACTGAGAAGGCTCTCCTCTCTTCAGTCTCAGAGGTGAGCTTCTGGTTTGCAAGTGGTTTTGGACCTCCCTGGATGAAAAAAAACACAAACAACCCCCCCCCCCCCCAAAGAAGCAATTACTGAACATTGGGAAAGACCACTCAAAGCACCAAGTGTCATCTGGTCATACATGAACAGTACATGCTGGGCAGGCACAGGGGTGTTACTTTCTTTATCTCACAACCAGCTTGATGCAGCATGGGACAATGCCAATACAGATTATGGCTGCCTCCCCACCAAATCACTTTGCCTGGTCCAAATCTGCACATAGCACTCCTCTCTAGCCTCTATCCTCTATACACACCAGGAGAAGCTCACTAAAACATGTATGATCCGTTGCCCCTATTTCCAGTGCACTGACTTAAATCTAGGAAGACAGGTTTGTCGATCAGGCAGAGGAACAGTTGGTGCCACCAAATATTTAGGTAAACTAGAAGCAATGGAAAGGGGGCCATATTTGACCTTCAGACCCAATACTGGAGCAGCAAACTCACACTGCAATTTCTCGCAATCAGGAATGACCCACTGACCATCCAGCTCTTATCAAGCAAAGAGCTGTTCAAGTAAAAGAGAAGCACTTCAGAGAAAACCACCCTAACCAATGGAACAGCTTATGCTTAGGTCTACCAAGTAGCTGCAAGTCTTTGAGCTAAAGGGTCCCATTTTGTTTTCTGTTTCACCTGGGCCACAGCACAGCCCTGGAAAGAAAAAAAAAAAACAAACCAAAACAACTCACAACCAAACACAAAAACCCCACAAAGATTCCTCTTGATGCATCTCTGGCCATAAAGTTTTTGTTTGGAATTTTGGGGGCTTTTTGTTTGGGGTTTTTGATCTTCTTGTGGTTCAGTTTGGGTTGGTTTTGGTTTTTGTTTTTTTTGTGGGGCTGTTTTTTTTGTTTTTGTTTTTTATTTATTTGTTTGCTTGGTTTAGGTTTTGGTTTGTTTGTTTTTTTTTTAACCTTTTCTGGTTACATCTGTAAACACAAGCACCATGCCATACAACAGAACAGCATTTGTGAAGCACATCACCTAAGACTGTGCCCAGAGTGGTGGAAGGAGAGTAACTAGGAGCATTCTGAGGGTTAGGGTTAGCCCATCCAAAAACCTCCACACATGAAGAAACACAGCTAGGCAATAAGGAGGATAATGATCCAGTGTTTGAGCTGAACATCCTTGGGCTAAGAGCCCTTCATGGTCATGAGCACAAGATGTGCAACATTAAGAAAGGCATCTGTAAACATTCCTGCTCCCAAATCTTTGCTTCGACCTAGCTGAAATTCATCCTCATGCTTTTCTGTTTCTTGTCTGGCTCTTTCAGTTCTCTATAAAATGCACATAACTCTCAGCTACTTTAATCTGGACAGTCACTGAAAATAAGAGGTTCACATCCGTAAAGGACTGGGTCCTGCAAATGCTTTGTTTCTAAGAGCAGGACTGAGTTGGTCTGCATGCGTTCTTACTTATAGTAACCTTTATGGGTGCATACCTGAATATGGGTGTGCAACACCACCATTAAACAACTCCCTTTAGTTACACTAATCAGGAGGACTTGAGCAGTTCCATTTCTAAGTATGAATTCCCTCAGGCTCTTATAATATGATGTTAATGTGACTATACTACAGGTATTCATCACCTACTGCAACAAACTGGGAGCTCACTTCAGTCTTCCCTTTGCACAACATTGTGAAAAATGAAACCATGCAGATGCAATTTGGATTGAAAGAACAATATTTGCTACCCACAAGCATAAGCACCTGGCAATATACAAACATCACTGTTCTGTTGGGCTTTGCTGACTTCTGCAGAAAGGCAGAGTCATCAGAGTACCTAAACCATCTAGAGGGGTAAATCCCAATTCCTTTTCACTGGTTTGCATTAAGCAAACAGATTTTTTCTTATCATTATTAAATCTAAGCAGAACTAACACAAAAGAAAATTATAGTCTTCTTAATGTAATACAAATACTGGAAACACAATAATTTGCTTGCCATGTGCACTTCATTCTCCATTGTCTACAAGTGGGTCTTATTTAATTCAGTTAAACCAAAATGCCAACTTTTAAAATACAGAAGTCAGATAAGAGGAGTACTACCATTAAAAGCATCATATTCTGAGTTATAAACATATATAAGATCTTACAGTTACAGGCTGCCTAGAAATATTCAGTGTTTCCTCTTTAAATGTGAAACCATTGCTCCTTCTAGTCATGTCCCCAGCTGGTAGCAGGCAACAGTATAGAGTCTTAAAATAGATATGGATGTAGGACACACTCTATTTCCCAAGGCAAACTATGGGCAAAATACCATGGCTGCTATTAAAAAAAAAATACATACACAGTAAGCTGACAGAAAAGAAACAGATGAGATGGAACAGCGGTGATTTAGTGCAACTACTGCCCAGCTTCTGTATCAGCCAACAGAATAGCACCAGCACACGGACAGACTCACACACTTTCCCAGTACGCAGAGATGAAGCCACACCACACAACCCCCAAGAAAAAGCCTCATCCTACTCCTCCACATAAATCTTTAGCTCTGGGCTCTTTGCAAGCTCAGAGGCAGCTGAGGGAAGCACTCCCATTTGAGTGCTAATTAGATAAAGCTGAGCTAATTAGTAAAAGCTGGTGTTCAAGTCAAAGGGGAGCCCAGAGGGTTGTGGAAGTTTTGGCATATGTGTGAATAGATGAGCATTGCTGTCTGCTGAAGTTATGTCCTTTATATGTATGTTTATATAACTTCCATTAGCCCACTGGAGCAGTTACTTCTGCTGTAAGATCAGAGGCAGAAGTGGGCAGGATGTGGGATCAAAGAATTCCCTGCGGCTATGGCTTCTGCCTATATACCTGCACAGACACAGGTACCAGTCCATGCACCCAGCGGAGCTGCTGGGTCTCCACACAGCTGTAGAGATGTGGGCAGCTCTGCAAAAACCAAGCAGGAAGCTGAGCTGGAGACACCCTTGCTGCTGTAGAGGGAGAACAAGAGAGTCATGTCCACACAAAGGCTCCACACACCTCCGCTTGCAGCATTGGGAATCCAAACTACAGCCTGTGTTTTCTGCTTATAAAACTGCACAGGAAAACCTTGGTGCTGAAATCTGCCATCAAGCAGATAGGTGTGCCACCTGTTTCATGGGCACAGCACAGACATACCAAATGATGTGGTTAGAAGATGGATGTCTGGGAAAATAATCAAGCAGAGCATCTTTCATTCCAGTGAAATAAATCACATGCACGATGCAGCATGCTCTGTGAGTTGCATCTTACCAGAAAAAAAAACACCCACCCACCCACCAAGAGACTATATCTAAGCTACTGAAATCCAAGGACAGGTCTTTCGGTGAAGCACCATGTGGAAGCCCCCAGCAGAAATGCCTGGCAAACCCCACAGGTTGGACAGCAGTTGTACATGTCCTTATGCATATATTGAGGTTGTTTTACTCAAGTATTACACTGTCAGTCTGCATTAATGCCAGAATGCTAATATCTAGGGAAGCCAATCTGACTAAATACCATGCGGCTCTAATGAGCAATTTTTCTGTATTCACCAGCAGTAAGGCTCTGTTGTGGAAATGTAGTTCTCCATAATTAGCACCCACTCATCACACTGCTGTGAGCTGGTGTCTGAAAGCAAAAATAAGAAGGGAAGCTAGTAAAGTTGGAAGTGCTCCTCCAGTGATATCTGCATTAGGGATAAAGATGCACTACAGCCCTTTTTAGCACAGACAGAGGAGAGGGGTAGAGAAAGAAGTGAAAATATCTTCCAAAATGTAAGGAACCCTAGTCGTGGTCACTGAATAAAGGTACAGAAAATGAAAGCCAAAAATTATGTAATGGATTTTTCCAATTTTTAAAAGACCATGTTTTGAGGCTTTTTAGAACAGTAGCTACAACAGATCAGAGCACATTTGTGGACCAGTAAGCAAATATTCAAAAGTTTAGGCATCTTTTCCCTCAAATTCCTGACTAATTAACTGCTAAAAAGCTCAGGCTGAGGAAAATTACTATGTAACCAAATGTGGTAATCCTCAATGCAATTTAAGAAAGGGGAAAAGTGGATCTAGGATGCTTTTTTAGTTTCCAAATTTTAACTTTGAAACCTCCATGCTCTGTAACTGTTGGGGGGATATAGCGGGTTTTGTAGTCAGTTATTTCAGACATTAAAGCAGCTGCTCCTCCTAGTAAGTGCAGAAAGCAGCATGGCTTTGCATGGCTTTGGACCACTCCAGAGCCCTGTCCATGCTACAGAGCCCAGGTCCTTCCTGTGGGGACCAGAGTCTGCCTTCCAAATGCAGCATGAGTGGGAGTGTTGATGTTCTGGTGCAGCGAAATGTGATGCAGGGAAATGGGGTGAAATTCTCTGCATGGGCCAGTTCAGAGAAAGCTTAAGGTCATGGATGGAGCCCTAACTTTGGCATTTCAAATGCTTTTAAGATATGAAGATGTCAATCTATGCTGAGTATGTCACTAAGGTACAGTGTGCAATAATGTGGGGTGTGTAACAGAGGGCCATTCACTGCAGATTAACTCACACTGCTTTGGCTCAGCAGGGGATGACAGGAGTTGGTAAAGGGGATCAGTGTACCTGCTAAAGTATTTAGCTGTCAGCAGCTCCATCCACAAGGAGCACACTGAAAACATCAGATCCCCATTTTTGGTAGTTCTGGCTTGTCCTGTTATAAATCTTCACACAGAGCCACACTACCTCAACAGCATCCCATCTGCAAACTAACGGATCAGATGTGAATCTCTGCCCAGCTCCAAGCACACATTTTGATAAGGTGTAAGCTTAGGCAAACCAAGTGTACCAGCTGACAGCTGATACAGCAGGATATGCTAAATCCAGTCCCCATTTAGCCCCAGACCTTTCACATGTATGAGAACAGCTGAGTCACGGCCTGTGCAGGGTGGAAAACACTGGCCTTCCATAGTGACAATATATATTTTCCAAATAAAAACTCGACTGCATTACAAGTCAGTCTACCTCCACTTGAAAAAGGCTGAGTACTGGACACCATAGTCCTCCCAGTCTCCTCCTACAAGAATTCCTCTCAAGCAGATCAAGGTTATAAAGTAGACAAAAGGGTGAAAGATCATAAAAATATCAAATCACCTTCTTGTTTCCCCTCTCCACCCACCTCTAAAAAAAAGACAGCAAAATACCAAGCTCAAATAGCTATTTCCCTCCTATAAGAAGTTATAGAGAGAGGGAGAGAGGAAGCGAAGGGTCCAAGTCAGGCAGGAGACTTGCTGGTGGCATGGCCAACCCCATGGCTGGTGCTGAGACATGTGGGGAGCACAGAACCAAGACAAACAGGGCAGGAGAGGTGAGACATGCCCCTCTGATACTGCTGCAATCACAGAGTGCACAGGGCATAGTAGGGTATATCACAGGGCATCTCCATTCACATGGTAGGTTATTAAAAAGCCTTTCCCATGCAAAAACTGGATCATGCATAACCCTAATGTCTCCAGAGAGCTTTCACTGGAAGTTTACATGTGGAAACATATTTTCCTCTGTCCTTTTTCTGCAGTTGTCTCATGTGTGAAACCAACATCCTTGAGTGCCTCTACTGTGTAACTGCCTTTTGGCCTGATCTTCTTACTCATGTCTCTCATTTAGCAGGCATTGTGTCAGTATTTATAACTCTGTTCAAGCATACATCAGACTACACACAACGCCGCCACTCAGCTAGCTTTCTTTATAATGTTGTTGGGTTTGTTATTTTGTTAGACCTTCCACTGTTTTCTGATAACTCCAGATCTCTGTGAAGACACACACCAGTGGGGCTAAAGGAGACAGTTCCCACACATCTCTCCTAGAAGGATTAGGAAAAGCCTACTGATTGGTAAAACCTCTTTCCTCTCCTTTACTGTAGCAAAACAGGGGAAAGAGAGGCTGCTTTTGAGTCTGCTCCCAGCAGCCATCAGAGCCTACCTGTGGTTCTGATCTGAGAAACCATGTGTAAAGAAGAAAAAAAAAATTTTTTTTCCCAGGACTGCAATGGAAATTCTCATTTATAAGGATCCCTCTCTGCCTTAGCTGAGCTTGAGGAGCTGGTCCTTTATCCTGGTCAGCAGGAACTTAGTGCCCTGAAGACACAAACGCTTGTTCTGAATGAGTGCGATGCTGGAGATGGACCCCTGGCAAACAGAAGCAGACATAAGGAAGCATTTTTCACTGCCAGTATTAGTTGGGCCATTAAAAGTTGTTATCTCTGTTTATCAGTAGGCCTTGTGGATCCTCAGGCCATCACAATTACAACACTGTTATGACTTTGGCAAACAGCTCTGACTGACAAGTTTGAGGTGTTAGTAATGACATAAATATTGGGCTGAAGGGGAAGGAAGAGTAAAAGCATCAACTAATCCATGCACCCTTTTCCATATCTCACTGAACTTGTGGTAAAACATCACAGGATAATATTCTCATTGTTGCATTCTCTGGGAGCTCCACCAGTCTTCAGCATGATCAGAATTCACTCATCACTTCTTTCACAAAAAGAGGAATTTGGCCTCTTCCTTCATCCAGATTGTTCCTTCCTTTGCAGCATAGACCTGCCTGGGGGGACCCAATGGAATCAGGAGAATGAAAATAAAACCTGTTTTTTTTTTGGAAAAGAAATATCTTTCACTCCTTGTTACTGTCCGCACACCAAAATGCAGTGTCTGTGATGAGAACCAAGTGTTACATGCAAAAGCAAAGAAGATCCAGTGTATGCAGCAGTAGGCACAAAAATCTCAAATACACCATCCTGAGAGAAAGACATCTGGATCCTCTTAGGAGAGAGAGGCATGAGCAGTGTTTACTGCAAAGCAATAGTGGCGCTTGCAAATGCAAATGTGTGTGTGAATCTGAAAAAGCAACAGACTGCAGGAGCAACACCAGTGCGTGGGATGCGACACAGCATTAGCTATATCTGCTTGGGTTTTTTTTAAGGCTAGGGAAACAAAAAGCGAGTTAGTAATGCCAAGGGAATCTAGCAGCTAAACCTTGTCACTGTAAGGATTGATTCTGGGTTGGATGTTTAAAAGAAAGAAAGAAAGAAACAAATTACGCAACTAATTCATTTATCCTTCTACTTGAAGTCAATGTGTGTCATTCCCATGAAGCATGGCTAATGTCCTTTCACTCCTGTGTTGAGGGGTGGATGAAACTCACCTCCAATGGTCTATACTTAACAGACCATTACAACAATATACTTTTTAAAAAAGTCAGTCTTAAAAGCCTTGCCTGTATCCTAAAAAGCAACTTGGGAATTTCAAGAGCCCCTCAAAGGCTCTTTTGCGCTCACTAAAAGGAGAGATGGAGCAGTAGCAACTGTTGTTCCTGATCTGGACGTGGAGATACAACTGCTCCCCACTGATGCTTGACCACCATGGGTTGCAGGTGGGTTTATTGTCTCATGCAGAGCCAAGAGGACATAAGAGCTTCATCTGTCTCCACACAACACTCTTCTTAGGATACATAAGTGTAGGGTGCTCAAAATAGGTTAAAAATAGGTTTTTTTTGTAAAACGGACAAGCCCGACTTCCAAGCCATAGCTTCCAAAGAGAAACCCTTTTAAAAAGGTAATCTGCCACTCTGGTGCACATGTGGTACAATTGTACTAAGTCTATAAAGGTACAAGTACACAATCCATCAACGGTAGTACACATACTATCATTACTGATTATTTGAATTTCAATAAACCTTAAGAGTCCCAATAGGGAGTCATACACCTATAGGCTGAAAGCTGAGCAAAGAAGATAGTCATGCCGCAAACTGCTACAGTCTGAAAAGACAGAGGCAGAAAGTGAAGGAGTAATGGGGAACACAAAGAAGCCATGTCAGTTGTAAATGGACCATTTACTAATTTGGGTACATACACCTCAGAGGAAGAATCTTTCCTACTACATGTCTGTAACGTACCAATTTCAATAGTGCCTTTACCTTGACTGATGTTGTAAGCTAGATATCATAATAATGACAGATATTTTCTGAATGCATTCACCTGAGATCCATGCTTTTCTGCTGGCTGGACATAATAATCAAGTACTACCTTGCTTTAAACATGTTGGCAAAAAATTTGCTTAAGTGGAAACCGTATCACCAGAGTCAGACAAAAGGGCTGATTGCTTTTAACCAGCCACTGAACAGCCACATCTTTCACAGCCATCCTCCCACTGTTTTCAATAGGACCTGTGAAAGGCTTGAACTTTCAAAAAGTTGGAAATTTCATTTTTCCTAAATGGCATATGTACATTTTTAACCTGGATCTCCTTTACTATCTGTCCTGGGTTCAGCAGTAGCAGTCCTTTTTCCCCTTCTTGGTAGCTGGTGCAGTGCAGTGTTTTGACTTTCGGCCTGGGAACAGAGCTGATAACAATGATGTTTTGGTTTGGCCAAGGACTTTGTGAGCCTCATGCTCTGCCAGGGAGGAGGGGAAGCCGGGAGGAAGCAGAGACAGGACACCTGACCCAAACTGACCAAAGAGGTATTCCATACCACAGCACGTCATGCCCAGGATGTAACTGGGAGTTAGCCGGAAGGGCTGGTGCATGGCAGGGTTGGAGGAGGTATCGGTCGTTGCTTGGTTGAGCTGGGTGGACGAGTTATCGGTCGGCTGGTGCTGAGGTGTTGTATTCTCTTCCCTTGTTATTTCCTTTAACATTATTATTATTGGTGGTAGCAGTAGTGATTTGCGTTATACCTTAGTTACTAAACTGTTCTTATCTCAACCCGTGGGAGTTGCATTCTTTTCGATTCTCCTCTCCGTCCCTCCGGGAGCAGGGGGAGGGAAAGAAGGGGGGAGGGAGTGAGTGAACGAGTTACCTGACTGGGTTTAAACCACGACACTATCATATTGTTAGTTCTGAGTAAATTATCCAGAAAACTGGGCCTTTTAATTGTCCCTCAGTTCTGCTTTCTAGAAATATGTTCATTATTTGCATGTTGTCACTGAACACTTAATACTCTCTCTCCCACGGAGCTGTGTCAGTTTGGAATACCTACACTACTCATTAGCCACTGTGGAACTAAGCAATTAACTCACATTATGTCGTCTCCTTCAGCTGATGACAAGAACAACCAGCAACAGATTGTGAATAACAAATATCAATCTTATCAAGGAATAAATAGTCCTGTGCAAATGAAGAGAAGCATCACTTTCATACTGGTGCACTGGAGTCTATGAGATCCACCTAGCACTTGACTTAAGCAAGCACCTGTGAATGCTGCTTATGCATAGGAGGGGTGTGCAGTTTTGAGCACCCTACTTAATTTCTCCATCTGTTTATTCAGTTGGCCCTGATACTTCCACACCCACTATTGGAAGAGGCACAATGTGTGAATTGCAATCCATATGAAAATGTCAAAGAACCATTCAAGATAGGGGGAGTTGATTATTTCAAATGTACTAAACACTACACAGAAATGAAAAGCCTTCTGCTGTTTCCTATCCCTTTCAAATATGGACATGCACAGAAACACACAATTACTTCCAATATAATTACTTGCAGCATGAATTTGACCTTGCCATAGCACCACAAATGAAATCTTTAAGCATGAGTTCTGCAGGATATCAGATTAAATGATATAATGTTTTCTTCTTATTTAAATCCATGATGGACCATTTCCCTCCACCAGTAATCCTCCATCCATAAAATGCAATGGATCTGTAGCTTTGCTTTTGTTTGGTTGTTTGGTGGGGCTTTTTTATCTCTTCACGTTAAGCTGCTGGAGAAGGCCACCTGCTTATTTTGCCTGCACCTCAACTCTGCTGTATCCCAGGTGCCCACAATCATACATGGCAATTCCTGATGTAATTTCAGCCATCCTGGATACCTTTATCAACCAGGAAGATAACTATGAGTTTGATTTGTGTAACCTCCGAAGCCACAGAGCAATGCATTAACGCATTAGGGTGTCTCTGTAGGAGACTCGCCACAGCATACTGCTATTGCCTTTTCAATAATAGATGGGTTCAAATCTATTCACTTGGTTCTTAAGAAGGAGCATTTTTTTTATTTTGATATTTTACTTTATCATGATGTCAACAGCCATCAAGACTATAGGCTTTAGCATGTCATTATCCATCTGTAACACAGCATAGAGCATCTGATCTGCAGCAGATTATTCCTGCTTACAGTGCCAGTTCCAACCCAAAAGCCCCAGATAAACTGTGTCCCTGTGGACATCACCTTTGTATCTTGCTGTTCTGTGCTCCTGGCTTAGTCCCACGCTTCCAGCAGATGTGGTAGTGAAAGAACAGTGACAGGAGTGTACCTAGAAGGACCCCTAAAAGTGCACTGGAAACTGGGGATTGCTGATGACATGTGTGACTCACACAGCTCATGTCTGCAGAGCCATATGATAAAGATGAATCAAAAGTCTCAGGCATCAAATGCCTGTTTTTAATTTTCACTTTGAGCAGTAAGGGAAGTTACAGATGTTTATGGCTTACAGGATTTGCCCATATTCCTTTGACCCCACAAGAGGGACAGGCCACTACTGCGCTTGATGCTGAGGGCAGAATTTGGATACCACATTGCAGGAAGATGGACTGAAGACACTGTTTTGATTCCAACATATGTGTGCACAGTGTATCTAGCAAAGGAGACAGCTGCTCTGGGCAGGACAGCCAGGCATGTTTTGATGACAAAAGAAAGGAAAATTCCACCCAGATATCCTATTAAAATTTCCTTCACAGGTTTAATATGGTCACATATCCCACTTCAGACTTACATCTAATCTCAGAGCAGCCCTGTTTAAGAGGTCTCATACAGTTTGAATGAAATAAGTTATTCATCTCATGTGTGCAGTCAGCACCATAGCCATGTTGTATTGTTCCTTGGCCAACTGACACTGCACTCCATGGGCAGTGGCACTAGAGAAAGGATCTCTTTTGGGTTTTCCTACTTGCTTTGGTTTTTAAGCCTTAGCCAGTTGGTCTTTTTAAGCACCAACAGCAGGTGCTTATCAGAATACACACTGAGTAAGCACATCTGATATTTATAAATATCCAGGGGTAAAGGCATATAAACTGTTGGGATGCTAGGCCTGTATGAGAGTATCAAATCCTCTAGTTCTCTTCAAACAAAAATTTCAGGTGGGAAAGGAGGCTCAGATCAATATACAGATGAGCTCTGCCCTCTGTGCAAGCCCTGCTCTGGGCAGACTCAGTCCCCAGGGATCTTGGCTAATTCTGCCCTAATTACTGAAAGCTGAATAGTGTCTGGAGTCAGGCAGAAAGGATGGCTGCAGGGATTCAGCTGGATTGCTCTGTCCTACATGGCAAAGGGCTCCTGGGAATAAGAAATACTGGTTTCTATTCCTGGGTTTAGAAAGCAGAATAGCCTCTCAGTGATGAACAGCACAACCTACAGCAGGAATGGGCAGATGTCGCCTACTCACTTCACTGGCCAGCTCACATGCAATTTTATTCCTTATTGGTTTTCAAACAAGGTACTTTGTTGGAAGGGCAACTTAAGCCAGGATTTTCTCATTCCTCCTTGGGCATAAATCTTATGCTTAAAATAATGAGTTCATCTTTAAAAGAGCTACAGTAGGAGGCTTTAAAATGACTCAATACTGTATTCTGAAAAGAACTCGTGGATAGCTTGTGCCTCAGAGCTATTTATATGCTACCTGCCTAGGAAATTCACTGATTAACAAACTAGCAAGAAAATACTATTCAAGAGAGAGTTTCTTAGGATCTGGAGTCAAAAAAATCCACATAATTACATGAGGGTTGTGGTTCAAAGGGCTCTGCTCACTGGAGAGAAACTCTCCAATGTAATTTCTCCACGTGCTGCTGACAAGGGGCTCTTTCCTCTGCCAGAGAAAGTCACTATCAAGCAGGCTTGGAATCCAATGCATCCTAAAAAATTATTATTGCAGCAACATTATCTATAGTGGTGGTACCAAGAGCCTCAGCCTGGGCTCCTAAATAACAGTTCAGTCCCTGCCTGATGAGTGAAGAAAGGGACATCCACATTTGGCATGGGGCACAGATTAATTTCCTGCTGATTCCGACACAGAAAGCATCCTGGGAATGAGCATTAGCATGTAGCTGAGGTTTCAGTGCAGCACAGTAAAGGGGAAGAATGAGAGGCACATTGCATTGGTGAAAGAAGATTTTTTGGGGACATCCACTGGGAGAAGGGCTCCCCACACTTCCCACTACATTACAGGGAAGTTCTTGGATATTTCTTCCTTCTCTTCCTTCTTCTCCTCTTCCACCTCCTCCTCATCCCTGCAGGGCACAGGCAGTAGTAATCTAGGTTCCCAAGGGACACCTCCGTCCTGAGCGGAGCCTGGGCCACTGAAGATTATGGCTTGGAGGCAAAGGTCTCAGGTTTTGTCATCATTATCATACTTCCCTCTTTCTCAGGTATTTCTTCTGCTTTAGGAAAGGGCTGTCACTCTTCAAAGTGGATCCTTCCTTCCTTGGTGGTTAAAAAGGCTCATTGCAGTTTCAGCAAACACTTTAATCTTTTTGCCCCCTCAGGTTTTACCAAGCTCCATCGCTGCTAACCCGTGTGTTCCCAAACCAGTGCTTATTTGTGTGTGAGCTCTCTGCAGCCTACTTAATATGCACAGGGCTGTGGAAATGATGCTTCATAACCTCTCTTTAGGCAGCCACAGAGCAATCTGGAGGGACCAGGCTGGAGGACTAAGGGGCACACATCCACCTAACAAAGAGTAAAACCTATGCCATTTATCAAATCAGATGCATAAATCTTGCATGGGTTGCAGACATGGAGGTCATCCCTGTGTCTCACTGTGGCAGGCAAGCATGCTAGGCTGATCTCTCCTGACAAGTAAATGGAATCTTCACTTCTTCCCACTATTGCCCATGCAGGATGCTCTCCTGACAGGACAAAGTGCTCTGTGTGGCACATACAGGCCAAAACACTGTGCTTGTGCCTGCCACTTGAGGAAATCTTCTATCCTCTCAGACCCAGGCTAGGGTGGTGGGGGTAGGTTTGACCCACTGAGCTTTCACTCCCAGTCCCCCAGGAGAGCAGTTGAGACTGTTTGCCACTAAGGAGGTGAACAAAGTGCCTGCTTAGAAAAGCTGTTAGTTAAACACTTCAGTCACCTATGGAAACCTCCAGCTCACACAGGGTCAGCAGATGGGGTCTGGCACGTGCAGTGAGGTGGATGGAGGATGAAAGCGGTGCTGGGACCATAAAGCTTGGCTCTGCTGCACAGCCTCCTGAACTGTAATGCAACTCCGACCACAAGAATGGCAGTCAAAAGGCACAACGAGGGCAAAACTGCCACAAGACTTATTTCAACTGTTCTCTTTTATATTACAGCTATTCTGCTTCTTGCAAGTTTCAGAGGCTCTCACAGAACTGCTGCTGGAAAATGTACTTTATCAATTGAAAAGAGTGAAAAAACCTTCTCCCTTTGTTTCATGATCAGCTGTTTTGATTTTGTGTTTGATGAAGTCCTTGTCTCATATAATTCCCCCCCTTTCCCAGCAAACTCTACAATGGGCACATTTTCAAGTCAGCAGGATAATAACCCCACAGGGACAAGCCCCATCCTATCTACACCCCTTTACACTGAATGGCAGGAAAACAGCCCAGAAGACAATAAAAACCAGCTGATCTAGAATTCTGTCCCTTTAAAAAGGTATTTAAAAATTTCTTTAGGAACAGCTTCCCATTAACCTTAACAAGAGCAGTGCACAGGCGATAAATGTTAGTGGCCAACACTGCAGGCTCATCTACACAAGCAGACACCTATGCTTGTGTCTGGGCTCTATGAGAGGACTGGATCCATTTGCACAGACAGCAGTAGTCCTGGGCCATGTTATTCCTTCTTGCAAGATTTTCATGATTGACACCATACAGGGTTCTTGAGCATGGCCAAGGGCCAGCCATACCTCAGCATCTCAGCATTTTTGTCCTTTAAAAGGTGAACTGCAAACCAAATGCTTTGAATCCAGAGGACTGCAAAATGAGCAGCATCCCACCAGTGTTTCCCTGTTTTCCTTAAGATACTGGGCTATTTATAAAGAAAGACACAAAACAGAAGTCTTTCTATAGCGTTTCTATAAGCTGCTATAACCCTTTGGCTCCAGAGCAGATCAGGGCAATAAGGGCTGAACCCCAGCAGACCTTTGAGGTCTGGTTGTTGCAGTATCCTACTTGTGCTTTTCCCCAAAAGACAGATGGAAAAGAGAGGAGGGAGGCATCTCAGACATGTTGTGGTGGTGTCAGAAGGGGCTGGCTGTGACAGGCTGGTGGAGAAGAGGACTATCTGACACTGGGGCTTCAGCAGCCAGCAGGAAGGTGTGGATGGGGACCCTGTGAATCGTTTCCTATGCAGGGAGTTACAAGAGCATATGAAGAGATGTCCAGGTGATGCTCAGGGGGGAAAAGGAGAGAAAAATGAGCCTGATGAAGTGACAATCCCCTGCAGAAGCAGAATTGCAAGTTTGCTTGCAAGTATGACAAGCTTGGATGATAGGAATGACCTGCAAATATCACAACTGCTTGGAAATGGCCTGGATACAAACCCACCTATTAACTCCTACAGTAGCACAGCATGGTTCCAGGGGCTTTACTTTCTTAGTCAGAACATAAACAAAGAACATCCTGACTTCAAGCATAGATTTTAAAAGAGATAGTGAGGACTCTCCTAAAATGCACCCAGCTAATTTTACAGTAGGGGGAAATGTATTCCTGTTCCCAGCTGGTGAAGAGCTCAGCCAAAGCAGTTGATGGCCTTCAGATTTTATCCGTGCTGGAATAATCCCAATTTCGTAACTAAGGGATATAGATGACAAATTTCTCAATTTGCAGATTAGAGAAAGATCAACCCCAGCTTAATCAGCTGCTGTGACAGGTCAGGAGACAGAATAGCTCATAAACAGTGTGAAAATAATGAAAGTATTTAGTATTTTGTGTATGCAGTTTTCCATGTCTGCAATGCAAAGAAAGCAAACCAAAAGCATTCCAAGCAATTGCCAAATATCGTCTTGGAAAAATCAAGATAGGAATGTACTAGGGAAAAGTCAACAGCACAAAGAATATGAAGGATCAGATCTACCCTTCCTAAGGATAGGCCTTTGCAAATCCATGGCCCTCCTGAAAAGAAACAGAGGAAAGACCTCAGTGGAGTTCTGCTGGCTTACAGTGACCAAGGGTTTGGGTCTGCCACCCCCCATGTCACCCTGCATACTTACAACAAGGCACAGCCCATACAATGGTGGCAGGGCTGTTATGGATGCTACTGGTCTTACTGCAGAAACTCCAACAGATTTTTTAAAAGAAACAACAGAGTGCAGTCTTGTGCAAAAGAGGCAGTAAATATCTGTGGTAAATATTTCTGCTTTATTTAAACCTCCTTTCAAAACACATTTATGGCTTAACGGTAGGCTTCATATTTTGTTCAGGATTCAAATGCACATTTTCTTCCACTCCACCCAATGAAGGGTTGCTGGGGTTTCTGCCATTAGAAAATACTGCATTTTGTGCAGCTAAATGGCACAGCAGTTGATGTTTGGGGCAGACTGTATTAGGTTACTTAGGAAATCAAGGATTAAGAGCACAGCTTGACTTCTGCAAAACTGCACTCGTGAATGAGATGATATACAGCAGGGCTGCACACCTCATAACTTCTCTAAACCAACAGCAAAGCGTGGTAGATATATCTGGCATACCCTCACCCCTCTGTCCTTTGTGTGCCATGCCCATCCCCCACTTGACCTACAGTCTCCATGCAGTCCTCCATACCAGGACCTCCCAATGGGTGTCCTCTAATTTCCCAAACTTTCTGCAGGCTTGTTCCCATCTCAAGCTGGAGGCTGACTGTCTTCTGAAAACCCTTCACCTTTTGCAAACTGAATGATGGAAAATGTCCTCCTTGCCACTGAGCACATCTGCATTGCCCAGATGCATCTGCATCACACTGCATCACCACAGCAGTGCAGCATTAAGCCTCAGATACCCTTCTGAGAAGCTTCTTTTGCCCAGAAAGCCAGAGCACTGCAGAAGCTCAGCTCACCAGACCAAGATGGCCCCTCCACAGAGTGCGGCACTGCCCAGGATGGCTGGACAGATGGGTCATCTGTAATGCACTGCCTGTTACTGCCTGGTCTCAAATGCCCCTACATCTCAGTAACATATTCTCTTACCACTTTCCCATTCTCTCTATCTGGAGATCCTGCTTGTGTCTCTCTATGTCATCTGCAGCACTCACATACCCACTGCGGTGTTTCTGCTGGAGCCAGGCTCCCTAGGAAACACTCTGCACCTTGTTCATATCACAGCATTTGCTAGAGAAAGTTTCTCCTGAACTAGTCAAGGCCTGAGGAATGCCACGTCAGTACCTGATGGTGAAAGGACAGTCTTCATCACACCATCTCACACACAGCATTTTGGCCTCATTCAAGAAGATATTGAGATAGGTAATGATGCTTCTTTATTCTTTCCTGCCTTGTTAATATGCTGTAATGGCCCCATCGTAAGCAGAACAGCAGGAGAAGTACAATTGCTCATGGAAATTAAAACAGAAAATAAATGAGCCAAACCACAGGAGAGATGTGGCAGCCCCAAAGACTTGCTCTCCTCCATTTACCTGGGTCCAAACCAGCCAGTGTGAGCTGGGTCCCACCGGTGTGCAACTGGAATAAAACTCAGAGAAGGCAGATTCATGGCCAAACCACATTTCCTCCAGAGAAATCAAGACTTCTCAAGTGTTAATTGAGTTTTCCACCAATGAACCGGTAACACTGCACATGAGCAAACATCAGCACTTTTGTCAATACCTTGCCCTTATTCTATTATCACCTCCCATCTGCACAAAATGCTGCTGGCAAAGAGTGCCAGCTCCAAGAAGCAGCCATTACTCATCTCTGAGGATGGGGAAAAGAGGGAGAAAGGAAAAAAACATTCATGTGAAAATGTTAGCATGTGGGAAAATGGGTGGCTGTCCTCATTTCAGTTGCCTGGTCAAACTGCCTCACAGAAATCTCATCACTGCACCTTCACCTTTCTCTTTAGTTTCAGTCTAGCTTTTAACTCCTATAAAACAAGAAAAAACTCTCCATGCCACCTTAGCCCTCCTTGAAACCAGCAGCACCTTCACCAGTGCAAACCTCTGCTTTGTTAAAGAATGGAGTTTACAGCACAAACACGAGACACGGGATCTTCCTGCCACAGTGCCAGAACTGAAGGTGGGTGAGATTCTGGGACTTGATAGCTCACTTAATAGACTTAATAGATCACTTGACTGACCTCACTGTTTGGAAGTTTCTGTCAAATTCATCCAATGGTTTAGCTAAGAAAATAAAGATTTTCTTGTAAAGCCTTGCATTTACTGCACAGGGGTTGTGGCAAACTGGACTGCAATTTGTTTATGTTCAAGCTGTATCTTTTGCCAAAGCTGACTATTCATAAAAATAGTAAATTTCCAAAGTGAAATGAAAGGAATTGGTGGGGAGAGACTTGAACACCTGGGATTTAATAAAAACAACCTTTTGCTTGGTTTTTGTTTTCCTGAGGAAGCTGAAAATTTCTTGTCTCAGACCTGCAGAAATACAGGTGTTTTTAATTCATTAATTCAGTCTGTGAACCAGAAAAAGAGAAGGGACATACTCAGCAGAACAAGACACCAAGCTGGACTTGAGAAGCAACCCAAGCCCTTTGTTGGTGCAGAAGTGCTTCCAGGGCGGGGAGCCAACTTTTAAAATAGCCCTAATTACCTTTATATTTCTAATGGGAGAACAGGTGGAAGTGGTAGGTAGAAGCTCAACAGAGAAAAAGGTGATACAGCTGAGCCTTAAGTCACAGAATCATAGAAAAAAACATCCTTGAAGGGACCTCTGAAGGTCTCCAGTTCAACCCTTGCTCAAAGCAGGGCTATTTCAAAGCAAGCTCAAGTTGCCCCATTTTTTCCTTCTATCCACCCATGGAATACTTTCTCCTCTCAACTTGCCAGTTTTGCTCTTGCTAATACAGCCCAAACTGCTGACTCCAGTTCTATTCGCTGACACCAGAACCTTTGCACATAATTCTGACAAAACAATCGCACCATGTGTTTGCAATGTACACGTGTATTTGCATGAATAAATGCATTATGCAGATCATGCTAGCAAAATCCTAGTTAATTTTAAATGAATGAATTCAAGTAAAATTCTAAGAAAAACACTAAAAAGTGCCCCGTAACATAGATTTGTGGCTTTCTTTCAGTGATCCACATGACACCAGGGACATGCCACAGAGCAGGACCAGGCATGGGATGAGGAGAGTGACTCAGGACTGGAACAGGACAGCAGAGCCTGGAGCCCTATTAGGTGTCTTGCACCCACAGTTGTGCCACATCCTTTCCCCATGTCCCTGAAATATGAAGCTCTCAGTGGGTGGTGTTGCACCTGGGGATCTCTGAAATGTGGTAGCTGCACAAGGCGATGTACAGCTGCATGGGAGAATTAGCTGGTGATGATTTATTGGAGCATCCTCAGGATACCCTCCTGAGATCTCCAGGTGGAAAATGGCATAAGACCTTCTCCAAATTCCTCAGAAATCATGTTTTTAGCCCATGGGATAATGATACTATTACTCTCACTCAAACCCTGGTATTTGAATTTCAAACTCGAACTAAAAAATACCCGCAGTTCAACACCACTTCAATGGTATGTCTTATAAACATAAGTTTAAGATCTGTGAAAGAAATCCCAAACATCAGGTAGAAAATACATTAATTGCTTATTGTAGCTATTCAAGATTATATAAATTCATAAATACATAAATATATAAGTATATAACTTATGCATATTATCATGTTATTTTATTATTATATACATATTATGTTATATAGACATATTATTATGTTCCCTTACAAGCGTGGAAAATAATGTTACTCCAAAGCCATGTAACAAAAGTCTAGGGAGCTATTTAAAAATTTTATTTTGTTCTCAGCTTATCATAGTGGTTGATGGAGGGAAGTGTACATTTGCAGTTGAAAACATTTAATAATGAAATATTCAGTGCAGGACAATTTTCATACGCTCTTTCTTTTCTTTACAATTCGTTTCTTTGAGCTTCTTCTTGCTCTGCAAGGGTCCCAGATCTCTCAAGCAGCAACAGCACCACCAGCAACAAGCAGAAACTAAGAAAACTGATTCCAGTCAATGTCACCCTGCCATTAGCTCAGCAAGATTTTGCTGCGGTGGGAATATGAATTTTCTAATCATGGGTGCCTGGAGTTTGCCCCTCTAAATAAAATCCTTTCTGTAATAGGGGAGTAGCATTCTTAGATGCCAGCAATTGGAAAAGGAGTTAGGCGTTCCCAGCACTTAAAAATCTCAGGGCATTTTGGTTGAGTCAGCAAAGCACAGAATATTGAGCTCATTTTAAGCATGCACAGAGTTCTATTTGAGACCTTATTTTCCTCCTCACATACAGACCTAGATTTGTAAATATTGACAAACATGAAAATTTGGTCTTCATATTTTATAAGAAAAATACTAGTCCGATCAAAAAGGAAACAACCATCTGGCACTGCTCTTTCCAGATGTTTTTCTAAACATTCTCCATTTTTTCTTCTCAAATGTGTCTTCTGCATACTCAAAGGACTTTCACAATCCCCTCTTGTTTATCCATGCTCATCTTCAAATTACCAAGCCTGCTATTTCTTTCCCTTTTTTTCTTACTTAATCTGTCATTCTTTTGGTCAGTGAGTGGAATCTATTCAACAAATAGTATTGTGCTTTTGGAGAGAATTTGCCTCTAATTGTGCTTGTGGTTCAAGGGATCGTGGCTGATTTGGCAGTGGTGTTTTAAAGGACACCTTGCTAACAGTTTAAACCAACACATAGACCAAGGAATTTTGGAAATATCCATGTCACCAAGATGAATTTACACCATCTCTTGAACTGAGAAATAATCATAAATGTTTGGTGGAATCTCTGCTGGGACAGGAGATGAGTGTGTTGAACATGTGGGGACACTTTCCAAACAGATAAACTCTCACCTTTGTACCATATAAAAAAAAATCTTTAACCTCAGGAATAAGACATGTCAGGCCTCCTGTACTGTTGCAGCTGTACTGACCTTTACAGTGTGAAAAATGAAGATTGTATTTCAATCCAGGCAGCTCACTGACTTTGTCTTCTGTCAGCAGCAGCCTTTGCTGCTGAATAGAAGGAAGATCACATACATTATGTTTTATATTCATGAAACAGAGCTTTAAATCCAATGAAAAAGTGTTTCAGAGAAGGCTCTTCAGAACTTTGTTGTAGCTGAATGATTTAGATCTTCAGAAAATTTATTCTTTTTTCCCAAAACTTAATAAACAAACTAGTACGAAAAATGTTTGCAACAAGCAGTGTACCACAAATGGTAAAAGAACCAGTCTCCTCACACAGTGATCTTTTGTGGACCTTGTGATTCCCCATTAATGCTGCACACAGGATGAGACCCATAGAAGCAGAAGATGTAGCACTGGAGCAGCTGCATTGGAGCTGCAAGACCTACTCTTGCTCTGAGGTGAGAATTACAGCCACCCTAGCACCCAGGAGAAACCTAAACATAGAACAAATGCAAAATAAACCCCAAGCCTCCAACTTACAGCAGAGCTAAGGAAGCAATCAAATTGGCCTTCCTGAAGCTGGTTCTGACTTCACCTAATAAAATTTCCACAGCTGGACACAGTGCTGCCACCCAAGTGTATAGCACAAGTGAATCTTACTGTTATTTTCTGTATTTTGGTACAGAGGGATGATGTGGAAGTGGTTGAGTCAGCATCCCTGGAGGTATTTAAAAGACATGTCAACATGGTACTTAGGGACATGGCTTAGTAGTGGGCTTGGCAGTGTTAGGTTAACAGTTGGACTTGATGAGTTTAAAGGTCTTTTCCAATCTAAATAATTCAGTGATTCACTGTTTCTATTACATGTTTGAATGATTTTATATTACCTAAAATCCATATATCATTTTCCATCAGTGCTTGAGGAGTCATTTTTTTGGCAAAAAAAATGTTTGCCAAGACCAATGACAAACATGAATGTATCAGCATCAAGAGAAAATAGGCACTGAAACTAGCACAATCAAGTATGTATAAAAGATGTGTTTGTTCATTTCTCCAATCAAGGATCCTTGTTAAATAATCATATGACTCATGTAAGAGGTTACAATTAAGCAGCACAGCTCACATTTGAAATAGTCATGATCAGCGCACAGAGCCCAAATATAATGGGAATAATTTCCAAATCAGGCTCATGAGTTAGCCCGAGGAAATGCAGTTTGCTCATTGATACTAACACAGCCAGGAAGAGGTGCTCAGTTTCTCAGAACTACTTTAATTGATTATTTCCTCATACTTTGAGGAGGATGGAAAATTTTAGTTAAAAGAATTGGCTGGGAAAAATCATTTCAGTAAAACCGGATTTTTTCCTTTTTTTAAATTGAATTAAAACTGTTTTCAAACAAATGTGGTTTTGTTTTGGAAAACGTCAAAAGCAAGTGTCAAGTATTTAATTTTTTTTTTCTCTGATGTCATTCTTACTGCTTTCACTGTTTCATCAGAGGGCAAAGGTGACTCTGTACATAACCAGGGCAGAGTTACCCATGGCACAGAATGACAGTTGTGATCTTAAGGTCAAAGCAGAAGCTGAACCAGCACCCATACAAAGGCATAACATATTGTTCTAGAGAATGATACACCTTAATAAACACAAGTCTTTTCACCCTTGCAGGGTGTTGAGGTGTATTTCTACATCTTACGACTATCCACCTCAGACAGCTTCCTCTATAAGATGCTCCAGCCACCTCTCACCCCAATTCCTTGGATACTCCCCTAGTCTGCTCTAGCTCTTGGTACCAAACATTTTACAAAGGTGTTTAATAAGATGAACATTAAGAGTGACTGAGAAGCCCCACCAGCAGCTCCCAAGCTGCCTGAGCATATTCCTGTCAGCATAAGCTGTGTGTTCTTTGAGTAACAAGCAGCATGCCATGGCTGTATTGCCCTCCACCTTCTCCAGCTCAGCTAGCAATTTCCATATAGTACTGTGGGTTTTTTACTGCTGGTTTCACTGAAATCCAGCCAGAAAACAATTGGTATCTCTGAAGTAAACAATCAGGTTTGTCTTCACAGTCCACATTTATAAATCAATGAGGCATTTTTCCCATTTTCCTTTTACCTTAATGTTCTTAACAACATTAATTAGCTCAAAGGAATAAATGCTTCATCCCTGGCAGTGTTCAAGGCCAGGCTGGACAAAGCCTTGAGTGACATGGTCTAGTGTGAGGCATCCCTGCCCATGGCAGCGGGGTTGGAACTAGATGATCTTAAGATCTTTTTCAACCCTAAACATTCTATAATTCTATGAATAAGCCTATATTTGCTGTATCTTTTTCCCTTTCCTACTTCCTTGGATTCAGGCATTATGCTGTTAATCTCCAACTATCACTGCACATCTTCTATAATTTCTCCTTGCCAAGCCTTCATTTATTAAAAATCCTTGTTATTACTCTTTTACACTGAAGATTGCTCTGTGTTGTCCAACCAAAGCCACTGAATGCTATGTTTAGGTTTCTCTGCAGGAGTCAATTCACCTCCCAAGGAAAACAGGTTTTTCCTGCAAAACAAACAAAAAAGAGGGTTTTTCTTGGGGGGGGGGGGGAAGCCATCAAAGGACAGTGAAACACAAAATTATCATCCAGCCCTTCTTTTCTGTGATTCATGGCTGGGGTGTGCTTTCAGAGAAGAAGCTGCTGGTTTGAACAGAACAGGGACCAAAGTAAGATGGGAAAAGAAGAAATCAGTGTATATCCTGCTGCCATCCCTCATCCCAGCTTATAGACTCACCACAAACAGGGCCAGAAAGGCCTGAAAGACATCACCTAGCTCCATCACTCACCCCAGGCAGCAGTACCGCTTCCTATGTTATCTAGGTAATGTCCCTCTGCAAGCCCCATGCAGCCCTCCAGCAATGGAGCTGCAGCCAACCTACCCCGGCAACATGTGTTTCTCCATCCTACATTTCTACGTTCTCCAAAAGTTTTTTTCCAAATGTCTAATCTGAATCTCTTATATTGCAACTGAAGCCACATCCATTCCTGCCCACAATGGACCTGGACATCAAGTTAACTCAGCCTTTTTGCTTGGGCTTTCATGTATTTAAAGTCTGCTCTTGTTCTGTCCCCGAGCACTTCTCTCCTTTAGCTTAAATAAGACTAATTTTTCAAGCTTCCTTCCTACATCATGTTTCCCAAATATTGGATCAACCTGGTTGTTCTCCTCATGACTTTCTGCATTGTTCCTGAAGTATTGCGCTCCAGACTGGACACTGCACTCCCCCACAGGCCATTTGCTGCATTACGCACGCAAGACCCACGTTGCCATAACTCAGTGTAGCGTCTGCTGTTTAGCAACAACAAAACAGTAGAAGCTTTGCAGCCTATGGTGGCTTGCATTTGGCTTGTGACCCTCAACAGCCCAGGCTTTCTCTGATGGACTCATCTGTATTTTCCCCTGCAGTGTTTATGAAGTTGGCTCTTCCTGCTGGGACGCTCTGTCCCTACTGAGCCCCTGCCTATTTAGTCAGACCATTTCTACAGATGGCCAAGATCATTCTGAGTTTTCATGGTCTTCCTTGTAGTTTTCCAGTGCAAGACATAGGAGCTGGGAGAGGTTGGCCACTCTCCACGGGTCTGGAGAGCAAAGCGAGCACACTGGATACAGCACTCCTCCAGGTAGTACCTGCTCGGTGAACGACTGAACAAATTTGTCTTTACCTTGAAGAATGAGGATTTTATGCTCTTCTAGTTGAGCGAGATAAATAATTGAAAAAGTAAAATGCATTCAAAAGGTTTCTTAATATAAATTATCTTGATAGCTCCAACTGAACTAAGCATGGAGTTCATTATGCTAGGCTGCCTCCAAAGCTCATGAACACAGAACAAACGGACCAAAAGGCACTTGCTGAGTTTAAGTGCAGTTTAAGGGCTTAATCACCTACCACCACAAGCATCACATTGTCAAATTATCTCCACAAATTGCACAGAAATCTATCACTTGAGAAATCCAAACTCTTGAGAGTAGTTCAGATTTCTTTTTCTCCCTGTTAATTTTTCTCTCCATCTTGACTTTCTCTTCTCCGCAGCTTGAACACTCCTGTCCCATTTACACAATTTTATCCTTGTGCCTACACTGACTTTTATTGTAGCTCATTTCTAATGGTTGGTTGCCCCAAGCACCAGAAGCAAACACCCATTTTCCTCTCAACCTTCTGTCAGTTAGAAACCAGCTCCTCTAACCCAGCTTCTCAGAAACAGGCTTGCACCTGGCACAGAAGAGCAGTTGTGACTAGAAACCTGAGCAAGTAACCATGCAAGCAGCATGGTGCTTTGCTCATATCTAGCTTTTTCATTTCTAAAGGCTACAAAAGCCTGGGGCACCTGGTCCTGGGTGAAGGCAGGAGCAGAGGACTCTTGGAAAGCCTTAGGTCTTAATACTCTTGCAGTTACTGCCATCCAGCTGCATAGGCTTGAAATACATTGAAAGCTTCAGGAAGAGCCCATTGTTTTCCAAACAGCTGGTTAAAACACACAGCACAGCAAGGCTGAGGAAGAGGTTGTCATTGCAGCTCCAAGGGCAGGGCTGGGAAAGGGAACTTGATGATTTACAAAGACTTCACTTCCCACTCACGGAGAAGCCTGCATTGCTTTCCTGCTCAAACAAAGTGAGAAGGGGGGAGCATTTAAAAGAGAAATTGTCTTGTATGAAGCCTAAGAAGAAAGAGACAGATTTGTTGTCTTCACTGGCTTTTTTTCCCATCCTTACATTTTTAAGCAAGTAACTATGTAATTATTTGAATCCAAGGACACTGGGGAGCTGCTAGGTTGGGGAACTGTTGACTTCATGCCTTCTTCACCATAGTAGTGACAAAGCAATCTGCCAGAGAGGAACCTGCTTGGTGTTTTGGTTCAGTAGCAACTAGATGGGCTGGACCAGGAGGCAACTTCATTTTCACCTGTGATAGACAGCCAAGGTCACAATCCCACTGAGTGCATACAATAGGTGCTAAGAAATCCTACTTGCTAGTGCACTATGTCTCAGATTTAATGGGCATTTTCAAGCTGAGAGTAAGGTCTGGTTTTGCCACTGCTCTTCAGACAGCAATGGCAAAGAGTAAGTTATAAATGCAGGGTTGAAATTAAGCATACTGACTGCAGTTGTTTGTGTTTCCTGACTTAGCTGGAAGTGGAGCTACTGCAAAAGAAATGTGTCCTATGGGAAAATTCATATTATTTTCATTTTTTTTTTTCATCTCAAATCAAGGGGAAACATACAACTCTTTCTATGGAAGAGAAAACTCTACATGAAAAATGTTTGGAAACGTTGAACCACGTTACTTCAGCAAATGCAGCAATGTCAGTAGAGACAGCAAATAACACAGGGTATTCCCTCTATGTTGTTCAGCTGGAAGGGTGAATGCCTCTACAAAACATAATCAAATATCCTGGTATGAATTTAAAAGTGAAAAAAAGGCAGAAAAAAAAACCCACAACCCCAAACCTATCTTCATGCACCTAAGTAAAAATAGCTGTCCTACATTTCTCAGGAGAGAGGAATGACTTTTTGAGTCTCAGCCTGACAGGCCCCACAAACTGAGTCACCAGTGACGAAGCCGAAAGCCCTTTGAAGCAGACTGGCACTGCCTGGGCCTCAGCAGACCAAGACCTAGCTCAAGCACCTGCTGGGGACTATTTGTAAGACTCTTCATGCCACTGTGCACCAGTTGTCCCATCAGCAAAATAAAGGTATCTACTTCCTTATGCTTGCCCAAAATGCAACCCAAGGAAAAACAGCTTAGTCTTGCGTTCTGAGCTTTTCACCATCTCCTGGAAAGCAAAGGATGATGTTGGCAGAGAGCTAGCCAGAGAAGTTAGAAAGCAAGGCTCCAAGTACTACAGTCTTGCTAAATTCCTACTTCCAGTAAATACCCCAAGAGAGTTATGGGTTGGGGATGGGGATAACTGACTCCTAAGAAAGTGCTGGAGGATGTGGCATTTCCATTTTCAAGATGTTGCTGATATGCTGGAAAATCTTTTTTCTGCTCATTTAGCACAGCTGGAGCTTTGCTAAAATCAAACCCTCCCTGTGAAATATTTTTTGCAAATCAGCACATTCTGCAGCACATTTTTGTTCCTTTGGTGGGCAGGGAGGTGTCAGGAGTTACCACCCAGCTGTGATGACACCTCGTAGGAACAGTCAAAAGAAATTCCTCAAATCCATATTGCTGAAGCTCAGGCTTGGACTGATAGAGCAGAGGGACCATGTCCACTCACTGCTAGCAGCTGCAGGCAATTATTTGCAGTCTGAGATAGGAAAACATGTAACATTTTATGCAGATGTCAGACTAAGTAAGACCAAGTAGTAGAAAAGAGAGCGACTGAAGCTGCAATTCTGGGACCAGTTCACAGAACTGTGTAGAAACAGTTTGAGATTCATCCTGTGCAGATCACATTAGAAATTACCTTGATGACAAGGGAAAAAGAAATGAAGCTAGTCTGTGCATCTTCCTACTCTTTGGGGTGCAATCAGAGCCCATCTTCAGCATTGCTGTTAGCATTCCTCCACCAAAGGAATCTCTGCAAAGCATTGAGCTCACATTTTCAAAGATGATGCTGGAAAGCTTCCCAGATTATATATTTCCCTCTTTAATTTATACCTCTGAGGATAATGCTAATCAAGGAGGCAGTGAAAGTGGTGAAACATCCTCAGGCCCAGGTTGATTTATCAACAGTGGTTGCATTATTCTCACTTGGAGAACTATGCTAGTATCCCGAGCTTCCAGAAAAAAAAAGAAAGTTTGCTGGTAAGGTTATCAAATAGAAGCTGAAAATGTACTTGCACAGCAGATATGCATGAATGCATTGGATAGTATCATTCATCTGCAAAACATCTAGCATGCTAGATGCTTGCTTTAAAGTAGGTTAGAAGAACGAGTCATTAAAAAGCAACAGAAGCAACAGCAGAGAGGACTGGGGGAAGGGTAAGGAGAAGAAGCCCAAACTCTGAAATCTCCACTGGGAATGAAGAATTATTTTCCTCTCACTCTCTTCAGTCCTCTCCCCTCAGGTTGCTTCTGGATAGAGTCTGGATGGCAGAAGGACAGACAACCACGTAAAAATACACATAGCTAGATGAGTATTACAAATGCCATCTTCACAGCCTGGCAGATCTACCAAATATTCCAGGGTTTATACATGGTCTGCTTACCATGTTCAAAGTGAGAGGAGATTGCGTATATTTCACACAGCATAAATCCCCAAGCTGGTCTCTTGTAGCTCTGACCTACCACACAGCAACTGAATTATAAAGGCTAATGTCAGGAAGACTTTGAAGGAAAGAAAAAAAATCCCAAAATGGCAGCTGGCTGTTACTATGATAACTGCTGAGATGATCCATCATAATCTCCAGCAGTATTTTTTAGGGTAGGAGAAAAAAAAATTAAAAAAAAACAAAAACCACAAAAAAAAATCAACACCAAAGTTTGTGACACGGCAATTTTAAAATAGAGCAGAGAACACTGCAGGGCAGAATTAGTGGTTTTTAAATGAAATTTATGTGTATTTGGGATAAATATCCTACTATAAAACCAAATGTAGACAAGGTACATTTCTAAACACTGTTGCCAGCCAAATCAGATGAAATATATGAATTCATTTGGGAATAATTTCAAAACATATATGCTGATTTCTAAGATTCCACTATTTCTTCAACTATTATTTTAATCCATGTATCTGTTGTGGAAAGATGTTTTTGTCTGATGGAAAGTTTCTAAAAAAGTTCAGATTTCAGGAGATTTGGTCCTTTTTCAGTAGAAATAGGTATGCATTTTCAAAGGCAGTTCCTATTTCACCCATGTAAAAGTAACCCAGCTTTTACTGAGTGACTCCACATCTGTGCATATGACCAGTTATTTGCTTGCTTGACTTTTCAAACCTGTATGCAGCGCACCCCCATTAAACAAACATGAAACTTTTTAAGTAGAGAATTAGATGCCACCTACTAAAGAACTACTTCAAATTGTTCAGCAATGTAAGCAGCCTATTTTGCCTGTAACTAAGATGCCACTTACCATCCATTTTGACGTAAGGATTCCTGTTTTATGAAAGTGATAAACAAAGCTACTTCACAGAGGATCCAAAATGCTATTTTCTTTCATAAACAATGTGTTCAGAGGAGGTTGACTTCTCTGGGACTTCTCCTGACTTTCACACATCATCTTGGAGATTTGCCTTTGGGCCTAACACCTTTCCTACAATCTAATTACAGTCTGAGATTCACAGATCATACACACAGACTTTCAGGACAATCAGGAGGTTCTGAGAAATCAATTGCATATTCAACCATGCTGACACTTTTGCTAGAGCAGTAGAGAAAACAGCAACAACATGAATGCTGCATTAGGATTTATTTAAAGAACTGCAAAAGCTGCAGAAGAATCAGACTCAGCTTTAGGTCAGACCCACATCAAAGCCAACTGTCATAACTAAAATTTAGTGCTCAGCAATATTGCAGTTCAGAGCATCTATGTGGTCAATTATGTTGGCCAAAGATATAAACCTTTGTAATAAAAAGGAAACAAAACAAAACAAATCCAACCAAACAGCACACTGGCAAACAGGGTACATCGTAAGAGAAGAGATGAGCGCTAACCAGAAGACCAAAAATCAGTAAGCAAAATCGGGATACACATTTTTTAACTTTTGTAAGGAATGGGAAAAGGTTTTTCTCTTTTTATTACCACCAGTCTGCATGTAACGTATGATTACTGTTAACGTCATGCAGCTACACCTGCAGAAAGAGCAGGTGTACTTCTAGTTCAGCTGAAGCGCACATTTAATTTCCAGCATGTTGCATTGCACTTTATTGCTGAAGTCTACAAGAAAGAAAATATCCTAAAATGCAAAGCATTTTCTATGCACATGAGCAGCAAGTGCATCTCTTTTGCCTCTAAGTTAAGGACACCAGTGAAAGACCTAATTAAGATTTATTGGAATTCAGACCCGCCTGTACATCAGTAGTCAGTGGAGAAATAGTACTTGTGAAAGCTCATTGCACCCTCCCACAAAGCACACGGGCATGCTGTTTATTTCCCCACAGGAAACAGGGCAAAGCTCGATCTGGGGACAGCAACCCCAGCAAATGCCTGTTTGCTGCTTATGGCTCAATGCTCCTGGAAAAGTTTGGGCAGATCCCACGGGGCTGTTTATCATGTCCTCACAAACTGTCCCACAAAAGGATGCCAGTCCAGCCGTGTGGCCTGGATTGACTCGCGATACTCAGGGCTAACATCTGGCTCTGCTTTAGGCCTCGAGACCTGATTTGGTCCCAAGACCTAGTTATTTTGTGCATGTGCATTTAAGCTCAAAGTTCCTGAAATACCCATGGTATTGCGCTGCAGGTCCACACATCAGCAGGGAATGGAGGCGTTTCAATGGGTGCCTTCTTAGGAAATTGCCTTGCTTTCCCTCCTAAGTAGTTGGTACCTCTGAAATGGGCTGAGTACATACTAAACCTTTTCCATTTTTAATGTAGGATTTATTTCCTTGAGTCTGGTTTTCATGTTATATTCTCTTACTGCCAGACCTGGGCTGCTTACAAAATTCTGGGGATTCTTGTTTCTCTTAGGTTGGTTATTGTTTTGGGGTGGGTTTTGTTGGTTGTTTTTATTGTTGTTGGAATTGTTTTTTTTCCCAAAGAAAAGAACATAACATAACATGCTATGTTAACATAACAAACCATGTTTCAAGTAATGAAGCATTATTTGTAGTTGTTTTTGTAATTCAGGGAAAGTAAATATATGCACTGTTGTAGACTTAACATGATTCAGCACGCAGGAATTCTTGGTTTTTAAGACACTTCTGACTTATGGTCAGCCTATTCCTCTAAGAAACTCCATACCTTCAACAGTGAGAATAAACTCTTGGCACTCACTTGCAAGACCAGACTCAAAATAGAGGGCACCTTAATCACTTATTTAAGTCCTCCTTGTTTAAGTAAAGTATTTCAGATCCTAATTATATGGAACATAAGCACATTCTTAACTGCTTTAAAATATTAGGATGGTCTTAAGCATATGCATAAAGGTGATCATGTGTTTTGCTGAACTTATGGATAAATGAAGTAAAAGATATATAATGGGTAAATTGGCTTTATTACCCATTAGATCAGACTGCTTCAGGTCACTTGTGTGTAAAAATGGAGGCAACAGCACCTACCTATCTCATTACAGCACTGTGAAAATTAACGTTTAAAAACACTGAAAACTTGAAATGAAAATCCTTATAATGTTGTTATTTATTTTGTTCTATTGTGTGTGTCCAGGTGAGACTAAGCTGGAAATGATTATGGCCTTTTCAGCCTGTCTCAAATATTAAGGTGTTATCCTGTAAGCATTGGCTTTATACTTTAATATTCCTTAAAAGTGGGCTTTTCTATCTTTATTTAAATAACATCTGTTAAAAGAGTTCTTTGAATATTTCTTTCACTGCTGTGACGAGATGCCTGCCCTTGATACAGCCTCCAATTATTATGAGATCTTGTACCAGAAAAGGGAGCTGGTTTTTCAGAGATAATTTCAACACATTTGTCATTAAGAGCTGCAGCATTCCCAACATCTCCTTCAAGTAGCAGTGACTCCATGTCCCAGATGCAGTGCTAAAGCAGGGTGTTTGCCTGTGTATAGGTAAGGACAGAGCACCTTTGGTGCAGATGCTTGCCAGAAGATGTGACTATGCTGGGGTGACTGCAGACAAGCAGTTATGCCAGCTCGATGCTTTTCTGTGCTGTTCAGGATGAATTACATTTTATTTTCCAGCAGTGCTGATTTTATTAACTGCAGCTGATTTACTGTTGGTAGCTTTAAAGACATTGAAGGGTTTATTAACTGCAGCCAGTAAAAAGCAAATGTATGGGGCAGCCTTGTCAGGCTGGAAACCTTCCTGCTCCCAGGCCCTGGGGATTTTGTGCTTCTCTTGTCTCAGAGGTTTTTCTTCTCTGCAAATATCAGTCCATGTCTCTGGTGTGCATGTGAGTGCCACTGGGTGAACCCTATGGCCTCGGGGCACTAGGGCACAGCCTTTGGCCATGGGGCCAGGCAGGAGCCTCTTGCTGCCAGTGCTGGCAGCACTTTTGTCTCCCAAACACAGTCCTTGTGGCCATCCCCCACCCCACTGAAGCATCCTTCAGATGCACACCGCAAAGCCGCAGATGCAGAAGTTACAGATCTGAAAGACATCCCCAGCTTTTTGCTGCCTGTGCTGTTAGTCACTGGCTGTACGGCCCAACAGCCCAAAATTCCTCACCCTAGGCAGCCTCTGCAGCACAGCTGTGCAAAGAAGGGCTGCAGACAGCCCAAGCCACCAGTGTTTGTACTGATTTTCGTCTGCTGAGCCTAGCCTTGAACAGACTTCTCCCAAAAGCACTTGAGGACATCTATAGAGGAACTGCTCTATAGAAGAGAGTGGAGAGACAGGCTCCATTTATGGCTTGCAATCAGCAAGGGAATTTTGCCATTTACAGGCCTAATTCCCCTCCCCAATTTGGAGGTTGCAAGGCTGATGCAGGGAAGATGCCTACATGCACCAAAGACAGCATTTTACATGCCAGAGTTGGGGAGTCCTTCACCCCATATAGGTCCTGACACAGAACAGCACTGCTCAGAAATGCTTTTAATTCCAAGATCACTGGCAGGGCAAAGGGCTAGAACCTGAGAAAGTCTAAAAGTTGTCCTACATCTGCCACCACTGTACAAGTCTGCTGTGTTCCCCTCCCTGTATGAGGAACACGCACTGAGGCCTTGGCTGGGACAGGAGGTGAAAGCCCACAGCAGGCAGACCTGGGGCGCAGTGCTTCTGTGTGGGGAAACAGGGCAAAGACAGCTGCATTTTGATCTGTATGGAGTTGAAAACTCTATTTCTGCACAGATTTTAAACCAGATTTTATGTACCTCTGGTGCAGAGCTCCTCCTGTTGGGAGTTTAGGTCACAAAATACACTCTATTGAGACTTTTTCTACAGCAACTTGAAAAATCAGGGTTTGGACCTTGGCCTTTACAATGCACATGGGCTCGAGCCATGGACACATAGGGAGGGGGAGCTCTTGCTAAAACAAGATGAAAGGGGGTGGAAAGGCCACAAAGAGCAGCTGAGCCAGTTGCCTTGGGGAACCTGCTGCATTTGGTTGTTCTCTGACATCCCCAAAAGCATCAGTGCCAAACCCAAGCAGTGCAAATATTCACATCCATAGCCACTTCTCTCCACTCAGGTGAAACACAGACTCTCAAGCTGCCTGAAAACCATAGAATCATAGAATCGTTAGGGTTGGAAAGGACCTTAAGATCATCAAGTTCCAACCCTCCTGCCATGGGCAGGGACACCTCAGACTAAACCATGTCACCCAAGGCCTCGTCCAACCTGGTCTTGAACACTGCCAGGGATGGAGCATTCACAACCTCCCTGGGCAACCCATTCCAGTGCCTCACCACTCTAACAGGAAAGAATTTCCTCCTTATATCCAATCTAAACAAAACCATCAAAAACCTCTTTCATGTTGAGGTGTAAAGCTGCCAGTAACTCACCCTCTCTGACAGAGGAGAGAAACAAGAAACTGAGATTTATAAGTGAATTCTTACCAGTACAAACACAGGGTTATGATATGAGCACCTCACTGCAGTCACTTGCTGGCAGGGTGTTGGTGGGTTAGTTCATGGTGACAGCATGTGGGTACACAGCACATTTTCAAACTCAACCTCTACAAATCATGTGGATTAGAAAGGCTTTTTTTTAAAAAAAAAAAAAGAAAAAAAGTCTTTACTAAATGCACAGTGCCTAGAGAGTCTGTCCTTGTCACTGAGCAGCAGGAGCCAGGATCACTCACAGTCTTGTGCACTATATCTATGTCCATCAGAGCTTGAAACACTGTTGGGATTTGGTATTTCACTGTTCCTCAACTCATCTGCCTCATTCAAGCAGCTTCTAGTCCCTCCTTCCCACCTTGCCTCACTGGCACATACCATATTGGTGCCATTATGTGCCATATAGGTGCTCACTGAGGTCCCCCAGGGGATCCCAACCATCCCCTGGCTGCTGTTCCAGAAGGGTTCCCATAGCCATATTTGCCATCTCATTGTGTCCCCATAGACACATTCCAGTTTCTAATGCCATCTCCTGTGCACTGGCCACCTCTCCTTTGGACCCCACCTGCATCCTGTCTTTGAAGGTAGTTGAAAACAGGCCAGGTATTACCCAAGATGTCCTGACTGCTGTGGCCAGTTGGAAGACAAAAAACATTCTGGCATAAGTATCAGCAGGCAGGGCTCACTGGCAGCTCTCAATCTCAGCTACACAGATACAGGGGCATACCATTGCTGCTTGTAAATCAGTGTATGGATACCCACCAATGCACAGGGCTGCATACAATTTCCCAGATCCTGACATGAGAATTACAATTTGTATGAGTTCCTGCCCTTTTTCCCCTCATTTTCCCCTAAGCACATCTGTGCCATGGAGTTACAACCCATTCTTCCATTTTGCCATTTCTCTAAAGGAAACTAGATGTATTTATCTTGGGGAATGCCTAGTAGACTGTGTAATATTTTTTGAAATAGTTGTTTTCAAGGAATTTTAATCACTGTGGTTGTATAAAAATAAACAACAGAATCTGTGACCAGATGGTGTGTTGGGTGACATGGGGCTCTCTTCACCAACATGCAACTGCTCACCAGCCTTTCAGGACACCAGTCCTTGCAAGAGCTGCCTGCAAGCTCCTTTCACTCTGAACCAGGGTGAATCTTTGGGAAGGAGACAAACATTTTCGGCAAAATCCAGCAGCCAAGTATAAAAGAAAGAGAAACTGCTGTGTTCCTGCCCAGAAGCTACTGGAGTTGATCTTTTTTGTAGCTCTGCAGGAGGAGAAGCAGACATGGGATCTGCAGACCTTTACTGCCCTGACTTTGCTTGAGAAATCTCCGAGTTTTCCACTCCTGTTGGGAATTCTTTTCTGCAGTCCAAATCATTGCCGATTTTATTTGATTTGAAGAATGGCAAGTGAAATCCATTGCTTTTCATCATTCAGCAATGACTCACAAGGTTTTGACACAAAGCCAGTTTGGCTCAAATCCGAGCTTGTGGCCAGCTTGAAAATATTTCTGAATCTTTCAACAATCCCTGGCTGGCTTTCAAACTTAATACCAAACCCGAGATCAGGGTATATTTGCAAATTTTAGTTGAATAAGAAAAATTCTGTACAACTTGTGAAAATTTCCCACCATTTATTTTCATGCTGGGAGAATCTCTCAGCCTCCAAACCCTGCTCTTGCCTCAGAGAGCATAACTGTGTTTTTCACATAAAGACTGGTCTGAGAGGTGTGAAGAAAGATAGGGGATGTGTTGGGAAACTACCTGGAAAACATACCATCCAGTTCACTTTTGTTTGGATGCATTCTTCCTTACCTAAAGTGCCCCCAAGTGCACCGTTGTATAGGGAATGTTATAAGTTCACAGCGGTTTATGGCAGCATTGTAAGCTGCTGGAGTCAGGTATCTCACGCTGAGTCCCTTCCTGCAGCTTAGGAACACATAGAAATCCGCCTCTGAGCAGGGGAACTAAAGAGTTTTCTGAAATACTTGACAGTTTTAGATATTCAGCAATATGACAAATCTCTTATTCAGCAGCTTAAGAATATTTAGTGACACAGAGAGAACAGGGAAATTATTTACTTCCCCCAGTGAAGGGAGTGGGAGCTGCAGCTGTCTAGGTAATATGGAACAGAAATACAGGTGCTGCAGCTACAAACAGAAAAGAAGACTGCATGTGCAGGACTGCACTGGTTGGGATGCTTCTCAGTCTGCCATGGTCACCTAGACACGCAGCCAGTAACAGTTACTTTATTTAATAGGGAGAACAAAATGGGAAATGTTTAAAATACATTACTACTCTTATGCTAATTTGACAGTCTGTCAATCCACAGCTAGTAAAAACCAAAGAAGGTCTGCAGTGCTCATTTTATCTCCACCTTGCCACAGTTTGACACATGCAAACAAACGTATCTAAAGCGCGGTTGCAGAGGATTCCAAAAGCTGAAAATTATTTTCTTTGCATCTCCTTTTCCTTTCATTTTCTCTTTTCCTTTCCTTTTCTCTTTTCCTTTCCATTCTGCATTCCATAAGCCTGAATCTACCAATCAGGGTAAGCCTGAAGAAGCCTTCATTAAATGTAAGCAGTATCACGTTCATTCCACTTAATGGGGATTTACACAATTTAAGAGACCACCCCTCTTTGTCCTGTATGCTAAGATTCAGCATGGCCATATTTTTATCCATCAGTGAACAATAAAACTCACAAGATCCTTTCTCTGTTTTCATGTCATTATACTGTTGAGGCAACCCCACCTGGAGACCCAAGTCCTGCCCCTCTTCACAACCCCGCACCTAGAACAGCCCCACATTACAAGCCGTCTGCCTGTTTCTCAAGTAAAAAGTCACGTTTCACAACCTGCCACTCAGATCAGCGAATGAGTGGTACAGCAGCAGATTAGCCTTCTGCCCAAAGCTGCAAAACAGCAGAACATTTCCCACATCAGCCGATGAGCATTAGATCCCATTTTACTACTGAACTCCGTAGCATCAAGCAAGCAGAAAAGCACCGGGAAAATACCCATGTTGAGAACACACACATGAACAGATACTCGGGTCCTGAAAAAAAAATATACAGATGGTCATAAGAAGGATGATACACGTCGTCACACAGACTGTGTTGTTTCTGGCCAGCTACTCTTTGTGCTGATTGACTGGCGGGGATTAGAAAGGACTCAGCCCAAAAACGCAGTTCCTAATGCTCCTGCAGCTATTGCATAACAGAGATTGATTCCCGTCCCAAGCCCTGACCCTCAACTTTCTCAAGTTTAATGCTGTCTAGATGTATAATGGAAACAGGTACTTCCCTCTGAAGAGGAATCTAGGTGGGATCCATCAGCTTCCCCAGGACTGGGTAATTTGGTTATATGGGTTCTCTGATGGAAAGCAATGGGAAAGAAAGCAGGGAAGTGTCACCAAAATGGAAATAGAGTAATTTTCTCCCAAACATTTCTATCAGGAGCTACTAGAAGCTGAAGCCTTCTGGGTTTCATTAATAGATATATACTTGCTATTAACACACCCACTAAAGAAAGGAACCCTAAACCAAGGCAAAGCAAATATATCCCAAAGGTAAACCGAAAATCAAAGAACCAAAAGACCCTAGCTAAACTAAATGCACTGTAAGTTAAATACACCCAAAAAAGGAGAAGGAGGAAAACACACCAACCCAAAAGTCCATGATTGAATGAACGTGTCTCAAAAGCATGCAGAAAATATACAAACACTTCAGAATAAGCACTCCATTAAAAGCTACATGTTGAAATAGCATAAGGGGCCATGCAGGAGTTCCAGGTGCATGGGGAATAGCTGAAGTAACTCCTTTGAGATCAGTCACTCCAGATTTTTACAGGTGTAAAATAAATGAGGACAGAGCCCTATCAAGTCGGGTGAAATCAAACGCCCTCTATATAAACCTGGATATCCTGTGACAAACTGCAAAAAGCTTCAGGGAACTTATCTGGGTCCTGCGTCCACCCTCCCCCACATCAGTAAAACTGATTATTTGCAAAGGCCGCAATTGCTTGTTATTTTCTGTTTTCCTACGTCTGCTCACTAACTCATTAGTAATGTTTCCAAGCAGCCAGGCTGGGAGAAGAACCGGGAAAGGGACGGGAACGAGACAACCAGGAGCTGCTGCTGCCAGGGCCCCTTTGTTGAGCATCCCTGGGTACCCCTCGCCTTTTACCTGGGGATGCAGTCGCCATGGCAACGGGCGGGTGATCCCTGGCGGAGCCGAAAACCAGCTGTTCCCGCTGCTGGGCCCCATCTCCATCCCGCAGCGGAGCCCCAGCTGCATACTGGTCCGTCCCGTCAGCAGCCCAGTGCACCCCAGTGCCCGCCAGCAGCAGGTCCTGGGGGTCCGGCGGGGCTGACATGCTGCCTGCCAGGCTGCCGCTCGTCTCCGGCTCTCAGGCTTGAAGCGGGAGCCACCGAAAAAGCTGCGGTGGCCGCCGAGGGCTGGACGGTGCTGCGGCCGCGCTGGAGTCCGGCCGGCTGCGGTGGCTCGGAGCCGCTGCTGCTGCTGCTCTATCTCCACTAACGCTTATTACGCAGGTGAAAATGGCTTGTTAGTTGGAGCCTTCCAGCCCTTGCGTCACCCTGTGGCTGGCATATCACAGGGCAGGAATCTGCCAGCATGGCTGCTGCTCTCCTCTGTTTAACTGCTTCAGCAGGGTAGGCATCTGCTTGAGTGTCCAAAGGAATAAATGCCCCCTCCCAGGCAGGCACACGCCGCTCTCTCCTCTCCCGCGGTCCGTCCCCCCCCCCCCGCCCCGCAGCGCTCACCCCCCTCCTCTGCATCCTCTCCCGAGAATCCCACTGAGCGCCGCAGCCCGCCGCGGGAACGCGCCCGTTCCTCCTGCACCTCCAGGCTTGGCGGAGAGGGGAAAGACAGCCCACAGAGAAGGGCAGCCTAAAAGCTCCCCATTGTCCCCTCTCTCCGCCAGTCCCCCAACCCAGTGAAAGAAGCCGCGCTGCTTCTGAGCACCTGGGTTTGTTTACCGTTTGGCTCCTTTCCGTTTGCAGCCCCGCCGGAGAGACGATCACAGCTTATTGCATCTAAATGACACTTGTCAAAATAAACGCACAGCAGGTGTCTGTGTGCTTTCTTTCTTATTTGTTTATTTGCTTTTTCCCTTTTTGTGTGTGTGCCACTGTATTTGCTTGCTTACTGTCTCACAGAGCTAACGTGGGCTTCCAGAGGTGATGTGAACTGTCATGAATCCTTGCCATTAGTGATTTGGGAGAGCAGCTGTGGCATGAGCTACAGCAAAGGTGAAAGTGCTGGGCAGGATCAGAGACACTCTGCAGGTGCCCCTGGAACCAGTATCCTTGGTACCCTTAACAGATGAGGAAACAGAGTTAGGTAAATGGTATCGCACAGACCTCTGGCACTGACAGGTTAAACTAAGGAATTTAATGTCTTGTAGAAGGGCCTCTCTCTTGTGATGTGATAAGTCCAGCTGCAAAGCGGAGAGCGAGTGCCCCAGCCAGAAGACTTTACCCTATCTGGCTCTTTGTCTGTTGCAGCAACAGATCTCCAGCTGTGATCTTTAGGTCACAGCACCCCCAGGCATGCTTCAGACCCTCTCCAGCTCCAGCATGCTTATGCTTGGGTTTAAAAAATTAACACGTTTCTACTCACTGCAGGCAAACAGAGGAAATTTAGGGTAAGCCTATAATGAAAAATGAAAAGCCTCAGAAGTAGCCTCTGGCACTTCCATTTTTATTATCTTCTTGGGGAAACACCACCCTTAGCCTCACTCCTGTCCAGGATCTGTTTCTGGAAGCTGTCTTCCTGCTGCTTGAGTGTATGCTGTTCAGTCCCAGCTCCCCACAGCCCTTCAGAGATGGGCTTCTCTGCATGGTGGGGTGGACCAGGGACAGAGTTGTTCTTTTGGAGGTCTGCAGCCAAAGGTGCCAGTATAAGCAACATGCTCCGGGTTACCCGCTGGAAGTGAAGTGACTGCTGTGAATTCGGATAAACTCTTCTGTCTCAAGCTCTAAATAGCAAGGGTGATTTTAATGAATAAAACATTATTCTATTAGAGGTTGCATTGTAAAATTCTTTTGTGGAGATGCTGTAGGTTAAGATGAGCAAGATTTTGGCTTTAAAAAGGGAAATCACATGACTATTTCTACACTGTCATGAAAAAAAACCACTTCAGAAGTAGCTATACACCAAATGTACTGTCTTCTCTCTGCCCTGTAAACTCTGATGTCTTGCGGGACAGCCTCTACAAACATGATTCATGGCATACCATCATCAACAGCAATTGTACACATGAGGTCCCCTGGATTCTTGAGGCTCTGTCTGTCCTGATAGCCATGCTTAAAAACTCATGGTACAGGTCGGTGGGTTAGTACTTAGGCAGATCTCAATAGCCAATGTGGACCTAACCATCAATAAATTCTTTCTTGTTTTGAGCTTCCTAGTGTGATGTTGTGGTTTAAACCCAGTCAGGTAATTCGTTCGCTCACTTCCCCCCCTTTTTTTTGCCCTCCCCCTGCTCTCGGAGGGACGGAGAGGAGAATCGAAAAGAATGCAACTCCCACGGGTTGAGATAAGAACAGTTTAGTAACTAAGGTATAACACAAATCACTACTGCTACCACCAATGATAATAATGATAAAGGAAATAACAAGGGAAGAGAATACATCATCTCACCACCAGCCGACCGATAACTCGCCCCCCCCAACCCGACCAAGCTCTGACCGATACCTCCTCCAACCCTGCAGTCCCCGGCCCTTCCGGCTAACTCCCAGTTACCTCCTGGGCATGACGTGCTGTGGTATGGAATACCTCTTTGGTCAGTTTGGGTCAGGTGTCCTGTCTCTGCTTCCTCCTGGCTTCCCCTCCTCCCTGGCAGAGCATGAGGCTCACAAAGTCCTTGGCCAAACCAAAACATCCTTGTTATCAGCTCTGTTCCCGAGCTGAAAGTCAAAACACTGCACTACACCAGCTACCAAGAAGGGGAAAAATGACTGCTACTGCTGAACCCAGGACATTATCCACCCCTTATTCCATACCATTCACGTCATGCTCAGATCCCCCATTTTCAATATACTCTTATCTTAGTGCATGGACCAGTCCCTATAAAGCTGCTGAGTCCATCTGGTCCATGACGTCAGGCTCCATCTCTTGTAACAGCCAGAGCAGGAGAGACTGTGTGCAGTGTTCACACTCGTGAATAACCTGGGCAATAGTGTCCATTGCTAAGTCCACCCCTCGATCATGAGTCCATCTCTGTGTTGCATCTCTGCTCTGATGGCCTGAAGTGCCATGGGCCCACCAGGCTTAAAATAATTCACTGTCCCCTTCAGCAGTTTCTGCAGCTTGTTGCTGGGGACTCCATACAGCTGCCTTCCATCTCCAATGCTTCCAAAGCACTGGAGGGGCCCAGTGGACTAGATACTTGCCCATACTGTCACACACACCCTGCCACTCATGACTGTCCAGCCTTGGGGAAAACCTCTTGGTCCCCCTATATTGTCGTCTAACCCCAGACAAGACCCAAACCTGACTCTGCTTAACTTTTGAGATCAGACAAAATGGTTGTGGGTAGAACACAGTCTCTGTGTGTGCCAACATGCTGATCCCCATCACGATCAGCAGGCAGGTCCCAAGGATACCCAAAGGCCATTCAAAACTTTCAGAACTCTCAGTTGATGCTGCTGTACTTGTCACTGGGGCTGGTGTAGCTGCTGTACTTGTCACTGGGGCTGGTGCAGCTGCTGTGCTTGCCGGCTCTCCCACCACCAGCTTCTCTTTTCCTGAGTCCAGCTCTTCCTCCTCTGCCTTGCTGGGAAATGCTGCGTGGTCTCCTGCATCCTCCTGGGGCTCGGCGGGCGGCTTCCGGGAAATGCTCTCGGCCGTCGCAGGGCTGGGCTCCTCCGCGGGGCTCGGCTCTTCCGCGGGGCTCGGCTCCTCCGCGGGGCTGGGCTCGGCCGCGGGACTCGGCTCTTCCGCGGGGCTCGGCTCCTCCGCCGCCTTCTCCCGCTGCTCGGCAGCCCCTTCTTTCTGCTCCTCGACCGCCCCGACCTCCTCCACCGGCAGCCGTCCCCTCGCGGCCTCCGGCCCCGCTCCCGCCGCCACTTGGTCGCCGGGGCCGCTCTCCCGGGCCGCTTCAGCAGCCGCCGGCTCCCGGGGCCGCTCCCCCTCGGCTCCCCGCGGCCTCACGAAGATGGAGGCGAGGGCGAGGGCCAGGCCGGTGAAGAGCAGCCGGACGGCCAGGTACAAGTCCACGGCCACGTCCGTCCCGCCCTGCTGCTGGAGCCCGCCCGTATTACAAGCCATTGCCATAAAGCACAGTGAGACAAGAACCTTAGCCCAAGCCCCATACTTGATAAACACTATCACAGCAAATACCGGCTCTACGTAAGTTACAACATTCTGAAGCTGTGAGATCAAGCAAAACAACTCTGAGACCCAATAAATCAGCATTGTGACGAGTGACTATTAATCCGGTCAGATCTGTCGTTATCTCAACCCTTCGTGCCCCACGTTGGGCGCCAAAAGAACTGTTGTGGTTTAAACCCAGTCAGGTAATTCGTTCGCTCACTTCCCCCCTTTTTCTTGCCCTCCCCCTGCTCTCGGAGGGACGGAGAGGAGAATCGAAAAGAATGCAACTCCCACGGGTTGAGATAAGAACAGTTTAGTAACTAAGGTATAACACAAATCACTACTGCTACCACCAATGATAATAATGATAAAGGAAATAACAAGGGAAGAGAATACATCATCTCACCACCAGCCGACCGATAACTCGCCCCCCCCAACCCGACCAAGCTCTGACCGATACCTCCTCCAACCCTGCAGTCCCCGGCCCTTCCGGCTAACTCCCAGTTACCTCCTGGGCATGACGTGCTGTGGTATGGAATACCTCTTTGGTCAGTTTGGGTCAGGTGTCCTGTCTCTGCTTCCTCCTGGCTTCCCCTCCTCCCTGGCAGAGCATGAGGCTCACAAAGTCCTTGGCCAAACCAAAACATCCTTGTTATCAGCTCTGTTCCCGAGCTGAAAGTCAAAACACTGCACTACACCAGCTACCAAGAAGGGGAAAAATGACTGCTACTGCTGAACCCAGGACATGTGATTAATTACTGGAAAACAATGTCATCAAACCCACTTCTCCCTTTACTATGCTTTGTAACCCATTTCAAGTTCAGCATTATTATATAGGTAATTTTACTTTCAGGGCAACCTGCGCTGTAACACTGCATGCGAGACCATCTGGGCTAGAATAAGAAAACTACTCCAAAACACTTGGCTGAAATATGGCTACCAGGAGGATATCTCCAGGGAAGCTCCTATTTAGCCACTGCTTTGTTAAAAAAAAATACAGAGGTAGGTGTCACACAACATAGTCTATCAAATTCAGTTTTACTTGTGAGTTACTTCCAGGTAATCCATATTCCAAAGACATCTGTGTAGACAGAAAACTGATTTTTGATACCAGGTTCAAGTTTTTTTAATAGGGTATCACTATGGAAAACCCTGTCTGAACCATGTAGCTTCACTGAACCTCTCATGAATTCTGACTCTACTGAAACTCACACATAAAGTATTTGTTAATTAAGCATTATTTAACGTCTTTGTGGAACAATGCTGTAACTATGCATCTCCAGTGTGCTCACCCTGCCTTATATGCACAGGCTCATTGGATTTTCTTTATTTGTTTATGTCAAGAGAGACCAGTGTTTGCTGCAGTTCAGTAGCTTATGATTTTAGTCATGTTTGTACTGCCAAATCCCACACCTAAAGCTCACCTCATGAGCAAAGGAGATGTTTACCTATTTTATGTTTTCCCCTTTGACATACACTGCATCATGCTCTGTGTATTGTCTCATTAAGATTCTGATGACTTCCAAGTTACTATTAACAATGTTAATGATATACCATATGTTTTCAAAAATATGTCTTCCTGTGTTTGTTCAGACTCCCCAGTTTTATTTTGTGTCCATCACTGCTGGGGCAACCCTATGATACTACTTAAATGAGTCAGTAATGCACTGAACGGCTCAGGAGAAGGCCTGTGGGAGCGCTGAGCCCCTGCCAGCTTTGCTGTGTGAGCAGTACACAGTCACAAAGGTCTTCCGATAGTGTAGTCTCATCAGAATGTGTGCACACACACTAGGAATGATTCATTCCTGCAGACCAGAAAGGTTATCATGATCTGAGGGCTGCTGGCATGAACACAGGCAGTGTTACTACAGTAAAAGACTTAGAGGAAAGAATGTGTGCTTTGCTTATTGAAGAGAAATGGGGACAAGCAGGCATAAGCACATAAATAAAGCAAAAATGTGTTCTATCACTTCAACGATCCCAGTAGTGGTGCAATCCAGGGCTTTATTTCACCAGTTCATGCACAATCCCCAGGTGACCTGGAACAGTCTCATGCAATACAATCAGCCCTGCTCATCACCATGTAATATCATTGGATGGGAGACTAGAGGTCCAATTTCATACTTTGGATACAAATCTTGAGCTCCTACTGACCATCACAAGTGGAGTACTGACATTGGTTTGCCAGCATGAATTAAAAGAAATCAATAGGAACAACAGGACTAAAACCCAGAAAGCTTAATCAATCTATTTTGCATGCTGTACAGAAAACTTTGAACTTGGCACAACCTGGGCTATCATGTATAACGTTAAGTCACTAAAGATTATACATGCTTTTTAAAGATCCTGTAGGAAGATCAGGCTGGATGAAGATTTAATCAAATGTGTCCTTAAGAGAGGTGTAATTTTAAGTTAACAGTCAGCACAAAGGAACAAAGATGATTTCTTCATGTTTTCAATACATTTACAAAAGCTCCTGGTAATTAGATTGTGTTGAAAACTGACTTGTGCAAGGCTCATCTATCCCTGCTCATTGGTATTTAATTCTCTTGCAGTTCCCTTTGGACATAACAAGACTCTGAATGTATGAAGTCTGAAAACATATACACAAATTGCTTCTCCTTCCATTATAGCCCTTTGTATTCCTGGGCTGATGTATGCTGCTGGGCTGAAGTCCCTTTGAACCTCGAGGGGAATTTTGGTCTCAGATATAACATTACCAGTAAAGAGCATATGACCTAGCAGGGTATATCAACAAATTCAGCAATAGAAAGCATCATCTCTTCTTCCTTGAGGATTAATTCTTGAGGTTTTAGAGTAAACAAATTGCAATAGAAAAAAGAACAGAAGCAAAGAAAAGAGAACAGAAGCAAAGAAAAGCAAAGAAAGGCAAAGAAAAGCAAAGGAGAAAAAAAAGAAAGAAGAGAAGAGAAGGGAAGGGAAGGGAAGGGAAGGGAAGGGAAGGGAAGGGAAGGGAAGGGAAGGGAAGGGAAGGGAAGGGAAGGGAAGGGAAGGGAAGGGAAGGGAAGGGAAGGGGAAGGGAAGGGGAAGGGGAGGGGAGGGAGGGGAGGGGAGGGGAGGGGAGGGAGAGGGGAGGGGAGGGGAGGGGAGGGAGGGGAGGGGAGGGAAGGGGAGGGGAAGGGAAAGGGGAGGGGAGGGAAGGGGAAGGGGAAGGGGAAGGGGAAGGGGAAGGGGAAAGGGGAAGGGGACGGGGAAGGGGAAGGGGAAGGGTAAGGGGAAGGGGAAGGGGAGGGGAAAGGGGGGAGGGGAGGGAAGGGAGGGGAGGGAGGGGAAGGGGAGGGGAGGGAGGGGAGGGGAGGGGAGGGGAGGGGAGGGGGAAAGGGAAGGGGAAGGGGAAGGGGAAGGGAAGGGGAAGGGAAGGGAAGGGAAAGGGAAAGGGAAAGGGAAAGGGAAAGGGAAAGGGAAAGGGAAAGGGAAAGGGAAAGGGAAGGGGAAAGGGAAAGGGAAGGGGAAGGGGAAGGGGAAGGGGAAGGGAAGGGAAGGGAAGGGAAGGGAAGGGAAGGGAAGGGGAAGGGGGGAAAAGAAAAGAAAAGAAAAGAAAAGAAAAGAAAAGAAAAGAAAAGAAAAGAAAAGAAAAGAAAAGAAAAGAAAAGAAAAGAAAAGAAAAGAAAAGAAAAGAAAAGAAAAGAAAAGAAAAGAAAAGAAAAGAAAAGAAAAGAAAAGAAAAGAAAAGAAAAGAAAAGAAAAGAAAAGAAAAGAAAAGAAAAGAAAAGAAAAGAAAAGAAAAGAAAAGAAAAGAAAAGAAAAGAAAAGAAAAGAAAAGAAAAGAAAAGAAAAGAAAAGAAAAGAAAAGAAAAGAAAAGAAAAGAGAAAGGGATTCTGATGTAAATAGGGAAAAGAAGATAAGTAAAACAACCTCCCCCTACCCCATTGAAAAGACTTCACCACTGTAGCAGCTACAGTCTGGTTTTCAATTCACCACATCTGTACTGCAGACCACTTGGTTTCCATGTGTGTCTCACATCCTCTCTCTCCAACAGGCAAACCTCTGGGAGTGTATGACAGCACTGGCCTGGCCAACATGCATGAATGCTCTTCCACAGCATGCAATTACATCTCATTTGTACACAGACAGGTAGAAACCTCAGGAGCCATGCTGTGGGATAAACCAGAACACACCTGCTCTACAAGTCACAGAGAGCTATTGGGACTCCCAAAGCAAGGCTGGAAACCTGGTGAGATAAGTACACTTCCTGAGCACGCCAAACTACTCAAGACTGTCTCTCAGGCAAATGGCCTGTGTGAAAAAATGACCTGTGATGATGGCTCTCCCCACAGCAAAGGCCATCCATCATCTTTCAGTCCATCAAGCAGCTCTTGCACAGTGGTCTTTCCGAGAGAGCCCTTGGACCTTTGGTCTTCACATATTCTCCACAAGCTCTGGCACTGAAGGACAAGGCAGCCTCTCCAAGGTCCTTTTCATCTGCTCTTCCCACTGCTACGACTGCCAGTGTGAATCCTTCAGGCCTGTCTGGAAATACTTACCCCAGCCCCCCAGAGAGCTTCAAGGCATCATCCACCTCCCACAGCACCCCTGGGACCTAACAAAGGTTCCTATCCCAGCACTGCTTTGTAACCTGGAGTGAGTTTCTGCATCAGACAGCAGGTCATGGACACAGTTTTGCTCCTGAAAATACAGGTACCCCAGTGCCAGGAAAGCAACAGCAAAACTGGTTAAGCCCAGGAAAGATATAAGTTTAAGAATGGGTGTAGTAAGAGCCTTCCCAGACAAACAGCTGGCTTGGAGTAGGGTGTGCTCTCCTTTGTAATGAGCAGCTTGCAGAGATGAGACAGGTACTCAGTTCAGAGCTGCAGCTCTGAAAATGATCACCTGGAGAGTACCATCTCTTAACACACACTGTAAATTGGGGAGACTGGTTCAACTGGGGCCTCTAGTAAGTACAATTTCAAAAATACCAGAGTCTCGATAGTAAAATTTTTACTACATATCATGTAATTTAACCTCTATTTTCAGAGCTCACAGCCACAGTCTTTATCAGACAGTTCATTGCCCTGAGGTCTGCCTAGCTATAGCTGTACCAGAGCAATATATACAGTCCCTGCCTGGCCTTTTAATTCCCACATCATGCAAGAGCTTTCAGCATCTCTAGCTCTCCAGTTGTAATGAAATTTGATTAAAGGTGGTGCCTTCTGCGGGTAAGCCTGACTGACTGCTCTGTCCTTCATCCCATCCACATCAACAGCTGCTCTAGGAGCAGTGAGGATTACCTCTGTTTCTCTGAAAGGGGAGTTTCACAACGAAATCCAGTGACAGGAGCTTGAACAGCAGGACTGTTAAACACATGAGCAGACACAGTCATGGGATGTGTGGTCGAAGTGTCAAAGAGCAGAAAACCCACCAGGCCTCTGAAGAGCACAGTCTGCTTCCCCCTTCTTCCCAGCTTCAGTCTCTTTGTAGAGGAGAGCTGAGCAGAGTCGACAAGTGAGTAGGTGAGAGCTCAACATATGCAAGATACATTGGGTAGTGGCCTAGTTTCAGCAGTGCTTGGTAGCTGAATTACCATCCAAGCGCTATGTCCAAAAGGCTCTGTGCTCACCTCTAGAATATATGTCTATTGAAATGACTGCCTGTCCTGGAGGACACTGGACCAGGAGTCTAAGTCTCTATCCATGATCTTAGCTGGTGATACTATTTGTCAGTACATTCTCCATGTGGCAACATGATCTCTGTGTGCTATTGCAAGTGTTGCTCACTAGCATCGTCAGAACAGTAATCTTTTTCTCTTTTTACAATGCTCATCCTGGGAGCCCAGCCCAGGGTTATCAAAAGAAGAAGCATTGGAATTTGTCCTGTCAGATTCTCAGCTTCATGGAACAGGACTTCCTTCTTTAAGCCATGGCAGAGCAGTTTCAGAGGCCAGTCATCACTGTGAAAAATGTTCAGACTGACACCGATGGGCCTGGTGCTACTTAATTTCACTGTTAATGACCCAGCTGAAAAGAAAGTATCAGACAAGACAGTCTGTGTGATCTCTGAACCGATCATACAGTGGCCAGAAGTTTATATGGGCAATTGTTTTGATACTGATAAAACAGTGAAAATAAAAAAATAACTATAGTAAAAGTATCCACAAATTTGGTTTTGGGAGCAGCTGAAGGAAGTGAGGCAAAGATCTAACCAGGATTTTTTCCAGCAGAGGGTAAGTACCCAAAAGTACAGACAGTCACCAGAGAAGCAGAAACAGTTTTTTTTATATGAATTCATATTCCACTGCATTACATCAGGAGGTATTTGTGCAGAGTGCTCTCTGCACTTACACAGCTTTTCAGCAAGTCCATTAGAGGTTAGCATTTGAATCCTGATTTATGGTGATATAATACATGCATTTATCAGACTCTGAGTGGTGATTATGTACTGTTTGCATATCTTTGGAAACTCATAGGTGCTAAAGATTACAGCTTGTGTGCTGGAAGAAACAGAAATGTCCTGATATGCTTCATTTAGGATTTGGCATGGCACTGAACATATCAGAGAATCAGTCTGTGGAGGTAAGACCTGCAATCACTTCTAAAACACACAAGAGATTACACCTTTCAGTGTAACTGAGAGGTACATCCACCACCTCTAAGATCCCAAACTGCTGTGATATGCAAATATTGGCAAAACTGCAGTGAAACACAATTCTTGCTAGACATAGTGCTTTGTCCTCAGAGGTATCTAAGCAATTGTCACCTTGAGGTAGTCAGCGATGCTTCTAATAGTTGCTATGAAAATATCTAAGAGCACGCTATTAGTTCATCTAAAGATATAGTGCTGATACGTAACTTTAGAGATCAAGTTTAGTATAAGAGGTCTGAGGACAGAGAAGTCCATATATAGTAAAACTGAACATTGCAATAGCTGCCTCAGTGTAACCTTGATAGCTGGGACTTATATTCCCCTAATGAACAGCATACTTGTCTCTTCTTCCATTTTTTATGGCAGAGACCTAATTTTCTTGCTTTATATACAAATGAGAACCAAGAACATCTTTGCAGCAGCCACTGGGGCCAATCCATAAAACAAAATCAGGCTCAGAACTCCACATTTCTAATTATTCATTTAAGTTTTCCTGTGAGAAGTTATCTGAGAAAGAGACCAAGCTCAACCCTGAACACGGCTGCTCCATTTCAAAACAGACAGTAAATAACAGATGTGCCTAGTCCTTTTGAGCTGGCTCTACCTGCCTAAAGGTTGGTTGTTACAATACTCAATAGTTAGGCTATAATACTGAATATAACCCTTTGCCAGTTGGTGCCCGCATACCTCACTGAAGATATGAGAACTACTGCTCTTCAGTGCAAAATTAAACACAATTCCAAGGTGTTTGGGTGCTAGAGACCCATAGATGGCTGAGTCAGGCAAGGACTACATTTTGCCAGGGTGAAGCCAAGCTAGAGTTGTTCTAAGACCTTTTATCTATTTTTTATTAAAATCATGAAATTAAACTCCAGTTAGCAGAAGTGTAGTAGGACCAGGCCCTATGTTACATTTTAATTAGTCTCATTGACTTCAAAGAAGCTGGTTCTGTATAGTATTTGCAGGGTTGGGATTTGGTTTTGCATTTAATTGATCTATCATTTAGCACTTGATATCAGCTCTTCAAAGGGAACATTACTGCTTTACATTTCAAAATCTCTTTGTAGTGCATTCTGTATTACCACATTATGCAAACTGGAAAGAACAACCTGCAAATTCTTACCACATTCTCTACTCACATCTGTGGCTTTATTTTGTGAATTACATGGCTGCAATGAACACAAGACTACATTCCCCAAACTCTAGCTGATGTCAGTGCTGAAAAAGCAAAACCAGGCAGGATTAATCCCTGATACAAATAACCCCTAAAATAATTGCTTTTACTCTCTGCATTTTGCAGTGGAGTGGGTACATAAATAAGTTGGATGGCTTGTTTTTAGAACTTGTGGCATGTTCTTTTCTTTATTAACTTAATTTTTGCAAAAATCAAAACCTGAACTGACAACAGGGCTTCGCTGGTTTCCTGTGAACAGCCCATTGTATAATTAAAGTCACAGGCTGCCAAAAAAAAGTGAAATCAGATCCAGAGCCCTCTGCTGGATTGTGAGGAAAACGTTACCTTCTTTAAACTGCTGAGATGAATCACTCTTGGGAAGTTCATCAACATGCAACTTTCAGCCATCAACAACATCTTTATGAAAATAGATCTGCAGGTTATGACTCATCTCTGTGACAAAAAAGTTTGCTACTCACAAGCAACATTACAGGGAAAGTTTCCCAGAGTAAGGCATAAAGAATCTGTCCTTATTGTGCCTAAGAAGAAAAAAACCTAAAACATCTCATTCATTGTAATTTCCTTATCTGAATTCTCAACAACTTATTACAACTGAACATGGTAGAGAAACAGATATGAAAACAGAAATAGGTAAGAGCAAGTGAAATACGCTGTAACAGAAAATGAGCTTTTGACCTGCACACAGCATGGGGAGTTGGGGAGAAAAATTCAAGCAAGTGTAAGAGTTGCGTATTTTCTGTGCATTACAGTCAGAAGTCTTATCAACCCTTCCTAAGGATCACCCTGCCTTCAAGTGGTGGAAAGACCGTTTGTTTGCTTTATTCTGTCATCTACCCCAGGCAGCAGGACTTTTGTGAGCCCTAAGACCTCAATCAAGAAAGCAAACTGGAGATAGGCACTAGAGAAAAAAAAACAAACCAAACCATAATAGTGAGATAGCTGGGGTCCCAGCACAGCATGAGAAAGGCTTTCCAAATGGAAAGAGGAATGTGATGCTAATAGAAAACATTTCAGGTCAGCAGTGTCACTGTTCAGCTGTTAGTAGAAAATGTTTCACAAGACCACTCTGGACAATATTAACCTGGAAGACCCAATCGATTCCTTCCTCCATGTCCACACACATAATTCTAGTGACATTCCAAAAGAGGCTTCTGGAAAAGGGGTGAATCTTGACAAGTCTGACTCTCCAGCTAGGGGTGAGAAATCAAAATAAGATGAACACATAATAAGCGACAACATGATTCAATGGAGAGTTGAAAGCTTAAGAGCTGTGAAGAGGCTGCCTGAGGTTTGCCTTGTGGAAATAGGAAGGAATCATTTGTGATTTTTTTTAGCTTCTCAGAACTTTCTTAGCATCTTCTACTTGCAGCTGTATTATGATACAGATCCATTGCCTTTGTGCTCATTAATGGTGAACACATGATGATTTTCCCACATCTTTATATGTTCACTATTTTATATAAAATAAGTTTTTATACAGTTTTGTCTAATATGATTACTTCTGTGAATGCTAAACATTTTAAATAACACCATTCTGCATCTGCATTTCCATCTCTCAGCTAAGCAGTTCAGCAGAATTGGTAGAAGATAATTCATGATTTGGGACCTGTACTTTTAGTGGTGGAAGTATGCCAACAGGGATTTGTCCAGCTTCGGTATTCTCAGTTTTGAAAGTTACATCAGTGAGTTCATAAAAAGAAATGTGAAAACTTGAAGTCTTTTTTACTTTAAATATTCATTCATCAGTCTTGGACAGAGCCCAGACTTTCAATGCTTTTAGCAATTTGTACATTAAGAATAAAGGGTAGCTGCTTGACATCTGTTGTGTAAGTAAGTGGGCATGGTCAGATACTAAATGCTCCCAGTACATATTTATTTAATCAAGGAATGCAAATGTTAAGGGGATAGATTAAAAGATCACTCTGAGGTCAATGAAATAACCTTCTACTGATATGCATGGGAACAAGTCTTAAAATATAAAGAACCAAAATTTTAGTTTGAATTAAAACTAGAAAACTTATTCAGAGAGCTCAATTTCCCAAATATGTCTGCTTTTGCTACAGCTTATTTTCCATTAAAGCAATAAGTGAAGTCATAATTTTTACCTTCATTTTCTGTTAAAGATCTCTTCTAGTTCACTAAAACAAACAGTGTGAAGCCATTACCTGTTGGTGTAATAAAGACATTAACTTAAACATGAATTGTGCTACTGCCAGAGTGATATGCTACTAAAGATCCAGTCTATTATTTCAAAAATGTGCTAAAACTAAGCACCAGTGACTGTTCTTGTAAGAGAAAAACTTTTTGACCTGCTCTTCCATCCTGTTGTGTCTTCCACATGTTCCAGTCTCCATACCATCACTTTCACCACTGATCTAGAAAACAACGTTCCAGCAGCTCTAAACAGAAAACCCGTTGGTATGTTAGCCATTCAGATGACAAGAAGATCCTCCTGTGTGCCTGAGAGAGGGGATCTCTGAGCATTTCAAACATCATGTTTTCCTAAAGTGAAACACAAGATTAGATGGCAGCTTAACATTCAAAAAAGTCATCTTCAGAGAGAAGTAAGCTGTTTAAAGATAAAACAAAAACTAGAAGCCAATCTTGTAGCCTGCACTGATCAATCCTTATACCTGAGGTCTGATCTTTTAGGTACTGACTTCTGTGGTTAGTGGCTACATTATGTGAACTTTCATGAAGCCACCTGGTCTCAGAATCTGAGATTCTTTCATGACATTTCTAAACATGTAGGCAGAAATGTTGATCATAAAGCTCCTCTTGAAATGTACTCCTCCCTGCAGGCTTCTCCCTGGGATGCAGACCCTGCTAATACCAACAATGCAGAGACCTGACACCACTTGCCTGCAAGTTGAGGTGAGCAGGTAGGAATCCCCAGCCCAACAGCCATGACTTTAGGTCACTATTTCCTCCTTTTCAGCAACAATCAGAGAGTCCATCTCCCTGTGTATCATAATTTGTCAGTGGGCTCCAGGGTTTGAATCTTTAAGGTCCTGTAACATAACTCACGATGAAGACAGACCAATTAAGATTGCCTTCTTCATTACACTGGCCACTGCAGGGCATATCTTGAAAGTACCCAGATTACTGCTTTAGTTAGTATTATTTTAGACAATCCAAATGATGAGTGATCAAGAGTTCCTTTGAGTAAATACTGCATAACCACCTCATTCTCAAGAAGTTTCTCAAGAAAGTACTTCTTCCTCTGCCCTTCAAATGTTTACATTCTCAAATCTACCTTCATTTTATAATATAGGATTGCTTAAAATACAAAAGTATAAGGCTTGCCAGACATAGTCCTTTTCAGTTTCAGGCAACAATAACATATAAACTGTTCCCTGCCATTTTGAAATACGGTAGAGCGTTCTGTCTCTCTTATTTCTACTGGAAAGCTGTTCCAAAAATTCACTTCTCTAAGGGGTAGACAAATTCTTCTAATTTTCAGCCTGAATTTATTCATGGCCAGTTTACAGATATTTGTTCTTGTGCCAACAATGTACTTTAGCCTAAACAACTTTTCCTCCTCACTGGTGTTTTCTTTGCTGATACATTCATAGCTTCCCAAAAGTCACTCCCTATTTTCATTTTGCTATAGGTTTTAAAGTTTGTGCAGTTTTGTTCTGTTTATTCTGAAACCAGCTGCAGTGTCATAAACATGCTATTACTATGGTTAAATCAAAAGAGACTTCATGACATAATGTTTCTCTGTATGCAGAATTTCCATTTTAGCATACCACTGTCATTTAATTTTCCTGTTGCTATTCACTTACCCTCTGCTTTTCATGTACCCACTAACATTTCTATCTCCCACTGAGAATAGGATTATGGGGAGGAGGAAGGGCAGAGCAATTCCCAGATGTATCAGTTTACAAGAGAAAGGTAGTTTTTAAAAACTAATTTCCAGATTCCATTTCCTAGTTGCTCTTTTTTTCCCCCAACTGGTGTTTGCATCCTGTTGGGAGCTGGATCATTTACACATTTTTTAATTGTGCCTTTAAGTGCTCTTTTAGATTATAGACATTCATTCATGAAGAGTAACTCTAATCCAGATTCTTCAGCTTAGGTCAACTCACTATTTTCACTGTGCATTATCACAGTCATTCCAGGAGCACATCACCAGTAACTAGAACCATAACTCTGGTCTGTTGGTCTGTTGTGTGTCTCAGAGAACTATCCACACTTGCCTAGCAGTGTCTTTAAATACTCTCCCAGGATGCACCAAGGAAAACAAACTGTATGGATCATGTACCCAGGAGCTAATTAAAAATCTTTCCCGTTTTGCCAGGTGCTGAGCACTAAGACAAGACATGGGCAAACTGCCCAACACTCCCAGGAGTAAAAAATGGTTGTAAAGTCCAGTCAGCCAAGACCTGAGCTAATCCAATGGTTTGGCTATGAAAACTGCAGGCAGATAAAGGGAAAGTAGAAAAGAAAGAAAGAACTGTAAAGAGCTGTAATGAGACAAGCCAAAGCATTGCTGAAGCTCTTGTCTCTGAGAAGGTCCAGTTGCAGCAGATTAGAGAAAGAGCACATGGAAAAGGAAGCCAGGAGCAAAAATTGCTTCCTTTCACAGGGAGTGCAGATTTCCCACAATCTTTGCTGAAAGATTTCCCAAGTCAGATATTGAAACCACATCCTTCTGTTTAACAGCCTTTGATGGAGATAAACACAAAAATTTGTCTAATCACATTTTTAATTTAATTATGCTCTCATCTTCCATGGCATCCTGCAGCAATGAGTTCCACAACTTGATTATAGGTTGCTTGAAGAAACACTTCCTTTTGCTTGTTCTGAACCTGCTTGACAATTTCACAATGTGCTTGCATAGTAAGAAATAACAGCTATTGTCCCTTCAGGCTATTTGTACAGCATATTTTAACCATTTTTATATATAAATACATATATATATATATATTTATATACCCCTGTGATTTAGTCATCTGCTTTCCAAGAGGAGCACTTGTTATTTAGGCTCTCCTCATATGGAAATTATTCCATACTGCTGGTCATGATAATTACTCTTCCCTGAGCATTTTGTAGCTGTATTTTTTAAAAATTTTGTGAAGGAGGAACTGGCAAAGGCCAAACTGCTTGCATAATGTAAGGTGTAGGTTCACTGGGGATTTGGTGCTGCAGTGTGATGGTTGTCTCCCCCTTCAGTGGTTTCTAACCTTTTGCCTGCTTTTTTCATTGCTCCCAAACATGGAATTGATATTTTCATTGGATTATCCACAATGACTCTCAGATGTTTTTTCCTGAGATGTAATAGCTCATTTAGAGCTCACTGGTGCATATCTGTAGCCACTGCTGTTTCTCCCCATGCTCAGCAATTTGCAGTTATTGCCATGGAGTTTCATCTAATGTTTCATGATCCAGTCGCTCTTATTTTATGAGGTCCCTTTTGCAATTATTTGCAGGCAGCTTTTGTTTTTACTAACCTAATTCCACATCTTTTGTAATCCTTGTCCCATCACTGTTCTCCATTTCTCACATGATTTATGAGTATGATGAACAGCACATATCCAGCACATGGTCCCCCCAAACATTACTGGGAAGATCCATCCGCTGAACACTATGTGCCATGTGCCTCCTCTTTTCAGTCATCATTTCTTACTCTCCCTCAGCTCACTAAGCCTCCTCCCCATTTCTATCCCTCATGCCCAGCTTGCTAACTCTCACAATATTAAATCTATGCTCCAGCACTTTGCTGTGACAGACATAATTTTAGCCATTTGTATCCTCTGTTTTTGGAGACTGCCCTTTAGGGAGCATGGTGACATCAGCCTGCTTCACAGTCTGACTTTCCAGCAATGAAAATATCTGTCTGGATATGTTGCAGCCACTGTTCCTGCACAGTAAGGTATGACATGTCATGGCTGGAGTGCATACTGTGTAGAGAGACCACCTTTTCTGGTAAAACAGTAGGCAGATGGGCAACAGCATCTAACCCACATAACCGTATTCTGAGTCCAGCTGCAACTCTGGGAGACAGAGACTAAGAACAGAGTGTAAAGTAATGCTAAAGGAAGCTATTGCTTCTGCCTGGCTTTCACCCAGCTTGCACCTCTGACATCTCCAATGGTGACTGAAAGTCTAGAGGCATTAGAGAGGGACAGAGAGCATAAATAGGTTTTGCCAAGAGTATTGCCAGTGCCAAACCTCACTGCAGTCAGTGAACAGGGAATGTTTTAACTACTGAACGAGAATTTAGGAACATGTTGCACACTATATGCTACTTCCCCATCAACATCCCACCAATTTCTGATTTGCCTCTCACACCATAATCTCATAAATAAGCCTCAGGGACACATGTCATCCAAGCAGATAAATTTTGTCATAACTTTAAGTGGAACAGGTCAAGACAGTTCTGACAGTGTTTAATGTCTCCTCTCATATAGTGCATCTGGGTAGGAAAATCAGCATGGCCTTTCCTTTCCCTGCAGCAGAAGCAGCGTTCATGTACATACTCCTGTGCTCTCTGTAACTATCTTGATTGAGGCAGCACTATATTATACGTTCAGCAATTATCTATTGAAACTGAAACTAAGATTTCTTTGTTTTATTGGAAAGCTGAAGACTTCACTTGGTTAACGGTGATTTTCATTACAAGATCTCATACTGGTGTTACCGCTCTGCCAGTGACAATACCCACACTTAAATACCCTTGAGCTAAGTTTTGAGAGGTATCTGTTTCAAATACATATTCCATCAAATACAAGGCAGATTTCAGATTCCCTCTTTCCATTGCATTTCATAATTCTATTAAAAAAGCAATCAAATCTGCCTGGCAAGAGAGAATCAGTCTAACCCGATGGTAATTCAATATGCAGAATTTCATTATCACAGCCAAATTTAACATCTTTCTCAATTTTTGCCATCTATTTTGTTAAGTATTTCCCTAGAAATGTGAGCTTGTTTTGGAAAAGAAAAGCTTTTGCCTGAGCCTGTCATTATTACCTCTGTGGCAGCACAGTCCCGCATCTGTCATAATGAGAGAAGCTGCTGAGGTGCTGGGTGGCCTTTTTAATGCATCCTTTGTGGTTGACCAGCACCAAAGCCAAGTAACAGTAACAAATTAATTAGACTCTATCCTCTACTTTTGTGGACTTGAGGCTCAGAGCTTGACTTCCAAACATGCTAAGACAGTCCTTAAGTCTTTATTCACTACATGCTACCACCATTATAGTACAATACCAGATCCTACCTCTGTGGCTTTATTCATTGATGTTGTGAGTCAGCAAACATTTTAGCATCCCATTATCTTTAAATATCTGAACATTTCTGAAGTCAGACTTGATGCAGTTCAGAGTTTGGCCCTGAACTAGCATTTCAGGTTCCTTCATGGTTTTCCTAATTGTTTTCAAACATCTTCATTGATCACAAATTGCGGCATAAAAATGATGAAGAAATTACTTGCCAGCATGTCTTTGAATTTTTAAAAGCAGATGTGTCCTGGTAATAAATCCTGTGCTCTGGGCTGCAAACAGCAGAGTGTTAGGTCTCAATTTCTTTTAGTGCAACTATCATACATCTTTCCAAAATCTACAGAGATATGATATATACAACTTCTAACATGTATTTCCCAGGAAATTCTTACCTTCATTGTCAGTTTAATCTGATCAGGTGAGTTCTTCTTTATATTTTTCCCTAGATTTCCCTTTTTCTTCCATCCTTGTGTTCCATTAAATATGTTCTGTTTTCTTCCTTCAACATATAAACTATAGGCAAAGCAGTTAGATCTTGGCTATTTCTCTTGGCTCTTCTCCTCTTAACTGTGGTTCCTCCCCAGACCTCTTTTGTTCTGTTTTCCCTCTGTTTATTGTCTCACAACCATGACTGTTCTCTAACACTCTGATATAATGGTCCTAACCATGACTTTCACACCTTTGTGCTCCATTTACCTTCTCTTGTCTTTGTAGATTGTGCTGTGTAATTCCACAGAGCTGTAATAAAAGAGGGCTCTCATCACCTATGGTGTATATATGGACTGTATAAGTAAATATTCATCAATCTGAAGCAGTTCTCTTTAAGCATTGGAAATACATGAACATAACCCTTGTACTGAATTTTGGGTGACATGGTTTAGCATTAGGTGCCCCTGCCCATGGCAGGGGGATTGGAACTAGATGATCTGAAGGTCCTTTCCAACCCTAACTATTCTATGATTCTATGATTCTACTGGAGAAACAGAAACTTTTGCCTCTGAAAGCACTGACAACATAAGCCTTATCTAGAAAGCTTATTAGATCATAAAGTACAGAAGCGGTTCATTAAAATAAGCTGCTAATTAGCATGTCTTTCCATCTTTTACTCATCTGTTGGAATTAATATGGTCTGTGGGAAGCACAACCAGCAACCAAGAAACAAATCTCATCAGCTGTCTTCATTATGTCTGCTTTCCCTCTTAACCCAGTAGGAACATTTTCTGCTCATATATATATGTTGCTGCGGACAGCAAACCAGTCTGTGCCACTCTTACTCTAGGCGGTTTCTTAGGAGTTTAGTTTAGTGAAAGAAAGCTGGCCAAGATGTGGCCAGGAATATGTTGTATAGTGCTATGGTCAACATGGGAGCCATATTTCCTCTTTTCTTCAAGAAGCAAAGGATCTGAACCTATCAGTGCTTGTGTTTCTTCTTCCAAAAGAGAAACTCTCTTCTCAGCTGTACTGGCTTGGAAATTCTCTACGGAGACAAACACTCATTATTTACCCCACTCTGGGAATGAACGTTGACTGGCACTAGCCCACATGGCCCTTATTTATGGTTTTGGCTTTTTCTGTGGGTTTGTTTGGTTTTGTTTAGGTTTTTAGTGTCCTGGGTTCAGCAGTAGCAGTCATTTTTCTCCTTAGTAGCTGGTGCAGTGCTGTGGTTTTGACTTTCAGCCTGGGAACAGTGCTGATAACACCAATTTTTAGTTATTGCTCAGTAATGCTTACTCTGACCATGGACTTTCTGAGTCTCATGCTCTGCCAGGGAGAAGATGAAGTCAGGAGGAAGCAGAGACAGGACACCTGACCCAAACTGATCAAAGAGGTATTCCATACCACAGCATGTTATGCCTGCTATATAACCTGGGGGCAGTTACCCGGAAGGATTACAACACTGCTCAGGTCATGCTGGGTATCAGTCGGTGGGTGGTGAGCGGTTGTATTCTCTTCCCTTGTTATTTCCCTTATCATTATTACTAGTGGTGAAGCTGGAAGGGCTCACTGTCACTTGTCTGTATGGACGGGCGAGGGCCTAAACGGTAGGTGACAAGGTGCATGGGAAGCTGCAGATCCAGTGTTGCATGTGGGCGGACCAGCGCATGGGTAGCTCGAGTTAGCTCAGGAGTTGACAGTCGTGGTCGGACACTTCCTGATTGCCTAAGCACCCTTTTTCAACCAGATTTGCATACCCCACATGCCCTTGGTCATGGTGCTTGTAGTAAGCGTAATTAAAGCCCTTCCCAAATCTTCGCTCGCAAAGCCAAGCCATCAATTATTATTGGCGGTAGCAGCAGTGGTTTGTGTTATACCTTAGTTACTGGACTGCTCTTATCTCAACCTGTGGGAGTTACATTCTTTCGAGTCTCCTCCCCATCCCTCTGGGAATGGGGGGAGGGGAAGAAGGGGAGACAGGGAGCAAGTGTCCATGTGGTTCTGAGTTACTTGCTGGGCTTAAACCATGACAGTTAGTTTAGGGTTTTTTGGCGTTTTGGGGGAATTTTTCGTTGTTGGCTTTGGTTGGTTGGGTTGGGTTGGTTTTGTTGGTTTGTGGTTGTTTTTTTTTTTTGGGGGGGGGAAGGGAAGGGTCTGTGCTTCCTGTTCTTTTTCCAGTTGCATTTAGAAGAGCAGACAAGCCAGGTCTAGGTGCTACTCTTACAAATGATTACAAAGATGAAGGCCTGGAAATGGTGAATACATTATATTTTCAACATCAGATGACCCAGAACCAACAGAAGCAGCAGAGAAAGACAGTCTTTACTACTACAGAAATGAAATGACAAAGTGTCTTGAGCCCTAGTATCTAGTTTCTATATTATGCTCAGAAAGGCTGGTGTATTATATGGCTAAAATAATTTTCCAGAAATGTGAGTGCAACCTTTCAGCTGCACTTTTGAAGTCATAATCCCTCTCCCAGAGCAACTGAAGGCTGTTGTCAGGGCTCTTGACACTCAGGGGCTGCACAGGCCTGGCACTTCTATTGATGGAAAAATTCTATATTTCAGATGAACTCAGTCACTTGGGCTTCTCAAAATTCTCCTTTGCTTTGTCAATATCAGTATCTCAACCTGTCAGAGCACAGTCACTTCCATAACAGAAACACATATGTAATCGTTTTGCTCTAGAACATTTTTACCTATGGCAATACAGCTAAATATGATTCCCTTTTAGATGATTTCAAAAATGGCTTTATGTTTCGGATGTTTTTGATACATATTTTTGGGAGGTTCTTGGTATAGTAACCTGTTCAAAACTATAAACAGGGTGTTTCTCTTCTGTCACAATAATGTGTCAAAAGCATGCTCGTTCCATTTCCTGCTATTAATCTTTAGTCCAGGAATTTGAACAAGAAATGTATTCCTTATGCAATATAAAGGGATATAAACTTGTACAAATAGTTCAGAGATGTGATGGAAGCTCCTGACATAGTCAGCTGAGCCTTTGAAACTTCCAGGGTTTTGCTCTCCTACAGCAAAATCTTGAAGTTAATGTAATATCAAAGCGCCATTGAGCACACCACTCTTTTGTCTTACATTCACTAATTTTCTCTGCGCATTGGGATTAACATTTCCCATTAGTCTTTGGGTTTGGAATTTCCATCTCCAGAGTTTTTTAAAAAAAGTTTACAGAAACAGTATGAAGGGAAGGTTTGGAAAAAGTCTATTCTGCCTTGAAGTAAAGGGGTGACTTCTCAAGGTACTTGCTAGTCTTGTTTTTGTGATTCAGGGGGAAAAAATATGAAAAACAAGATAATTTTTTTTGAGACTTCCTTAAGCTATGTAGGAATCCATTACATTATGGATTATGTAGGAATCCATTACATTATCAATTATGTAGGAAATCCATTACGTGCTCAAAACAACGTTTTGATACATGAGTGTTACGGTATCTTACAGTACCCTGTCTCTGTGGATTATGTTACCAGGTCTCTTCATCAAAAGATATAAATAACTCAAGAAATATCTGCTGATAGAGATTTAGGATACTTTTCTCATCATGTCTCTCAGACTGGGATGATGGGACTGGGCCTTTTTTCATGCAGACAGACCAATTAAGGTATTATTTCATCCTGGAAAGCTGACTGTACTTGTTCTGGTCTGGCAGGTTTTCAGTTTCCACTGTGCCTCAGAAAAAGAGATATGAAAGTCACCATGGAAAAATGCAAGAAAAGAAAAGAAAAGAAAAAAAATGAAGATTCCTCATTACATTTTATTGTTGCCTTCAGCGCATTATTTTCCTCCAGATGTTAGACAATATGTTCCAGTGCTACTTTTGTAGTGCTTTTTGAGGTTCACATTTCCTAGAGACCTCTGATAACTAACATTACAGTGTGACTGCAGCATATGCTCAAGTCCTTTCCTGAATAGGTTTGTTTGCTTCTCCCTGCACTTTGTAACTAGTGGACTCGATCTCAGTGTAACCACGCTCTGTGAAAAGGTGATTCATAAGGATGCTTCATCAGATTGAAATGATTCTTCCACACCTACTGTGGTGGGTGGTGGTTGGGTTTAATGCCCTGTGTGTAGCATAAAGCCAACAGCACACAAAAATAAGACCACAAAACGGTTCTGGCATTCAGTGAGCAAAAAACTAGCATCATTCTATGAGATTCAGTGGAGCCAGGGACTGCAGATTATAGCCCAGATTATTTCTCTTATGACTCTACCCTGTAATGACAGCGTGTCCCATGGAAGATTTATTGTTGGTTTAGTAGATCATGTTTAGACCATGGGTGCTTAGAGAGGAAAGAAAGACAAGAAAGATGGAGACAGAAAAAGTGACGTTTTTCAAAGTACTGGTGTAAGTGCAGTTTGTTCTCTTACGAAAATCAGAATTATTCACCACTAACACAAGAAGCACATTCACATTCCTGCATCTGCAGGTTCTCTTTAGAAGGCATGAAGAATTTGAGCCCCCTCTTGGAGAAATTATTTACTTCATCAAAATTATTGGAAAATACAGACTGCAAATTTAAAAGAGCTATTGGATTTCATTGATAGATTACATGGAATGATAGAAGGATATAATTGAATTTAATAAAAAGCAAAAATTGCAACTTCCTTTTCAAGATTATCCATGAAAATATCAGGGTGAACTTTCATAGGTGCTGATTTCTACCCTAATGCAGATACCATTGAGATTAATGGTACAGCAGAATTCAGCACTGACACAATACTATCCATGCTAATGCTGACAATATATTACACGCATGTCACAACACGTTGTTCAACTTAAAATGTCAGTGGCTGGATACTGTTGCACCTGTCCCTGTCAGACTCAGAAGCCCTTTGCTATCAGGTGTAGTTTTCCACAGCTAACTACATACTACTCTTCAGTTCAGTTTCAACCTTCCTTTATCAGTGAGTGCCTGTTAGCAGTGCATTATCAGGTTTGGTTTTCAGTCCATGGCTAAGATTGCAATCTCCTCCTCTGAAGTAAAACCGTATTAAATGAACACACCACTACATGTTTTATCAGTGCTGCATACAAAGAAAAATCTCTTCCCTATGGATTTATCTGCTCAATAAATCCATAAAACATGTTGGTTGGTTAATTTAAATAGACCACTACAATGGGTCTCAGGATGAAGTAGTTTGCTAAGGATGACCCTAGATCCCTTTCCTGAATCAAAGCATTTCAAGCCCAGGTTTCTCATCATGTAGCTGTAAGCCCATATAGCCCCAGTGTATCAGCTTACATTCAGCTTTATTGAAGTGCATATTGTCAGCATTTCATTAGGTGATTCAGATAATTTTGTAGGTATAACTTTATTACTAATACTCTAAAAGCCTGTGCCGTCTGCAGATTTAAATGGCAGACCTATGTTACCATTTGGATAGCCAAATTAGATTAATTAAATTGATTAATAATAATTAACATTATTTTTCCCATTTTGAGGTCTGCTTTTAGACAATTTCAATTCCGTTTATTATTTGAAAATTCTATTTTATGCTACATTGCTTATTTTCCCATATTTCAGGCCTTTTTGGGGGGGGGGGAGGGGGTGGTTTCCTTGCAGTGTTTGCAACTACATTCCTTTGTAGGTACCTAATTGATGGTTTCTGAATAATTCCCTGCTTTCACTGACATTTTGCATTTTCGCGTTACTCTCCCTGTCAAAATTTATGTAAAAAATTGCAGTAAGCTCTGGGACAGTGACCCTGACAAAAAAATTGGCATTTATCCACTACTGCATAGTGCTATTTTTTGTTTGCATAAAGCAAGTATGCCAAAATCATGAGTCACTAGGCAACTGCTAATTTATAGATAAATGCTGAGCTCATTTCTGCCTGTTAGCATGACATCTGGTCCAGAGCTGGCTGAAGAAGTTACTGCAACCATAAAATATTCTGTAAGTAATGTCTTACCTGTTGTTTTTAGAAGCAGTAATGAAGTTTTATTGGATAGGTTTTGGGTTTCTTTATCTCCTTACAGGAGACTTTCAACAGCTATCCCCAGACACAGTCATCTGAGATAACTCCGTCTTCCTTCCTAAAGTGTTATTGACAGATACATAAGCAGCAGCTTGCCCTGTTCCACAGGGAATTTCATATAGATTCCCAGTGCCCATCTGTGTTCACTCAATTTTTATGGCCTGTCATCCAAAGCAATGAGAAAATACAGTAATTCAGATGATATAAAGCCATGCAAAACACTAAGCAAAGATACAGGCTGGGTGGAGAATGGATTGAGTGCACCCTAAGAGGAAAAACTCAGGGGTGTTGGTTGACAAGAGGCTCAACATGACCCATCAGTATGAACTTGCAGCCCAGAAAGACAACCATAACCTGGACTGCATCACAAGAAGTGTGACCAGCAGGTCGAGGGAGGTGATTCTCCCTCTCTACTCTGCTCTCATGAGACCCCAATTGCAGTACTGCATCCAGCTTTGGGGGCCCCAACACAAGAAGGATGTGGAGCTGTTGAAGCAGGACCAGAGGAGGACCACAAAGATGATCTGAGGGCTGGAGCACCTCTCCTAGGAAGACAAGCTGAGAGAGTTGGGGTTGTTCAGCCTGCAGAAGAGAAGGCTCCAGGGAGACCTTAGAGCAGCCTTCCAGTACCTAACAGAGCCTGCAAGAGAGCTGGAGAGGGACTTTTTGCAAGAGCATGTAGGGATAGGACAAGGGGGAATGGCTTTATACTGAAAGAGGGAAGATTTAGATTAGATATTAGGAAGAAATTCTTTACTATGAGGGTGGTGAGGCACTGGCACAGGCTGCCCAGAGAAGCTGTGGCTGCCCCTTCCCTGGCAGTGTTCAAGGCCGGGTTGGAATGGGGCTTTGAGCAACCTGATGTAAGATGTCGCTGCCCATTGCAATGAAGCGTGAAATTAGATGATCTTTAAGGTCCCTTCCAACACAAGTCATTCTATGAGTCTAGGATATTCCTCTTTATACTTCTATGTAGTTCATTTACTTTTGAAAAATGGTGAACAACTGTCTGCAAAATCAGGTGAGCTTCAGAGAGAGAAAAGCCCCACAACACTGACAGATCCTGTCACTGTGACATGAAGATGCAGCCAGATCTACTGGAAAATGGCTTTTCTCACCCAGAGCTCCGATAGTCAGAAATTATTTTAGATAAAACATTAATGCATATGCCTTTAAAGTAATGATTCTGGATTGCCTGTGACAACTGTCTGTGGCTAGTGACGTACTTGAGGCAACACACTCATTCGATCCTGCAGGTCATGTTGAAACTAGCTTGAAATACATGCCAGAATGCTCCTCCAATAATACCTATTTTTGGCAGTGCCAAAAGCAAGTGCTCTTCTCCCCTTGCCACATTTGTGCCCATGGATCACAGACTCTTGTGAACATCCTCAATGCACCACAACTGCTGGGCCAAACCCTGGAAACCTTCCTCAGCCTTTTTTCAGCAACATTTTCTTGAGCTCAGTGGAAGTAAGGATTCGGCATTATTAAGTGGAGACATCAATATAATTGGATCATGTTTCCAACTATTCTCTTTGCTTATCCTGCTAGCCTAACTGCTTCCAATCACAGCTGAAGGCGTGACATTTTCCAGGTGCTTAATAGGAAATCTATTATTTTAAATACTTTAAAAGACATAGCCGTGTATCACAATGAAATATTTATACTGCTAAAATAATCAGAAAAAAACCCAAGACCACAACTATCTCATATATCTTACCCAATGCTAAAAGCTAGGTGAAGTGCTTACAGTTTTATTAATGTTAAGGCCTTGTTTCTAAAATGTAATCTCTTTTAAACATTTGCTCAAGGTCTATCACGACTACTTCTAACCACTTAATCTGACATTTCAACTAAATGTGCCCTGGTTTGCAGAGATGATACCAGAAGCACTGTGGAAGTCAGAAATATTCCAGTGATACAAAGCAGAAGCAGACAAGAAGCTGCATGTAAATTACAGACAGTACTTTTCTAAGGATGAAGCCCCATCTACAAACAACTACAAGGATGACTGTTTAGCAATGCCAGTGAAACCAAATGGTCTACTAGCCTATAAAAATATCTGCATCACTAGAAGGCAGAGGCAGAAACACATGCCTACGGTGCACAGTGATCCATGAGAATCTGATGAATGTCAGCTTCAAAAGTTTCTACAGTAGTCAGCAGAACCACAAGGACAATTCCAAAAGTAAATATACAGCAGCAAAGCAGCATCAGCACTTAAACAGCTGCTTTGATTACACTGTGAAAGATTCCAAGTTATACTGAAAGGCTTTAGCAGAATTAAAGCAAGATATGCCACAGCAGAAGGTGAAAGATAACACGCTTGAACTGATTAATTCAGTCTGAGATAGGTTTGGAAATCGTTTACATTAAAAGAGAAACCTAACAACTGCTGCCAGATATTTTTTAATTACTATACATGCAAATACACTTTTAACATGTATTTTAAAGTGTATTAAAGGCCTTGTAAACCAACACAATCTTGCAGTAAAATTAGCTAGCTCTTAATGAGCTGAATAAATGATTAATATTGTAATGCTGCCCTGCATGTTTGCTGCAGTTGAAGAGATAGGAATATTGCACACACAGATTTTAGGCTGCCGGAACAGGTCACTCTGAGATGATTCAGTCACCTAGAAAACCCAAAAAATGAAGATTTTTACAATTTTTCCCTTCTGGTACGAGAGGAGTGCTTTCCAGTCAAACAGAAATCCCTCTACCCAAATTAGATCATCTGGCCTTCTTCATTGCCAATAATGAGTCATTCTGTTAGAAGAGCAGAAACAAAAGCAGTTGAATTTTGCTATCAATAGTAACAATGAATATCTGAATTTGGATGCAATGTCCAGTTTTAATGCTTATTCATTCAATTAATGTTTAAAAAATACTAAAGAGATCACAGAATGGTATCAGTTGGCCTAAGTGCTTAAACTAATTTACTGAGAATGTTGTCCCTAAGATTCTTTTGTCAATGAGAAAGGAGAGAAAATGAGTCATTTGCTAAACAAGACCCTCTTACTTGCAGGATTTGGTGTAAATGGAACAGAACACACTCCCCCTAAGCAACAATACATAAAAATTCCTCTGGCGAAGGCTCAGAGTAGATGATTGGGTTTTTTTTTGCATTAGAAAGTACACATAGTTTTCAGAATATTAACAGTCCCTTTTTAATTTCAGGCTGTTCCATTATGTGCTTATTATGATATATATCAATTCAGGAGAACAAATTTGGACCCATAAACAACTTGTGTTAGACTTCTGCTAAAAGAAGCAGTATATGTATGTTTTGGTCTGTGGGTAAGTGAAATGTAGCACCTATGGAGAGAAAAATACAAGACCAAGCTGGAACATCTTTCAATGTGAAATAAACGGAAGTTTCTGGCTTTATGTGGACTTGGGTTGACATCTGGTGGTAAGAGAAAGCAGTGCAAATAACAAGCTGCAGGCAAATAGATTCCCTTGGTAGAACCACATAAACTGCTTGAGCAATTTTATCCATCCCAATTACAAATTTTAAGAAACATTAATACAAAGCTTTAAAAGAAATCTCTGCAATTTTCAGTAAGTTTAACCTCCTTACTCACAAATCAGACATGTTCAACGACATTTGTTTTAGCGAGGATCCAAGTTTCTGGCGAGGAATCCTGCCACTGGAAAATGTTCAGCTGGTCTCATTGCATTAAAAAAAAAAAATGCTAACATAGTAATTTAATTATAATTGTTCTTAAATTGATAAAATTAATCCAGTGCAAATGGCTCAGTGAACATGGTCCTCTTGGTTTAAAAATGGCCTGTTTTATCTCACACTCACATTTCTAATTGATTTAAGCTTAGCTGCAGTGTGTCTATGTGCAGTCTATGCTGCAGTTTGGCACAGTCAGTTTACATTGCCCACTGAAGAAAAACTGCTACACAGACATAACACCCTCCCTGACCAGGAGAGATAACACAAGTGAGAATAAAACTCTCTAACCCTTTTGTGGGTTTTTTTTGACATTTCCAAAACCAGTTTATCAGCCCTGCTCCACCACCCCACACACTAAAAGAGGAAAGGAAAAGTGATTGCAGATTAAATTACTCACCAGCACTGGGCCAGGTGCTCAGCAAGAATCACAGAGTCACAGAATACCAAATCGGATTAGACCTCAAGGATCATCTGGTCCAACCCTTAACCTTTAAGGGGATGGTGAAGGTCTCCAGTGTGTTGCTGTCAGACCGTTGGTCTAGCACGGCTGAGGGGCACAAGAACCAGTTTCTGCTGTCCCATTTCACCTGGGTTATGGTGTTGAGCCCCTTGGGTTGTGCCAATAACCCCTGCCCCTGCAGACTCCTCTCACTGAGGTAATCGCCATGGCCATGGTCTCTGCCACACCAGAACTGAGTGCAGCAGCCTGGGCTGGGGTCACTGACTGCCCTGAGGGCTGCAGGGGGCAAGTAGCTATTACTCTGTGGCACTGTATTATATGGAAGCTCTTTGTAGAAGCAGTGCTCCAGAAGGAATGCTGGCAAAGCCATGCCCCTTCTAGGAGATGCAGAACAATTCCCAGAGCTTCCCTATGGAGCCCAAAGGAGTAGGCATCCACCCAAACCTAATTCACATCTAATGTAATTTCCTCATCTGTGTAAATGGAAAAATACATTCTTCATTTCCTGTCCTAAATTACTCGCTAGAGGAGCTGTGTGTCATTAAATATGTGGCAGAAAGTCAAAAGTAGCAGGGAAGTGGTACATTAAGGGTGTAGTTTGCACATACTGTGGTTAATATATCATGTAAATGTTTTCAAAAGGCAAGCAAAAAAAAAGCTGCTGCAACAATCATGCTCTTATTGCTAGTAAGTGGTTTATAATTCTAAATATTAATTGTAGCAGCTGTGTAATTATTTAAAAAATTGTAGCAGAGGTTTTTATACTCTCATTTATATTCTGTTATGTTTTTTCATAAAGCAGAGGAGCTTTTATTGAGGCTTCTGGTGAATTGTGAGCACAGACTGGTTTGGTTTTACTGCATCTTTATGCTTTGTGTAAATATAGTTTACTGTATTTGCACAAATACTTGTATTGGATACATATATCCTAGTATCCAATACAAGTATTTGCACAAATACTTGTACTGGATACATATATCCTTGTATCCAATACAAGGAGAAGTGGGTGCAATCCCTCACCCTTCCTTAAGAATAGGGCAGAATAGCTTACATTGTACTATTTTCTTTTCAAAAACGTTAATTAAAAAAGTAATAAAGTATTCCAGGCAATTTTGATCTCCTTCTGTGGCAATTCTGTTGTGATTCTATTAGAAACATATATTCTGGAACTCAGTCTGTTAGAAATTTAGATCTTCTTTCCAAACTTCCTGGAAATTCCGACATTTATGGACAATGTGGGTAGCTACACAGCTGATGATATTAATGTACTTTTTCTAAGAAGATACTAGGAAATTACTGCAGAGAACTCAAGAGATGATGCAAGTAGTAACCAAAACCAGAACCTTGAGAAAATAATTATGGAGCTGGTAAGTTATTAAGTTAGTTTTGGTTTTAACATTTTGGTTTTTTTTTAATTTTTCCCTCTCTCCGTACTTCTATAAATATCAATGTCTTTGCTAGACAATTATTTTTGCTTCTCTAAAGATACTCTCTGTAAGGTGGTCTCTATTCTTGATTGCTCCAAAGGCGGCAAAGTGCATGTTTTAATGAGTTTGTGGTGATCTGAACATTTCAGAACTGTGGGAAACAGTAGTTTCTTATATTTCTTAATATACTGAAGTAGTTAAGAAATATAAAAACACAGAAACAGAAATAAGCTTGTTACATAAATGTAATCAAAATATATCTTGTCGTTTTGACTCACTCCTGCAATTTTGTAGATAGTTGGAAGAAGAATCAAGTGTTTACCTAAAATGGTGGAAATTTTGTCTGTGAACTGGTTAGAACTTTAAAACGGGATCCCACTCCCATTTCCTTCACTTAGGTCTCTACAGATAGTTATCTACATACGCATTTCATTTCTTGGCTTTCATTACAGTCAGTGGAAATCAAGGACAGCATAGATAGAGCTGTCTAGTGGCAGTTTACTTGCCTCAGGGCATTTAAGACAAAACACATATCTAGGAGGAGAGACAGAAAACTGCACCCTACTGGAGCAGCTGCTGCAGGGTACTTTAAGGTCTCTGAAATTGCAGTGTATATTCTGAATACCGTCCTTAGTCAATACAGTCAAGGGAACCCACAGGATAAGTCAGTTTCGTGGAACATAACACCTCCTGTCTATTCAAGAGAACAATAGCTGCATTCAGTTCTGGTACACATACAGTGGATTGTCTTATGAGAACATTGATCAAGATGGACTAAAAACAACAGCTCTGGAAATGTTTTCACTTGCGTTATCCCAGAATTGTAGGCATGAAATATTTCCAATTATAACTACTTTCATTCTCCTTGGGCAAAGTATTCAAAAGATTTCAGACCTAGGGTACTGCCTGTTCCTCAAAGAGCTATGAGATGCTGAATGCTGTGTAGTAGAAGTTATAAATGAGGATTTTTTTCCAGCCAACCTTATACAGTTTCCAGTCCCTTACAATGACAATCGCTCTTTCACAAACACTCCTTTTGTCTGTTCAAGGAAGAAGTCACGATCTGGCACGTCTTTACTTAAGTATACAAAAAAACCCAACTTAGATATGGATCAAATTGCATCTGTTACTTATTATAGGTTTTCATAACTTAGAATCTATTGTTGGATTTTTTTCTCTCTCATTTGAAACAGTATTTTCAAAAGCTTGAATAATTACATTTTAATGAAAATACTGCTTTATTTAAAAACACATAATCATGAACTGTTGTAGCTGCCACTGCTTTTACTTTGTTGTCTTAATTGAAGAGCTTTCTAAATCAGCAGAATTCTACACAGAGGATGTGGTCTCAGATTATTTGTAACTCCCGAACTAGTTAACAGCATCCTGGAAAAAAAATAAATAAAAATAAAGTGACATTTTGTTCTTCAATGCTGCAAAGCAATACCTCTTCTGAGAAAACAGAAAATGAATGGTCCACAAAAATATGTAAATTCACAAAAGCTTTCTTTTTATTGCAATGAAATTTCCAGGGTGGAAAATTTGGAAGATCTAACAAAGCTGAATCTACTTTTGTTGAATAATAACCTCATCAAGAATACAGAGGTGAGTCTGGTTTCCTTCTTATGATTTTTTTTTAATTCATATAATGCATGGTATTTTTATAGTATAGTATATAAATGTGTCTAGTAAGTAGGGCTGACTTTTAGAATTACTGAACCGCAGAAAGGAAAATTTTAAGCTTTAATTTGTAAGAATTAAGGCTGAAACATTATTTGGAACTGATTGGCTGTCAAAGTTTTCTGCATATGCAGAGTTAACTGAATCACTCATTTTCCGAGACCTCTGAGATTCTTAATGAGGACTTTTTTTTTTTCAGTTTTCTTGTAACTGCAGATTTTTGTCTGCACTTCAGCATTATGTAAAAAGCTCATCATGCACTTTTTATTTCAGTGCCTGGATTTTTATTTTTTTATAACTTGGAGAAATTAACTCCTGTTCAGGAGAAGCTTTATTCTAGATTTTTCTCATGCTGTCATATATCAAATTAGCTCCTATGAAAACTTAGTTTCTCCCTATGCTAACCTCCGAGTTGGAGGCTAGTCCAGAACCAGCAAGAGCTCTGTGATTAGCAGTTTGACATGTAACAGGAGAAGAAATGTGTAAATGTCCATCTCTACCAAAAAACCGCTAGCTTTCAGAATTACCTGACTCTTTGCACCCCAAAAAGGAGACAGAATTGGCTGCAGCTTCGACCAATGGGAGAGTACATGAAAAAAAGGGAGGGGGAGATACTGATGCCAAGATAAAAGTAGTTAGAATGGAAGGAGATGCTGATAGGGTGAATGAGACCAAATCAGTGAACCTTAAACCCACAAAAGAGAGGAAAGAGAAACTGATGCTGAGCGTGATGATAGGGAAGGAAAGGGAAGACTGAGAAATTACAGCTGACAAAGTACACTTGTAAAGGCAGTAGGGTGTTTCCAGGAATTACTATTTATTAGTGAGGATACTACAAACCCTGGTGGCATCTCACTGCAAAGAACTGCCATGTCGTGGAGAGAAATGACTGACATCAATGATATAGTTTTCATGATATCCCAAGGCCAAGACATGGGCCAAAAGCTCATGAGTACTTGTGACACGAGGCATGATCTGTTAAGTTTCTCATGCACAGCTGTGAAACTAAGGCTGGGGGACTAAGTTTATTTTCATTGCAGTATCATTTACAGAGGCTTTCCAAGCTAATTCCCTTTTGGCAAAATGCATTCTCTCTTTCCATGTCAAAAGCAAGCTATAGTTTACAACAGAGGCCAACATTGTTTAGGCTCCAGTCAAATTTGGTTTTACATTTGAATGATCTGCCTCCTAGCCTACAGGCTTGTCAGCATCTGCAGTCCTACATTAGATTAAAATTGTATTGTTTAAAACATTCACAGGGCTTACATACTTGGCAAAATTTGCAAGTTGTCAACCTCTCTGGGAACTTAGTAGAAAATACAGGAAGGTGATATCAGTCTGGCATTTCTAGCACGAGCATTCTGCTTTACTATCAAGGATTTATGTATATGGTTTAATCTTTCTCTCATTCAATACGAATTTCCTACCAGCTTGCATGGTTCAGAGTTATATACAATACACACAGCCCTAATCATCCTGAAGTCTGTGTAAACACTCCCTAGGGCTCATCTTTATTTACTCCACACTCCTTTCCGTTGATGTAGCCATGTCAAATAAGACAGAAAATAGGTATCGGTGGGACCTGTGCATATATTCATTTCTCTGTTTCACTGACTTTAATATAAAGGGCTTTTAGTTTACACCTAAATCAAGCCTGTTTGGTTATAAATGGAAGTGAAAATAATGACTGCACATGTAAGCAGACACTAGAGAATCTGATCATTTTTCTTAGTTTATCTTTATCTGTTAAAAAATAAAATAAAATCTTCAAAATGCTAACCTTGCATTTTGAGTGGAAATGGAAAATAATATCCTGTATGTATGATGTCATTGCTTGTGCTAATCAGTCTTCAGAATAATCAACAGCCAAGTTTCTAGGACACTTAATGTGTTGCAGGGGATCCATTTCCAATTTCAGTTCTGCCAGGTTCATATTTATTTGAATATCATGTCGCAAGCATTAATGCTTTGACCAATGTGCTCTTAAATGGGACTGCGCCCAGAAGAAGGCCATAGAGATCCATTTCAGAGCAGTGTAATAGGTAAGATACTCACTTAATGTGGTAAACTAAGTTTTGAGATATTGCTTTTAGTCATCCGGTACAGATGTTTGCAGAGGACCTTCCTGCTGACTTCCCAGATTCTTATGGTTCTTGCTTATTGTAGTTGATACTGTAAACACTTCCAAAAGGTCTGCATTTTGGAGGTGAGAAACACTGTTCTCGCCCAGCTCTCAAGTTACTGTGGGTTTTGTGGGTTTATTTGTCGGGTTTTAGGTGTTTTTTTTGCCATGATTTCCAACTGATTAGTTTGTTCCCCTTAAGAGCAGTATAAGTAACATGTGATCCCTAATGTAAATATTTTTCTTCTGGTCCTTCTGTCATTAATGAACTGCTCTCTTTAGTTAAAGATCAACATTTTTTCCCAAGTTAACAAGCAGGTAGGACAAGAGGTAATGGCCTCAAGCTGTGGCAGGGGAGGTTTAAATTCTATATTAGGAAACATACCTTCACCAAAATGGTGCTCAGGCGTTGGAACAGACTGCCAAGGGACATGGTGGAATCACCTTCCCTGGAAGTGTCCAAAAACTCTGTAGATGAGGCCCTTAGTGCCATGGTTTAGTGTTGGACTTTGCAGTCCTGGGGTAATGGTAGGACCTGATGGTCTTAAAAGTCTTTTCCAACCTACTTGATTCTATGATTCTATAATGGATCAGAGTCAGACTGTCTTTGCATCAGCGAACTGCAGTTATTCTAAAATGAAAAGACCCATATCACAGATTTTATGTAGTTTGTAAACGTACCTAGTAAGTCATTAATGTACTTTGAGTGAGCTCTTTGTACATATGTCTATACAAATACAAGCTAAAAAAAATTGCTGATTATGTAAATAGGACCTCTTAAAAGTACTTTGATCAAAACCCAACAGAATCTTTTGATCAAGGCTGCACAGACCAAAGACTCTACCAGTGCAGGCTCATGCCTTTATGGTATTATCTTCCTCCTTTGCTTGCCATGTGGAGGTCAGGTAGAATCTAGGAAGCAGACATGTGCTTCTATCACCTCATCTCTCTATCAGAATTGCCTATATGCATATATGAATATTCTAAATAATATTCATATTGGGGTGTGTAGGCAGAGTGAGTTTTGCTGCTTTCTTTAAGAATTTTATGAAAGCTTTATACTTGGGAGCCAAATCCTTGCTTGTTATTCAAAAGGCATGAATAGTTTATTCTCTTCCATTGCCTAATCTCAACTCTATAGCAGCTTGATTGATCCTGAAGATTTACCTCCTAAAAAAAGAATGAAAAAAAGAGTTTTGCTTCCCTAAAGCAGAGAGTAATTACTATGCCACACAGTGATCAAACCTGGGGATAAAAATGATCCCTGCCCTGAGGTGTCTGAAAAAGCTGAACTTCTATTTAAATTGTACCCTCTAGCTCACTTTTCATTGTTGAGACTTGCATCATAATGAAGTCACATTGAGGGATTGGTCCTGCCTGGGTGAAACAATGGTCTATTGACGTGAATAGGATTGGGATATGAGCCAGTACACAACAGAGTATGTGCAGTTTCTCAGAGCAGAGCTGTTCCTTTGAACAAGTAATTCAGCTTTTTCTGTTGATAATCAAGAATTTGAATTTATTAAATTAATTTTCTGGTTTGATGTTTTCAGGTATGCTTTTTAGTACTCATTTAGAGAGCTTATCTTTTGAGGAAACAAAATAATTTTCCTACTATACTCTAACATAACCTCTTGTTTCTGAATCCTAATAGGGTCTTTTTATCAGCTGGAATGTGAATTGGCCAAGCTGCAAACACTGGGTAAAACATCAAGTAATAGATCTCTAAGGAGTAAGAATCTGGAAACCGAAAATGCAGTTCATGATAATGAAGGTACAGAAAAGACATGTCTTGAAAAGGCATTCTCACAAAAAATAAATGCACTGGAAAAAAAAAGAATAACATTCAAGGACAAAAAACTGAATAAGCATGTTCAGTGAATTGTACAAGAACAGTATTCTGGTATTTTCAGACATTAAGTAACATGGTGGCATGTGGTTAGGAGATTAGTGACAGGACTTGAAGCCTGTCTCAGATTTGGTTTTTATAAGGTCCAAACTAGGAGTATTGAAAATATCAATAAAGTCACAGCTCTTACATGGTCTGAATTATTGGATCCAGGCCAGCTTCCAATAGACAGATGCTGTCATTCCCATTACTGGTGCTCTCAGTACATAGGAAGAGGATTGAACAAAGACAGCTGGGATGTGTGGTTATATTGGACCAATGCTTGGAAAAGTTTTCTGGGCCTTTCTGGACCTCTAACTGTAGAGATCCAGCAATGTGCTGTGTTTTGGGTTTTTTTGTTTGCTTGTTTCTGGGTTCTATTTTTTTTTTCCCTGTATGTAATTCCAGTGGCTTCTTGTCATTCTTGATTCTGTTTTAGGACTTTGTGAATCAAATTCACTGTAAATTCAATGACCAGCACAAAGTCTCTACACTGAGAATCCTTCATAATAGGGCATGTGGAGGGTATCAGTAATGCCATAGACCTAGTTCTGAATGCCAGCATGGGTCTGAAGCTCATTCAACATAATTTTTATGATGAAGGAATTGGATTACTTTCTTCTGATGAGTAGAAAGCTGTCTGTTCTCTCTTTGGCATTCTACAGGACAGCAAAGCATATCATTCATCTGACAAGTTCCTGGTTTGTCTTTGTATCAAAGATCAACGAACACTGTTCCAAAGAGTCTGTAGTGCATCAGGCCCCAGAAGAATTGAATCATTTGGGTGGAAATAGTACACCGAAGTAGTACTGTTTTAAAGCCTGTTAATAAAGACAGGGGAAGACTGTGGATCACCTCAAGGATGGAACAACTGATAGAGGCATGGAAGAATTAAAACATACTGTAAAATTTGTTTCTGCTATTTGCCACTGATTTCATGCCATTGCCTCACACTGCACCGAAGTCCAGCACACATTAATGCTGCAATCATTATGAATGCTAAATAGCAAACTATGACCCTTTTTTACTTGAGGGTCATTAACTTCAGGCGATTCCCTGAAGTTAATGATTGCAGAACAACATGGAAGATGAAGTGGATGAAGCTTGGTATTAGGGAACAGTACAGGACCTGTATATCCACACATTAGGACCAGTGTTCCCACAGTTGTAGTCTAGCATCATCTACCACTTACAGATAAAAAAAAAAAAAATAAAAATCTTTCTGTTATTATTCATTTGCCTAAATTTGTTGTTAAAAAAAAAATAATAAAAAATAAGAATTATGTTCATCTGTCCTGTTATGTTTTTCCAGGCAGAATTTTAAAAGATTTCCAAGTAGAAATGAAGAAAAGTTTGAATTTAGTAGTACAATTCTTGTTGATGCAATTGGAAATAGATTTATTGCAAGGATCTGGATTATCTTGAAGCATCTGTGCTCCGCAGACCGCATTTACAGATAGCTGATAAGAAAAGAAACACTCTCCCCTGTCCTTCTCTTGCTGGTGTACTAGGCTCTGGGACCACACAGACTTTCTGTTGCCTTTATTTTGTCATTACTTATTTATGAAGGTCTCAATTTTTAAAAAGATAAGAGAATAAGAAAGCTATCCAATTGCTTTTTTAAATAGTGATAATGGCTATTCTAAATTCCTACACAGCTTTACTTGTAAAGAAGCGTTAAAGGTTGCTTACATAATCTTTGTATGAATAACCTTGATGCTCGTTTGAGGGGAGATTAAAATTTAGACTGGCAGCATTTCAAGGATTGTTTTCTGCTTGAGTACTCCAAGCTTATCCACCTCAGGTATACCTTCTTTTTGTGTTCAGGGATGTTTGTTAGAGCTGCAGGTAGTCTTGTATACAGTTCCTATTTGAGGTTGTTTATAAATAGCATTCTGCTTACTTTTAATGCCACTTTCTCAAGCAAAGGATCTTTTTGTTTTGGCAAGGAGAAATTAATAAATTACTTTTCTAGGGATGAAAGCCAAACCAAAGGTTTTCGGATGAGTGATCTTAGTACAGAATCTTTTTGAAAGTGAGAAATATCTCTATTAGTTGTAGCAACTATTTTGACTGTTGTATCTTCTTTTTGCAGAAAACTTCCCATTGATTGAAAAACTGGGAAACCTACAGCATTTCTAGGATGGTTCTTTCTAAGGTGTCTGATTACCCCATAATTTTTAAAGAATCTTACAGTAGTAGATGTCAGTATGGGAGTTTATCGTCTTCCTAGTCAGACACAGAGAAAATGGCCACTTAAGTTATTTGTGTATAGGGGAATAGGTGAGCTTCTGCCCCCAGGTTTCTGGCTGTAGAAACTGTTGCAGTTTCTTGCAAGCTATGCTAACTTTATGCATGACTGTGCTTACTAGCATGGATCTGCTCATATGCATAGCAAAGAAGGATCTAAACAGGTTTTAAATATGACAGTGTAAATAGAGAAAAGGCATAAAATGAATCACAATTTATAATATATTGATATTTTATGCTTAACTTCGAATGGAGCATTTGAATAAATAAGGTAAATGTATTTCTCTTCACTTGAGAGAGCAAAGTTAAAATGAAACAGGCTAAAGGTATTGCTTCTGATTCTTCTGAATAGGAAGCAGATGAAAATAATGCAGATAGCACTGGCAAAAAGTGCAAAACAAGACGAAAATATTATTAACTTAGTGCTCTCTGCATTTCTGCACACAGGTTTAGTTCTTGTTACGTAGTTCAATCACAACTCTGAACCTAGGAACTTCAGAGCATGCAGTTTCAGGGGAATGAAAATAAATTTCATCTTTAGAGCACACAATCAAGAGGCTGAAATTTAAGAAGTTTCAAGTATTTCTGTAAAAAGAAGTTTTCAGTGTAGCAGACTAAGTGCAAGAATTTCAAGAGATATTGTTAGCACTGGCCTGTGAGCGAAGTTAACTTTGTGATTATAAGAACAGATACATTTTGTAAAGTATTAAATGATTTAGGATTATGAAGAAGTTTTACCCAGATAGAGGTAGCTTGATGCTCCACAAAGTCCCTGTGCCTGGTGTTTCTATGACTGGTTCTTGTACTTCAGAGGTCTGTAGCTTGGTAGAAGATACCAGTCACGAGAGTTGGTTGAGATGTTTGCTGTTAGAATCTGGTTCTTACCTCATCTGTTCCTAATATGTGAAAGTTTACTTTAGACATATAAATGCATGTATGATTTCTGTGTGTAGAAATCAGAGCTGAGAGCTCGAAGGGAGCTGCAGACCTTTAGAATGCGAAAGCAAAGCCTTATCTCCCTAAGTGACAGCAGGCATCTTCTGATCTCAGGGCATTTTAGCTGCTGAGATCAAAACAAATTCCCTGGGATTCAGAGCATGCCCATTCTGAGATGCAATACATCAGTTAATGGCATAACATGACTCAGCATGGTTTTTAGGGTTGGTATTTTTTGTTTGTTTGCTTGAGGATTTGGGGGGGTGGGTTTCTGACCCAGAAACAGCATAGCCACAAGAAGCATTTAGAGGTGGGCAGAGATAATCTTGGGGATCTATGTGAATTGTGAAATCATAGGATGGTTTGTGTTGGAAGGGACCTTAAAGATCATCCAGTTACAACCCCCTGCCATGGGCATGGACACTTTCCACCAGCCCAGGTTGCTCAAACCCCCATCTAACCCAGCCTTGAGCACTGCCAGGGATGGGGCAGCCACAGCTTCTCCGGGCAGCCTGTGCCAGTGCCTCACCACCCTCATAGTAAAGAATTTCTTCCTAATATCTAATCTAAATCTTCCCTCTTTCAGTATAAAGCCATTCCCCCTTGTCCTATCCCTACATGCTCTTGCAAAAAGTCCCTCTCCAGCTCTCTTGCAGGCTCTGTTAGGTACTGGAAGGCTGCTCTAAGGTCTCCCTGGAGCCTTTTCTTCTGCAGGCTGAACAACCCCAACTCTCTCAGCTTGTCTTCCTAGGAGAGGTGCTCCAGCCCTCGGATCATCTTTGTGGTCCTCCTCTGGTCCTGCTTCAACAGCTCCACATCCTTCTTGTGTTGGGGCCCCGAAAGCTGGATGCAGTACTGCAGGTGGAGTCTCATGAGAGCAGAGTAGAGGGGGAGAATCACCTCCCTCGACCTGCTGGTCACACTTCTTGTGATGCAGTCCAGGTTATGGTTGTCTTTCTGGGCTGCAAGTTCATACTGATGGGTCATGTTGAGCCTCTTGTCAACCAGCACCCCTGAGTTTTTCCTCTTAGGGTGCACTCAATCCATTCTCCACCCAGCCTGTATTTGTGCTTGGGATTGTCCTGACCAAGATGCAGGACCTTGCACTTGGCCTTGTTGAACTTCGTGAGGGTGGCACTGTCCCACCTCTCCAGCCTGTCCAGGTCCCTCTGGATGTCATTTCTTCCTCCAGTGTGTCAACAGCACCACACAGCTTGGTGTCTTTGGCAAACTTGCTGAGGGTGTGCTCAATCCCACTGTCCATGTTGCTGATGCAGGTGTTAAACAGCGCCAGTCCCAATACTAACCTCTCAGGAACACCACTTGTTTCCGTGCTCTGTATGTGCATACAGTGTGCTGCACTGTGGACAGAAAAATGCTGTTGTTTGGTAAAGGATAGCACAGAAGAGAGCAAGCTACTCTCTTCCCCCTGCACCCCTTCATCATTTTTCTATTCATCTTTCTTCTGCTTTTTTCCTCTGTTCTCTTCATACTTCTTTGTGTTACCCCTACTCCATTCTCCACATCTTTATCCCATCTATGGCAAAGGCATGACTAGTGCTTTCTATTTTTTTCATCATGTTCTTGTCCTTTCCTTGCCCTTTTTCTTTCTGTTGCAGATTGTCTCTTCTCATTCACCAGTACTCATCAGTGCCCCCCACTAGTTTGTGGGGGCTGTTGCAAGACTAATTTGGAAGTTGCCATAGTAACAGCTGCAGCATCTGTATTTACTGCCTTTGGCATAGATTGGCTCAGTGGTTTCTTCAGACATTTGTTTTATAATTTTCATTTGTATTGTTTGAACACAGTATCGTTCTTCCTAACAGTGCTAGCACAAAGCTTAGCATGGGTTTCAGTTCTTTCAGCCTCATTTCTAGCAATACAGCACCCCAGGTCCTGTCTTGCAAGCCTTGTCCTCGCTCTAGATCACTGCCTCCTTTGTCATTAATCTTATATTTCATCCTAGTCCATTTATCTCCAGATACCTATCCCTAAACATCAGGTCCCTCTAGCAGGGATCCTAGTTGTCAGACCAGCCATAACCCTGGAAACTTTCAGTCCTATCCCAATGACCCCTTTCATCTCCAGACAATAAAAGAGCCAGGCAGATGGTACATTTTATTTCATGCTGAGTAAGAATTTATGAATAGAACTAGAAAGTATTTTCACAGATCCACAGAGTGGCTGAGGTTGGAAGGTGCCTCTGGAGGTCACTGTGCCCAACCAGCCTGATCAAGCAGGGTTACTTAGAGCAGGCTCCACAGGACCCTGTCCAGACAGCTTTTCAGTATCTCCAAGAATGGAGATATTTCAGGTAAGGAAGTTTTCATTCTGACTTATGAAGGCAAAGAATAGAAAGTAGGAAAATTATTTCAGGGCAACTCTTCTCTAGTCCCTATTGCTCTCCTTTTCTTCTTTCCAGCATTTTGCACACCTGACTTTCTCCTTTTGCTCTGAGAAGACATCAGATTTTTTGGCGCAAGATTGTATCTTCAAATGCATTATCTATTGCTCTGTTTTGCTTTATTAGTGTTTATAGCACGCTAGTTTGCAGAGGCCCCACTGAGGTTCCTTTTTGTAGTGTTATATAAGTGCTATATAAGCATACAGAATATGGGCCCTGTCCCACAGAGCTAACGATCTGATTTTCTTGTTCACTTCTCATTCTGTTGGAATAATTATTTTATTATTCATTATTCTTCACATTCCCTGCCTGCCATCCCTTACCATAATTCACAGCTATATTTTCATGCTGCTTAAATCTGTTTACATTTTTAAGGGATGGTCTCAGCCAAATAAAGATACTTGGCCCTGCCTTTAATCTTTGCAGCAGTTTGACAGGAAAAAACCACTTTTCTCCTCTGTAACAGTCTAAGCATCTGTGAATGTCCCAGAACAGAGTTTCTGAAACAATAAGCTGAGGCAGAAGGCAAAACCGGCAGTGACCCTGAGAAGTCACTCAAGCACGGTAATTCAAATTTTGGAAAGATCTTGTCAAACATGTGCTGCATGGCTTGTACAATTGCTGTTACAGAAAGGACATGTCGTAAATACTGCAGATGGCCATGAGGTGGCATGTGCAGCCTTGGAAGGAGCTCTGAAACAGCTGAAATCTGTCCCAGCGGCATTTCTGTGTATTAGGAAGTGCCACAGAGAGCCTCAGCTGCTGGGAGTAATTCCCACAGACATTTGAAGCATGTATGAGAGATGTCCTCAAGTGAGAATTAATCAGATACATCTGATCTTTTCTAGATGAGTGAGGGAAGACACAAACACATTGGGTCAATCCTTGCCCAGGACAAGGCGCAAAAGGGCAAAGCATCGGTCATGTTGTGTGACTCTGTCATTGCAGTGGTTTAGGAACGACCGAATTTCAACCAAATCTGAAAAAGTATAGAAGCCTTAGAGATAATTAAGTATTTATTATTTTTGTAGAAATGTGGCTTAAACTAAATTAGGACGCCTTTCCTTCATCTCCTTCTCCCCAGAAAGAAAAGAGATTTTTCTCAGCTTTTCTAGGGTTCATTTAGCATCAGCCAACAGGGCAGCCAGCATGGACTTCTGGCAAGTTTGCCATCAAACTTCTGCTTGGCCTTGGTGTCCTAGGAAGCCCGGAGAAGCTGGGTTTACTGCAGTATGGAAGAAAGAGTTTGGAAGACGCAAGTCCAAAGAACACTTGGCTTCACATGTTCCACTGTTCCTGAAATTACTTGTATTTCAGATTTCACTGGTTTTAAATATTGACAGGAGCAAATGATCTTTAGTTGTTTGACTGAAATTGTGAGATGTGCAGTTTTGAAAGAAGATATTTTATTCTCATATATATATATATAGATTGTATTCTTATAAAATATATTTTATTCTTAGCTGGTATTGTGAACAGGTTTGTTTTGATTTTCTATTTATTTTTACAAACATACAATGTTGCTGTTTCCCTCATCTAACTTCATGACTTGCTGCAGAGATAGAAGCACTCATTTCAGACTCTGAGTTACTCTGTTATTCACAAGAGAGTACAGGAAAGTGGGATGTTCAGCTCTGGGGAAAGGAAGGAGACAGCTGAATCCACTGATGAGTCAGATTAGTCCAGTGTTAGGCTGCTCTACTGTGATTCTTGGCCCTTGGGAATTTCAGTGCATAGGTGTACTTCTGTTGACTCTAGCCAAAGTTCTGGATATTACACAACCCATACAAGCAAAAACATTTTGCAGTGCTTTGAATATGAGGCAATTAAACCAAGTTTCTAACAGATCTGTGTTACAAAAAGATTATTTCACAGTATCACAGTATGCTAGAGATTGGAAGGGACCTCAAAAGATCATCTAGTCCAATCCCCCTGCCGGAGCAGGAACACCTAGATAATGTTGCACAGGAATGTGTCCAGGTGGGTTTTGAATGTCTCCAGGGAAGGAGACTCCACAACCTCCCTGGCCAGCCTGTTCCAGTGTTCCGTCACCCTCACTGAGAAGCAGTTTCTTCTCAAGTTTAAGTGGAACCTCTTGTGTTCCAGTTTGTACCCATTACCCCTTGTCCTATCATTGTTTGCCACTGAGTAGAGCCTGGCTCCATCCTCGTGACACTCCCCCTTTATATATTTGTATACACTAATAAGGTCACCCCTCAGTCTCCTCTTCTCCAAACTATAGAGACCCAGCTCCCTCAGTCTTTCCTCATAAGGGAGATGCTCCACTCCCTTAATCATCTTTGTTGCCCTGCACTCGACTCTCTCCAGCAGCTCCCTGTCCTTCTTGAACTGAGGGGCCCAGAACTGGACACAATATTCCAGATGGGATCTCACCAGGGCAGAGTAGAGGGGAAGGAGGACCTCTCTCGACCTACTAACCACCGCCCTTCTAATACACCCCAGGATGCCATTGGCCTTCTTAGCCACAAGGGCACAGTGTTGGCTCATGGTCATCCTGTCATCCACTGGGACCCCCAGGTCCCTCTCCCCTACACTGCTCTCTAACAGGTCGTTCCCCAACCTATACTGGAACCTGGGGTTGTTCCTGCTCAGATGCAGGACTCTACACTTTCCCTTGTTATATTTCATCAAGTTATTCCCTGCCCAACTCTCCAGCCTGTCCAGGTCTCGCTGGATGGCCGCACAGCCTTCTGGCGTGTCAGCCACTCCTCCCAGCTTAGTGTCATCAGCAAACTTGCTGATAGTACACTCAATTCCCTCATCTAAATCGTTGATGAATATATTAAATAATACCGGTCCCAGTACTGACCCTTGAGGCACTCCACTAGTTACAGGCCTCCAACTAGACTCAGCCCCATAGACCACAACTCTCTGGCTTCTCTCCTTCAGCCAGTTCACAGTCCACCTCACTACCTGATCATCCAGTCCACACTTCCTCAATTTAGCTGTGAGGATGCTGTGGGAGACTGTGTCAAATGCTTTGCTGAAGTCAAGGTAGACTACATCCACCGCTCTGCCATCATCCATCCACCATGTTATTTCCTCATAAAAGGCTAAGAGATTGGTCAAACATGATTTCCCCCTGGTGAAGCCATGTTGACTGCCCCTCATAACCCTCTTATCCTTGATATGCCTTAAGATGGCACCAAGGATAAGGTGTTCCATCACTTTCCCAGGGATGGAGGTGAGGCTGACCGGTCTATAGTTACCCGGGTCCTCCTTCTTGCCCTTTTTGAAGACCGGAGTGACATTTGCTTTCCTCCAGTCCTCAGGCACCTCTCCCGTTTCCCAAGACTTGGTAAAGATGATGGAGAGTGGTCTAGCAATGACTTCCGCCAGTTCCCTCAGCACCCGCGGGTGCATCCCATCTGGACCCATGGATTTATGGATGTCCAGATTGCTCAACTGGTCTCTAACCCATTCCTCATCGACTAAGGCAAACCGCTCCGTTGACCTGACTTCATCTAAGGTCTCAGGGGTACAGGGCTCTTCAGGACTGCCTGCAGCAGAGTAGACAGAGACAAAGAAGGCATTCAGTAACTCTGCCATCTCTGCATCTTCTGTCACCAGGGCACCCATCCCATTCATCAGTGGGCCTACATTGCCTCTGGTGTTAGTTTTGTCTGCCATATATTTGAAAAAGCTCTTTTTGCTGTCCTTGACCCTTCTTGCCAGGTTTAATTCTAAGGATGCCTTAGTCCTCCTAGCTGCCTTCCTACATCCTCTAGCAGCAGCCTTATATTCCTCCCAAGTGGCCAGCCCCTCCTTCCATGACCTGTAAACTCTCCTCTTCCACTTGAGCATACCCAGCAATTGCCTATTTAGCCACGCAGGTCTCCTGGCCCTCTTCCTTGACTTCCTATGTGTCAGGATGCTCCGATCTTGAGCACGGAAAAAGCAATCCTTGAATGTCAACCAACTATCTTGGGCCCTTTTACCTTCAAGCAGCCTTGCCCATGGGATTTCCCCTAGCAATTGCTTGAAAAGGCCAAAGTTTGCCCTGTTAAAGTCCAGGATTGCAATTCTACTTGGTATTCTACTAGTCCTACCACACGAGATTCTGAACTCCACCATCTCTTGGTTGCTGCAACCAAGGCAGCCCTCAACCCTTACTGCTTCAACCAGATCCTCCTTGTTAGTGAGGATGAGATCCAGCAGCGCTCCTCTCCTGGTCGGCTCATCCACCATTTGCAGGAGGAAGTTATCATCCATACACTGGAGGAGCCTCCTGGACTGCGGCTGGGTTGCCGAGTGGTCCTTCCAGGAAACATCAGGGAAGTTAAAATCCCCCATGACGACCACGGCCTGTGACTGTGAGGCCGCTCTCAGCTCATTTCCTGACTTGATTGCTATTAATTTCCTAATCAAACCTGTCATATGTAATTAAAAATTAGAAACTTTACAAACTTCAAATGCCTTTTATTTTATATAGTTCAAAGATCAGTGCCTGTTTTCTATGTGCAAAATAATTGTGGAAGAGGAAAAAAGAAGCCCAGAAAGATTTATTCTGTCTCATGATTTGCAGCGTGATGATGAAGTTTTGAACATGGAAATGACAGTAAAGGTCAGTCCTTAGGTTGCTTTCTTGAATGAAAAAGAGAACAACAGTATTTTCAGAGCCTGAGGCCAATATTTAGTCAGGTACAGGTAAGGTATTGCTGCCAAATTTTCAGTAAAATAGATGTATTATGTAATTGTTACTTTGTTATTCAGGTTGGCCCATGACCTAAATCAAACACAAAAGTTAAAAATTAACATTTCCATTTGGGCTTGACTCTGATGTTGCTTACATTTACTTAACATCACTAGAACTTGTGTTTCTCTATCAATTACTCTGCAATCTGAATTACAGTTATTGAACGGAATCCTAATCGCATTCCTATTGTGTAAAATACATAATTTAATCAAGAAACAGTTTAAGAAGAATGCACCAGAGAATAGGGCTGTACATAAACTATCACCCTTTCCTTTGAATTTTATGAAGCCCATGACTTCATGCCTTTATGTCAGTTGTTCCTGAAAAGATTTTCTTTTTTTTTGTCAGATTTGACATCTCAAGAATGAAGCCTAGGGGGAAAAAAACTGTAGCAGGCTACAGACTTTAGTTTCGGACATATATATTGTTATAGTAGCTGCACAGAAAAACACTTCTTCAGGTGGGCATTTATATGCATAATTCTGGCATTGCATTCATATGCATAACTGTCATGTGGCACCTTCAGTAGTCCCCTTTTCTGATGGAGTACGCCTTCTAAATATCCGATACGTGAAACTGAAATAGTTTTTGAACTGTCCCATTTTTAACTTTAGTTTGTGAGATGGTCTTATTTCTTATACTTGATGGTAACTGTAATATATATTACAGTTTAAAATATGTGATAATTATAATATGTAATAATAATAAAACATGTAATATATAATATTACAGTTTAAAATAAACTTTTTGTTTTCTAAAGTTTATTTAGAGTCAGTGTTAGGAAAGACGAGAATAACAATTCTTTAGTTATTTTATCAAAGGGCCATCTTTCCACTGATCTGTGTTTGCAGTGAGATACTAGCATTCTCCTCTCACCTTGCCTTTTCCTGAGGATCTGTTGCCTGTCTCTGCTCAGCTTTACCCTTTCTATACTGATTTTTCATAATGGAAGGGTTGCCAGTTCCTTAGAGTCAGCAGCATCTGTTCCCTTCTCCTGTGAACCAATTGTCTATCTGACTTCCCACCTCAGCCAGGTCACCTAATTTCAGGGACCAGTCAGAGAATAGAGAGTTTTCAAATAAGTGAAAAGTCTTTTCAGTATTTTATGTTAGTTTGTACTTACATTTTATAGTCTTTTTATATTTTACTAGTGGGGTAGTATTGTATTTGCACTCCACCCGTTGGAGTTTTTTGATTTTAAAGGCTGCAGGTCTGGTAAGACTGTCATTTCTGTTTGACTTTTGGTCTAAGTTTAGAATTTCAATGGGAACAGCCTGAGCACACTATAGGACATCTCTAGACTTAAAAACCCTTCAAAAAATTATCACCAGCTTTAATGAATTTACTTCCTTTAATAATATTCATGACCTGGTGAGAAATTAAGCTCTAATTCTTTTTTTCTTTTTATGGAACATTTACTAGCATAAATGTTCTTGCATTGTGATGTGTGCTTACAAGACAAGACTGGGCCAGGATGCACACAGGGAAACAGAATGGGGGACTAAACTAGGGTCATGAATACTGTGCTATAATTATCAGCTCACAGTTTCAGTGCCTGTTCATATCATCTCCAATTTGAATCACGATATTACAGTGGTATTGCTATATCACCCGTCTGACCTTTATAATGGTCATTTCGTTTTAGCAAATAGAGTAACTTATCTGGAGCACACTAAGCCTCTCCCAACAGACCCAATAATGCGCAAGGGGAGTCCCAGGCACTGGATCCCATTAAGTATATTTAAAGATTAAATGCAACTGATAACTTTAACTGAAGTTTCTTCTGCAACACTTTCAGCCATACAACTATTTTCAAAACTACACTGTCTTGTAGCCCAGCCACGAATAATTTGATGTGAGCCATAACCACATGATGACTTTTGAGGGCATCAGAGACTTCAGCAAACTGCAGTTCTTCAACCTGAGCTGGAACAAGCTGAAAAATTCAAAGTGTGATATAATATTTCTAAATAATAATAATGTGTGATAAACACATTCCTAACATGCTCAGTCATGACATCATACACAATCCATGGCATAGGGTACATATCAGCAATTGAAATTCCTGGGAAAGCATTCTAACCATGACCACAGTTCAAAAGGCTTAAAATCTGGTCCTCCAGCTTATTAATTCTAAAGACACTTGCAGTGTAAGAAGCCTTATGATCATGCTATGGCATCTGTGTTCTCACAGTGCCTTCACTTCTCTTTGTAGTCACAGCCTAACCAAGTAAATGAGCTCTTGTGACTTTTTTTGCTGAGACATCTCTGAAGCATAATTCCTTTCTTTTTTACTTCCCTTAAGCATTAAATTTATTGGTGGCCTGTGCCAGCTATCAAAATCTGAGCCCTGGCTTTAATTTTGCTGTCTCAGCTTCACTGAATAAGGGGTGGGAGCAGAGACAGTTCCTAGCCTTGGTGATGCACATAGACAATGTTAGCCTCTATTACTGCATGTACCTGCAGCTGTACAGCTGTGTTGGCTAGAGCTTTGGCAATACTCAGCCCTTTTACTGACTCTTATTCATTCCTGTTGCCCAGCCAGGCTCTGGAACAAATGTTCCCCTCTCTCCTTTATTCCCTTTGAATCAGTACATTTCAACATTATTTAAAGGGCTCAGTGAGAATCCACAGAGTTAAACCTGACAAATTTGAGTCATTGAAAGACTTTTAACGAAGCTTTTTAAATTATTATTTAACACTAAAAAGTCGGGCAAACAGAAGAGAACATCTCTTTTATTATAACAACAAGCCGACAAAGGAACAGGACTCCATTGGGGTACCCAGGAACATCCTAGGTTGATGCTGGGTTGTCTGTGTCAGCTGTCAATTAAGCTTCAACTAATCTTTTCAATACACACTAAGATATAAAAAGGACAGTCTCAGTGAAGCTTCAAGAATACTGAACAATTTTTTAAAGAACAAAAACACTGGTGGCAAAGATAATGACAGAACTAGACTGATTCAGGACATTGCAGCCAGCTCCTTTGCTTTCCTTCTCTCTCAGATCAGTAGAGATTGGACCTGAGAATTTTTCATTATAATATCATAGAATCATAATAGCTTAGTTTTATTTATTCTGCCAATTTTGAACCCAACTTTTTCTTGATGTCACGAAAGTATAATATTGAAATATATTAAAATATTAGTTCTCCTAGTAAACTCAATAAACATGAATTCTCTAATGCATATAGCAACACAGTTAATACTGTCCCTTCAAATATGCCCTGCCCTAAAATTTAGAGGCTTAGGCATATTTCATGTCTAAAGCCAAATGGACTTTGCCACGTGCATATTGAACTCTCTAATCCATTTCTCATGATCAGTCAGGACTAAAATTACACAGCTCTACTAAATCCCAATATGAAAGATTGCAAGAAGAGAGCTAGTAGGTCTAATTTCAAACCACCAAACATCAAGAATAACTCTTTCAACATTGTCTCTTGCCTTGAAAGACTACCTAAAATTATAAACTAATTAAGCACTCACTTGATGAGCAGCTGGACTGAAGGAAAAAATGGTTTGCCTTATGAAAGAGCTTTGTCTTTGGGTTATTCAGTGCTTAATCAGCTGTGAGTTCTCAAAGTTTCTCAGATCATTCAGAATAAGACTCTCCTGGATACTTTAGTGTCAGGCATTGTAGCTGAGCCAGTATGGCAGCCTTTCCTTCACTAGGATCATCAGTTTAGAACTCTAATTCAGCTGCTCATTTCATGGAATTTGTAGAAGTCAAATAGTACTTGTCTGAAAAATTGGGCTGAAACTCACAAATAGATTTCAAAATTCCTGCTAAGGTTAGCAGATGGATATACAGACAGCACAGTCACATTAGCCTTGTTCCTGTAGGAAACCAAGCTAGAAAAAAACGCAAGATTCAGTAGAGGAAGATCCAAGGTCATCCTAACCTGTGCTGATCCATCAGCTGAAATCATGTTAATCTACTCAGCATGAAAGGTTAAAAGCTCCCCTGTCAGTTTAATTTGGTATTGGAAAAAAATAGCTAGAGGAAAACATGTTTCTGCTGATAAGCGTAGCGTTTCATTCTGAATACATTAGGGAATTCATATTTAGAAAAAATGCCAGGAAAATTAATGCTTTAGCATGATACATGTTTTGTGGTATCAGAGAGAAGGGATTCAGAATTGGTATAAGAAGTACTTTGGAAAATAAAATAATATAGGCAAAAAATGTTCTTTAGTCACCACCAAAGCCAATCTAATGGTACTGAATATTTAAATATTATGTGTCTTAGATACAACCTAGATAAAATACTGGATATTTTGTCCCCTTACAATGCAATTTGAATTATTTGATTGGGACTCTGTGATCTTTTCTTTTCTCTATTGTACAATGATTGGCTAATGCTATAGTATTATCAGAAAGGAGGAGCTGTAATCGTATAAACAGGTTGTGGATAGAATCACTGACACCCTTCTCTTTACAGGAAGTATGCTGCCAGGTATCTGAAGTCAGATCCTTTGTAAGAAAGTTGTTCGTTTCACAAATGGGCAGCAAAATATATGGTTGAAATTGACATTTATTTGTTTCTGTTCAAGAATATTTCAAACAAGAAAATTACTGAATTTGTTAATCTGTGATACAGGGAAAGAGTAGTTTGTATATGAAAAGCATGAAGAACCATAAAATTAGGATAAATTATGCTCTGACTTTGCACTGAGTCCCTTCTAGACCAAATATCCAGCCTTAGTGTTAGGCTGAAATCCTGTTTCTATTTAAGTCCTGTTGCAGAATAAGGGTGTATAAAGCAGACTAGCTAATAAAATGATTCTGTACTGCAGATGGATTTAAATGGAATAAAGGTATCTAAGATCTGATGCAATTAAAAAAGTAAAAAAATGGTCTGTGTTGAGATACCTTCAGCTGCAAAGGTACATTTGGGAGCTGGCTTACTTACGCATTACAATTCTTAGTTTTGGAGGAGGAGCTGAAATTTTTTGAAGTCTAGCTCTGTTTCATAATATGGAAATATCACATCCTGCATCCAAGAAGTTGCCACAGATATTAGTGGGAAATGTACACATAGAAACTGAGCACCGAATACACAGGTGGAATTAGTTTACAGCCTAATTGACTGGTTGGTTTCTTTCAATTCTAAAACTGAGTTTTATTACAGATTGCTAACTTAAATCTGGATGACCAACACTCTTCAGAAGTTCCAACTTTGAAAAAGTGGAGCATTTAAGATAAGCCTCATTTAGCAACAGCAATCGCCCACAAACAGAAGGAATAGAGTCTAGTCTTGACCTCACTTTAGGTGAGAACTACATCTCAACACTAAATGGTACTATGTTTACCGTGGTAGTGATAATGCAGGCTGTTACCCTGGGACATGGTAGAATTGTTTCTTTATAGTGAAATATTATAACGAGTTTTTACTAGCTGCCAACAAAGTCAGGTTTTCAAATATTAAACATTTTAATTGCATCTTTAGCAGAACTGAAGAGTGGGAGTGAGGCAGAACAATTACGTTCCAGTAAAATGAGTGTTTCTTTTTAAAATGTGCATATTTATCTATGTTTAATGATCTAACTGATCTAATGATCATTGATCTAGTTACAGATGGACTGAATAACGCAAACTCTGACACTTGTAACTTGTTTTACCTCCTGTATCAGCCACCTTTTTCTATTACAACTAACAGCATTGAGTGGTCTTGGTTATTTTTCAAGGAACTTCAAAGCTCAACCAAGATTACACCACATAGTGCAAATAGTAACTGTCTTGTCAGCCTTAAAAGACGTGTTTGAAAATCTGCCTTACTCTTATCACACATCCACTGAGAACAATATAATCACATCTTTAGCTTGTTTAAATAAAACTGTCTAGTAGAGCTATACACAAATAGTAACTGTATGTCAACAAAAAGATTCATCATTTAAAGGTAAATCTTTATTATTTCAAAACTAATTTGTTTTTATTCATTAGAAATACAGTGTTTCCCCACTTGGTCAAGTATAGAGGAACCTATACTTAAACATAATTGGAATTTCTGCCTGTGCGTGCTGCATTCATTCATCCTTACAGCGGAACCCAAACTGATGCGAACCACAATCTAACATTTTTTGAGTAATACTCACTCCTGAGATGGAGGCACTGAACCCTCCAGGTGTACTGAACTCTAAATGTTCTGCAGAGATTAACATCAGTTATAACAGGTAGGCTAAATCAAGGTTTACAATCCATGGAATAATTCTCTTAAATAGCAAGCAATTACACCTGCACCAGTTCCAGATCTTTTCAGCTTACCTGGTATGCTTATGTATGTATCCTAAACGTTTTCAACTGGATTCAGACACTAATGGAACTCTGAGGCCCTGATTCTTATTTATGTTCAGACTCTGTAAAACTGTGTGAGAGTGCAAAGGCTTTTAAGGCAATGTCGGTACAGTTTTCAATTACTTTAAGGGCTTCCTTTGTGGCTTGAGTATTGAAAAGTGCTATTAGCCTAAATTAAGATAATCTGTATTTTGTTAAGCAATTTCTCAGTTTTGGGTCATGCAGATGACAGCTGAAGGAGCTGAAAACAAAGTAGTCTGAATATACCTATATATGGATGGTTTAAAGTCATATTAATAAACCTGTGCTTTTTTCTACTTAGGGTTTAACTTATCTTATGATTTGGGACATAAGCAGAAATTGAATAGCCTGAAAACAAGATCACTAGCAACTATTTGTATTATTCCATCATCCCTCTCTCAAAGCCCTAGATGCCACTGCAGTAGTAAATTATTGTGTGCAAATTATTTCTGTAAGATTTTTAAAATGGTTCCTTAAGATATCGAGACCCAGCTGATCAGACTTTTTAATATGTGTGCAAACTTTTCATATACTCCCTAATACTCTATTATTTCTGTCTCTCTTTAACCATTTCAGATTAGAAATTGCACTTTTTGTGATAGTACCCTAGCACACTGCTAGGGCTCCCAAGGCTTTAACTGTAATATTTGGAGTTAAAATATTTCTAACGCCTGTGAAATTAGTGTATATTACCTACAAATCTATATTGTAAACTAACTGAGAGAACACAGACTCTCCGTTAATCTGTTCCATAAGAAAACAGATGTTCAGGTCTGCTCATATAAACATCAAAGAGCCTGAAAGCTATGGAACTAGAATTTCAGTAATGCAACATAGAAGCAGAGCTGACTGTTGAAATCCCTTGCCTTTGGTGTCAGAATCAAACCAGTTGTTTACTGCTGGATAAAGAACTGTGAATTTCTTGTGAGATTTTCATCAGGGTGCTTCTTTTGTACCCCATTTCTTACAATCTAGCATGTTATGGATCCGCTCATGCTCTGTATCTAATTTCTACCAGTTTTCCATGTTATTTATATTCTCAATCCTTCTGGTGCTAACGGACCAGTTTAGAAATGCGTGCAGTGTAAATTTACAGAACAATAATCTCATGTCTTTCAGTGGTTAAATCTTCATTCCTAATGCCAAGGTGGGTTCATGACATCGTCTTTTCAATATTTTCTAACAATATTAAACTAATTTCATTTGATTGAAAATGGCCTTTGATCTCCTTCAATACCCTGTTTGTGGTTTTTTGTAACAGCAATCAACCAGCACAAAGCTGATTGCAACCGTTTCCATTTTCCAGTATTGTTAAAGTAATCTCATCAATTAATTGCACCAAACATTTTAAGCACTTTAAACTGACCAATCATCTTTCTAAAGATCAAATATCTGAATTGGATAAATGTAATGGTAGTTTTGCTAATGTGTTAGCAGAAGAACATTCTGTTTGATTAATTATGTTTCCTTTTTACATGTATTGTGTCCGAACTACACTCACATTGAACAAATACTGCCTGGATAAAAATCTCCCAAATCAGGTAACAAAGAGCAGCTGTACTGAAAGGTGGCCTCTCATGGATATGGACAGCAAGCACTTGCAAAAGGGAGCAAGAACCATCAGCTTTTAAAACATACTTTTATCACTCCTTTACTCCACTGAGTTGCAATAAGGTGTCTTTGGTGTCGGTAGCTTTGGATCTCCCTTTTTTTAACACTACTAGCTTGAAGAAACCCAGTATGTTGTGGGGGTTTTGTTTGTTTTACACACATATAGTATGTTAAGCATCATCTGGTTGGCTTTTCTTTCCTAAGTTCTTTGTGAACAACTTGTTAGTACACTTCTTCATCAAACTAACTATACCAGGCTGCTGTCCTCTGTTCTTTGGATTTTAAACATATATTGGATTTTTTTTACTTTTTTACAAAGGATTTCATTTTGAGTAAGGGAAGCACCTACCTCTTTCTGGCTGCTGGTTTGATCTGGGAGAGTGTGTACCTGTATCTCTGATCAGATTGATTATTGATATTCTGTTTTCATTCCTTATTTGAATAGGTGCAATATTACACTACAAAATGTTAGGAATATATTCAGATAGTGAGGAATATATACTATTTCAATTCTTTGAGCCTGAGCTGTGAAAATTCAGCTGTCTTACACTGTATAATATTCTGATGGCAGTCACAATCTCTTCTTAGAATCAATAAATTCAGGCAGTTCAATCCACAGTACCTTTCATAAGCATAAAGAAGGGTTTTGTACATTCATCCAATGTTCTTCTGCAGTGTTCTGTGCAGTCTTAGCAGTCATTCATCCTGCCACTAAACCTCTGTTCTTGTGCTCATTTCAAAACTGATACCCTTTTCATCATCCTCTGAGGGAGACAGAGGATCTTCTTTCTTCTTTCTTCTTCTTTCTTCTTCCTTTCGCCATCAACGTTAGATCAGCTTATGTCCTAAAGAGCATTTTCAAATTACCTTTCAGTTTGCATTTCTCATCTATGCACTCTTTCTGGATTAAAACTTGCAGGACCTGTCAGGATGCATTTACTTATTTCTGCACATACAAGGCAACATCCATTATCAAATTCAGTTTTATCGCATCAGTCAAGTCTTGCAAAGTGACCATGAAGAATTCCTTCTATACACTGGTCAAGTTTTACAAAAGTAACAGTGACAAAGCATCAGAGAATCCTGCCAAATGTAATTGTTGTGTGCATACTTCTCAAGACTTCACCCAGCTCTTCTTGTTTTCATTCTCTGCATATGCTCCACATCTGAAGTGTGAGGAAAAAAAATGAATTTGTTTTCAGATTTTCTGGAGAAAAGAGACATTGGCGGAAGCACTCATGGATATGGGCTGTCTGGGCTTCCACCAGTGTGACAAATTCCTATGCTCATTTTGCTTATCTGCTTCCCCATGAAAGGTGAACATTCTTTACACAGAATGGGGGCTCAAAAAGGATTTGAAATAATAGTTCAGTAACTGTGCGAATGCCTCTCCTGTTGATGGGAGGGATTTTTTTTTTACACTAATGCATTCCAGCTTTCTCCACCCTCCCTTTTTAAACAGCAACAAGATTCAGTTTTCTTGCAGGCACCTGAAACTTGGCCAGTGTTCCCAAACTTAGAGCAAATCAACGTAAGTACTTCATGTTTCTCAGCCAGCTTTTTCAAATCCAGCTTACTCAGAGGCACTGATTTAAACATGTCAGATTCTAGCTCAGTAGCTGCTACCTAACGGACTTCAAGTCAGTAGTGGCATGGAAATTATGTCATTATTACTGTATGAATCTGAATAACATTTCCCTTTTTTTCCCGTATGCAGCACAGAAGTATTTATTAAACAACTATGCTTTGTTTCATGTTTATTGATGCTACCATTTTCAGTTAGTAACGATCCAGTACCATTGTCCAGATTCCTTTTGGTTTTGATATACTTTTAAACTGTTTCTCACTTTCTCCTTATGTGCATTTACCCTTTTCATCATTGGTTTTCATTTGTTTTTTTTAAGTTTAAATTTCTTACTGACAATTTCTTTATCTTCCCATTTATTATAGCTGCTTTTAATTTCCCACTAAGTAGATACTATCTTTTTATTGACTATTGCATTCTTCCTCAACTGTGAGATATTCTAGGAACAAAAAGGTTCTTAAACCTTCCCCAGATCCTCTTGACGCTTTCTCTGGAAGTTGAACTAGCTCTTAGTTTTTGTAGCCCTGTGAGAGAAGCTTGTGTAAAGCGTAAAATATGCACAGTACATATTTACGTATCTAACACAAATTGTTATTACATATTAACATACAGTTTGGATATTGTTTTGTTTGTGATGTTTGAATGTAATCAAGTCAGATCTACTACCTGCTCAGCAATCACCAACATTTAGTGGTTTTAGAGAAATTGAGGTTGCTAAGCACATTGTTTCATTAGCTGGGTAGTAAGGAAGAAGCAAAGCTAAAATGCAAACTCTTTTTTTCCCCTTCTCTTTCTTTATCTATTAGCTCATGCTACCTAATTACAGGTCAGATGTAACAGAAATGAAGCTTTGACAGGCAAGTTACTGAACAGTGCACGTTGGTTTATTTTGCCTTATTGTCATTCAACTGTTGTGAGAATAAACGCAAGGGTTCCCACAAGTATTTTACCAAATTAAACAGCAGTTTACAGCGGTTTTCATGTCCTCAGACTTCTGTGACCAGAGGAGGAGGGCTATTTATTTGTTTGATTTTGATGGTCTGGATGCAGAAAACTTGATCTAGCTTCCACAGAGCAGACATACCTGGATATACTTCCACCTCCAAGTAGTGCACTTGTTTCATTTTTCATCAGATTATTTCATCATATACAGGTGTAATTCCTATGACCTCTTCTAGTGATTAGTGAAACTGCAGTCATCCACATATACTCTTCATAATTTTATATTTTGGGGGAATGGGAACTGCTTAAGTTCTTTCACCCAGGGCAAATTGTGGCATCATTCTCCTGTTTGCTTTATTGGCTTAGGGATACAGAATCTGTAGAAAACTGCCCCTGATCCTGGGCTACAATGGAGTTAGTTACTAATGTGGCCCACCTACAGTATAGCAGGCTAAAAAACTTGAGATTTCTGGTTTGGCAGGGTAGATATGAGCAGCTTTTCTGTACATGCACTTAAGGATTTACAGTACTTTCCTCACATCCAGTCTTCACTTGAATTTGTAGGGGACAGTCTTTTCTGGACTTGACTTCCATAAGAATGATACCCTAGGTTTAATTCTTGCCCTGGCTCCAAGATCCTTCAGATACTGAGCACTGAAATTCTTTCATACTGCACCACCATGCCTCACTTATCTCTTACAAGGGCAGAGAAAGGTGACCAGCATGTGGAAGAGGGATTTGTCAGCTGATGGCCTGAAGCAAGTCGTACACTGAGGAAATTTCCTCCTCGATATAAGCAATACTGACAATAAAAATTGCCCTAAATCTCGTTTCTCAAGATGTCCAAATTTTATTTAGGAATATACTTTGCTATAAATAGAGATAGTAAATAAGATAGATAGATAGATAGATAGATAGATAGATAGATAGATAGATAGATAGATAGATAGATGGATGAAATCAAACACAGCTTCCACTGTCATTGAAGTGGTCCAAAACAATGTACAAGTAATTCAGAATATTCATGAGCTGCTTTTGCTTAAGATATATTTTTTTCTGGAAAGAAATCCAAATCCATTAAAGACAATTCCATGTATTTACTCTTGCTGTATTATGAAAATACATGAGCAAACTCTAGGACTTCAAAGTCTCCAGTTTCTGCAGTTGGTATTGGACCATAACTGAATTAAAACAGTTTCATAAGGTTTACTTCATAGACAGAACATTCTGTTGACTCATCATCTGGAGCAAAACCAAATATGAGAACCAAACAGTTTACAAGCTTTGGTATAATTAGAGAAATCTTTTCTGGACTTCCAACAGAACTCAAAAACAGTATTTTATTTTTTTTTTTAATGCTCTATATTCAGTGGACTAAATATGGTGGACTGTCTTTGGACAAAATTCCCATTTTCTTCTATGGATTTGCCTGAGTAAAATTACTGATATTTTCCAAAAAATATACATATCAGTTGTGAGATTTTTGAGATCTCCTAACATATGGTGTATTTTTTAACTTTAGGACAGGAATCATCTGAACTAGAAAAACTTCAAGCTATTCCCATTCTTAAGGCAATCTCAAAGCTTTGAAATCCAGCTACTATATTTGCTGGCATTGTTAAACTAGATGTGCTTTTAATTTTATACAGTGAATATTTACTCTTCATAATCAATAAAACTATAAAGATTTGCATTATAACTGGGTCATTCCAAGGAATGAGCTATTTTTTTTGAAGGCTGATAGCTTCACAGTATACATGATGATCACATTGACTCACTGTGCCTGTCTCAGTGCAGTACTGTGATCAGAAGCCACTCATTCTACAGGATGCTGTTCTTCATAGTGATGCAAGATAAATTTAAAATGTATGTGTTTGCCTGAGTATGTTGCAGTGATGGGCTGTCCTTTCAATATTCTAAAGCAGGTCAGATCTGTTAAGAAAGATCAAAAAATGTTAAAGGATTTCTGAAATGCTTGATTTTATTTTTAAAATGGCTCAATAGCAATCATCTTCTTTGTTGTTTTCCACATCACTCCTTGAAAAAGTCCCAAAGGGAAATTTCAGGTTTCTTTTTTTCCAGGCATACTTCTGTTTTTCAGTGTAGTGCTGCTGGTTTGCCTTTTTTATCCCTGGGAACAAACTGTTACAACAGGGCAAAGGAGACTCTAGCCTTTCTGATTTTATGAATACATAGTTGTGGGACAGAAAACAGTTAACATTTTTATAGAGTAGAAAAGGCTTTCCTGGTAACCATAAATGGACAAGTGGAACTCAGTGGGGCCAAGTGTTTGCATAAAGTTTGTAGCATCTCAGCTTCATATATTTAAGTATTTTAACACTGCTGAGATTAACAGTAGCATAAACATAAATGGAAACAAAATTCATTTTTCATTGTTAGTTTTGAGAAAAAAAAATGCGTCTTTCTAAATTTCAGTTGAAAATATAGTTCATACAGAATGTTTCCATAAATAGACTCTTAAAGATTAGGTGGAAAGTCCAAGTTCTAAATGCCTCTTAACTTCCTTTTACCATAAACCAGCAGTTTCTCATCTAAAACAACAGCTAGAAACACAGCAAAGAGAGAAGACCAGGGCACGTTGGAGCAGTAGTACTTATGGTGCAGTCATGATCTCTGCTTTTAATGATTGACTCAAAAGCATAGTTTTGCACTTATGACATTTTTAAGTCAACTTTCAAAGGGTTATACTGAGTGGGGAATGAACTGACTTCTGAAACAGATGATGAAATGACACAAGAATGTCAAGCAAACTAAGTATTACTCAGTAATGGCAAGAACAGTCATGCTCTTCACAAAGGAAAAAAAAACAAATTCCTCTTGGGAAATTGCTATTCCAAGGTTCCCTTCTTTAGAACTGCAGGCTTATACTTTCTCATAAGAGTATCAAGGTGTTGGGCTCAGCTGCCTCCTTTACAATGTGGCATTAAGAAGTACACCTCACAATGTATTAGTAAGCATTGGTTAGTAGAATCATAGAATAGTTAGGGTAGGAAACAACCTTAAGATCATCAAGTTCCAACCCCCCTGCTGTGGGCAGGGACACCTCACACTAAACCACCTCACCCAAGACTCCATCCAACCCGGCCTTAAACACTGCCAGGGATGGGGCATTCACAACTTCCTTGGGCAACCTATTCCAGTGTCTCATCACCCTCACAGTAAAAAACTTCTTCCTTACATCTAACCTGAACTTCCCCTGTTTAAGTTTGAACCCATTCCCCCTTGTCCTGTCACTGTAGTCCCTAATGAAGAGTCCCTCCCCAGCATCCCTATAGGCCCCTTTCAGATACTGGAAGGCTGCTATGAGGTCTCCACGCAGCCTTCTCTTCTCCAGGCTGAACAGCCCCAACTTCCTCAGCCTGTCTTCATACGGGAGGTGCTCCAGTCCCCTGATCATCCTCGTGGCCCTTCTCTGGACTTGTTCCAACAGTTCCATGTCCTTTTGATGTTGAGGACACCAGAACTGTACATGGTACTCCAAGTGGGGTCTCACGGGAGCACTTCAGATACCCTACCGCCTATCATTTTCAATAACATTGTATATTAAAAGAGGAAAATAATGCTAGCCTTTTCTGTCTGCAGCACAGCCTGCATCTCAACACAGCCATCTGCAAGGCTGTTTCCTAGTCACATCTCTGTAAGGCACACAGTGCACTCAAATACTCATATGGGCTGAGGGCCATAAGAAGCTGCCATGGTCTAGGCTAACTTGATGAGGAACGTATAAATTTGCCCATAGCATGCCACTTTGTCAGTACAAAGCGTCAGTTATTCATGGGCACTTAAAGTCAAAAAATGTTGCTCAAAGATATATAGCTATTTCTGCAATTTGGATTCTGTTTCTAAGAGTAGCATTAGAGTAAGATTTGGTTCAGCTACTCATGTAGCTGAGAGATATACTGTCAGATGGATTTCTTGGAAAAGGACCCCATCACTGGGTTAATTTATGTTTTCTTTGCACAGGGTTCTCTCAAGAACTGCTGTTCATTGCTTGTGTTTTGTTTGCCAGTAAATGCAGAAGAGAGGATAAGATCAGACTATGAGCCCCTGGAACAAGTAAAGCAAATGTCATTCAAATTCCAAGGACAATATTCATGTCACCCACAAGGAGTGCGACATATGGTTATCCTAGTATTAACACAGATTTTTTTTTTTCTTTCTAGATAACCTCAGGTTTTGTAAAGTCAGGGAAAATAAAAGACATACTATCTGCTTCCTTTCTTCACCACCGGATTTGGTTAAGTGTAAGGACATGTAATATGTTCTTTCTATCATTCTGCCAGGAAGATGTCTACTATTTGGGATTCTTGACACACCTGATTCCAATTTCTCTTCTTGATGATAGTTATGTTCATAATTATTTTCAACTATAATTTGATAACGCAATATCACATTGTTGAGTTTTGAAAGAAACCATCTTGTCTCATTATGTCCATCGGAAATACTTTTAACACAGATAACGCTCTTCATTTATGCCTTTGCCTGTAAGCCTGCTGCTTTGTGTTAGCTCCCCCTGCCCCTCCACATCAAAGCATTTGTCTCCATTGTTCATTCTTATTGAGAGTGAGGTCCTGTCTTAATGCCCTGAGATGCAATTGCATACCTTAAGCTGACCACTGTTACTGGTTATCAACACCCTTTTTCACTGCCATATTTCTACTTTGCTGCACATTGTATTGAGAAGGGGGTCCCTGAACAAGCTACCTTGTTGCTTTCCTCCAGACCTTGCCCTGAAGTTTGACTATGAAACCAAAAGAAAGCTTCACAACAGTCGAGCATCTGCTGTGACCATTGTCTGTCACAGTCACTGATCAATTTTATTGCTCATTATTTTCTTGTACTCACCCATCTGTCAGTCTGTCTGCATTCACTGGGTAGGCATCATTTCATTTTACAGTATAAATTCACTTGAACAGAGATTTTTAGTAGGATTCCTAAATGCAAGAAAAACAATAACAGCAAGGAGTCAGAGAGGAGGCCAGCCTTAGCACGTCTCTCCTACAAACAGAAGGTTCATTGTAATTCTGTTTATCACTAAGACCCCACTCACTGAAAGAGCTTGTTGTCCGACAGCAGACCTGTGTTTTCTGTATCACAGCATGAAACTTGTCTGGATATTTGTTGGATGAACAGAATTATTTCCTTCCAGCTCAAAGACTGCAGTATGAATTTTAACCATCAGTTTCCCCATAAGGACCAGTAGCATAATGAGGAGATCTAGACTCTGCTCCCACTCTGTGGTCCCACTAGCTGTGCAAGGTAGCTCTCTCTTCATGTCTCAGTTTCACATTTATGGAGCATAAAACCATGTTCTTTTACATATTTGAAACATAAGTACTAAGGATTATAAGAAGCACCAGCATGATCAGTTTTATTCTGCCCTCATCAACCTGTCTAAACTCTTGCTAAGCTGCAAATACTACCTGATGCACTGAATCTAACCCCTTTGCTGTTATGTTAAAGCCTCCCACACCTATGGGTTACATCCTTATTGCATCCTTGTATAAATCTCTTGGCATAAATATTTTATTGTATAAATAAAGCCTTTTATCAGGATAATAGCTTCTAGGTACTACCAGAATAAATGCTGCTGATACTGATACTAGTGGTACCTTCACTCTTTTGCCAAATCTGTCTTCACATTGATAGTAGGTCACTGCTGAAATAGACAGGTTTAAGTTCACATACACTTGGGCTTTGTCTCAGAACTTTATCTGCCAAAAATGTGTTTTCACAGATCTCTGCCTGGCTACATTAATATCTCTGTTTGCAGACTCAGGGCCTTAGTAAGCTGGTGAAACAAATTTTCCCACTTGAAACCACAATGCTTGTATACAGAGTTCAAAGCACTTTTGGATTGAGTAATTTCATGTGTAAATGTTCTGTTTCAAAACTGACCTGTGCTTTTATTCATTGGACATCACTTAAATAAAAACATGGCAGAATGCGTAAAGCAATAGAAGCATGTTAAGACTAGATCTTTAGAGAAGTATCTGTTATATATTCAGGTTCAGTGAAGATGTTATACCTCATTAGCTACAACAGAACTGAGCCATTTTCTCATTAGATCATTCAAGTGGAACAACACAAAAGATTTTTCAAGTTTGTCAGTTGCATTTTAGTTGTGCTTTTTAAAGTGCTTGTTGGAAAGCAAGAATTGAAACCATATGGTGTTGTTTAAGCTTAAAAAGTGCTTTTGATCTTAAGCTTCAAAAGAGATTTTCCCAGCAAAAAGTAGGCTAGCACTTTATTTAGTACTGTTTTAGGTAGACACCAGAGCACTCTGTATTAATATTATTAATAATGGTATTTTCTTTTTTCATGCTATTGGTTAAACCTCTTTTAACACTATCACTGCTGAACTAGAGATGATTTACAGGAGGCAATCAATCACTGTTGTCAGTGTACTGTACCCTGTTTTTACAAAACTAACAAATCAGCACAGACTGGCATCAACTCCCTTAAATCAGTTGCTACAAGAAGTGGCAGTCATAAAGTGAGACTTAGGAACTACTAAGTATTTTAAAATACTATAAAGATTCTTTCACATCTGAATTTTTATCAGCCCCCTGACAGCCATCCCCTGTAATGAGTTTACATTGGAAAATGTATTGGTTTTTCAGTAAAACCAGTTTCAGTGAATTATAGTAGCTTTGCTCTTCAAGAGATTACATTTTGTTTCAAGCATTTGAGTTTTGTAGCTACTGGTGCCTTCTAATGTACACAGCTTGCACTGCTTCTGTTTGACAGATAATCTGGAAAATGCAATTCTCACATCTTAAGCTCACAACAGTAATTTGAAGAACTGATCTTATGGTTCTCTATTGACTAAACTTGATCATTACTGTTTGTATTACTGTAAAATCAGAAAGATGTTTCTATCATAAAGACCAAGAAATGTAAACACTATTTTATATTTTCCTTTTCTTATGAATGGTTTTTCAGTTTCAAACTCTCCAGAGGACTCTGGATTTCCGGCACCGAGAGCAAACTTTACAAGGCATAATCATTTCAGAATAACAAATGGGAATCTGAATGAAAACAGTAAGCATTTATTTGGCTCTGATCTTGTATTTGGTCATGAACTTGAAGTGCCTTAGTGAATAAGTCAAATGAAAGTGAGCAAAACCGAACAGGATTACATATTCCTAAATACTTAACATAGTTATACTCCTTCATGCTGCATGTTATAGGGCCATATAAAGCATTTCTAACAAGAACATTTTTATCTTTCCTGGGTATCTTGCAAGTCTGTAAGTTTCTCACAACCTTCCCAGAGCTGAGGAATGTGTTTTCTGAAGGATTACTTATCTTGGTCAGTTCTGCTTCCTAGGATGGTTCTTCAGATTTAGTCTGAATCACTGACAGAAGAGTTAGCTTTTCAGCACTTTCAAAAGCTTTGGGTTTGGTTTTGGGGCTGGGTTTTTTTTTAGAATTTTTTAAATTATTATAATTTATTAACACATTTCAGTCTGCAAATTAGATTATGCTAGGAACTGGGAAAAAAAATGATGTAATGTTGTTCTGGTGAGGAAAATAAAGAAGAAAAGAGTAAGTGAAGTACTTGATGATTGGCAGCTGGGATGAGGCTGTCTAGGGGGAATATCTGTGTGCATCTTATGTTACAGATAAGTCTAAAATTCCAGGAATTATAGCAAGTAACCTTTGAAGCATCCATGCAGAAAGAGCTCTGAGGCAAGCCAAAGGAGCAGCAACTATCTCCTAAACCATTTGGTGCATCTTAGGGCTACTTCTTGAACCAGCCAACTGCATCAGGGCAGCACAGAAAACACAGGACAGTGAGGCTGTTACCAGCCCTTAACACTGCTGATGTTTCTCACCATATTTTTAGGGGAGGTGCAGCCAAAGCACTTTTCTTCAAACATTACTTTTCTTTCTCTGAATGCTGCCACATTGTCTTTACCTCAGTTTTCAGATCTACCAAAAAATGTGTTTACTCTCTTTCTTCTGATAAAACTTGGAATGCATTTAAGAAAGCATCTAGACAAGAATTTAAAATTCTGCAATTAGAACAGTGACTATTCTATAAAATGGAGCCAGCTGTTCTAACAGAAATAAGCTGGTACCTCCCAGATCCATGATAAAACTTATTCTACCACTTTTGCGTTGGTTGCTTTGTTTACTTTCTGTTGCATGAAGTCTAGTTTTGTTTAATAATTAAAAATATTAGGTAGGGAAGCAGAAATGCAAGTGTAAAGTTGTTACTGTGATGAAACTTACCTAACAATCGTGATACAAACAGCACTATCCTGCTATTTTACTGACTACCCGCAGCTGGAACAAGCCACTGTGTGACTGAATGTTAAACCAGCATTTTTTATTGTATCAAATGTTTCTCCACAACAGTGAAGTGAACAAACAGGTCTGGCACTGGGACTTCTGCATTTCCATCTTGATTACTAATATTTACTACCTAAAGAGATTCCCCCAAAATCACTTGTGTAAGTCAGTGAGGTGATTCTTTCTGGAATCGGTATGCACAGTTGCTTTTCATGTAAGATTAGTCCCATCGTGTCAGGGTGTTTCCAATTTAAGCTTACTTCTTACTAAATCTGACATGCTAAAATTAGAACAGTGCAAAGGCACCCAGATAGTAAGAAAGAAATGTTTGCCTCTAATGAAGCAACACTAGTCATATCATCCCAGATTAGATGAAGTGATGTTTTAGGCTAAATGAGGCCTTTTTTCAGCCTTTCACCTCCTGACACCTCTTTAGGCAGAGTTAAGCTATTCAGGTGTGTTAACAACCTAACTCTTACCTTACCATGGTTAAATTTCTTTGAAGTATTACCTTCCCTAAATTTCTTAACTTAGATGATATTTGTAGCATTTTACAGGTGTTACTGATATTTCTTATTAATTTCTATTTTTATTTTATTTTATTAATAATCAGAAATTCTTCACACAACTCTAAAATAACAATGAAACAAGAATGCTGTTACATGATACTTTCCACTATTTCTGTTTACAGGATCTGTCTTTAACCAGTATACTTGTTTTTTTTGAATTTCAAGGAAGATTCACTGACACATCAAAGGAAGATGACTACAGTAGTCATTTAAGCTAAATTTATAGTTGCATTCTATCACCAGAAAGCATATGAACCCAAACATTTCTTCCTTAATTTTTGGTAGACAAAGAGTTAGTCTGAATAGTAATTTAAGTTCAGCTTTGACTGTGTATCTATGTAGGAAGGAAGATCCTAGTTTCTTGAGCCCAGAAAGTTTTAAGGTTTTAAGGTTGCTTCAGGTCTTTTGACAAAGCTCTTTCAATGCTCAGAATCAGCCCAGTGTCCTTTGCTCCACTGATCTCATACAACCATGATATTTCTTGGGACAGCTAACATTCAATTAACAATTTTATGCTAGTGAGCAACTGCATGTAGAATTCTTGTATGAAAATAAGCAGTGGAGGCTACAGGATGGGTGAGTGGTGGATGCATATACGACAGTTATCTTTAGGACTTAACTGATTTTTTGTCCTAGGCTTGTATGTGACCTAGTGAATCACAACACTTCTGTATGATTTTTACAAGTAACTTAAATTTACTGCCAAGTAATTTATTCAAGTGCAGTCTATGTCTAATATACGTATTTCCCTTGAAATACAGATATTTTAAAGTTTAAAGTGTGTATTTTCTGTTACAGTCAGAAGAAACACCCCACACAGGAAGGCAAAGCTCTAAAAAGACAGAATTTCAGCTCATTTTATTTCAAAAAGTAACAACTGGATTTGCTTGAATTTTCCCATTCTATTTGAGAGCCGGTAATGTGCTGTTCAATGCACAAAAGGAGTCTGAATCCTTGCATAATGTGAAAAACAGTTTCACTTTACCACTGGAGTCTCCACTACAGTCCCTGCTTGAAATTGAGTATGATGTGTTTGCTTGTCTGAATATTAAGATCTTCCACGCTTCATTTTGTTAATTTTAAAACATTTCTACATTATATTTCAATGGAAGACAAAATCTACTAAAAAAATAGGATTAAAAAAGATAATTTGGACTCAAATGGAAACACCTATATTGTAAGTGTGTTAGCTTTTTATCCTTTGATGGCACAAAGCTGTAGTCAATCACTTCATCCATCAGCTGCTTGTAGATGAGACTGATAATAAGATAACATGCTGTTATCTTCCAGTTTCTTTCAGGTCTCATTCTGGGGCACGGGTTCCCTAGTATTAGCTCGGTACTGTTTTCATCTTATCACAACTGGAACAGGGTTAAAAGCTTTTTCCTTATCCAGAGAAATCAAGTTAGATTGGAGTTAAAACATGCAAGGGGATGCTTATGAAGCACTAATGTCATATTCCTCTGCCTGTCATTTGTGAATTCTCTGCTCATATGGGGAACGCGATAGCTGATTTATAGAATCATAGAAACATAGAATCATACAATGGTTAGGGTTGGAAAGGACCTTAAGATCATCCAGTTCCAACCCCCCTGCCACGAGCAGGGACACCTCACTCTAAACCATATCACCCAAGGCCTCAGCCAATCTGGTCTTGAACACTGCCAGGGATGGAGCATTCACAACCTCCCTGGGCAACCCATTCCAGTGCCTCACCACCCTAACAGAAAAGAATTTCCTCCTTATATCCAATCTAAACTTCCCCTGTTTAAGTTTTAACCCGTTACCCCTTATCCTGTCACTGCAGTCCTTAATGAAGAGTCCCTCCCCAGCATCCCTATAGGCCCCTTCAGATACTGGAAGGCTGCTATGAGGTCTCCACACAGCCTTCTCTTCTCCAGGCTGAACAGCCCCAACTTCCTCAGCCTGTCTTCATACAGGAGGTGCTCCAGTCCCCTGATCATCCTCGTGGCCCTCCTCTGGACTTGTTCCAACAGTTCCATGTCCTTTTTATGTTGAGGACACCAGAACTGCACACAATACTCCAGGTGAGGTCTCACGAGAGCAGAGTGTCACCTCCTTTGACCTGCTGGTCACGCTCCTTTTGATGCAGCCCAGGATACGGTTGGCTTTCTGGGCTGCAAGTGCACACTGAAGCCGGCCCATGTTCATTTTCTCATCGACCAACACCCCCAAGTCCTTCTCCGCAGGGCTGCTCTGAATCTCTTCTCTGCCCAACCTGTAGCTGTGCCTGGGATTGCTCCCACCCAGGTGTAGGACCTTGCACTTGGCATGGTTAAACTTCATGAGGCTGGCATCAGCCGACCTCACAAGCGTGTCAAGGTCCCTCTGGATGGCATTCCTTCCTTCCCTCCAGCGTATCAACCGAACCACACAGCTTGGTGTCATCAGCAAACTTGCTGAGGGCGCACTCAATCCCACTGTCCATGTCAGCGACAAAGATGTTGAACAAGACCGGTCCCAACACCGATCCCTGAGGGACACCACTTGTTACTGGTCTCCAGCCGGACATTGAGCCATTGACCACAACTCTTTGTGTGCAGCCATCCAGCCAGTTCTTTATCCACCGAGTGGTCCATCCATCAAATTGATGTCTCTCCAATTTAGAGACAAGGATGTCGTGTGGGACAGTGTCGAACGCTTTGCACAAGTCCAGGTAGATGACATCAGCTCCTCTACCCCTGTCCATCAGTTCTGTAGCCCCATCATAGAAGGCCACCAAACTGGTCAGGCAGGATTTCCCCTTAGTGAAGCCATGCTGGCTGTCACCAAGCACCCTGTTGTTTTTCATGTGTCTTAGCATGCCTTCCAGGAGAATCTGCTCCAAGATTTTGCCAGGCACAGAGGTGAGACTGACTGGTCTGTAATTCCCTGGGTCATCCATTTTCCCCTTCTTGAAAATGGGGGTTATATTTCCCTTTTTCCAGTCATCGGGAACTTCACCTGACTGCTATGATTTTTCAAATATGATGGCCAGCGGCTTTGCAACTACATTCGCCAGCTGATTTACAGTAGGATTAAAACTAGTATAATATTTATGTAATGAAATTACTTAATTCAGTAAAGCAATCAGTTATGCACATGCAGAATATCTGGATCCTGTGAGACTCAAAGAGATACCTTTGGTTTGCTCTGTTTTTACTCACGCCGGTATAAATCTGCAATAAGATCTCAGAATTTAGTTGACAATAGGCCAGAATTCAGTATGGTATCTTCAGAGTTGTTCTGGAAAAATGGAGGGCAGAATCTGATCTCTGCACCTTTACTATATAGTGGGTTGATCTTTTTTCCAAGAGCTCCATGACCTGGCTTAATTATTATTCATTTGTACTGAACTGGGAAAATATCATGGATTATAGTACAATGAATCTTCACAGAAAGCTGAGGAAGGAAAACCAACACCAGTATGTATCAAATCAAGATTTTATGCTATTAAATCTACTGTGCATGATTTTGTTTTGCTGTTCAGTAATATAGTTCAGATAATCATAAAGATTGCCACTTCATCATAATAGATGTGCTTACTGCACCTATAGAGCTTTTCTCATATCTGTGTGTGTTTGAGCGAGTGCAAGGAATAGCAATGAAAACACACTGGAATGTAATTATGGACTTTATTATTCCATGTATTAAAAACAAAAAAAAAACACAACACTTTTCATACTAACTATATATTTTAAATATAGGGTTTGGCCTATAGTATATAGGATTATATAGGGTTTAAAAATATATACTTGTATAAAAAAATATAAACATGTTGTATCTGCTGATTTCTAATAAAATTATATTCAAAGTAATTTTGTATAACTTACCATGTTACTACAAAATCAAAGTTCTTGGAAGACTTTAGAGTACTACTTCTAATATAAGAACTTTCTTCCAGACCTGATAAATTTTTCATAGCATTCGCTTCATATATCAGATCAAATTAAATGACTACTAGAGTTACTGAGGTTTTTAAATATAATAATTTGAGTTTCCACGCTTAATTTGGAAGCTATCATCAACTTTTTATGAATTGTATGATTTCTTTTTTACAATTAAGATATTATTGCACTTACTATTTTTTGTTTCTCCTAGGTGATTTGAAAGGATTACTTCCAATTAGATGGCATGCAGTAAGTGTGAAGACCATTACCTGGCCACAGACAATCCACGCCGGGGTCAGATCCCTATTCCGGCTGGTATCTTGTCTGGATGCGGTTTGCAGGACAGCCACGAGGTGTCTTTGTTGTACTGCTGATTTTCTGCATCAGAGCTACTAAAACATGCTGAGATTACACTGAGCAACAGAGGCTCTCCCCTCACTTCCTGGGGTTATGGCAAATTTGCACCAGAAAAAAATCAGATTTACATCCAATTCTTGAAATTTCAAGGCAATGGAAGACCACTTCCGGAGATGAACAGGTTGATGTGAGAGCAGCACAGCCTTTGGGTCAGATTCTTTTCATTTTCTGATTAATTTGGAGCCCTGACTTCTTGGGAAATGGGTCTCAGTGTGACTGGTTTGGTTTTCATACAGATGACTTGGATCTAAAGGTCACTGCCTAGCTGTTACCTGCTAACAGTCAGGTTTGTTCACTGCAGGAGAGCCAGAGGGACCTGAGCAAGGACACGGTACCTTCAGGGAAAACAGGCACTTCTAAGGGGAGGCTGGGGGATACAAAAACTCATGTTCCTCTGTTTACCTGAGCACACAGAGCTCAGAGGATAGCCCCTCATGTGTGAACTGGTTGTACTATGCATTTAAAATAAAAGTAGAACTTCTCACACAGCATGAGTACATGTTACTGATTTCTGTACAAGGTCAATACAAGACCCCCATAGGTAACAACTGAATTTTAAGGCAAGACTGAACAATTGGCCTTAACTAGGTATAAGGGGAAAGAGATGAGTGAGCTCAGATAGTTCTCTGCAGAATCTGCTCAGTGCAGCTTTTTGCTCTTGTGCTCTCCATGTAATTCTGAACCCTACAGAAAGCCCCTTGTATAATCCTGAGTAGAAATATTCTGTGCCTCAAAGCACTTAAAGTTTCCTAAACAACTTGAGGTTTCTGTGGGATGCTACCTCCACCTTACATGCTTTGCCAGCCTGTTGCAGGTGGATAGCTCTCATTTCTGCAGACTGTAAAAGCAATGTGATCACAATATGATCAACACAAAAACAGGAAATATATGTGTGCCCCTTATAGCTTTGCTTCTTTTTTATTCTCTGAACTTATCTCAGCTTGTGAATAATACTTTTTCAAATTTCCATCTCTTTCCGGGTTTTAAAATTCCACCTTTGCCTATTGCCAGGACTTTTTCAAGAGTAGAATTTTATAATGGAAGCATATTTCTGTTTGAGGGGCTAACTGCACTCCATTTAAACATTTAAACACACTTTCAGTCTCTCCTGGTCTAGCAAAACTTTTCCTTTGCAAATAATAGTACAGTTAACAATAGTTAAATGCAGAAGCACCATAAATATTCAGGGCAATCACCCTACAAAGCTTATACAGGAGGTATCTTTGTGTCTAGAAGACATAGCTACCACACTGCACCATGTACGTGAACTCCATGAAATACAGATACAAGCCATGAGAAGTTTCTTAGCATTTAGATGTCATCTCCCAGTATTAAGTTGAAAGACTGAAAGAAAAGGACATGTTTTATTGGACTTGGAAGTGCTACATTAACAGTTGGACTCAAGGACCTTAAAGGTCTTTTCCAAACTAAATGATTCAATGACTCTATGACTAAATAAGTTTTTGTTTGCTTTTGATGCACACTTCTTGCAAACACAGAGTACTGCTATCCAAGTGTGGCAAAGGGGCTGCAGATGGACAGACAGACGCCTTGAGACTGTGGTCACATTCGTGTGCTTCTGCCTTACTAAACACTGATTTTCTGCTATAAAATTAAAGGTTATTATGAGATTCTATAATTGATGCTGGAGCACACACGATGGTGGAGGTCTTCTCACACCCCCTGACCTATGTTCATGAGGGGCAGCTTCACCACAGCCTTTGCAGTGAAGAGGCATTAGTGGGGTATCATCACTTCTAAACTTGCCAGAGCAGTCCCAGACACCAGTGATCAGACAGTTCAGCAGGAAGACTGTCATTAGTTTACTGGTAAGAAAAGGGATAAACCTTCAAGTAAAATCCCAGACAAAGGACTTAGGCTCGCAACAGAGACATGATCAGTTCTTTGGCTGGATGCACCAGGATTGTCTGCATTTACTTACCAGTCTCTTCCGTGGGAAGAATCCCAGAAGCAAGCAACCCTTGGAGCATCTTTGTTGAACCTCACTCAGCAGGCTTACTCCCACTGATGGGAATGGAACTGTCTCTGCATACACCATTACTGAATTTGGCCCAGTGAACTGTAGTAGTGCTACAGCAGAGAAGTTTTGACCCTGTATATGTCATCCCACTGGAATCAGTGGGATGTTTTGCCTTATAAAAGGATGCAGGAGGACCCTTAGGTCTTTTCTGACTCCTTCTTAGACTGACTTCTAAAGAACAGTTGTCATGGTTTAAAAATGACTGCTACTGCTGAACCCAGGACAACAGTGAAAACTTTCTTTAGCATAAACACCATTTGCATCCAGGCATGTTGCATACACTCCCTGTAAAATACAAAATGAAAGCTTAGAGCCTGAAGAACACAGGCAGATCTGCTACAGAGGCCTCACTTCTGCAACTGTCCCCTGGGCAGAGTTTTGAATGCTGGAGTCTTTGTCTAGTGCCTTCTTATTTAATTTTGTATGAAGTTGATCATTAAAAAAAAGCAAGCAAAACTTTGAACCTCCTCATCTGTGCATGCATGCAGACATTTGAAAACTACCAGTACTACCCCACTTCAATGGCTTTTGCCTGCAAAGTATCACGTTTTTCATCTACCATTTAATTCTTCTAAATGGATGTTGCTCTTCTTCCCATTATGGATCTCCATTGCTTCTATGAAACATTTGCATAAAAGGAACTGAATAATTGATAGAGGATGTGAGCAAGAGCTAGCACACAGCTTGGCAGGCGTTTGCTGGTAATCCCAGTGAGTCCAACACATAGCTCATAGCTTGTTTAATGGGATGGAAACTGGCAGGGTTTCCTTGTATCTCTGCTACAAAACTCATTGCTGCTGCACAGCCTCCTGTACTGAGCTTCTTTTCTTGTTGATCTCACTGCTCTTTTCCTCCATTAACAGGAGAATTCTTAAAGGAAGTGATAGAGAATGATACACTTTGTGTTCTCGTGCACCATCAAATACCACCTCATTGGACGTCTGGTGGGCTTATTCTATTGCTTCTATAAAATAAAAAGGAGCAAAAATCTTAAATGGCTCATATTATTAAATGCAAAGCCTGGGTACAGCTTTCATTTACAAGTTTGTTTGATCTTGAATTCAAACCTGAGTTTGATCTGCTGACTAGGTAGGGGATTTTCCCCTCTATTAAGAAGTTTTTGTTGGAAAAAGTCTATCAAAATAGTAAAACTCATGCTATGCAGATTTTTTGCTACTGCTCTATAACAGAAGTCTTGAAGTCTTCTGCATTTTAGATGTCTCAGTGAGATGACTGTCAGAATGAATACCTTTATTTCTGAAATGAAAAAGCCGTAGAAGTAATACATCTTGTAAATAAAATACGCTTGGCAGTTGTCTGAGAAATTACCTAAAAATAAACTAAAATCAAATAATTTTTCTTTTAGAGCTTTCCACATTTCTAAAGAATATATATATATTAATGATAAGCAGCAGTATTAGGAGAGCCTGGAAATAGCTGGAATGATTAGCATTTTGTTCGGCGAGGAGCCGCCTCAGCTGCTCTGACAAGCAAGCTGCCATTTTCAATGTAATCACTTTTGATTCTAAAGCCTTGCTTTGCTTTTAACTTTGGGCAAATCCCTCTTGATATTTCTCTTTTTAAAGCAGATGCATTTCCATATGTCCATAAAAGTTTCCCTGACAATACAGCATGCTGCTCAGACTGACCTCCCTTACTCCTGGTGGGCAATTTGTCAAATGAGGCTGCTTTGTTTATTAAGTATACATGTACATAATGTAAAACATACTTAATATCCTCAACCACTGCACAGATGTTTTTGTGCTGAAAGGACACTCAAAGTCTCGCTGATTTAATTAACCTTTTTTTTTCTCCCATGTGTAAAGCAATTTATTAAGAACTCCTCTTATTCCTGATAATTATGTTATTCCATGGCTCAAGTGCTACTTTCAAAAAGAAATAATTTTCAGTATTCTTCAAATATAAATATTTGGGAATGAAAAAAAATATTTTTTTTACAGAAAATGATGAAAATAACTGATCCAGTATCTTCTGTTCATTCTGCCATTTCTCTCCTCAGAACTGTGCTTGTTATATTTCAGGGAAAAGGCTTTCTGCAACAAAAAGCTACTGCATTGTGTATTTTGTTAATGTCTCAACATTTTATTCCTCAAAATGTTTTGCACATCCTTTATCTACCCTTATAAAAACAAGTAGCAAACAAATATTTATCAGTAGAATCTTTAAATTTCCGTTCTTACTCCTTCCCATCAATTTGGCTGAAAATAGGTATTTGCAAACACTGGTAGCCTAATTTCTTATGGCCTTTCATTTTTTATGAAGTGTTTTCAAAAGACTTCAATCAACCTTAATGGTGCATTTTTAGTTAAGGAAACAGAATGGAGAGAAGTCAATTTAAGCTCCCCAATGAACAACTGTGTGTACAGAAAAAAAGCCATAAATGGGTTTAGAAAACAGAGCCAGTACAAGCAAAATGCAGCGAGCAGAGCGCTCAGGGAAGCCAAGATATAATGGAAAGAGTAAAATACTGCAGAGCTTTTTAAACTATATACAATTGGAACAATGGATTGGACCCAGACATCTATGTTAAACTGCTAGAAGATAGGTGAAAAGCAAGCTGCAATTCTGTAACTGGGGCTAGAGAATGCTAGAATGGAAGGGCTTAAAGCTGAAGCAAATGAACGTGGGGTAGTTTAGCAGCATAGAAATCAAGTCAAAATTGCCATATTTCACTGTTTAATGTACCATGTGAAGAACCATCTCCTGGCTTTATCTATTAAAGGACTATTAGTACCAGTCTCCTTAATGAAGCTGCTTTTATGCCACCTGTGAAATAATAATACCTTTTTTCTGCATACCTCTTTATACTGAAATACTTTAAAAGCATTGCGTAATTAAGTAATGTAGTCTCTGTGGAATACATTATATAGCTACAAAACATATAAAATAGGAATACACCTGGGAAACTATTACCCAGCGATTGTTTAATTGTCTCCCATTATTTAAACATGGCATTAATAATACATATAACAGATTTTTCCAAAGCATCACAGCCTCATTGGTAAAAGGGTAACTACATAAATATTAAAAATCGAAAGACTAAAATAACTCAGTCCTGCTAAACCAGACTGATGCACGCTCTCGGTTGCATGCACCCCACACAAACTACTGTACAGGGTACCAGAGGTTATCACCCATCTCGTGGTGTATCAGTTAGATTTTACTTTGCTTTTATGCATGCTTACGGTTGAGTGCAGTTGTTTTTTTAATGTCTGCCTTGCAATGTGATTCAATCCATTTGGGTAGCTTAATGCAAAGATTTCACAACATACACAGGGATGAGTAGCACTACAGCAACGAACATAGTACTCATTATTCTTTTAACGGGAATGTCAACAAGAAGAGGAATTAGAGAGGAAATCGTTGTAACTCCAAAAGAACATCTGACTAACCACTACAGATGACATGTTTTTTCCCTTTTTATCCGCTTCATGATCCATAAAGCAGGATTTTTCCAAAACAATTAATTTGGTTGCCAAACCCTTCTTAATTCTAAGGAGATTTAAAACTCATCTACTTGGAGTCTGTCTCACAGAGCTAGACCCACAACCGGATTACAAGCTATTCCATCATATGGCTGTTGTTAGCCCAGTTACTGCTATAGTATATAACTGGACTGTTTAAAAAAAAAAAAGGAAGATACATAAACTTCCAAGTCTTCTTTACACTAAGCTCACTGGCACCTCCGCAATTTATTGTGTTACTTCCTCCTTAAGTAACCATGACCTACAGTCCCCAAAATTAACATCAATGCTCTAAACTAAACAAGTTCATCAATAGCAATGGGCATTCCAATCCTACAGCAAACCTGAGGTTTAAGTTGGTAAAATAGCTCTTTGTGTCTAGTGTTGGAGAGCATATGGCAAATTTCCACTTAACAGGAACCTTGGTTTGCAACACAAAATAAGTCCCGTGTTAATTCTTTTAATTATTGCATGTGTGTTTGTAAAAACACAATCTATATGCTGGTTTGTTTTTTTTAGAGAGCATCAGTGACCTTAAAAAAGACAAGGCAGACTTAAATCCCAATTCACCCTTTTGTAACATCACTGACTTAGAGCTGGGATTGTGGCAATGTTTTCTTTCTCTCTGCTAGAGGTGCATAATGTTCTATGCTCAATCTTTGCAAGCCAGGACAGGGGCAAGAGTTAGGTAACGTCTACACTTCACAGCTGTGGTCTCAGGCTACCAATGACCCCAAACAGAGACCTCCTGAATACAACACAACCCCCACCTAGCCTTGCGCATGTTACCTTTATGTGAGAAAATGGAGGAATGTCCTCAAGTCTTGTCCCAAATTGACACTAGACATGCTAGTTTAAATATACTGCTGTAAATCTACAGATTAGGATTTCACTGTAAGGTATAAACAATTTGATTGTTTTGCTCACATCCTCATCCTGTATGTTCCCTCAATGTATTTCTTTTATTTATAATATAATATAATATAATATAATATAATATAATATAATATAATATAATATGATTGCTATTAAGCTTGTAAGCATAACTGTAGAAGCCCAAAGAGTGCAGCTGCATGCCCACCTCAATGCAAAATTAGCAGAAACTGGTCTGAGAGAAGAACAAAGGTCTTAGGTAAGTGCATTACGGGAAAAGTGTTTCTTCTTCCATGAACTTAAAGAATTATGTGAGATACTAGTATCCACTAAAGATGCTGCTCTAAACTTTTCCTTCACCATCAAAATAACACTCCTGGTGTGTTATTTTGTAATTGCCCCATGCATGGCCCCACTCAGATCCCACAGCGTTAACCTGATCATATGCATGTGTGAGAACAAAACTTTCAGATCGGTAAATATACTCCAGAAACCAGGGTTTCTGATGGTGTAATTTCTTTTTTTTCCTTTCATGCATCTAGCGATACATCAGTGCTCTTACTTGGTAATATTTTTCTACTAATTATTAATGTAGCAAATCTAAAGTAATTCCAAAAACTAGAAACTTATGCCTTTTATTAGTTCATTCATCCTGTCCTTTTCTAACTCAGATTGTGACTGGATATGACAGTGACTGCAAAAGATGCATTCTCTTTTTTTATTATTTTTTTTTTTGTGCAGGCCTTTTATAACTTTTATTCCCAGGTTAAATATAAACTAACTTCACAACAAGTGCAACACAAACAAGAGACTCTAGAGCTGACTGCCCGATACACATCAACACTGGCAAAATACATAGGACAACACAGTAATTTGAAAGAAATAATGAATTAATTACAGAAGATGGAGTAGAAGTGGTGTTTGACTTGCAGCTTGCACTGATTACCATAATACAGAATAAACTACAATCTGGAGAGAGTATCTTTCTGGGAATACCCTCTCCATTTTGAAAACAAAAGAGATATAATACTGTAAGTCAAAGGGATACTCATGTACATGAAGACAAATCATTCACATTCCTATATGCAGCCCATATTCTACTTGGAGTTGAATCATTTAATTTAACCATTTAAAGTTTAGTGTGCTAAGAAATACAGTGCTTAAAGCTAAATATTTAAATTCAGATAAACTCTTTTAAATTATTTTTTTCAAAACCAAAAAGCACTGGTATCAGATTTTCACCTTTTGGTTTCAGTTTCCCAGTTCGTAAGAGGAATCCAAATTTATCCTGTCTAATAAATGTCTCGTAGTGCCACAGCACAGCTACCCCAACATAGATCCTCTTTGGAGAGGGAGGCTGAAGTGTGAGTCTGTGATGAATTCCAGCTCCTGAATCTAAGGTTAGATTTCTCCTTCCCATCCTTAAGCAGTAGCAGCTATGGCACTCCCTCTTGCTGCTCCACTCATCAGTGTGTGGGATCTGTTTTGCCCTACTACAGAAAAGCACAGGGAATGCCCCTTTTCCACTTCCTTCTTTTTGTGCATCTCAAACCAACTTTACCAACATTAACTAACAATACCCCCCCTCAGCTCTGGTTTGTTCAGCATGTTATATCATTTAGAAAGAAACAAACTGTGGCACTTTCTAAAACAAAAATTGTTTTTAAGAACATCTGGCTGGCCAGCTGTTTGGAGTCTCCCAGTAAGGAACACTGCCTTTGGAATCCACACTTGTTGCTCCTACAGAGTCTCTGCATTGCTCACCGATCTGTCATCTGCCTGCATGGCACGCCGCCCACTCTTAAGTTGGCCTGATCTTTATCCAGGATAATAAAGCAACACGGATTTGAACTGACAGTCTCAGTAACTGCAAGTGTCACTTCTTCTGCTGGAAGTCCTTCTGCAGTGACAGCATTGCTTTTCTTGCTAGACTGCAATCTCAGGTTGGTATTTCACTCCCACTGGCCCTTCGGCTCTGTTTTAAAAGCCATCACAGAGATATTAACGCAGAGCCATAGAGTTACTACTGAATACAAAATACAAAATGTTGCATTTTTAGATATATCATTTTAATGTACATAAATGCTTTCCTTCCAGTTAGGATTTAAATATTTGAGGTACATGAAAATGTAAGAAAAGTTAATTATCATGTAATACAGAAACTAAGTCACAAAACTCTCATCTTAGTGTGACAAGGATTTGCCCCTAAATGTAATTCTGATAAAGCCGTTTTAAAACAATCAGGTTAGGACCCAACTTTGTACTCATTAGTTGATCAGTACCATGCTCCAAGGAAGTCCCACTGAAATTAATGAGCTTTCTGCTAGAGACATACATGTGATCCTGGGTATCAGGATAAGGTTCCTTATCCCGATAGAGTGAATGCTGTTTTGCAGGAGTTCCATATGTGAATGATCTAGCTGGACTTGCTTTCTGACACCACACTGGGAAACACTTCTTTTGGGGGCACCACAATTTATAAATTACTTCTACAATCCCTGACTCAGAAGCAGCCTTTTTCCTTCTCAAATTCCGCTTCATTTTAGTGAGCGCATTTGCTCTGCAGCCCTCACAAATCAACAAGACATTGCTTTTTTGTTTTTTCCAGAGATCTGGGTGGCTTATGCACTGAACTGGGGAGAGCAAGTACTGGATCATCATTATAACCATAATTTATCTCTCAATCAGTTGTTACATAGTGAAATGTAAAAATTTTAAATCTTTAATCTGGAAATAACTGATTTAGGTTCTTGTTTTCTAAGATGATCTGGTTTAAGCAGAGTTGATTGTATCTGACTGGAGAGGTCTTATACTAACTTTCTATTAATTAGCATAATAGCACATTTACATTTGGAGCCTTTTTAATTAAAAAAAAAACCAAACAAAACACACACACACCTCAAAAATAAATAAATAAAAAACAAAACAAAACCAAAAAAAACCCTCCACAAACACAAAACTACTTTCAAAGAAAGAAGTTCCTTACACAAAGAAAACAGTAAGATGAGATTGACGCTGATACTTCCTTGGAGAAACTGCTGTAAGGCAAAGCTTGCATCACTTCAGTGTATGCAACACAGCCCCTTCATCTTACAGTTTTCATGACAGTGAGCAGAGAAGTCAGGACTGGTTAGGGAAAGGTTTACTGGGCACCACACAGGCAGGCAGCCAAAGTGCATGATTCCCCTGTGTGCCTCTGCACTACGACTTTTGACTGGGCAACAGCAGTAGCTAGGCCACTGCTTGCTCCCCAGCAGGCAGCCAGAGATGAAGAGAGATGAAGGCAGAGTGGCTCCACGGAGCCCAGAGAAAGCAAGCGGCACTTGGGACTGGGCATCCTCAGGGTTCTGGCTCTCCTAGGCTGCAGCAAGGAGGAAAGAGACACAAGCAGTTAGCTGGGCACTGCGTCCAAGACAGCACAACCAGGCAGTGCCCCTAGCACAAATCCCTTATCTCCAGCCCCTCTGTTTTGTTCTTAGGTTTAAGTACACAGTCTGTCTTGTATATGCATCACATAAAAAATTACTGATGTTCTAGTAAGGAACTTAATTCCGTATGTTCATCTTACTTCCCATTTACTTCTTACTCATAACTAAGAGATTAAACACCAGCAAAAGCTTTACACAAATGACTTGCAGATGCACATTTGCAGCAGGGGAAAGGTAGTCACTTACATTGGTATTGAAGCATGCTTAAAAACTAAGGTGCTCATTTTTAGGCATCATAGAATATTATGACAAACCAAAAGAGCTGCAAGAGCTCTGAAAGCTCATTGCACTACTGTCTTTGTGAAGAAGGCTACAAAACTGAGACCACTTCTGTACTTCAGGAGACTTCTGAACCATGTACTGAAATCTCTCCATGCTTAACAGAAAGTTCTTGAAAAAGTATCACTCATGAGCTATGCATTCTGCATAGGGATAAGGTTATAATTAGAAATTGATAATTATTTCCCCCTTTCCCTATTTTCATTCTTTCCATTTTATGGGATTTTTTTAGCTTGCTTGTATTCTCTGTTCTTTTGTTACTATAGGGTCTCACTAAGATTCTTCATCAGATTAAGCTTTAAAAGAAAACACATGCACAGCATAGCACACCATTTCTCTACAGTACAGAGAAACAACATGAAATCTGCAGCGGCAGAGTCATCCTAAACTACCCTCATACTTACACTGGTATTCAGGCTCTGTCAGTCTTCTTCAGGGGCACTAATAATGTTGTAATGGGACTTGGAGACAAAACTGTCAAATTCTTTCCAAGACAATCTTCCAGGCTCATCAGCATAGGCAATCATTTCTTTCACTTCTGGAGTAATAGGAAGATTTTAAGCAGTATCTTTTGATTTGAGTTGGACTTGAAAAATGACATAGCTGGGGGCCTTATTTGAAATGCAACGAGACTGAAACGTAAAGCGCAGTTTCCCATGCAGTCTGCAGAGAGAATGAGGCACTTGTCCCAGTTCTCTTAATTGTCTCTGATTGCTGTTTGTGTAGCACAGTCACTTCCCCGTCTTCAAAATCATCTTCAAGGGCTCCAACATTTTTCACTTCACTGTTTTAAATCAAGAAGGGCTAAACATCCACCCATTCAACCATTATGGCTCTTTTTATGCTTTTATGTGGTTTGTGCTATTAGGCTTTAAAATTTTATTTAATTGGCCTTAACAAGTACTTAAGTAACAGGTTTGAGGACACATCACTGGGACTCAGCATATGTTGATTAAGGTGTGCTTAACCTGACAGTTAATATTTTGTACCATTTTCCCAGCAGCCGTTACTGTTATGGAAGAAGTGCTAATTTTCCAAAAATGGTTAGAGCTTGATTATTATGTTGGTTCTTTATTCACATGGCTTCATTATTTTGTTGGCGCTGCCCTGTGAGAGATGAAGTAGTGCTATTATTTCTACTCCCAACTCCTTTCAGTCTTTTGCAATCATTTAGGCACATGTGTGACATGACTCAGAGAAGCAATTCTGTTTGCCTTCAATGAGACTGCACAGATGAATACACCCCAAAAAAACAAGCTGCTCACCTTCAGAAGTGAGCACAGGATTTTCTGGCATGTACATGGGAAGGTGAACAAGAAACAGTAAAAATCACAGTCCTGTGTTCCACCATATCTTCTTTGTTTAAGTAAATAGCTTTCATTCACAAGAGAAGTTCTGCCAGCTGGAAGTCCTAAAGCCTCTTATTTTTGGGGAGCCCAAAGCAGCCAGGAGGGAAAGGTATCAGAAATTTCCAAGAAAGGTTGCAGGTGAGTGGAAGCCAGAGAGGCCACTTTGGCCTCTAAAACTGGAAAGTCTGTTCTGGTCTGTGGCTGGAATATTAGAAGCTGATACTTCCTAGTTATTCGACACAGCAGAAGTCCAATTTAGCTTTTTACATCAAATTATTTATAAAGTCAGCAGGAGGTGGAGATAAACTATTCATTTTGCGCATATCTATGTAAAAGGAACTCTCAGGAGAGATCCTCAAGGTCCTGCCAAGAAAACAAGTGGAAACATTTTAAGAATGGGAGGAAACACTTATAATTGAAACACCATAGTGTATTTTGATTAGTTAATTCTACCAGAATAAAGAAATCACCTTTCCTTAGATGAGTGGGTGGCACAAAGGAGAGCAGAGGAGGGTATGAAGGCTGGAAAAAAAATGTGACTATCACCCCAGCATATTCTGCCAGCCTGCTGGAGCTCTATGGCCCCAATGCTCAAGACATCCTGATCTGACCAGAGAGCACCCAAGTACACCTGCTACCTCTCTCCTTCATTTCTTCTCTAGTTGTCAAGGTAATACTACTTATCATTGTACCACTACCAGCTTCTTGTGGAGATGCACCTAAAACAACATCTCCTACAACCTCCTACTCATCAAAAGGGTTTCCAAGACCATTTATTGAGTAGCTTTTGTGTCCCTAACAGCACAGTTGCAAATGAAAGGCAAGACAGAAGCTGTCTCTCTTTTGCCTTTATTCATTGAAGAAATAAAAAGTTGAAATGTTGACTGAATGTTGTCTTACTTTTCCATGTTATTATTATTTTTGTTGTTATTATTCCAATTACCACAACAATTCTGCTCAGTCATGGATCTAAATCTTCCATGCACATTGTTACTGCCCCAAGGAGCTACCAACAACAGGGAAGAGACCATAGATGGGCAGAGTCCAACAGACCGCAGGGAAGGAAACAGTCACATAATCTGGGTTAAGCATTGTTTAGGGGGACTCAGAACATCTGCACTTTCATCTTAACAAAAATAGGACTCCAATAATATTAAGAGCAGGGCTAGTTTCAAACCACCTAAGATAACTGGGTTTTACTCACAAAGTTAATGCCACATAAAATGTGAATTTTCTTTAAAGCTCCTGGTCTAGCAACAGGCAAAGGGAATAAGGAATGTTTTTAAAATAAAAACTTCTGCTTTAAATACAGCATTCAAAATTAAAAGTATTAATTGTTTTGCATTCTTGAATAAGGGTTAAGGGTTTTCTTAGCAGTACTTGTGAGAATGGGCATAAGCCAGTGTTAACTTGGCAGAAACCCCAAACCACTTTAGCTATTCCCTATTGTAACAGTGAACAAAGATTTTATTAACATCGTACCCCTTGTTGAGCCCAAGTGTTCCTCTTTTCGACATAACAGGAGCTTTGAGTCTTCGATTTGCAGGTCTGTGGCGGGGATTTATGCCTGCAGATCCAGCATGTTGTTCAGAATTTGTTTACATTTATTTCCATTTATTTCAAAAGTTTTCTATGAGAAGCAGAGATATTTAAAAAAACTTTTACAATGTATCTGATTTGGACACAAAATCAACACATTAAAAGCCTTCCAAACTCTAAAAACTGAACATGAAAGACGGGATGGAGGAGGGGCTGTTGCGACTAGTTCACAAAGTCCACGGTATGTAAGAGCAGCAGAGGAAAATCAGAGCAAAACAAAACCCTTCATTGAGAAAATCTTGCTCCCCAGGTTCCTACTAGTCCAGGTGACTCAGAAAAATCACATCTGTTGTGCCATCAGGAGGAGAAAAGGTGTCACACCACTCACTGAGACAGCCAAGCAGAGTTGCATCCATTGCCCCACCATGTTGGTGGACCTTGAAGGTGCACAGTCTGTGAGTGTAATATCTCCACAGGGTGCCACAGCCTCCACTCATTCTCAGACTAAGTATGGATCAAGGACCCTGTGTTCATCTAGTCTGAAGGTTATACTGTAAACAAACAAACAATTTTTGGTCAAAGGGACACAGCAGATTTCACAGTGACTGCTGCTGTTTAGGAACCTGGAAGGAGCAGGAGGTCTTAAAGGACACATACTTTAATAAAATACAGACAGCAATTTCCTCCGTGTCTATACTCCTGAAACCCCCATACCAGCATTGAATGGGATCAGACAGGAACAGCCTGGAGCAACTCAGGATCCTGTGAAAAAGGGAATGCAGGGGCTGCATGGTGAGATTAAATATATCCTGCTCAGCAGTAAGGGAAACTACTCATAAATAATTGTGCACCCATGGCATGCTCATCTCTCAGAGAGGATGTTCTTGCCCCAAACACTCAGCATCAACCCTATCCCACTGACTCTTGAGGACCCACAGTATTGCCAATCCTTGCTCCTTGATGGATTTAGGTTGAGGCATTTTGAAAGGAAAATCTGCTGTCACCTGGCAAGAGATATTTCAAGACCAAACACCTCATAGTCACTTTTAAAGAGAAACCTACAGTTTGCAGTCTTTCACAGTAAGGTGGTGATCAAATCCAAAGCACCTGGCTTCCTCGAACAGGAGGGACAGACACTTCACTCATAGACTTTCCCCACAAGCACAATATCCTGAGCCCAAAGGTTTGCCTTTCTAATATGTCAAGGTTTACTAATCCATTTTAGTTTCCAAATATGTCAGCATTTCCTGATGCATTCTGTGCTCAGCTTCAAGGCCATGAGAGCATTTTGTGGGAAATGTGCTTCCTTCCTCCTTTGACCTTGCGATGATCTGTTGTTCATAGTGCAGGGATATGCACCTTTGTAGCCTCAGGCACTATGAAGTAGCATCCCCTGTGCTTTTTGTGTCTTCTCTAGTGCTTGATCTCACAGAAAAGCTGGACACAAAGAGATTTATGTACTTTTTTCAAATGGGAATAAAAAAACCTCAATCTGATTTTGCATGAATTTATAGCAAATTTCTTTTCCTTTTTTTCTTTTTTTTTTTTTCTTTAAGCAAACAGCAATTTCAGTTTCTCAGCTTCTTCGCCAGGGTCTGTGTTTCCAGCTTGTGTTCCAGCTGCTGTAAAATAGCAAATAAAACTGGCTGCTCTCCTACCTCGAGAGGGCACCAAGAGACAGTTGAAAAAAGGACAGAAGCAATCAAGCTTTACCTCAGGCACCAAATATTTCGGTCATGAGGATGTTCAATTACAGTAATTAGCAATAACCACATAAGCAACAGGAGCTTCCCTTACCTCCCGTCACCCCTCCAAAGAATGGAGTCTGCTTCATTAAAACCTCTGCTTCCTCCTTAATCCCAGGGACTGGTTCATGGGTGCTTCCTTCAGAGACCTGAGGACCTGGACTCACCACCACGGCTTCCCAAAGCTGCTGCCCGGTGTTTTAACTGCAAAAGGAAAAACATATTATCATGAATCACCTGACTTCAAAATCGAAATTTTAAAAAGGGAAAAAAAGTCTAAAATGTTAACAGGATCTATTAAGCAAACCAGAGCCCATTGTTAGTATGACTACCACTACATTTTCTGCAGCAACTCTGACCTCCTTACAAGAGATGAACACTGTTTATGAAGCAGGATTTGGGGTTTGTTTTTTTTAATAATTATGTTTCCCTCCTACCACCTGGTATCCAACCAACTTAGCCTGACAGTACCTAATTTCCAGGGGGAAAGCTGAAGTTACCAGTTTTAATGAAGGTTAAATGAAACCCCATTTCTTTAAAGAAATGCCCACTTTTTTATCCTGGAAGCATCTCAGTCTGGTAACAAACACAAGGCCATTCTTTCACCCTCTGATTCAAAGCATCCCAGTGGAAAGGTGCAGGGCACTGTACTTGCAGGACATGCAGACAGCAAGGCAGTCCCAGGCAAGGCACTCAGCTACAGCCGGCCGTGGAAGGAATGGAGCTGAGGGGTTAATACCTGCAGTCCAGACCTCTGTGCACCCAAAGAGATTCATGCCATGCCATGAAGACCCTATGCCATGACCTGCAGAAGTGAGGAGATTAACTATAAATATCAAAAATGAATTTTAGCAACATTTCTACTTCCTTTCTTTGCTACATTGTCTTTATAATGTTGATATTCTAGTTGCATACCTGCTTGTCAAATCTGATTTTTGGTGCTATTGATAAATTTGCAGCATAAAACCTGAAGAAAACCAAAGCAATTTCAAACCAAAGTAGTAAATTAAAAGTAAGTAGGTTATCTTTATCTGTTAAAAATTACTCAGTGAGTTTGGGTAAAGAAAGGGAGGTAGAGGGTTTTGAATGGGCTTAGTTTTCTCAGTGTGGTTAAAAGAACAGGCCTGGGTACTCCTGACTTCCAAATAGGCTGAAAATACAAGCTGCCTCCAACACAAAAGCATAAAAGCATATTCATTACTGACTCCCCAGAAACCAGAATTATGCTTCTGATGTCCTTAATGCACTGTCTGAGCCATCCATTGTAGACTCAAAGTCTAGATTCAAGGTAGAGCGTGAAGTAACAAATCTCCACAGCTGGGCATACATTCACATCGTGAATTGATGACTGTCCAATGTGAATGACAAAAGCAAAGGAAGAAACTGGAAATTCTACCAGACTGCTCTGTGAGGCTTTAGGTCCCTCTGCCCCCAAAATAACAGGCAACATGTTAAAGGCAAAGAAAACAATTTATAAATTCAGAACATTTTTCAGTCTTCTGGTGATTTCAGTCAGTGACATTTCACAGCCAGCAGTTTCCTATATTTTGTACACTCAGGAAACCACATGAACACTACTTCCTCATCATGGGTGAACTGAGGGCAGAGGCAGTAAGGCCTTGCTGTTGGAAAGAACAACCTTCCAGAAAAAACACAGTATACAGAGGAAACTATGAATTTCAGTTATATAAATATAAGAAAATAAGTGGTTCATTCATAACCAAGAGGATTCTACTTACACCCATTTATTTTTGGGCAAAGTTGCTATCATTTAAACAAAATTTTAGGACTCAGATTACAACATGGAGAATTAAATAACTGCATTTCCTTTCTTCTGCATAGGCTTACAAAGATGACCATTGTATGGATTGCTTTTGTCCGCATCTCAGATTTCTGAAAGCCTCCAGAGCTCACGATGATGATATCCTGATGATGATAAGATCCTGATGACAGGTTCCTACAGATATGAGGATCATGAGTTAAAAAATAAGGCAACTAACAATATGTGGATCTTGTGAGAACCTCAGGTATTTATATCTCCATCACTCCAGCTCTATCCTGGGTAGTTCTTCATAAAGGCTCACAACAGGCAAACAGCAATCTTACCAAGTTCAACCAAGAGAATTGCCAAGTCGTGCACTGAGGGATGAATAACTCCAAGTACCAGCAAAGGCTGAGAATAACCAGTTGGAAAGCAGCTTTGAAAGAAAAGCCCTGGGAGTCTTAGGGGACCCCAAGCTGACCATGAACCAGCAAGCTGACCTTGCAGCAAAGAAGGTCAATGGTTCTTCAGCAGGTCAAGGGAAGTGACCCTTCTCCACTCTTCAGCACTGGTGTGGTCCCATCTACAGTGCTCAATCCAGTCCCGGGCTCACCAGTATAGAAGAGACATGGACACACTGGAATGAGTCCAGCAAAGGGCCAGGATGAGAGTTAAGGGACTGGATAATCTCTCGTATGAGAAAGAGCTGGGACTGTATAGTGTGAAGAAGCTCAGGAGAATCTTACGAATGTATATAAACACCTGATGTGAATGAGTAAGAAGACAGAGCCAGACTCTTTTCAGTAGAGCCTCTCACTAGAGAGGATAAGAGGCAATGGATATGCATTGAAACAAGAAACTCCATTCAAACGTATGAAGTTTTTACTGGGTATAAGGTCTAATGCTGGAACAGGTTGCCCAGAATGTCAGTCTCCATCCTTGGAGATATTCAAAACCTGACAGGACACAGCCCTCAGCAACCTGCTGTAGCTGACCCTGCTCTGAGCAGGGCTTGGAACAGATGGCCTCCAAAGGTCCCTTCCAACCTCAAAGCTTCTGTGATTCTGTGACTGCCTAGCTAGTTCTCTTCCCAAGTTATTGATGTGTTTTGCTGCAGGAAGAGCAACAAGCTGTATCAACAAACTCTTGCCACTGGAAATGCTGAATTGATTGCTAGAATCGCACCAGCCAGCTGGAGCAAATGTGAGTTTCTGCTTGAAGGCCTGCCAACATAAACATTATTGCTGCAGAATCTGAGCTCCAGCTGTGGGCTATATGCCAGACTTCTTAATGTGCCTCAAGAACATAAACATCATTACCACAGTACCACAGTATTAGCACCCCAATAAGAGCTGTGATAGCAGTGGGAGGGGCTGGATGAAATGGTGATTGAACCTGTGCCACAGGTGTACCAGAAGAGGTGAAAATGCCTTAGACCAGCCAGAAAATCATCCTGTGAAAAACAAGAGCTATGAACATAGAATCATAGAATAGTTAGGGTTGGAAAGGACCTTAAGATCATCTAGTTCCAACCCCCCTGCCATGGGCAGGGACACCTCACTCTAAACCATATCACCCAAGGCCTCATCCAACATGGTCTTGAACACTGCCAGGGATGGAGAATTCACAACCTCCCTGGGCAACCCATTCCAGTGCCTCACCACCCTAACAGGAAAGAATTTCCTCCTTATATCCAAACTAAACTTCCCCTGTTTAAGTTTTAACCTGGTACCCCCTGTCCTGTCACTACAGTCCCTAATGAAGAGTCCCTCCCCAGCATCCTTGTAGGCCCCCTTCAGATACTGGAAGGCTGCTATGAGGTCTCCACGCAGCCTTCTCTTCTCCAGGCTGAACAGCCCCAACTTTCTCAGCCTATCTTCATAAGGGAGGTGCTCCAGTCCCCTGATCATCCTAGTGGCCCTCTTCTGGACTTGTTCCAACAGTTCCATGTCCTTTTCCTGTTGAGGACACCAGAACTGCACACAATACTCCAGGTGAGGTCTCACGAGAGCAGAGTAAAGGGGCAGGATCACCTCCTTCGACCTGCTGGTCACGCTCCTTTTGATGCAGCCCAGGATACGGCTGGCTTTCTGGGCTGCAAGCGCACACTGAAACCGGCTCATGTTCATTTTCTCATTGACCAACACCCCCAAGTCCTTCTCCGCAGGGCTGCTCTGAATCTCTTCTCTGCCCAACCTGTAGTGCCTGGGATTGCTCCCACCCAGATGTAGGACCTTGCACTTGGCATGGTTAAACTTCATAGGGTTGGCATCAGCCCACCTCACAAGCGTGTTAAGGTCCCTCTGGATGGCATTCCTTCCTTCCCTCCAGCGTATCAACCGAACCACACAGCTTGGTGTCATCGGCAAACTTGCTGAGGGCGCACTCAATCCCACTGTCCATGTCAGCGACAAAGATGTTAAACAAGACCGGTCCCAACACCGATCCCTGAGGGACACCACTCATTACTGGTCTCCAGCCGGACATTGAGCCATTGACCACAACTCTTTGTGTGCAGCCATCCAGCCAGTTCTTTATCCACCGAGTGCTCCATCCTATCAAATTGATGTCTCTCCAATTTAGAGACAAGGATGTCATGTGGGACAGTGTCGAACACTTTGCACAAGTCCAGGTAGATGACATCAACTGCTCTACCCTTGTCCATCAGTTCTGTAGCCCCATCATAGAAGGCCACCAAATTGGTCAGGCAGGATTTCCCCTTAGTGAAGCCGTGCTGGCTGTCACCAAGCACCTTGTTGATTTTCATGTGCCTTAGCATGCCTTCCAGGAGAATCTGCTCCAAGATTTTGCCAGGCACAGAGGTGAGACTGACTGGTCTGTAATTCCCTGGGTCATCCATTTTCCCCTTCTTGAAAATGGGGGTTATATTTCCCTTTTTCCAGTCATCGGGAACTTCACCTGACTGCCATGATTTCTCAAATATGATGGCCAGCAGCTTAGGAACTTCATTTGCCAGCTCCTTCAGGACCCGCAGATTGATCTCATCAGGACCCATGGGCTTGTGCACGTTCAGATTTTTAAGATGGTCTCAAATCAGATTCTCTCCTACAGTGGGCCCAACGTCTTCATTCTCAACGTCCCTGTGTCTGCCTTCCAAGACTTGGGTGGTGTGGTCAGAGCCTTTGCCAGTGAAGACCGAGGCAAAGAAGCCATTCAGAACCTCAGCCTTCTCCAAATCCTGTGTAGCCAGTTCTTCCAAGAGCTTCCTGAGGGGGCCTATATTCTCCCTAGTCTGTTTTTTATTTGCTATGTACCTGTAGAATCCCTTCCTGTTATCCTTAATATCCCTAGCCAAGTTTAATTCTAACTGGGCCTTAGCTTTTCTAACCTGGTCCCTAGCTTCCCAGACAACATCCCTGTACTCTTCCCAGGCCGCCTGTCCTTGCTTCCACTTTTCATAAGCCTCTTTTTTCATTTGAATTTTCCTCAGGAGCTCCTTATCCATCCAAGCAGGTCTCCTGGCCCTCCTGCTGCACTTCCTTCTAGTTGGGATGCAACACTCCTGAACTTGTAGCAGGTTATCCTCAAATATCAACCAATAGTCTTGGGCCCCCCTGCCCTCTAGGGCTATATCCCATGGAACCTTACTAAGCAGGTTCATGAAGAGGCCAAAGTCTGCTCTTTTGATGTCCAGGGCAGTGAGCTTGCTGCACGCTCTTCTCACTGTCCTGAGGATCTCAGATTTGACCATCTCGTGATCATTGCATCCAAGGCTGCCCTGAAGCATCACATTTCCAACGAGCCCTTCCCTGTTGGTGAGCATGAGGTCAAGCACGGCACCTCTCCTTGTCGGCTCCTCTATTACTTGCAGAAGGAAGTTTTCTTCCACACAATCGAGGAACCTCCTGGATTGCTTGTGCCGGGCCATACCGTTCTTCCAACAGATGTCAGGGTGGTTGAAGTCACCCATGAGAACAAGGGCCTGCGAGCGTGAGGCTTTTCCTATCTGTCTACAGAGTGCTTCATCCGCAGGTTCTCCTTGATAAGGTGGTCTGTAACAGATCCTCACAGTAATGTCTCCCATAGCTGTATTCCTTTTAACCCTGACCCACAAACTCTCTGTGGACTGCTCACCTGTCCCCAGACAGAGTTCCATATTCTCCAACCTATCCCTAACATAAAGGGCAACTCCCCCTCCCCAACTACCAGGCCTGTCTTTTCTAAAGAGCCTGTAACCTTCCATTCCAACACTCCAGTCGTAGGAGCCATCCCACCATGTTTCGGCGATGCCTATTATATCATACCCCCACAGATGTGCACACATCTCTAATTCCTCTTGTTTGTTGCCCATGCTACGGGCATTTGTATAGAGGCATCTGAGCTGAGCTCCAACTGAAGCCGGCTCAACATCCAACAGTGAGCCTTGGGAGAGCTGATTTTCCTGTACTCTGGGGAAAAGTCTCCGCAACCCCCAGATCCTCTGGTCCATTTCTATTCTTCCACCTGAAAAGCAGCATTTCATGAAAATTCATTTAATCACTGCGCTATTCCATGACTGCAGGTGGAAGGAGAATAATGGCCAGGCAGAAGAAGGTAAGGCATAAGCAAGACCGAGCACTGCTGGGAAGGGGTAGGCTGGCAGCTATGTATGTATTTACCATGGCGGGAGATGGAGAGGATGAAAGGGGGCAGTTGACTCGTCTTCACACTGCATGATGCAATGCATTCCCCACCACCATTCAACTTGCTGCATCCAGCCCCTCAGGCTAGTACAGGACATTGTCCCAGCTGGAACACTGCATTCAGCTGCGCCTCAGCATGGAAGCATCCAAACCTCTTCATGCAGGGGAAACAGGAATGGAGAGAGAATGGTCCTTCCCTTCCATTTCCTGGTTACATGATGAGCTGCTTGGTCAAGATACAGGAGATTTCATTACAAACCTTGCCTATTTGGCAGAGGGCTTTTGTAAGCTCCAGTTCCTGGAATACATTTTAACTTTCAGTTTTTTCAGGCCTAATGACTTCAGAAAAAACAACGTAGATACAACTCCTAAGGACACAAAGATGAGAAGCATGGCTCCTCCCATCTCAAAACCATTCAGCCTAGTTTTTTCGTCTGTCACGTAAGTCAGGGGAGGAGGTCTGCCTAATTATTTACTGAGCATTTGTAGATGAAAATACTATTCTGAAGTACATCAAGTGTATTCCAAAGCCAAGTTTTAGGCCTAATAGTGTGGTCTGTTATATTAATCACAGGAAGGTATTTTAATATGAATATGGTTATAAGTTTGACAGATTTAATTGCAATGTTTGCCTGCCCCCTTCTTTATAGATGACATGAAATTAAACAAACTGGAGCTAGATACTAAGGGATGACTTATTTTGAAAAATGACTGCATATTTTTAATCAAGTTTGACAAGGTTATTTAAGTAGACCTGCTCAGGAACAAAATTAATCTTTAGGCTGGCTTTGTTTTTCATTTTGTAATATAGTATGTCTCTCAATGTTGAACTGTAATTTATTTCTAACCACAACAGCATTTTTGTTGTACACACGATAAATTAAGATCTAAGAAAGGACGTCCTCTGCATTTTGTTACTGCTCAAGCAATTTTCACTTCAAACCATGCTATTCTTTACTCTTTGTTTTCTTGTCCAGTTCTGCACATCAGATGCCTGTAATTTTCTTCCTCCAAGCTGCAAATACTGTTTATTTCTCACATCCAAAACAAGAGCACAAGAATAAAGGTTGACTAAATTGTTGCTCAATGGAACAATCCCCCCCGAGATCCAAACCTAGCAAACTTTGTAAGCATATATTCAATTTTAAACGTGTTAGTATTTCCATTGCCTTTGAAAGAATATGTTTTATGTTAATTCTCATACTTCAATTATGCATAGGCTAAAGAACTTCACTGGAAAGAAGTCTGAGCACCTTCTTAGCTGAGCAGACCTACTACACTAAATGCAACCTCTATCTTTCAGAAATTAAATTTCTTTACTATCTTTATATGGTAAAAGACTCAAGCTTCAATTTAAGATTTAAAATGGGTAATAAAAATTGGACATACATATTAAGCGAAATTTCAGGTATAAGGTCTTCTTATTTGCAAAAACAACTTCACCAGAAGTGGTTCATTCTTAGCAAATTACCTGTGACAAGTCAGAATTTCACTGATAAGCTGCTCAAATACTCCATTTTCTGTTCACAGGAGTATCTAAAAATTTATCATGCCCAGTGCTTGAGGAAGAACAAGAATTCAATTCAAACTGAAAAGAGGCAGTACTGGGAGAGGTTCTGACATTCAGAAAGGGTAGGCAGATAACAGAGAGAAAAATGACAGACTCAGTCTGCACCGTTACTAAAATTAGATCATTTCTTTTGTTCTCCTGAACCTTCTGCTCTATTTGCCAGGAATCATATTAGCAGCAGAAACTGTGAAAATCTGTCCAACCTTATTAGAGAAGCTGGACACAAAGAAATTATGAAAATCTTTTTTAAATGTACTTGCACTTAAAAATAAAAAAGGCAGACTTTTAGAATTCTGCAAGAGTAAATCAAAAAACCTATGTCAGAAAAACTGGACATCAAACTAACAAAGCTTAATTAACAGTACTGCAGGGTGCTGAGCACCAGCACAGAACACTATTTTACCATCTGCATCTATATATACTTATTGGTTTACTACTTAGGAAAGTGCTGGACAGGCTTAAACAGAAGCATGCTCTCAAGCTCTTCTCAAAAGCAACTGGTTCACCCCAAATGTACCTCTCCCGTCTAAGCTGATTTTTCAATGCTGCCACCCAAGAGCATTGAAAGGCCAGCTCTGCTCTGGGGAAGCATTTTGATGTCTGGCAGCGAATCTCTTTGCTGTGTGGGAGATTTATCAGCAGATCTAACCTGTAATGCTGTACAAGCAAGTGATGATTCTGGTGTATACCAAGACACCATAGGTGAACTCCACAATACTGTGGGAATTTCATGTGAGAATCTTCACGCTGAGATCTTCCCTCACTAGTCTGCTTTTTTGAAGACATAATTAGAAACAACAGGTAAGGACTAATACTTTCAGCCAGGCACACAAGGGAAATGATCATCCTTGGGTGATGGGATCAGGCTCCTTCTCTAGTCTGATTTTACTAGAATAGCAGATAATAGCAGATAAAAGTTCTTCCACAGCCTTGTTTGTAGGCTCATGGTTACGACATCTACAGAATGGCACACTGAGTTGGACTCTTTGAGGCTTAGAAGGTCCTTAGCCTCCTTCCTCTTGGGGTGGGCAGCCACCTGCCTACTTCACTAAAGGCAGGTCCTGGCACCACACCACTGCCTTTTAGTCCTTCTTAAGCAGGTACCGGCCCTGTCCAGGGCATCACTTCCTGAAGGGATTCAAGGCATTTTATGCGCAACCACAAATCAGATGCACTAAGCAGCTCAGACCTGCTCCTGGAGCAATGTTTCCTAACAGCTAACATCAGCAGCCATTTAAAGAGCATCGAACTATCCTCCAGAGACACCTATTTCACTCTGTTCTCAAACTTGCACAAAGCCCAGATGTCTCACTTAGATCTCTGAATTAATTTTCTGGGTCAAGAATATTTTTTTAAGTCATTGCAAAGTTGGATGCAGAACAGTGGTGATCTAAACCTAGTCTTTAACAACTAGCACGAGAGCATATGACCATTCTTAATTGGGTGAAGTGCTCAAGGACTGCTAAGGTCCTTTAGCTCCAACAGTAAAAAGTTGTGTAAAAGGTTGTCGCTGGAGTGGGGCATCTTGCACACGATCTGTCTCCATTTATAACCACAACATCCATGAGGCCACAGACTATGGTATAAATGACAACTGTGAAGTCTGTATGGCCACAGGACTGTTGCACCCTGTCAGACTAAAGATGCAGAATATCCCATAGTCAATCCTGGGTTGTCACTTATGATTCTAGTAGTAAACAAATTTGCAATGTGTAATTCTTTCTCTGTCCCTTTCTCCTCAGATCAGTGATAAATTCCCAAAACACAGCAATTCAAAGAGACTTCCAAAGCAAGTGAGTCTTTCCAAAACAAAAATATTTGACTAGATTGCTTTCTTAATCAGGAATTTTTCAGCACTAAATTTAAAGAGAAAAAAGAAAACAACAAAAAGAATTCAGCTCACAGCTCCTCATTTGTAAGAATATCTTGTGCAAATTAAAAGGAACCCTGTAAACTCAGACTGCTTTATACTCCACTGGGAGCAATATTGGAAGAATACAGTTCTCCTAAAATCCAAACTACATTATACACAAAACTGATAAGAAATACTTTAATATTGCTTTAAATGTCATAGTGTCTACGTTATCAATTCTGAAATTAGTTGAAGTTTATGCTCAGCCCCCATACAGGAAGGATAGCTGAATGGGTGTTGACACTTCAGTTGATAAAACTCATTACATGGATGACTGTTACCCTTAAGCTCTGAATGGTAGCTCAGAAATGACATCAAAAGCCTTTGCCCTCAGTAAGGTATACTTAGAGGAAAGGAGTACTTTTTCATTAAGTTTATTCTAAAAGGATAAAGTCATCCTGAAAGAAACAAGCTCCTTAGTCTTTTTTCCTGCCAACCTAAGGCCATATTGTTGAAAGGCATTACTTCCAAGGGAGCCACAGAAAAGTAGTCATGGATAACACACATCCACTGTACACAGCTTTCCAGACAGCTACACAGGTAAACGCCAGATAGGTCTCCTACAGGATGCAGAACAAAAAGACTGAGTAAAACAAGGAGTCAAGATTTCACTCTGACATGACTTTGGGAATGTCAGCCTACAGACCCTGATGTGACAATAATTATAACTTTGGGCATCAGAAAAAAAAAAGATAATAACCAACATCCATGATCTGATTTGGAAGTAATCTTTTTTTTTACCTAGCACTAATTATCTTTAGAAGAATAATTTTCTACAAGCTCTGTCTTCGCTAATAATCAGTAAATAAGAAAAATAATCTGTTTCTCCTACCCTTATAACTGTACACAAAGATGCATTCCAGAACAGAAATCACTTTTTGGTTTATCTTTTAAGATGAGAAAGGCCAGTAAGAAAATATTTGCTCCTGCATATATCATTCTAAACAAAGTAAACATTAAAAATATGGAAACATGCCAAATTATTATTTGGAGAGGCTGGACTAATAGCCCTTTCACAAACTAAAACCAAGCAAGCTAAAAGCCAAGTCCCAGGTGTGCAAATAGTTTGTGTATTATAATTTTAAGGACATGACGAGTTCTATTAATTTCAGTGGGATACTTCACATACTTGCAGTTACACATTGTGCGATACATCTGCCAAGGAGACCTGGAGGTTGGCAGAATTTACCTAGAACAGTTTACTCCATTAGCAGGCTTTAACTTATTTTATATGACCAAGGAAATTCTTAGAACTCTTTAAGAGAAATAAAACAGTATGCTCCCTTCTCCAGTAAATAGCTCGGAGTTTGCACTGACTGAAATGCAGGTTTATTTTTTTGAGCAAAAGCGAAATCACAGGAAACGAGGACAGGTAAGAAGCCTCCTCTGAGATTTGTAATACAAGTGGCAGAGCTTGCAATGAAATAAATCTCCTGTTTGCTCCCCCCCCCCCCCCCCCAGCATTGTCATTTAGGATTTACCTATTCCAGAAAAGAATCATCTTTACAAAACTGTAACTGACTTCGTAAATTTGGACAGGATCAAACCTAGCAATCAAAAAGTAAACACCTGCTGCTGACCTTTACTGAACTGTACAGGTACACTATTTACCTTGGAATATCTGAGACATATAAACTTTTAAATTTAACAGGATTGCAACAGATACATTTGAAGGACAAGGTGAGTAAATCTTAACTCAATGATCCTAAAAAAAAAAAAAGGCATGTTTGGTTTTTTTTGAGATATTTGTTATTTGTCTTCCAGGAGGCTGCCCCAATGAGCTTCATTTAAAAAAAAATACAGTAAAAGTAAATTAGCATTTTTCTTTGGTAGTGTTTCCACTGGATACCTCAATCTAACTGCCTTTTTATTATTTCTGAAGAATAAACATTAACAGACTTATAAAAAGGCTATGATGCTTCTGGTAAGAACTGATTACAGTGAATCACTATATAAATTTTTATAGTTGTATTCATTAGGGTTATTATCTGTGTTATATCAATTCTAAGCATATGCCTGTGTGTTAAATTAGGGATTCACATTAAAATGAATATAACTGTTTGTAAGAATTTATATGGTGATTGATGTAACACAGATATTAAGGTAGACATGCACACCCTGGTGTTCTAATGAATATAGTGAGTTATACCTTTTAGTATTATTAGACATGAATTACATTAAGCATGCTCACTCTGTTAAACACTCTCAATGTTTAATGGGAGCAATTTGAAGGGGTAAGCAGTATAGCAATATTTGGATTTACATTCCAATTTGCCAGTGAATGCTTGTTTATTTAACCTAGAAGAAAACTGAGAATGCATTTTCCCCTACCTGTGGCTAGAACCATTGCTCTCACGCTGGATTAGCTACATATAAACACAGAAAGACCATTAACATTCAAAGACTGTTTTAGTATCACATCAGAATGCTGTGGATTGAGTATTTGTGCTAAACGTTTTAACGTATTAGAATGTTGCATATTAATGTTGAATGTTGTAATAATTAAAGAAACAGACTGATTTGGTTGGTTTTGCACTTTTGCTATGTGGGAAGCCTACGCAAATGACCTAAGAAGCGATGAAAAAAAACAGCCACTGACACATCCATTCCACCTCTCAGAAGGACACTGGGAAACTTGAAGAAACGAAAGACGTCTGGGTGAGAAATTTGTCAGCTGAAGAGGGATCAAACCCGAAGAGCAGCCCTGCAGGAAGGGGGAACGCGGACCAACGGAGAGAGGAGGCCCAGGATTCACAAGGTCCGGCTGGCGCCTCTGCGGACAGCCATTTTATTCACCCTTCCCTTTTCTTCACTTCGGGAACCTGCTGGAAGGCCACAGCGACAGAAATGCCTCAAACCTCATTTTACAACCGAAGGACGACGGTTACGTGTGGAAAGGCGAGCTCTGAAAACCCGCACTGCTGAGGGACGCGCGGGTAGGGCGGCGAGGGGCCGCCGGGTTCGGGCACCAGGCCGCCGTGAGGATGAGTGCAGCAAGAAGTCGGCCAGCCCTCCTCCTGGCGGCCGCTCGCAGCTCCTGCACCGACTCCGCCAAAGAGACGCCCGGAGGCCGCCCAGCACCCCGCGGACCGGGGCCATTTCCCGCAGGCAGCGCGGACTCCGTCGAGCCTCTCTGCCACCGACTGCCTCAGGCGGGCAAAATGGCGGCCCTGACCTAGCCGAGAGAAGAGGGGGCGGTTCCGGCAGAGGACTACCGCGGCAATACCGGGACTCACTGTCACCGTTAGCCACCGCCTCCTCCCTTTTAGCACGCCCTGCGGTCCCCAGCAGCAACGGCAGCGCCGCGGCGGAGGGGCACGGCCGTGGAGGAGAAGCGTCCGGCTGTGGCCTGTGCCATTCATACTCCCTCAGGACAGCCGTGGGGTGGCGGGGAGTGTTCTGTCGTCCTTCCTCTCTCCGCAGGCTCAGCCCTGTTGCTCATCGCCCCCCGCCCCGCAAAGCCCCTGACCTGCTCCGAGCCCGGGCCAGAGGTAGGTGCCCGCCTCGCAGAGGCTCTTTACCGCGGCTGGCTTTCGCTGGCCCCGACCGGTCACCGTAATGGGCAGGCACTCGCTTCTGCCCGGGACAGCAGGGGCCGGGGCGCCGCAGGGCCCTTCACTGGAGCAGGCAGAGGCGGCAGGGCCTCCCCAAAGTGGGGAGATGGCGGTGAGGGGACAGCCGGGGGCCGGTCGGGGGGGGCAGCCTGTCCCGTCTGGCATTGCCCGCTCCCGGGGTTGCCCGCCGGCGGCCTGCCTTCCCCTGCGGGGTTGACAGTAGCAGAGGCTGTGCTTGGTTGATTACTTTGATTTCCTGGGTGGGAAGCGCAGTGGCTCCGGTGGGAGTCCCTCTGGCAAGGTGCAAAGGTGTCTCGGGAAGGAGATGATCTGCTGCCCTTCCCAAAGGTGGCTGTGGGATGCTCTTCCCAGAACTGGATGGAGCGTGTTGGCCTAAAACTTTGCATCCCTGGAGGATGGCATCCGTGCCATGAGGAGGGGCCTCAGCCTGCTCCATCTGCCTCCTGGGTTCCATCTGCCTCCTGGGTTGGGAGCCGGCCTGCAGCACCTCTGAACTTCAACCATGGAGTAGAGGTGCATGTCTGGCATGCAGGTGGGCGTGGAGTGCACCAGAGTGTCTGGACAGGGCTCCCCTATGCCTCCCATGCTTTGATTCCTCCCTCCCATGCTAGCAGGTGGTTTATAACCGTTGCTTAGTGTTGCATGAAAAGACCTGAAGACCAAGGTAAGTATTTTTAAGCCTTACGTGCTTCAGCAGCTTAGATGGCTGAGAGCTGTACATGTGTTTTGTAATCACCTTGAAGTAAAACCAAACTGCACTGAGCTGATCCACCAGCAGTGGATGCGAGGGATGATGTTTGTTTAGACAGAAATTCATGCCCTCCTGTGAATTTCTGCGTGAATTTGAGGAAGATTAGCTTTGTTCCCTTTTGTGATGAGGACATTATAGAGGATATTGCAAGGGGGAACTTACTAAATTACGTTACAGTATTAAGTCCTTTTGCCATCATTGTTACGATAGTATCTCACACGGATCCCTGCTGGGGATGACAAACTGTTGTGCAGATTGTTTGGGTAACCAGGCAAGTTGTCAAAGTCAGGCCAGGCCTGTATGTTAGGAATGTGTATTGAAGCCAGGTCCTGAAAATGCTCACCAAGTGCAGTCTTGTTGCTAGGGCTTTGCATAGAAACAGTGAGACACTCAGGAGTGCCTCTGACATCCTAATGTGCTACCTGACTATTTGGAAGCCAGGATAGTCGAGGATATTGTTTCCATAGTTTGTGAACTTCAGTCTTGGGATTTTCATTTGTAAATAAATGCAGTTCTTTTATGGCTTGCTCTGGAACATAGCCAAGAAGAACTATATTGTTTACGTGTGTAGCTGTTTGTGTCTCACGCAAAAATGTCTATTGTTTACACAGAAACTGTAAGGGGAATGTTTTGTTAACTTTTTGTTAGCAATATAGATTGACAAACACAAATGCAGACTAGAACTTGAAACCAAAATAGTGCTTCCTAGATCAGAAAAACAAAGCTGCCAGAAAACTCTTTTTTCAAGGAAAGCTATGCATCTATTGGGTCTGTTTCCTTTAAAACTTGTCTTCTAGCATTTGCGCACATAGAGATACTCTACTTCATGTAACTTTCGCAGCAACTTATTTTCATGCCTAATAAAGTGTTTCTTTTTCTAAACAAGATTGGCTGAATTGTTCTGGGTTTGTTCTTTTTAATTGCATTTGAAATTTGGTTTTAGTTGGGTGTGTCCCTGTTACATTTTCAAATTCCTGAGATGACTGTAATGAATTCTCTCTCCATTGTCAACATGTGTCTTTTCCATTAAGACTGAGCTGCCTTCTTTTTCTCTTAGGAAACTTTAAGTGGCTTTTAATAGTATGACCAAAAACCGTCAATGTTTTCAATATACCATGTTCATTATTCTGTGTGTAAAAATTCCAAAATGGAATGGAATTCCAAAATGAAAATAGAAAACTCACAGCCTGCAAGGAGAGACGTTACATAGGCTGAGGGGCCCTGCTTTCATTTTGCAGTGGATTGACTTAGTGGATGGACCCTGTATGCAAATTTCCAGTTGTGATAACGCATATGAATGGCCCTTAATCTCTTACTTGTGCTGGTTTTTAATTTAGTCACATGATGACCAGTCTCTACCTTTAGTCAAATGACTGATACCTGCTTAAATGTAAGGACCAAGTTGTTCTTGGGAGCACCTAAATGCAATTTGTATTGTAGAAAGAAGGGATTACAATAGTTTCGAAGCTCCATGTCAGCCGCATGTTTCATTTTTAATACCTCAGCAATTACGTTTAGTACATGTCCATCAGATTATACAGGAGCAGTAGAAGAAAGTCAGAATTTCAATACTTGCACATCTACTGCATCCCAACCAATCCTTTTTTTAGAATTATTATTGGAGTACTTTAGCACTGCATTTTTGTGCTGTTTTTTCACCCTGTTTCTTAGCCTGAGTTTCTACCTGTCATTCATGGATTCTTACTTTTGTGACTAGAAGAATAAAGTTATAATTGAATATCATAGTTGCCATTTATATTCATTATTTTTACATTGCCTGATCCTCTAAATGAGTATTCATATCTGCTTTCTATTTGATGATTCATTGTAAATGGCTACACGTATCTTTTTTTCTTTTTCCCTTTTTTCAGGTTTGTCCATTGACATATAGAAGAATATATGCCAATTCTGCCAAAACTCACAGTATTGTGTTTATTTTTTTATTTTATATGTTTTAGGAAGTGGAAAGTAAACTGTTTATGTTTTGTTAGTACTTAGTACTGTGAGATCCTGTTCTGCAGCTAGGCTGTGTAAGGAGGACAGTAAAAATGCTCATGTGGAAGACGGTTTTTAATGTTTCTACTAATATTTTGGGGTTTGGTTTTTTTTTTTGTTTTGTTTATTTCATAAGGTTTTGCTTTTTAGGGGGACCTCAGTGTGGCTATATTCTTGCACTCTGTCGTGGTTTAAGCCCAGCCGGCAACACAGAACCATGCAGCTGCTCGCTCACTCCCCCCACTTCCTCTCCCCACTCCTGGAGGGATGGGGAGAAGAATTGAAAGAACGTAACTCCCACAGGTTGAGATAAGAACAGTCCACTAACTAAGGTATAACACAAACCAGTGCTGCTACCACCAATAATCATAGAATCATAGAATAGTTAGGGTTGGAAAGGACCTTAAGATCATCTAGTTCCAACCCCCCTGCCATGGGCAGGGACACCTTACGCTAAATCGTATCACCCAAGGCCTCGTCCAACCTGGTCTTGAACAATGCCAGGGATGGAGCATTCACAACTTCCCTGGGCAACCCATTCCAGTGCCTCACCACCCTCACAGGAAAGAATTTCCTTCTTATAGCCAATCTAAGCTTCCCCTGTTTAAGTTTTAACCCGTTACCCCTTATCCTAAGGGAAATAACAAGAGAAGAGAATACAACCACTTACCACCCACCTACCGATACCAAGCACGACCCAAGCAGTGTTGTAATCCTTCCAGGTAACTGCCCTCAGGTTATATAGCAGGCATAACATGCTGTGGTATGGAATACCTCTTTGATCAGTTTGGGTCAGGTGTCCTGTCTCTGCTTCCTCCCGGCTTCCCCTCCTCCCTGGCAGATCATGAGACTCAGAAAATCCTTGGTCAGAGTAAATATTACTGAGCAATAACTAAAAACATCGGTGTTATCAGCACTGTTCCCAGGCTGAAAGTCAAAACCACAGCACTGCAACCGCTACTAAGAAGGAGAAAAATGACTGCTACTGCTGAACCCAGGACAGTATCCACCCCTTATTCCATACCATTTCCATCATGCTCAGATCTCACATTTTTCAATATACCATCACTCCTGTCTCATATACGTATATATACATCCGCACATACACAGAGAGAGAGAGATCATTCCTTAGTGAATGGACCAGTCCCTATAAAGCTGCTGAGTTCATCCGGTCCATGATTTCAGGCTCCATCTCTTGTAACAGCCTTTCAGAGCAGGAGAGCCTGTGTGCAAGTGTTGGATTGTTGCCTGCTGATGATACCGCAGAACTCGTCTGGTTTCATTAAAGTTCATTCTTTGTTGGGACGATGGTTGGAGGGAAGTCAGGGCCAGCTGCTGGTGACCTGAAGACATCTAGTTGGTGGGCACTAAAAGTGCTACATAACAGGCAACAGCATACATTTGAGTTCATTGGCTGTTTTCCCCTGAAATCAAATTCCCTTGAGGTACACATTGGACTTCCCCATCTTCCCTCATTACCCACCAAGTATATCTGGGTCCCTGAGCAAAAGCAATCCCACGAGTGGGTTTGCCGTTACTTGAAGCAGGAATAACCCGGATTGTCTTCCCCAGCAAATTCTTCATATGCACCACGGGAACTTTGTCCTCCTGTACAGTATGTAAAAGTTCTGTCTGGGCTGGACCAGCCCTGTTGGCAGATCCTCTGGTGTTGACCAACCAGGTGGGTTTTGGTAAATGTGTATCCCAGTGTTTGAAAGTTCCCCCACCCATTGCTCTCAGTGTAGTTTTTAACAGCCCATTGTATCGTTTGATTTTCCCAGAGGCTGGTGCATGGTAGGGGATGTGATATACCCACTCAGTGCCATGCTCTTTGGCCCAAATGTCTATAAGGTTATTCCGGAAATGAGTCCCATTGTCTGACTTAATTCTCTCTGGGGTGCTGTGTCACCACAAAATCTGTTTCTCAAGGCCTAGGATAGTGTTCCAGGCAGTGCTGTGGGATAGAGCTTATGTTTCCAGTGATCCGGTGGTTGCTTCCACCGTGGTAAGCAGATGGCGCTTGCCTTGGCGGGTTGGTGGGAGCGTGATATAATCAATCTGCCAGGCCTCCCCATATTTGTACTTCAGCCATTGTCCTCCATACCAAAGAGGCTTTAACCATTTGTCGTGTTTAATTGCAGCACATGTTTCACACTCATGAATAACCTGGGCAATAGTGTCCATTGTTAAATCCACCCCTCAGTCACGAGCCCGCCTGTATGTTGCATCTCTGCCCTGATGGCCTGAAGTGTCATGGGCTCACGGGGCCAAAAATAATTCACCCTTATGTTGCCAATCTAAGTCCATCTGAGCCACTTCAGTCTTAGCAGCTTTATCCACTTGTTGGTTGTTCTGGTGTTCCTAAGTGGCCCACTCTTGGGTACATGAGCATCTATGTGGCGTACCTTCACCACCAAGTTCTGCACCTGGGCAGCAATATCTTGCCACAGTGCAGCAGCCCAGATGGGTTTGCAACCACCCTCCCAGGGCATTTGCCACCATCCATGAGTCAGTAGAGAGAAAAAGTACTGGCCACTCTTCTTGTTCAGCAATGTCTAAGGCCAGCTGGATGGCTTTCACCTTGGCAAACTGACTCGATTCACCCTCTTCTTCAGCAGTTTCTGCAAGTTGTCGTTAGGCACTCAATACAGCTGCCTTCCATCTCTGACACTTCCAAAGCACTGGAGAGGCCCAGTGGACTCAGTATTTGCCCATACAGTCCCACACACCCTCCCACTCATGGGTGAACCCAGGACACACTCACATGGCTGTTTACTGAAATCACTGATTCTTCTGTTTGTATATTGTGATCCTTACCAGGATTGATTGGGACTAAAGGTCTATGGCAAGGTATGATTAGAACCAGACCAGATGGAAGAAAATTTCAATTTTAGGAAGGTCTTGTGGTGTGGAAATGAGTTTGTTTTATCGTCTCCCAAGAATAGATTATATGCTTTATTTGTTGCCTGAAACTTCAGATTAAAGCATATGTTCACATTTCAAAATAGAGTCTTTTTCCAGTTTCAGTGTTTGCTTTGTAGTTGTATTGTAGCAGATTCTATGGGTGCTTTAGGATGATGTCTAACATGTCAGAGTTCCACTATAACTTGGTAAATGAAGATAGCACAAAATAATTCCTTGGGTAAGTTCTGACTTCCAGATTCAGTAATGTTTCCTTCTTTTTCCTTCTGTTCTCTTACAGGAAAAATGATATTTATCCAGCATTCCTGAGTAATAAGAATGGGTCCAGATGTACCTCTGCTGAATGATTACAAACAGGAGTTCTTCTTGAAGCGCTTTCCACAGACTGTGCTGGGAGGTCCCCGGTTTAAATTAGGCTATTGTGCCCCTCCTTACATATATGTGAATCAGATTATTCTTTTCTTGATACCATGGGTTTTGGGAGGAGTAGGAACACTTTTGTACCAATTAGGCATTATGAAAGACTACTATACCGCAGCACTCTCAGGAGGACTGATGTTTGTTACTGCACTTATTCTTCAGATGACAAATCTATATGCAAAGCAGAAAACAGTGACAGTAGAAAGAATGCAAATTCAGAATACCCTAACAGATGAAGACGAGTTTGAATTTTCCAGCTGTATAGGTTCAGAGACAGTAAAATTTATTGTTCCTGGCAAGAAGTATATAATCAACACCGTATTTCATTCCCTTCTGGCAGGGGTATTGTGTGGGTTGGGAACTTGGTATTTGCTGCCAAACAGAATAACCTTGCTGTACAGCAACATTGGAGGAACTGTTATGATCTTTGTATTTGGATGGCTCACTATATGTATAGGAGAGTATTCATTAATTATAAATACCGCTACTGAAACAGCTACTTTCCAAGCACTGGACACTTACGAAATCACTGCTCTGATGAGACCTTTCTACATTTTTGTCTTTATTGCAGTGGATCTTGCACACAGGTAAACCTAATGCAGCATTTAGCTAATTAAAGTAATGGGTATTCCATGTATTTTTGGTGAGAAAAATTATTCTTCTGAGGAAAATTTATTTTGGTACTTTCATCAACTGTAGGAACTCCAGAGAAAGAAGCAAGGAGACTATATGGTAAAAACTGAGGCATTACAGTGTGCATGAAAAGTGGTTCTTAAATTTTTATAGCATTCCATGTAAATTAAGAAGAGTGGTTAGAGCAGTTTCTAAGTAGGGGACAACTAAAATTATCTTCTACTATGTCAGTTCCAGTATTTTTGTACCAGAGCATTTGCATCAGCATCCTTTTAAAGCATGTGTTTTGAAAAAACATGTTGCTGACCTGGAATCATAGATCCAAACACCGCAAACTTCAGGACTACTGAGTTTTTATCCAGATTTCATCCTGGAATATTTTCTGATTTAATCTCTGCAAAGTAATTGCAGAGGCCTTTAAACTACAGACAAAAAGGAGTGTGAATTTGGTTTCAATGAATGGATAAGCAAATGTGAATATTGCTATATCTTGTTATATGGATTTTGAACTTGGATTTTTAAATGCTTTTGTAATACACAAGAACTATGTCAGTCTACAAATAGGAGACTTTTATATTTCCACTTCTCAGATGAGTGTCCTAGACGAAGTTTTTGTAGAATCTCTTAAAGCAAAATGCTTTTAGATTTACTCTATGCATTCCTTCTCCCTGTCAGGTGATATTTATATCACTTTGTCATATGCATACTTCATGGTTGAGGTACTTCAAATGCATGTAAAAAAAAGAAGAAAAAGCATATTTTATTTTACTTGTCTTGCATTTGGAGATGTCTTTGTTAATGGTTTTATCCTAGTTGCCTCAGACCATAGTCTGAGCAGTATACCTGTGGCCTTGGACCCCAGATTCTTTTAATTTCTTGAGGAGAAAATTCAGACATTATTTAAATTCATGACAAAATTCCTTTGAAGCTTGCTTATTTATTTATTAAGAAGTAGACAGAAACCTAATATCTTACCTTTAACTTAATTAGCTAGCTGGTAAACTATGTATGACTTAGAATTTATGCAGATTTCTAATACTGATCTTTGTATTTTTACAGGAATATTTTAATACTTTATGCAGAAAATAATGTTTTATATTCCTAAAGAGAGTTTATCCCTTGATGTACAGGCAACATGCCGGTTTTTATCAGAGTTAAGGCTTACGTCTTGTGTCTTGGACTTGCATAAAGTTTCACTTTAGTAATTCTGTAATTCTGAAAGCCTTTTTGCACAAGTATTTCTTGAGTGTATTATCACAACAGTATCAAAACAATTATGATACTTACATCAGGTTATGCAGATGAGTTAAGGGAAGGCTTCAGATCTTTTGAATGAAAAATTAGCCTGTGTTCTGGTGTTCTAATTGGCATATTACTGCCCCAAGCATAAATGTATGTCCTTATTTTTGCTTGTAAAAGATAATAATTGAGGTTTTGTAGATTGAATATGCAGTGTTTATACTTCTGGATTTGCTGTAGTACTTAAAAAGTCTTCCCACACATTGGTTATATTTCTTTCACAGAAGTCAAATACATTTCTTCTTTTATCCAGGTTTGCTGTCAACGCACCCGTTCTAGAACAGACAAACCAGATTTTACACATTGTATTTCTCTTTCTGCCATTCTTATGGGCAATGGGAATTCTGCCCCCGCTTGATGCACTTTTTCTGTGGGGAATGGAACAACTGTTGGCGTTTGGACTAGGAGGTTCACCTATGTCAAGTAATACAAAGTAAATGTTGTTTATATAATTGTAAAATATATCAATATTGTTTATAACCTTTTTCTTTTCAAGCAAATCTTTTTTATTTTCTCCTTCACAGGTTATTAGTAATGTTTCTCATTTCTGCTGGAACAGCAATAGCATCGTATTTCATTCCCAGCACTCTCGGTGTGATCCTCTTCATGACTGGATTTGGGTTCATACTGAGTCTTAACCTAAGTGAGATTGGTTTTGCCTTCAAACACACCATGGTCAGCCATTTAGCCTCCAGCAAATCTAAAAATATGCACAGAGGTCTTAGAATACAATTTGGGTGGAGGGAATTTATTTTTTATTTGACTGTGTTGACTTTTGCTCTCATAGAAGCTAGCCTGCTGCATCAATTTGCAGGCTTTTCGTCATTTTCCAAAGGCAGTCCTCAGGCGATAGCAAGTTACATTCTGATCATATTACTTATAATTATGTGGATTCTTAGAGAGATTCAGAGAGTGTACTTGTTTGGAGTCTTCCGAAACCCCTATTATCCAAAGGATGTCAGGACTGTGACTGTGTTCATGGAGAAGCAAAGAAGGCTAATGAAAGTTGGTGTTGTCAGGAGGATTTTGCTAACACTAGGTAGGAATACGCACTGTCTGTTGTTTGTTAGATAATGCTTGTAGGAAGATTGAAACAACACTAGAATTACTGTATGTGCAAGATTCTATGAATGACCTGAGAAAAAAACAAGTAGATGGAAATAATTTGTTGATGTTTTGCTCAATTGTGCGTTGAGGTTGAAATTACTGGATCAGAATATTTAAAAGTAGTCAGTGATGTTATTTATTCCTTTTTTAAGGGTAAGCCAAAAAAGTTGAGCTTTTAAAAAGTCCAGCTCAGAAACCAAGGCCTTTTAAAGAGTTTTAGTTATAAATAACATCAGTAATCACTTTTGAAAAAATGGCTCTTGTAGATCTTTTTAAAAGCCACTTGGAAACAGTTGAGAATCTTCAAGGTGACTGAAGACTTGGTTCTTACAACTTACTAGTAAAAAGAACAGTCTTCTTTCTGGTAGGTTAGGGACAAACGTATCTACTTTGAGGGAATCAAGGTTTGATCTGAATTATTTAATTTCATAAAGAAGGACCAGTTTGGGGAAGTGTATTGATGAGTGCTGTTCCCATATTTGTTGTTTTTTACTTGTTCAAGTCTTCCCATTCTCTTGGGGAAACAACAACAAAAAAGTAGTAGCAAGTAACAACTAAGCATCAATATAAATGTTTGCCATCTCAGGCCATTAGCGCAAATACACTGTTTGATAGCCTCAAAGCGTAATACAAAGGGGAGTTTGTAATAATGGAGGAAAGAGTCCTCTTTTTGTGCTAAGATTTCCATTCTGAAATAAGACTGCTTACCTCTGTATTCTTTAACTATGGATTTGAAAGGAAATCAATGATTGTTTTATTTTAATTACAGTGTCTCCATTTGCTATGATAGCATTCCTGGCACTAGACCGCTCGCTACAAAATCTTCATTCTGTGTCTGTTTGCATTGGATTCACAAGAATATTTAGGATGGTAATTTGAATTTTAAATACATTAGCCTAAGAAATTCTCTTGTATGTGATTTAAGTATTAAGGTGACTTGGAAGGAATATTCCAGGTCATGAAAGCAGAGATAGATAAATACATTTTTAAATGTATGTCTAATGTATCTCTATTTAGGTCTGGCAGAATACAGAAAATGCCCTAATGGACATAGTGGTTGTGTCAGTAGCACAAATGTTGGTGTTTAATCCAGACCTCTGGTGGAACAGGAGCCTTGATACAGGAATCAGACTCTTGCTGGTAATTGTCATAATGTAAATTTGAGCTGATAGATGTCACTTACAGCCTTTGTTTCCTTGCACTCCCCTATAAGAGAATTAGAGTCCAGAACCTGGCAAATAGAAGCTAAAAAACTGCACCATAAACTCTTAACACCAGACAGTGATAATCATGCTTCATTTTTTTTAAAATTAGTGTTGATAAGGCAGCTTTGGCAGTGCTGAATACATTATGGTACAGGATACAAGTAAACGTTCTTGTTGTATGTATCTTGCAGGTTGGCATCCTACGGGATCGACTGCTCCAGTTTTTCTCAAAGTTGCAGTTTGCCGTTGCTATTCTTTTGACATCGTGGACAGAGAAAAAACAACGCCGTAAATCTACCGCCACCTTAATCACACTCAATGTCGTTTTCTTCCCAATCCTGCTGACCTTCATTGCCATCTCCGCGCTCCTTTCTTCTCCCCTGCTGCCGCTCTTCACGCTACCGGTGTTTTTGATCGGATTTCCCAGGCCTGTCCGAAGCTGGCCGGGACCTGTGGGCACTACAGCGTGTGTTTGCTCTGATACCGTGTACTACCAGCAGATGGTTCCAAGTCTGGCAGTTGCTCTGCAGTCTGCACTGGCAGCCGGTAGCCTAGGTAGGTACACTAGCAACACTGTGAAGGAATGGAGCTAAATGTTTTAGGAAACAATTTTACTGGAGACCGGGAGATTCATAGCATCTTTTTTAAACCATGTTTCACGGCATAGGTTAAAGCTGATGTTCAGAGATTGTTCAGTTGAGGAGAAAGTGAGTACTTTCATCCTTCTCATATCTCCATTTGTTTCATTCTTTAAAAAAAAAAACACCTCTAGTTTATCATTAAAATAGGGAGAAATTAAATGGTGATTAAACGGTATCAGTCCTAATTATTTTATACAGAATAAAAACAATAGTATACATTCATCCCACCTAATTGGAGGGAATAAATCAAATTCTCTTGATCAAAGAACCAAGATGTTCGGCCTAAAGAAAAGAAGAGTCAGGGGAGATGTTATCACCATGTTCCACTTTTTGAAGGGTGGCTACAAAGAAGATGAAGACTCCCTTTTTACGAGGAGTCACATGGAAAAGGCAAGGTGTAATGGACATTCCCAGGGGTAAAGTTGCTCCCAGGGAAATTTGATCTGACATTAGAGGGAAAATTTTCACAATGAGAACAATCAGCCATTGGAGTAATCTCCTCAGGGAAGTGGTGGATTCCCCAACACTGGACATTTGAAGATTTGGCTGGGCAGGTGTCAGGACCACCTAGTCTAGATCATGCTTTGCCCAGAAAGGTTGGACCAGATGATCTTTGAGATCCGTTCCAACCTGGTATTCTGGGATTCTGATTCTTAGACAAGGGGTAAATATCTACATAAGCCTCTTAGAAAATGGCCTATGAGTAGAGAAATGGACTAATACTTGAAGGGAGTGGAAATGAACCTTAATGACATTATTCTGAAGACTACTGGTGTAGAGAAAGGTATTAAAAAGTAAAGCTAAGAAGCTTTTCTCTTAAAGAAGAGAGATGCTTCAGTTTGTTTACTGCAATAGAAACCTAGGTGTGGTTTTTATATATATCTGTTATATCTATATATATTTTCAATATATATATTTTTAATATATATCCCCATCATGACACCACAGCTGTCATGAGTGTGGCGGCATGTATGCCCCAGAATAAATAATTTAAACCACTAGTCTTGAGGGGGTGAGAGTCTTCTCTTTAATGGGAAAATCTGTGAATTAATGTCTTCAAGCAAGAAAAAATGTGGTGTTCTCAAATGAGCTCAAAATGAAGAGGTACCACTTTGTGTGTTTCTAAAACCGCCCTATTTTCTGTGTAAAGGAGTTTTAGTAGCTTTAACAGCTAGCAAGAAAATAATTAAAATCTTTGCAAAATCTTAGCAAGAAAATGCACTTCATTAGCTCAGTGGGACAGAAAAGGTTACTTAAATTTTAACTACAGCTTAATGGTTGGTTTCACTGATTTCATCTTACAACATTCTAAATCTAAAATTCTCTGTGCAATTGAGTGGTCTCTTGGATAAGACAGACAGCAGAAATAGGTCATAAACTGGCAGCAAATGGAGTGCTTAAAAACACCACCATTGTTTTGGAGAAGCTGACAGTAGGGATAACTTAAGAAATACACCAGTTGCTAGGAAGTTCATCATTGTACTTCTACTGAAATAGAAGAGAAAAAAAGTACCTTTTTTTTACGTGTTATCTGATTTTTACAGTGAGAGTCAGGTTGTGGGGGTTTTGAGTACTAATTACTTTGTGTGATCTGAAATTGTTCAGGACTTGATGTCAAATTCTAGTTTATTTTGTGTGGCTGTACTTTTGGTGATGTCAAACAATACAGTGGCATCAAATTTATTCCCACACACAGAGGTATTTCAGAAAGACTACAGATGATTTCTACTGTATCTACTGTTAGTGTTCAATGTGTATGCTGCTAATTCACACATCTTTAAAGATTAGCAGGTGCTCTTGCTTTGCCTCTATTTATGTATCCATAAAATGGGTGTTATATTGTGTCGCTGTTAAGCTGACACTTGAATGATTTACACTCTGGATTTCACATCCTAAGGGATATTTTCCATCATTCCAGAATACAGACAAGCCAGTTTAGGAACTGGTAGTGTAGGTAACAAATCCCTTTGAGTTGCAGTTTTATTTCTTCCATAACAAATGAACTTCATGTTCCACAGCAAATAGGACTGTTAAGATACTCATGTGCCATGATGATTCTTTAATATGTAAGAATTTTAGATCTTTAGGTGACATCAGTGGGAACTGTGTGGTTGGAAATGCAACCAAAGATGATCTTTAATCATTAAAGTCATATCTACAAAGGGAACTGAGGGTGGGGTGACTTAACCCCAGTGCAGTGTGAATCCTGTAGTCCTCCAGTTCAAAGGGGTTCCCAGTTTTCCATGACTTTTTAAAACATAGCACTGTAATTGCAAGATTGAGCTTTGCAGCTACTTTCTTTAAGATTCCAGGGTACTAGTTAGCTGGTTTGAACTTATTTTGGTGTTGATGCAGAAATATTTTGTGTTTGCAATTGAATTCTTCAGTTGGCCTGTAGAAGAGCTTTCATCAATATAATACCACAATAATACCATAGGTTTTGAGTTGTTTGTTTTCTTTCCTTGTCTAGGTCTCTCTCTACCTGGATCACATTACTTGTGCCGCTTTCAGGATAGACTGATGTGGATATTGGTGCTAGAAAAAGGCTTCACTTACTGTGGTGTTAACATTAAGGTAACTGCATGCTGAGGACTGACATTAATGTTTCTGAACCATACAGATGTTTTGCTGTATAACATGTCAGCAGTGTAAATAATTAACCTGATGTTAAAGTTGATTGTTTAAGATGTGGGTTATTGCTATACTAACTAGTCTTGCAATTGACATGAGCTTAGCAGATGTGAATTTTGTTATTACCTGGTTCATGACACATTAATAAGCTGGCTAATAAGATCTGTTTGAGGCAAAGATTTCTTTATTTTTAGATATTGAGCTGTGTCTATTATTGTAATGAATGCTTTGCTATTACTATTATCTCTAGTTAGATTTGTAGGTTCAGTTGTGGAAATACTGACAGTGGAATGTATCTTCTTCAGAAAAAAATCACTGTAAGAAACCAGCTTGCTAGCATTTAAGGATATGAACTGGTGAAGGCTAAAACCAAATTGTTTTTGTTTATGCTTTAGGGGTTAGAATTGCAGGAAACATCCTGTCATGCAGCTGAAGCTCACAGAGTCGATGAAATTTTTGAAATGGCCTTTGAACATCAGGAACACACAAAGATTCTCTCTCCTAATCACCATTTTGGACACATTTTGACTCCTTGTACTGTTCTACCCGTGCGGCTGTATTCTGATGCCAGAAATGTGTTATCTGGAATAATTGACTCTCATGAGAATTTAAAGCATCTGAAAGATGATTTCATTAAGGTGCTTGTATGGATGCTTGTCCAGTATTGTTATAAAAAATCAAAAACATGGGAAAGCCCAGGCAGTGTCAACAAGAGCAAAAAAGGATCATTTTCAGAAAACCAGCGTAAAGGTGCAGTAGAAAGATCCAGGCCTCTGAGGGAAGAAGACAGCTTTAGTGTTGATACAATTGAGGACTGGACTGATGATAGTGACGTTTTTGATCTTGAACCCAGCGGCAGAATGAAGGACAGAAAAGAACCTGGGCTGCTGGGAGATGTACCAGAAGTACATCTGTCTATTCCAGGATCTGTAGAAACACAGGGCCAAGGTGTCCCACAGGAAATGTCACCAGAAGATAAACTATACAGGGCTGTTGTGCTGGGGCTTCCTGCTGTAGACAAAGGGAAACAGCAAGAAGTTTTACCTCGGGTTGAATTTAGTTGCTCTTACTCAGAGCTATTGAGCATCCCTGAAGAATGGAGAACAGCCCCGGTCCCACCTTCCAAAGTAAATGAAATGAGGCAGAGGTTTCCAGAAGAATGGTACCACTTCATTTTGAGTCAGCTGGACTTCTTTCATCTGAAAGAAAAGCCTTACAATTTACCTGAAGCCCTTATGAAAGATAAAGCTTTGAAAGACTTATACATTCATGGAGTATTGTCGTGTTGTTTTGGTCTGTTTGGACTGGATAACACCGTGCCTGCCCCAAGCCATGTGTTCAGAGCATACACTGGTGGTATTCCATGGTCTGTTGGTTTGGACTGGCTAACTGGCAAACCAGAGCTCTTTCAACTTGCGTTAAAAGCATTCAGGTAAAAGAAAACATTCCCTCAGATTATAAAAACTATTATAGAGAGTCCTGTGCTGTGAAAGTAAATAACACTTCACTAAGAGTAATTCATATTAAAACCCTATTATTTAAATACATTTGTAGCTTCTTCCTACATAAATACTGCCTGTAGCCCCAGGCAGTGGAGAGAGGGATATGGAGATTCTTTCCTTCCTCCCTTTGCTGCAGAAGCTGCCTCCAGCACTGGAAATCCGCTGTGTTAAGTGGGGAAAAATCAACCCGTTTTCATTCTCCCCATAATCTAAGAAAATTGTGATGGAGTCAGATGTTTGGCACTTTCCATTATCAGGCAGCAGGAACAGCATTTGAGGTGAATGAAAGATGTTTAAGCTTAATGTGTTTTACATCTGGGTCAGCTAAAAGCATACCTGTACCAAGTTCCAGTGACTCCGCTGACAAGCAGTAACTGACAAAGTCGCTAGTGCTTGGTAACATTCGATGGTCCCTCTCTACCCGCTGTAGCCTGAAGAGGCTTTTCTTCCTCCTGTCTTTTGCTGTGCTACTTACTGTATGACTTCCGGTACCTTCCAGATACACTTTTAAGCTGATGGTTGACAAAGCAAGCCTGGGTCCGATTGAGAACTTCAAAGAGCTGGTTAACTATCTGGAAGAATATGAGAACGATTGGTACATTGGACTGGTATCAGATCTGGAGTGGCAGCAGGCAGTTCTTCAGGAAAAGCCATACCTTTTTTCACTGGGGCATGACCCAAACATGGTAAGCAGAAAAATTACTAGTAAGCAAGGTCAGAGTTCGGGATTTTTTTTTCCACCACTTTTGTGTTTTTTTCTTGTGTGTTCCAAGACACGAAGGCTGCACAAAGAAGTTCAGGTTCATACTGGAGAGGAGTTCATATCACTGCTGTTGAAAGTTCACACCACTTTGTTCTTCAGTTGCAGCTATATTTCCTGATTATCTTTCTAGGCGGAAGAACTGAAGGAGACTGGTTTAGTTTGCCATTTTTAAAGGGATGATATTCATAGTATGTAGCCCTAAAGCTTCATTTAGTGCTTTGGAAGCAAAATGCTTGGAGAATGTACTGAGTGCTGAATGTTTTGATCTGTTTGTTCTTACAGGGAATTTACACTGGGCGAGTCCTCACGCTTCAGGAGCTGTTAGTACAAGTGGGAAAACTTAATGATGAAGCTGTCCGAGGTCAGTGGGCAAATCTGTCCTGGGAGCTGCTGTATGCTACAAACGATGATGAAGAACGCTACAGCATCCAAGCACACCCTGTCCTCCTTCGAAACCTGACTGTGCAAGCTGCAGACCCACCTCTTGGCTACCCCGTGTATTCCTCTGAACTTCTGCATCTACCTTTGTTCTAGAATGTTAGTAGCACTTTCTTTTTTAATTGCTATTTTGTATTTGCCATCTGCATGTTGGGAATCCAGTGTTTGTGTAACATCTATACACTGCTCTTGCAGTGGCGCTGGGCGGCAGTGCCAAGCCAGTGTACATGATTTGCACAGAAGTGGTGCTAGCCAGGACCTTCGGCAGGCAGGGAATTTCGAGTAGTTTTCTGGCTGCTGAATATGTGAGACACCATTGCCTGTGTGGCTGATGAGGCAGGAGATGCTAAAATTCTCTTCTCCAGTTTAGAGAAGAGCAGAATGATTCTGATCATTAACTATTTTTGGTGCATTCTGGTGTTATTTTTATTTCTTCTTCTCAAGACAGGTGACTTGCACTGACAGGTTACAGCTCATCGTAGTACCATCAACCGCAGAGCTGGTAACCAAGGTGTACATACAACTATTTATACGATCGGGTTTTTTATTCTTGCCATTTTGTACTGAGTTCAGTTTTAGCATTTGTTATAATATATGACTTCAGCTGATCTTCCTTGGCTGCAGTAAGTTATCTCTGTGCTTTAACAAAGTGAGTTGTGAAGGACGATTTGTACCAAAGTACTTGTTTTGGGGGCAAAGAGAATTTATATATTAATGTGTCGGAATGCACACTGTGTTAACCTGTGTGACCTACTGATGAAGTAAACATAATTAGGGGAGGGAAGGAATTTAAGGCCAAATGCATTAACTTTATCTCTTCTTCCAATATCCATATATTTTATATATGTGTGTGGTGTGTGGGTGGGTGTATATGTTGTTTGCAGCCTGTGTCCACAGCACTAACCTGTCTTCCACAAACACTAAGAGAATTTGATAATGGGGGCAGGATGGAAATGCAGCTGTCCGTGCCAGAAGTAATTTAGTTTTTTAACCTTACCACAGGTTAAAACATCATTTGGCAGTTGGTTTGTAACATTACAGGGCTCCTTGAAAACAGGTCTGGGTCATCTCTCCAGTGGCTCATTTATCCTGTTTTTTACCACCAGTCATTAGCACATAAGTGTTTTCTCCACAGATTGGTAGTTACAGCATAATTACTGCTGCATGTGCTGCCTGGGATGTAGGTTGTTGTCTGTCTTTAACCTGTAGAATCAATATAAATCAGATCTGCTCCATAACTGAACTAGTACTGATTTAGAACACCCAGCGTTGTATTATCTGGAGCATGTTTATGACTTCTACTCCTCACCTTTAAGACGTTTTTGTATCAGGTAACATTTATCACAGGACTGTGTACTCAGCTGTTTGCTGCTCTTTAGATCAGTAACCATAAATGATTTTTTTAAAACATGCAGATGGTGCAGTGGCCTTCAGAGGTGGTGAAGAAACCCCTGTCAAACTCCATGGTATAGCACTCCGAGGTACAGGATGAAACCCACACCAAACATTAGTGTAAGCAGCTTTTAGAATGTGATTGTCTGGCATACAGGAGTGTAAATAAGAAAGCACTGGTAACCTAAAATCACCTTGCTTGGCCATGAGCTCTGTCTAGAAACAGAGACTCATGGAAGCTGATCTGGAAGGGCTTTTAGAAAACTCTCATTTCATCTCCCACTCAAAAGGAGCTACTCCTGGGAAATGTATAATCGGATTTAGAACTTTCAATACCAGGAGTATCATGAACTTGTCAAGTAGTTCACTCCGCTTCTTTGCTGCTGTTCTTGCAGCAGTTGGGTTTTTCCTAAATCTAATTTAACCTCCCTGGCTCTTTGTAAGCCTCTTACTACTTGTCTTCTGTATGGTCACAGAAAATTTTACTACCTTTTTTTCTTTGCAGCAGCAGCCTTTCATTTGAAGGTAGCTGTATTTCAGCCTTCATTCTTTCTCTTCTGTAAACTGAATAAACTAATTGAGAAAAAACTGGAGTGTGCTGTGATCCTTTCCTCGTTTTCCTCTGGTTCGCTCCATCTGGTACCCAAACTACTTGAAGAGCATTGCTGGTAACCAGCCCTAGGGTTCCAGCAGAGATCCTGGTTGGTACCAGATGGAGGAACAGACTTAGAAATGTGCAGAATTCCTGTCTGTGCACAGGAATGTGGCATCAGGCTCCAGTGCAGCATAACATCCTGGCCCCTGCTGTCACAGGCAGCATGTCCAGTTTGCATGTTCCAGTATGACCCCGACTGACATTATGATTTTCTGGAACCCTCTTCAGATTCTTTATTTTGGCAGAAACACGAGTTACAGCCTCTTATTCTGTATCACAGATACATGCAACCAAGTGCCCCTGTTAAACATGCTCTTTTGTTTGTGTGTTCTTGAACTGTTTCTGCTTTGTTCTGGAACATTTATTTGATTTATCAGGAATTTAGAGCACCTTCAAACGTGGCCTTGTCTCTCATATGTGCTGCACTTCAGATTACCAGCGCAGTACTAGTGCTAGGACCAAGCTGGCAACAGCCCACCCCACCATTCTCCCATGTAACCACTGAGAACTGCTGTTTTCTAATGAGGTATGTGCATCAGCTTTACTTAATTCTCATGGACATCTACTTGCTTTACAGGTTGCAGTGTTTATCACACAAAGGTAAGGAGGAGACAACATCATGCCTTTGGAGAACCAGTTTTAAAGAGCTTTAAATCCTGACTGGAGGATTTTCACCCCTTTTTTTTATGCCTTTACCAAAAACATGAAGTACTGGAGACTGCCTTTGTCCCACTTGTGTACCATAAAGCAACAGGAATCAGTTTAGCGGCATGAAGTGTTAGGGAGATGACATCTGCAAATAGCAAATGCTTTTGTTCTTTTTGTAGATTCTGCTTTTGGCATTTTCCTTGAACATCAGCTTCCTCTCCAACAGGTAATTTTGTCATCCCCTGCTTCCCGTAATCTCTGTTCTCAGGCTGGTGGTGGCCACAGCATGGTCCATGACAGCAGGTCTCCACTCAACGTGTCCAGCAGCACCTAGCTCCAGGAGCACCAGAGCTCCTCTCTGGGCACAAAGACTCATGCTGTTTGGGAAAGGAAAAACAGAAAAACCTGGATGTAAACTGCAAACAAGCCATCTGTAGGGTGCAGTGCTGCCACATCTTCTGTGGATTAGGGGATGGAGACAAAAGCATGTGTGTTGTATTTAAAGTCACTGCGTTTTGTATGCAGACTTGCTACTGCCTCTTTAGCATGTTCCACAGACAACAGCATGTGAATTGAACCTTCCTCTTTCCCAGAAGGAGGTGGGACCAGATCCTTGTCACTTCATTAGTCTTTAGTTTTGTCCCTAGACGGTTGTTTCCATCTTTGTCAAGTGTCACACTGAAAACATCACTTTTGGCTTACTCTTTGCTGTAGTTGGAAAGTGTCAACAACTTCTAAACGGGCTGTTGTTGTTTTATTATCAATGATAGAAGTAAGAATTTTTCTTACCTGGACAGTGTGTGGCCTGAGCCATGTCCAAACATACCTCAGAGGACACTGTCAGCAGCAAGATCACCAAGCTTGTAGATACAGGTGAGTTACCATTACAAGAGGTATTCCCTGCTGACAGCTGAACTGGGTGGCAGTGGGATGGTAAATCTTTTAAAAGCGGAGTCCTCAGTTCCTCCTGGCTGTTGCTGTCTAACACACATGTCCAACATATGCATTTTGCTCTCAGCAAAGAGGAAACACAATCTCCCTTTCCCAAAGGAACACTTCAGATACACACTGCATATCCTCACCTGTTGGTGTGGGCTGTTTTTTCATTCCTCTCTGTCCATTAGAAATGAAAGTGACAGAAACTGGATCCTGAGGGCATAGAATTTTTAGCCTGCACAGTAAGTTTACCAGTGTCGTAATAGCAGAAAAACTGCCTCTTCTGCTTCTGTTCCTATAAGCTTAAAACTTCACCCTGTGGTAGTTTAACATGAAACAGGTATGTTTTAAAAGACTTTTATTTAGCCAAGTGTGTATACAGCTTGATAGATTTGTCTGCTTACATGATGACAAAGGTACAACAGATAAAAAAAGCTGCTGTTTCCAGTGACACAACATGAAAACAGTTTCTCCACCTTATCAGAAGAGCAACAGGGTTTTGTACAAGCTTCTCCTTACTTCTTCTTTCTTGAATAAGAGGCATCGGCATCCTAGAGTGAGAGTACATCCAGTCAGTATTTCCCACCCTGCTTGCTTCAGCATTTACGTCCCTCACCCAGAATGTTATTTTGCTTGAAATGGCTTGTGACAGTGGGCAGTTACAGTGTAGAAGCAGGAAGTCTTAAGCTGCATGTGCCACCCTTATTTTTGTATTTCCTGCTTCTGAAGTACTTGAACATGGGGTTTTGTGCCAAGTTCAACTAAACCACAGTAGGAAAAAATACCAATTCTGTTCCAAAAGAACAAAACCCTGCACTACACATCCATCTTCAGGGAGGAAAATGTGAGTGAAGAGCCCCAATAGACAGGGGTATCACTTAACATACTCCTGGGAGGTGCTCAGATTACATGCCTGATATAAAAAATAGCTACAACCAGGGAGGTGTTTTCAACGGTCTTAAAGCCAAGTTGCATTCAATAATTTATCCTAGTGCCTTATAGCTCAGCTCTGCATTAACGGTGAGCTCTGAACATGCAGCGCATGTGAGGAAGATCAGAGCAAGATGTTCTGACTTGGCTGTGTGCTGCCCATGCTGCAGTAACTCTAGACAAGCAGGCATGTGGCAATGGAGTCTGGCCTGGCACCAGCTGCTGGGGAAGTGAGGAATGAAAAGAGAAACTGATCCAAAATACAATCCCAATATTCCCATGGCTAAAGAGTCTATCAGCAGAGTAAAAAAGGCAAATAAGCAAGGAGAGGAGAGGAATAAACCTACAATTCCACTCTTGAAGTTCTGTATCCTCCTCTTGCCCATTCTGTTCATCAGCCACCAGGCCCAAGTGGGTGCATACTGCCAGAGGTAGCAAACAGCCAGGTAGGGGTGGTCGCTGATCCAAGCCTCCTTCAGGTCGTTGGCTGTGCTCACCAGGGTGAGCCGGACACAGCGGTCAGTCGGCATCTTGTGGGACTGATCACCACTGTTCTCTATGGACTGGAGGGGAGAGAGCAAGGAGGGATTAGACCTGGATCTCTGTGAGCAACAGAGGGAAAGGAAGGGCTGAGCTAAATGCCACAGTCACGCTCCTCCCAGCTTCTTCACTTGGCACAAGTAGAATAATCCAGCCAGTACAGCAGAGACTGGCTCTGGGGAACCCAGCCCTCACCATGCTCTAGTTTCCATTATATGCTACAAGTTGCTGAGTAACTGGGTTAGCAGGTGAGACCATGTTCCCCATTATCTTAAATATTCCTGCCAGCTCTGCTGTGCAGGCAGCAACCTCAAACAAAAGCAAAGCAACAGGCTTATTCAGTGACAGGGGTGTCTTGAAGTCCTGTGCATGCACATCACTTGGTGGACTTAAGCCGTAGCCATGTGAATTCATGTACATGTCACTCAAGTAATAACAGACTGCTCTAGCAATCTGTTCTGTTTCCCAGAGCAAAAGCAATTCTCATCTAGATTTGGTCTTCCTCCTAGGGCTTTTGCCATGCTGAAATCTGAGGAATTTGTTTTGCAAGCTTTCCAGACTGCTCAAAAAGTACATCTTGTCTTTCACAGATGTATAAAGTTTTGCAAGCCAAAAAATCCTTTCAGAACTCAATTCAACCATAGGAGATTCCCCCACCCCTACTCCCCTCACTGGTGGGTTATCCCAAGCTTTAAATTGACTGCACTTAAGACAGATTACATTTTTATGTATCACAGTAGCCATTTTTTGCCAGCTATTTTGTTAGGCAAAAAATTAAATTGCTTATTAAAAGCAACTGTGCAGTTGGAAGGTTTTGCTTTTTCTCCCTGAACAATAACTAAAAGGAAAGGAATGCATGCCTTGCCCCAGCTGACTGCAGTGGCTTTGCCAACAGCAGCGTCAACCGAGTAGGGCATTGTCAGGAAAAGGGCAAACAAAAAGCCACCTGGGCAGGAAGGGCAGTATTCTGCATGCAGAACTGTGTCTAGAAAATCCTGGCTTTTTCCACTGAACAGCAGTAGTATGGCAATTTTTACCAGACTAGGACTCTGTGTGTTGAAAGAGAAGGCAGAACAGTTCTCAGACTTTATTTTCATTTGATACGGACTTGATACCATGAATAACTACAAAACCATATACAGCTCTGCACTGACCAAAGCATTTCTTGGTAAGAAGGTGAGGTCAGTGTATGCTAGGAGGAGATAAAGAAAACCATGGCAGGATGTCCTGGGTTCAGCAGTAGCAGTCATTTTTCTCCTTCTTGGTAGCTGGTGCAGTGCTGTGTTTTTGACTTTCAGCCTGAGAACAACGCTGATAACACCGATGTTTTTAGTTGTTGCTCAGTAATGTTTACTCTGACCAAGGACTTTCTGAGTCTCATGCTCTGCCAGGGAGGAGGGGAAGCCGGGAGGAAGCAGAGACAGGACACCTGACCCAGGCTAGCCAAAGAGGTATTCCATACCACAGCACGTCGTGCCCACTATATAAACTGGGGGCAGTTACCCGGAGGAGCTAGATCACTGCTTGGGTCAGGTTGGGTATCGGTTGGTGGGTGGTGAGCGGTTGTATTCTCTTCCCTTGATGTTTCCCTTATCATTATTATATTGGTGGCAGCAGTAGTGGTTTGTGTTATACCTTAGTTACTGGACTGTTCTTATCTCAACCTATGGGAGTTACATTCTTTCAGTTCTCCTCCCCATCCCTCCAGGAGCAGGGGGAGGAAGTGGGGAGAGTGAGCGAGCGGCTGTGTGGTCCTGTGTTGCCGGCTGGGCTTAAACCACAACAAAGGATCACTGATCCTGCAGCAAAAGTCATGTTCATCTCAAACAGAACTGGGTCCTTACCTTTGCAAGATTCTCCGTAAAGACATTTTGTATAATCTTGGACTGTACAGGCCCTGGGCATATGTTGATAATACTGATCTCTGGGTAGTCAGTCAGCTCGGTCCGAAGAGAATTAAAGAAGCCCTAGGAGAAAAGACTAGGATGTAATCCACCTTTGCCATATTGCCACATGTAGCAAGGTTTAACTGACTATATATTTACACAGTGACTCTATGCTGAAAAGGTAATGGTATTCCATTAAAAGCAATTCCTACTACTTTCTTTGGCTTTTCACATTCAGTGGCTAATATCTGCAATTACAGACATCGATATGTGTCGCCAACCTCTCAAATACACAGTAGTTTCTCTGAACTACAGCCAGATGCTGTCCCTGTACCGAGGCCAACCCTGACAGCCTTGGCAGTGGAAGTGCCACCAACTTCAAGAACTACAATATTGTGGAAATTACCTTTTGCAGGTGGATTGCTCTTTGTGGTGTTTCTATTTTCAATTGTTTCTATTGAGTAAGTGGCACTGGTTCCATGTAAGAGAAGGAAAACTTCAGCATATTAAGTCAAAGATGCATCCCAATTATTTTTAGGAGGTAACTACACTGCTGAACACACTGCAGAGTTTGAAATTTGCATTCATGCAGTTATAAATTTTATTTCAGCTCAGGAATATGCTACCAGCATATCTAGGTTAAACTATAATTGCAAAAGCTGCAAGTATTTCTTTCCTTTAAGCTAACAGGATAAAAGTTTTTTTAATCTCTGTAGAAGTTCACATTTAGACAGCAACTATTATAGGGAATGTGACCAGTTCAGGAAGGTGCTTCCTACCAAAGTTGCTGGTCAAGCACTGCAGAGATACGATTCAGCAAATACCATACTGTGTCTTATCTGTGACCTGGGTAATAACATTTCCCTCTTTATTCTCACACGTTTTTTTATCATAAGAGAGTGAGCACAGGCTGATGAACCTCTCCCACTCTGCTAAAAATGTGTAATCTGTACTCCCATACAGCTCAGGAAGAGGGCTGGCTGACGCAGAGCCCTTCAGAAATTGCAACACAGGGCTAACATCAGCCAGAAACACTCCTGTGCTGACATACAAGTCATCATCTGGAGCTACACACTAAAGCCAGGCTCCAGGTTGCACACTGGTGCACACGTATAACCAAGAACACAGGTCCTAATTTCCCAGTTGCTGGGGACTAATTCTAGCTTACAGACTGCATACATGGTCAGCTTCTTTACAGTGTGTATTTAAAGTTAAAAGTACCTGCAGGCCCTGACTCTATGGTATCAGACCTTCACAGCATGTTATCAAAGCCTAGATATGCACAAATTCCAGAGGATTAAATGCTAACATTAAGATACATATGACCAGGAGTCTGCTTCTGGACACACGGGAAAGCATGGGAGACCTGCCAACCACCCAGCTGTTTTGAATTAAAAACCCAGGCCCTCCCCTAGATTGCCTCCTACACTGAAAGGAAGGAGCTTCCTCCAGTCCTGGTGCACACCTTCAGACATGGCACCAATACGCTGGGCTCTATTCCTGTCTCCAGGCTAATACTACAGCCCTGACCTGCACTACCCACATCCCCTTCATTCCCTGAGGGGTCCTGAGCCCACTTATCTCAGGGAAGCCCCCTTAGCTCTCAAGTCACAGCACAACTTCTGTGACAGGACTGCACCAGTCCTGCTGAGGAGAACATAACAAGTGTAAAGACACCAGACCCCAAAGGGGAGAGGGAGGCAGCTTGTGTCACGAGCATGGCCACATGGGCAAGGGGAGGACGTGGTGCTGCTCCTTGTTCACAAGTGCTTTATATCCTCCTCACCCAGCACTGATGGGAAGCCCAGGCTCTCCTAGAAGAACAGCCTGAACAGTGGCCTATGCAGCTGTCCTCCCTCCTTTAGGCAATAGTTAGTTAATGAGGACTGAGTGAGAGCTCCCCGGCCCACAATCCCTTGTCACACCCTGTGGATTTGGGGTGATGAGGAACAGAACTGAGTCCCATTTTACCTGAAGAACACAAACACAAGATGTACTTGTTCCAGTACCTGAAGGGGGCTTACAAGGATGTTGGGGAGGGACTCTTCATTAGGGACTGTAGTGAAAGGACAAGGGGTAACAGGTTAAAACTGAACAGGGGAAGTTTAGATTGGATATAAGAAAGAAGTTCTTTACTGTAAGGGTGGTGAGGCACTGGAATGGGTTGCCCAGGGAGGTTATGAATGCTCCATCCCTGGCGGTGTTCAAGGCCAGGTTGGACAGAGCCTTGGGTGACATGGTTTAATGTGAGATGTCCATGCCCATGGCAGGGGGTTGGAACCAGATGATCTTCAGGTCCTTTCCAACCCTAACTACTCTATGATTCTGCTTCCAGGAGCTGAAAGGTTTTATGTCTGGGAATGCTGCGATAGAAAAGGAAGCCAGAAACATCACTTGGTCACTTGTGACAAAGCACTACATTACCTCACATGCTGGCAGGCTTCTGGCATCCAAGTTCTACCTAAGAACAGGCACCTGCCTGCAGCCCTGAGTAGCCACCAGAGGCACACAGTCATGCAGGCAACCTCAGACACCCTCCTGCAGAAGGCACTGGCTGCAGCACACACACTCTCCCAGTATTCCAAGGGGAGCCCTGCTCACCTGAGCAAGTTGCAAGGTACCAAAAACTGAGCATTGGTTCAGTGAGCTTATGTTATCTCTGGAAATCACCTTCACAATAGCTGGAGCACACAGGGCTGCTGAGGCTTTTTTCAGAGTGCCATTTGAGTTGCACTGTCAAAAGTCAGTGCAATTTTATTAAAGGGGTGCAAAGCCAGCAAACATGGAATGCATGTAGCTAGAAATCACAGCAAGCTCCCATTTCTGCTCTGTGGCCATTCTGATATTCTCCCCAACACACCATTTCAAGAGGTTTGCATGCCCCTCCTTCCACTGGGCCTTTCCAGCTTTGTGACCAAATCCTAGGAGATGCTAAAGGCAGTAAGGCTGAGCCAACTTCTATCGTGACAGAAACATTCAGAAACGATTCCCTAATGACCAGAAAACAAAGAGAGTAGTGGCTGCTGCTCAGTGCAGTCCATGTGCTTATTAGACAAGTTCGTGATTAAGGAGTATTTTGAAGGCCACCATTTCTGATCCACCCCACATGCTTCCAATTACATGAATTGCAACTAGATGAATGGCACATGACCTCCATGAGCATCATCACACCAGGAGAGAAGCTGCACCAGTCACATGCAGACTCCCATGGCCTCAACTCGTGTTCTTACGGCACTCCCAGAACCGAAACAAAGGGTAATTTCATCAACAGAACATTGTCATCAAGAATTCCAGTTGGCATGAATCAAAGCACAATTGTATCAAGAACAAACTTTAATTCTTAAAAGAATTCCTTCCTTCCTCCTCCAACTGCCCTTTAAAAGAAATTAAACAACACCCAAAAACCACAACCAAAGCCAAACAAAAGGAAGAAAGAAGGGACTTTTTTCATAAAAGGCATGATTAAGATTGTATAAGACTGCAGCAGTAACTGTGTTGGCTGTGGTGAACTCCAAAGCATGAATTAAAGAAAACCCAAAACCATAATAGATGAATTCATGTCAGATAGGCTTGCATATTTAATAATTGGTGGCCAAAATGCAATCTTCATTTCAGTAAGATCTCAGAATATGGGCTGACCCATGCTGGGAAAAAGCAACAAGAAAAGCATCACTTTATGCTTTGTCACATCTTTCCCCTACTCTCTCTCGACATTTCTCCTTGGTCATTGTCAGAGCTGAGCATTGGGTTTCTGGAGAGGCCTCCCATTCCGACAGATTTCCCTTCCCTGAATTTACTGGTGAAGTTTGATGTTTAAAAAAAAGCCTTTCTAGTTTTTGGGGGTTCCACGCCCACATCAGCCATGATTCCAGACTGACAAGAGACTCTCAGACAGAGCCTCTCTGAAATCTACTTTGCAAATCACGTTTTAACACCTGCAACTCTGTACAGCAGAACTGCTCTGAAAGAAAAACAAGAAAGGAAGCTTGGGGTCTGGCCTGGTTACTGAGCAGGGGTAGAAGCTAACAAAAAGACAAGCAGTTCAGTTAGCTTACTTTAATTAAGCCAGAAACTATCCCGTTAAAGCTTTGCCCATATTTTCCACCCTAACAACAGAGTTCCGAGTTGTTTTAGGTTTTTTTTTTACAGCAACATGTGAATTCCTTGTGCTCTGCAACTGATGAGCCATGCTTAAACCAGCCCCACCACACCCAAAAGATAATTCAACCAGAAGAACACATAATAAATAAAGGAGCATAAGGGGAATTCATACTTCTACTAAACCCAAAAGTTGACCTCTAATGGGCAATTTCACCACTGGCACTCAAATGTAGAGCAGCAGATCTCTCTCCCCATCACTAACTGAAAATTGTTTATTAGCAGATACCTGTCACTGTCTTTTACTTCTTCATTCTTCCAAGTGACTGGTGGCTTTGCAGTGTCAGCCAGTTGTTACATTTTTATTGCTGTTAGACAAACCATCAAAGGCCATTGATCCCATAGCTTAAGCAATGTTATTTACTCAGATTATGTGCTTAAACCCAGCAGGAAGTAAAAAAGTGCTGTTTTTTCAAACCTGAGAACAGCGAGAGTTTATTTTACCGAGATCAAAACGTACATAAGCCAGAAATCAAACAGTGATGAAAGACACATGTGAACAAATCTGCTGTTTAAATAAGCAATTCCTCTGTGATGCAGGCAGTCTTTTTCCCCAGATACTTTTTTGAGCTCTTCAATGTTTTTCTGCACAAGTGAGACTCCTGTCAAAAACTCTCTCCAAGCAGTACTGAAAGTTAAGCGTTATGCACAGGACTAACTCCCTAAGCGGCAATGCGCTGCTGGTCCTTCACACCACAGCAAGATTCAGAACTGTTGGGAAGACTCATTCAGATGTTCCCCACCAGATCAGGAATTCTAATCTCTGAATAGTCTGCTTTACCACTCACCATTCTCGCTTTACTGTCCTAAAGACTGCCAGTAGTCTTAAAACTCTCACCAACTGAATTAAGATGAGAACATTAGGGTTTCTAGATGCAACAGAATAATCCACAGATTTAGGTATTCATCTGAAAGCCAGAGGCTAAGGTCTTGGGTTTCTCATTGGTATTTAACTATGTAGTGGTTAAGCCCAACTAAGATGACATTTGAATTTTAGTTAGTAAAATAAATTTACACTGGGAGCAGACATATTTCACACTTCAGCACAAATAAATTCCAAACAACTTTCAAAACCTGAAGAAATTACATAATGCTGTGTGCAATTACAGGTGACACTTCTGTTCTCTCTGCAGAATGAAGTCCTTTGCTATGGCACTGACCTATGTTGGTCTATTACACAAGATTTAGTTAACCTCAGAAATTTAACTTACCTGCAGAGCATGCTTGCTGGCACAGTACCCAGAGGCAAGGGGAGCTCCCATGATACCCATCACACTGCTCACAGTAACAATCTTTCCTTTTTTCCTTTGGATCATGTGATTCAGGACATGTTTTGTTAAAGAGATTGTACCCAGGTAGTTGAGCTCTATTATGGCACTATAGACATCCAGGTTTGTATCCACAAACAAGGAGCGCTGGGAACGTCCACCATTGTTGACCAAAACATCAATCTCAGGAAAGATACAATGATAAGTTAAGAGAACACATCTCCTTTAATACCTGTGCTTTCTCAAGCAATTGTTAAGTGGCTGTTCCCTTCCCTCTGGTGTCATCTCTACCGTACGCCAATAAGAGGTATCAGCTGCTGACGAAGTTTCAGCAGTTGCTCCCCTCCCCACCCCCTCCCCGACTAGATATCCCCTTTGAATTGAAGGCTGGCTCATTTTGAGTGAGTCAACACACCAGGAATACAGTGTTTGATGCCAAACAAGGTTAATTCCTAGTACAAGAACACTGGCAGCTGAATATTTGTTTTCCACACAACATCTTTTTAACCTTACTGCACTGCAGCAAATAACATTTAACATTTGGATCCTGCAAGGTGACCTCTGAAAAGTTTCATGCAAAAGCAGAAACCAACTAAAGTAAAGAACAGAAGAAACAAATCTGGTGCCACTAATTTCACAGTAAAATCAAGTGATCTAAAGGCTTTAGCTTGAAGTTTTGTACATTATTTTTTTAATACTGGCTAGATCTGACTGCTACTGCCTTAACTCTGCACTCTGGACTAGCAAGCAAGAAAACTCTGCACCAAAGAAGGCAAACAGTTGTGCCTGACAACCAGTTTTGTTCCACATGGTTCTAAGCCCAAATTACATGCCTTATTGAAATCACAAAATAAATGTTCTGACTTCCAAACACAATTTTAAGCCCTAAATTGCTCCAGTTGGCCCAGAAATTCAGTGACATCAAGTTTTTAGTTCTCGGCAATGACCAGTTATTATTTGTTCATTGCTGCACCTCTGCAAAACCTGTTGAAACCTATAACCAAGCAACAGAAGGGATGAAAATTCAGGTACTTTTTGGCAAGTGAATTTACCATATGACAGAATAGAAGTGAAACATGAACATAAATGCAAGTATAGGGCATAGGGGAAAAAAAAAGTTTAACCCCAAAAGCACACCCTACCTTGCCAAAATGCTTAAGAACACTGTTGGTTGCAGCTTCATGAGAGCTTCTATCAGTCAAGTCAAGACGCAGAACAAGGATATCTTTTTCATCCAAGCTGCTAATCTCTAAAAACAAAGAAAGTAAATGGGAACCAGTAAGACTACTAATGTAACAACTGTGGGAAATGTAATGTGCTTTTAAATACTAAATTTTCACTAAAAAAAAAAAAAGAAGCCATAACATTGAGCTGGAAATGAAATACTTGCTTTGTTTTCATTTTGATCTCCACATAGAATTCATTTTTAATCTGTTCCTAACAAGTCTTGTTTCTCACCATTATGTTTTTGCTTCTGAAAAGCTTGACCTTGTGTAGCTTTTCACTCAATTCCCCAAATAAATTACAATTTTTGGGAGCAACATGTAACTGAAATTTTTCACTGAGACGTTCAGAAGCATGATGTACTGGCAACCTTGGCACTTAGCTTGTATGTTAGCTGGTCAAGCATGTGTATGAGTAGCTATGAGGCAGAGTCCAGAGAAGTTAGACCGCTGAAGAGTTACTGGAGGAGGTAGAAGGAAAAGGGTTTTGTTTAACTGACAGCTTTCAATATATCCATCTCCTGAAATAAAAGTCAGCTGTCAGCAAGCCTCCATGTTGAGTGGTTTTACCACTGTCCCTTCAGAACAACTGACCTTTTCCACAGAAAATATTTCCTAAGCAATGATGTGTGACCCTGGCGTTTTGGGGCAGATGACTCACAAAAATAAGATCTTTAAGGTTTATCTTTTCAGGGTTTTTTTAAGCTACATTTAACAGGATTCTTTTTTTCTACTTTTTTTATGTTAGCTTGATAGTGCTACTTCTGTTTCTGAATTGATTCCTGTCCACAACTAAAGTGTACCTACTCCCCTTTAACCAACTGCCCTCCTTCATGAGCCAAGGGCTCTGACTTTTTGATGACTACTTCTCACATAAACAGGTAAGGTTGAACTTTACCTTTACAGTGATGTACAAATAAGGAAGTCAGTTAAATCTGTTAGTTGCTTCTGTTCAAAGGTTATTAGTATTTAGGCTATTAGTTAAAATAAAACCATCTGTCTGGTTTAAAGCTGCCAGTATTTTCACTTACTGCTCCCTCCAACCATTCCATGTCCATCTTCCCCTCAATTTCTTCTAGAAATACACCACTAAAATCCATGTAGTTTAACCTCCTCTCTGAGAGACACAACTCTACTTCATGCTATCTCAAGCAGATCTGCACAGTTAAAACCTACTAACATAAGGCATGTTTCTGCTGTGGATTAACAAGACCACATAATCAACTCAGCCAATAAAGTTATACAGGCAGGGGAGAAAAGAGCAAAGGAAGAGACAGAGACTGCTGATAAGGAATGAAATGCTCTTTTACATGATGTAGGAAACTTCCAGAAATATCAAACCAGAAGAACAGTTCTTTTGGAGCAATCCGCAGTCCAATATGACTTCCATCCCCAACACACTCAGACTTGTACATCTCTATCACTTTCCGTAGTTCTTGTCTAGGGTGAGGAATCTTTGCTCTAGTCATTCCTCACAGGCAGCTTTTACAAAAATTCTGACATTCTTGTTATCCTTTCTCTATACTTGTACTGTCCACTCATCCTGTTTTTAATCTGGCAGATGACCTGAACTGTGCACAGTGTTGAAGGAATATGCATGTTCCAATTTATACATCGTCAAAGTTATCTTCTCCTTTCCTTTTACCCCTAGTATTCCATTTCCTTTTCTGCCTGTTACCAAACCAATGCTTTTAAGGGATCAATTACAATAACTCAGAAAAACACTTGCTTCCAGACCTTATAGTTCATCATTTTACACAAATGCTAACATACTTCAGCAAACACCCTTTAGCTATGTGTTTCAGCTGCAGTGTCAGTTTCACACAGCCACCAGCTCTCAGGCGCAACATACCTGAAACTGAGCTCTCAAAGCTCAGTCTAACCAGAACAATGGCCACCTTCACTTAGCTGTGAAACAGCTTTATGTTTTCTGGAGGTCCTTTAAAGTCTCCTTACATAGCAGTTCTACACTACATGGCTTCTGGTTGGGATCAAACTGCCCAGCCACCAAGCAGCAGACCTTCTGATATTCTCCTATTAAAGCAATTAAGGGCTGCCTCTTCCCTGCTTATGGTCCATTAAGTTCTAGTTACTTTTTAATTAAAAAATGATTATAATCACCCAAAACCAACTTGTTTTTCAAAACCTGCATAAGTAATGTTGACTTAGAATAGTATTTTGTTACAACATCAAGCATACACCTCCTTCCCCCAGGATCCCCTAGAGGCTTGCAGATTAACAATATACATGCTAATCCAAGTTAGCAGTTTCTTGTAACATGATTGGTATTACTTAGCATAGGGCCTTTATTTTCCAGCTCTTCAGCACTTCTTTTTCTACCTTTTATTTCTATTTTGTATAATGCCCTTTAATAGATCATGAGCTTTTAGCAGAGGCTGAACAACATAACCTCCTGAGGTCCATTCCAACCTCAATTACTATGTAATTCCACAATTTACAGACTGTCATTCATTGGGCCTATCCATATTTAAATCCTATTTGAGCTTTGTCAAACCAAGGAACACCTCCCCCACCTACTTTTTTACTTTTTAGGGCTTTTGAGAGAAAACAGCCTCCAACATTACTGGTGAAATTCAACTCATGCTTCAGAGAGGGCTGGGGGAAACAGAGAAGCCACCTGCAGGAACCATGCAAGCTACACAAGCTGTTTTCTCTCCCTCCTGCAGAAGTGCAATGAGGTGTTAAGTTGGCATATGCATGACTCAACAGGTATGTACTTTTATGGTACATTCCTTCTCTCTCTCTCATTCAGCTTTTAAGCAGTGCAGAATGCGTAAACATGTATCACAGGGCGGTGTCTCTAAATTTGGACCAAGATATATGTGCTAGTTTCTGACATTAATACAAAAATCCCCTAGTTAAATTGCTGCTGTGTACAGCATCTACAGCAGGCATGTTAAAGCCCATTAGCTCAAATTATGCCCTATAATTCAGCCAAATTCAAATTGATGTTACATGCTGCAGCTCAATCTTAATCCATCCTGCACTACTCAAACCTTACAGCATACTCCTGAACTCAGTTGCAAAAACAAAACACGCAGGTGGAAGCAGACACAAGCCACCCAGGAAGCACATGGACCCACTACCCAAACATGCAGGGATGGGATCAAGAAGATCAATTCTCAGAGTTGAAACTGGTGAGGAATGTGAAAGGCAACAAGGACTTATAGGTACAGCACCAACAAAAGGAAGAAAGGAGAGGGAGGTCATTGCTGAATAGGATGGTGAGGAAGTGACAAAGGGCACAGAAAAACACAAGGTACTCATTCTCTTCTTTGCCTTAGTCTTCACTGGCAAGATCTCTTCTCACGTCTCCTGCACTCTGGGGGAAAGAAATACTACCAGTGTCAGAGAAAGACCAAGTTAGGGACAAACTGCACATACAAGCAGGGCAATATACACATCCAAGATTCAAAAGAGCTGACCAATGTCACTCATCTTTGGAAGGTACTTGGTAAGTCAAGTAGCCCCTCATTAACTGGAGAAAACCAAGTCTCACACAGCCATCACGCAGCCTAACCTCAGTCCTTGGCAAAATTATGTGGCAGTTCCTCCTGAAAGCAATTTCCAAGTACATGAAGGACAAGAAGGTGAATGGGAAAAGCCAGCATAGATTTAGCATGAACATGTAATGCCTGACCAACTTAACTGCTTTATGTGATGACTGGCTCTGAGGACAATAGGAGAGCAATGGAGGTTCTTCACCTTGACTAAGTAGCTTTCTATGTTGCCTTCCACAGCATCCTGGAAGCTATACTGGGGAAATATCAGCGTTCTAGGTGAGTGGATTACAATGCCAGTGAAAAACAGGCTGGATCACCAGAGAAAAAAAAATAGTAACCAACCATTCAAAGTCTAACTAGTGGCCAGTGGTATCCCTCCATGACCAGCATCTTTTAATGTCTTGATTAATGACCCAGATGATAGAACAAAACACAGGTTTTCAAACTTTCAGTTAACATCAAGTTCAAAGGAGCAGCTGCTGTGCTGGAAGGTACAACCGTCATTTCAGGGGTGTTTTAACAAGCTGCAAGAATGGTCTGACAAACCTCATTAAGCTCAGTACATCAAATCCAAAATTTCACACCTGGGACAGAGTAATGCTATGCAGTACTGCAGGCCAACACCCAAATGGCTACCTACCAGCTCTCCAGACAAGACGTGATGTCCAGATGGAAGGACAACAGCAAGTCGAGTGTAATTCAGCAATTAGCTCTGGCAATTATAGATGTTAGTCAGCTGCACTAGCGAGAGCAGATTGAGGGAGGTGATTTTTAAGTGCCTCTACGCAGCATTTTAAGACTGCATCTAGAGTATTGTGTGCAATTTTAGACACCATTGGCTCAAGACAAATACTGATAAACTGGAGGTAGCATAGGGGGCCACTAAGATGGCTAAGGGGGCTACTGCACACAATAATCAAAGAAAGGGGTTGAAGCTGGGTTTACACAGTCTTGAGAATGATAAGAGGGGAAGTGGCCTCAATTACTCCCTTCCACTACTTAAAGGATGGCTATAGAAAATGTGGAATAACTATGCCACTGAAGAGTTTCAATACAGCTAATCTGACCTATAGTTACAGTTCAGTAGCATATACTTGCAAAACACATGGCTATGTAAGACTGTAAAGCCAGTATATACCATAGCTAAGACATTTCACAGGGTCACTTAAAAGTCAGCAGAGGCAGAAATCATCTCTGATAAATTGGTTCACATGTATTTAGATACTATTTCTGAGTATTCCTTAGCACATCGCACTCTCATACAAGTGTTGTCTGAAAATGCATAGCCAGAATTATGACTCCTGCCAGCCTACCTAGTGTTTTTTTGCAATGTCAAAACCAGCCACAGGCACAAATGTAGTTGTATACTTCTACTGACCACGAAACATTGCACCATATAGCACTGGAATTTTGCCCTGACAAACTACCACTTAACCACATAATAACTAACTACTTGAGTGAGCTTTTTAAGCATCAAAAAATAAAACTAAGGAGCTGCATGGTTTTGAAAGCTCCCTGACAGATTTTTGGAATATGCCAACTTTTAGATTTCTAGAAATACTGAGATGCTAACCCAAGATAAACACTTCATTATTCATTAGCATACATTCCAAGCAGACTGTGGACATTCTATTAACATCACCAGGAATGAACTGTGATAAACACTATAAAACACTGCATACTGAGCTACGGAGGATAAACAGATTGATAAAGGTATGTTAATCACATTCAAAACCTCTGCTTATCAGCATGAATTAACTATCTCCTTCACTGTTGAGCACAAAAACCAAAAGGAAAAAGAGATAGGAGAAAGGAAAGCCTACCGACTCAGTAGGCACATGAAAGATAACTGGAACAGTTTAACATTCTGCTTTACATTCGTTCCTCTTGATCCTCAGATCTTTTCTTGCACTTGCTCAGAACAAGTTTTTCTGAACATTTCTATGAATTCCTTCTCCAAAAAGGAAAGTCAGTTGCCAGTCTGCCTGTAACAGGCAAAAACCTGAAGAAAGAAGACTTCTTATCAGCATGCAGCCATATGGCTTGGCTCTTAATAGGAAGATACCCATGAGACTGTTTCCTCCATTCCCCACAGTTTTTATTCCTTTTCTTAATCTAGTATCTTACAAGACCATTTGCAAATGATCATATTTAGTTAACACTGGCTTATGAAGGAACTCATAATGCAAGGCTATACAAGGGCTTCTCACTCACAAAAAGAAAACACCAGCTTCATATGTACAGTGAAGCTATGTATAAAGTTCACTTTCACCATAAAATTCATTCCTGCAATATGTGGGTTAGTAACTCTGCAGCAACTTCATCACAGCAAGAGCAAAACTTCTCTCATGAAGTAGTAAGCTGTACTTACGAAGGCATTTCTTCTTCACTCTTTCAAGCTCATCCTCTCTTCTTGCTGAGATGGCAAGCAAGGCTCCTATCTTTGATAGCTGGTAAGCCAGTTCTTCTCCTATTCCACTTGAAGCTCCTGTCACCCAGACAACCTTTCCACGCAGTTCATTTTCTATTGAAAGAATCAAGACAACAGTTCACACACTGCCAATGCTAGAAGAAACACAAAGTCATTGCAAGGGTATAATCTGATAATGTTTTTAAGAAATATAGTTGTTTGGAGGGCCTATTACAAAATCCTGACTTCTTCATGCTTTGGTCACACATAGTTGTGAAATTGTTCATAGCTGTTCTGTTGCCACTTGAACTTTGTTCCAAGGTTAACCTGAATAAACACTGCTTATTGACCTGACAGTAGCACGGCATTTTTGCAAGCCATCCACACACAGCATTTTCGCTAACCTCATCAAGAAGAGCTTCAGAGGAAAAGGGACAAGAGAATTCTTGAAAATGACAGGAAACAGTTACTGTATCACAAATACAAACAAAAGCCTATGCAAACCTTTCGCAACAACATTCTACCTCAAAAACGTTCCCAAGTAATTGCCAACAGAATAGAACTCTCTGAACAAAGACAATCAACCATAACAAACCAAAAGGGTGCTCATCCACTTTGGTTTGTATCTGATGCAGGTTAGTTCTCGCACTGGACAGAGTACAGTACGCTGAGCTCCCAAGGTGTAAGCTCATGTGTGAATTTTCCATGTACTCATAGTCTCTGCCCAGGCATGCTTTTTCAACTGGTAGTAAAAATTACTCCTTTTACTCCTCTGCTTATATGCCTGTTCCCCTTGTTTGCAATGTTCCCCACTTATTGATACACCTGGGGACTGGGAAGAGGCTTAGCTTTCCAGACACACATCCAAAATAATCAAATACAACAGATGCCTGAATAACACCCATTTAATTCTAGAACATGATTTAAGGATTTGTGGATGCCCCATTCCTGGAAGTGTTCAAAGCAGGGCTTTAGATAACCTGGTCTAGTGGAAGGTGTTCCTGTCTGTGGCAGGAGAGTTGGAACTATATGATCCTTAATGTCCCTTCCAACCCAAACCATTTGATGATTCTATGATGAATGATCACTAATACCAGAGCACTTTCCAGAACACATCATTGCCTAACACCTGTATGTGTTCAAGATTAGTGAATGCTAGTTTTACTGAAAATCTGACTCAAGTACTCAGAGCACTGACAGGAGCTCTTCCATTTTTCAAGTCTGTAGAGAAGAGCATTCCAACAATGGTATACCAAGACAGTTTTCATGGTATAATTCAAACAGCAGAGCCAAATGCAGTTCCTGAGAATTAAAGCCAGCTCTATTCTTAAAAAAAGGCCAGAACAGCACTTTTCAGCTCACTGAAATTTACCCACTCTTTTAAGTTAGCAGAAGTACTCCTTTTTCACTGCAGCCACAGGCTGGAAGTGCTTTTACTTCCTGCTTTACTTCAGTAATCAGTTCTTGGTTCTCTCTACACCACAGTGTGTTTCAAATTTCTACTTTCAGATTCTTAATGACACAAATCCCATGAAGAGACCAGCACCAAAATGTTCTACCCTTCTGACAAGAGGAGAGAGCACTTAAGACTATCACAGCTCAGCTGGAGTCTGCAGGACTGACAGTGAGTACTGTTCATCTTTAAGCTGACTGTATTTTAGCCACAGAAAAACCCCTCCTAAAACCAAGCTTTGATGGTTTGGGGTTCTTTTTTTTTTTTTCCCAAAACAGTAACAGCAACAACAATCACTGTCTAAGCGAGAGCTGTATTCTAAGGTTACAAACTTGCAAAGTGGAAAGGGGTGTTGCTGAAGTTGTAGGAATGATCACAGTATTATTCATTATACCAAGCAGCTGCTGTCTGTAAATCCTATTCACACACCCTTTCCTACAGCTTTATTCCAATACATTACAAATTCATCGAATTAACCACAAGAAACATGAGGGCTCACCTCTCCTGTTACTTTTTTGGCAGAAAACCCATGTAGACAAAACACTATGTGAACAAAACGATACGTGGACATACTTTGAACCCTGCTTACCACACTCATCTATCTCCTCTTGCTACTGAAAACAAATCCACTCCCCTCTACCACTTAGTTTCACTGTTCCCAACCTGTCTTGGGCAGCTTCATTGCAGTTATTCAGGATCTTGTTGTGTGGGCAGAATAATTAACTGAGATAAGGAAAGTTTTCCACTGATTCCCCAGCACTGACAGTTACTAAGCACTGAGTTACGGGGAGCTAACATAACGGAAAAACTAGCTCAAATGCCAATGTAGAACAAGTATCAAACCACCAGCTTGCTCCACAATTAATGTCCTGTTGCTACTGAAAATAAGTTTAAAAATTAACCTTGCCAAATTAAAAAATAAAAACATATTATACTAACCATTAACTACTGTATTACAGGGTATAGCACACAAGAGGTTGAACAGAGTAGTTCTGCAACTAAACCAGGAAATGCTTTTGTAGCTCTATTTAGGGTTCTTTCCCAACATTTTATAGCTCCTATAGCACAAGGTTGCCACGTCCTTTTCATTTATGAGAAAACTTTGGGGTGGGGACGTTTAAAGGAGAACATCGTCCCCACAGGCCTAAAGAATCATACCATTATTCCCAGCTTTAGGAGTTGGCTTTCAGATATGTAGGCTTTCACAGATAAAAGGATTCTCCTTGTCTTGATAATATTACTCTGCCTGTGAAAAGCACACCATTTAGAGTGACTGCTGTTCACGTAATGAAATACACAACCCATAAGGAAAGTTAGCCAGCACCCAGAAACCCTTGTCTCCTGTCCACACAAGTATTTAGAAGATGGGAAGCAATACAGCACCTGCCAGTGATACAATCCAGAACTGAAATCTCCTTCTAGAATTGAAGGATTGAAATAAAACGTGGTGACGGAACACTGGAACAGGCTGCCCAGGGAGGTTGTGGACTCTCCTTCCCTGGAGACATTCAAAACCCACCTGGACACATTCCTGTGTAACATTATCTAGGTGTTCCTTCCAATCTCTAGCATACTGTGATACTGTGAAAACCAGTCTAACCTGTATTAAGACCTTTCTCCATAATTACGGTTTACAGCACAAGAGACAGAACTACAGAACCACAGAATGGTTTGGGTTGGGAGGGACCTTAAACTCATCCAGTTCCAATGCCACTGCCATGGGCAGGGTCACCTTCCACTAGAGCAGGTTGCTCAAAGCCCCATTCAACCTGGCCTTGAACACTGGCAGGGATGGGGCAGCCACAGCTTCTATGGCAGCCTGTGCCAGTGTCTCACCACCGTCACAGTAAAGAGCTTCTTTCTTACATGTAATCTAAATCTATCCTCTTTCAATTTAAAGCCATTACCCCTCACCCTATTGTTGTCCAAAAAACAGATTTGTGCCCAGCGTGAAGTAAACCAATTCCACACACTCAGGAGAGATACTGTTTATCCAGGCCCAAGTATGGATTGTTCCACAAATCAAGCACACCAGTGCTGGCTTTCTTCTGTACACTTACACACAAAAGCTACTACAAAAGGTAGTACAATCCCAGTTACAGTGATTGCTTGTAATCTACATATAATTTTAGTACTGGTGTGATATTTCTAGTTCCTACGCATGCTCAGGGGAAGGGTCTCCACCTGGGCCAGGGTTTTTTTGAGCTGTGAGCATGATTTTTACTATTATAATGAAGACAGGTCACCGTTGGACAATTCAAAATGTTAGTTCTCTTGTCAAATTAGTCAAGTGAATGGTCACTTTGGATGTTATCCTTTGATCCCTCAAACACAAAATCTGGAGGGGCCCATAAGTTCCTTATTGTTTTAAGAGGGTCACTTGGTTGTAAGCCCAAGATGCAGTAACTATGACTGTGGCTACCAACAGCAGATGCACAATACAGCAAGCAATATATCTTACTATTATCACTACACGCCCGTATCAGTCCTTCCTTCAATACTCTCCGTCAATCACGTGCTCAAACCAAGCAGCCTCAGTTCCTCCGCATGCTCATGCCAGAACTGGATATCTGCCCAGGAACAGTACAAAACAAGCCTTTTTTGGCCAAACAAACCAGCCCTCCCCATAAATCTGCTGGAGCTCACTACTCTCTCAAGCTGCTTTTAGAACCGCTTTACTGGCATGATAAACACCACACACCTGGCTGCATAACGGCAGGAAAACTATGCTTTGGGGTTATTTCTACCGAGGAGCCTCCGGCCAGCTGCTGAGGATTGGTTCTACCGAGCCTGAGGAGACTTCATCGCCATCGCTGAGGTCCCCTCTCCTCCCCTCCCCACATGCCGCCATTCCCTCTTCCTTCACGGGTCGCCACAGACCCACCACCGCACCCCACCCAGGGCCACAGCCATGCTCCCGGCGGCTGCCGGCGGGCAGCTTTACCTGGCTTCTTGCCCCTCCACTCGGCCCACAGCAAAGTGAGGTCGCCATCAGCCCGCAGCCAGCGCAGCACCTGCACAAGCAGGACCAGGAGCGCGCCGCCCGCGAGCGCCACACACAGAGCGCAGCCCCACGCCATGGCCGACACCACCGACCTGCCCGCGGGGCCCCTTTATCAGGGCCGCGACGCGGAGGGAGCCGCCCCGCTGCCTGGAGACAGCGCCGGCCCCACAGCAGCGCCGGCCCCTTCCCCGCCTCTCGCTTCCCCTTCCACCCCCTTTCCCCGCCGGGCAGGGTGGACAGCCCCGCTGTCCGTGCGGTGTCCAGGCCGAGGCGGCCAGGGCTGGCGGAGCTGGAGGAGTCAAGGCTGCCGGGGAGAGGCCATGCGTGTGACGGGGGAAGGTCGCTTTCGGGGTTCGGGCGCTCTGATATTCCCTGGACGTGGCCCAGGGGAGGGGAGGGGAGCGTTGCCCTGCCTTTCTCTGCTTGTAAACAACGCTGGCCGCTGCACGTCTGATGTCAAGAGATCAAAAGCCAGTGCCGGCCTTACTGGGGAAAGCTTCACGGCTGACCCTTGGGCACAGCAGCGATTCTGGTCACACCGGAGCTCCGCGGCGGCACCCAGCCTAACTGCAGCACCCCCGGCTCCGGGCACAGATCATGCGCACCTCTTCTGCAGCGTGGAGCCCTTCCCCGCCCGTGTTCCTGCAGCAGTCTTGCCCTTGGACATGTCTCCCGCGGCGCCGCCTGCAGAGGCACACCCGGTTCTCACATACACCTGCTCTGTCCAGCGTTTCAGACACTGGGTTTAAACCCTGGGCTCCAAAATTCGTGGTGCTGGAGACCCACGAGTGCTAAAAACCCAGGGGTCACCTACAGCTCTTCACCACTGCATTGCTAGTGTTTATGTGCAGACAAGAAAAACTCTCTATTACCTGAATATTTAAAAGTCTTTCACATCAAAGGGTACAAATATAAAAGGGGAGCCCATAATAATTCCTGCCTCCTTGCCAGGCACTCAACAGAAAAGCATGCAGACCTTATGTAGGATACACTTACATTAGATACTAGGATGAAGTTCTTCCCTGTGAGGGTGGTGAGCCACTGGCACAGATTCCCCAGAGAAGCTGTGGCTGCCCCATCCCTGGCAGTGTTCAAGGCCAGGTTGGACGAGGCTTGGAGCAACCTGGTCTAGTGGAAGGTGTCCCTGCCCATGGCAAGGGGTTGGAACTGGATGACCTTTAAGGTCCCTTCCAACCCAAACCATTCTATAGTTCTATAGAATGAGTACATTTTCAGAGATGTATGGGTGAAGTGCTTCTTCTTTGTTCACAAGAGGGCCTCAGATGACTTGATGCCAGCTCTGGTAATAATACTGCAGGAGCATGAGTATGAATATTTTCCACAGTACCACCATGCAATTTCTTCGATCTGTGCTAGAGTAAATAAAGTTCCAGAGCAATTACCTGAGATTATTTCAGTGTCTGTGTAAAATAGATTTGAAAAATCTCTTACTTCACTAAATTATGTGGGTACAATAACATTAAAATGAATAGCAGTAAGTACAAGAGCACTATATTCCCTTTTCCTATATTTCCTTATCCATTGTGAGGAAAACAGAACAGCTTCTAAGGAGAAAAGCTCTTTGCTTTATCTAGGAAAATAAAACCTTAGGGAGAGCCCATCATAAAATGAGTGCAAGTGAAATAAGGCTATCTGCTTCAGAATGCTACCTATGCCATATGGGTTAGTGTTGCTAGAAGAGGAGAACAACAAACACACATCCAGGCAAAGACAGTCCCACATAAATGTAATGGAGAGCCAAAAATCCTTCCTACATGCATCTATCTGATTAGACAGTAGGTAAGTACCATCTTTCTATAGTTTTTATTTCATACCTGGTTTAACCGCCACAGATTATTTAAGAAAATGTCTCTTTTGTAGTAACATTTACTGAAAACTGAAAAAATAATCTGAGGTAAAGGACAGCCATTTGAGCCTTTTAAATGCAATAATAATTTTGATCAATGCTGGTTTGAGGTACAATTCTTCTGTCACTAGGTCAGTGACATGTTTCCATGTTTCTTACAAAGAGCATGTCCTGGATTCAGCAGTAGCAGTCATTTTTCTCCTTCTTAGTAGCTGGTGCAGTGCTGAGTTTTTGACTTTCAGCCTGAGAACAACGCTGATAACACCGATGTTTTTAGTTGTTGCTCAGTAATGTTTACTCTGACCAAGGACTTTCTGAGTCTCACGCTCTGTCAGGGAGGAAGCAGAGACAGGACACCTGACCCAAACTGGCCAAAGAAGTATTCCATACCTCCATACCAGGCTGAGAAGTCAAAAACACAGCACTGGACCAGCTACTAAGAAGGAGAAAAATGACTGCTACTGCTGAACCCAGGACAGAGCACAAGGTGTCTGCTTTCAGCATTACCTTCTTGAGTTCAAGGCCTTGAGTTTTTGTGTGCTTAAGTCTCTGCATTCCTACGTACCCTTATCTCTCATTTCAGCTTTTAGCATGTTGCTCTATCTTCATCATTTTTCACACACAGTTCCCCCCTCTCCCCCCTCCTTACTGAGGCTACTTACAGAGACTTGAAGGAAATAACTTCCATCTTTCCAATGCTCAAATCTCTCCTTAATCTTACTTGTTTATTGCATCCTTTTCATTTCAGTCTGTTTTAAGTCTTGTGTGTGAGCTCCCATTAATTCAAAACCTGAAGTCTAGTTCTAATTAGGGCAAGTTGAGCTACCATGTCTGCTATCCATTTTTAAAACCGTAAATAAAGCTGTCAGTGCTGCCTTCCTGGCCACTGCATTACAGTTCAGTACAACCTCTTCCCAAGCAATAGAAGGTAAACCAGAAAAATCACTTTTTTGCCAGAGTAAGCTCCATCTATACCAGTAAATGAAACAGGGCTAAGGCAAGGAGTCAGACAGTGGCAGCTGATCATCCATACTTTTAAACAGTTATTGTGGTTCATGGTATGGCTTTGCCCATAAACAGTGTCCCAAGGATGGTGATGTATGTCTGAGCGGCATCAGCTGCAGACACAAGCCAGAGTAGGCCAGTTGGTCTCAAGAATAGAAAGTCCAAAGATTGTTTTACTTACTAGCAAAGACATAGTAAAGATGGTTACACAAGTCTTTGCAACTGTTAAGTAAATACCAAGTTAAAGTGGTGTAACTGTGAATAAATAATTCTTTCCTCCTCTTCCCTCCTGTCCTGGGTTCACCCTACACCTCACTGTTTCCTCCCTCAGAAAACCATAGGAAAACATCTAACAACAGAGAATCACAAAAAAACACAAAATAGTAATATAAAAACACACCGTGGCAAGACAATTCTTATTCAGACAGCCAGGACAAATACAGGAAACATCTTCAGACACAGAAATAGATGATTCCTAATTGTTAGTCAGTGATTTTATGTGGCATCCCCTGGAAAGGATTTCCTCAATGTAAGAGGCAAGAGCCATTTCCCACCCTCTACACAGTGTGACACTTGTGTTTAAAGCTGCAGAACTCCAAAGTGATCCCAGCCACCTGCAGTGACACTTGGCCCTGCCCTTCTTCTAAATTGCAGATCCATGACTTTTCAATTAGATTACAAACGCTTAACTTCACTTTTCATTTGCAAAGTGCTCCACAAGCTTTTACTGACACTGCAGTAATTGTACCTGCTTAAAAGGGGCATGTTACTTTTTAAAGGAAGTTTACCTCCAGACAAAGAGCTCCTGGGCATCAAGTCTCCCACACTGACCTAACCAGGTATTTCACTGTGACTTAGTGTTCCAGATTTCTCCTTCACAGAAGGGTGAATTTTATTCAGGTCTGCCTGCTTGAGCTCTGCTCATTCCTCTAGACCACACTACTTTGACTTCTCCTTCTATTTATCGACATTAAAAGCAATTTTACTCAGAGAAATAATGAAAAACTCCAGAAAAACTCCAGTCTTTGCTGCAGGAGATGGGCCATTTATATGAAGATAAGATTTATTTAGCACAACGGGGCAGTGATGGAACCCAGATTCCTTGAGTAGTATTACCCATTTTCCCTTTTCATAACATACTTTTGCTAGTTTACATTAAGGGGTGTGACTACATCACCTGTGTTTATACGAATAACAGAAATACAGAATACGTTCAGGTAGGTTGAACAAAATTCCATTTGCTGATAATGCCATTGTGTGACATTACTTCTACATAATGCCTCATGATTATTCAAACAAGTGAAATATTAGAAGTCATCAAGATACAAATATGTAAGGACTTTTCCTCAGAGGAATAGCTATAGGTAAGGCTAGAACATAGCTGAACAAACCATGTTAGTTGAATCTTATCATAGGTGGATAACTGAGGGAAGTATTTAATGTTTTTCTTTAAAAAGAAAAAAAAAATTTATTGCTTTCTTCATGTAGAGCAAACCTCTTCTGATGGTGAAGAAGAGGCAGACTTTGTCACTGATATGTACATTCTGATTCTTAGACCCCTGTTGTGAATCTGTCCTCCTGAGCTAAGGGTTCCAAGGTCACCGAAGTCAGTCCCCCTTCCACATCTGGAACTTTCCAGTTACATATTTAGAAATGTAAAACAATATTTATTCAATTTAAATATATTGTGATGAATCTGTAAATGTTTCTTTCTGCATGGACTCTCTGTACTGGTACCGAAAAGACTGTTCATGAAAGGAACTACCAAAAACTTTCTCTTGCAACATTTAATATTAAGTGAGGGACAGAAGGAGGAGAAGGTGGTGTCCAAAAGTCTGATTCTGCTGAATTTTGCCTCCCTGAGCACCCACTGTAGTCAGCAGAAACTAACTCCATTGTGGAGTGGCCAAGGAACATAAATTAGGAACCTGCTCTGAATCCTACACTGAAAGATTTTCTCTTGCTCCGTCCCATTACACAGAGGTATCTTATGGAGTAGCTTATGTGTTCAGTAAACACAGGAAACCAGTCCTTTAGTAGCTGTTAGCCAATGACAGAATCAGATAATGAAAAATCCTTTCCTAGTCCCCAGATACTTTTTTCTCTTCATTATTAGCACTACTTTTTTGACAGGCTTTTAACAGTTCAGTTTCCCTAACACAGTTAGTTTCAATCTTCATTTTCATTAACATACTCCTCTTTGGTTTTAATAGAGAAGGAAATTAAAGTTTATTTCCTTTTTTACACTTACATTATGAATTCCAGCACAAATCTCGGACTTGCTCTCTAGTTCAGGCACCCTCTGCTGGTTCTACCAAAGTAGAACACAAAATAACAGAGAATGACCATTGCCAACATTTTAAAGAGGAAAATCCAGATTTCAGTTTCTTAACCTTTTACTATCAGAACATAAATTATGAAAAAGATCAGTTTTGGGCCTATAAACTGAGCATGGGGAGAGATTTTTAATGAATTCATGAAAGTAATTGCATAATCAAGCATGTGAACCTGTGGAATTTCTTAGGCAAAAAGTCCAAAAATGAACATGGCCTAAAAATCTAATCACAGCCTGACCTGGCTCTTAGCAGAACCCTGTGATCGGCATTTTAATGATGATGTTCTGCAAGGAGCTCTAGAAGCATAAGCTACTGTGGATGGGTTTTTTCCCTGTGTATCTCAGTTAGCAAAAGTCATGGGCAGTAGTCCTGCTTAGATAATACATATTTTAAGGAGTCAGCGGTAAGGAAATACCATGGCTAAATATTAGCTTCCATTCCAGCAACACAATAAAACAAAAAGCTGATCTAATTATTCATCTCAGAAAATTCCGAGTGTCAAAAAGGTAAATAAGAGCCTAGTGCTTTCTTAACTGGCTGAAGGGTAGGACATGCTGATATTGGGAAAGTTTGGTGCACCTGGTACTCTAACAGTCTCTTTCTGATACTAAAACCAAGAAAAGGCAGCTCTAAGACCACTTTCAATACTACCAGCATCTAAGCAAATCTCCTGCACTGCCCAGGACAGGAGATACAGGCCTGTCAGGAGGGCCCTATTCCTCTTCAAAGTGTGTAGGATGGTATGCTGCAAGAAGTTTTGTTTAAAATCTACAGGAACACAAACCCAAGATGTATATGTGTTTTGAGAAGCAGTTCACCTATTCCGCTTTCTGAAGCCAACTTTTACTTGACATTAAGCCTCAGTAAAAGCAGCCTTTGTTGAGGATCCATACGGCTTTCTGTGTATAGTAGCGCAGGTGTCAACACAAAGAGGTTCAAGAGAGTTGCAAAATATAGTAATGTTTTATTTTGCATAGCTGAGTCTTCTAATGAGGTTAAAAAATGTTATATGTCACAGCCACAGGCAAAATACTAGCTACAAGTATGTAAATCAAAGCTATTTAAGCAATTCTGGTACCTTTTCTGGGTAAGTAGATTCTTCAACATACTGGAGACAGTGCATTGGAGGAGCACCAAGATGAAAAGAGACTTAGAGAACCATCTTCATTGAGCTGTAAGAAAAGAAGGAAAAGGGAGGATTTTAACTGCTGTCTTCAACTGCAGACTCTTCAAGGTGTGTAATGGTAAGAAAAGAGACAACAGACATAAACGGCAATGCAGGAAGTTGTGACTGGAAACAGGTGCCCAGAGAGGTGGAATTTCCATTCTCAAAGATACTAAAATCTCAGCTGGACAAAGACCTAAGTAAGTCCATCTCACTGTACATATCTTGTGCCAGGACTTGAACTAGATGACCCCCAGAAGTCCCTTCCAACCAGAATTATTCTATGATTTTATGAAAAGCAACTGCTGTATCATTACTCCATCTTAAACTGATGGAAGTTGTTTTGACAGTACTAATTCTTCCCCCAGCAAATAAGAAATATAAACCCAATCCAGACTCACTGATGTCAGTGGGAATCTTGAGTTTAACTTGAAAGGCACTGGAAAAACTTCAATGCTTCTAGGATTCATGTTCAGAAAAGATCCTAAACTTCATTTTTGTCAGCAACACTAGAAATTGCGTTAGGATGGTGGTGGTTTTTACTGTAGGTTTCTCAGCAGGTTGCTTTCACAGGAAGAATGAAGCATTTGCACATCAGCTATTTTTGAGGATTCACAATTTCTGCCTAGAGAGCAGCAGAATGAAATGTTTGCTTAGTGCTTTGCAGGTACGTAACTTTGCTTTTCAGGTTGCACTTGCAGGAAAATTCATGTTTGCTGTTACTGGTCATGAGCTTCTCATGTAACATGGGTTCAGCTCAGGGCAACCGCTACTTTTGTGTTGAGACACTGTCTATATTAATTGAAATTTATGTCACAGAATGGCAATTTTGTGACCTCTGTAGAGTGAGCTAATGATTCAATCCTGTTTTCAGCAGGCTGCTGTGAATTAACATTGCCACTATTTTCCCTTTTCACCTCATCATTTTTCTCATGGTTGTAAGACAAGCTTTTTTCCTCTTCCTCATCTTCGCTCTAACAAGGTATTATATTGTTTATTTTGGACATAAAGTAAAACATAGAATTATAGAATCATAGAATAGTTAGGGTTGGAAAGGACCTGAAGGTCATCTAGTTCCAACCCCCCTGCCATGGGCAGGGACACCTCACACTAAACCATGTCACCCAAGGCTCTGTCCAACCGGGCCTTGAACACCACCAGGGATGGAGCGTTCACAGCTTCCCTGGGCAACCCATTCCAGTGCCTCACCACCCTTACAGTAAAGAACTTCTTCCTTATATCCAACCTAAACTTCCCCTGCTTAAGTTTGAACCCGTTACCCCTTGCCCTGTCACTACAGTCCCTAATGAAGAGTCACTCCCCAGCATCCTTGTAGGCCCCCTTCAGATACTGGAAGGCTGCTATGAGGTCTCCACGCAGCCTTCTCTTCTCCAGGCTGAACAGCCCCAACTTCCTCAGCCTGTCTTCATACGGGAAGTGTTCCAGCCCCTGACCATTCCTGTGGCCCTCCTATGGACTTGTTCCAACAGTTCCATGTCCTTTTTATGTTGAGGACACCAGAACTGCACACAATACTCCAAGTGAGGTCTCACGAGAGCAGAGTAGAGGGGCAGGATCACCTCCTTCGACCTGCTGGTCATGCTCCTTTTGATGCAGCCCAGGATACGGTTGGCTTTCTGGGCTGCAAGCGCACACTGAAGCCGGCTCATGTTCATTTTCTCATCAACCAACACCCCCAAGTCCTTCTCCGCAGGGCTGCTCTGAATCTCTTCTCTGCCCAACCTGTAGCTGTGCCTGGGATTGCTCCCACCCAGGTGTAGGACCTTGCACTTGGCATGGTTAAACTTCATCAGGTTGGCATCTGCCCACCTCACAAGCGTGTCGAGGTCCCTCTGGATGGCATTCCTTCCCTCCAGGGTATCAACCAAACCACACAGCTTGGTGTCATCAGCAAACTTGCTGAGGGTGCACTCAATCCCACTGTCCATGTCAGCGACAAAGATGTTAAACAAGACTGGTCCCAACACCAATCCCTGAGGGACACCACTCGTTGCTGGTCTCCAGCCGGACTCTGAGCCATTGACCACAACTCTTTGTGTGTGGCCATCCAGGCAGTTCTTTATCCACCGAGTGGTCCATCCATCAAATTGATGTCTCTCCAATTTAGACACAAGGATGTTGTGTCGGACAGTGTCGAACGCTTTGCACAAGTCCAGGTAGATGATATCAACTGCTCTACCCCTGTCCATCAGCTCTGCAGCCCCATCACAGAAACATCACAAGGGAGTAATGAGAATGCAACACAATAAATGTCAAGCACTAGCCAAATATTTTGATTATTCCTATAAAGGTTAAAAAATGTGTTTGTAAAAACATAATGTATGCCTTTACACACACAAATATAATGGAAACGCAGATTTATCTTAATAAATACATGAGTGATATACAATAAACTGAAACAATCAAGAAAACATATTTCATGTCTTTAAAAGAAAACACATTCCCAAACCTCTCAAAAAGTAGCTGGCCTCCTAATCCAGTGGATTAACTGAAATTTCCCAAAATGGAAGGATACCTTTCTGTTTAGGGTGGAGACTTGGATCATCTCTAAGTAGCATTCATGATTTTAGTAATACTCTCAGACAAAGCTGTATCATATGACTTGCACTTATATGTTCTACAAAAGAACATATGCTAAAGTGACCTGCAATTCATCTTTTTGTGATAGTTTCCTCCTCCTGAAACTCTGACCTTGACCTGCACAACAAGCATATTCTTTTCACAGTGGTATTGCTTTGCTAGTATTTTGTTCTGCACCATCTGTAAAGAAACACACCATCATGGGTTGTCACAAAAATGCTAAAAATCCAAATTATACTTGTTTTGCTTTTCTAAGAAAACCATCAAATATAGCTTGTGATCTCATATCCATTTTTATCATGTCCTTTACGCCAGCAAACATGAAACGATGTCTCTACTTTTGACAGTCATACCACATCAGCACCTATGTAATGAAACTAAATTTAAACTTCAGTTATGTTGTCAACTAAAAAAAGGTGTAAGTGGTAAAATCCAGCTCCAGAACAGGATTAACCTTTAAATCCTGGACTCTCCAGAATCCTTGGCACTATGGAAAACCTATTTTGAAAAATGTTAAGTAAGGTTCAGATTTCAAATATCTCCACACATTGGCTGTTTGATTCTGACATGCTGCTTTTAGTGTAATTTAACTGTTTAATTAACACACACAGGGAATTATCTCCTCAGTTGTGTCCCAAGTAACAGGTTTGTTAAGAGACAACTGATTCAGCAGACTTACATCAATGAACATAGCAAAAAGTAAGTTGTGTTTGGCTGTACAAAGAAGGCAACGACATCCAGCTACTTTAACAAAAAGGACTAGTAATACGAAAAAAATTAAGTTTACAGAATATAAATTTTATCCTCTCATCAGAGCTAATCTCCTTCACATCTGGAAATTTCAGTCTTTAACAAATTTCAGAATCTCTTGCTCGAATGTTAATAATTATAAGACTCTAAGAACATCACAAGACTCTCGATGACTCAGTATGAAGTATTCTTACGCATCAACAGTCTGATATGTAATTCTAGCTGTGATTTCTAAGCTAATTTTTAGATTAAACAACTGACAATTGTAGGCAGGTCCATTAAAATTGGCTGGAATAACAGCTGTTTTTACAATATGCTAATGACTAAGGGTTTGATCCTGCAACGCTGAGGTCAATGGAAGCTTTGTCCCCAGCTTCAGTGAGGATACAGGCCTTCATGCACAGACTACTAATAGCAAATGAAGACAGCAACTTACATTTACCCTCACAGTTTTAAAACAGAACCATCTAGTGAACAGAATGGGCTAAAGCCTAGCTGATAAAATATTCTCGTTGTTTTCTACTTCACAGCTCGTCTTATAGCAAAAGAAGATGTTGTCAAGAAAATTAAACTTTCAGCAATTGAACATGAAGATGTAAGCACTGACCACTGATAGATGAAGATGTAATAAGGTGTATCCCCTTCAGCTTGGAAAGAACCGCAGAAAGGTACCTATGCTGGAGTCCTGTCATGCGTCGATCAACCCAGCCCTTAGAGTACTTCAAACCAACTTCTGTTTTTTACTGATGCTGCTTCAAGCTGGTTGATGGTTTTTGCACTGAAAAGCAAAGCAGACAGTCCTAACAAGACCACTTACATAGTACCATCATGAATGCGGTAGATGCACAGCAGCCAAAATGAACTGGCTTACTGTAGCAGGCCATGCCAACACTTCTTCAGGCATCAGACATGTTATATAAAAAGGGGCAAACCAGACAAGTTCAGGACAAACAGGACAAAAAGGCAAGACCTTTCCATTTCAACTACTGAGGCAGCTGAAATTCTGGGGAAGGGGAGGGGGACTCAGTATTTAAATGGTTCTCTTTTTTCCCCGCATTTTTCATTTTCTTTAAAATGCTCGTAGACTATATTGAAATTATTTTTTAATTTTGCCATTCCACATGAAAAGCAAAGTTTCCTGGCTACAGGGTCTTCAGTTTGCTACACACAGAAAGAAGCATGTGAAATGCAGGTGATTTGATCAGATCTGAGAACCTAGAGAAACCGCAGTTACCTTCCTGAGCTGCCTGAATTTTTGTCATCTTACTTTGGACATCTTTGCAGAAAATTTTGAAGAAATTGGGAGTGCCATGTTTTTCCTGTATTTCACATAGAAAAATGGAAGAGAAAAATAGTGGGACAAAAATAATAGCAATAATCTAGAATAAAGCTTTATATTAATTTTCAGCATAAAAGGATTTCCACTCTAGTGATAGTTTGGTCTTTACTGTACTTTGCTCCTGCTGATTCTCCTGAATTGCTTCAGCCAATTCTCACTGGAAAAATAAAACTCATGACCAAGAATTGCTTTCTTTCTCTCGCTGCTAGAGTAAGAAAACCATGTTGCGATGCCCTAATAATTTTGTACCTAATTTTGTAGATTGAAAATTACTAGCATTTGTTTTTTGACAAATGTGCTAATGGTTTGAAACTTGTTTTAAAAAGCTACCAGGAGAGCATAAATTTTATCTTGGAAGGTCCAAAGTGTGGCAGTTTGCACACTTTACAAGACTTCAGCAGAAAGTGGATTGTATCAGAACTGCTGCACTTCAAGAATGTGGGATGTTTGCATATCATGTTCTTCAAAAGACCAAAGTCTTTGTGCCATCTCTCAGGTAAACTCGGTTTGGTTACAGGATATACCCTAGGTGTGTACTTCTGATGATTTAAACATCATGTGATTATTAATCATAGCTACAGTACTGGCATTTTATGGAGTTTCCAATGGCACACTGCCTTCCCAGGTACCTACACCTCATCACACAAATGCATTGTGGGAATAGTAACAAGAAGACGTAAAGCCTGCAGCAAGTTATCCATCTGGCGTTTAGATTCCAAAAGTAGGAACAGCACACTGGAGAAAAGATAGGGCAGGGCATTAGTATTTCACAAGTCAAGTATAAAGTTCTGGCAAGTTCATGATCACACTAGGACAAGCCATGCATATCATTAATATTGAGATTTCTTAGATAACCTCTAAGCACCACAGATAATTAATTTCAGCCACCTAAAGATTAAGGGTTTAGTCTAGGTGGTCATTTCAGAATCTTCTGTAGTCACAAAAACCATAGGAGAGAAAATTCACCTTCAGAAGGCAATGCATCCAACCTGCTGCGGACACCAGTGTAAGCATTGCAGTAACAACCACACGAAGGCGCCTGCCTCCTTCCACTGGACCACGAGAGCCTGGACAACAGCTTAATTATATAGCTAATATTTAGATAAGTATTGTTAGGTGATACAACTCCTACTCCAAGCAAAACACACACCCCCCAGTCTACTAGCTCTTTAGAGTGCAGAGTAACTTCAAATGTACTATTTCCTGCCTACATCAGACAACACAGAGAGGGGAAACTGGGATGATAAGTAAGGGAAGCTGAAACCTAAAGGTTGTGCTTTTTCTGACCTTTTGAATGAACTACATGTGAAACACTGAAAGAAGTACAGCTTCTTCAATTAGGAATCAAGAAATCTAAATCTTGCAGTTTCACCTGGAGTACTGTAACCAGCTTTGGAATCCTCAGTACAGGAAAGATATGGATCTGTTTGAAAAGGTCCAGGGGAGGGCCACAGAAATGATCAGAGGAATGGAACACATCTATGATGAAAGGCTGAGAGAGTTGGGGGTGTTCAGAATGAGAAAGAAAATACTCTGGGGAGACCTTACTGCAGCCTTTCAGTTCTTAAAAGGGACCTATAAGATGGGGAGAGACATTTTAGCAAGGCCTGTTGCAACAGGATTAGGGGTGATAGTTTTTAACTGAAAGAAGGGAGATGCAGGGTGGATGTGAGGAAGAAATTTTTTACAGTGAGGGTGATAAAATATTGAAACAGGCTACGCAGAGAGGTTGTGGAATGCAACCATCCCTGCAGACATTCAAGCACAGGCTGGATGTAGTTTTAGGCAACCTGATCTAGTTGAGGATATCACTGCTCATTGCAGGAAGATTTGACAAACGACCTTCGAAGGTCCCTTCTAACCCAAACTATTCCATGATTCTATGACAGTTAATATTTGTACTAAATGTCCCCTGTTTAAAGAACATACAGTCAAAATTCCCATACCTCGTGATATGCCTTGTAATAAAAGAAGTTTAACCAACTGGTATTAAAACTTGAAGAGTTAAAAGGAGCTTTGGGCAATACCAACACAGAGATTACAGCAGACTCAGACAGAATATGGCCCTTGCAATGGAAACTGATTCTACACTGGAAGTAAACTGCCATTCGATACCAGTAGCAACTGCAGTCCCATATTCTTTTTTGATGGGAAGTGATGCTATTGGGAACAGCTTTATCCGGAAAAGTGTGAAATTTTCTAAATTGACAGTTTTAATGAATGCATTGGACAAAATCATCCTCCTGCCTGCAATAACCAAGTGTGCATAGGTGGTAAATATGCATTTATTTAGATACATAGATTTTGTTTAGAAATACTCTTGGCAAATACCATCCATTTAAAGACTTTTTTAAAGCTGTAACAGGAAGTGGGGAAAAAAGAAATCTCTAAAAATAATATTCTCTAAAAATATACCACAGAAGAGCAGGTCATTTTAAATATGCGTTATTGTGCTAATAGGATTTTCTTGTTCCAAACAGTGAAATAAGAATCTTCTCAATAATTCAGTTATGGTTCATGATGCAGTGTTGAAAGTTTCAACACTGGTTGAAACAGTGGTTCTTGTTACAGCCTCCTTGACTGTAACGACTAGTGACCACAGGTCCCGGACAACTGTATCCAGTCTTGGATCTACATCTAAGGAGAAAGTATAGTTGCATGCTGGGATATGTAGTCTTATCAGCTACAAAGATGCATACTAGAGACATGCCTCATACACAGCTGTTGTATCCTAATTAAAGGTGATGTTTGAATTTCTTGTAAATATTTATTCTCATTGCCAGTACAACAGGCCAGGCAAAACCAACAAACTAAAATAAAAGCTACACTTTAATAAAATACTGTGGTAATTTGACTCCATCCAATTTCCCAAGAAAAAAAGTAAATACAAAATGACAGCAGCAAACTCCCTGCTGTCATTACATTCCAGTAGTGTAAAACTAGGGCATCACAAAAAAAAAAAAACAACAAACAAACCTGGGCCATGTTTTCGTTCACTTTTACTTAAAAAAAAAAAAAACACAACAAACCATACAAAAACACAGCTGAAGGTAACAAAATCTAAATGAAATCCACAATACAACTCAAAGTCTTAGGAGAGATTTATTAAAGTGGAAAAAGAGGGTAAAAAATTAAATGTAAGTGCAGACGTTAAAGACACATGGCACGTGCCTGCATAACCTCTGCCTTGGCTGTACATTGTAGAAGGGTTTTGGTTTTTTTTGCTGGGGATAGGAGGGAAATGTAGTTTTTAAAATCTGAACTGCATCCAGATTATAACCAATTACCTGTGGATACCAAGAGAGGTTCAAAATTGCACTGATTAAGATTACGGGAATTACCTACTCATGACCTTCCAAAGTCTCGTTTTTCTTGTGGAATACACGGTATACATTCTGCTCTCCTACAATGTATTTTCAGAATATTTTACATTTAAATCTCCCTAAAGGTTTGTTTCCGCTAACAAACTTTGCTGCATTTAACTAGAATTCAAAGGTCTGGAACAAACGACACAACATCGGGCACGACCGAGTGGTGTTCAGTACCAAGCTAACAAACGCCACTGGGATATCAACATACCGTTCCGTCACAGTCAGCAATGGAAACTGGCGATTTTGTAATCACACAGAAACAGAGTTGATTTATCTGTTACAGGAAAGCCCTACAAGGGTGAGGTTTTCTTGTATCTGTTACAGCTTTTTTAGCTATCTCCGGGAAGGGCTTTGCTGTTTTTGGAGCCCTACCTGCACAAGAGCCCTCGATTAACTGCCTGCAGCCGGCGGCACACTCGGGATGAAGCTGCACCGATTGTTTTCTCCAAAGGCTAAGGGAACATAACCAGCAATTTGGGGCTTTCCAGACATTCCGTTTAGGGAAACCTTATCACAGGGCTGTTTACTCTTTTGACTGCTGCTAACGATGGAAACTATCTAAAGCAGACAACCTTTCTGATTCTTTAGCTAAGTACCCACTTCACCTCGGGGGTCCTCTTCACTCTCTCTCCCTCTGGAAGCAATTCTTTCTTCACACCCTCAAAAACTACCATGCATTCCTAATCCTCTCTTTAAAAGCACTCCTCGCATTCACTGCACCTCAAAAAAAAAAAAAACCCAGACCCATGATTTAACCCTAGCGGGCTGGAATTAGCCGCACGGAGGACATCGTCGTCCATCGTCGTCCGTCGTCGTCCGTCCCCCCACCCCACCCCCCCCCCCCCAGCCACCCCTCTCGCAGCCTCCTTGAGTATCCTCTCCCACAGCCCAGCATTCGTCGTCCTCCCCCTGCCGCTCCCCCAAACAAAATAGAGGCTTGTGTAACAGCTTCTTCTCTGAATTTGTTATCTGCAGGCTGGCGGGGAAGCCGCTCCCTGAATACACTCCCGTCCCTTTTGTCAACGCGCCAGCCTTCATCAAAGGGTCACTGAAAATCGCGGGATTAATAGATTATTAAACCCATTATGCGTTCATTAGTGGTAATCCGCTGCTGATTTTGCCAGCGGTTCTGCTTCCAGTGGGGCAGCCTCCAGAGATCTGGTTTAGTCAGCTAAGAGGATATCCCAGCGCATCCCTGTGGCGCTGCGCCCGCGGCTTCGGGAACGGAACACGAGCAGGGCGGCTCCTCCACAGCCCACCCCCACCGAGAAGCAAGAAGTGCTCCTCCCCGCGCCCGCTGCCTCCTCAAGGAGACGAGGCACACCACTGCGGGCGATATCACCTGGGCACCGCTGCCTGCCTCCTTCCTCGACCTCAGGCGAGCAGCGGCAATGAAATAATGCTGCCGCCGCCACCGCCGCCACCAGCACCAGCACGGCACCGGGATCGGGACCGAGCACACACGCCTCCACGGCCCACCTCAGGAAAGAGGGCAGTGCCGCTGACGTCTTCGCCCCTTACCCCTACCAAGCTCATGCCTCTCCTCCGCGCATGCTCGGTGCGGCGCAGCACGGAGGGGGCACGGGGCAGAGGGTGATGTAATACCAGTAACGGCGCCACCGCTATCCCCCGCGCATTTGCAGCCCTAACATCCGGGCATCCCGCCCGCTGCGCCAGAGGCGGGTTTCTGCCGTGAAAAACGGTGTTTGCCGCGCTTTGGTGCTGGCTGAGGTTTTGCTAACGGAGGAGAGTGGGGCTGAGGAGCGGGGAAGCCGGCGCGTGCCGACACGCCCCCACGGCGAGGAGGGAATGGGCGAAGAGGAGCGCGTGCGCGAGCACCCACTCCCACCTCCCCGTCCTCTGCGGCGCGCCTGCGCGGAAGGAGGAAGCAGAGGCGGCGGCGCAGTGCGCGCGCGTATGTGTGTGTCCGTCCGCGGGGGGCGGAGAACGCTCCGCGGTGGGGCGCGAGTGGACGCGGAGCTCGGGCGGCGGGAGGGGGCCCGCGGAGGCCGGGGGGGGGGGGGGGGCGGCGGCGGCCGAGCGGCGGGTAGCGAGGAGGGGGGGAGTGGAGTGAAGGCGAGATGAGCGCTAGGCTCCCCCTGGGCACAGAGCCGCCCTCAACAGCCGCCGCTTGTGAATGAACTGAGGCAAGGCCGCCCGCCGGGTGCCCCCCTCCCCTTCTCCTTCCCCTCCTTCCCCTTCTCCCCCGGCTTGCCCGCCCGTCGGCGCCCCACCGGGGCCGTCCCCGCCTGCCCCCGGCTTCCGTGCCCCCACGCACCTTCGGGAGCGCGGCCCTGCCCGCCGCAGCCGGCGCCGTCCACCGCGGCCGGGAGGTAAGTAGCACTGCGCAGTGCGGGGCCTGAGGCGGGCCGGGCTGAGGCGGGTGAGGGGCGGCGGCGGAGCTGGAGGGGGCCGCGTCCACCGCCGCCCGGGCCATGGGGCCTGTAAACATGTGGGGGCGGACGCGGTTGGAGGGGGCAGGCCCAGAGGGGGTGGGGGCTCCTCGGTAGCCCTGGTGAGGAGGCAGGCGCCATCCCCGGCATCAGCAGCCGGTACCGGGTCGAGGCTGCGAAAAGGAGGGAAATAAGAAGGGGGGCGGTGCGGGTTCGAACCTGATGTAGGATGCTGCTGCTAGGAGCCATTGTCCCCCCACACCTCCCCAGGGCCGAAGGTGGCCTGGCCACGCTGCGCAGCCCCTGCATTGCAGGCGGCTTGACCGAAGGGTGGGGGGGGTGGCAAGGCAGCCCCTCGGGGCTGGGCAGGGGTGGAGAAGAGTGAGCAGAGGATTTTGGGCCTGGCTCAGGTAGCAGCAGCTACCCCCTCCCCCATTTCCGTGACCGATTCAGAGTTCATTTAATAATGGCTATAAACAATTTTCTCTCCCATCACCGCCCAAACGCTTGGGGCACGCCACTGGGGAAACAAACAAAAAACAACCAACACGCATCTATTTATAAAGCACCCCACCCTAGCGAGGGTCGGAGCATCAAGCACTCCCCAGATAGTGACATTACTATGCAGCGGGCGGTTTTCCCTTGCCAATGCCTTTCACGTGTTTAAAGTTTTGAGAGACATTTCTCTGTCTTTGAAAGCAGTGTCGTGAGCAAAGGTTACACTGATGAGCTGTGATCTAACAGCCTGCATGTTCAAAGTAGATAGAAGTAAAACGCTTTCCTCGAATAAAAAGTTGTCCAGTGATGTACTGGATAATTGGTCTTGCGTGGTAAATGCCAGAGGTTCTGAGCATATGTCTAACCTTTTTATTATATTAGCTTATGTCATAGTAGATATGATACAGCCTTGAGACTGGCTGCAGGTTAATAGTTTCAAAAGAATTGATTTTGTAGACATCTGTTCGATAAGGTGTTTTTATTTATTTAGTACCATTACAATATTTCAGTACTGTGTATGGCAAAGTTTTGCAGTTGCAAAACTAAGGTTTACCATAGTACTTGTGAGGAATTAATTTATTCTTTTTAGTAGTACCTTTCCTCAATGAGAAGGTGCTGGTCAGTCAGCTGGCCAGCATGGTAGCCTTAAGGTTTAAGGTCCTGTGTGTCATACAAAGGAATTTTTTAGTTGTTTTTAAGCAGAAGGCAGTTCTAGATCATGAGAGCAGTAGCTGATACGTTTTCCTTAGGTTGTGATGTTTAACATCAGACCAAGTAGAAACATTCTAAAGTAGAAGTTCTAACTCTTGTGATTCTACGAAATTACTTTCCAAATAGGAGCTGATGTAGCACTTTCTTGAGCCTGTATTTATGCTGGTTTAGTGGTTAGGTGGCTGAAGCAGGATTTGTGAAGCGCTAGTGAAATTAAAGACAGCTGCTGGTACTCAGGACCTTCTGTGAATTGACAAATGACAAAAAATCATGCAAGTTCTAGCCGCATTTCTTCTCTGATAGTTTCCCTCCTGTTACTATTCATAGTTTCTCTATGAATAACATCAGAGACACAGGGTAGGGGGAGGGAAACATGGGTCAGGGATGTTTTACATTTTAACTATTAAATCAAAGTAGCAATTGAAGGAAAGGAAAACAGTTCTGATAGGTATACCAGCATTTTTTGTTGGGGGACAACTCCTAAAGGTTTCTCTTCAGGCCTTTCTGGACCTATCTTTTGTATATGAGACTGGGCTAAGACTTGCTGATCCATTGTGCCAGTTATTAATATTTTCCTCATGGACAGATTCCTGATAAAACCCTCAGATGAATGTAGCTTGTCTGGAGAGAGCTGGTCTGTCCTCTCACAATCTGGCGCAGAAGAGTGTTTTTCTCAGATACAGGCAAGTCCTAGCTCTGGTTTATGGGTTTAGTGCTTTGGTTGGTGGTTTTTTGGTAAATCTCTCCCCATGATGTACAGTAGAAAACTATACCTGTTTTCCAAGTATTAACTGTCTATAGGTGAACTTGAGATACTTTTGAAACTGAGAGATGGAAATGCCAAATGACTGGTGAAACTTGCAGGTCTAAACAAGCAGAACTCAGAGCAATTCGAGTTAAAGCAGAATAAAAAAAATGTTTTTTTTTTCTATAAAATCAAGCTGGTTGCTTCTTATCTGGAGCACAATTTATGCAGTGAAGTTGAGTCATTCTTGCTGAGATAGCATTTTAAGAGCTGTCGTTAAAATGCTTAGATATTTAACTCTGGCACAGAATAATTTGCAAACTTATGTAACTGGTATGTTTTTGAATGCAGCTGTCAATAGGGGATCTTATTGCACTTTTCCTTTTTAGTGGAACTAGGAATATAAAACAGCTGCTTTCACCAGATGACCCAAATATAAGTCATTTCACAATAATGTAATTATTACTAAAATACTGTCATTACTATTTACTTAATTTTTACATGTTCAAGACTATTTTGATGTAAAAATACTTTTTTTTTTCCGATGTAATTGGCTCAGCAGAACTACATTTCAATTAAGTGATTGAATAATGCAGGTTGTGGTATTAAATAATCAAATTTTGGAGTGAGATGTACTGTAAAATAATTGTATTCATAGTCTCTGCAAACCAGCTCACTTCAAAGACTTGATTAGTAACAATGTTTGAAGTCAAGACAATTGTGACTTATAGCTACACCTGAGCCAAACAACATTCTTGCTATTGCAGTGTGGCCTTTTGTAATTTTTGCTCATCTTTTCTCATCAATTGTACCTCACTTTTTAACATTTGTATGTCATCTGTAACTTTTTTAGATGATGCAACCTGTAGTCTTATTTGTTCTTTGGAAAAGAAAGCTCTTTTTGTGTGCTGCTTTGTTGCTGAATTCTTAGTGTTCTCGCTAGTTTTAGTCACGTGATCCAAATATCAGTAAAAATACTAGGGTAAGAAATAAACTTCTATAAAATTTAAGCATGTTTAACTACAGTGCTTCTCGCTGAAAGAATGGAAAATTGCAAACTATAATGTCTGTGTTAACAATATGTAATCCCGGAAAAAAAACACCAGTGTTCTTGGGATATTTAGAAGATCCAGGGAATGTACCTAAAATGTGATTTTTTTATTTATTTTTTTTTCAATGGCATTTTGTGCACATGCCATTAGGCCTTGCATAAGAAGGATTCATGTATTTGAGCCATGATGTGGTGTGGATCACAGTGGAGATAGCATTATCTCCTTGTAGCTTCTTTAGGTTGCCTCTGTTGCTGTCTGTGCTGGAACAAATTAGGGTTTATTAAGATGGAGCACTGCTAGAGTAAATAATTTAAATCTTAAGACTAGGAGGAATGTTTCTACCAAGGAAGTTGTAACTGGGACAGGAGAAGAAAGCAAGCATGATACCATGAGCGTGAGTAGACTGACTTTTGTTTCTGGCTACAGCTAGTATCTGACTGTTACTGGCGTTAAACCAGTGCTGCAAGATCTGCTTTTCTATATTTCGATCTGGTATAACGCCTGCTTTTCTATATTTCTGTCTGCTGTGGAAGGTCTGCTTTGCTGTATTTCTGTATGCTAAACTCCTCTATATTAAACTGCATACTAAGTTACAGATGTCTGTCAAGTCAGTGTTATTTTTTTTCTGTTTGAAGTAAGTAAGCCTTTGTTTTACTGAGTGTTCATTTTATTTTTTGTTTGTTTGTTTGTTTTCATGTACTGGTAAAATTAACTAATGGCTAGTTCAGCTTGCTAACTGAAGTCTACAAAGCACAGTGCTTATAAATACGTGAAACAATTGCTTAGTTTTTTTAAACAGCTCTTCTGAAAAGATGTTTATATGTGACTAAAATAACAGAATAAAAACTGCCTTCATCTACACATCATTCCGATGCAGTACACTTAACACTGTTTAGAATGTAAACTTTACAGCAGTGTGCTAGCAGAAGAGCATCTAAGAGTGATACAAAGCAAAAAAAAAGCCTGGCTAATCAGGTTTCAATATTGAAATGTAGAGTAATCCTGACAGTTTACGCATAGAGGAAAAAGTATGTTAGCTTCTTTATTGCTAACATCTTAGTTCTCATTTCAGGTAAAAATATTTTCATAGATAAAAAGATCTCTAAAGTCTTTAAGATAATAGTTTACAAACCCAAGGAACTCAAATGTAACATGACTTATATTCTGATAGCTGCAGTTTAAATAAAGCAAAGCACTTGAATGTGCTTATACTGATACACCACATGCAACTGAATTATGTGGGACTGCTCAGATGTATGATGTTGCTCTCAGGCTTAAATGCCTTGCTGGATTGTGACCTAGAGGATGAAATGTGCTTTCATGTTTGGGTCTCAGATGTAACTTGATAGATTTTCTGTACCTGTGTATACAGTTCATTTTAACTGCCAACTGTAAATTTCATCTGGAATTTGAATGGTAGTCTGTATTTTTCTTAACCATATATCATAGCTATTTGTGCATAAAATTATGTAGATTTTTTTACTTATAAAATACCATTAAATGCAGTAGCCATGAGAACTGTAAACTGTGCTTAAGCTCTTTCTGTTTGGAAATGAGTTTAAGGAATTGTCCAGCTGTCTGCTAAATTAAGTAAATCCCAGCCTTCAGAAAGGGGTCCACAATGCAGAAAAATGTGGGCATGTAAGTGTTTAGTATTAAATTGTAGGAACATTTTGTGAAGAAAGAATCAGTTTCTATGAGTAAATAATTTGTTGGTTCCCGTAGTCTAATTACAGTAAGTATTTGGACAGACCCTTCTTAAAAATACAGTATTTCTTCTCTCTGTAAAGAACCATTCTGAGGCTGCAGAACGAGGCCCTGTATGCTTAGGAAATGCTGTCATTAGTAGTGCTTGTATTTTGAAGAACAGATAAATTTGTCAATGTCCTCATTTGGTGGCCAGAATATTTCGAGCTGCAGTGGTCTTAACCTTGGACTCAGGAGAGCACCTTACTGCCTTGTTCATCATGGGCAAATCAGTCAACTCTGCACTGATAGTGATAGAAGTGAATTTGGAAATTCAGAAGAATGCCTGTCATGAAAGTTACTGTATGCATAAAAGGTTAAAGCAGTAGGATTTTTCCCTTGGTTTTTTATGTAGCCTTGTGGGGGGAAGGGGAACTAGACTTTATTGCAGCAGTCATCCTATCTCCTTCTTCTTTTAATGAGATAGGAATGCTGGGTACATGAGGGCAAAATAGCTTTGTAAATAAAAGCTCTGTGTGTGTACGAATGAACAAACTCTGGCTTTTCCTAAGCTTTGAGGATTTGACTTCCAGGTCTTAATGTGATTCTGGCATAGTTCTGATGTCATTTTCTCGCAAGTAAAGCCGGGTTACAGCTGTACACTTCAGAACATTTCCTATTTTATTCCTGCATTATTTCCCTGTGTAGTCATCAGGCCTTTTATGTTCTTTATGCTGCTTTTCTTATGTTCTCACTAGAATAGTGGTAATGTTGCTGAGATTAGAACTAGAACTCCACAAATATTTTCATCTAAAATGAAGGATATGGGCAATTGCTTATGTGTCTGTCTTTGAATTATTTTTCTGGTACTGAGTACTTGGCTAAACAGAAAATTTTGGAGCCTTCACGCAAACATCTTCTAGTCACTGGGCACATGCATGCTGGTTGTGTTTTCTCTGAATATTTTATTCCCAAGCTATCTGTATTAACTAATACTATCTTTAGTAACATTTTCATTTAGGTTTTATTCTTCCATAGTGATAAATAAATTACTAGTAAGACATATCAGAAATAGTGGCTGATGCTTACTGTTGAAGCTAGGAAGATCTGAAGTTTGAAAGCTTTAAATAATTATTTTTAATGAACAGTGACCTTGGTGAACAGCTGGAGCTGCAAAGACTAAAAACTGAAAACTAAAAACTGAAAACTAAAAACTGAAAACTAAAAACTGAAAACTAAAAACTGAAAACTAAAAACTGAAAACTAAAAACTGAAGAGGAGATGGTGTGATGATTCCATGCGTTCAATTTTCTTTAAGGTATATGGGACTATATTAACTTAGATTTTAAAATGTTTGTGGGAAGGTTATTAGTAAAACAGTATGACAGAAGGATGGTGGGATTCTGTAAGAGTTTGTACATGTTACCAAAGGTGACAATACCGAATCATGCCAACTGTAAAAAAAGTGGCAGTTTGCTGAACTTCATCACCGCAGATGAGAGAGTGAGTAATTTTTTTGCCATATTTCAGAAATGGTTTGATTAATGCACTTGGTGTTCTCTTGTTTTTTTAAATAACTGTTATTTAAGCCTCCATTTGTTTTTCGGAGTCTCAGTGAATAGTCCCATTGGAACCTTTTTCCATATAGCATCTTCTTCCTAGTTTTAACACTTCAGGTAAAAACCTGACAAAGACAGATTTGCAATAGCTTGACTTCATTCCAGTAGCTTTTGAACAACCTGAACAGTTCTGGTCATTCTAATCAATCATTCTGGTCTAAATGTGTTTTGCCCAGTAACTTCACTTTCCTCTGTGCGATTCTTCTACTAAATAAAGCACTACTCTATGAAGCTTTAATTTTATTTTTTTTTTAAATGGTATTGGTTGGTTGATAATACTAGCAGTGAACAAAGATGCTGAGGCTTTGAGCTGTAAACGAGAGATCAGAAGAACAGAAACAAAACAAGGGGGATTCAGCTACTTAAGCATTTGGTATATTCAGATCTGTTCAGTTCCTGGATTTACAGTAGCTAGTACTCAAGAATTGTCCATTAGGCCCATGATGTCTAGGAGTGGGCTACTATTCTGTTATGATGGTAGATGACAGTGGCAGAGTACTCTCTGTATTACAAGTACTGGAAAAAAATGTAATTAAACTCTAATGACTTACTATAACTCCATTTTTCTGTGCTGTCTTGTTTCCTTTTCACCCATGTGTTTTTCTGCTGAAACTGTTGCTGTGCATATTCTGTTGGAATAGCTGCATAGCACTGTATATTCTTTCTGACATGAGCAGTTTGGTTGGAATTCTTCTTTTCACTTGTTCGTATTGTGTTTTGTTTTTCAAAATTTGAATCTTACTGCATCTCATTGATGCATAGAATGAAGAAAGGCCTTTTTCCTGGCTTCTGTCTACATAGACTGCAGCTTCTTTGAATCTTTTAGTTCCTTTTTACAGTGCTTGCTTCAATGGGGCTTTGAATTTTGGCTGGGTCTGCAGGAGCTTGTGTGCTATTAGCACAAGTTTTCTAATCTCTTTGTTTAAAATGCGTATCTTTTATTTATCTTTCAACACTTTTAAGTAAGAAATTTTTTTGAAAATTAAGTATAACCAGAAAGGTGCTGAGCTGAACACCAGCATGGGCATGTTTTCTGCTTATTAATGCTTTCAAGCAAGGACCTTGGCTTTTTCATTCTCATGCTGTTCAGACAGCAGCATATGAATTTATGCAGAGCTACTTCATTGATTTTCATAGTACTTGTTAATGCCATTTGGATTGTCTATGCATTTTTTTAAAGTGATTTGGCTTCTTGTACTTTGATGCTGCTGTCTAGTGGGGTTTTTTGTTTTAATTTTTTTTCCTTATGCTTTCCCACCTCTAAATTTGTAGTGCAAATATTTAGAAGCAAGACTTCTGTCTGGGCCAAGAAATAGTGATTTGTCTTCTCAATCCAGATGAGTAATTGATACTTGTGGTTGCAAGTTGTATCTCCTCTCAAAATCAATGTAATAATTTTTGTTCCCAGCAGTGGTCCTAGTGATTTTGGAAGGAAGTTATTTTCTTCAGTAACTGACTATATTTCAAAATCAGAGAATCACAGAATAGTTAGGGTTAGAAGGGACCTTAAGATCATCTAATTCCAGCCCCCCTGCCATAGGCAGGGACACCACCCACTAAACCTTGTTACCCAAGACTCCATCCAACCTGGCCTTGAACACTGCCAGGAGTGGAGCATTCACAAGTTCCTTGGACAACCTGTTCCAGTGCCTCACCACCCTCACAGTAAAGAACTTCTTCCTTATATCTAACCTGAACTTCTATTTAAGATTGATCTCATTACCCCTTGTCCTAGCACTACAATCCCTAATGAAGAGTCTCTCTCCAGCATCCTTGTAGGCCCCCTTCAGATACTGGAAGGCTGCTATGAGGTCTCCACGCAGCCTTCTCTACTCCAGGCTGAACAGCTCCAACTTTCTCAGCTTGTTTTCATACGGGAGGTGCTCCAGCCCCCTGATCATCCTCGTGGCCCTCCTATGGACTTGCTCTGACAACTCCATGTCCTCCTTAATGTAAATGAAAACATCTCCATAAAGAAATCTTGAAACTACATCACCGTGTTTTAGATTTCCTCAGGAATAGCTTGTTAGATGAATTTCCTGTTTCAATGTCCAGGGCTTTCTTTTTCAAAACTCAGATTACGTACATCTCCTTCAAAGAGAGTTTGAAACTTGGACAGTGTACGTTCATATTGAGAATAGCAGCTCCTAGTTTAACCTTGAAGCAAGTTTAGGTGTCTGCAGGAAAGGTACATAGGAGCAGAAGAAGGTGTTTTAAGAAAGCTGAAACATACTGTTGGAGGGAGGGTGTTAACTTAGAAATGGTTACCTTCTGTGTTCCAGAAGACTTTTGGAGACTTCAGCAATGCTCTTCTAAGTCCTACCTACCTTACCATACAGACAGATGAAAAATAAATTATAATTATAGGAAAACAAATGGGATAAAGTATTTTGCCACTTACTACTAGGAAGCGTTCATAAATCTGTCAGCTCTTAGCAAGGAGAAAAGATTTTAAGTGGAGGTATGCTGAAAAAAACAAAACTCACAAAACAAGTTGTCTCAGTGAAATGGCAGTGCCTGTGGAGCAGCTATCAAGAGGTCAGAGCTCAGTTGTCTGTGTCAGAGGTACAGTGATTTAGTGTTTTCTGCTGTGGTATGAAGTTGTATGTGTAATCACTGTTGCATATTAATTACAGGGAGAGAGGGAGGGTAAGTGGGTAAAGGTTGAAACAATTCATACTTTACTTTGTACACACAGAGTCATTAACTTGCTTTTCAAAATCTGTGGGGTTTTTTTGGCTGATATCACTTGTGTCCATGTACAGACGTTCTTGCCTGTCTGAAGGCCTGTTTCTGAGAGCTTGGGTATTTCTCTTTACTTTCTTTAAATTAATGTTTCTAGCTATCTACCTTTTTCTGTTCCCTTTGTCTACCACATGCCATAGCTCCTACATCTGTCCTAAAGCAGAAGAATCATTATTACAAACTTTCTTACCAATATATGTAGTTTCTTTCTATGTTCTTCTATTCACAGTTGTGTTGCTGAATTATAGTGCAGACTACACTTGCATCTCCAAGAAGCAAGAATTCTGATGAGGAAATAGTGTGTTAGTCCATGTTTATTAAAATAGCTTAATTTATGTATTTTCTTCTACTTCTTTTCCTAGACAGTTCACATTTTCTAGTTGGCCATGTATTTCTGTGTCTGAAAGTACGCATTCAGAAAGATCAGCTGTAGTTTTGAGTACTTTGATGTTGTTGAACCATAAATGCCAGAACTCAGTCATATAGCTTTTAAATAGTTTCATTGGCAAGAAGCTTTTTCATGACTTCATTCAGCCCATGACTGTGGTGTAATTATGTCTCCTCATCTGCGTGTTCTGTTTTATTTTAGTCATTCTTCTGATCCCTGGATGATCTCTGACATGTTGTTTGTTAACATTAATTGATGTGGGGCATCCACTAAGTACTGTCAGTTTTTCATCCAACGGGCACTAGCTTCTGAACATGGTTCCACGTAATTTGCGCAGTTATGTGCTGACTGGTTAGTGCATCCAGTCTGCTTAAGGTGGGGGGGTAGTATCACAATCAGATGGAAGTTGAAGGGATCAAATGCTCTTTTTTTATCCTCCCCGCCCCCCCCTTCAGTAGCACTCTGTATAATTTGATGACTTGATCTGTATCCTGTAGTTCAAGTAAAAGTTGTAATCTTTCTTTATGGTGCTCATTACAGCACACAGGGCATAATGTCAGTTGGAGCATTGTTCTAGGAAATAGGAGTGTGGGGACATTTCTCAGCTTAGTTTGAACAAGCACCCATGACTTAAGTGTGGTTTATATAAGCAGCTTATGCTAGTGGAAGGAGTATAACTCAAACATTGTTTTAAAAGGATTATTAAATTACAGATTGTTGAAGTACAAGTTTCAAATGGTGGTGCTTGGTTTTCTTGGGCAGTGCGATCAAATCCCTGTCTGAATTCCTTGGAAAAATAAATTGTCTTTTTACAGCGGTACATGGAGTTACAATAACTGTCATTTGTGAGCAATTTAAGATTTATCTTCATTTGAACATGCAAATAAATGAATAAGCAAATAGCAAAACAGCCAAAATTATTTTTGTGTATATCAGGAGGCCTTATACTTGTGCTGTCTGGATAGCACAATTTGAGGAACAAATGAAAGGGGCAAAGAGGTTTCATGCATTCCAGTGATGTATCTGTGGTTGTCCGTGGTTGTCCATGGTCTGGTATACTAATTACCCTCCTTTTCTTTGCCAGTCTGTTCTCCAGTGGCATCTATTTTCAAGGAGTTTAGCTGCTGACTCTTTGGCATGCTCCATTCATTATTTCAGTTTTGTTTCTAATGCTGCAGTCCTTTGAATTTTGGCACTCTTGTGTTTCATCCAAGATCTAGTTACTTGTGTTGATTTTTGTAGGCCCGGTACAGTATTACTTTTCTGTCTGCAAATTGCTACTTGATTTTTTTTTTTTTTTGGTGCACTTGCTATAGAGACTGTCTTCAGTTTGATCTCCACAAAATCACCGTTTCAGAGGTCATGGTTTAGATGTACTCATAGATGCATAGATGGGTCCCCTGAATATATATATTTACTTGTCGGTTTTACATGTAGGGGTCTGTTTTCACTTTTAAGTTTTGTTCAGAAGCCTCTCTTCTTCAGAGCCAAAATCCAGGAACTGACTGCTGAAAGCTCTTCTGTTTTAAGAGTATGTGGTGTACATTTGCCACTAAACTTCATGTTAAAGTGCATTTTCTCTTACTTTGGCATTAATAAGTGTAGGAAGAATGTCTTCTTTAGTATGTATGTGCATCGTTCAAACAGCCCGAAAGCTGAGCATTTCAGAGTGGACGACTGGTTCTGTCTCCCTCTACAAGACTGCAGTTTTCTAACATGACTGCAGAAATGTGTGGCTGGGTTAAGCAGCGCAATGGGGAGGGGTAGTAAAATTATTTGAGAAGAAGGGTCATAAGATGAGGACTCCTGTTTAGGAAGATGACTAAAGAAATACGGGAGAGGGGAATCTGTTGCTTTACTGCACATTGTGCAGGCAAACTGTTCTGGGTCTGACTTCTCTCTTTCATGTTATTACATAAAGTCATGCTGTAACTTAGGCGCTGGCACTGCTGTTAGTCTGATTTGCATACAGTTATATGTGTAACTAAAGGTGTTGTTTCAACTAAATCAGTACAGTGCACAAACCACCTCCTGAAAGAACGAGAAACACACCAGCGATTTAGGTAGAGACTGATGGGTGAAAGATGTTTCTGTAGATACGTACTCCAAAGCAGCCTAAAAGGTACCATTAGCAGGAAGGAGGCAGTGCTTTCTAATGTCTTAAGGTGGCCTGTTTTGGTTTGTGGGTTTTTTTTGGGGGGTGGGGTGCGTTTGGGTTGTTTGTTGTGGTGCTTTTTTGTTTGTTTGTTTTAACCAAGACTCTTTAAATTCCTCAGACTTTAGCCACACATGAAGGTATGGGGGGGAGAAGTAGTAGGTAGCCTTCCAATTAATAAGAATTCACAGATTGGTCATATTAAACTCACATTTTTCTGAACAAGAATTGAAGTTCTGCTAAAACTAAAGGCTTGACATATTCATCATGTCCCAGAGTAAGCTATACTTTCTCTTCAGGTACATATGAGGGTTTTGAAAACCTCACCTTACTCTCTTACAGGTTTAGACCTGTGTTCTGGTGGAAGTATGGTCAGCTAGAGTGTTTGCAGAGAAGACAGCTGCAGTCTGTTATTGCTGTTTTCAGAAGTTGAATACTTTATGGGCTGTGAATAATTTCCTAAGTAGAAGTTACATGACAACATTGTGGTTATCCTTCTGTCTGGTTGTATGGGCATCTGTGGTGGGTCATTTGCGCCCTGGAAGGGTGTCAACATCTCACCAACTAGGCTTAATTTAGAATAGCAACCACTTTCAGTTTACCTTCTGGGGAGGGATAAAGCAACTTGATTTTAAATGGAGAGTGGATTTCTTAACTTTTGAAGTGTGCCAGCAGCTCTGTGTGAGTTGCTGCAACTGCTTATGACCCGACTATGTATTTTTAATTGTGGTTTACATGACAAACTACTGAGAGGGACAGATAGCTTCGAAAGCACAACTCTGAATATTATGTATTTAGTGATGTGATAAATGAGAAAGAAAACTGCCTTTTTTTTAGTCCAAATTTGTCAGTGCTTGTGGTCAGTTTAATTATCTTGTTATTAATGCTGTTCTATTTTGTTTTAAACACAATAATGTAAAATGCTTCACAAAAATGTGGTGATTGCCAGAGCAGATCCTGCTTTTTGAGCTCTAAATTAAGGAGAAAAAATTGAGTATCTGCATTCTATTTTATGGTCTCTTTGACAATAAGAAGGTGTTGGGTGTTAGTTTAAATTCTGCTGCTGTCATGGAATTAATAAAAAGTCTATTATTCTGTAGAATAATTCCCCATTTGACTTATGGCAGCATTCTGTAATTATTTTGATCACTCTGACTTCACTAGAGTTGCATGTGAAGATAAAAAAGTCTTAAGTCATATTTTTTTCCTAGCAACTGCAGTAATGTGAACCTTGTGCATGTGCTTAGGATCCACGACCAGCGAACACTATATTTTGTTGGCTAATTACAGTTTGTGTGGGCATCGGTGTTATGTGTTTGCTTGAGAACACAGAACTTAAGAGCAGGGGTTGGGGGTGAGAGGTAGCAGAGATGTACTGCTGCTGACATCTCTCTGTACAGCTGAAATACGTGTGGCTTTGTTTTTGCTAACAAAGCATGTGAGCCAAAGAGTGTATATCCAGTCCCTATGCCTCACACTTGAATCATTTTTGTGGTGAGATCAAATATAAACATTTCTTGACTGTTTATTCTAACACAGATTTTTTTTTTTTTTTTGAAAGGTTGATAGTGGCTGGAAGATGTAAATGCTTTTTTGGATATACAGTGTCATAGCTGGAGCTGTATTGCAGTAAAAGCATGTTATCAAAAAGCAGTGTTATCACTTAGAAAACTGATAAATGTGTTTCACATTGAAGTTAAAACCTTCTAAAATTCCTAGTATTTTTTGTGCTAGAGCAGCTGCTTAGTTGGGGCCTCAGGTAAAATCTCTTTCAGAGACTCTTCTTACATTTAATTTTTGTCCACTGTCTTCAAATAGAAAAGCTCACAATCTTGTTCCATTCCCTTGTATTGTGTAACAGTGATTTGCACACTCTTTGATGCTTCCCAGGGCCGAATTTGCAAGTATGTAAAATGTGTGACCTAGTTTGTATGATTTTTTTTTTAATAATGAATGCACAAATAAACTGATGTGGATTAGAAGGGTGGGTTGGATGGTTAGGGTGTGAAAGCCATGAAGATAAACCAATCAGTTTACGCTACCTGCAAATAATAATTCTTATTCTCTTAAGCATGAATATTTGCTGCATCATATCCCAGTGAAGGGAGGTGCAGGAGGATGGGGTGTGCAACATTTTGGTCTGACTTGAATAAAGAAGCATGAATTTACAACACATGTGATTTTATTTCCAAACAGATTTCCATGGACTTGTCAGGGGCAGTGAAGTTTGAATACATTAAGGGTTTAGGTAAATCTGCAGCGCAGACATCTGAGAAGCTTGCTGTGTAATTTAACTGAAAATCTAAGGATGAGCTTTCACAAGATGGCTGAGACAAACTAATGGCTTGCTGATGCCTAAAGGGACAGCTGCTGTGTTCCGAGTCCTGCTTCTAGTTATCCAGTGTTGCCTCTTCCTTTATGTAGACTCTGGCATCATTTTGATGATTCAGATCATTTTATGTGTTTAAAAAAAAAAAAAAAAGAAAAAAAAAGCACCAACCAAGAAACCCCCAAACCTAATCAATTTGCTTTTGTTTCCACATCTCCATTGGAGAAGTGGAGTGTCAGCCAGGACTTTATGGCCAGCAGGCAGGAATCTAGGGAGTGCCACTGTCCTGGACTCGTTGAACTTTTCATTGGCTCGGTAATCACAGCTATTCAGATGTGTGCCAGTTAATAAGTCCTCTTTCAAACTGATTTCATACATACTTAGGCAAGAGGCGTTTGTCAGAACCATGAACGATAGTGGAATGTGAGTTTTTCAAGTAAAACAGCTGAAAATACTTTTAAAATATCAAAAGTGCAGTTCAGCTAGTAGCAGTGTCCTTGTTTAAACTGGATGAAAACAATGCAAATTTTACTTGAGACACAGAAAAGTCACCTTTTATATGTGTATTTTTGGCATCTTAGCATTAGTTGGGCTATTATTTAATAGTTTCCAATAGAATGTTTAAAAAAGTTTTTTTTTTTTTTCTTTTTAGAACTGAAGGAAGGCCATCATGGGAGCATTTTTAGACAAGCCAAAGATGGAGAAGCATAATGCCCAGGGACAAGGGAATGGGCTTCGTTACGGTCTAAGTAGTATGCAAGGCTGGCGAGTTGAAATGGAGGATGCACATACAGCTGTGATTGGTTTGCCAAATGGACTTGATGGATGGTCATTTTTTGCTGTATATGATGGGCACGCTGGATCACAGGTTGCCAAGTACTGCTGTGAGCATTTATTAGATCACATCACAAGCAACCAGGATTTTAAAGGGCCAGATGGGCCTCCATCTGTGGAAAGTGTAAAGAGCGGCATCAGAACAGGTTTTCTGCAAATTGATGAACACATGAGAGTCATCTCTGAGAAGAAACATGGTGCAGACAGAAGTGGGTCAACAGCTGTGGGTGTCATGATTTCTCCCCAACATACATACTTCATCAACTGTGGAGACTCGAGAGGTTTGCTCTGTAGAAACAGGAAGGTTCACTTCTTCACGCAGGATCACAAACCAAGTAATCCACTGGAGAAAGAGCGTATACAGAATGCAGGTGGCTCTGTAATGATTCAGCGTGTGAACGGCTCTCTTGCAGTTTCAAGGGCACTTGGGGACTTTGATTACAAGTGTGTCCATGGGAAAGGTCCTACAGAACAGCTAGTCTCACCTGAGCCTGAAGTTTATGAAATTGAGAGATCAGAAGAAGATGATCAGTTCATCATACTGGCTTGCGATGGTATCTGGGATGTTATGGGAAATGAAGAGCTGTGTGACTTTGTAAGATCCAGACTTGAAGTCACTGATGACCTTGAGAAAGTTTGCAATGAGATAGTTGACACCTGCTTGTACAAGGTAGCCAGACTTGAGAGAAGAAGTTTACTGTGTTTTCACTATTAGAAGTTTATGAACAAGTTCAGAATAAGTGTGGAGTCCACTCTATAAGTATCCGATGGTTTATGTTAACATGACTTTGATGGTAATTACCATGATTCCCACAAAAATGGTGACAGAGAAGAACGACAGAAACAGTACAGCTTTCTGGGTGGTTTTGCTTAATGAGTTTAAAATCACGTGCAGTTACATTGTGATCGCTGGGAAACTAAAAGCTGATAAGAATTTATGGGCAAGCCCAAGGACAGTAACTGCTCTTTTTTGTTTCACAGCATACTTTAAGGTTAACTCTTAAGACTTAAGCAGGCTAGAGAATATTCTCTCCCTTCCTAATCTTCCCTTCCTTTCTTGGGCATATAGTAGTAACGTTACTGTCATAACTACAGCAGTATAAATGCAGAATGAATGAACCGTGACTTCACATTTTGCAGTTTAAAATTTTTTCTTGACTATATGAAGATCTGACTTCCTAAGTTAGTTTTTATTCTAATTTTATGACTATATTTTTTTATTCAGCTTCATGTGGTACAACTCTGAAACTAGCTCAGGTAGAAGATGTTGGAAAGGTTTTATTTAACACATCTGTGTAATTTTGTCTAACTTATACTTTGTATTAGTAAGTTACAGGATGGTGCAGTTACAGAGTTTCATAGCTTGACATCCGATTTTCCAAAGGAAAGCTTTCTGTAAGAGCAAGTAGTGAAGGAAAAAGGATAATAGCTCTAAACTGAAAGGGAATAGATTTAGATATTAGGAAGAAATTCTTCCCTGTAATGGTAGTGAGGCACTCGCACAGGTTGCCCAGCGTATCTGTGGCTGCCACATTCTTGGCAGTGTTTGAGGCCAGGTTGGACTGGGCTTGGAGCAGCCTGATCTAGTGGAAGGTATCCCTGCCCATGGCAGTGGGTTGGAACTACCTGATCTTTAAGGTCCCTTCCAACCCAAGCCAGTATGTGCTCTATGAAAAAAGCCAACATTTTTGATACTAGAGAGACAAGACAGCATCTCCGTTCTTGCAACATGGCTAAGAGGGTCATTGTTTGCCTTTTGGAAAAACGTTATTGTTTTCTAGCACTTTGGCAGATTGATAATACATATATTTTTGTTTACAATTTTCATCTGGTAATCCCAAAAACAAATAACCTGGGAAGGAGCAGTGGCTTATGGATGCTGTAAGCTTTGCAGTAGCCAACTGTCAGTACCTCTCCATGCGCTCATATACACTTGTTTTGAACACTGGCTTGTTCTTGCTTACCTCAGCGGATTTAATTGGTGTTAAAAGTTAAGCATATGGATGCATGCGTGTAGATGAGAGCACAGGGATATTGAAAGCAAACTGTTACTTTTCATAAGCAAAATGTGTTTGTATTTTAACATATTCAAGTATTAGTATTCTGTTTACTTGGAGTTTTAAATGTTTTCATTTCAATGAATGGTTTTGTAAAGGCCTGGGCCCCTTCCAGCTGGTCTTTTAACAGATTCTCTCCCTTGTAACTTTTTTGTTTTAAATGAGAAGGGAGGAAAAAAGAGGTGAAAAAAACCCAAACAAAATAATAGCTGTGGTTTTAGGTGGAAGCACTGTCTCAATTCAGCACTTCTGTATTTAGAGCTTTTAAGTGATAATGGTTTTGTTTACCCATCTGATATTCAGCTGTTTTCCGAAAAGGATTGCATAGTACTTAAATTAAGATGGAACACAACTTTGTAATTATACAGCACTCCTTAGTAATGTCTGTTTTTCAGAGACAATGGGGCTGTGTGTCATTGGCCTCATGTAGTCTTCAGACCATAAAAGATCAAGGAACAAAGTGGCTTAAATTGTGCTGAAGAAGTGGGCAGACTTCTGGAGTTTTTTTAGGCGGTAGGAGGAAATTAAGGAGAACGATAATATTAATCCATAGTAGTAAAAGTTGTATTCTAATACCTTATGACTTGTGAATTTTTGTGTGTAAAATGCTTTGATATGTATTTAGCCTGGCGTCTATACATTCTCAAATAATTTTTTCTTTTCCACCAGGGAAGTCGAGACAACATGAGTGTGATATTGATCTGTTTTCCGAATGCACCAAAGGTATCACCAGAGGCGGTGAAAAGAGAGGCAGAGTTGGACAAGTACCTGGAAAGCAGAGTAGAAGGTGGATCATTTAAAAAAAAATAAGTAACTTTGTTTCTAAACAGACCCCCTGGCCCCTTTCCCCTTCCAGCAACTAAACTTTTAACACATTCAAGCTTTTTAATAGACCTTCAAGTGCCATTGGCCATCTAGTGTGCATCCCTGAAAAAGGCACTCAGATAGTCCTGCTGCATGTCCTGAAAAAATCTGCTATGCAAGTGCCGCAGCCTGTGGTTCTGAAAGTTACTCAGAACAGCAGAGAAATAATGCATTTGTGCTCTGTGTTCTTCATGAGGCAATTGACAGCACTAACTTCTGACCAGTAAATCTTGGTTCCTTTTAAATGAGTTAAATTAAATAATCGGAATATCTTGCAAAGTGTGAAGATGGTAATTTCAGTGCCATTTTTCTGGATAGTTATGAACAAATCAGTTAGTCATAATATTATCCAGTTACGGTAGGGTTACAGCTTGATTGCTGTCATCTTTAAGACACCTGCTAACATATTCATTTATTTGAAAGTACGTCAGAAATCTGTCAAAGCTAATCTTTAAGCATTCATGATGAACAAAAGCTGGGAGCTCATCTTATGCTGGCAGTAACTGCAGAATTTTGCTTCAGATTTGTATTGCAGGAGTTCTTAAGCTTTAAACTGAAACTGCAAGTCTTAACAAATTTTGGGTGACCTAACTGAAAATGATATTTGAAATCAATTTGATTTAAAAGATTTCTCATTATCTTTGTATTTATAGTGCCTTTTGATATCTAAAAACAACCACAGCTTGGAGTTTGTTTCTGAAACATAAGACAAGCTGTATGCATTATTTACATAGGTTAAGTCTGTTTTTGATGTGGACTCCTCTAGACCCATATGTTACAAGTCTAGTTATGTGTATTTACTGCACAAGTCCTTAATAACACACAGGGCACAATACACAGAGTTCTTCACAAGTATGGTATTGGTGATTAGTAGGCCAGAGGAATTTATTGTGTGCTTTTTTCCCCTCCTTAACTTCCATGAAGATGACAGTGCAGCTTCAGAAATTTCACAGAGAACTTGCCTGCATGGGAGTTCTGGGTTCAGATAAATCAATGTGCAGTTTTAAAGCACTTTCTACCTGTGTAGGTGTTCCTTCAGAAAGTACCACCTTTTTTTAAAGGCTTCATTCGCCATGTCTTGGCAAACTACATCTGTTCTGCCCCTGAACAAAGGTCTAGAAAGATGCTTCTGTGTTTTAAGCTAACACTTCCCTAATAGAAGTTGGTGCACAGTAAGCAATAGTGTGAATCTTTTTGACAGCGTAGCAGGAATATCCAAGGGCATGGTAACCCTGCTTGAGTTCAGTGTCAGATGGCTTTCTCCATTTCAAAGCAGTGAGCAGTTTTGCACCAGGCATTTGAAGAGCTGTGTGCCCACCCACAGAATTTGTGAAGAGCAAGTGTGCTGTAAAGTCACACATTAATTCACAGCATGCTAACTCTCCTCATTTGGGCAAGTGTTACCTTTGTATCTTAGATATTTTGTCTGAATTCAGACAAACCCATGACCTACAATATGAAAACACATTCAAGGCTGCATCTTCAGCTGGCCTTATTGTACCTGAGGAATATATGATGAGGAAAGCTGACATTTTTGTACGCACACTTCATTTTGTACATGAAGAACCTAAACACTGGAACTGTACAATGAATTTGGCTGCCAGTACTTTGCATTTATACAAAACAGAATTTCAAGAATGAGCAAAGTTTGATACATGTGTAGAGGCAGAAGGATTCTGTAAAGCACTTTAATACTAATTTATAGGGATGATGTCTGAAGAGTTTGAGGGAATATATTGTACTTCCCCAAAAGGGTTTTTAGAGATACCCTCAATCTCTTATCTATTCTTGCACAAAGATATTATTTAAATTAATATGTTTTAAACACTGTTCAGTCCGTCAGTGATTTATGTCAGCTGAATGGAGAATTTGGCCTTTTAGGTCTTACTCATGAGGGAATTTGAGAGGCTGAAATAAGGCAGAACTTTAAGACCAGGAATTGATTAACCTTGTTACATTGAACTTAGTAATTCTTAGTAGTTAATTGTTTCCTGGTGTAAGTGGATAGTGCAGTATGGCTAGTGAGGTAGGGCTGCTACAGCATCTGAAGCTTTCAACACTACAATGAACAATCTTGCTGTTATCCTAGGATACTTTAAGAATGGCAGTGCTTAACTTTAAAAGCATAATCTACAGCTGAAGGAACTAGAAAATATAAAGAGTACTTTTATAAAGATCTCACTGATCTGTAATTTCACCAAGTTTCTGTTTCAACTTTAAACTGAAAATGCATATCATGTATTTTTATGCATTTCACTACTCAGTGTAGTCCAACAAGTGATGAGATTTGATGCTTACTAATGTGCTTTTTTATTTTTTTCCTGGCTGTTCTTTTATTCCCTCAACCTAAAATATAAGTTGATACTTTTAAGAAGCAGTGCAAATTTTAAGACTGAATGGGGTTTAGTACTGGTGGTCATCTTGAATAAAGAGAGGCGATTCAGGCTTAGAAATGTGGAAAGTTTTCTACTTAACCATCACACCTAGGACTCTCCTTTTACTAATTCTGATGTGTTTGTGGTCCGGATTCATAGCTGCAATAAATAATAATGGAAGAAGCAGCAAGTGTGGAGAAGCATCTTTGTACCATTACTTGCAATAAATCAGTGTTACTCCTAAAGTATCGTGTGAATTTCATGGTAGAAGTAATCAGTCATTCCAAAATGTGTTGCTATTATTTGCACTAATATGTGTTATTGATGTGTGGACTCTAAAAAGAAAGTTGTCTAAGCTTTTTTTTTCTATTATTTTTTTTTACATAAAAACATTCCATAATACATAATCCTTGCAATATTTATACCTACAGAGAGAAATAATTTTAAGTAAGCCATTATATGTTCCTTCTCATATTTTTTCACAAAATCAAAGCTCTGGCTTTTCCTTAAACTTTGTGTAGGATTCCCATATAGAATATCAAAAAGCTGATATGTTTTGAATCTTTTATTTTAGGGTTGTAAGTACATTTTTCCAGTACTTGATGCCATGAAAATGTGTAGAAGATTTAAAAGTAAATTAAAGGTTGGGGGGAGGGTTACAAGGTGTATTAAAAGAAGATAATTCCAATAAATTCAACACAGCTAGCAGACCGACTCCATTTGTTGTGTCTTCAGTGTTCATTCAGTCTGTATCTGTAGTTTTATCAAAATATAAATGTATTCATTTAGTGGAGACTGTATGTTAAATGTACTGCAGTTACAGGTTGTGAAACTGTGTAGTATAGGTAAACTATAAATTCCTTATTTTTGTACAGCAGAACTTTAGCACTAGTACAATGTAGAATATATTAGATGTTCAAAATTGCACAATAAAGGAACTTGGCAAACCAAATCTGAGATCTTTGCTTTTTATTGAGATTTAAGAGTGTTAGTTTGTTTACTGAATACTAGATGGTAAAACAAATTTTGGCTATAGATGTTGAGGAAATGGCAAATTTTTGAGGTGTCTATGGTATGTGGTGTCGTTTATATAAAAAGTAGGTTTGGAAGTAAATATCTTAAAGCTTTTTGTTTGCGGAGTTTGACACTTGTTGAGGCCTAGACAGTGCTTCCACTGTACCTGGCAAATAATTTACACAGTCTGACTGCAAAATACAGCTGATGCTTTTTAAAACACAGACAGCCCTGAAAAACTTACATGTACAGAAAGTAAGTCACAATTGTGGGTTGATTTTTTTGGTTTTGTTTTTTTGGTTTTGTTTTTTTTTCTTTTTAACAAAAAAGGACTGGGTACATGTTGGTTTTTAACGCTTTTAATGTGCCTTATCTCACAAATCAAATTATTAAAATAAAAACTCTGTATGCTTTTCTGGAATTATCATTTAGGGAAAAAACCTGAATGTTATTCTTCAAAAGTGGTGCTGATGAATTCCAGCTACTCTTCAAGCTCCATAAATACTTTATTACATGAAGAATAGTGTGCATCTACATATATGTATGTATGTGTGCATGTATGTGCACATTATGGTGTGTGCTGCAGTATTCCCTTGAAGATCAAAAGTGCCAAATCTTAAAAATTCATCTGTCTTGCAGTTTCTAAGAGCTCACGTTTACAGAGAAACCAATGTTCCTCAAATTTCATAAAATCCCTATTTAAAGTGTAAGTCCTCAGAGGTGGTATGGTCTCTTGAGTTCAAATAAAATTGTGTGCTTACCAAAAAAAAAGGCTAAAAATAAAGACTAAATTTCTTAGCAAATGTGACTGTGGGTACAGTACAGATTCTCTTCACCCAGAAGTTGGAGTGGATCAGGTTTTAACAACTGCCCAATGTTCACATATCCCTGAAGTGAGTTGAGGACAGAATTGTCTCTTAGATGTGATGTCCCGGCTTTTAACTTGTATGTAATAGTTCTTAAATTAGCTTGTTGCTGTAATGCAGTGAGGTATGAGTATTGGCTAACACACATACGGTCATGGGAGTTATTTTTGTCTTAACTTTTTGGTTTTCGAAAGTGCTATGCTTTGTAAGATGGTGATAGTCTTTTACCTTCTGTTGCGGCGATAAAGCGCAGGGTATTCTGCTGGGAAGATACTGCATCTTCTGTTATATCTAATGTATAGCAGAAAAGCCATTAAAGATTTTTTTCCCTGCTTTTATTAGGTAGCTATGTACTTCTAAAACCAGTGTGCATGTTAACAATTAGGAATGTATGTCAAATCTGTTACATGTTCTTTTTCTTACCAAACCAAAGTTAACAATTACCATGTTGAATATAGTCTGTCATATTTTTTTAATATATGTATATATATTTACTAAAGTTAAGCTGCCTTTTTATAAAACTGAGTGTTTCAATCTTTTTAAGTTAAATTTGGACTGCACTTACAAAAAAAGTACTTCTGATTCCCAGAGATCATAAAGAAGCAGGGTGAAGGAGTCCCAGACTTAGTCCACGTGATGCGTACATTAGCCACTGAGAGCATCCCAAACCTCCCGCCAGGGGGTGAATTGGCAAGCAAGTGAGTTCACATCGGTATAAATGTGGTTTTTCATTTAAATCAAAACTTAACTGCAAGGCCACTCTTAAAAGCGGGGGGAGGGGAAAAAGGGTAGAGGACAAAAGGTTATGATCTGTTCTTCAATTTGTGTTACTCAGTTTTTCTGAATGGACAGGACAAGCATAAGAACAGAGTTAACTGAATCGCTACTAAAATTAAATGTCAAACTGTTGCTTTGGGAAGGACCAAGGGTTTTTTTAAGGGTGGCCTGAGTGTGTCTGTTTTCTGTAATTAACTGTTTTTTTTGGGTGGGAGGTTACATTTGAAGGTGCAGATATAATTCACTGACATAATAGCTCCTTGGGTATGTAGTTCCACACTTTGACAAGAAGTGACATGCGTATAATGTTTTGCTTGGCAGCTTTCTTTTCTTGTCTGTAGCTAAAGCAATGTTGTACTTGCCTAAAGTTTGCTTTTGTATCTCTCTGCTGTGACAAATCTGAAAACTAGATAGAAGTCTATGAAAAAAGTTGGAAGCTAAATTTACACCCTTATATGGGCTGGCTTTGTCCTTAAGGTGTTCAGCATTGATGCTTTGTGGCTTCTCAAATAGATGTTCAGTCTTTAAGGAAACAATGCGCTTAGCTCATTTGCACACCCAGGCCAAGTGCTTTTTGGTTCAAAAGATTTTTTGTGAACCTGTGCTGTGTTAAAATGGATTGGGCACATATGTTACAGACTTATTTTTAATCCTTCAGAATATGATTTTTGTATTGTTAACACAAAAAACATGAAGACTCTAGGTATGTAATTGAATAAATAACTGTAAAATGACTTCTACAGAATAAAATTGTTCTTGTATGAATTGACTGACCAGGAAGAGATGTCAATTTTGTGTATAATAGCATCTATTTAGGATGTGTTGCTGTACTTTTGAGCTATTGATGAGTCATTTACTCATGAAGTATGGCATACAAATTGATTTTTCTCAGTCTCCTCTGGCTAGCACTAGTATTATGGTTGTGAGGTGGTGCTGAAGTGACTGATTTCCATTGGATTTTGTGTCTTAGAGATGCTAGTTTAAATAGGGATTGATAGACGTGTAGATTTAATTGGGTGTTAGTTTAGCTCAAAGCACTACTGTCAATTTGGAAGAAAAATAATGCTTTTCAAGAAACCTTTTATTTGTAATCAAAGATACATATTGCTTGAAAAATAAGGGAAACTTTCAAGTTTTATGTGCAGTGTACTTTGTGTGTAATTGCTTGGTTTTATTGCTTTAAATTCAGTCTCTTCTTCCATGCCATATAATCATTTGCTAGATGCACTGTGATGTTTCTACTGCTGCATGGTAGTTCCTGACATTTTAGTGTTATGAGATTATTATAAAGCCTGTCATCTGCTTTTTTTCTTCTGCTGCACTCCTTTGTGATTGCACTGCATGCATTCATGAGCAGTTAAAAGGTTGTTCTTTGAAGCTGGTTTTGTATCACAGTTGTAGTCTGGTACTGCGTCATATTTGGTTCTGCAGAAAGGGATTTGGAAGAAAGTTGCTTTTAAATTCCAATCTGTAATTCCTGTGTTTTACTCCCCTCTTTCCTTCCTACTCCCCTTTTTATTCCCTGCTCCCTCTCCAAGGTTGTTTCCTTATTACCTTGGTAAGGCAAAGGCTTCCTCTTCCTTCAGCCTCACATTGTTGGGGTTTTGAGTGTCAGTTTTAAAGAAAACCTTTGCACCGTGTGTCACAAACAAAGCAAAAACGAATGAAGTGTTTCTTGTTTACGTGTTAAGTGCATTTTCTCTATGAATATTTTCTCAGTCTTTTTCCTGTCAATATATCTATCAATATTAGAAAAGTTAAGAATCCCAGAGATAAAAGTTAATTCCACGCTACCTTAAATATGCTAAGCAAATTTTTTTTAAAGGACGAAGCTGACAAAATTCCTGAATTTTTTAAGTGTATTTTTTACCAGACGGAATTCTGCTAAGACTGAAGATACAATACATAGAACTGCTGTTTGCATTTTACATTTTTTTTGAGAAATGTGGCAGGAGAGTATTGGACATACTGCTTCATGGAAAGCACATTTTGAAATGTGATACGAACAAAAATGTATTTCAGAATGCAATTTTTGTGCATCCAGAAAATAAAAAGCCTTACTATTTATTAAAGTGCCATAATATATTAAGTACTACTGGAGTGTTCATCAGACACACAAGTGACGAGGGTATTCAATGTCCATCAAGTTTTCTGATGCCCTTTCTCAAAAGTCAGGAAGTGTAGCATCAGGCAGCACTGCAGCCTCACCTGGATGTCAGATTGTGCTCTTCTCCTGCTGAATTTTGAGTGGTATTCAGCCTTATTTTTCTTGAACCTAAAGCTTTTAAAGGATGCCATAACTGTCTCCAGTGTTTAATGACACTAAGGGCTAACTTGCAGTGAACTTGGCTATGTGAATTTAAAACATTCTAAAGTTTACATTTTAAGCAAAAATTGTACTTAGGGAATTTGACGTAAAAAAAATGGCACCACCTTAAAATCTTGTGGGTTTGTTTTTTGCTCTAGACGGAGTGTGATTGAAGCCGTTTATAATAGACTGAACCCCTACAGGAATGATGATACTGTAAGTATCCTTTCTCTTACATTACCTTCACCACACACACAATTATTTTAGCTGTTTTGTAAAGAAACATATTGCTAGTTACTGCTTCCCCCAAAGAAGCAGTAGCAGTGTTGTACTCTTTGGACTATATTTTTTAGTTGTTTTCTCCTGCCTTCTGCTGATCATAGTCTGAAACCCCCAATATGGTTGATTCATTTGTTCTCTGGAATTTCATTGTCTTCTGTCTGGGTTTCCAAATGCTTTCCTGCCAAATGGTGCAGTCATGTATGGGGTTTTATTCCTTCTTAAGGGAGACATTTTCCCCCAAATACCAATAATAAAATGGCTGTACTTGTAGGTTAAGTAAATTTGTAACTATCACCTTTAAAGATATACTAATTTTCCAAGTGGACTGCATAAGTGCTTTTATTCTTAAGCATAGAGCAACTTGCAACAAGCATACAGTTTAGGTTCTTTCCTGTCAGTGGCAGAAGTGACAAATATCGACAAACTAAAATACAAACAGTGATCATATGTTTGCAGTTAGATCACTGGAAACAATATTCTGTCACAAAAAGTGCTGTTTTTCATAAAACAATTAAATAGTTCTCTTACCTACCAGCAAAAATTATTACATGCTTAGATGTGATGTAAGTGAAATGCATCCAGACATAATGAATTGTACGTTGGCTTTACAACAGGGCGCTAGTTTATTTGGCAGTTCTCATTATCTCTTTAGCATAAATAATCCTAAATAGTGGCTGAAAGATGCTTTACCTTCAAAATACATTCTGTAGTATGTTACTGTTCTGTAAATGTACAGTATACAAACTACTAGTTTTGTGATGATATTGGCAACTTGGATACAGAAATTTGCATACTGAATAGTTGGCATGCAGCTCCCGAGTTTTTACTTGCTACTGCTTTTGTTCTTCATCTTACACCTGAAACAAACATAACCATTTTGGTCTTTCATGTAATTGCTCTCCTTTGCCAATTCTGGTCCAGAAGAAAAAGCTGGAGGTCGTACTTTTGCAAAGGGTAATTTTAGTGATTTGAGTTTTTTTACTGTACCTCTGTGCCATCTGTTCTTTATGATTTGTAATGAATTGTGTGTGCAAGTTTGAATGAAAGGTGCATAACTTTAGTGCTAAGAAATGGTCATATGTGGCTTGGTAGAGACTTAATTAGCCTTTTTTCTCTCACAGGAATCAGGCAGTGCTTTTGAAGAAGAGTAGTATTTCTACCACCTTCAATCTTACTAATTATAGGGAAGTGTAACTGTGGAAGCACCCTCATATGCTGTTGTTAAAGCCCATTTTGGCCCTTAATTACTTAGGGGAAGTAGCAGGTAATGCTGAAACAATCAGGATTGCTGTACAGAAGCAGTTTGCTTCTAGTTGCACTAGAATCTGTTAAACACTTTTTCAGGGATGTGGTAGTTACACAAAATCCACAATTGCCCAGCGAGCTCAAATGGACCAAGTTTTAGAGGTAATCAGGTACTGGTTGCATGGTTGTTATGCCACATAGTGTGTCCATCCAGTTACGATTTAGAGCGTGTCATGTCTTCACTTCAAATATTCTTATGTTGGGTGCATATCTTTGCAGTTTTATTAGCATCCAAAATTAGGTTTTCCTGCAGTTGCCATAAATGCACTTCTCTAACTTGAAATTATAAGTGTTAAAATTGATCTGAATTACAACAGGGTGTCAGTTGATGGCTCTATTTTCCTGTGCAGTGAGGGAGGGCTGAAAACACAGAAGATGGTATTGATAATAACAAATGGCATGAGGCACATCCTGCTCTTTTAACACACCTGTGTAGTTAGGGGGACTATTTTTTATTCTAAATACTCTGGGAATGTTTTTGAATGATGTTCTGGGATATTATTTTGAGGCTTAATAAGGCTATCCTAAATCACTTGGTAAGATTTTAAAGTGTGTTGGTACTAATGCTTCATAAATTAAGCATATGTGGGCTTTAGATACTTAAATGCTATTTCTGAAAGGGGGGAGAAAAGAGTCTCCTAAAGTGATTTAAGTCTTTACCCTTTTCAGTCTGGATTATGCAGAAATTTCTGTAAATATGGGCACTCCAGACTTTAAAGGGTTCCTTCTTTTTTCTTTAAGGATTCTGCCTCAACTGATGATATGTGGTAAAACTGCTCATCTAGCTGTGGAAATCACGTTTCATCCTTCAAATGAAAGTGCACCCCAACCTCAGTGACCCTTCTTAACATCCATCCTCAACCTTGGTTAAAGAAGGGAATATGATGTGTTGGTGAGAGGACTACAGCAGTGCGACATCTAGCCCAGGAACTGATCTTTTTTGTAAAACAGACTTCTGTAAACGTGATTTCAAACCGTAATTAATGTTGTAAATCAGACTCCAGCAATTTATGTTGTATGATTTTGTTTTTTGTAAAGTGCAATTGTCTTGTACAAAATGCTCATATTTAATTATGAACTGCTTTAAATCACTATAAAGGTTAGAAGAAATGTTTGGCTTGTGTGATGCAACAATATATATCCCTTTAATTCATGTTGTGGTTTTCGATTGCAAGGAGCAGCAGCCTGGCCAGCTAGGTGTTCAAGAGGTGCTCAAAACTATAAAGACAACTTTTTGTTTTATATGAAAGCTGTCTTGTGGGCAACTTATGAGAAACTGCAGTGTGTGAATTTGCTTGGCGATGGAAACGTAACTAAGAGTAGTGAACATTCTTCAGCAAACATGAATCCATTCTTGGATGCATTCCTGCTCTCACATTGAGTTAAAGGGAGTTCTGATTTTGACTTCAGTGGGAGTTAAATCATGCCCCATTAATAGTATCGTGTTACATACCTACCTTGGGATTAGAATGCCTTGATTCTCTGCACCTCTTTTTTCATTAACCCTTACCTGAAACTACTAATCACTGAGCATGAACAGGCAGCTTTCTACACACAGTAGGAGTCTGCAGCATTTTTACAATCCTGATTGGCTGGGTCTGTTGCTGTTCCAAGTAAAATAACTTTGAATTCCATTTTATCAATAAAGCTTGATTTAACAAACAAGAAATTTATCCATAAATGTGTAATTCCTTTTTTCCTGCCTTTTAAAATGTCAGTGCCATTGTAGATGATATTTTACTTGTGGAAGAATATTTTTATTAATTGGTAGCCCATTTTTAAAATGGGAAGGATTTTGATTATTGCCCAAGACATAGCCATATGCTAAAGGATGATGTGGGATTAATCCATTACCCTATTTTTTAAAAGTGTGGGGGTTTTCAGGCTTTTTGGTGGTTTATTTGGTTTTTTTTTTCCCCACTGAAGGTGTGCATTGGTTTGAATTTGCCTACTGTTTGATAAAAACACATTTGTCAAAGCCTGACAATCTTTAACATTTTATGGTGTGTGTTTTTAATTGACCCACTTAGAATGAGAGACTAGTGGTTAAACAGTACTTGTGATTTGAGATATAGCATGTTGACAATATTTAACTGTTCGTTGTTTAAAATTCTAATTTAAAATTTTATAAGATAATAAACTAATTTGATTTAAGCTTAGCTTTTTCCCATTAAGCATACAAAAACTAAGTTTTTGAGTCAGTCGTGTTTGCAAAACTGCTGTTTCGTGCACCTTGTATTGTCTTTTTGGTTGAGAATATTGTATTTAGTATGTAGTTTACTCATTTAGTAGGCAGATTCCCAAAAAGGAAAATCAGTAAAACAAGTAGATTGTAACATTTACTGCAGTTAAACAGAATCAGAACTTGGTGTATAATTACTTTTTTGATAGGAAAATGTAGTACAATGCATTTTGCTATATTTGTCTTTCCCTAACTTTGAAATATACATATTTGTATATATAGCCTTAAAACTAATGCAGAGTTAGGGAACAACTGAACAGTGAAAAAGTAACTTACAGTGTCTTGGAACTAAGTATAGTATATACCAGCAAACTTTTCTTTTATCCCTCTTGTCTATGTGGGGTGCTTAAACGTAACTTCATTGTATTCAGTTTGTAATCTGTTCAAGCATGAATGAAGAAAACATGAGCACTATTTGTATTTATAAATTTATAGCATTTTTTGCTTAAAGAACCAGTTCCTTACCTACCTATGAATAAATGCTTAAAATGTCTAATTTTGTTGTAGAGTGCAAAACTACAATAATGTTAACTTATAGCTTCACAGGCACCTAATTAACAAGCATATTTGATAATACATGGTGTATTAGTGCAAAACGCTAAACTTAATTTAGGACTAGGCAGATAAAGTTCTGTCTTTTTTACGTAGAGACTGAAGTTTAGTTTTGGAAACTGCAAAACTTTGAACTGGACTGTGGAACCTTTGAGTTTTAGACTAAAATCTGAAGGAAAACTGTGGTGTGAAAAGCCATACTTCAAACAATAATCACTTAAACTGTCTCAGTGACAAATGTTGTATTTGGAGCCTCTTCTTGGAGGTCTCCTAAAGGTTAGAAAGAAAATAATTCTGCTATTGCTACAGGCGATGTTACTTGGTTTGAGGGTAGCAGAAGAAAGCCCGTTTCAGGCCTTTCTCTCTCCCGCCTATGTTCAGCATTTTGTTAGGTCAGAGCACTGAATCTACTATGTATGCATAAACACTGCCATTTTAGATACAGATTTTGATTAAAAATGTACGGATTAAGTATATCAGGTATCCTAGAAAAGAGGCAAGCTGTACTTTTCACTGCTCTGAAAAGGAAAAGGCACTTTTGCACCTTTGTGCATCTAGTTCTTGCACCAGAAACTTTTTTTAAATACTAAAAACATTAGCACCTCAGGGGCAAGGCAGCGATTTTTTTGAAGTATTGTGTGCTATTTATTTCCCTCTTGGAAAAAGATTCCTGTGTGACAAAAATGAAATTTGTGTGATGTTAAAAGATGTATTTTTAAATACATGTTCAAATAGGATGGTCCCAATTTGCTTGTTTTTAAAAGGAAATTACATTTGTAAAGCTACTCTGCTTCATATGCCATGCAGCTTTGTTTTCCCTCTACATATGACAGCTTCACTGGCTTCAGTTTCTGTGTGTTTTGTTATAGTCAGATTAAATGTTTCACTGATCATTCTGGGAGAATACCTGTACTGCTTTATAGACAACGGTTTTAAATAATTCTCACTAATTCAGCATTGAAATATGTTCAAGACAGAAGCTTCTAAAATGTTTTTTAAAACCAATATTGGATTAACTAAATGTAATTACATTAAGTAGGGTCCTAGATTTGCAAGGCTTTGTAAACTGGTTGTGTCTGTAGAGTCCCTTTGACATGTGATGGGGCATAAATGTGCAGGTCCAGTGCAAATTATGAAGCCAGGGCCTTTCAGCTGGTACCACAAAGACCTCGATGCATGGTCATCACTCGTTTTAATCTTCCAGCAGAAGTCAAAATTGGAGAAAGGAATTTCATATGCTTGTTGTTAAACTACACCGAACTGTGGTAGTCCTAGGTTGTGTCATACTAGCAAGGTGCCTGATGAATATTAAGCAGCAGATGAGTTAACGGTAGCATTTACCTTAATAGTTCATGCAGATGCTAAAGCAAATAATTTCAACATGTACTTATGATAAACTGACTTTAATGTCCATTAAGTTATTTGTTGCAAAGCTGGTACTATTTTAACTGTAGGTTAAAATCAGAGCCATTTTGCTCAGTTCAAGAATTGGATACTTGAAATGGTGATTTAACAAAATTGGGTAACAGTTTTCCTTTCAGTTGATTCCCTGATAAGAATCCCATCTTAATTTGATACACTGGGATAGGATACACTTCCTATTGCATTTCATTTTTTAGTAATTTATGAACTAAGGATATGGTTTCATGATCAGCTTATAATGAAGACTAAACTATTGCTCAGTTTTCCCCTTCTGGCCTTTTTGTGACACTACTCATGCTTATGTGGCCGTGCAGCTGGGAGAAAGGCAAAAATCTACTCTTCAGATGGGTAAATTGATAATCCAGGCACTGGATGGTGGTCTGAGGGCAAGATGCAGGGTTGGGGAGACAGGACTGAGAGCAAAGGAAATGTTGCACCAGCCCTTCTGCCACAGTTTGGGAATCCACACCTTAAAAGCAGATAAGTGATTGACCTGTATAGGGAGTATCAAAGCCTTTGCAGACCTTTTTTCACTCTATACTCAAGACAAATATTTTGCATTCATAAACATTCTTTTTCTTAAAATTGGAATCATAAGACTGGTTTTAATGTCATCTTGTGTATGAGTTCCATGCTGACAAACTTACTTTCTGTTTTCTCTAGACGTAAGTACCTCTGTCCTGTGGGATAGACAGCATGGCTGCCACAAGGTTAATGATATGGTTGTTACAGTTTACCTTGGTTCAGTGTACATCAGGATTTCATCATTCCGAGATGTTCACCTTCAGCTCTACCTGCCCCTTCTTGAATTGCTTTTATACACAGATTACTTGGTATATTTAAACTTGGCCATGTCTTAAATGGGCTAACCATTAGTAAAATGTTACCCTTTTCCTCATCGTTTGGCAAATACGGTATTTTAATATAAACCTGATGTACCTTGTATAGGTTCAGAAATGGCAAAACTTTGTTAGAGCTACAGAACTGTACCTGATATTTCATGTAGAAAACAGATTTGTTACTCTGTGCCAAGCTTCATGAGGTGTGGAAATAACATCTCCTGGGTAACTAGTGTAGCTCCTTGTTCCTACCACTACGGTGTGTCTGAGGTGATCATATCCTGAGCTAGTATATACTGTATAATATATATATACAAGTTATAAAATACAATAATATACTGAGCCAGTATATAATACTAGGACAGGGTCTAGCAGTAGAGTCTGCTTGGCTGGACACGTTTTTTAACTCTTTAAATAGTAAAAAGAGGCTCCACACATGAATTTATAGGATGCTGCAGTGCATAAAATGAAAGTGATTGCTGCTGTAGGCTGTAGAAGTGGAGCAGAAGTTAACAGGCGCTAAGTACTTTTGACTGACCTGTCTGAAATACTGATCAGAGAATCTGATCTGTTGGTGAGCTCTTTCTGAGCTATCTCTGTGGTGTGCTTGCAGTCTGCAGGTGTCTGTGGACACAGGCATGCACCTTCTGAAGTACTCTGAGCCTTATTTTGCTTAGTAATGCTGCTTCATAAATGAGGTAGCAGTCACATGGGTCATGGCATTTGTTCAAAGAAATTCAGGAAGCTGTAGGAAAACTTAAAGCTTGTCTTTATTCTCATGGACCACTAAATCCTTTGGAGGAATATACAACATGCTGGAAGTTGAGTTTATGTTATTTATCGCTGATGGTTTATTTCCAGAAAAATGTGCAAATAATTCTGCTATTTACTTAATATGTGGAAAAATGTCTGGAGCTTTAATCTCCTGTGACTGTGTCAGAGTTGTTGACCTAGGCTGTATGCATAGTCCTTGCTTTATGTGTTTGGCTTTCCTCTGAGCAGGATTGAACCAGATATCCTCATGTAGATGCCCTTCTATAGTCTTTGCTTCCAAGCTAAGAGAACAGGAGTGTTATATAGTGTCTTAGGAAGGGATTTTGGGGAGGCCTGCTTTAAATGCAGCAGTGACAAAACCCCTAATCATTGTAACCCCAAAATTTGGGGAAGTGGGCTTAACATTAAAAATGCCTTTTATAACATTAATAGTTCTATTCTGAAAGTGTCAAAACTGCAGCAGAGGTGGAATGACAGGTCTGATTCCTAGAGTATATATATTGGCTTATGGCTGGCCAGATTTTCACACTTAACTTGTACTGATTCCTGCCCAAATCCTTTTTAAAATATCACTATCTACTTTCCCCCTCTCCCCCCCCCCCCCCCCCCCAAAAAAAAAAAAAAAAGAGAAATCTACTTGAGAAGAAAAATGAGAAAACTGAGACTGGCTGGTCACAAAATATTCTATACTTCTGTCAGTGCAGTACATGTATGACTGTAAGACTAAGGCCCACAGCTTAATTTCATATGCATTACTGAATTCAACCCAATATGAGCAATGGAAGTACTGAAGAGGCAATTTCATTTTCAGGGTGAAGCACAGTATTTTTTTCCAAACAGGGAAAAAATCAAATTAAGATATTTTCCACAGAAAAATATCTTAATTTCCACAGAAAATATCTTAATTGGGAAAATTGGGCACATACTTAACTTTGCATCCCACTGACATTGATGGAGCCTCACTCACAATATATAGTTTGCACATGTATTGTTGGAGCCTTAACTGTCCCACTTTGGAATGAAAACAAAATGTAATCTTTATTCAGTTTAGGTTTTGGAAAAGCTTTTCAAAGCCAAAGTGAAGAAGGTGGTAATGTTAAAGCAGAGTATTAGGTTGATTGGAGATGCATTTTAAAGAATTATGAAATTATTAAGTCTGCATTTTTTTTCTTGTAAAAGGTCAGAAGGACATGGTGTAAGAGGTTTGGTCTTTGATGTAGTGCTTTTAGCTGTAAAGAATAAATAAAAGGATGAAATACAAACTGAGTTATCCAGGATAGAAAAACAATGAGACCCTAAAAATCTAGGAATAAAGGTGCTGAATTTACATAGCATTATTTCCATGTCCAATGATGGACCTACTGAAGGGATCTTTGTTGATATTTTTAGGGGGACTTTTTATTCTTGCTGAGTGTTTGAAGCTAGACTGATAACGTCTGCTGCAATTTGAGATTTCCAGACTCTTAAATTGGAAACTGGGCATTACTCAACAGAGTCCCTAGTACACAAGATGTTGCAGTACCTGTTAGCATGTGTTCTGCAGGTTAATACCATGCAACAGTTTGGTGCTGGAAGATGGGATTTCCTATCCTGCGTTTTATCGCTGATGGTGTGATTTGCAATGACTTTGAGTACAAGAGTTAAGTTGTATTTATTAACTGGATCTCTTTGGTGCCAGGAATCTAGTTTTTTGGAGTAAGTGCTGAATTATGCAAATGTCCTTGGCAAATTGTGCTGGGTAGTTCACTACTCGGAAAACTAAATTACTAGCAGTGAAGGGTTAATACAAGATGAAAGCCTCAATTTTCCTAGCCAGGGAATACTGGATATTTGAAAAGTGTGAGGTTTGATTTCCAGGGTGGCTGCTTTATAAATCTTTCGAAGCAGAGATCCTGGTTTCCAGCATCTGTCTTGTTACTACGACCATGTACGAACATGCTGAATTAGAGAGTGTTCACCTGTCTTCTCACAGAATTGACTCCACATCCTATCATTAGAGTCTCCTTTGTAGTGACATGCTGTGCCTGTCTTTTTAGAAAATTCATGACCTCTTTGTATCTATTTTGTGGAAAGTGTAACTATTTTCATTGATGACCTGTATAAATGTGTTACGAATTGAGAGATTTAAGCTTGAAAAGCATGTTTGCAGATTACACAGCTTCATTATGGAATTTATAAATTTAACAGAGTAATATACAAGAGCATAACTATTTTCCTTAAGTAAAATGTATAACAATATATAATAAATTATTCTCCACGTAGTTCACCCACTATTTACAGTTTTACACAATTCAAACTGTGTGTTTACAGAAAGTTCAATAAATGTATATTTTGTACTATGTACAGATTCCTGGTCCCAAAGAAAATGTGTGAACTTAGTTTCTAACTTTTGAGATTGTACCTTTTTTTCTTTTTTTTCTTTTTTTTCTTTTTTTTCTTTTTTTTTTTTTTTTTTGGTTTGGAATCAGTTGAACAAACTGCGTTATGCCTGTCAGTGGTGGAGGCTTGCGTTGGAGAAAATGGGAATTGGAAATATTTCTAATCTACAAAAGTGATTCCACCAAATAAAACAGGCAATTACATCATGTGTGTGTATTTGACTGGTATGCTATAAACCATTTTCACACCTGTTTTACCATCACTAATTTCCAAACTTAGTCAGGCCTCCTTCAGTTTTCTGATTCAAGTTAGTTATATTAAAATGAAATATTGAGAGCTTATTTTGATCATTTTTAATTACAGTGATCAAAATTCCCCTTTTCATTATTTTTTCCCTTAAGCGTTGACATTCCAAGATAATGCAGCATGCACTTGGCTCCAGCCATGGCATTCCACAGAGGCTGCCTGGTCTGGGGCTTTTGGGAAAGCTAAGGGTTGCTCAGGGTGCCCAACTTCTGAAAGAACCATGTCACAGAGAAGCAAAATATATTTGTATCTTTTGCCCTGGTTCAGGACCAGGAAATACAGGATAGACTTCTAGAGGATTTTGAGGGAAAATGAGCCTATGTATTATCTGTTCACATTTGTCTTCCCTGGAAATCTTTATAGACAGATGCTGACATGGACTATACAAATTGAACTAGGGGAGGGGACAGGAGGGTGTTCTGCTGTCACCTGTGACCTGGAGCAAACTCGTCTTTTCTAAGGATTCAGCCCCATCCCTTTAAGGATTAAAAAACAGAACTTCTGAGTTGTTTTGCAAAATTAAGGAATATTTTCTGTGGATTAAAAAACTTAATTTGCTATGGTATGAGTGATTGTTATCTTTGTTCACATTAGTGGAGCAAACATGAGAGACAAAGTGTATTGCTTTGTTTTCTAGCTCAAAGTTTCTAAAATAAATGTTTTATCCCTTCTAATTGAAAATCTACATTTTAGTGTCTTTTTCATCAAAGCCAAAGAATAGCATACCTCTGAATAGCATTAGTGGTTTGAAATTAATTTTTTTTTATTCTTGACATGTAACAATATCATTGGAGCTGTTTAGGTAAAAATATTTAGCTGATTTAAGACACAATTCATTGTGGCTAAATTTAATCATACTGCTTTTGCATGGGCAAAATTAAAAGAGGTAGAACCCTGAAGCACAGTTAAATCATTTAACTGATTTCAATTTTAATTTCAGCAATTTTTAAGAATATAAGATTTTCCTATGATACGAATTTCTGAAGGAATGAAGGTGAATTTGGCAAAGAGTAGCAAGAAGAATTGCTTACAGTTACTGATAGAAAGAACTAAGATAATTACCTCTGCAAGTACGTGTTCATGAGGGAGGCTCTGTGAGTTGAGTGAACTTGGTCTGTGTCTCTCGCTTGTGAGCTTGCAGGACTGTAAGTTCAATATAATGAGAATTCATATATTGACACAGTTAATTTGCGCTTCCCAATTTCACTGTTAACTTTCCAATGTTTTTACTGAAAGTGGGAGAGCTTATGATTACCTGCAGCCCTTCAAAGATTATCTTTACAAGCCACAACTGAGAGATTTCTTTTCTTTTCCCAATTAGCAACTTCTTCTGGTTTTTGCCTTCTATTTTAAGAAAGTATTTGCTAGCCAGATTTTTCCTTCTATTAAACAGGACTGAAGGCTTTGCTGAGACCTAACGCTTAGACGTGTCTTGAATTAAAAGTTTGCTGAATAGACATTTAAACCAGTTTATTATTTGTAAAGTAGAGCAGTTGTGAAGTAAATATAAAATAAATGTAACCTGTATGTGTTTTCTTGTCTTCATCTCTGCTCCTTAGTAGTAGACATATCTGTGACACTGTCTAGTCCTGATGGTTCTCTTTTGGAAGTATCATCTTGCCAAAGCTGCATCATGGCTCATCCCCTCTACTTTAAAATTGTAGAGCTTGATGCTGGCCCATGAATACCAAGTGTAGCTTGGTAAGAACAGTCACCTTCCTCTGAAACCTGAATCCTGTCCCAGAAATTATAAGAAGGTACAGGATAAAACAGCTGTGTATAATGTACTTCAACAAAATAATTGTTACAATTGTATGTTACAAACATTTAAAAAAAAAAAACAAAAAACAAGCAAAAAAACACAACCAAAAACATTTACTGAAACAAAAGCTTTTCTGCTCTGTTTTTCAAATAATCTGTGGAGGCTCTAGACTAAAATCTAGACAGTAGGAATAGGGCATTTGGACATGGCTGTCCTCCAGGTCTTTTGTAACTCTGCTTTATTTTTTTTACCTGCATTTCCTACTTAGGCAAATGAGTTTTTCCAAAAGGCCAGAAGCCTTTCAAAGTGTGCCTTTGCAAGAGTCAGCTCCTGGTTTTGTAGTGCTCACTTCCGTCACGGATATAGTGGGAGTCTCACCTGAAGAATATGAAGTTACATGGCCTACTTAAATCAGTCTTAATCCCAATATGCTTCATACTAAGTATCCCGAAGTGTGCGCTTTGGAACTGTCTTGGATTTTTTTGCTGTTGTTGCATTGTTTTGTTTATTTAGGAGATTTTAATGCTCACATTCGGCTATCTTAGAAGACTACAACTGGTATAGGAGTAAGTGAAGTCACCTTCTAGTTGGTTACTGTTGACTCCCAGTAATGAGCTGGAGACTGGCAGGGTATCAGGAATCAGTTTCAGGGAGGGGAAACAAACTCAAACAAACAAAACCCAACAAAACAGAAGGCTGACTTCAGAGGGCCTTTACTGAAAATGGTGAAATGGACAACATGAATTGAAATCATGTAAATATTTAATTACAGAAATATATTAGCGTATTGCTTTGAGATGTGAAACTTACATGAGTTTCAGTACGAAAACTTCATTGTTCTGTTAGGAGACATTAATAGGTGGCCAGCCTAATAGGCTGAACCTCACCCTGATTTCAGATGCTAAGCTGAGGGTGAGAGTCTCAGTTTACCTGTGTCTGAAAACCTTGGCATGGGCATGAGTACGGTGCTAGAAGAAAGCTGCTCCAGGCCACAGCCTGGCTTTTGATAGCTCATCAGAGGTTTCATATTAAAATTTGATAAGGGGCTATACTCACTTTATCACCTGGATAGACTGGAACTTTTATCCTAATTTTTATATTCCCTGTGTGCACAAATCGGTTGGGTCTTGTTCTGTGGTTGGTTCTTGCTTTGCATGCAGAGAAGTACATTCCTTCTGCCACCTCTCACATACACCTGATCCCTTTGATTTCTCTTCCCTAACTATCTCTTTTAGCCTGAAGCTGCTGGGCTATTCTGTAAAAGTCTTCAACTTCTCTCGGTGTTGTAATATTCCCTCTTGTATCTTCTGTGCATTTTCTACACCTTCTTGTATTAGGAATAGTGAAAGCTTTCTTTCTATACCATCTGGTCTAATAGGATTTGAGGCTCTTAGGTGCACTGCTGAAAAGCTAAATGCTTTTTACTGTGTCTACAGGCAGCTAGTTCTTGCTGTAGTGTGAATTCCTTGTCTCAGCTTATCTGACCATGCATAGACATTTTGTCCATTTCCACTCAAGTAGGTTCTGCGTTGGCAGAGCCCTGCAGCATATGCTGAACATTCCATCCCAGCTGAAGCCAGTGAGCTTCTTGCGTGCTTAAAAGTAAGCCCATTCATATGTTTGTGGCACTGAACCCACAATTCGTTTCCTCTGTCATTGCTATGGGCTTTTCTGAGAAAAGAAAGAGAAACAAAGGAAGACACAATTGTACAGTCTGCATTAGTTAAGGCAAAGAAAATTAATGGAGCTGGTTTTGACCCTTTTTTATCTTTATGACTTCAGTATTGCTTGACTTCAAAAGATTATTTTTTTTTTGCACTAGTGCCTGGAAAATGTGTTTAGTCTGGTGAACTGGTGCTGGTCTGTCATGTTTTTCACATTTGAAGAGTGTGTGCTTTTAAGCAAGGTAATCCCTGTGCTCCAATTTACAATTTTATAGAAGTAGTGGTCTTCAGCCTTATTCCCAATTCATAGAATGATAGAATCATTGTTTAGGTTGGAAAAGACCTTTAAGATCATCAAGTCTAACCATTAACCCAGCACTGCCAAGTTCCCAGCTAAACAATGTCCCTAAGTGCCACATCTACATGTCTTTTAAATACCTCCAGGGATGGCGACTCCACCACTTCCCTGGGCAACCTGTTCCAGTGCTTGACAACTCTGTTGGTGAAGAAGGTTTTCCTAATATCCAGTCTAAACCTCCCCTGGAGCAGCTTGAGGCCATTACCTCTTGTCCTGTCACTTGTTACTTGGGAGAAGAGACCAGACCCCACCTCACTACAACCTCCTGTCAGGCAGTTGTAGAGAGCAATAAAGTTCCCCCTGAGCCTTCTCTTCTCCAGACTAAACAACCCCAGTTCCCTGAGCTGTTCCTCATCAGACTTGTGCTCCAGACCCTTCACCAGCTTTGTTGCCCTTTTCTGGACCCACTCCAGCATATCAATGTCTTTCTTGTAGTGAGGGGCCCAAGATTCAAGGTGCACGCTTGCCAGTGCCAAGTACAGGGGGATAATCACTTCTCTAGTCCAGCTGACCACACTCTGGTGCAATTTCTTCATCCTTATCAGCTTAAAAATGTGTTTATATGGTTAGCATAAATATCTTTTGTGCTTTAAGCAATGATGGAGAGAGCAGACTCAATGCACGTCACTGAACCAAGATCTTTACTAATTCTCCTTCTCTGACAAGGATGATGGAAACAGCTACTGGAAGCAGTCTTTCCCAAGTAGTAACACAAGAAGACTCATTTTTTCTGTTGGAGTATCATGAGTCTTAATGTTGCCACTCCTCTGCTACCCAAATCACATTCAATGGAGTTTGAATCCTCTACTCACCAGGAGCAAAACCCTTCTTTCTCATGCGCTGGTCATGGCTTACACTGTCAAAGCAGAACAGCTTTAACTGGACAATAGTTACAAATCCTGAAGGATGCAAGTTAAAGCACAAAAAAAGGAGGCATTGGCAATAAGATATACTAGATAAAGCTCACCCCATACCACCAGTCCTTAAGACAAAGACAGTGGGCAGCCCAGGCCTTCAGGCCAGCTGTCTCTTTTGACATGTATTTCATTAGGCAGTTGTAGTTCCAGAATTACACACGTTCTTTGTCTATTACATTGTGACCTCTAGCACAGATGGTGATATTTTTTCCAAGGGGAGGAGGAGAACTGGGTTTCATCTATTTTGATCTCATGGAAATCCATCCTTTATGAAAAGAAAGCCAATGTTTTCCTCTCCTGGTCTGAAGAAGAATAGCTGGGCCCCTTTTGCAAGCCATGGTGAGGATCTTGGGCCAGGAACCCTTGTACGTATTGGCTCAGGGAAGATGTAGCTGTTTTCCTTTTGCCATGCATAGATAGGGTCATTGACTCCATACAGCTGAAGGCTGCCTCTAATCGATTTTCAAACCAGTCTGAGGTCATTGCATACTGTGCCCTACGGCATCCCAAGGATTTGTATATTGTGTGCTTTGACCTGATTCTTTTTTCCTCTCTCCCCCAGCATCCCGAGGTAGATCTGCCATGCTTTGTTATCCCTTGCAAGCGTCTGGGGGGGGGGTGGGGGGGTGGGGGGGGGAGTGGTAGAGGTTTGATTTGACTTTTTAATTAATGCCTAGAAATCTACATGCAGCTTTTGGCTTTCCACCCCCCAACCTTAGTGTCATTGCCCTGAACTGCAGCCCTGATCGGGCCTTCGCATGGTGTGTTCAAACTGTCTGGACCTGTTCAGGCAGCATGTTTGCAAAAATACTTAGGAAGCCAGAAGACCAGACCATGGGTCTCTAAGATGGTCTCTAAGGTCTCTAAGAAAATACAATTTTGAGTCATGCTCATTAAAAGATGCACACATAAAGGCATCACTTCGCATAGATCCCTGGTCTAAGCCAATTAACTGAGCATTCTAGAGAGCTTTCTTATTCATTACACTTCAGCTCAAAATGTTTTGTTTTCATTTGATACCTGCACAAGTTAAAATGTTTATATGGATCTGTCCGTGCATGTGGCCCGTGCTTTACAGTCAAACATAAACAGAAGGTACTAATGGAATACTTCTCACAGCAGAAATTTAGAAACAAAACCAGTTCACACAACTTAAGTGTAGGGAAAAATTGCAGTGAAGAGAACCTTTGAACAGGAAAAGGTGGTAATTGTTATTTCTCTTGATTAAATGTTAATTAGATTAACATTTACACATGCTGCATACTTATGGTTAATATTTGGTAGAAGTGTGAAACTTTTTTAGTTTGGCAAACTGTATAAATATTTAATATGGTCTGTGTTTAAATGAGTCACCCTGCTGTCAAAAACAGACAAAAAGTCTCAAGGCATTACCCAAGCAAATGCATGCCTACGTTCCAGTCTCATTTAGCAGCACAATCTCTAATTGCAAAAGTGCTTTTGAAAACTATATTAGGAATTTTCTCCACTAGCAAATCAGCTATTTTCTTTGCAGAAGCAAACAATGGAGAAGTGACCTAAATACGCACAATTATGCAGGAAATTTTGCTTTGGGGCACAAAGTGGAATTGTAGGCTGGGTATGAAAGTTAATTTGAATTTCAGACCGAGTCCCAACTGTTGCAGAAGGGAGAGTCAAAGGACACTATGTTTGAGGGATTTTTCCAGCCTGATGTGAACACAGGATTTTCCTGCAGTAATTTCCTTTTTATAAATGAAACTGGTAAATGCTGGTAAAAGAGATTGTCACTACTGAAGTTTTCTCACTCTCTTTCCTCCTGTACTTCACATAATTGTCTGCCTGTTCTCAGGGAGATGTCCTAGAATAGGACAGCCTCTTTCTCCGGGTTAGTGGTGAATGCTGGATCTGGGCTGTTGCCACTAAGTCTGGCTGCTGCAGAACTGAGCAACAGAAAATGCGGCTGGTATGAAGATAAGGTCCAGACATCTCAGCAGTAGAAATCTGGACAAAAATGTGAGGGTTAAAATGCGGCACTTGTGTTCTCTTTCTCTTAGCAGACAGTGGATGGTTTCCAGAACAAAAAGCACCAAAGAGAGAAACAAGTGAATGAAAAACAAAACAATCCCATGTAATGAATGGGAAGAGGCCAGAACTGACTATTCACCTCAACAGATTATAATGCAGAATGATGAAAAAATAGCAGAGGAAATGGAATAAAAAATGGAAAAAAAATAATAAAAAGTTAATAGAAAACCAAATAGAATTAATAGAAAATTAATAGAAAATCAAAATCTGGGGATCTCCTATTTCTCTACAAGCTAAATCTGTAGTCTCTGATAAAAAACTTGCATTTGAAGTATGCTCCAAAAATCAGGGTGTTGCAATATGGTAAACCTACACCTTCAGTCTGCAATGCTTATTACTGAGCAAAAGCTTTCGGCTAGAGATGTCAAAGCATTTCCAAGGGGAGATGACTCTAATTTCGCTCTTCACATAGAATCGCATAGAACAGTTTGGAGCTGTAAAACGGCACTTCTTCTGGGAGAGTCAGCCAGTGAGAGGTGGTAGGGTGGGACAGACAGACGTTGTTGTCATGCCTGGGACCCAAGTGAACCCGAAGGTTTCAAGAATGCTGCAGTGCAACCTTTTACCCATTTCTGTGCTCTTCAGCATCTCAGAAAAACCTCTAAGGATAGTTGGGGGGTGACCTGGGGAAACCATGGAGAAATAGGTAAGCAAAGAAGGTGAGGAGGTGATAGGAAGGAGGGACAGATCCTCATACACCTCAGAAGGAAGCTAAACTTCTCCCATACTGAAAGCTGTGCACATGCCTTGCTCATACCTTAATTTCTTCAGGAATAATTATGGTTGGCACCACTTACGTCTTACAGTTCATACAGATGGAGGGTATAAAAACCCAGTGATGTCATGTCTCCATCTGAAACATCTGCCCACTTCATCCTCCAGTCCGTGGGTCAGAGGAAGCCAGGAAAAAAAAGGCTTTAGGGCATTCCTCCTGCCGGTGCAGCCAGCAACATAATGTTCTCCAAGTTTGTTGTAAGCTGCTGCTTTAGGTGTGTTCAGAGGAAGCAACTTCAGCACTGCTGCCCTCCCCTGAATTTTCATTTTGCAATAGATTAGAAATCCAAATAAATGGAGAAAATACAAAAAATCAAATTGTGTATGTGCAGGAACACAACCGAACCTTCCCTTCACCCCTGGGAATCTCTCCTACAACGCTGCCTTTAGCTTCTGGTTTAATGGCCATGCAGCTGTCAGTGCGGGAGAGGTTTTGTGGTGGGAAATCTTCAAGCATCTAAATGGCAGCACAGCCCTCTGGGGTGTCAACCACTCCTCCAAACTTCATGCCATTTTCAAACCTGATGAGGGGCACTCCTTCCTGTCACCCAGGTCGGAAATGAAGAGGTTAAGCAGTATTAGCCCCTACATTGACTCTTGGGGTACACCACTTTTCCAGGTGCGGCATGTGAGTTATTGTGTGGTGGCCCTTCCCTGCTGCACCTTCCTCTGGCCTCTGGCCTCCTGGTTGGTGGTCAGACTAAAAACAGTGGACTGCCATTTTTAAAAGGGCAAATCTGGGGCAGGATCACGAAGTATGGCCAGAGTATGCAGCGTATGAATTGGGAACTAAAATTGCTTCTGAAAAGAAGCAACCGGGGCTCCCCCTGCCTCCACTCAAAGTCTAGATGAAACAGCAGGGGCTGGGGAATGTAGGCTGAAGTTGAATAAGCAGGAATTTCTCCCCTGTAGCATCCAGGACTCTTATCACACACATTTTATTATTTAGCTTATCACACATGCTTTCCAGGGAAGAGGAGCAATGAGAAGTGATAGGAGAGTCAGTGTTTATCTGGCATCATCATCTCAGTATTTTTATTTGCATCTCTGTGTGGTCCATGACCTTGGGATCTTTTCTGTGAGGGAAAGACAGGAGACACTTTTGATTTAGATCATGAAAAGGGATTGCGCTTACAAGCACCTTTGCATGCAGCGGCACGTACACTGCATAGCCAGGGCTAAGGGGGGAGCGCTCAGATTCCCTTCATCTTCTGGTTCATCCATGCCTGGACTTGCTACGTTAAACCAAATCAAAGGACAGAGCTGCAAACCGAAATAATCCCTCTTCTCACCTTCCCCTCGTTATTGTTGTACTGTTTATTTGTTTTACAGAGCCCAAGGGCATCTGTCATGGATCAGCCCTGGCCGGGGATGGTTCCTGACCGCACACAAAGGGACAGGTCCTGCCCGTTGTGGGTGCAACAGGCAAATTCCAGGAGCTTCAGTGAAACAAAGAGGCAGCATCATGAGATGGTGCCACGACACCTGAGTTTTCACAGCATTTCTATTACTGCACCTGACCCTGAATGCAGCCATCAGCAGAGTCTGGGGCAGCTCCATGCATTAAAGGCCAGACCACGCAGTGTAAATCAGGCAGCGATGGGGCAATCTTCTGTTAGTGGCTGGGGAGGGAGGGGGTAAGTGCTGCTTCACCGTAAGCACTGAGGACCCTGCCAGCTAAAATCTTTCATTAATTTCAACTTCAAGTAATGCCAGCAGCATCTACCCGAAGTAACAGCACAAAGCAGCATGGCTGCACCCAGCTGTGGGCTGCTGCAGATGTAGCAGCCAGCACTGCTGCCATGCTCACAGGTTTTATATGACCCAAGCCTTCTGTCACCAGAGGCCCTGCAGGCAGCTCTGTACGGTCACCTGGGGTTAGAGGCAGGGAGCATTAATACCCTTTGTTCAATGGGTAAATTCTATTTCCCTTTCTATTGTGCCATGCCTCTTGTCAATGTAACGTTACACCCAGGGTAGGAGATTTGTACAAAGAAGCTTCAGTGAAGGCTGGCAAATTACAATCCTTTACTTGTGAATGGGGACGTTGTAAGAGTTGGGTTGAAGCAATGCACCTGGTGTAAATAATTACATGCTTGAAATGGGGAGAAAGGGCTGAAGGCAAGCTAAATGCCAGGTAATTGTTTTGGATGGCAAAGGAAGGACTTTTCATACAGGAAGAACAAATGCCCTGCTCAGGCTGGTGATGGAATGATTAACCTTTTCTCTTTTCCTCCTCATTCTTCCCTTGACTTTGGGGGGTTTTGTTCATCCTCTGCTACCTCCCTCTTTTGTTCTCATTTTCAGAGCAACACCTGGACGCAGGGCCTGCCTTAGGAAAGGAACCCCGCAGTGGCTTATTCCAACCAACATTGTATTTCAAATAACCTGTGTCTTCACTTTTTCAAGACCCTTTTGATCTGCAAGCTGCCCTTAAAATGGTTGAAGCAGGAACCTAAACACCAGTGAATTTACTTTACCAGCCACCTGAGCTGGATTTCTTAGACCTGCAGCAGCCATGCTGTGCTAAACTAATGTTGTAAGCGATGGTGGTGGTCCCTAACTTGCACAGAGATGTGTATGCAGCCAAGCTTACCATAGCAAAGCTCTTTTTTTTTTGCTATTTTCTGTGCCTTCTGCCCCTGCAGGAGTCAAACAAGCTCATATGGGTGAAACATGAAGTACAGAAGCATCCTATCTTGGGAGAGTAATGTTGTACTCTTTCTTTTGAGAAAGAAAGGAGTATGGGATTTTTAGGGGTCTCTGCATAAACCCTGGTGCTCAGTAATGTGTGTGCACACAGGAATTCATCCCTGTTCCATCCCTCATCCCCATACACGTGGGAAGAATGATTTACCTGTACTCAGTGTTCTCCAGTCCCAGGGGTTGAGTTGCAGTGAGCTACAGCTTCTTTTTCCAAATGTTGTTTTCAATCACATCAATCCAATTATACCATTTCAATTATATATGGACTGATACAGAAGCTGTTGATCCTTGAACAACAATCCTGCATCTCCAGGAAAGATCATGAAGAGTTGTTGTGATGCTTCCATGCCACTTCTAGACACAGTAATACAGATGAGGACACCCTGAGGCCAAATACACAAAGCTTTGGTTGACTTCCTAGTGGTGGAGTAGCAAAAAGGTGGGTTAACAAAACTCCCTGCCTGTGTTCAGGCAAATCTGCTGTGTGGTGCTGCTTTTCCAGGTGAATTTTTTGACCCTGAAATGAACATGATAGAACAGGCATCGTGGAGATAAGACTAATAATGGGAGGTAACTCAGCCCATTAGGAAGAATTATTTATAACCCCTTAAACCAGAAAAATGTGAATTCTGAAACAAAAACCTTAATTTCCATCTTGTCTTCATTCCTTGGTGCACTTGGTTTTTAAAATTTTAATCTAAAACACCAGAATAATAACAGTCATTGAACATTTTCCCACTGTGTGATTTTTTACTCATCTCTTTATCTATTACGGTTCTTCCGTCTCCCTTCCCCTCTCCCCCAGTAATCACCATAACTCAAGGGGAAAGAGTCAGGATTCTGGCAAAACCTGTTTCTAACTAAACAAGTGAAATCCTGCCCCCACTGACACCACTGGCACGTTTGCATTTCTCCCATTTGGGCCAAAGTTTCCCCAAATACAGAGTTTAAACTCCAGTTTTTGTTGATTATTTTGGACTGGGCATCACTGAAGAAAAGAACTTGGAGGAAAAGAAAAATTGCAGTTAGGAGGAACCTATTAGCCCCAGAGCAGGTATAAGAGCATAGAGAGCCTGAGGGCTGGCCCCTTTGAAACCAGAGTCAGCAAACAGGAGAGCAGGTAAATGTTAGGGGATCACTCTCACTCTCCTCAGGACAGTGAGAAGAGCGTGCAGCAAGCTCACTGCCCTGGACTTCAAGAGAGCAGAATTTGGCCTCTTCAGGAACCTGCTTAGTAAGGTTCCATGGGATATAGCCCTAGAGGGCAGGGGGGCCCAAGGCTGTTATTTGATATGCAAGGATCACCTGCTACAAGCTCAGGAGTGTTGCATCCCAACTAGAAGAAAGTGCGGCAGGAGGGCCAGGAGACCTGCTTGGATGGATAAGGAGCTCCTGAGGAAAATTCAAATGGAAAAAGAGGCTTGTAAAAGGTGGAAGCAAGGACAGATGGCCTGGGAAGAGTACAGGGATGTTGTCTGGGAAGCTAGGGACCAGGTTAGGAAAGCTAAGGCCCAGTTAGAATTAAACTTGGCTAGGGATATTAAGGATAACAGGAAGGGATTCTACAGGTACATAGCAAATAAAAAACAGATTAGGGAGAAAGTAGGCCCCCTCAGGAAGCTATCAGCAGAACTTGCTACACAGGATTTGGAGAAGGCTGAGGTTCTGAATGACTTCTTTGACTCGGTCTTCACTGGCAAAGGCTCTGACCAAACCACCCAAGTCTTGGAAGGCAGACACAGGGACTGTGAGAATGAAGACCTTGGGCCCACTGTAGGAAAGAAAATGGTTCGAGGCCATCTTAAAAATCTGAACGTGCACAAGCCCATGGGTCCCGATGAGATCCTTCTGCGGGTCCTGAAGGAGCTGGCAAATGAAGTTCCTAAGCCATCATATTTGATAAATCATGGCAGTCAGGTGAAGTTCCCGATGACTGGAAAAAGGGAAATATAACCCCCATTTTCAAGAAGGGGAAAATGGATGACCCAGGGAATTACAGACCAGTCAGTCTCACCTCTGTGCCTGGCAAAATCTTGGAGCAGATTCTCCTGGAAGGCATGCTAAGGCACATGAAAAACAACAAGGTGCTTGGTGACAGCCAGCACGGCTTCACTAAGGGGAAATCCTGCCTGACCAATTTGGTGGCCTTCTATGATGGGGCTACAGAGCTGATGGACAGGGGTAGAGGAGCTGATGTCATCTACCTGGACTTGTGCAAAGCGTTCGACACTGTCCCACACGACATCCTTGTCTCTAAATTGGAGAGACATCAATTTGATGGATGGACCACTCGGTGGATAAAGAACTGGCTGGATGGCTGCACACAAAGAGTTGTGGTCAATGGCTCAATGTCCGGCTGGAGACCAGTAATGAGTGGTGTCCCTCAGGGATCAGTGTTGGGACCGGTCTTGTTTAACATCTTTGTCACTGGCATGGACAGTGGGATTGAGTGTGCCCTCAGCAAGTTTGCCGATGACACCAAGCTGTGTGGTTCGGTTGATACGCTGGAGGGAAGGAATGCCATCCAGAGGGACCTTGACACGTTTGTGAGGTGGGCTGATGCCAACCCTATGAAGTTTAACCATGCCAAGTGCAAGGTCCTACACCTGGGTGGGAGCAATCCCAGGCACAGCTACAGGTTGGGTGGAGAAGAGATTCAGAGCAGCCCTGCAGAGAAGGACTTGGGGGTGTTGGTCGATGAGAAAATGAACATGAGCCAGCTTCAGTGTGCGCTCGCAGCCCAGAAAGCCAACCGTATCCTGGGCTGCATCAAAAGGAGCGTAACCAGCAGGTCGAAGGAGGTGATCCTGCCCCTCTGCTCTGCTCTCGGGAGACCTCACCTGGAGTATTGTGTGCAGTTCTGGTGTCCTCAACATAAAAAGGACATGGAACTGTTGGAACAAGTCCATAGGAGGGCCACGAGGATGATCAGGGGACTGGAGCACCTCCTGTATGAAGACAGGCTGAGAAAGTTGGGGCTGTTCAGCCTGGAGAAGAGAAGGCTGCGTGGAGACCTCATAGCAGCCTTCCAGTATCTGAAGGGGGTCTATGGTTTAGTGTGAGGTGTCCCTGCCCATGGCAGGGGGGTTGGAACTGGATAATCTTAAGGTCCTTTCCAACCCTAACTATTCTATGATTCTATGATTCTATCAGGTGCTTTACCACGTGTGGCTTCCTTATTCATTATGCATCATCTACATCTACAAAGCATGCTTCAAAAAAAGAATGGTTTTGAAAGAGAAATAAGCCCCCTTTAAAAGCATTTTATTTCTTTTTACATTTAAAAAGTCTGGGGAAGCAGAGGGGCTGGGGAAACTAGATGTTTCCACACTCACAAGGTTATTTAGCTCTTGTCATGCTCTGTTTCTTCATGTAGCCATTATGAGTGACTAATGCAGCAACACAGCGCGGAGCGTGGCTCTCCCTGGGGCTGGGGATCTCATGTCAGGAGAGTACGATCCAATTCACATTGAGATGGATACATGAAATCTTTTTACTCAGTGTCTTGTCAAGAAGAGCTGATCTGCCTGCTATCAAATGCACAGAGAGCGCCCCAGCCCGTAAAAGCAGTTTTCTGTGCTCACTGATACAGAATAGATTGTCACTAAACCTTTCAGGCATTATTGTTGAGGTCAATAATACTGATCTATTTTAGCCCAACAGGGAGGGTAAAAAAGGAATTCTGTCAAGATATGACCTTTAAAAGATCTCATCTCTGGAGAATCAAAGTAAGAAAAACCTGTGGAATTATGTTATTTTGTTACCTTTGGGCTTATCTGAACTGGGAGTATTTATATATGTTTAGCAAGAAAACAGCTCATGAAATTATTTGGTTAGTAGCAAGATGTTCCAACCAATAAGGCAAACAGTGCACTAATTTGGTGAGTTCAGTTAAAGGTGTTAAAAAATCATTTTGCCATCTGTGATTTTTAGCAATATTCAGCTAGGTTTTACTTAGTGGGACGCACAGACAGCACATCCAACTAGGCTCGCCCTTCCCTCCCACTTCTGTCACCCAACACTCCCAGTTTGTCCCAAAACCACCCAGTTTATCTGCACAGCAAGGACAATGGCTGCCCCTACACAGTTCTTAGGTCCTGAGAGGGGTCTTTGCTCACCATGGAGCCATGAAGCATTTGGTGGGGATCACACACGTGTCTGTATGCTGAGCAGTTTTCAGATATGGAGGCAAAGCAGAGGCAGTGACTGGGGTCCTGCCAGACTCACTGTGTATGCTGAAGATAGTTCAGGTATTAATCTCAGGCTAGGCCAGTTCCATTTGTTGGTACAGGCACAAGAACTGACTTCTTTATCTTCTATACAGCACTTCTCAGGTCCGTGAGGTTGGACATGAGGGTAAACACTTTTCTCCGGTTTTCTGTTGGATGTAAGCAGACTTCATTGCAATTTAACACTGCTATATATGGATCAGAACATGACCTTGCAACATTTTTTTTAGGTACACAATTATTTCACCACTGCTTTTCTTCCCTTTGTCAGAATGAAGATAATTGGGGATGGAGTCACATGTCTTAACCAATGACTCACTGCCAAGTGCTTTAACTCATACATTAGCCAAAATCTACAGACATTTTTGTGTCTAATAAAAGACCTGATATGCAAAATCACCAGGCTAGTTAGCCTCACTTGGGAAGAGTTATAGGTGGGAGAAGAACAAGTGTATAGAATGAGCAGTTTTTCCAGCCAGCATAAATAAGTCATTGCCTACTTTGCTTGAGGGAGCTAATTTTTCATGTGCCACCAACACTGGCTTTCTTGCTTGACTTGATCTGTACTGTGACATATGCAGCAAGCCCTTCTCCCTTCCCTGTGTTACATTTGTTTTAGGCCAGTATAAATGCATTTCCAGAAGCCTGCAGAGAAGACAGTCTAAAAGTCCTTCATGCGTTCTCTTAAAAAGCTGGGTTTACGCAGTGTGCTCAGGGCTGCCATCCTGCAGCCTGCAAGCAAAATCCCACATGCTTCTGATACCTAGTGTCTACCTTAATAGCAGACCACCCTGCTTGCCTTGGCCATTCCCTTCCACGTCTCATCTTCAGCAGTAGCAGTGGCAATCACAGGTCTCATGTCTCTAGGGACTGCAGAGAGGATTAAGGTGGATGTTTCCAGCCAAAGTTTCCCAAAGAGATAACACATAATACTTTTAACTTCCTTTAGATGTGAGTAGTGTAGGGCTACAGAAGTGCTGGCAGAAACCATATGGCAGGTGACAGAAGTTCCTTTCATCATCCCAGGTAGGCAATGCAGTTACTGGGTGCATCTGTATCTGCGTAACATCAGCACACAAGTTTTGTCTGAACAGTTCCTCTCTTTCTGACTGTTATGAGGCCTCCATGAGATCACAGAATCATAGAATCATAAAATCATAGAATCATAGAATCATAGAATAGTTAGGGTTGGATAGGACCTTAAGATCATCTACCTAATGTTTGACGGTGATGACTGAGCATTGGATTCTCTTGGGCTGTGAAAGTTTAGCCATGTAAAAAGGGAGCTTTAACCACTATTTTACCTGGAAGTGTCTGGTTTCCTACCAGTTCTAGCAGAGATCAAGGACTGCAGCTGCGTGATTTCTGCTCAGATGGGAAGACCAAAGACAGCTGGGATCTTCCTTGTTGTACAAGGAACAAAGTTGTGCTTTGACAGAGTTCTCTGGAGTGGAGAATTTCCTCCTACCTCCCCATCTTTTGGTATAAATGTGATACTGGATACTTAGAACTCTCTCTACTGGAGGAATGATTGTTACAGCATTTGTCTTTTTCACAGTTAGGCAGTATTGCATGATTAGGAGCTTTCTGCAAGAAACTGGCTCAGAGATCACAGTAGCACCCTGAATCTGAGGCTGAAATGAATTTCCATCCCAAGTCATTTGTTCTTGGTCACCTAAATATCTCTGAGAGAAGCTGGACTCTAATTGTACTGGTGCTCTTCAGCACTTCAGCTTGGACTTATCCTAGCAAAATCCCTGGCCCAGGGTTGTCCCAGGCCAGGTTCAGTTCCAGGCTGTATTGTGAAACTCCTCTCAACTTCTGGAGCAGGGCAATGACAGTGTTCAATTGGAAAGTATTTCTTGGGTTCAGCAGTAGCACTCATTTTTCTCTTTCTTGGTAGCTGGTGCAGTGCTGTGGTTTTGACTTTCAGCCTGAGAACAACGCTGATAACACCGATGTTTTTAGTTGTTGCTCAGTAATGTTTACTCTGACCAAGGATTTTCCGAGTCTCATGTTCTGCCAGGGAGGAGGGGAAACCGGGAGGAAGCAGAGACAGGACACCTGACCCAGGCTAGCCAAAGAGGTATTCCATACCACAGCACGTCATGCCCACTATATAAACCGGGGCAGTTACCCAGAAGGCCTAGATCACTGCTCAGGTCGGGCTGGGTATCTGTCAGCGGGGGGTGAGCGGTTGTATTCTCTTCCCTTGTTATTTCCCTTATCATCATTATCATCGGTGGCAGCAGCAGTGCTTTGTGTTATACCTTAGTTACTGGGCTGTTCTTATCTCAGCCCATGGGAGTTACATTCTTTCGATTCTCCCCCCCATCCCTCCGGGAGCAGTGGAAGGAAGGGAGGGGGAGTGAGCAACTGGCTGCGTGGTTCTGGGTTGCCGGCTGGGCTTAACCCAGGACAGTCACAGAGCCAAATTTTCCATCACAGGGAATCAAGTCCTACAATCCTGTTGATAGACACACAAGGAAGGAAATGGCTATTACTCTTGGATTATCTCCTAACGTATAAATGGAAAGGCATATAAATGGATGACTAATTCAGAGAAGTGAGTAATCACAAGATAGCAATATTTCCATAGTTTGGGAAAGTTCAGACTATGTGCTGTTTGGTGTCAGCTGAGATGAAAAATGGTGGGTTTTATTGGTCAGCTAAGATACACCCACACAGGAACACGGCTTTTGATAAAGGAAGCAAAAAAGTGCAGTGCTGCCAAACAGAAATATTCCATAAACCCCATGCATTATACTTTTAAAAGAGAGAGCATATGTACAATTACATTATAAAGTTTAACAGGATCTGTGAGCCCTGCCAGTGTCCTGAACCATGAAAGCTACAGATATTTATAAATGTCAGCAAGATCTCCAATGAAACCGTAACATTGGTATTTACTTCAGGACTTCATTATTATTTATCAGTGTATAAGATCATAGATTTGAAAGTATAAATAGAGGAATTTTCTGTGGACAGCAAAAGCATGATTGGAATATATGCGTCTGGGAAGTAAGTAGAATATCTGATGCATAGGAAACATTAAACAAAGGCTTTTTCTTGGAAATCTTTTCATACGCTCTAGTTCAGTTTATATTTCCACCATTACAAACAGGGCCCAAGCATGGGAAAGGAGGAATTACATAACTTTTGTTTACATTTCCGTTATTTTAGTTGATGTATTTAGAACAGTTTGATAAATTAGTCATGACTCGTGGTCCAGTTCACAGAAATTTGTGGCCAGGTTGCATTCCTGCGTTTACAGCACTTAAAACGTGATGCACTTATACTTGGGGCACTTGGAAAATTGTCTTTTCATTGAATCTAACCTATGCCGAGCGCTTCCTGCTCGCAGAGTGCTACAAACCAGGAATTCGGTGTCCACAGCATGGTTCCTGTGGCAAAAAAAAAGGAATTACATTAGGTTTATGCAAGATGAAATATTTGCCTTGTTAGGGGAGCTACTGGATGACTGCTGCCTCCCTCCTCTCCCATTAGTACTAAAAAAAAACCCAAGGTGACCATTGTGTCATCGAGAGAATTACACTACAGGTCTAGTCACACAGGGATACATTTGGTTGTATTCTTATCGTTTTGTTTTTTTTTTACCAATGAGAGAGCTTCTGCATATTTACTTAAATCAAATGAAAAATTCTAGTAGGATGGATTTTAAATCCAAAATTATCCTTGTCACTTTTTCCTTTGCTACTCATTAACCACATGTTTCTAAGAGGATGCTGTCTTAGTTCCTTGGAATTTCTAACTTGCCCACTAGTTTATATCAGTTCTTCAGATCATCTGTCCCCAGAAATAAAGAAGGTTCAGCTTCAAAAAGTGCAAAAGAACTTGTCATTTTCTCTCCAGGTTTCCAGCTACTTTAGCTCCTTTATATTATCTCCCTGACCTCACTGTCAACTCTTATGTATTCTCCACAATCCTACAAGCAGTAGCAGCTCGTGACATTGCACCGCAGTGTCACAGCTCTCCCTGACTTCACGTTGCCCCCCGCCCCCATGCCAGATGCTGCTGGCCATCCTTTTCCATGATGCGACTGCAGAAGTCTCCTTGCGCAGCAGAAAAGCTATGAGCCGCTGGGGACTGCCACAACACAGGTTCTTGTGTGGTTCTGCCCAGCTGTTGGTCCTCCTCTTCATCTTCATATCGCACAACGTGGTATGCTGTGATGGATGGCATCAGCTCATGATTATCTTCACCCCTCAAAAGGAGCAGGAAAACTGCACACAGAGCTCCTCTTAGTTTGCCATGGTCAGCAGGTTTCAGCACCATGATCTTCAGCACAGTCTTAAGCCAAGAGTTCCTGATCAGCAAGCAGAGATAACCCTCCATCACATTATTGCGAACCAACCAAAACCACACCTCCACTGGAGAATTTTAGGAAACCTCTGGACTTATAGGGAAGATACTAAATATGCATGCAGAAACATTCCACCAGCAACGGCACTCTTGAGCTCCTGATGTATTAAAAGGAAAGTACCAAGCAAAACAAAGTCAAACAAGTAAGGCACCAATGACACCTTCATAGGCAAACCAGTGCCTGAGTAACAGGGAAATGGTACAAGAGAATCTTTAAGACTAACACACAGGACACACAGCTTTGAGACCCAGAGCTCAGCAGGGTCTCTGGGTAAAACAGGGAGAAAGATTTAGCTGCAAAATCTCTTGGCCAAGACAAATATCAAATAAACAAACAGTCACTGGTTCAGCTATTTCAGAAAGTTGTTAATCTTGCAGATTTTATGAAACTGTTCATAGAAAGCTGTTTTGTGATTAATAAAATTCATCATTTCCATTTCTATGAAATTTTTTTATTTTTAGTTTCCTTAGTTTGGGGAAAATTATGACAAGGAACTTTGAAGAAAAGACAGATTTGCATTTCAAAGTAAATATTAGATTTAATTAAAAATACGAATGAAATTTGTAGCTTAAAGAAGCCATGACTCCTTTTATAAATGCAAGCTGCTGTCCAATGAACAGAGGAGATGGGATGAGGATCAGGCCCTTTGGGTCAGTTTCTCCCCTCAACCAGGACCAGTGACTCAGGGGGCTGAGCAGATATAGCTCCCTCATCTTCCCATGGGGCAGCTATCTAAGGAGTCCAGCCCATCCAGATAGTTCTTGGCCCATGAGCAATTCCATTTGAATGACAAAGCCAACTATGTTTGAGAAGATGAAGGTGGTAGAAGGAGGTATTTGGGGTCAGGGGCTGTGCAGCAGCAGAGGGAAGAATGGATGCCCTAATCTGGATGCAGAAAGAAAGGCTGGACTGCAAAAGATGGTTGAAGTACAAAGTGCTGCAAAGGTCAAGGGAGTTAAGGGATGGTAATTGTTTAATGGTATACTTTATCATCACATCCATCATACATTTTTATTAGCGTGTGCTTGACCTAGTGGGGAAACACGTGTTCAACCAGGGCCTGGGCTGCGGCACAATGTCATGCATACAACATGGGTTATGGTGCTGTGCAGCTATTAATAGGTAGATTTATTCATGTTTGCTTTTTTTTTTTCTATTATGAATGGGTAATAAAGCATATTTATTGCTCTAATGACTACAAAAACAAGTGTTAGCTATTTTCTGAGACCACTAGTATTTCTACAAGTGACAGATGACTTTGTTCTGACCTTGGGCTTGGGACAAACATTTCATTCCAAAAGATGCATCCAAGAAGTAAACGATGGGAATGCTGCCATAAAGCTTGTTCATAGCTGTCAGGTTCCTGAGGGCCAGAGTTTCTATGTATCCCTTTTAAATTTTTAAAAATAAAATAAATGGAAAAGTACTGTAATCTGGGCTCGTAGGCTTGTCTCAAATAGAGGCAAGTGCAAATATCTTAACTATAGATTTGTAAATAGGGCCATGGCACACAGTAAAGAGACTGTGGAGTGTTTAACATGCTGCTTTATTCAAATCAGCAAGTCCCATTATAGTACATTACTGTAATGTCTTCTGTCAGAGCCATCCTTCTTTGCTTCATTAGACCGCTGTGTCTCTCAGACATACAGCTGCTGTTTGCACGAGGTATTAGCAGCTCTCTCTCAGTGAAAGGTACTATCGGCATCAATTATTTCCGTTTCAGCTGTGCCGTGGTGAAAGTCAGCAACTGCACACTGCTGTTCAATCCCTGATGCGCTCTGCAATCCAGACAGTAAACACTGAAATAACTATACCTTATCTCTTCCAGTTGTTGTTACCGCAATCTTGAACCATAAAATATCATTCTGTCTGTAGGTGTTGTTTTTAACCACAAGCAGAGGAAATGCATCACTTGCTGAAGACGCTTTTGTGTCAGATTATAATCACAATCTTTGACATACAGTGAGAACCAGGAAGCAAAGTGGAGAAAGATCAAACATGACCTTGACCTGTATTGAATATATCTACACTGCCAAACAAATGTAGACAGACTTTTACAAATGTAGACAGACTTTTTCAAGTGATTAATGCTTTGGAGCATTTTTATTAATACTTTTTTTTTTCCAAAAAAACAAGTGGAAGCCACTTTAAAAGGCTTGAATTTTGAGCAGATGCCTCAGCAGTTCATAAAAAGCCGTGTCATCCTATTGTCTTACAAGCTAGGAGCTTGGAAAGCTCCAGTTGTTACACAGAATTTTGGTCCATGGCTTTGGGTCTCTCACGCAGGAAACACATGGTCTTTGCCTGGATTTAGAGATGACAGTGTGGAATGAAAGCAGTGAAAGGCATAACATTTGCACCCACTTCTTTGCTAGTGAGTACATTGTCTAAGAAGGTCTTGGGTCTCGGTCTTTCAAGTGTTGAACTGGTGGCAGAGGGGGCTCAACTCAGGCTAATAACATGACCTCTCTTCTTCCCTGCCTTCAAAACCCTCTTTAGAATCTGCTTCCTTCGTGGGACCTTTTAAGGCTGACTTTCCTAGCGAGTGTGTCTCTACAAGGCCACACACTAGGTGATGCTATTCCAAAGACTGTATGTCCCTGAGCTAAAGTGTGAGTGTTGCAGGGCAAGGACCTTGTCATCCCACAGCTCTTCAAAATACTATTGCAATTTACAGCAAATAACAGCAACAGAAACAACAACAATAATAAAAAGAAAAATAATAATAGTCCTAATGAGGTTTAATAAAATGGCCTTAAAAGGCACAATACAGAACTAAGATCCTGGTCTAGAGACTACTAGAAGCCTGTACCTAGACTTAAGAGCAATTTTTTTTAGGATGCCTTAAAAAAGTCTGCAATAGAAACAATTTAAAGTATCTTTGAATAGATTGGTTTTCCCCAACTTTGACAAAGTGACGATTGGGGTTGCATAAGTAATTGTTTCTCAAAATGAAATACTGATACCTGCATTTAAAGTGGTTTCAACATCTGCTTTCACCATCAAGCTGGTATCACTGAGATGCAGTGAAAGTGGGCAGAAAAGCATCATTTATGAATAAAATGAATGAAAAATAACACCAAACTTACACGAATTCTAAACAATCCTTGGAATTCTCAGTAATTAAAATGCTGCCTCCTCCAAAGCATGTGCATTGTTCTGCCATAGCCACATAATGAAAGATCTTGGGTTTAGGGAAACACCTTGAGTTTTCCCTCAGTGGAAATCAGTCATTTTGCACAGCTCTGTAGTAGGTGTAAAGAGAGATTGATTTATTCCACACGGCTTCGAAATTCAAGTGAAATTGCAAATCCTATAGTCACCACTGCTCTTTCTAATATATGCTTCCTATGTAATTGGAATATATTGTAGCCTGTTCATTAAACTCCAGTGATTAAAAAGCCTCCTTTTGCAGTAGCTGAGATGAGAGTCGGCTGGGTTTCTATCATAAGATTCTTTTTATTTATATTAATTAAGTCTGTGGCTTTTGAAGCTGAAATCGATTTTGGAGTATCATTGTATGTAATGTTGGTACTAAAGCAAAGTCAAGCAGTGCAGACAGGTTCCTATTAACAGCAGCTCATCCGCAGCATGCCAGTGAAGCTGGGGTAGCTTAATCTAAAGGGATTTCTAACGCGACTGTTGCAAGCTTCAAAACTCAACGCAAGAGGGCTCCAGTTCCTTTTGTCAGGGAAAACATGCCAGCTGATGGAAAGAGCACAGCAAGGCTGAGACGAGCGGCTCCCTCAAGGTATGGTGTTGGAGCCCGGTGACAAAGAGTAGCACGTTAACTGCTGGCAGAAGATGTCTCGTCTGTGCATGGCTCGCGTTCCCCAGAGGATGGAAAAAGAAAAACCTGGAATAATCACATCATGATATATCTGTGAAAATGAATGAAAACGTGTGTAAATGAAAACGTTTTGTGCTCAGACACTGACAACTTAGGAAAAGATCAAGATGGGTTCACCCTGATTGCTCCAGGTCTTGCAATCTGCAGCCTGACTCAGTCTTTACCTCCTCTTCAGACACCTTTGAACCAGGCAGGCCGTCAGCATGCACGGCCATCAACCCTTGTCTGTGGCTTTGAGGGTCCCCAGCACCAAGCTGTGCCACCAGTGTTTTCCTTAAACAATGCTGCAGCTGTGTACCTACTGCCTCCTGTGTTTCACAAGCCAGCTTCTGCCTTGTAGGATGTGCTTCACAAGGTGAAGACCAGTCAGAAAAACTTAAATCAGGGGCATTCCAAATCTGAACACCAAGGTTGCTATGATACAGGCTTGAATTTCTATTAGCAAACAGTATTAAACTGGCTTTGGCACCCTCCCTAATTCTTGCTGGGGAGAAGGAGTAATGTGATCTAAGGGCTAGAGGTATGGCTGGGGAATTCTTGCCGCTTTTCTCCTGTTCTGGGTTGTATGATGACTTCCAAAATTACCAAGGGACTGATAATTTCTGCCTATGAAAAGATGGTAGCAGTGCTGCCATTTTAAGGTGCTTTGAGATCTGCTGGTGAGGAAAATGCTATAATTGAGCAGTGTTTTACTGTTGTTAGACATGTGGAAATTGCTGATGGTGCATCTTCTGGGAAGACCTGACCATGCTGACTCTGGGAAGACCTGACCTTGCCCCAGCAGACTCTCTGGGGCTGTGCATGCCTGGTCCTTTTTCTCAGGCTGCTTTGGGAAGGATTTTTGGTGTAAAACAGTTGTAGAAAACCACTGCCATCTTTGTACATACAGAAAGTAGCGGCTCTCCATGGTCTGTGCACTTGTCGGTAGTGATAAAGGAGGAAGAAACTGCATATTTACTAGAAAATAAGTAGACTTCAAGGAAGCAAGTATGAAAGACATTGTCAATCAGCTCTGAAAATAGCTCACAAGGGAAGAAAGGAAATGGATATCAGTCATTTCTGACACTCATCTCACATTTCCTCTTGGAAAATTTTATTCCAAAATCATTACAAGGCAAATCTGCTTTCTGGGGAACATGTTTAGAGCTGCCACTGCTTTTCTGAGCTATAAAGCATTTAAACTACATTTTTTAATTGATACTAGTAATTAAATTATTTCCCTTGTGGTGGGTTTCTAGACCATATGTCCAGGGCGAGAGGCATCCCAAGGAAGTACTGCCTTCCAGACAGGAAACTCAATGCACCCAGAGGGGGTGGGGAGATGAGGGGAGGCACTTCTCTCTGGTCACTGGCAACTGGCAAGTTTCAGCAAAAGGGTTGTTTGGGCTGAAAGCTTTAGTGAGCCAGAATGAAACTATACAGCACTCTTTGTATTGACCATGAGAGCATGACGAGGCAGGATGTAAATAATTAGGATAATAATAACAATAATATCCAATAGAGCGATGCATTGATTATTAATTTGAAGCACTGCATTGAAGTATGGCCATGTATCCAAAAGGACTCATAGCTGGACCTTGCCAAAGCTCACAGCATCACCAATTTTAAATACTTTCTGAATGTTCTCAACACTGGACCGGTAGCACAAGGAGGAAAGCCCCATTTCCAATTGTACTTGAAGGAGCTCTCTAAATGACCTTCATTGTCACGCAGCCCTGATCAGTGGTTTGCCTCATTAAGGTCTGTGCTCTGCACACCCCCAGCACCAGTTCCTGAGAGGTGAATGCTCTGCCACCTTCTGCTGTCTCCACTGCAGAAATCACCTTTCTGCATTTAAAGGAGCTTTTCAGACCTCTTAAACTTCTTCCTGCTGCTCTGGCCCTTTAGTACACTAACAAACAAGTGGTGGAGAGGGCTCTCGCTGAAGTACAGGTATCTCACCCAAGATGTATCCCCTCCTTATGATTCGATGTATGAATGAATGAGTGCTGGCACAAGGCAGTGTATATGCTCAGGATTTTAACATGCTGTCGTGGTTTAAACCCAGTCAGGTAACTCGTTCACTCACTTCCCCCCCTTCTTGCCCTCCCCCTGCTCTCGGAGGGACGGAGAGGAGAATCGAAAAGAATGCAACTCCCACGGGTTGAGATAAGAACAGTTTAGTAACTAAGGTATAACACAAATCACTACTGCTACCACCAATGATAATAATGATAAAGGAAATAACAAGGGAAGAGAATACATCATCTCACCACCAGCCGACCGATAACTCGCCCCCCCAGCCCGACCAAGCTCTGACCGATACCTCCTCCAACCCTGCAGTCTCCCAGCCCTTCCGGCTAACTCCCAGTTACATCCTGGGCATGACGTGCTGTGGTATGGAATACCTCTTTGGTCAGTTTGGGTCAGGTGTCTTGTCTCTGCTTCCTCCTGGCTCCCCCTCCTCCCTGGCAGAGCATGAGGCTCACAAAGTCCTTGGCCAAACCAAAACATCGCTTGTTATCAGCTCTGTCCCCGAGCTGAAAGTCAAAACATTGCACTGCACCAGCTACCAAGAAGGGGAAAAATGACTGCTACTGCTGAACCCAGGACATTATCCACCCCTTATTCCATACCATTCACGTCATGCTCAGATCCCACATTTTCAATATACCATCACTCTTATCTCAGTGCATGGACCAGTCCCTATAAAGCTGCTGAGTCCATCTGGTCCATGATGTCAGGCTCCATCTCTTGTAACAGTCTTCCAGAGCAGGAGAGACTGTGTGCAGTGTTCACACTCATGAATAACCTGGGCAATAGTATCCATTGCTAAGTCCACCCCTCGATCATGAGTCCATCTCCATGTTGCATCTCTGTTCTGATGGCCTGAAGTGCCATGGGCCCACCAGGCTTAAAATAATTCACTGTCCCCTTAAGCAGTTTCTGCAGCTTGTTGCTGGGGACTCCATACAGCTGCCTTCCATCTCCGACGCTTCCAAAGCACTGGAGGGGCCCAGTGGACTAGATACTTGCCCATACTGTCCCACACACCCTGCCACTCATGACTGTCCAGCCTTGGGGAAAATCTCTTGGTCCCCCCATATCCTCGTCTAACCCCAGACAAGACCCAAACCTGACTCTGCTTAACTTTTGAGATCAGACAAAATGGTTGTGGGTAGAACACAGTCTGTGTGTGTGCCAACATGCTGATCCCCATCACAATCAGCAGGCAGGTCCCAAGGATACTCAAAGGCCATTCAAAACCTCCAGAACTCTCAAACGACGCTGCTGTGCTTGTCACTGGGGCTGGTGTAGCCGCTGTGCTTGCCGGCTCTCCCACCATCAGCTTCTCTTTTCCTGAGTCCAGTTCTTCCTCCTCTGCCTTGCTGGGAAATGCTGCGTGGTCTCCTGCATCCTCCTGGGGCTCGGCGGGCGGCTTCCGGGAAATGCTCTCGGCCGTCGCGGCGCTCGGCTCGGCCGCGGGGCTGGGCTCCTCCGCGGGGCTCGGCTCCTCCGCCGCCTTCTCCCGCTGCTCGGCAGCCGCCTCCTTCCTCTCCTCGACCGCCCCGACCTCCTCCACCGGCAGCCGTCCCCTCGCGGCCTCCGGCCCCGCTCCCGCCGCCGCTTGGTCCCCGGGGCCGCTCTCCCGGGCCGCTTCGGCTGCCGCCGGCTCCCGGGGCCGCTCCCCCTCCGCTCCCCGCAGCCTCACGAAGATGGAGAGTAGGGTGAGGGCCAGGACGGTGAAGAGCAGCCGGACGGCCAGGTACAAGTCCACGGCCACGTCCGTCCCGCCCTGCTGCTGGAGCCCGCTCGTATTACAAGCCATTGCCATAAAGCACAGTGAGACAAGAACCTTAGCCCAGGCCCCATACTTGATAAACACTAACACAGCAAATACCGGCTCTACGTAAGTTACAACATTCTGAAGCTGTGAGATCAAGCGAAACAACTCTGAGAGCCAATAAATCAGCATTGTGACGAGTGGCTATTAATCCAGTCAAATCTGTCGTTATCTCAACCCTTCGTGCCCCACGTTGGGCGCCAAAAAACTGTCGTGGTTTAAACCCAGTCAGGTAACTCGTTCACTCACTTCCCCCCCTTCTTGCCCTCCCCCTGCTCTCGGAGGGACGGAGAGGAGAATCGAAAAGAATGCAACTCCCACGGGTTGAGATAAGAACAGTTTAGTAACTAAGGTATAACACAAATCACTACTGCTACCACCAATGATAATAATGATAAAGGAAATAACAAGGGAAGAGAATACATCATCTCACCACCAGCCGACCGATAACTCGCCCCCCCAGCCCGACCAAGCTCTGACCGATACCTCCTCCAACCCTGCAGTCTCCCAGCCCTTCCGGCTAACTCCCAGTTACATCCTGGGCATGACGTGCTGTGGTATGGAATACCTCTTTGGTCAGTTTGGGTCAGGTGTCTTGTCTCTGCTTCCTCCTGGCTCCCCCTCCTCCCTGGCAGAGCATGAGGCTCACAAAGTCCTTGGCCAAACCAAAACATCGCTTGTTATCAGCTCTGTCCCCGAGCTGAAAGTCAAAACATTGCACTGCACCAGCTACCAAGAAGGGGAAAAATGACTGCTACTGCTGAACCCAGGACACATGCTTTTTACAAGGAGGCAACTCTTGCATCTCTGATGGGAGGGATTATGTGCACTTAGCAAGTTGCTGGTATTATGACATGGACATGTGCACACGAAGCTTGCATGGCTGAGTGTGTTATGTCACAGGCCATATCCTCAACTGTGTAAGCAACTGCAGAGCCATTTCACTGTCAGACCCGTTAGCACTTCATTCCTTTAGAGCTTAATCTTGCAATCCTTCCTACTGCTAGTAGCCCTCACTCATGCAAGTAAGCAGATCTTCCACTTCAGCCCTTGTAGCCCCTAAGCTGCTCCCCGTTCCTAGAAAATCCTCAGTGCCAATACCATCATTAGTGTTGTTGCTGTCGTGTTCTTTGCAACTGTAATATTTATTCACTGAAAGCTCCCTTTTTCTCTCTGACCTGTCTCTTGAATGAAGATGGTGGCAAACAACCTGCTGGCTTTGGTTCTGCATTGTCTAAGGACCTGCATCCTGCAAAGTGCTGAGCACTGTCATCAGGTCCAGGCAAAGGCTAAACCATGGACCAAAAGGTTAATCACACACACTGACTGCACTGCCACTCTCTGAAAATGGCTCCCATGCTGAATTACTGCACACAGCTTGTCACTGTCCAGGGTTTAGCTCCGGTAGTCAACAATTTGCAGGGTTTCATGGCACTAGTTATTAACCTTTCCAATTCGGTTCTGTGCAGTCTGGTCTCTTAAATATCACCCCTGTCTAAACCACATGCTCTGGCCCTCAGAAAATCCAGATTCTCAAGGAAATTCAGCTTTAGTAAATGCAGGTGTTGCAACACCTGCTTTTACTTGGACAGCATGCTAATGCAATTGGCTTCCCAAAGCTTTACTGTATGGGAAGAAATGCACATGAGAGCTCGAGGCACTGCTGTAAGCAACAAGTATCCTTTTTCTTTCTGGCATTAGAATTAGGAGACAAAAAGTTTCATGGGTGGTCCCCAGTGAAGAGAGAAATCTTTTCCTTTCCTTTTCTTTTCCCTCTTCCACAAACAAGCAGTAAAGAATACATTGCTTTCAGTAGGCAGAATGCCCCTATCACTTCTAATTGCACCTTTCAGTGAATTCACTAGCTGCTCCTTTGCCATTTATTAGCCAGGGGCCAGAGTGTGAAAGGTGATTATCTGGAGTGTGCTCTGGGATGCTGAACTTACTGTGAGGTTGGCGATATCCAAACCTGAGGCTTGTTTGATTACACTTGTGCCCAGTCGAAGAGGTATATTTTTACTCTGCAATAAAAATAAAGCCAGGAAGTTAAATGAGATTTAATTTTTTAGTTTCTTAGAGAAAGCAGCTGCCCACATTTGGTTGGATTTGAAGAGAACTGCATGTTTTGCATTGCCTGTATGACATGGTAACACATTTCACAGATCTTTATGTTTCCTTAATGCTTGCCCATGTGCATGCTGTACCTCCAGGCAGGTATCAGCAACATTATCCAGGTCACACCAGTTTACTTTCAAGTGCAGTCTCTTTAGCTGTCCCCTAGAGCTGGATCCCATTCAATCACACTGCTTTATAATCTGGTGACCATGGGAAAAAACTTCTTTAGTGCTCTGATGTGTCCCAATGTTCCCATGAACAGTGAAAGTCTGTGCCCAAGCCCAGGCAGATTTTTATTCTACGTGAGGAGTGGAGCAGCTGGCCCAGAGGTCAACCAGCAAGGCTGTATGGTTGGCACAGATGTGGTTTGCGAACAGAGATGGAGTTCCAGGAAGCTGGCTCTCTCCTTGGCTTTGCTACAGCTCCCTTTGGGGTTTTGCCCATGGCACACAGATACCTCCACTGTCTCTGAGCATCAGGTACTCTGGGCTTTCTCTGGGACATTTTGTCTGATCAAGTCTTACAGAATTAGATGCTGGCAGATGGAAAAGGTTCCTGCTTCCGCTTCTTGACCTACTTCAATGTTCATCCCATCACAGGAGCCACAGAGCAGAACTTGCTCCATCTCACTGTACAGTAGCACAAGCAGGTCCAAAGCCCACGGCTTGTCCTGGGTCGGGGAAGTGTAACATTCTGGATTGCCATCATGCTTACCCTGCTCATAGCCTTCACAGGAAGAAACCTCTGCCATACTCAGAGCTGTCCAGGCATAATATTTGACCCTATAAATTCAGCCCCATGAAATTAGAATGTGTTCACTCAGGGCTGAAATATTTCTACGCTTGAAGCAAATTACCATTAACTTTGTAAGGATTTTGAAGGGTAATTTCCTGTTTGCTATAGTATTAAATTAGCGACATACATAGGACCTGCACTCCAAGTGTGAATATGACTTGGACAACACCTCAAAAGAGTTATATAAGAAAGCAGAAAAAGATTGACAGGTTAAACTGACTTGTACAGTCAGAACAGATGTTATTAGTATTGAAAATGTTTTCAGATATGTATTTCTTCCTGGTAAAGTGAACCATGTACGAGTGTGACTTTAGCATAATTGATCAAAGACCCAAGATTGGTTTAGTGCCAGGCAATGGCTTCAAGGGGGCTACAAAGTCCATACCAATATTATAGTACTAGGACATCTCTGATAGAGACCAGCCTGTGACACATGGCAGGCAAAACCAAAGGGGTACTCTGGCAATCTGCCCTCCTTTTGGAGCATCACTGCCCTTACCTGAGAAAGAATGGAGAGAGCTGCTTAAAAATGTTTTCCTGTCTTCTTTTCACATTCTTCCAGTGTTACAAAATACAGCTTCCCTGTCAAGACTTCTATATGCGCTGCAATAACGTTTAAAAATTGAAACTTTATAGTATTTATAAAAATACGCTTATATTTTATACATAGCTACTTTTTAGTATTTTAGTGCATTTTTTTTTCAATTCCATCTGTCCTGATTGTGTGTTCAAAAGTGCTTTTTCCTTCCGAGGATTGTAATTTTTGCACTCTGGGGAAAGAAGCCTCAAAAGAATAAGGTTTTTCAGGCAAAATAGCCAGAGGACAATATCTGCTTTCATAAAACTCTGGACATGCTGTTTGCCATTTCCTAATCTTATTCCTGTTTTTTATGCTGCTGGAGACTATCTTCTGGTGGCAAAGTCCTTGTACAGAAAAAAGTGAATATTTTGACCAATAGCCTGAAATCACACACTCTTTCATTGAAAACAGTTAATTAGGAATTGAGCTCTGAAGTTAATTTCACCAAGGTCATTCACTGTTCTATTGGGTCCAGTGACCCTGTCTTAAGTAATCACGGCATTAACATACAAGGTTATAGCTTTCTTTTCAGTTGATGACATAATCTCTTTAATTGGTGTCAGGAGGCCTGCTTATGAAAGAACCATGGAAAACACCTATAGACTATAATTTTACTTTCCCCATTCATAGAGCAAATGAAACAAGCCTTAAGAATGTACTAGAGGCTCATTACATCTCCTAGCCTGTCAACACAAAGCCCCTCCATTTCAGCCAAAGCATTAGGAATGATCAATTCTGTTTACTTCTAACTTCAGCCTGTGAACTATTAACCTTTTCAGCAAAACTGGTGAATAGTAAATGTCAGATAATCCTCCCTGAGAAAGTTAAGAGGGTAGATAATGTATTTTAATTGATTAAAACTTGCATGAACAAAAGTTGAAAATATCAACAGGAGCATCCCCCACGATTCCTTTTTTTGGTGGGTTGTGATCCAACTATTCCACATTGACCCAGTGCCCAATTTAATTTTATCTTTACTGAGATAAAATTTTTCTAACATTGATACCTGAAAATTAAAATCCTTGGTAGATTTGGCTTAGCAGAAATTCTGCTTTTAGAAGACAACGTCCTTTCACATCTGGCTCAGCAGGAGAGGAGCTACACAGGAAGCTAGGCAGGATTGTTATAGTAGGTAGACAGCCTATAACAGGTTGTTATAGTAGGTAGATTTAAACAAATATCCCTTTTGACGATATTTACAATGCTCCAGAAATAGGTGCAAATACTTTCATGTGTTCTTTTCATTCTATAGCCCTGGAAGTCACTGCTTTACTTTCTTTTTTCCTTTTTTCACTTTTTTGGCAATTTGGACTCTTGCATATTTTATGATTGATTCAACTCCTTCACGGGGAATTTTCTTAGTAACTCCTATGAAAACTGTCGGCACTCTCTGAGTGACAGAGGATCTTAAATTCTATAGTAAACACCACCACGCTGTTTCTGGATATAGCAAGAGGTGTTTCACCAGCACCACAGTTATTGACATCTTATGCCTTGTCTTTTTTTTTCCATTGCGTTCCCCTAAACCTTCTACTATTTCAGGTTTTTAGCTTCTCTTTGGGGAGTTCACATAACCCACATTTTTACTGTTGCACATTACCTTCCAACACTCCTCAACTTCATGAAGCTCTCCCTTAGGTTCACATTTTTCAGCTGAAATGATCTTCACAAATTTTGTACAATTTTTATGATTGAAAATAATTTTTGGTTTTGTTTAAGAAGGAGAAGAAAAATTTTAAAAATTGACTGTTTCCAAAGGGACAATTCCTTTTTTTTTAAGACAGAAACCTTTAAAAATAAAAGTTTACATTTTCTTGGTTGTGGGTACACAACGCAGTCATGGCAGCCCTTCCCAATCCTGTTTTTTTTCACAGGCTGTGTTAGATCACATTGGAGTGAATACTGATTGCATTAACTCTCCTTATCTTCAGAGCCACGGTTATTAAAATAAAGAAAACAAAGAAGGCAACTTGTTATTTAATACACAAAGCAATGCAAAAGACTGGCAAAATCACTGATATGGGAGAGAAATTGTTAAACATTTCAATAGAGAATTAACTCAACATTACCCAACACTTATTAGCAAAGCATTATTCCCCTATTATCCTTATCCTGTGAGATGATCCCAAAGGAAAGACCTCACCAATTGCCCCTGGCTCTGCCATGCTGAGCCCAGAATAAACAAGATCTGGGTGTAAGTTACCAACTGAGGTACATCCATTGGCTATTCCCTCCCACCCCAATTTGCTATGGCTCAGAGCAGCCCTATAGGGCAAAACTGGGCTCTAGGGATGAAGTCAGCAGGGGAATTGATGGGTAGGTGAGCAGAGCAAAGCTGAGGACCAGGCGAGCTGTGGCCAAATCTCTCCCTTCTTGTGGGCAAGAGTGGTGGCAATACACCCACTGAGTGCCTGGTGGTTCTCAGACCCACAAAGGGAAGTGGGTATTTGGGCAGAAATGGGTAGCTGGGAGTTATAGGTACAAGCAGGGAATGTATTTTATCACCTCTGGAAATACTGGGTAAACAATGGCCCTTGCCTTTCATCCCTTCCCTCTAGGAGAGCAGACGGAAACAACTGAGCTTGAGTGAAATCGAAGTGTGTCTGGTTTGACGTGAGGAAGTGTCATACCCATCAGCCTTATCCTGGCCTGTTACAGCCTCCAGGTGATGGCATTCTGTGAGCATCAGATTATAAATTGTGCTGTCACCTTTTCAACTTCTCTTAGTTGGGGACCCAAGGTGGTTTTTCAGTTTTTTGAACAGCTTTTTGGGGAATAAATCTCACTGATGCATTTCTTTGTGAATAGGCACATTACGTTTTTTTTTTTTCCTGTAATATACTGTAGAGGATGAAGAAAAGCCAGTTCTGATGTCCAGGGAGGAAAGTGCTGATCCACCTGCACCACCAGGGCTTTAGATGGAGAAGTGATGGATCTTCTGCCAATGCAGGCAGAAGCTGGGTTTTCATGATGTTCGGTACCTGTGCTGTGCTCTGCGACTCACTGGGACCAGTCCCTCTCCTCTGCAATCTCAGTTTTGGATGTAACAATGTGCTCCACGCTGATGTGCCAGATTAGCTTTACTCCACAAAGAACTCCAGATAATTTTGGACTTTACCACTGCTTTGTCTGGAGTTGCACAGTTGCAGAGTCACAGGGTTGATGTCAAGAGAAAACCTTGTCATGTGTTATTGCCATTATCTGCACTTGTGGAGCCATCAGGATTCTGATGCTCCACTGAACTGCCATACAAACAGGAAAAATTAACCTCTTCATCCCGAAGAGCTGAGTGTCTCAATTAGGCTTGAACCCCTCTTCAGAGTTTGCTGTGGGCATCCATGTGAGCTGGACGGACTGTAGTTTCTCTCCCATTACCTTCTTCTCGTTTTCCACTAGCTTCTGGACCCAAGATAAGACCTACAAATAAGTCTTAGGAAACACCCCCCACTCCTGGTCCAGCACCCTCTGCTATCCTGGTGGTGGCAGCAGTGACACTACTCTGTGAGGAGCACTCACTCAAATTTCTGCCATGGACCACATTAGAGTTCACTGTGTCAACACTTGGGGCTTTTAGACTTACTCTCCTCTTTATTATTCATGATTAGATGATAATTATCTCAAAGCAGAGTTCTGAGTTCAGTGCAGAAGTAGGGATGTGTGTGTCTGGGTGCACAGGTCATATGTGGGTTTGCTTATAACTTATTGCATGGATTTAGTAATAAAATGACTCTTCCTGCCAGACCGTGGTACTTCTTAGTTAGCCAAAACAATCATAAAATATATTCTGCCTTCCACACCCCAGCTTCCCTCCAGAAGGAAGGCAGCTCCTCCAGCACATAAGCACACCATAATTTTCTTATTTGTTTTCTCCTTTTTCAAACTTGTCTAAGACTTTAGGAACTGGTCTTGCCCATTTAGCCACAAAATGCATGCATGCGTGTGTGTGCTTCCAGTGAAAAGAAGGGAAAAAACCCACAGGTTTGAGTTTGTACAATGTTTGCCCCTTTTCCCAGCAGGGATGGGTTTTGAGAGCCAGGAGACAAAAAGCATGGCCTCAACAAGCTGAATTTAAAAAAGAACATCATTTTCATTATGTAGTCAATCTCAATTACAAGCAAATGTTTTCTCTGTTGAGACTTTTCTCTTTTCAGAGCATTATGCAAGCCTCTTTTGTGGGTTGAGAGAAAGGATCAGTGGTCAATAGGGAGCAGAGTGTTGTGTACAGTGGATTTTTGTATCCTTTAGTCTACTACATAATGCGTTTTGTCAGGAGAACAGCCCAACATCCTGAGCAGATTTGCTGAATTAAAGAGCACAGCAGGGATAGGAAACTTGTTGCTAGGTGACTGACAACTGCTGCATGTCAGTATCTCTGTGCCGGAGGTTACTCTTCCCTTTTCTTCCACCACTCAGTCTTGCCTTTTAATCTGCATCTGTAATTAACTCTCCCAATACCGTGCAGCCATTTCTTTCCCTTTTGCTTCAAATGGCTGTCTTGTCATTATTTTGTTTTGAACAGAGAGGAAAAAACTATTTAATTTTTGTGCTTCACTTGGCGGGGAGAAGTTGGGAGGTTTGTGCAGCGCAATGTCTCATGTCTGCACCAGGATGAGATGGCTTTTAAAAGGCATTTCAGAAGATATATGTTCTTTGTTCATCTTAATGCTCAGTGAGACATTTCTGTGTTTACTGTTCTTTCTAAAGCCTGTTTGTTTCAATTCAACTTAATTGAAACATGATTGCTTTTAACTGTTTAGGTTTGGTGACCTTCCAAGCTCTTTCACTTGTGTATTTTGCAAAACAGATTTTCTTTATCCAAGGCTCTTTCTTCAATGGCTGGAAATCCGGGGCTGCATCTGGCCTGGATTTGTAGTGCCAGAAGTCAGCTAAACAACAGTGTTTACCCTGCTTATTTTTACTCTTATTTTTCATGTGCGGATCAACCATTAGGCACATTTGCGAAGCTCTCTGCTGTTCGGAGGGTGGATCAGCATTCAAGAATTACAACCCTGGTTTACACCCATCAGTTGCTCTGGAAATGTATTTATTCTCATTTCTGTTTTTATTCCAAAAGATGATCCAAAATATATGGTATTTGGTGAATATCCTAATTGCAGGAATGTGATTAGTTGCTTAGTTTTTGTCAGAAAATGACAAGAAAATATATGTCAACCTTTTTTCTCAGTGCTTTTTAAAATAGTGCTTTTTTTCCTGCATTGTAAGTGCATGTGTTTTGGGGCAGCTGCAGTCAGAAGTTCAAAGGAATTAAAACAACAATGAAAGCTCTTATTTTTCTTGCAGGTTTGTAATAAAGCTGCAATCATGGAAAGCATGTACCTTAGACACTCTTTATCCTGAAAATTAGAGAGCAATTTAAGAGGAATAACCAAGTAGATGTGAGAAGTGCTGCTGGTGAATACAGGTGGCAGTCACTGCTTCTGGGGAACTGTCCCTCTTTGCTCAGTAGAGTGCTGAACTTGGGTAATTTAAAGAAAAAAAAAAATCCCAAAGGCTGTGAAGTAGCTGTTTCTAGGCAGAAACTCTTTCCTCATCAGTTCAAAAGGCTTTACTGATACCAGCAGCTGTAAATTATATCACTCTCTATCAGTTTCTGTGAAACAGGCCCACTGAGGGCATATTCGGTCAATGGAGAGCAGGGACCATAATGAGCACTATCTTACTGATGTCCATGATCTTCGACTTAAAGTTTGTAGCTTGGGGATGTGAGTAAAGGGACTTTCACCCCTAACTGTGATGGTGTTTCTCCCTCCCATTAGCCAAGGGCAAAATCATGCCTTGGGAAATCCAACTTCACCACAGAGGAGAGGAAAAATTCAGTGTATAGAGGAGCAGCACACACAGTCATAGGGAGGGCCAGGAGAGTGTGAGCAGTGAGAAGACACCATCATGGAACTGTGTCCACCAAGTCTTGAATACAGGGTATGAGAGAACCCTCAAGGGCTGATCAAAAAGCACCAAGCACCTATAAATGATTAACCTATTCAGTTGTTTTCCAACCCAAACAAACTACAAATCCAGTTGCACTCTTATTAGCTTCCTAGGAGATGGAAAAAGGAGATAAACACCTTATCACTCAAGGCAGAAGTCTGGAACTGAACTGCAGTAATTTCATCCTTTTTTCTGCACAAGGAAGCCAGCACCAGGGTTGAATGAAGCAGTTTTGCCTTATGCTTTTCTGACTGCTCTGAAAGCCGAGTTTGCTCTTCAGTCTTTGTACAAGGTTCAAGTGTGCTGGGACAGGCATACAAATCTGGGGCAGGCCGGGGTGGGCTGCATGGTCTGAAGGACAGACTGTCATGTACAGTAGATTGTGGTAATATGTGTTACAGGGATGTTTGGCATGTCCTCATTTCTTCACAGTCGTATGTCCACACACATTTGTGCTGATGCATTTTGCAGTGAATTTTGGCCAAGTAGAGCAAACACTGATCCTTCTGTGTGATGTTGAGGATCAAATCCTGCTTCCTTTACTCGGGTAAATAACGAAGGCATCTGGAGAAAGTGAGTTGGTTTCATGCTACAACTTGGCTAGGAATTCAGTAATGGTTGCAGTAGTTAGTTTGAATTGTAATCTTCATAATCATCGGCTGAAATTGAAAACCTGATAATTAAATTATATGCTGTTAGTGACAGGGTCAAGTTCATGACAGTGCCCCAGCCTTGGGCTCGTGCTCTAGGCACAGAAACAAGTTCTTGTCTTTCCCTCCTTAACTCACAAGGGTGATGGACACACAAGTGTTATGGCGAAGTAGATGAAAGTGGGATCTTCCTGCTAAGTAACTAAAAGGCTGCAATTTTCCTGAGTGCAAGCTCTAACCCCAGGGAAAGCAACTGCAGCATCACACAACCCACTGATGTTTGCCTTCATCACCTCCTGCAGAAGAGCATTATTGCAGGAAAACAGGCTCTCCAGCAAGAAAGGGTAGGACAGACCACCTCCATTCCCATCTGACACCTTTCCTCCCCCACATCCTTGGCTTTCAACCTCCCTCTTAGCTTTTTCAGTTTTTAATATACTCCTTGTTGCAGATGCAGCTGTTGCCAGAATCTGCCACTGCAAAGCTGAATGAGCCCTTTGCAGATACTGATCCCTAGGCATGAACAGGAGAAGAGAAAGGAGCTGGTGGGAGAGAAGGAGACAGCATGGACAGCAGCAGCAGATGACAGACAGAGGTAGCTCTAAGCAAATGCCTTGGTCTCTCATCCAACATTGACCAGTTTCTGGACACAAGGTCTACTTCACATGGGGCTGTTCTCAAGTGTTTCACATGCAACTGATAAAACCTATGACCCTACTGCTGTACCTGTTGGCCTTGCAAGACAAATGCATTGTATGGGGCAGGAAGATCATGAAAAAAATAGGTGACATGCCTCTCAAGGCCAGGTCTATTATCTAGCACCTGGAAAAGCTTCAAGGCTTCTTCAGGAGAGAAGTTCTTGCCACTCCATGCCATGCCTGTGAAGTATAAGGACATGAAGAAGGGCATTAAGACAGACTATGTCATTAACTACTCTGAGATGACAACTGCTTGCCTGCTCTTCTAATCAGGGATGATGAGATTTAGACCCTTCTTCCACTGAAAGGAACCAATGCCTGATTCATATCTCAGCTCTTTCTTTTCCTACCTTGCCATGAAATGGATTTCCTACTTGGCTGTATCCTCCCTCAGCACTGGAGACACACCACTTTTTCTTGATTTTCTGGATTTGTTCTGTTACCTCTAAAAAATGTGCGAAATACCCGACCCCATGTGTCGTGATTTAAACCCTAGCCAGACAGCTTGTTCACTCACTCCCAGTGAGTGGTGCCGGGCTGAGAGCAATTGAGAGCCCCCCCACCCCGGGGCTCTCCCCTTCCCCGCTCCCGGAGGAACGGGGAGGAGGATCAAAAGAGTGCAACTCCTACGGGTTGAGACAAGAACAGTCCAGCAACCAATGTACAACACAAATCACCACCGCTACCACCAACGACAACGGTAAGAGAAAATAACAAGGGAAGAGAATACGATACCACCGGCCAAGAAACGAATCCCACCCAGAAGCCCGTGTCCTTCCGGGTAACTCCCAGTTACCCCCCACCCTGGCCATGACGTGCTGTGGTATGGAATACCTCCCTGGCTAGCCTGAGTCAGGCGCCCCGTCTCTGCTTCCTCATGGCTTCCCCTCCTCCCTGGCAGAGCATGAGCCTCACAAAGTCCTTGGTCACGGTAAACATCACTTAGCAACAACCGAAAACATCGGTATCACCAGCACTGTTCCCAGGCTGGAAGTCAAAACACAGCACTGCACCAGCTACCACGAAGGAGAAAAATGACTGCTACTGCTGAACCCAGGACACCATGCAAAGTCTGAGATAAAAGATTTAGGTACCGTGTGAGGAATACAGCTGAGCATCAGTTTTCACACCTACTTTGTGAAAAGTATGCAGGAACCAGATAGGGCTTCAAATAAACTCTCAGGAATTCCTTTGCTTGGTAACACATAGGAAATGCTACTTATAAAAGAGCATGTTACCCACTCACTGCTGAAAAAGGCAGGAATCCTAAGGGTAGAGGAAAAAGCGTAGAGTCACTGGGCTGGAACTTCCCTTGGAAGGGGGAAGTTCTGCTCACAGCTGTCCCACACGGGTTGCTCTTCCTCAGTGCAGTTTTTTCATAGTTAAGAATATAAACCTAGACTTAGCCATGTAAACTGGACACAGTCTGTGTTGCATATCCCAAAACTATCCTTGACCCACTAAAAGGAGAAGGAGCTCTGCATCTCAGGGATTTTTTACTGACTCGTCTTGATCTCACTTATTAATAAATGTATAGACTCTCGAGATGACTCGGCCAGACTGTATTCTTGTCTAAATTTAGCAGTCATTTGGTTTATTGCTTCAGGGCTGCACTGAAGAAGAATCGAAAAAAAAGCACCCTCTTTTTTTATCACTGGAGTTGAAAGTGCATTTGTGTGAAAGTGGATCTGAGCTTGGAAGTAGCAGCAATTAATAATTTATTAAGCACACACTGGGGACAGGCTTTAAAAAAAAAATATCACATCACACCTTTTTTCCTCAGAGTCACTTGTTTCTCCTTTGTCTGCTTGTTGTCTACGTTTTGCATTGGGTCTGCCAACGTATTCCCTGGACACAAATGGTGCTACAGGAGACCATGGGGAGGGAGTAGATTTTTCTGAGCTGACACAAGGGAAAAAGGTTCTCTCAGTGGCAGACTGATGTTGTAGCTTCTTTGGGGCAGGTTTCTTCCATTTCAGAAGCCTGTAAAGCATCTCCCGTGTATTAAACTGCTCTGCTGAGAAAGAAAATTAAATCCCTGCAGTGAAATCAATAGGACAAAGCAAAACTTAACTGGACTCATCTGCTGCCTAGTCAGAACACAAAGGGAGGCAGTTTCCCAGATTACTCTTTCAATGGAAAATGAGTAGCAGGTTTTATAGCAGAATTTTGTCTTGAGGGAAACCAATCAGAAATGCTTTTGTGTCTGAACTTAGTCACTGGCTGCATCTCTCATGTCTTACTGAGGCTCCAGCTCTCTCAACTGTGAAAGTGTCTGCTGTTTTATTTTGTTGACGTGGGAATTAGGTTAAGATCTCCTCTCTTTGCCCCAGTTCTCAGTCATTTGAAGAGTTGTTGGTTCAGTGTTTTACTTTAGCTCATTTTCAAGGCTCAAGTGTCTTGGAGGATGAAAACCCTACCTGGTCTTCACTGCAGTCTCTGGTCCTTCTTCTCTTCCACATATTTACAACCACACTCACAGGCTGGGGACTGGGCAGAGCATGGTTTTACTGCCTCCTGCACCCCTTCTCCTGCATTCTCCTGATTGTGGCACATGGGTGCCAGGGCAGAGCAGGGTGCTGGGTCATGCAGAGCTGGAGCATCGATGAGGGTGAGCCATGGAGTGAGTATCAGCCACACACGCGCAAGGATGTCCAGTGCTTAAGTCAGGACAACATTGTCTGACTTCAACTTTGCACCCAAGAGACTGCCCCAAGGCACAAGTGCACACAGAAACAGGTTCACAAAGAGCAGCTCAGGCTTCTTTGGCCCATTTTCTAGGGCTTTCTTATTATTTAATAAAGGAAAAAGGGCAAAAATACTTACATTCTTCTAAATGGTCCCCAGAGCTCCATTGGTTTTGTTGTTGAGATGTTGGTGAATGTTTTGCTGAACCCATGTTTTTCTTACTCTTTATTTCAAAATGCTCAAGAGTAACAGAAAAGTAGAAAATTACCAAAACTGGAATTCCCATTCATCTTTTTCCTGTTTGAAAATTAAAACCTTTAGAAATGTAACCAAATTTGTGTTTGTTTATGGAGGAGGGAGCTCTGATGCCATTAAATTAGTTGTGACATTTTAATGTAATTACACAACATTAGTGTCAGATAAGATTCATTAATGGGCCTTGATCTTTGGTGATTGCTCAAAATTGATTTTTGCACTGGAAATCTATGTTGGATGGAGGAAGAAAAAGTAATCATAAGTTCACCATTCTGCTAAAATGCTCAGCTAATTGACATAAGTACATTAATGAGAGCAACACACTAATAGGATTATATCAATATTCCCCTCTCATCAGTTAGAGATCCAGCAGCAGTGGTCAGTAATTATTGCCTTACAGTAATCCTTGGCAGCTCTTGCAGGAGCTGGATTGTCCTTCTTTGACGTCTTCCTTGATTTGTTTTTTTTTCCCTAGTTTGGGGCTTTGCTGTTGTTGATACCACTGTAATCTCATTGGTCAAAACTTCAAGCGTGGGGTGCTGAGTATCAGTCTCCTAAATCTATACTTCCATATCTCTCCAAAATATAGTTGGATTTTCTTCTCTCAGAACAACTGCAATTCCAAGGCAGAAGGAGAGACATATTTAAAATACAGGATGCTTTTGGAGTCAGATCGTAACTATGCATTTGAAGGGGATTTGCGAGAGAAGGAAAGATAAGGGTTCAATTCTCACGAAAAGTCAGATTTTCTTAAAAATTAAAAAAAAAAAATCCTATTTTTCCGTGTTCAAGCTGAAAACATGTAAAGATTTCAGCAAAATTATTCTTAATGTATATTAACTACTTTTTATCCTTTGCATTAACTGTATTAGACCAAAATAAAATGAGTTTTATATACAGGCTGAAAGTGATAAAATAATTGTTTTTTTGGAAATTACTTGGGTTTGTAATGATAAAAACCACAGTGATATTTAACCTTTGAGCAACCTGGGTTTAGTGATCCTTCTTTATCTTGTACAACAGTTTTTGCTTATCATCTCATTCTATTCGATTTTTACGCCAAATAGTGTAAAATAAAGCAGCTCAGTATCTGTTAGCACACAGGGCTGCACACAGTTCAGCATTTTAGCTACATTTCTTCCACTGGGTTTTTCTGAACAGAGGGTATCTACATTCATATAAAACAGCAGAGATGCAAATAATCCCACCGCTACGCACAAGAAACTGTATATTTATTACCAATACCACACATCTGCTCGGGGAAAGGCAATCTAAAAATAGAGAAGATTCCTCTATTTAGAAACTAGTTCATCACATTTCAGTTTAACCCACAGTGTCGGAAACCTTAGGGAAAAAATAATGCCATTAATTCCAGGTAGCTTTGAACCAGTCTCTGTCTGAAGGGAAATGTTTCCACTTGCATGTACAGCTCCACCAGCAATTTTTCTTTCAGAGTCTGAGTCTGATACACAACAAAACTGTTCACTGCTGCAGATAAGGAGTTCACACCAAAGTCTGACTCTCAACAACGATCTGAGAGGGTTGTTTCTCTGTAAGTATTTTGAAGGCAAGTATTCTAAAATACCATCTTATTATGAGCTCAGAACATCGGTGTCAGTGAGCATAAATCCCTACAGTGGGCACAAGACACCTTTTTGCCATCAAACACAAGCAAGGGACTATCCAAACAGAGAGGAGACATCTGTGTGACAAGACACAGTGATAGCCCTCTCCAAGGAGACAGGACAACCAAAAAGAGACTGAAAATTAAATGAAATGTTCACGATTTGAGAACTATGCAGTGGCTTGCTCCTGTAAAAGCAGAAGCCAATTAAATGAAGATAATGTAATGCAGAGTAATGAAGTAATGCTGCAATGTGAAGCAGTGATGCTGCAGTTATAATGAGTATATGCTCTTAGCCCCCCAGATTTCTCCCCACTGCCATGCCCCAGCTGCCTCCTTCTTTCCAGCATGACAGCTTCACCTTGGCTTGGTCATGATGCTGCCTGGCCAAACACTCATGTCTGGACACTGGGCAACAGCCAAATCCTGCCTGTGCTTCCTTTGCTGGGGGAATAACCCACTTCTCTTCTGTTCCTTCTTGGCAAAACTGTAAGGAAACTGTCAAACATGACTGAAAATCACCAGTGAGTTCAGAGGCTGGTAGAAACGTGGTGTGATTCCTCAAAAAATTTCAAGGAAAAGGTGGGATATTTTCCTTAAAATGATAGTGAGTGATTGGACATGCCTGAACACCAGCTTCACTGCTCTGTTTTACCTACCCAGTACTTTTTTTAGATAAATAGCTCAGGTTCTAATGATGCTGAGTCTTGAACGTGAGCTTTGAGAAAGATGATGATGATGGTACGAATTCACACCAGTAGCATGCAGATCTGCTAAAAAGGAAGCCAAATTAATGGAGAGGAGGAGTGTAAACAGACTTTGCTGTGTTCCCAGTCTGCAAAAGACTCTATGCAACAGGCTGTCTGGGTGGGGGTAGGTATGTAGATAGAAAGACAGGGAAGCCTAAGGGCTTTGGACCAGAAGGATGCAAATCTAGGCAGATAGTAGTTTAGTTTCCCTCTGTTTTGCGTGATGATTCTAGTTAGAGCATCATCTGCACAACATATATTATGGCCAGTGTGTTTTTTCATTGTCTTGTAACTTACACAGTATATTGCATACGTGCAGATGAGCACAAGAAGCAGCTGCCTGGTTTTATAACCACTTCAAACTCCACACGCAGAAGAGATCACTGCTCTTCACTACCTCCTGAGTGCATCCTCACTGCTGCAAGAGGCCCTCAGCTAGCACAAACCTCTGCTCAGGTAGCTTTAATAGCTTGTCTGATCAGAGGAAGCTAAGAAATGAGTGGTAAACACTTTCCCATCAGTGGACTGAAAATCTTCAGGGATTTGTGTGCGATGCTTCAGAGACCCATAGAGGGCAAATAAGAAATGTTGGCCTTTAAAAGACATAATACTAGCAGTGCTTAATCCTGCTGGAAGAATTTATCAATCAACACAAAAAAAATCTTTTTTGCAGAGACACCATAGCTTAGGAGTGCCTATCCTGTATGACTTTATGAGCCACATCCCAAAACCCTCTTGTGGAAAGGAGTCAGCAGACCCTGTCCCATGGAGGTCTGCGGGCAGGTAGAGCTGATTAAGTCATCAAGGGCTTCCCACTGTGAGCAGAGCAGCAAAACCTGTACCAAACTGACCCAAGATCCCATACCCCTGCTACAGGAGCCACAGCTCACATCAGAGGCACCTTCCTGCAGTTACTTTGAAGGTACCTAAATCTAAGTGCCATTACAGCACAGGTAGGACCCTGTTCCTGTCCCACAGAACTCAAAAAATGCTTCACAGCAGCCACCAAGATGGATGGGCTGGGGAAGCACGGGCAAGCACACTAGCACTGATGCTACATATTCAGTGAGGCTAATGCAAAGGAGAAGCAACAATTCCTGCTGTCATGTAGTAGGTGGATGGAGCCACTGGGAGTTGTGTTTATTTAAGGTCATGAAAGTAGGTGAGGGGGGATGACTTTGTGAAGCACCTCGGGAAGGCTATGAATAGTGGCAGGAGGGGAAAACGCCAAGAGGTTTGCCAAGAAGCAGGCGCACAGGATGCTGAAGTTGATACATAGGGCATGGAGGGTGCACGGAGGGCAGCATGCGAAGTGCGGAAGAGATGGAATTATGAAAGGCACAGAGACAAGGACAAGGAGCTTGAACAAGAGGCAGCAGAGAACAGGGGAGTTAGTGAGTGATTGAAAAAGGCTGGGTTGATCTTGGCAAAGACAGAAGGGGATTTGAACACCTATGTTCTGCCAGGGTGGCAGGGAGGATAGAGAAAAGGAAGTTGCCTTTTGTAACTGATAAGCACTTACCCTGGATTTTTAGCAGTGCAATTTGTAAGACAGAATTTAGCCCTTTACTTTGCTTTCTCCCCACACAGACTTTGTTTGATTCCTGCTATTGCTGGAAAGAGCTCTGGCATTTTATTCATCCTTGTTTTCATTTGTCTTGAAATTTTTGCACCTGCAGGTTGGGCAGAGAAGAGATTCAGAGCAGCCCTGCAGAGAAGGACTTGGGGGTGTTGGTTGATGAGAAAATGAACATGAGCCGGCTTCAGTGTGTGCTTGCAGCCCAGAAAGCCAACCATATCCTGGGCTGCATCAAAAGGAGCGTGACCAGCAGGTCGAAGGAGGTGATCCTGCCCCTCTACTCTGCTCTCGGGAGACCTCACCTGGAGTATTGTGTGCAGTTCTGGTGTCCTCAACATCAAAAGGACATGGAACTGTTGGAACAAGTCCATAGGAGGGCCATGAGGATGATCAGGGGACTGGAGCACCTCCCGTATGAAGACAGGCTGAGGAAGTTGGGGCTGTTCAGCCTGGAGAAGAGAAGGCTGTGTGGAGACCTCATAGCAGCCTTCCAGTATCTGACAGGGGCCTATAGGGATGCTGGGGAGGGACTCTTCATCAGGGACTGTAGTGATAGACAAGGGGTAACGGGTTCAAATTTAAAGAGGGGAGGTTCAGGTTAGATACAGGGAAGAAATTTTTTCTTCCTCAGCCACACACACGGTAAATGATTACATTTCATCCTGGCTGCAGAAGTGCTCAGGAGCCATTCTGATCTCTCTTACTCCAGCGCTGCATCACTACAGATCCATCAGTAACATTATAGTTGCCCCAGATTTTCTACAGATGTAAATGCAAGAAGCATTAAGCCTTGTATTTGGAACAGGAGGGCTGACTCCCTTTTAATAGAAGCATAATGAAACCATCAAGAGTTTTCATTCAATTAGTTTTTTTTTTCCCTCTGGCAAATGATTATAACACATTTATAGTTTAATGGCAATTACTTTATACTCCTTGTCTGTTGACATCTTATTAAGTCTACATTTTCTGTCCCTAACAAAGAGATTAGATATAATTGTTAGGAACTACAAGGAATGCATACCAGAATACATTTAAGCAGAATGAATATGTATCTCTTAGTGAGATGCATGATATGGGGCGACAGATTCTCCACTCCTTTCTTCTCTGGGGAAATCTCAATTACATATTCTTTTATTTCTTCATACATTAACTTTGGTGTCAAGAATGATCTTTGTGCTGAGTGGGTGTGGATTATACAGCAAATTCTGTGCTTGTGAATATGAGACTGGGAGATGCAATGAAGGCTGCAGAGGAAAGTTTTGCCCCTGGGAACTCTGAAGATACGTGCATCCCTGGGGGTTTTTAAACCTGTAGCTGGGAGAAGGGCAGGGGCAAGAACCGATGGAGTCAGTTCAGTTGTGAGGCACAGCAGATAGTTCTAAGGATGCTGATGTTTTCTTTAGCTCAATGACACTTCTTATCCAGCCTCTGAAGAGCGTGAACCTTCCTGGAGGGTTCTACCACTTTGGGATGTCCTGGTGTCAGGAAACAGGCAGATGCATTCAGAATGAATAAGGACGGACAGGAGCTGTGCATGAATATTATTTGTCCATCATATTTGAAAAATCATGGCAGTCAGGTGAAGTTCCCGACGACTGGAAAAAGGGAAATATAACCCCCATTTTCAAGAAGGGGAAAATGGATGACCCAGGGAATTACAGACCAGTCAGTCTCACCTCTGTGCCTGGCAAAATCTTGGAGCAGATTCTCCTGGAAGGCGTTCTAAGGCACAGGAAAAACCAGCAAGGTGGCTGGTGACAGCCAGCATGGCTTCACTAAGGGGAAATCCTGCCTGACCAATTTGGTGGCCTTCTATGATGGGGCTACAGAACTGGGGTGGAACTGATGGACAGGGGTAGGGCAGTTGATGTCATCTACCTGGACTTGTGCAAAGCGTTCGACACTGTCCCACACAACATCCTTGTCTCTAAATTGGAGAGACATCAATTTGATGGATGGACCACTCAGTGGATAAAGAACTGGCTGGATGGCTGCACACAAAGAGTTGTGGTCAATGGCTCAATGTCTGGCTGGAGACCAGTAACGAGTGGCGTCCCTCAGGGATCGGTGTTGGGACCGGTCTTGTTCAACATCTTTGTTGCTGACATGGACAGTGGGATTGTGTGCGCCTTCAGCAAGTTTGCCGATGACACCAAGCTGTGTGGTTTGGTTGATACGCTGGAGGGAAGGAATGCCATCCAGAGGGACCTTGACACACTTGTGAGGTGGGCTGATGCCAACCTTATGAAGTTTAACCATGCCAAGTGCAAGGTCCTATACCTGGGTCAGAGCAATGCCAGGCACAGCTACAGGTTGGGCAGAGAAGAGATTCAGAGCAGCCCTGCAGAGAAGGACTTGGGGGTGTTGGTCGATGAGAAAATGAACATGAGCCAGCTTCAGCGTGCGCTCGCAGCCCAGAAAGCCAACCATATCCTGGGCTGCATCAAAAGGAGCGTGACCAGCAGGTCGAAGGAGGTGATCCTGCCCCTCTCCTCTGCTCTCGGGAGACCTCACCTGGAGTATTGTGTGCAGTTCTGGTGTCCTCAACATAAAAAGGACATGGAACTGTTGGAACAAGTCCATAGGAGGGCCACGAGGATGATCAGGGGACTGGAGCACCTCCCATATGAAGACAGGCTGAGAAAGTTGGGGCTGTTCAGCCTGGAGAAGAGAAGGCTGCGTGGAGACCTCATAGCAGCCTTCCAATATCTAAAGGGGGCCTATAGGGATGCTGGGGATGGACTCTTCATTAGAGACTGTAGTGATAGGACAAGGGGTAATGGGTTCAAATTTAAAGAAGGGAAGTTTAGATTGGATATAAGGAAGAAGTTCTTTACTGTAAGGGTGGTGAGGCACTGGAATGGGTTGCCCAGGGAAGTTGTGAATGCTCCATTCCTAGCAGTGTTTAAGGCCAGGTTGGATGGAGTCTTGGGTGAGATGGTTTAGTGTGAGGTGTCCCTGCCCATGGCAGGGAGGTTGGAACTAGATGACCTTCAGGTCCTTTCCAACCCTAACTATTCTATGATTCTCTGATCCCTGGGAACAGAATACAGCCTTTGGACTGGGCTACTTAGCAAAGCTCTTACAGAAGGATTTTAACAGTAGAAATCTGGTAGAACATCATTTTCAAGCAGCAGTCTGCAGAATCCACTCTGGTCACACACAAGCTGCCCCTGATCTGGGACTCACCTGCCTCACCAACAGTCTGGAGATACCATACACATGGCATTAATTTCCTTTTGCGTAAACCCGCTCACACTGCTGCAGTGCTCAAAAGGTTTAGGGACATTGGTGCTGGACCAGGAAGCATCTCACAGCTGCACTATCCTTCATTGCTGACACCACTGATGAATCACTCTTCTTGGAGATGTATTATATCAGTAAGACATGAGGCCAGTGGCTATGGCAAATTGTGAACTTGTGTAGGATGTGTTCAGGCCTTTGCAAATGCTGTGAACTTGTGCGGGACATGCATGGGCTCTTGCAAACTGTGGATCTTCACCTAACTGCTTCTCTCCCCATCCTCATTGGTGTTCCAGCTCATTGCATTAAAGCTCCTAATAACAGCAGCATGGCTGTCTCTTTACTGACTGATTAAAGGGTGACAATCATTACATACAAAGACCTTTTCAGCCTGCTTGGTTTTATGCTCTTTCGTCATCATCCTATGTGATTACATACCCATGACTGCCAGGATAAGCAACGCCACATTCTGACACAGTTGCCAGGGAATCCTGGGCACACGCCAGCAATTCCTACCTGGCTGCTGCCACAGAATCGGTTTACAGCTCAGGAATCATCTTACAAAAAGCAGCCTTAAGAAACAGCAACAGAGTAGTCACCCAGAAAGAGAGGTTACTCACATGCTTTATCCACAGTTTCAGAGCAATGGGACAGAGCTTGGTTTATGGCAACTTTCACAGCAGTAGTGTCCATGACTATGGGACGTCTGAAGGAGGAGATGTGATCAGCAAGTCAGACAAAAACACTTCATCTGCAGGTCCAAAAGCAGCCAACAAAGACTTAACCTGAATACTCTAATCCTCACTCTTCTTTACCTGCCTTCTACACCTCCTTGAATCTTTAGATGGGTGGGGCCACACTTCTATGAAAGGTCTTCAACACTGTAGTTTCAGCATCCTCATCCAAACACCAATGTGCTTCTCTGTTTTGAATGTTCTTTCAGGATAATTGTGACCATGCACAACATCCTAAAAGTATTTTTCTCTCACCCTTAATGCCCAGTTTGGGGCGTTGTTTTGCTTTTCTCCAGCCTCTTCTGAAACATCCACAAGCAGATGGATTTTCATATGAGTTAAGCTGGTGCTTCTGCTGATCCCAAGAAACCTCTGAAGTACTGAGTGATTTATCACAAAGTCAGGGTTGGACTGATGACAGACTTGAGGTCAAGAAGGAATTTATACCATAAATCAGACAGACATGTGCCACTGGTTTAGGGCTACAGTTTTTTTGCTTTTACCCATAGAGTTGGGTAAAATCCTCTTCCCAGTGTCACCCAAGTTCTCACTCACACAAAACAAAGGTTTTAAACACACTGAAAGTGTTAATTTAACACACTGGAGGTGTTAAAATCGCTATCAGTGTCAGAGAAGCACACGGGGACTGGTGTGTGTGCTGTGCTGTGAGTCTCTCTAACACCTATTCCCAAACTGCTTGTGATGCCAGGGGTGGACTTTAGAGAAATGTGTGTCCATTTCCAAGCCTCTGTCCCTTATATCTGCATTCCACTATAGAATAAGAATGCAAATATTTGTGCTGGTGCCTCCTTTTGGTTCTTGTTTCTTCCTGCCATAGATTCAAGCATTACTTTTTTTCCCACTCTACCTTAATTATCCATGTTGCACCCATTTGTCACATATTTCTAAGGCAATTATCTAGGTTTTCTTAAATCAAACACCTGCATGCATTCTGTTTTCACAGTAAATATGAATTTTATTATACTTTGATTATTGTTTAATAGCACTGGGGACATGACGTTTGGAGGCAGCCTGAATTTTGATTCTAAATGCCAGGTCTTTTTCTGAATAGCTCCATCAAATAGAGACCTTCCCCATCAGTTCTTTCATAAAGTGAAAGGAGACAAATGGGAAGAAAGCTAACTGGGAAAGAAAGAAATATTCCTTCCCTTGACCTAGAAGCCTGGCAGGACTCTTTTTCAATGCAGAGTATTATGTAGTGGTTTTCACTATTATGCATATATTTAACAATTGCCACTCACCAATCTGCAAAGGGAATAGGGTGGTGAAAGATGGAATTCAAGGGAGGAAAGAAACAGGGGATGTTTTGTCTCTGTTTTTATACTGCAAAGATTGGAATATATACAAGAATATATCTCCAACAGTGGGACTCTAGCTTTTAATACCTTAGGCATTTCTCCATTAATATACTTCCTGGTGACATTACTGAACAATAAAACCACTTCAAACTGCTGTCAAGACCAATCAAAAAGCAGCTCTAATTACAACCAAAGATAAAAAGATGCACCACAGCACAATGAGGAACACAGGGCCTACAGGAGAACATATACGAAAACAGTCATCATCCTCCAGCTGGATAATACATATTGGGAAAGACTGCCCAGAAACTGGATTTTGAGCATCTTTTAGGCAGGTTATTTTTGCTGGGTTCCTACTTTGTATGCAGCATGTATAGAATCATGGATTAGTTAGGGTTGGAAAGGACCTGAAGGTCATCTAGATCCAACCCCCCTGCCATGGGCAGGGACACCTCACACTAAACCATCTCACCCAAGGCTCTGTCCAACCTGGTCTTGAACACCGCCAGGGATGGAACATTCACAACTTCCCATTCCAGTGCCTCACCACCCTTACAGTAAAGAACTTCTTCCTTATATCCAATCTAAACTTCCCCTGTTTAAGTTTTAACCCATTACCCCTTGTCCTATCACTACAGTCCCTAACGAAGAGTCCATCCCCAGCATCCCTATAGCTCCCCTTCAGGTGCTGGAAGGCTGCTATGAGGTCTCCACGCAGCCTTCTCTTCTCCGGGCTGAACAGCCCCAACTTTCTCAGCCTGTCTTCATATGGGAGGTGCTCCAGCCCCTGATACTGGCTTACAAATAACTTTCACTAATAAATTGTGGCATCTCAAGTGCTTAGTACCCACTAGTGTTTAGATTCTCTATTTTAAAGACCTGCTGAGGGAAAATACCTATAAATGTCAATGTGTTATTACATACTCTGAGCATTCTTTGTTTCCTTGGCATTATCCCTTGGCAGATTATCCAGTTTGCAGATAAATCACTTGTGCATATGGGTGCTGTGGAAGTAATACGGATAAAGAGGGTCTAGCGAAGAAACACAAAAATGCCTCTCTATTATTTCTGAATCAGCTTGAGTGTCTTCACACCATCCAGTTCAGACCTGACTGTATATTGTAATGCAACTCACAGTAAGTAGGTTAATAGTGAGCAGATCTGGCCACACTCCCTCCTGTATGGACGGTGCTTGCGCAGCTCCTGCATCATTCTGCTGGAGGTTCCTACATGTGTCCACAATGCACATTTATAAGAAGTAGCACTCAAGCTGGGATTTGCCCAACAACAAAGAGGATCTGGCTGCTTACCCATTAGTTTTAAAACACTACAGAAGAAGACAGAACTCAGTCCTAATGGAGTAAACATCCTGCTTCAGTCATTGTGTCTCTAGGCCTCCATTAGGACAAAAGAAGATGAGCGAGCTTTGATTTCAGAAGATGAAACGAACCCCTGAATCTCAGCACCACAATCAGCAATGGGAGGAAATGTACATCTGAAAGGCATGATAAAGCCATATTAGATAGGAGAAAAAAGGTAAGGGCTATGAAGGTAATTGGAAATCTTAAGCTTGTAACTCCTGCAGGTTTATGAAACACATCAGTCCATCTGAATAAAGATACAAGCCCAGAGGAAATCAAGCTAAGGAAAGAGATAATTTTCAGTATACAGTGTATTTAATCAATACGCCGTAAGCGTGGCATCTCACAGCATGTCTTACTTCCTTTATGGGTAATTGACATTACCTTTTTAAGTTTATTGCAGTGTTTTTATTTTAGCTCCATCTGGTCAAAGGCAGTTCATTGTGGACACTGAGCATTTGGTATCAGAATTATTCACCGGATCAAACACACAGTGACTGTTTAACCATCAGCCAGCATCCTTCACCATCAGTCCTGACGTGCTGGAGTCCCTCTGCAATTGCAGCATGAATTCTTATGCAAGAGAATCTGAAATGCAGTTTCTGGACACAGAGAAGCTGGTGCAAAGGACATTATGTGCAGCCTGACACCAACCACAGGAGTCAACCCCCAACCAAACAAATTCAGAGAAGGGCTGAAGTAGAGCCACGTGAAGTGCCAGGATTTATGGTCCCTCTTCACTGTATTCAGAGTGCTTATCAAGTGCCTACTAGGGAATCGCTCTCCTTTCTTATAATGCTCAACCACAGACTGGAGCATAAAAACCTCCAAGTGAGCCACACATCTCCTGTGTTCAGTACTGACTGAACTGGCTGGTACTGACATCACTTCTTCAGGGCAATGAAAGCCCAACTCATTTACAAGGTGTTTAGTCTCTCTTAAAGGCTTTTAGAAGCAAGATGTTTATGGCTCAAGTTAATTCTGTCCTTAGTTTTGCAGTAATCCCAGCAATGAGAACCATTTCCTTGGTTATCCACCAGACATTACAGGCTCTATTCTAGAGTGGATGCTGAAATGACTGAGAAGTCCATAAAATCTGGGTACCACTTGGTAGATGCAGCCTTCAGAGCCCAACCTATCAAAACAAAAATCCAGATTTTTTTTTTTTTTTTTTTGACAAAGTGATTATTGATTGGCTTAAGGCAAATATGGTGACTAACCATATGGGGATGTCTGTTATATGATTGGATTAGTGTTTGCATCTAACTGCACTTCATCTTTATCTTTAGGATCAATAGATTGTAAAGAATTATTAGCTTTGCAGCTTCATTGTATGCTATAATTCTTCAGCCATACAGAAAAAAATCTCAGAAACTAATCAGGGGATTCAGAAAAATTACTATAATCCCTAAAAAATGCCCTTCCGTTGTTTCCTAAACTGAGGGAGTATTTAGCAGTTTATCAGCAACACAAAAAAATCAAATGTAGATTCTTACTTAGTTCAGCTTGTGTTCCAGGAGATGCTTATACTGCCTAGAAGACGTAAAATTTTAAATGCTTTGGCTGTAACTTTGCCTGTAAAAATTGTCAGATAATTAATTTCTTTCTTAAAGGATGGAGATGCAGAGATTTCACTCAAAACCACAAATTCATGAAGACATTATAAAGTTTTTTCTATATTATTTAAAAAGTAAACTCCCTTCCTCTTATTCTGCTCTTAGAACATAGCACAGGGCTTTTCTGCTTTGAGATGAATATGGAAAAATAGATTTTAGTACAAAAGAGCCCCCTACCTTCTAATATTAGAGACAGCTTGGGTTACTAATCCCTCTTTCTAGGGGCAGATGCTGATTGTCCCATTAATCAAAGCAAATCATTAGGCATTAATTACACTTAGTAACAGAATAATTGCTTGGTTTACCTAAACTGCAGTAGGAAGGGTTTTTTTTCCTTTCTGAGTAGGATAAGCTCATTTAAATTATGTCACGTGCACACTCAGAAAACATATTGAAAGCAGATCAAAACCTGGTTTACTTTGCACATGTACGAGGTGAGCTGACCTTGGAAACAACATCACTGGATTGATGTACACAGTCTAAGAAAAGATCAGTCTCAGAGAGGTTCTGGCAGAAGGGAAGATTATTGTGATGGAGGAGGAAATAATCAATAAATCTTCTATCTTAAGTGGTGGAAATAATGGCAACTGGGTTTTTTTCCTAATGTAACTGGGACCATGCCCTTGGTACCCACAGCAGCTCCAAATGCATGGGAGAGGTAACAGCTGTGCTCAGGAAGGTTAGGACCCAGCATAAACATGCAGCTTTGGTTAAACATCCAACTGAATGGCACTGGCTTTTCCTGCCAATAGCTTTAGAAAGCCCATGTCTTTTCCTGGGAAAGAAAGACTGTCCCTGGTGATAAAAAAGTACCCAAATATTTTCTCCACCAAAGCCTAGAATTGCTTTCACTACATTTCTACCTGAAGTTCTTGGAGCTAAAAGCTCAGCACAGCTTTGCTGTATTTATTCTCAGTAAATGTCCTGTGAATGTTTGTGACATTTCAGGTATGGAAAAATGTATCTTTTCACTGCTGCAACAAGACAGTTACACATCCGACACATAGCAACCCAATATTGGCAATAAGTACTTGCTGTCATAAATGAGTTAAGTGTCCCACACTGACAGGGATCCTCATTTCCCCAGCCAAGAGTAGCTGTTTCTCCGATAACTCTGCAACAAATACTCAGCCATGGTCAGAAGACATCATTCGTCTCCTGGAGAGCAAATGGGAGCAGCACCCAGAGCAGACAGCTCAGAGCAAGCTTTATGCTGACCTAAGGGTGCATATACTGCCAACAAATCTCAAACTTCTGGTAAGAAATTTAAATATCTTTCAAATGCTTTGCAAGAAAAGTTGATCAGCAAGAAAAGAAGAGAGTCAACATCAGCTGGAATATTTTGTTTTCCATCAGCACTGAAAGGTTTACCAGATCTGGCCAGAGTCACTGAACTTAGTTTTCAGGTTGAAATTTCAGCTTTTATATTGTACACTGTAAAGAAAACTAGGATTTAAGTACTTGAAATAAAAATGTTTCAACAGACCCCAAACACCCATAAACCATTTTCCTCAAGGAAAACTCCTCCTCTCCTGCAACACAGAAGGAAGGTAATATTTCATAATGTCAAAACCTATCATAAAACCTTCCATCTCCCACACAGCTTTAATCACAGGCTTTGGTGGCAGCAGCAGAGTCAGTGCCCTGGGTGCTCCCCTCCAGTGCTACAGCCCCAGATGTTCTCACCTTCGAGTCACTTCAAACAATCCTTGCAGACAGCACTGCTGCACAGCAGATATTAGTCATGGGTAGAGACCATGTTTTCAGATGAGAGCTTGAAAAGAAACATGCAGAGGCATTTACAAAATCTATCCCTGATGCTAGACACAGAAATCAATTTCGCAAATTACAGGTTCAGCCTTTATGAAGGAGTGGGAGAAGCTGCCAATGCATAGAAAGAGGAAACAGGAATAGAAAGGGGCAAGGTCAGTGAGACAGGTTGGACACATCACGAAGTAGCAGGGCACTAAAATATGGGTCTGTCTTCACTGGGAAACCCTAGATGAGTTTTGCTTATCTTATCACTAAGATCACAATTCAGCTTCATCAGAGTCATGACTGCATGTTCAGAGACTAAAACCTTTATGTAAGAGGCACTCAGCTCACTCCCACAAAGAGATTAATCACACCCTGTTCAATTTGCAATCTAAACAACCAAAAAGTGCACTACCACACTGAAAGTAAGTCAAATTAAGTTAGCTTTTCCCCCACTTGTTCAGTCTAATAAATGACATTATTTCTTCTTACAGATCTTGTAGCACATAAAAATAACAATGATGGCAAAGCCATTATTAACATGTTCATTTTTACCTACTGAGAACAGAGATACAGGAAGACTATTAACTCTCTCAGCAACAGAGCCAGCTTTTCAGAGGCTGAATAAAACAAATAAATTTGGAACTTGGCCATTGACCTTAATAAAATGAGACTGACCCCAGAAATATCATCATGGCACTTTAGTTTTCCAATTAGTAACTTAATAGCACTAATACACAAGGATATTAGTGGCTTTACATTCATTCAGCAATTTATCTAGACTTCAGACTAGTACCACACCTTTCTATATCTATATGTGCTTCATGAAGCAAGAGGCTGAAAAAGGAAGTGTGTGTGCAAAAGACACGGTGCTGCTGTTTGTCTGTGTGCATGTGCCTCTGCTTGCACATATTCAGTTTATGGAGATAATGTTTTTGCTGGTCACAAACGTGAACAGCCACATCTGCCAGCCATAGAATTGTGTGAGCAGTACTTAAACCATGCTATAAGCATTGGCAAGAAGAACAAAGCTGCAAAGCAGCACATGCTTTGTCCTCACTCTGCTTTCCAAGGCTCTGAGAAAATATCAGGTGTAACCAGATTCAGTTAATACTCAGCTTCTCAGTAAACAGTTTACCATTTGATAAAAATTGCCACTTTTGGATAACTGTTATCTCATTTGTTGAAATGGTCTGGTACCTCTAGCTGTCAGAAGGAGATGGAGAAGGAAATGAGCTCTGAGTTCAGGGGATTGGCTCCATCCATCAGAAAAGCCCTACGCCAGCGATGCAGGCATCCTGGGATGCTTTAAGTGTCCTTGCATTACTGACAGCATATCCAACAAGCTGGCCAGACATGAGTCCCGTTCTAGCAGTGCACAAGCAGCTCAGATGCAGAAATCTGTTTTAGCAGAGGCTATCGGGCTGGAGAAGTGCCTAGATTAAGCACAGCAAAATGAATGCTTTGACATGTTCAGGTCAACTCTGCAGACCAAGGAGGCATGTTGTAAGCAAACACCAATTGCAGAGATACTTTATGCCATGGTCAAACCAGGCCAGTGTGACAGCACCAACTGCCAGAGCTGGCACTTTTACAACAGGGGAGTTATGTAAGTGGAAGCACAGTATGGCTTAGGCATTTCTGCACTGGGATTTCCAACATTTCCTTGTAATTGTCCATCTCAGCAATGGTTTTACTGGCTGTGTCTTTACTTTAGCATCTTCTCAGATCACTGCTCATCTAAGTTGATGTATCAGCCATTTAGGTCCTAACAATAATCTATTAAACTGGTAACAAAGAAGAGGTCCCTGCCTAGCAGCAGTTAGCCACTTCCTCAGAGTAGGGCCCAGCATTTGCTGGAGCCAATGCACAGCATGGAGGAGACACTGACAAGATAAAGCATTTGGGTCAAAGAAAAGTGACTCGACTGGAATTAACAGGGCCCATTTGGGGATCTATTTTCCCATCCAGTGCTTCTTCTTCACACTTCATGATCCTGTTCTTTTTCTGATATCTTGCTTCTTGCTTCTCTTTTGTTTTCCTGCTTGTCCTCCCCTGCTTCAGCCCCTCAATGCCCTCTCTTTTACTTTGCTTGTTAGTATCTGTCATTCTGCTCCAGATCCCATAACACATGCAGTAACATTGCATCTGGCCAAGTGATACTCTCAGCATCTTGAGACTTCACCAGCAGTGAGAATAGAGGCAGCACAAGTAAGGTTAGTGAATTACATCTATGTCCCCGACATTTATCTTCTCTCACAGGAGATGGAAGAAAAAGAACTTGGTGGCCTGAAACAGGCCCACACCTGCCTCTCTGCAGGTCCACCCTAGCTTCTGGTGACAACAGCACACAACAGTGTGTTTTTCACAACACACTGTGTACATCTGTGACACTCTGTGTCTAACATAATACAAATAGAATTGCCAGGGATTACAGCTTTGTTTCTGCTCCTACTAATAAATGCCCGTTGATTTCACTGAAATAAAATCAGGCCTTAAATGACCCACCACTGACATTTGTGAGAAACTTGCCAAATACAAGACACCTTTGATATGATACGCAGAGCCATACAGATGGCCTTCTTTCTGCCTCTCACAACAGCTGTCACAAACTGTAATGCTGACTGTAGTAATGACAATAAAAATAACCCCAACAGAGATGGCATTATAGGAAAAATAAGGCCAGCCTCCTAAGCCACTTACCTGCCATGTTGCTGTCAGTTGCTATGACTGACTGACACCAGCCTGCGCATGGACAACGGCTGCACTGCTGTGACATAATGAAACGTGCTAAATGCTCGGCTATGTACACCTACGCCACAGATCTACCTTACTCTGCTTGAATCCAGCTCTGAAAGCATCGGAGCACACAGACATTGATTAATCACACCTATAGTCTTATTACAATCTGAGGCTAAAAAGGAATAAATATGTTATATCTCTGGCACTAATTGTCAGTCTCTTGGTCTCTTTTTTTCCATGACTTTTTGCTTCTTGCTTCCCTTTCCTTCATCAGATTTGCTCTTTCATCATCTTTTTAGAATGACATGCATTGAAAAGGGTGTTCAACACTTTGAAAGCTGCTTTTTTTCAGATTTTATAAATTTCTCCCAGTTTAAGTTCTTGATGACTACTCTCCTCAGAGCATACCTTGTCAGTAACATTGATCTAGTGGAAATGGCCCAGTTTGAATTTGGTGCATGATGACTTACTGAAACATCTTTAAAAAACCTGGCCAGCAAGAGGAATTCTATTTTATTTTCAAATATCACATTTTTCAAATGCTTAAAGTTTATTTTAAGGCTTTTCCTCTCTGCAGATGCTATGAAATTAGTGGGACTTGTTTATTCTCTATTATTTTAGTTGATACTTTCTTTTTAATGAGTCTTACAGGCTTGATGTAGCAGACTGACTGGCCCTGAGTGGTACTAAGCAACCTTAACTCACTGGAAGCCAAATATGCTCAGCACTTGTGGGAAGTGCTTGGCATTTTATGATCCAGTCCATCATTGTCTGCCCAGTCTTTTTAAATTATAAAATGTTTAAGGCTTGGACTCTCTTTTTGTGCATAACACAATGCAGCCTTAAGTGAGGCTGTCTGCTGTGCGCACTCCTGTAATATAAATGATAATTGCTACCTAGGTCTCCCAGCTCTAACTACAAAGTAATTCAGACACGTTTGCCTTCACTGATGAAGGCAGAATAGGCAGGATTGTTCCCAAATCAATCTTAGAGTCATTACAGCAGCAATGTTTTCCCAACTAGGATAATATTTACACAAATTTTAACCAGCTTTCACACATGGTGAATAAGTTCCTGAAACCTCAGCTGTATTTCTCAAAATGATTTAGCAGTGACTACTGTTTTCTTTTGCCAGTACCATGGTCACACCAGTTACACTTTATAACTCTGCATAACTACCTCACAATTACAGCACAATGCAGTTACATGTCTTGATATTTAATTATCATTTAGTCATATGAGTGAAGAGTTAGTTTTGACTTCAGTATTTAAATTCTGCTGTTCCTTGCTCTGATTTTTTTTTTTTTTTTAATATCCTGGTCTATTAATTAGTTAATATTACAACCCTCAGTGACAGAGGTTTCTAATCATAGGGACTAATGCTTCTTCTAGGAAAATTTAACATATAGTCAAATATTACCTGTGACAATGATTATGTTATAAACTACAATAGCATTCCAGTCACTGTACTGTACATGACTAAAATAGAAGCACACATTTGTCCTAATAACTTCCACTCAGGAACTTGCAGAGATCTAAATATCTCCGAAGCACTACAAGTTTTCAAGTGACATACTCAGAATAGCATTTTTATCTTCCCCACCTTGTTACAGAAAAAGAAACCCAAACAACTAGTTTCTGAAGTTGTTTTGCACAACTTAACAAGTAACAAGAATTTTACCATGACAGAATATAAGTACACGACAAATAATACCATGGAATTAACCTTATAAAAGCAGAGAGATGCATTTGCTGCTCCTAACTTCATTTTGTAATCTACAAAGACAATATATAAGCACTGACCATCAACTGTCAGTCTTGATATGATGATAATAACAGATAACTTAACTATTTCTGAAGCTCTGGAGGAAATCCGTAACCCAGCAGCACTCCCTTGTCAAAAGCTTCACCATAACTGCCAGTGTAAGCCACAAAAGACAGAAAACAGAAATTCAAATCATTATTTTACTTTATGCCAATACTTGCAAATGATAAAAGTGCTCTGCCCAGCCTTTGACAACCTACTTCATTCCAGTAGTGTCAACTCAGATAAAACTCAGCACAGGGAACTGAAATACACACAGTATCCACTGAAGCACCTTTTCGTGATGTAAAATGTTCTCTGTTAAAATATTGACACTGCAATATGTGAGCTAGCTGTGATAAAGATGCAACGTGGCTCTTGCTGCTGCCAGCCGTATGCTGCTGTGAACCTCTAATTTACATGCTAAGAAAGACTTATGCCTCAACCCTTTGCTTTTGCTGTGTATCACAGAGATGCCCAAGGAAACGCTAAAGCAATTTTGGCAACACTAGAATTCTCTTTCAGATCATCCCTCCTTTCTCCTTCTCCAAAATCAGCACAGGGACATGAGCAGATGATATGTGTGTATCTTCCATACATATTCCGATTGTCATAGTGACACAGGCAGTGGGTACACTTCAGGACAAACCCACTGATGCTTTACATATTAGGGGCATTGATCTGTATCTCACCAATCTGACGCAATATTTCTGATTCTTCAGAAAAGAAACTCTTGTCAGGCCATACCTGGAGCAGGGTTCAGTTTTGGTCCCCCCTATACGAAAAAGATGTGGACAGACTGGAGAGGGTCCAAAGAAGATCCATGAGGATGATCAGAGAACTGCGAAGCTGTGTGAGGAAAGGCTAAGAGAACTGGGTTTGTTCAGCTTAGATAAAAGAAGGCTCAGGGGAGACCTTTTCACCATGCTTCAGTATTTCAAGAGTGGCTACAAAGAAGGTGCAGACTCCCTTTTTACAAAGAGTCCCATGGAAAAGATAAAGGGTAATAGGCACAAGTTACTCCCAGGGAGATTCTGGTTGGACACAAAAGTATTTTTCATGATCAGAATAATCATCCATTGGAATCACCTCCCCAGGGAAGTGGTGGATTCCTCAACACTGTACATTTTAATATTCAGCTGGACAGAGTGCTGTGACATCTAGTCTAGGACATGCTTCGCCCAGAAAGGTTGGACCAGATGATTCTTGAAGTCCCATCCAACCTGGTATACTATGATCCTATGATTCCTACAGTCCCTTGATGCTAGCATAAAAATTTCTTGCCTACCATTAATATTTTTAATTTGTTTATGTGAATGTGTAGCCATTGGAAATATTACTATTGACAGCCTCTGAGAGATACATCCTTTTACATAGCCATAGATTGTCCAGCAGCTCAGGCAGTAGCATCATTTTCAGAAGAGAAAATATTCTTGCTTGTGATGCTGCTTGTAGACCTGTGGGAAGCCTACAATAATCTAATGCCCTTCAACAATCTGACCCCAGTTCCTCATTACCTTACCAGGAATTGTGAGATGTTGACAGTGACAGTGTGGCAATGGAATAATCTAAGGCTGATGTATGGTTTCAACACAACATAAATAATACAAGTGTTCTATTGATAAGTGCCAAGTATATCTCAGAACTATTTGAAAGAGTAATCTGGACAATTAATCTCTTCTATCCATCAAAGTACTGACTTTTTTCAACAATTCTTCAAATAATTGTCACTACAATTGGTGATTTCAATACAATTCTGTCTACAAGTGATAATAACACTACCTTCTTATTATATGTGGCACCACACACTCAGGAGGTTGTAATTTTAGTCACTGCAATATTGTATTAATTTGTAATCAGCCAACATGGACTACAAGCTTAAGCAGCAACATCAACCCCTTCAAACCCCAGAGTGTACAGCCACTCTCATAGCCCTCAGGTCTGTGAATTTAGCCTAAAGCAGAAAAATCCATTCAACAGTTACTGAACCTATTCTGTGATCAGAATTCTTCTCCTGTGTTAGCAAAAAACCTGTCAGTTCTCTTCAAACCTGGTAAGAGCACAATCCAAGGTAAAGTGGAAGTTTACATGAAGTCATGGTCTACTTGAAAGAACCAGCTTCTTTTAAGAGCTCTGGATGGATGGGCAGCATGTGTTTAAAAGCACCTCTGAAGTTCAGTGTTGATTTCCCCATAATCTGTGATTTACCTCTTTTATCATAACTCTGGTGCTCTTTGGCCTCTGATGAGGAGACAGTCACAAGTATTAGTTCAAGATGGGGAAAAGAAGGTCTAAGCAGCCATGTTCTGCATCAAACTTATACAACCGAACAACAGCAGTAGAAGGAATGGGTCTCAATGAGCACAGGTGGTGAGCACCTTAGTTTAACACCTCAAACCTAAGATTGCATTGGTAGTAACTGGCATACTTCTGAGAGCCTCCTCCAACTACGAGGGAGAAAAGAGAAAGGTAGCTACATATAATAACTCCTTCAATATATGTAGCAGTGAGAATCACGACTGGTCAAGTGTTGGGGCAAGATTCCCAAGGCAAAAAAGTCACCTTGAAGTAGGTATTGTATCTGATGACATTTGTCAACCCAGGTATGAATTGAAACTGGTGCATACCAGCCCTGCTTGCGTAACAGCTAGAGTGCTTCAAAAGCTTGTTAACTCCCTGAAAAGCAATGGAAACATTGCTACAAAGGGTTTTGCGGATAATTGTTAAGAAACATTTTTAACCACTTGTGGTACCCATAGCTTCTGGACATGAGCCCTTTGCAGCTGTGGCAGTGAGCAACATCACTGATCACAGCATCATGCATTTTGTGGAAATAGTAAAACCAGCCAAACATGTGCTTCAAGAAAACGCAAAAAGCAGCAAGAGCCCACACTTAGCTCAAGGCAGTCCTGCTCCAGCAGAAAGGAGCAGATTAAGAGCTGCAAGCTCCAAACTGAGTTTCAGTAAGGACTGTCAGCGACCAAGCTTCCTGGACTGTCAGCTACCAAGCTTCCCACCAGCCATAACAAGTGGTTCCCCACTAGCAAGAATGTCCTTTTTTTTTTTTTCACTTAGCCCTGTACTTCTTTCCCTGATTTTACCCAAGCCAAGTCCCAACATATTATGAAGTAAGTCCTGTGGTGTGGGAAATAATTTTGTGGTTGCTTTCTGGATTGGCGTACAATAAAGAAAATTAAGATCATATTAACATTTGATATTTTTCTCCTGGGGAATGATAACAATCACAGTATTTGCTTTTTGCATATGTTTAAACATCCTATTAACATGGAAATGTCCATTTTATGATATTTTCTTTTATACTCTTTTGGCAGCATCTTTTGATTTGAATGAAACCAAACACAAGTTACCTATTACTGCTGAATTCAAGGGATTACTAAAAAGAAGAAAACCTGGGATGTAGCAAGTGATGGTGGAATTTTACCTTTCCAAAGGTAATGTGTTGCAAGTGCTAAAAAGAGCATCATCTTCACATTAAATCAAGCAAGGTACAAGATTCAAGAAACAACATGCCAAGAGGCAATTTCTCAGCAAGATGTTAGCATCAGAACACAAAGTGATGTGTCTGGAAGGAGAACTGCTGAGCTGCAAACAACCTGGGTGTGAGTCAGAGAATATTAGGACAGTTCCTGTCCACCAGAAACATAGACTTGATTGCATGTGACTTGTGTCAACTCTGGAGACATCAAGAGCAGAACATAAAAGCAAGGCAACAGAGAGATTTCTAAATGAGCCATTCAGCCTCTAAGGCAACAAATCTGGCAACAACTCAAGTTCCAAGAGAAAAAGTCAACCTTCCAGGTTTGTGTTCCATGGTTATGTCCTTCTTTTTTTCAGGAAAAAGGTCATGTTTTACATCATTAAAAACACCATCATCTCCTTTCAAACTAGCCTGTAACTTTGAAACCAGAATCCAATTGCCTGTTCAGGCTCATTAGTGTCTTTGAATCCTAATGACCCACTCAGTTGCAGTAAATGAAAAACTAATCCTTGTTTTATGCCATTGGCTAAAAAGGATTAGCCAACTCTTGCTGCCCATGCAATCAGTCTTGCACTGAGATTACTACAATCTAATACTGTAAGTCTACACATTCCAATCTGTTACAATATGTAGCAGTTAAAGCTTATTTCCTTGAAATGCTTAAGCATATTAATGCTATAGTGTAAGACTGTTTTCTTATGATGCAATGATTCTTCTACCCCTGCTCCCAAAGCTTGCATTTAGCTGCATACATGCAGTGATGCCCCTTAACTTCCAACATTTTGTTTTAATTATGTTCACAGGCTTGAAATTAAAAATTAAGTAATTGTTCGTTACTTTTTGTTGGTTTGTTTTTTTGTTTTTTTTTTTTTTTTTAATAGGGACCAGACTGGGCAGGGGTATTAGGTTTGCGTGGCAAGGTTTGGGTGGAAGGAAAAGGTTTATAGGAGTGGCTTCTGTGCAAAGCTGTCAGAAGCTTCCGCTTCATCTGGAGTCAACATCAACCAGCTCCAAGACACACCCGCCGTTGGCCAAGGCTGAGCCCATCAGTGACAGCAGTAGCACCTCTGGCATAAGTTAAGAAGGGGGAAATGTTACTGCACAGGAGCAACAACAGCCTGGAGAGCTAAGTAAGAATATGTGGGAAAAAGACCCCTGCAGACACCCAGGTCAGTACAGAAGGAGGGGCAAGAGGTGCTCCAGGCGCCAGAGCAGAGATTCTCCTGCAGCCCATGGAGATCATGGTGAGATAGGACATATCCCTGCAGCACATGGAGGACCACAGATACCCACCTACAGCCTGAAGAGGACCCCACACAGGATGCGTGGGCAGGAGGATGCCCAAAGGAGGCTGTGACCCCATGGGAAGCCCATGGGGCAAGCTCCCAGCAGGATTTGTGATCCTGCAGAGAGAGGACCCTATGCTGAGGCACTGGCACAAATTACCCAGAGAAGCTGTGGATGCCCCATCCCTGAAAGGGTTCAAGGCCAAGTTGGACAGGCCCCCATGGCAGAGGGTTGGAATTAGAGGATCTTTAAGGTCCCTCCCAAACAAGCCACTCTGTGATTCTATGGTTTCTCTCACTTCAGCCAGAAGCCTTGACTATTGGACTGTAATGTCAGAGACATGGATGACAAAATTCATCAGGAGAAGGAAAGGAAGCTTCAGTTACAGAGTAACTGAGCAAACTTACCCTTTTCAGCTTTCTAAATGCTGCCAGAGTATTTGCCAGTGGTGTACCACAAATAATGTAGACAGGCTCTCAAACTTGCCTCTAGCTAATGTTTTTTCAGATTGTGAGGTGTACAGTAGATTAGAAAAGCTGTTTAAAATAGATTAATGTGGAAACCCACATTTGGAGAGCATGAAGTCCACCAGATCTATGCATCCCACTTATTATTAGCTGGATCTCAGCAGCACTTCATGGAAACTCACAGAATCCCTTTCCAGTAAAAAAAAAAAAAAATAAAATCCAACTTTCACATGTCTCAGCAGACAGTTGGGCTGCATAAAAATAGTCCTATGGCATCTAGGAGCTTGGTAAAAACTACCTTTTGTTTTGTTTTGAAAGATACTAGGTAGAGGGGAAGGAACTTGCTTTCAGTGTTCCAAGTCAGAAGGAGTTGAAATGGCGTTATAACTGCAATATTATTTCAGTTCAGATAACAAGAAATACCAACAACATTTTCACAAAATTAACAGAAATGTTTATTTCAAAAATTTTAGAAATACTTTGTGTGTAACAGCTAATTTGAGAACATTGTCTTTAACTCAAATTCAGATTTTACCACAATAAACAGTTACTCTAACACAAGTTAGTTTATATCAGAGGCTGAATGTACTCATCTAGAAGTTTAGATGCGCTCTCTGATATTGAATTAACACACCACTGTAAAATGATATTTCTGCTACCTGTAAGTGCCAATTTAACAGAAGTGTATCATAATGTTTTATGAAAACAACGTATTTAGGAAATAAGAAAAATAAAGGCTGCATCTCAAAGCATGTGTGCTTAATGAATATACGCATGCTTTTGCAGCAATTGGAATAATGTAGTCGTGCATGAAATGAAAGGGGAAGATTAAATGCTTTGTACTTAAGAAACTGAAAACATTTGTCAAGGCTAAGTAGGAAAAGAATTTAAAAGGAAGTCAAAGGTATTCAGAAGAATGTAAATGGCTTTGTATTTTGTAAGGAAGAATGAAAACCTTTCATAGGAGGAGACTGTGATGATCTCTGATCCTGTCCAAATGCAAATGGAAAACTGAAGTCATCTTTTCCATCTCCAAATGCATGAGAAGTTGATTCTGAAGGGAAGGGGAAGGCAAATGCCTCCTCACTTTCTGATTTCCCAAACAAGCTTCCTATAGGAATACATGTTATATTTATTAGCAGATTAAATCTTACTGAAAGAATCCTGCATTCAGCATAGTATGTTCCTTTAACGATATTGTACTCTAAGCATCTCACTGAGTATCAGCTTGCAGTTGTATGTTTATTTCTGCACTAGAAATGATACTTCCTGGAGAGCATTATTAGAATTATCTGTGAATTACTTGAATGATTTAGAACAACAAAACACTCCTAGATGAAAAAGTGGGTGAAATATTTTGAATACTAAGCAAGAAAGGTCTTTGTAAACAAATACACTTTTGTAGATTCTTTATTCTCTAGAGAGCAATGCCATCAACCTCTGAAATACTTGGAGAGACAAAGCTACTGACTCAAAACCACCTAACTTCTACATTTAGCAACACAAGATACCCTTTTCTCTACAAGAGTTATATATGCATAAAACCTTATATCCACCCACTTCAAAAAAAAAGTAGCTTTGAACTTGCAGTACGTCAAAGATAGTAGATTACAATTCCCTTCAGAAAAGAAGTTTCATCAAGAGTAAGGTTTGCTCCCAGTGATAACACAAAAAAAAAATTGGCTTTTCATTTCAGTAGAGCCAGGATTTCACCCAGAATGTGTAAATGTGTGGGGCTCCTTTAGTATGAGTGGAAGGTACTGTTCATTAAGTATGATTCTCCTCTCTCTTAACTTCTGCTATTTTTACACTGTGTACCTCCAACAGTTGAAATTGATCCAAGCCAGTTTATTATCAGAATTTCTCTACTTGAATGGAAATTATTGTATTTGAGGGAGGAAAAAAAATCCAACATATGAACTCCTTCCAACACTAAGCTGTTAGCCTTAAGTTAAAAAATTGTATTTACCAAGTACAGTAGAAGAGTTCTAATCAGAGAAAAAGCTTTGACATTTAAATATATCTTCTCCATTGCAGGAGCTCTCAGCTTGCTTCAAACACACCTAACACTATCCCTATTTCTTTCTTTCTCATACCTCTTTTGTTCATGACATCTCATACATTTGAAACCCAAGAGTCAGGGAAAGATTTAAGCTAGTCAAAATACTAATGAACCCAGTAAACCACTGAAATATAGTATCACAACTGAACAGCCTGTTAGACAGCCAAAGGTGCCCTATTAAGCAGGATCACAAGCTTGTCAGTCACATAAGCAGAAGACAGCTTCACATCCGAGTTTCAGACTTACCAATATCTTTTTGTGGGGACAGAGGGTTCAAGTTTCCCACAGAATAACCTTCTTCTGTCTGAAATATAAACAGCCATTGTATTTAACAAATATGAAAGAAAAAAGATAAACCCTAATACATATATAGCAAGTTAATTTGACTTCCATGGGAAAGACACTGTCCCAGTGAATGCTAGCAGCCTTCACAAAATCTGCATTTAAAGGTATATATCCAACCCTAAATTTTGAAGAGATAATTTTCATGATGTTTGCTTACATCTGCAAACACACTCCCTCCATTCTTCTGGAAATCATCAGATTGAGAACAGACCAATATCTGATCTGGCTTACTGCTGTTTTTAAACCAAAAAGATTCAAAATTATTTAATAATGTAACCTTTTAGAAACCTTCTAAGCAACAACCTAATTAATGCCTAGTGAGTAGAACCTGATATTGCCAGAAAGAGTAGCAAAATAACCACTCATCCCTCTTGAGTTCTTAAACTAGATTTATAATAGATACTTAATTCCTTCAAAACTCCCACCTAACTTCAAAGAATCCCACATAACTCCTACAGGTTGGTAAATTCTTGGTTTCTGCCACTGAGCAGAAACATGGGTTCTTACATCACGAGGTGACTTAATACCTAACCTCATTCCTAAACAATTCACAAGCTGCTCATCAGTGTTTTCTCTCCTACATAGAGCTGATGATAGAAGACATCAACAACATGTATCTTGCCAAATACAAAACAGTACTTTCATTCTTCCTTCCTCTAGCTTTTATCTAGTAACCTCAAGACTGAGCACACCCACTGAAATAGGAGACACTTGGTTTCAAATGCTTTATTTGCATAATGAGGCTTGAATCTACACTGCCAGCAGTGCTGCTTAACAACCATACTATGCACTGGCACATACCTATCCTGAATACCCGATAATCTTTTAGCTCAGGATGGTAAAAATTACTCTAGAGCACTGTAGTTAGGGAACCTGCAAAGAAAAAGACCTGGATTCCACTGCCTGTTCCAGCTCACTGTCTACTTATCTCCTCCATTTTATAGCTAATCCATATTTGCTTTTCAGTACCCCTAATAAATTGTCCTTTCTTCTTTTTCTCAGTATCCTACATTTTGTGAAAAATAGGGGGAGAGGAGGGAATAAAATTGTAAATGCCTGATTCCACATTTCAGCAAGACAAAACCACACAGGATAGGCATGTTTGTTGTGATTTCTGCTAGGGTACCTAAAGTTTTGCGTTGCAACACTGAACCAGAAGCATTTTGTAAATCTAGTCACAAGTATATTTGCATAAGATCCAATCTTGCCCATATGGGAAAGATTTACATTTGATCAGAAGTCATCATAGGGGGATCCCCAGGAAAGTAGATAAGCATTTTCAAATTATATCAAATGTAAAAATTAAGCAAGCTAGTAAAAATATTTGCTATAAAGATAACCAGTATGAAAAACCTCATTCACTGTCAATGTTGTTTACTTAGCAGATTTTGCTTTGTGAAAATTTAATATTCTCAAGTACTCATTTTTACCTCATCAGATGAATTTTCTGCCCCAAACATAGAAGAATCAAACAAATTAAAACCAGGTGACTTCTGAGTAAAGTTCATGAGAGAAAAGAAGGCAGGAGATTTAGATGTTCCTTCTTCAGAACCTAAATTGTGAATGCTGTGAAGAGAGAAAGGAAGAAACTACAGTAATAGTTTTTAAAAGTAGCATAGATGGCTTTTTTAGTTTATTTTTTCTTTTTCTGTTTTGTCACGTTTTTAGATTCCTATAGCTTCCATTGATAATTGCTTTTGCAACACAAAATTGTTAATGAAACTCTTTAAAGCAAAGTGAGGTGGTGGTCTCACCAATTCCCTACCCTTTTAACAAAAAACCCTGTTTAAAGATAGAAATTGGTGTAACAAATACTACTGCAGGAAAAGACAACAATTTTAACAAAGGAGCTACAAAAAAACTTGTGTCTCTGTATTTCTAAGCAGAGTCTCACTCTTTCAAAACAGCTTCAAGTGGAAATGGTAGTCAGTAGAAAAAGTAATAAATTACCTAGCATAACTCAGGGAAATTAAAAAAAAAAAGGAGTGTTTTCAGAAGAGCTTTCTAGAAAAGTCTTTCTAGAGAATCTTTCAAAGGCAGACATGCTTATACAATAAATATCACTTTGCTCAAAATCAAAATAAAAGCTGAACTCATACAAGTCAAATGAAGGTAGCTTAGAGAACTGGGTTTTCTTCCCCTTTGAGTCAGGTGTTCCGACAAACTCAGGTGTTTCAGGTGCTCTTAAAAAATGTCGTGAACTTTCTTCTGCTGTGTCAAGATTATCTTCATTTGACTTCAAATTTGTGTTTATGCCCTATTAAAAAGAAATATACAATAATGTTTACGGCAGATGAAATTTCCCAAAATATCATTAGTTCATTTACCTATAAATATATCCATTACGTATTTTAGGGTTAGTTATTTTTATTCTCAGGAAAAATAAAAGGATGTTAATAAAATGCTAACAATTACATATTCATCAAACTTTAAACTGTAACGTGAATTTATCTAATTTAAAATTGACTGCTTGTGAATGAAACTATATATGAAAATTTTCATTCAAAAAAATAAACTTGTGAACTGACTAAAAACACTAATTTTGAATAAAAGAACTATTTAACTTTAAAGTATGTCTTAGCATATTGTTTAAAAGTCATACTGGAACTCTCTTAAGACTCCCTCGTGAAACAAAGGCTCATCACCATCAAAATATATTTCAGTTGACTGAGGTATTTCCTCTTCCTCAGAAAACGTTAAACGAAAATATGCACTTAGATTCTGTGGAACAATTTCCCTCAGACTCAATATTGTTTTAAAGACACTCCATTCAGCTGCCTGCAGGCATCAGCCCTTACTGAGTCAACCAGAAGAGGAGGAGTACCTCAAACTTGATCTTGTGTACAGGTTTTGGCGGGGAGTTCATAGTTTGTATGATGCTATATTGGATTTGTGGTGAAACCAGCATGGATAATACAGGGATGTTTTAGTTGTTGCTGAACAGTGCTCACACAATGTCAAGGCCTTTTCTGCTTCTCATGCTGCTCCACCAGTGATTAGGCTGAGGGCGCTAAAGAAATTGGGAGGGGACACAACTGGGACAGCTGAGCCCAACTGACCAAAGGCGTATTGCATACCATATGATGTTGTGTTCAGCAATAAAAGCTACAGGGAAGAAGGAGGAAATGGGGGATGCTTGGAGTTATAGCATTCTTTGCCCATTACGTCTGATGAAGTCCTACATTCCTGAAAATGGCTAAATAACCTCCTGTAGATGAGAGGTAGTGAATTAATTCCTTATTTTGTTTTGCTAGCATGCACAGCTTTTGCTATACCTATTAGACTATCTCAACAGAAAACATTTTGCACATTTACACTTCTGATTCTCTTCCCCATCCCACTGTGGGGGGAATGAGCAAGTGGCTGTGTGGTGCTTAACTGCTGGCACGTGTTAAACCACATCTTGATATCACCTACATGCGCAAGCTGTACAGACAACAGGCTTTAATTAATATGGTATGGTGAGCTTGATCTCACATTCAGGCACAGCTTGTAAAAGCAGTGCCAATGGAGCCATACAGGTTCTGTAGCCAGCACAGAGCCTTTTTAGTATAGTTTCATGAGAGAAATGAGTTTCAAATGCAAAAATTTTCTTTTTTAAATCTTTCATCAGCTCACACTGAGAAAAAAAATACGTTCACCAATTTATACAAAAATTTCGATGTGCATAGGATAGTCATCCTAAATAGTCTGTTGTTGAGGTAGCATAAAACTCCACAGAACACCTACATGATCAAGAGCAATGATTCCTATATTAGCAATCAGAAGGCACTAATTGACTTCTCACCTGCTGGGTGCTTTATAATAAGTCACCTTGCCAATTTCTGAGACTTACCTCTTGCCAATAGGTTCAAATATGTCAAGATACTTTGACTGTTCTACATAAAATAATTACTTATGACATAAGAAATGCTTTGCTTACTTGAGGTCTAAAAGAATAATCCTTTGGTTCATCTTCTGCTTCTTCATTACATTTGGCCTCTTGGCTTGCTATACAAAAATCAGCACTGCTTGTAATAACAGCATTTTAAATGGATAAATAAAAATTATGTTTTAGGAAAGAATCCTTGAGAAAGGTTCTCTAACTTGGCATTGCTACTTGTAAGGAAGTGTTATGACTGTAGTTTTCATAATAACCCACCTTACAGCTATGTTCTTAACAGTTACCTCTTGTTCTGCAACTTACACGCTATCATTAAAGCATGCTTAGCTGCTTCATATGGTTTGATATGTTCTTCAAACCTAGCTGTTGTTCCCTTAGAGTACTATGTTTGTGTAATCCAGCTATTGCCCTTTGTGTTAAAACCAGACAATGGAAACCAGGTGAAAACAATATAAAAAGCACATCCACATGACACTGATGAAGTGTATTCTAAAGAACTGGGCAAAACCAGGATAAGAAAAGAATGTTATCAGACTTTCTGCTCTAAGCTTGAGACTGTGCAACATTTCAGGCACTGTGGGTTAAGATCCTGTGTTTCAGGACATACAATTAAGACCCTATTACTAAAATACAAAAAAAAAGACTAACCTTTGACAGGCATCTGAATTGGCATTATAATCAGAAAAAAAAAAAAATTTAAAATGAAGCTCAGTGCCTTGTGATTTCAGAAACTGTAGGTGTATTTGTAACTACCCTGGTTCCCTGCTTTGTTCCTGTAAGCATTCTGTATGTATTTCTCAAATCTGATGCTTTAAGATTCCTACATTACTGAGTTTATTATATCCCTTTTTTTTGCATTTTCTCATGCCTTATGGACAGATTTTCAGACCAGATTTCATTTTACGCAAGTAATTTGAGACTAGAGGTGGATTTACAAGAGATGCTGGAAAGTTCCTTTCATTAGGAATGGTCAATGAAGAATGAATCGCACATTACTGAGCAGTTAAGTCTCTAGTTTTAGGGCACTGACTATCTGCTATACTCCAAGTTTGAACTAAATAAGCAAGGTGGAAGAGGAACAGAAATGGTGGCCCACTTAATACCAGAATGAAAATTTGGCCCCTAGATTTTTCTCTTTTATAATCACGTGATCCAGCATACAGTAACAGCACAACCTATCAAAAAAATGATACTTTACCTATTACTGCATTTTCACTCTCAAACTGTTGACTGGAAGTCATCTGCTTTGGGGGAATTGCCAGTCTAAAACACAAAAATTAATGTTTGACTAAATATGAATTATTTCCATAAACTCAAGAATGAAAACTACTTTATTGAAGAAAAGTTACCTGAATTGCGTTTGGTTTTGTGAGCTCGCTATCGCTGGAACTTGGGCAATTTGTGGGTTATTAGTGCCTGCAGTGTCAGTAACCATCTAAAACATAGGAAAAATTCAAATGAGGCAGCATATGAAATTGTCGCTTCAACAACATCACTCTGATTTCTCTTTAAACTATGGAAATCCCTTCTTTTAACCACAGTTTCGAGGTCATTCAATATAAAAACTTTTTGCCTATCTTTGCTTTACCTTCATTTTAACAGCATGATACCCAAACCCACTTCTCTGATTTTCATCAAGTCTCATTCACAGCACTGATAACTAGATGTGCATAATTAACTGTTCTGTCACACAAATAACATTACATAATTCACACACTTTATCCAGGTTTTGTACTACTGCAGGTAGTTTGCTCCTGCATGACAATACAGAAAGGGCTGAAGCAAAGCCTGGCTCCACCTCTGAAGGCCAAAGTGAGTGTGCACATCAGTGACTGTGTGTCCTGTGCGGATCAAAAAACTGCAAAAAACAAGGAAATACTCCTGCCTCATAGATTTTCATCAGATCAGAAGCCCTAACTCTTATGTGAGGCATGCATTTGTGCCTTGAGGACAGAGTGGCACTAGGAATCTACGCCTCAGCATAAGATAACACATTATTTCACAGGGAGCTGCTAGTTCTGGTTTATTTTAATTTGTAAAATGTATCAAATTTAATTCAATACAGGGTGGAGGACAAAAGGGCTGGTTATGAAGAATCTGTCTGCTACTCAACTCCTGTAATTTACAGCACACTTTTTCTGAAGCATTGCAACCCTCCTCCTTCTAATCTTTTTATTTTTCCTCAGACTCCATCTTCTTTTCCTTGTTGCCATCACCCTTTCTTGAAGTTCCCTTAACCTTGACTTACCGCTTCCCACTATTCTCTAAGTGCAACTCTAGTCCCCAGATTCCCATCCTCATCTCTGGATTACCCTGGCAACAGCCCTTCCATCATCCTCATCATGTCCAATTCCCTCAGCCAGTCACAAATCAGAATTGCTTAAAATTTCTTCTGTCTTGTTCCGCTCAGTCTAGCCATTGTCCTTCATGTTGTTTTATCTTAAGATGGCTGCTTCTTCTACCACAGGCTCCACTTTAAACTATTTAGTGATTTATTCACTTCATCTTTCAGTTATCCTGAAAATCTTAAGAAAATCACAACTGGTTCTGTTAATTTTTTACTTGATTATTTTTGTTGTTCATTAAAATTTGGTTTTAAATCAATCCAGTGAGATGTGCCTTAAAAAGAAAGGTTTTGATGTAGAAACTTCCCCAAGCTTCTGCACAGCAAACACAGTTGCAAACTATTTCTTTTATCTTCTATGGCCTTACCTTACCTGCGTACTCCTTTGTATTATAACAATCCTATGAATGTTCTTGCCCTTAAATGGATATTATTATTGGTTTTCATAACTATGCAAGTTGTTCCTCCAACTTGTTTGCAGATTGCTTTACTGTGTTTGTATATTTAAAATATTAAGCTGCAATACACTGCACCTGTTCAAAAAAGTACTATAGGAACTATTTGTTTATGGGTGAAAGATGGAAAATGTAGTTGTAGAGTCCTCAAGTGTATAAAGCAATGCTGCTCATGGTTTCATTTCTCTTGGTCCAGACTTTTGTTTCTGCTTAAACCTCAGAACTGAGTTGTTAACTGTAGGCATTCCTGCATATAGCATCCTGCACATTTAATCCTTTATGAAATCTTCATCATAGAGTAGATGGCTGATGATTAATCATTAATAGAAGATTATGTTCCTCCTTTAGAATTCCAAAAATTTGCTACATACAACAAAGTGAATCTACAAAGGCTATTTAAACTTTAAAAACTATCATACAAAATTAATTGGATAGAGGGGTCACCTCAAGGTTGACATGAGAATGCTTACTATGACTACCAGTTGCACTTTGTAAGAACATACGTATTTTCAGACTGAAAAGACACAAAAGAAATACTTTTATTACAAAACCAGGTAATAGCAGATTGCCAAGATTATCATCGTGGTTGCAGTGTTAATAAATTTAATGTAAGATATAACAGCGCTATAACAGATTACATAATCTGTTATTACCAGTGGAAAAGCAGCATACCTGTGATGAATTTTCTGCAAAACTGGAGGAACCGCTAGTAGCCACTGGAAGTTCCATTGGTTTTTCTTTTTCTTCTCTCCCTAAATTAACAACTATTACTTAATATTGTCAATAGGATTAAGTTTCCAAAGCATGAGATTGATAAACTGAATTTGGGAACAAAGCTTACACATTTTCCTGTTAATAGAGAGCCAAAAGAAAATTATCACAAAATATGTGTCCTGCTACTGCTGAACCCAGGACAATACGAAAGTATCAATTTACTGCAAATAATTCTTGGTTAATATTTACTGTATTTATGCAAACAATGCTAAAGGCATGTTTCAGATTTTTCTGACACTATGCATCAGGCATACCTGTAATGTTATTTTACTCTTTGCACAGGAAGAGAGGACTCAGACACAGGATTTTCAGAACAAAAAGGCTGGTAAATACCCAGCTTCCATTGAAAGTCTGGCTTCAGCTGTCACAGTAGGAGCCATTCATCAAGTATGTTATCATGGTTTCCATTCATTTATACAAAAATAATACCAAATCATTCATAGAAAAATCATTAAACACACTGCACCTCTTTCTGTTCGCTGCATTGGGAATCTAATGCTCTGTACAGACTGCACTAGTTTCCGAGGAATGCATGGGACATGTAATGGTTTATACAGTTGATGTTTCTCATTTTGCAAAGATGGATGTTCCCCGTCTTCAAATATCCTAAATTAATTAAAAAAAAAAAAGTTAATAGTTGCAAAAGAAATCATAAAATATAACTGCTTCAAATAAGTGGAGTTTTCAAGGGAGATGCATGCTGCCAGGGAGGTTATACTTCTTGCAGCTCCAACAGCTGATAAAAAGATGAAGTTTTCTTTAAATACTATCAGATAGAGAATATCACTGAAAGAAAAAGAAAAGTAGTAATAAACCAATCGTAAAAACACTGCTGACTTAGATTTTGTCACTATCAAAGAAAAGTATTAGTAGTTTGGGATTTTACGCTTTCATCAAGTACTTCTTTATTGTAGTTCTAAAATCACATTTTTGCATTTTAAACCAATTTTACTCTCTCTGAGATTGTCCGGAATACTCACATTACACAAAAAAAAAAATGTAGCAAGTGTTTTCCCTTGTGGGGTAATTATCTGTGTGGGGTAAATAGCCTTTTGCAATGTAGAAAAACAAAGGTTAGCAGAACAATGAGGGGTAAAGTGGCTATTTGGTACAGGAACATTTGCCATTTCTAAAAATAATGAATTCTACTTTATTTTCTCTCTGGCATTCCTGCTTTGTGCCTCTATGCTTCTAGATACAACATCTGGTTTATAGCTGACTAAACAATGCTATTTAGAACAAATGAAGAATTGAGTCATGTCTTTTTGTTCTTATTGAGATTTTCCATAAATATAAATAAGATAAAACATATGATGCACTTTATAAGGTAGTGTGGAGCCAAATAAGCAACAGTACTATAAAAATACCAAAACTAGAAACACTGGTTAAGATACATGGACCTAAAAACATATTAAACTAATATACATGCACAACTGTAAGCATATAAAACCATGAATACATCTCAGTCAAATAACTCTGAAAAGGACTATCTTCATCTGTAAAGTTGTTATATATACACCTGAGACTGGACTGAGACCTAACAAACTATATAAACCATGTGCCACTAATACATCAATAAAACAAAACAAATAATAAAAGCGGGTTTTTTAAGTCTGTACTTTCTTCAGTTACAGTAATCATAGACACTACCTACGTCAAGATTGAGTACTAGAGGAAATTAAGATGAATACATGGCTGATGTATCTTTAAATTCAGATGCAGAGAGCGCAAAAACAGAGAAATGAAAACAGAGCTAAACACAGAACCCCACTAAAACAACTTTATTGTTTTCAAAACAGCTTGTTTGGCCACTTTAACACAATCTCCATTCACTAGTGAATTGAAGAAGTCTGCTGCTGCAGAGTTAAGACTGCCATAAAACTAATTTTTTTACTCAGCTCAGGATGCCAAATAGGGTTTATAAAAGTGCCCAAAGTCAGTTTCCATGTGCTTCTGCAGATTCTAGCAGGCAAGTCTCCCAGAAACAAAGCTTTCCTTTGCAATGCACATCTATTCAGAAGAATATATCAATGGCAGAGTTACAAACAGGACTTAGAAGCTTTTAAGACATGTAATTTTTAAGTAACAAAACCTTCCAAAAAAGCCTGCAGTCAAACTTTATGCATATCCAGTATACCTGCTCCCTTTCTTCCCCAAAAACTCTATCAAGAAAACCCCATATGCAACTTCTCTGACACTGAAAGAAAAATCAAACTGCATACTGAAGCTCAAAATAGTCCAAATTGCAGTAACAAGACAGATAATTCGTCTTCTTTTGTTACTTCATTGTTAGTAGATATCTGAGTAGATAAGAAATCTTTATCTTGGAACCTACTGCAAAATAGATAACATCTTTTTTACTAAAGTGCAATGAAAAAAAAATATATTCCTAAATCAAAATAAAATCCCATTTTCTTAACAGCAGTTTCTTCTTCACAGCATAACGAAGCCCAAAGATTTACATCTTCATATTCACTATAGGAATCAAGTGTATTTAATTATACATCTGAAGAATCACAGTGGTTCCTGTGGTATTTACCAGGACTCCCTACTGAAGCCATGTTCAGTATTCTCATCAGGCACATGGCAGCAAGTCCTCTGGGAAGCAAGACTTATTTTAATAACTAGCTGCCATAACTAGTAACTAATAATTGCCTATGAGGCTGTGGTCAGCACAGGGTTCACTCTTCACATAAGTTTACATGTAGAGGTCAAGAAAGATCTTTGTAAGTATTTTTCCAAGATTATATTACAAAGTTTTTTCTTTGATCAGCAAAAGCTAATCACTTGTAATGCAAAGATCCTGAAAGAAGTGCAACAATCTGACATGGAATATCCTTACAAGTTTTAGCAAAAATCTCTCACTTGGAATACAAGGTATTTTAGGTATTCAGAGGTGGAATTAACACATAATCATACGGGGGGGGGGGGGGGGGGGGAAGCATGGAAGAAAAAAGCCTAACAAAATTACAGAATAATGGCATTAAAGGTCTCTCAAACATTTTACAAAAGCAGAGAAAATAAGCACAATATATGCCAAAGCACACTTCATTATGTCAGCCTTTCTATGTAATAAATACAACCTCTAATTGAGAAATCAGGACCCGTGCTTCATAAAAGTTGACTCCTATATGTTGATTGATGAGAACTCTCTATTTGGAGATTTTAATAATGATACTTAACTGGTGAATTATGAAAGCCCACTAATCAGAGGAAACAACTGGCATGAGAAGAGGAATCTGCGTTTTGTAGTCAGCCCAATCAATGACTAGCTGGACAGCAATGATTCAAACTAAAACGTTACAAGCCTTTTAAAAGATCAGTTACCACTGCCATCCTCAGGTCCAAAGGAGAACATCTATACCAGCAGTTATTAATTAACTTGCAAGCTGGTTTCTTGTCTTGCAGCCCTCTAAAGCATTTCATGGGTATTCATTTGTACATTGTTCTGCTCAGTGCTTTCATTGCTCTGCTTTGTTCTTTCCCTTGATACTGCTGGTTTCTCTTCACACTGGTCTGCATCAGTTCATGGAGATTCACAGTACAACTCTTTTTTCCTTCTTTTGTTGCAAAGGATGAAGATATCTCTTTTTTCTTCAGAAAGCTCTCTTTGCTCAGAAATAACCTTGTGTTTACTGCAGAACAGCCCACAAGAGACTACTGCCTTTGGTACCCATATTCTGCTGTTATAATTTTATACATTGCCTTGAGTCTGCAAATGTTCTCATTCATATGACTCATTATCTTATCATTTTCTGTTTGTGTTCTTTTTCAGTGTTTATAATCACAGATTTATAGTACACCTATTTTTAACACAGCTACTTAATCAGACACTTCTGTGCTTTCTAGTGAAAATGCTTTTTTAGAATACACTAATGGCAAATAGTAATTTTAATGACAATTTTAATGTAATTTTCTACAAGCCTTGACATTGTGGATATATTTGGCATAAATAAGCTTTAAAATTTACTCTAGGAAAAAACATTAATTAATAATCAGGTTATGTTCTAATACCATATGCTATATCACATAAATGCATACATGGAGGTTAAAAGGCAATGTGAGTGAGAATAGTGTAAAATGTTTACAATATCTTATATCCATGATTCAAGCCATGGAATTATTGCTTCAGTAAGAGCACCAGAAAGATCTACTTGTATGCAATCAAGACACAACTTCAGGGGAAGGTATCAGCATATGAAGGCTCCATGACATGGAATTAAATGTACAATGCTAGGTCTAGCAATGCACCCTATGAAGTGCATGAGGTGCCTGACTGTTTCTTATGCCTCCATGTGCAGAACACGGATCTCTGCCTTTTATAATGGGTCTTTAATTGGTATTTTGTTTTCACAAGACTAAACATAAGTGAGTTTCTTTGAAAATTCGGAGTGATTCCCATCTCTTCTTTCACCTAGTCTTTAAACTAAGCAGATTTCTTGCTTCCCTGTATTTCTGAGGTCTTGCCCATGACAAAAAGCATACATAAGAAGATTGATGGCTTGGCTTCGCAAGCAAAGATTTGGGAAGGGCTTACTCCACGCTTACTACAAGTACCATGACCAAGGGCATGTGGGATATGCAAATCTGGTTGGGAAAAAAAAGGGTGCTTATGCAATCAGGAAGTGTCCAACCAGGACTGTCATCTCTTGAGCGATCTCAAGGTACCCATGCGCTGGTCTGACAGCATTCAAGGTTGGGTCTGCAGCTTCCCATGCACCTTGTCACCTACCGTTTCGACCCTCACCTGTCCATACAGACAAGTGAGAGTAAGCCCTTCCAGCCTGCGCAGTGGATTTTTTAGGTGAGGCATTAGAACAAGTGTAAAGGTTTAAAAAAAAATAAACAAAAAAAAACATAAAGAAAAAAAAATTCATAAGTCTATAAAAAGATATTACAGGCCTAAAATGCCTTTGTGGAAAGGATCTTAGGAATTATTAAAATTACACATTTCTTTGGCTATACACCACTAAATCTCTTTTTACAGCCCTAAAAAGTTTCTTTTTCAAACACACCAAAATGCAAAATCACTTGGACAAAGTCTTTTGGATATATTTTCAGTTTAAAATGGATTTTGGTCTAAAAGCATCATTTCTAACCATGATGTTTTTCAACATTCACAAGGACAACAGATAAACGCAAGATAGTTCTGATGGTGATTTTCAGTCATTGTAACAGACCTCAAATTAGAGTCCCAGCTGTAAATGACCACTGACTAATTTACTACACCATTAATCCTGTCTATGAAACTTTCACTCATGCTTGGTTTTTTAAACAAAAAAACACAAGTTATTTTACTTCTTGTAGTTCTTTTAAGAACTAAGAGTTACATTTCTTAAGACATATTTCAGAGCTGAAGATAAATGATACGTGCAAGCCTGACTTTTTTCTCCAAATATGCTTTTATTAATGTGTTTTATCTCTGACTGCACAGTCACTGCAGTTGTATTCAAAACCTGTAAAACTATCCACATAGATCTATCAGCAGTAGCTTTGAGGAGCAAAGGTTTCTACAAAATACTTTTGGATGTTTCCAAATATGTTTAGCTTCCAAGACTTCAAATTCATCACCACCTTAACCCCAAAATACAGAAAACTTGTAAAATTACATAATCAAATCACATGACCAGGGTTAGAGAAGCTTGACAGTCATTATTTAGCAGCAATTTGTGTTGTGTGGCTGTCTTTGTGTAAATGCTGAGAAACAAGCATGAAAACAAGAGAAAAAAAAAATTGTAAATGTACCTTTCTTTAAGCTTCTCCAGACTTTTCTGATTTTTTCCTTCAATCATTTTGGAATTTTTTTGATCTTCTGTAGTCTTTACAAATGTCTTAAAAGATAAAGAACAAATAAAAATAAAAATAATCTTGAAAAGTTACAGCTACATGCTTCAAATGTTTTCTAAACCTGATGAATCAGTGCACAGAAGTAGAGATTTTGTAGCCAAGATGGTCTGAAGAAATAAGCAGATTGAGGTTAAAGAGAGGCAATATTTTTTGTTGGAACAGCTGGAACAAACACAGAAGTTTTTGAGCACAGACTCTATGTATCTATTCAGAACAAGCAGCTCCTTACATGGTCTCCTTAGTTATAAACCAATTAACCATACCCCTTCTTATTGTATGCACATACCACATTAGGAACTTTGGTCTGTAACTATGAGTGTCAAAAAGTATCACAAAATAGAAATAGAAAATAACATCTGTGCATGATCTGCTTCTATCACCCCAAGGCTGGCTGAAATAGTCACAGCTGAGACAACACTAAACGAAGTCCTTTATCATCTAGTCCAGAAAGGTGAAAGCGTCCATATACAATACTGTAAAACTTACCAAACTCTTCACCAGATTGGCCTACTGGGCTACTCAGGCTTAGGAGAGACCTTTCACCTCCTAGTAGAGGAGTGGGTCAAAATGCTGTCCTGACAAAGTCTTTTTTTTTGGAACACCATCCCTCTTGGAATCAGTGCTTTTCCTAGTCAGTGGAACTGTAGTGATCTCCTGTCTAAAATCAGCCAGTTTTACCTTGGGGTGTTTTTTACCCACACATTTATTTGAGGGAAAAGGGGAAGAAACTTACATGATCCTTACTGTAAAACATATTTAGTTAAACATATTCATATTAAAAAAAATTAAAAACCAGTAGGACCTGGGAAAGCTTGAGTTCTGGGGCTCACTAGGGATTGGCACTGCTGTATTTTGAAGTGTATTCCCTGGCTCTTGAGCTAGCACGAGTCACCATGACACAGTGCCTTGACGGAAATTATGATGTAAACTGAGGTCAACAAAAAACAAGCTTGAAGAGCCATTACTTTCATGAACCCCTCTTGTTTAAGAAAACATGTGTTAAGAAACCCTATAGAAACATAGTAACTAAGACTGGAATCATCATGTTGGTATGTGTGCTTAAAAATACACTACTTCTTTATGTTTCAGAAAATATAACTGTGCAATATATAACTACATGTATAACATGGGCTTATCTAAAATAAAATTAAAATACAGTTACCTTTTTTAAATAATTGATTTTCTTTTCTAATTCCTCAGCTTCTTTTTGTAGCTCAATGGATTCTTGTGTAGCAACTGCAGCAAGCTTTAACATTTCCTGTGTCTTTCGCCTCAAAGAAGCACTTCCATGTTACAGAATATAAATTGCCGCAATACTTTTTTAAGCAAACAATACTATCAGATCCTTGACCCCTTGATGCCTTAAGCATGAATGCTGGAGATGGAGAAAGCTCTGAAAAATCTACAAATCTAATGTTAATTAGACTTCTCCTCCTTAATGAAGCATTTTGACAGGTATATTGTTAAATGAAATCTTATTTTCTTCCCTCAAAATGATCTCATAAACTTACAGTGAAGCATACTATTACACCTTCCATTTTCTCACAGAGAAATGCTAATGCTGCCACTCTAAACATAAATATATAATTACTTCCTAAGATGAAACTGTGAAATGTAAATACAAACTTTTTTCCCTGTAAACTGTATATACACTACAAATCAAGGATACATCTGTAAAGCCCAGTCATTTACGGATTTAAAAGGAACAGGTTCTGCAGAAATAAAATTTCATTTCAGATGATTAATATACTGACCTAATTTTCTTTACAGATACAAGATAAATGAATAGATCAGGAGAACTTAATATACATAACAGAAATAGCAGTATACAGAGAGTAATGCCACTAAAAACACCCTAAAAAAATAAAACCATAAAAAATAAATTTAAAATTTTGAGAGGTGAGTTCTAAAGTAATTTTAGTACTTGTTTACCCCAAGAAGCTCAATGGCAAACCTCTCCCCATTACATTCAGGGTTGGAGGAAGGAATATTAGTATGTATATTCTAAACTCTTGTTCAAAGTCTGTTTGTTACAGTTTTTTATATTTTTTTTCCTAAAAATGGCATAACAAAAGGAAAGTCTTTTTATTAACTGTGGAAAATTAATCAGAGGATTTCCATACAGCACTTTTAATATGCAGTGCACTACCAATAGGCTCTACAGTAAAAGAATTTATAATAGTAGTACCTAGAATATCCAAGCAAGTGTCTTCTTTCAATTTATATTTCGCAGACTGTTTCAATACTCTGTTTTGGATTTCTTCAAGTTCTTTCTTTGTTTGGTAATATTTCTGTGCAAGAGCAGTTTCTGCATATTTTTCACGCTGTTGTTTTAACATCTCTTTATACTGGGTTATGTAATCCTCATACATTTTTCTATAAAAATACATGTCATTTAATTATTTTTTTATATGAAGATATTCTTTGTAAGAAAAAAATATTAATGGCATCAGCTCAACTAGGCTTGCTCCTGTTCTGGAAAAAAAGTTGTATTATATTTAATATACCACTATTTGGTTCTATTTTTCCTCTCCCAGCTTTTTTCCAAGGAAGACTGTACTGTATGTAACAAAGTATACACTCATGATGTAAAAAACAGTCAAACCTCATTGTTCTGAAAGGAATGTAGACCATACCATATCCAAAGGCAGCCTAGCAGATGAAAATGTTTTTTCCTTCTGTAATTATCATGAAACCCATTGCAAGTAAAGTTCTGTTTGTGTATATTGGCACAATTCCACTGGTTCTGGTGGAGCTACATCAGATTTACAGTAAAAGAGAATTTGGCCTAGCACTCATATTTAGAGCAGTCTGAAGCATCACTGAACTAAGAGCTGCCTCCAAGGAGATGCTGAGTGTGTGACCAGGGAAGCCTTAAACACACACATTAGTCACACTAGAACAATAGGACAACTCATGCTTAAGGTTAGGAAAACACTTCAATGTGCAACTGGCAAAAAGCCAGAATACTCAGCTTCTTGCAGGACTGCCCTCTAAATTACTGTTACACTAACATAATTTCACTGACATCATGTGAGTACATAGCTACAAATTATAGAAGTAGGTAGCACCAATTGATGTTCATGACATTTCTTAAAACTTCAAACTGGCTTTTGAAATAATTGTACTATAAAAACAAATACTATAACAAGTAATAGGATGTAACTCATCAAGATGAAAACTGATCAATATTATATTTGGAAAGAAAAGTGCTACTTCACAGAACAGCCACCTTCTTGTGTTAAATCAATTACAGTAACTATATTGGAAAAGACTTCCCCCCCCCCCCAGGTTTTCTCACTCAGGCAAGGAATTTACAGGATAGATCTGCTAACAGCAGATAAAATATTCAGCTGTCGCACTGGGATGAGTTTCTTACTACATCAATAATGCTGTTAGGTGTAACTTCTATTACAGGTAATTTTGAGTAAAAAAACGCATCTTTAGGGAAAGTTGAACAATTAACAATATAATCAAGAGACTGGTTCTTGTTCTTAATGTCATACACAGGTAATCTAAGTATAGACCTGCAGGAAGTCTGTATTTCCCAAGAGTTAACGATTAATAGTTTTAAAATTATGAACAGTAACAACCAATGTCCAATAGCAATATTCCTCTTTGAAATTGAATATCTGCTTAAAAATAAATTAAAAGATGACAAGTTTTAGAATGCTGGTACTCTATGCTCCTTACTCATGAAAAAAAAAGATAACTTTAGGCATATGCAAAATATATAATAAGAATTTGATGGTGAGCATTTATGCAGATGGCACATATTTATAAGGAGATATCACAGATACATAAATCCAGCATGCACCATTTACACAGACTAGTCATTTAACTGAGAAAGAAATATCACACAAAGTTGTTTGATGTTAGAATATAACAATATAAAATCATGGAAGTGAAGAAAATGTCATCCTCTAGAAAAAAAGTTATGTGAACAATAGAGAGGCAAATTTTAAAATATGAAGTTATTAGTATACCTGTAGGTTAGCCAGAACTTCCTTTATGAATAGCAACTAAAGTCAGAGACCCACCTCTTTAACTATACCATGAATAAAGCCTACATTAAGGAACAGTTCTCACGGCTTGTGAAGCATATGGTATTCCTCTTTAAAGAACCCATTTTACCTCAAACTGCTACTAATCATTTAAATGCAGCATGACTGAAAGGCAAACACTCCTGGCTGCCTGCTGGCAACAGAAGACAAAAAAATTTGTGTCCACATTCAATTGTAAAAGCTTCTACTCTTATAAAGGAAAAAAAAAGTCACAGGAAAAAATAGTAAGATCTTAATTTTCAAATAAAACTATACTCCAGGCACCAGTTGCTGTTAAGCTGACTGAGTTCAATACACTTCCTTAGGGGAAAGAAGTTGTAGATCAACACTGTGAAACCAAGGAACTGACACTCCCCAAACTTCATGCAGAAAATTACCTTGATCTGTTTGGTTTTCTACACAGATGGTCTTGGGAATCTGAGTTTATTGATTTACTGAATATTTGTGTACAGTGTACAAAATTTCCCAGGTATGAAAGATGGAAACATTCATTTCTACTTAATTTAGTAGATTCTATAAATAATAACTAAGGAACAAATAAATCTGCTGATATACAATTAAGAATATGTTACAAATAATATTTTAAAATAAAAGTAAGCAAAATAATTTGTTCTAGCAGGTACACTTCAAGCTTCTGAAAACAATCCTCAGACTTGACAGTATTTTCCACATATTGGTATTTATGGCCATACATAGTACAGTACAGTAGGGTACAGTACAGTATAGCATAGCATAGCAGTCTTGAGAAATTGTCACTATTTTTAATATTTTTCCTAGCTAATTCACATCCTCCAGTTCTCAGAGTTAAATGAAGTCTATTCAGAATTCAGCCTTGTTCACATTAAATTAATTAGAAATAGTCTTAGTCTAATGACAATTGGAAAAGGGAAGCACCCACAAAACCCCAGAACATTATGTGGACAGCGATTCATTCCTCTTTCCTTTCTCATATCATTTATTTTCAGGATGAATTTCCAGTCCATATAAGCATTCTTATGTGTTCTTGAAACAAATAATAATGAGGAAAAAAAAAGCGCTTAATTAAATGCAAGCTGATTTGCTCATCTTTTTAAAACATCTTCCCATCTAAAGCAGTATGTCCTGAGAACCTCAAATGCCAGGCTAAAAAGCATATTCAGTGCATAAAGTTCTAAATGTACTTATTTTTCTTCCTAATTTAAATATTATTCAGAATTTGTAGACTGCACATCTTGCTGATTTGAATATATTATTGACCACTTCAGTACAGAGCAACTATGTTTGACAGACCACTTCTGCAAACTATGTGAATTAAATTTACTTTATGATTTATAGTCATGATGTCTTATAATTAAGCTCAGGAAAACACTTTCATGATGGAGTTGAAATTAATAATCTAAAGAAGCAATTTAAAAGTAATGCTTCTTTGGCTTGTCAGCTCAAATTAGTGAAAGCCAAAATGGCTTATTCCTATACTCGTAGAAAGCCAATTTAGCCTTCTTTTTTACCAAATACAGAGCTCTGAACAGGAAGATGACAGATAAATTAGTTAATTAAAGGCTATCAGGCACGCTATTTCTGCTGTATTGGACAACTGACAAAAAGAACACTTCTAAAAGAACCAAAGCCAACTTTTTAATGACCTAGAGTTACACCTCTTTCTTGGTATTTAGATATCTAAGTGGATCTGCCATGATTTTTTCACCATAGGGCTAGCCAACCTCTTCCCCTTCAGAAGTACATCAGTGAAGGTGAGCAATCTCCGTACAATGAAGATGAATTTTACCTGAGTGCTAAATAGAACTTCAGTGGGTTAACTTGGCACAACGCATTTTGAATACTGCAGGGAAAATCTTTAGGGATTGCTCTTTAATCCATTGAATGTAGGCAGCTACACTGCACAAATAATCAGTTCATTCAAATGCAGAATGTAATTAATGCAGATGAAACACCTGAAATGCCACTTACTGAACAAGATTGAATTTACAATTAATACTGACTAGAATCTCACCCACTACTGGTCTTTAAATGGTTTTAGACCTGGTGGCTTTCCCAAGCTACTCACCTAGTTTTTAGAACCTATTACTGAATTTGCATGCTTTGTAGTTATTTTGAAGAATATACACCAAAATACAAATACACAAGTGAAGTATATTCTAATAATTACATGCAATTCATACTCACAAAGAAAATCATAAAATTATCTGGATGCTTCTAATTGTTAGCTTACTTAGTCTATATATGATTTAAAGGCTTAGGTTTAATTAAATGATGCTTCTGAAAAAAACATACACCCTGTGTATTTTCAAAAAAGTCTTCCCAAACCTGAATATCTGAAACTACTGAAATCACAGTATACATGAAGATAAGTCATAATAATGGCCAAAACAAATCATTCATAGATAAAATTTATATATGCTCTTGTAAATATGCTCTATTTCATATTTCTGGCAAAGCTGAAACATTCCTTGTCTTATTTCTTTGGCTTTTCTTGAGATTGTGGGCAACAGAACAACATTCTGAAAAAATATAATGCACATTTGGGAAGCAATCGAATTTGAAGAACCCATACTTTGAACCCATAACTTTATCCTATTCCACTGGTAACTCCGATATATCATATGACCTTATAATAATGTAAACCAAAAATTTCTTTAATTACTTAGTTATTTCCCTTATTCTGAAAAGTTTACAACAACTGTTTGATGCAGACTGCACTATCTTCGCTGATCAGTTTGGACTGGTTAGTAAGTATTATGGATAGAAACCTCATCTCACGTGATCAGAGATACCTCTCATTTTCTGTCGCTTCTTGTAAAGCTTCAAGTTCATTTTTCAAATATTCTTCATGCTGGCTAAGAATTGCATAGGTGGGCTTCCAGCTGTGAAAAAAAGTAAGAAAGCAAGCATGTAAGTGGTTCTTCCTAATAAAAAGCCATTCAGAAGTGAAGACATCAAGTTACTTCATCTAGCTTACTAGAATAAACAATTTACTTAATGTTTTGAAAGTCAAACATAAACAGGTTTAGTTAGACAGTTTTTACATTCACACATTTATTTTCTTCAGATTTTCAAGCTGAAAATTCAAGAATATATACATACAGAATGAACAAAGATTATAAAGTAATTTTTAAGGAACAAATAGAGTGAGCTTCACAAATTTCTGGAACCTACTGATAAGCAGCTAGGCATCTAAATCCACACATTAAGTACTCAGAACAGCACCATCAGTAAATCCTTTAGATGTGTTGATCTTGTTGGAGATGCACGCAGCTTCGTTCTCGTCAATACCACCAGCACCTATCTCATACCTAAATGCAAACAGCAGTCACAAACTCAGAATTTTCTCCATTTGCTAGTCCTACTCAGAAACCAGCCAGAAAGAGATGCTGTCTGTCAGTACAATAGCTCAGACACTGGGAGCACTGGTGTGTCATTTTGGAGTCACAGGTGCACATACCACCTCTTACTGACTAGATCTGAACTCAAATTCTGCCCCTACAGGAAAACACTCCGGGTGATAGTTAATGATAAATTAATGTCAGATGAGAACTGAACTTCAGTTGCTGCCAGGTAACATTCTTTTCCACCTCCAAGTCACCATCTACACGTATTTTCATATTTGATGCAGTTGGCACCTGGCTATACAGTATGTCTACACTGTTAAATGCACCCATTCCAGAAACCTGCCTCCAGACAAAAGGTGCTGAGTGGCTTTTACCCAGCTCGTAATTAGATTCTTCTAGAGAAAACTGATGGGTCCACATTCTGTAATGCTTAGCCTGGATCTCCTCTTATGTGGCTCCCCTACAGCCCTGAAACACAATAAATCCATTTTTTGTTCTTCCTCTGGCTTCAGTAGCCTTCTATAATATAAGAGCTACAACGCAGCCCACCGAAGTGCTTTTCCTACAGCGGGATGCTGTAGACTGCACTGGAAGCATAGCAACTTCAGGGAATACATGAAGGATTTAGGACTAATAAACAGTACATTCTTGACATCCAGGTAGCAAATATGCCTCTTCCTTGGATGCGGGAATGCTAGGAAAAACAGGCAGATAAATTCCTGATTCAAATGAAATTCAGATGTGCCCTTTAGGGAAAGCATATAATGGATCTTTTAAAAGAAAGAATCCTTCCTGAAAAAAAGATGGTATAAGAAGCATGAGCCACCCAGGCCTGGATGTCTCCTACACTCCCATCTGATTTTAACAGCTATCAGAAATGACATTTTCACAGAAAGCTGTAACTGAACAAATGGCCAAGTGTTGCTCAGTTAAAGACGGTAAGAAACAAATCCAGAAACCTCTTAATTTGTGTGCATGAAGTTTCTAAACATAAAGCAATACCTTAATAAGACTTAACAGACCCAAAGCTGTTGCGAGATGATGAGGGAAAGAACAGAAAAATGACTGAGGTCTATTGAGCTATAGGTTTAGGTGTTACTGACAAACACTCCGCTTGTTCAGAGAGGAAAACCCCTGTAATGACAACTTGTCAACAGGCAAATTCTGAGATGCTGGGAACTGAGATTCAGATGATGGCCCAATCATCAGAGCAGTCTGGGCTTGGGTAGGACAGATATCCAATTTCTCATGAGAAAAAAAAAATAAATTACATGCTCCCTCCAAGAGAGACTTTGTAGAAAAAAAAAAATAACACATCCTCTCTCCAGTCAGGGCTTAAAGTGATCCATAAATTCAACTTCTATATGGAGTACAAGCTACTCTTAAGGCAACACACACACCTACAATGAAGTTTGTCTAACTGGCACTATCTGTCCTAGGAAAACAACAGACAAAACCCAACTTTAGTAACACATACATAGATACTATCAAAGCTAAACACTGAAGAAGTAGAAGAAGGAAAAATCCATCAGGACTGAAGAGACTAAGTGAATAAGGGACAGCAGTTAAAGTTACATTTAAAGAGTTTCCTTGACAAGGAGAAGGACAGAAATGGCAATAGAGAACAAGGCTGCAACTGAACAAACCAAGTAATTCATTACTGGACAGGTGAGAGCATTTGGACAATCACTTGAAAGCTGGAATAAAACAGAGGCTAACTTAATGCAATTTCCATAAATGAAAAAAAGAACAAAGACCTGGCAACTGATTTGTTGAACTGAAGTCAAATAACTTCAAAGTTCAAGTGGTGGGATAACACAACATATAATCAACATTTGTAACAACAGTAAAGTTTGTCAACAAAAAAAAGCTGAATAAGATATCGCAGCATCCATTCAGGAAATTTAGCACTATTGGCACAAATTGCTTGACACCACTGTTAATTAAAAATGTTATTACAAAACGCTATTTCACCGTATCTACTGCAAATTCAGGAGAAAGCTGGATTTTAAAAGGCACATATTTTTTAAAAAGTAGAAACCAACATACTTATATAAAAATGTACTGGCACACAAACATCATAGTGATATTTTACTCAGAAAACTCCATGGCTTTCTTCAAAGGAAAAAAAAATAAAGCAATGGAAAAGTCATAGAACTTTTATTAATCAAAGTACAAACCATGTTGTGCATTACATTTTGTGTTCACATCGATTCTGAAGACATGCTAAAAACATGTGGAACAAGAATACTGTTTGTAAACACAAGGTGTACAGGATTGCAGTAGCTCATCTATTAGCTAGATAAATGAATCACTGTTTCACAGAGGTTCTTGGTAGCTATCACATTTATTTACCCTTCCTAGCTTATCCACATTAATATGAAAGCAATAAAAATATCCTGTAGCTTAGCTAGTGGAAAAAGACAATAATTTCTTTTACAAATTAGCAACATTCTGAGCTTGTCTGCCTTTTTTTTTCTTCCTTTTTCTTTTCTCACCACCGTTGAACCCAAATTTAGAAAATAGAAGATAAACAGTAAAACTGGAATTCCATCAGCAGTATTTCACCACTTCTTATTGTTCTGGGACCAAGAGTTCTAGTTTGAATCATTCAAGAAACCAATTAGAAAAATGTCATTACTTGCCTAAAAATATCTATTTCATTTTGGTCATTTTGTGCGTTCAGTTCTTTGCTACACAGACGATATCGATTTCTCTAGAAAACACACCAGTATCCCAATACTCTTGTCTCAAATATCATATTTCCTGCAGACCAGTTGAATATAAAAATCACATCTTTTCCTCAAAGTCTGCAAACATGCTTCACTATACTTATGATGTCTAGTAATCCCAATAAAAAGTTGGTTCTTTGAGAACTCTATTGACCACTACTGGCAATTAGTCAACTATGAAGCTAATCATGGCTCCAAAACAATATTTGAATTTACAAAATCAACAGTAGAATCACATCCAATACATAAGGCATATCAACTAGAATAAATTTTAGAAGCTTAAGATGATTCTACTGCGTAAGTGCTCTGTCTGATTTTACAACGAGGGCTTGTTTATCACAGTTTTCAGTATGCCATTAGATGACATTTTCAACAATTTCTGACAAAGTCTCTACTCTTCTGCAATCACTGTCCTTTTGTGAATAAATGTATTCATTAGTTAGGTCTCATTTTCTGTCTCTTTAAACTAATTCATTAATTATCCTTTGTAGGACCTGAGCCAAACCCCACTGAATTCAATGATTAAAATTTAGATCAAATCCTTAGTTCTACCCTTATTTTTTATTTCTTTATTTGCATCACTCAACACTTTATGATTCACCAACAGATCTACAACTTCAAAAGGTATCTAAGGAAATAGTATGAATGGTTTCAGAAACTTACAAAAGTGTTCATTTTATACCGCACTGGAGGCAAAAATTTAACATAAAAGAAAAAAGGAATTTTCTTGTCAAGGTCAATTTTTTTCCTAACTTTTTATGATAAAGCTATAAATCAGTATGTTATGGCAATTGATTCAAAGAGCTATCCACAGTATTCTTAATAATGTTCAGATTTGACAGAAGTCAGATGCATCCAAATATACAAAAATTAGTTTATAGGCTGGAGAGTATGGTACTCTGTCTGGGGACAGGTGAGCAGTCCACAGAGAGTTTGTGGGTCAGGGTTAAAGGGAATATAGCTATGGGAGACATTACTGTGAGGATCTGTTACAGACCACCTGATCAAGGAGAACCTGCGGATGAAGCACTCTGGAGACAGATATGAAAAGCCTCACACTCGCAGGCCCTTGTTCTCATGGGGGACTTCAACCACCCTGACATCTGTTGGAGGGACGGTACGGCCCGGCACAAGCAATCCAGGAGGTTCCTCGATTGTGTGGAAGACAACTTCCTTCTGCAAGTAATAGAGGAGCTGACAAGGAGAGGTGCCATGCTTGACCTCGTGCTCACCAACAGGGAAGGGCTCGTTGGAAATGTGACTCTCCAGGGCAGCTTTGGTTGCAGCAATCATGAGATGCTCGAATTTGAGATCCTCAGGACAGTGAGAAGAGCGTGCAGCAAGCTCACTGCCCTGGACTTCAAAAGAGCAGACTTTGGCCTCTTCAGGAACCTGCTTAGTAAGGTTCCATGGGATATAGCCCTAGAGGGCAGGGGGGGCCAAGACTATTGGTTGATATTCAAGGATCACCTGCTGCAAGCTCAGGAGTGTTGCATCCCAACCAGAAGGAAGTGCAGCAGGAGGGCCAGGAGACCTGCTTGGATGGATAAGGAGCTCCTGAGGAAAATTCAAATGAAAAAAGAGGTTTATGAAAAGTGGAAGCAAGGACAGGCGGCCTGGGAAGAGTACAGGGATGTTGTCCGGGAATCTAGGGACCAGGTTAGGAAAGCTAAGGCCCAGTTAGAATTAAACTTAGCTAGAGGTATTAAAGATAACAGGAAGGGATTCTACAGGTATGTAGGAAATAAAAAACAGACTAGGGAGAACATAGGCCCCCTCAGGAAGCTCTTGGGAGAACTGGCTACACAGGATTTGGAGGAGGCTGAGGTTCTGAATGACTTCTTTGCCTCGGACTTCACTGGCAAAGGCTCTGACCAAACCACCCAAGTCTTGGAAGGCAGATGCAGGGACTGTGAGAATGAAGACGTTGGGCCCACTGTAGGAGAGGATCTGGTTCGAGACCATCTTAAAAATCTGAACGTGCACAAGTCCATGGGTCCTGATGAGATCCATCCACGGGTCCTGAAGGAGCTGGCAAATGAAGTTGCGAAGCCACTGGCCATCATATTTGAGAAATCATGGCAGTCAGGTGAAGTTCCCGACGACTGGAAAAAGGGAAATATAACCCCCATTTTCAAGAAGGGGAAAATGGATGACCCAGGGAATTACAGACCAGTCAGTCTCACCGCTGTGCCTGGCAAAATCCTGGAGCAGATTCTCCTGGAAGGTGTTCTAAGGCACAGGAAAAACAACAAGGTGCTTGGTGACAGCCAGCATGGCTTCACTAAGGGGAAATCCTGCCTGACCAATTTGGTGGCCTTCTATGATGGGGCTACAGAACTGATGGACAGGGGTAGAGCAGTTGATGTCATCTACCTGGACTTGTGCAAAGTGTTCAACACTGTCCCACATGACATCCTTGTCTCTAAATTGGAGAGACATCAATTTGATGGATGGACCACTTGGTGGATAAGGAACTGGCTGGATGGCTGCACACAAAGAGTTGTGGTCAATGGCTCAATGTCTGGCTGGAGACCAGTAACGAGTGGCATCCCTCAGGGATCGGTGTTGGGGCTGGTCTTGTCTAACATCTTTGTCACTGACATGGACAGTGGGATTGAGTGCGCCCTCAGCAAGTTTGCCAATGACACCAAGCTGTGTGGTTCGATTGATACCCTGGAGGGAAGGAATGCCATCCAGAGGGACCTTGACACACTTGTGAGGTGGGCTGATGCCAACCTCATGAAGTTTAACCATGCCAAGTGCAAGGTCCTACACCTGGGTGGGAGCAACCCCAGGCACAGCTACAGGTTGGGCAGAGAAGAGATTCAGAGCAGCCCTGCAGAGAAGGACTTGGGGGTGTTGGCTGATGAGAAAATGAACATGGGCCGGCAGTGTGCACTTGCAGCCCAGAAAGCCAACCGTATCCTGGGCTGCATCCAAAGGAGCGTGACCAGCAGGTCGAAGGAGGTGATCCTGCCCCTCTACTCTGCTCTTGTGAGACCTCACCTGGAGTATTGTGTGCAGTTCTGGTGTCCTCAACATAAAAAGGACATGGAACTGTTGGAACAAGTCCAGAGGAGGGCCACTAGGATGATCAGGGGACTGGAGCACCTCCCGTATGAAGACAGGCTGAGCAAGTTGGGGCTGTTCAGCCTGGACAAGAGAAGGCTGTGTGGAGACCTCAGAGCAGCCTTCCAATATCTGAAGGGGGGCTATAGGGATGTTGGAGAGGGACTCTTTATTAGAGACTGTAGTGACAGGACAAGGGGTAACGGGTTAAAACTTAAACAGGGGAAGTTTAGATTGGATATAAGAAGGAAATTCTTTCCTGTTAGGGTGGTGAGGCACTGGAATAGGTTTCCCAGGGAGGTTGTGAATGCTCTATCCCTGGCAGTGTTCAAGACCAGGCTGGACAAGGCCTTGGGTGATATGGTTTAGTGTAAGTTGTCCCTGCCCATGGCAGGGGGGTTGGAGCTAGATGATCTTAAAGTCCTTTTCAACCCTAAGCATTCTATTCTATTCTAGTCTAGTCTAGTCTAGTCTAGTCTAGTCTAGTCTATTCTATTCTAGTTTCTTACCTTACTACTTGAATACTTTAGCATGCTCCAAAGACAGTACCTGTGTGATCTCTGAAAACTGTTGAGTCTGATTATAAAAATCTACACCAAACTTAACTAGTCTGGTTTTCTATAATTTACTTTTTCAGAGGATGGGCAATACTGCAATTTTTGTACCTAGTGATATGCAGCTTGAAAAAAAATAAGAGAATACTAAAGTTTACCTTAGTATCATTCCTGTCAGAACACACACATACATATTTTTACACTACTTCCTCACTGACTTTCTCAATACAATGCATAACCCAAACTTTAAGCTGTTAAACTTACGCTTTACAGCTCTCCTTACTACTCTCATTTTGCTGGTGCAAATCAGCAATTGCATCATTGCTGTTGTTTATATCTTCCTGCAGCCTAGTGATTTCATTCTTTTTTTCTGTGATTTTTGCAGTATACACTGAAAGTAAAAAAAAAACAACATTTTAAGCATATGTATTTTTAATATATCCGTGAAATAAAAAGTCTACTTTCATAATGATTAAAAATTTCTTCAAAAATACTTGATCTCAATATCACCAGATGAGTGGACAGTCTGCAATTAAGAAAAGCAACAACAAAGTGAGAAAAAAATTTATGGAGTTTTCAGCTGTGTGGTACCTTAATTATCATTTAATATTATGAGACTGACTTTGGAAGAAGTATTTGTGCTGTTTCCACATCCCAGTCTGTAATTTTTTGGAATCCACAATGTTTGCAGATACTAGAAGTAGCATGCAGGGAAACCAGAATGTAAGCCACTTTGCTCTCAGCAGTGCTTGCAACTGGGGAGACTGACTGGTGTAAAACAGTTGCTTTGAGATAAAGGTCTCTTTGAAACACTGGTTTTCTTGAAGTCCAGAAGCACAAATGTTTTGAATGGAAAAGCTGACCACAAAAATGGGAAAATAAAAACATCACTAAAGGAGTATAAGAAAACTATTATATTATTATAAACAGAGAAACTGAAAAGGAGAATTTATTCAAGGTGGGAATGTGTCGTGTATAAGAAATTAATATAGGAGACAGGTTAATTAATGAGAAATTGCATTGTAACAACAAATCTTCAAGCATTAGGGTGTTTGTGGAGATTCTTAACACAGATTCTTAATTCTGTCTTTTCTAAAAGCAGGCAGTTAACATTTTCTGAATGAGTGGTCAGTAGAGACTCCGTATTGTGCAACACGATCAGTGTTCTCTTTCACAAGTAAAAGCTGAGAGCTATCATACATGCTCACACTGAAATGCAATGAGTGCAACTGCGTGCACTTTTTTTTTGTCTCTGCACTGTTTATTATTTTTTCATACAAGGTTTCAGATTTATTAGTACCAAAACATCCTTTGCCACCACTGCTGCCCTGAAGTATTGTATGCCAAAGCTGGTGGCCCTAAACTGAGGTCAATCACAGACATTCTGCCCTTTTCATCTACTTAACCAGGAAGGGCATCATAGTTATGAGAGATATAACTTGAGTTACCTGACCTACTGCTCTAGAACTTCAGGTCATCCTGAAGTTTGGGTCTGGTTCTGCGCTACTTGCTATATATTTGCTTTCAATGCCAGTTGCATTTATACTGAAAAAAAAAACAACCCCAAATGCACTTCTCAGCGAAACATCAGTCAATGAAAAGCAAGAGTTATATTTTTGAGATATCCTGAAGATCTTCAATATCTTAATATTTTCAATATCTGAAGTCAGTAAATTGCTGTTACTTAGCACAAAGTGCAGCTTTTGGACAACTGATGTAAACTTCATTTTTGTTAAAAAAAACAAAACAGGCATATTTGGAAGTAGCCTGCAGACGACATTTTGAGATTTACCAAGATATAACTGTATTAAGAAAATATCTATTCCATAAGTAAAGCAATGCACTTAACACTTAATTTAGCATTTTTGATTGATGAGCACTTTTGTGACCAGTATGGGTTGTTCTACTTGGCCTTTGCTCTTGCAAAGACCTTGTGGATGAGATCCATCTCACCCAACTTTACAATGCAGGCACCTACTTCAAAACTAGACATCCCCAGCTACCAGTACACTCAGCAGAGTGAAGTGGACATTTTTTAAAGCTTACTTTCTCTAACCTACTTTAAACACTCTCTTCTGGATAAGACAAATCACACCCTGAAAGTGCCCATTTCCCTCCACTGGTCGTAAAGGGACTCTAGCCAAAAAGCCTGCCAAATCTCACACTAAAAGCCTGAGGCTGAATGCTACAGCTGTTTCTCTGCCAAGTAATACTCACACAGAGATGAAATTCAATCAGTGGAACTATTTCTGGGTAGATTTTTGAAAGATTTAACCCAAACTTTTAGAAGTCTGAGTGCTGGTTCATACATATTTAGATATCTTGAACATTGAAATAGCTGTGCCATGTTATTACACAGCCTTTGGATTTTTCCTAGAAGCATGCTCATCTACCATAAGATTGCATAAATGTTAAGAAAAAAAATAACTCTAAGGTTCAATTATTTGACTGGAAAGTTAAAAAACAATTCTAGGTGTTCCAGATTTAGTGTTACAGATGGTTTAGTGTTTAAGATGCTTCAAATCAGTATTGATAATCTTCTTAAACAGTAAGTACTTTCTTGCACATACCATTCAAGATTATTAGAGATGTTGCCATCAAGAGGAACACCAATTAGACCAGAATTCTCTCTGTTCTTTTACCTGAAGGTTATGAGCTTCAATATCTACCTATGAAGTACCAGTGATGAACACAGATATCCTCAGATCGCATAAAGAATAGCTTCTCTACCCCAATAATACTTGTGATTCCACACAGTTGCATGGTAAAAAAAAAAAAAAATCAGTCCAGAAATGAGTCAATTGTATTAAGCGGTCTGTAAGTCCTGGGAGAAAAAAATCTGATGTGGAGTAAGACTTTTTCATTGGGTTTATTATTTTGAATTTCAAATAAAATTACTAGCTGCTTGATGGCAAAAAAGAAGAACCAGGCTTGAGTAGGTAGTAGCAACTGAGAGAAGTTTCACTATTTTAAGAGAACAGAGAGAAGAAGCAGTGAGGCAGAGGTCCAAATCTGGAAAGAACAAAAACCATGAAGGAAGAAAGGAAGGCAAGTGGCAGATGTATTGAGTAAGCACAGCTGAATCAAAGAACTGCCAGTGACTGCGAGGAGCTAGAGTAAGAGCAGGAAATGGTGCAGCACGAAACTGGCTGTCCATGAGACAGCTGAACAGCATCAGCTAAAAGTTGCAAGCAAAAGCAAAGTCTGATAGGGAGAATGAGCAAGCATTGATGGCAAAAGATGAGGTAGGGTGAGAGCAGGACACGGGACAGCTTTCATTACTAGGCTTGCTTCCGCCCCTGAAACACAGTATATGTATACCGGGACTAATAAAACAAAAGCAGCGTGTTCAGTGTCTAGTAAAATGATAATTTATCACTACTCACAATTTATCTGTTGATTCACATGTTCCTTAGCATAAGAAGTTTGTTCTAGCTGGAAAACTAAGAAGAAAATAAATGCTTTTTTTTTTGTGTATATACATATATATATATATACACACATATATACAAGTTGATCTGCGAAACAAATGTATGTTGTACAGAATTAATTGCACAAACACCGATTAGAAAAGATTTGAACAAAATACCTAAATAGCAATTTTACTATTAAATAGCAGTTAGTACCCTTTTCCATGACCTCACAATTAAGAGAATATTACATAGGCAAATATCAAGACCTTAATACTGTAAAAGTATTTGAACTTAGTATTACTGTTTAAAGTAGAAAACATCATAATTTGTACTGCATTCGTAATTATTAATCTAAAATATATGACAAAATTACATACCAAACTCAAGCAGAAGTTTGTCTAAGTTGCTCAGAACCCTGTCACTCATTGTGCAAGCTACAAAAGAAAAATGCAATTCGAGTATTTAAACAGTCAGAAGCTTTACTGATACAATGAAAAAGTCAAAATTGCAAGACAATACCATACATTTTAAGATAAAAGGGAGGAAAAAAAGTTTTAAATGCATTTGAGTTACTATCTAAACCACTTCAGTGGAACCAAATTTCTCACTAACAATGGCAATGCACTCATAGAAAGTTTAAAGCACAGTTACAGAAAAAAGGAGGTATATCATAAAAGATAAACCTTTTATCCTGCAGCAGTTCTATCTTTGAGAGGCTTAATGTTCCTAGAAAATTTAGAATGCAAGAAAAGATGCTTGAGTACAAAATGTACAGCCTCTGATCCATCAGTTTTTCTAAGCATACAGACAGCAATGCTGGTAATGGAAAAGCTACTCATCCATTTTGTACACTCCTCCTGTAGCAATTGCAAAATACATTTAAATAAGAAGGTATATGCATAAGTGATTAAAGGCAGAACTCATATACAATAGAAAGCAGATTATTACAAATTCATTCTTCTGTTTGTAGAGCATTGCTATGTGCAAAAACTCAGTTACGGGGTTTTTAAAGAGTTTGGGATTCAGGTAGTCTTCTAAAACAGATCCAATCAACATTTTATCAGAACATGCTGAATACAGCTTGCTAGCTCAGATATACTCAATATTAAGCAAAGTTACCTGGTACTTAATTGTGCCACAATGGCTTCCCCATACCCTTAGCACTGTGTAAGAAGTAAAGCCACAACAAATTGGTCATAAGGATGAGATCCTAATCTGGGATAAAGTGAAACAGAAAACAACTGCAGAATTTAACTAAAGTGGCATTAAGGCTACATGCTGTAACACTGAGACTGTGAAAACAGAAGCAGATGGGGGAGCATTTAAAATGCTGGATGTTTGGCAGAAATTAATTTGCCTACCAGTTAAGTGAGGATCAGAGCATCCAATCCAAGTGACTGGATTAGTATAGGCTGCAATAAAAACTCTGAGAAAGAGATAATAGTTTTACCAAATGTATTTAAAACCTTGGATTCCTAGTGCCTGGAAACACTCATTTCTGAAAATACTAAGAAAAAGATGAAGAAATACTACCTCGAGCCACAGGTGAATGCAGAATATTTTTGCTTTTACACAATGCAAAAGAAAATTCTAATTCCTTTGGATGCAAAATTAGCTCGGAGCATACATAAACATCTGTCTCTAGAAACTGTTTAACGATGTTCGTTAGTTGTTTCCCTGACAGTTCCCATTAAAACTGCAAAATATTGTGGCATATACAGAAGCTACACAGATGAAAGCAAAATAAAAAGCACAAAACATTAAACAGCAAAGAATTTCTACTCATTGGTTTATAAATCACAGCACAAAGCTGACCAATAGAGCAGACTATACAGCCACATATTATTAAGATACATATCATTCTATCATCTAGCCACTAAGACAGTTACAGTTAATTTTAGGTTTTGAATGCTTTTTGATAGAAAAAAACAGAACTAGAGTGTTTCATTTTTTTCTGTATCTTTACAATACAATTTATATAAAGGCTAAAGTTGCAGAAAATGACAGTGCTTCTAAAAGTACACATATGTAAAATACCTGCTATATTGGATATTGTTAAAATGAAGTAACATAACAGCAAATGACAAACGTCATTCTGTATTTTGAATTATGATGATACATACATCACTAGTAGAAAGGGCTGAGAGATTCAATTGCACTAGTGATTCATAGGATGCCTGCAGATTTTTAAAACAGCAGTTAACACCAGCCTAAAACAGAAGACATCTAAATATTGGACAGTTGATGACTTCCAGATTATGACTGTAGTAAAGACTGATTCTTGGTGCTACTGGAGAAAAAGCATCATCAAATCATTGCCCAACCCTGGATGACAAATTCAGAGGATGTTCCTATATGCAACTGTTATTTTTGTTAAAGAGAAATAAGTAATGTACAGCAATGGGAACACAGCAGTGAAAAATACCCACAATCTACTACGTAAATTTCTTCCTTAAAACCAAACATGCAATTCTACCCACTGTCAGCTTGCAACAGTATTAATTTCTGTTGGCTTTATATAAATAAGTCCAGCAGGGCTCTTTCAAGAGCAAGCCGTGTTTTGTGTGTGCTATTCACTACTTTTAAAGACCCTCTGAAGTGACTGGTTGGTTCTTCTTGAATTTTAGAAGAGTTCACATTTCTGTACTAACTTCTCTTTTTTAAAAAAATGCCTCTCATCGTGTTGTTTATGTTTTTCTGCCCCTCTTTCCAACACTGCTTTTAGGAACCCAGTGAGGAGATCTGAACCCTGTGGCAAGACTTGAGCCTGCCTTCAAGGGGAAGACGTGCCATTCTTTCTCAAAACCTGCTGCCTTTTTCACTGTTTCTAACATCACTGGAGCCCTTTCCTGACTGGCAGAAATTCCATTTATTATATCCAAATTAAAGTAATCGTAGGACACTCCATTTATGAAGTCGCTGCTCCTGACACGTTTTGAAGTGCATTGCCAATGTGCCTTCATTACTAGCTCCCTTATGTACTGTGCCTTCATTACTAGCTACCAACGTGTTTACTGACATGTATGTCAAGCCCTCAGAATATCAAAAATCTTCTGGATTGCCATATTTTACTCACTCAGGCACATATCAAACAAATGGCTATTGCTGCAAATTATTCCCTAAATTCTTGGAATGTAAAAACAAACCAATTTTTGTCAAAATGGTAGGGGGAAAAACTCATCCTTTGGAATACCAGTGGGGCAGCGCCACAAAATGGCGGTGTTAAGGCAGGAGAGCGAGTCCCCCTGGCGGAGGGGTGTCACGGTCTGGGGCTGTGAGGTGACCCCTCTGCATCCCGGGTGCCATCAGCACTGTGAAAGCGACCAGGGCGTGGTGTCCCTGTACGGACTGAGGCGCTCCCGGAAGGGGAAGGGAGAGGAAAGGCAAGACAGCCGTCCAGGCCGTCACCCAGGGTCGTCAGGCGGAGGGGGCCGGAGCATGGCTACAGCCCCGCTCGCTCAGCTTCGTCCCCGCGGTCCCGCAGTGGAACAGGGGCTGCGCAGGGTCGCCGCCAACCTACCCCGGGAGGAGCCCCGCACTTAGGGTGAAGGGCTTGCTTCAGGCCCAGCGGGGCCGGGCACCGCTTCGCCGCTCTCCCTCACGGCCAGCTGCACCTCGCGCCGCAGAGAGGCGGGAAACGTCCGTGCTGCTCTCGCGGCCCTGGGCAGCGGAGCGGGGAGGCGGCGGGGAGGCGGCTGGAGGGTGCGAGCCCGGCCGGAGCGTGCGGAGCGGGCAGCTCAGCCCCTCAGTCGTGCTGTCACCTCCCCGCCGCCGCCCCGCCGCGATCCTTGCCAGGGCTGGGTGCGGCAGGTGCCGGCGGTGGCAGCTGACGGCTGTCGGGCTCTCCGCTGCGAGCCCTGGAGCCCTTTCACCTGCGGGGAGAAGGGGCTGAGGCCATATTGCGAGCGGGTCAACGCGCAGCGCCCGGCGGGGCCCAGGCTCCCCCTCGGGGGCACACGCGGGGGGTGCGTGTATCCCCAGGAAACACCCGTTTGCCTTATCACTGCGAGGCGTAAAGGGGGGAAGATCAACGCTTCCGAGGGAGTCGGGGCTGCCCGCGGCCTCGGCGGTGGGTGAAAAGCGATGAGGATGCTCCATCTGCCGGGGAGAGCGCGCAGGTTGGGGGGGGGGGGCTCCTCCTGAAGACACATGCACACACGCACCGGGTGTAGCACTAAAAGAGGCTGCAGCGTGTAACCTCCTTTATCCACCCCCCGGGTCCCACGCGTATTCCTGACCCAGCTAGGGGGCAGGTGTAGGATTGCAGAAAGCATCCTTCCCTCCATACCTCATGTCTGAAGGTGCGGCCCAGCCCTCCAACAGTTTAAAAACGCATTAAAGTTACCACGTCTCATGTCCTGAAATGTGCTTCCCACTGAAGAAAATGCTGGTGTATGTTACCAGCTCCAGTGAGCACGGCAGCCTTGCCACTCGCCTCAGACCGACTTGCACTAACAAAACTGTGTGCCTTTATTTATTGAGGTCCAGTATTACAAGGCAAAAATCACAGCCCGGGCACAGAAGAAACTAGAACATGATATTTCTATACGAACTGTGGTAGCACCAGGGTTGTTTTTCCCTTCCAATTGAGATTACTAAGGCAGAGAATGGATTTACGTCAATAAGCAAAGAAAAACATATGGGGTGGGTCAGAGTGTGGAGGGGAAAAAAGACACCAGCTTGGCTGATGGAAGAATGAAAGATGGGGAAAATAGAAGCAGGATGGAAGAGACAAACAATATTTCTGGCCCCCCGCAGCACGGGTACTGGTCAGATGCGATGTTGCTTTCAGAAGAGCCAATTGAACCATCAAGAAATGCAGCTTCAAAGAGAAAGAGATGACCTACGTAGCTTCAGATCAGAGATGAAGGTGGGGAAAGAAAAGAGAGAAAGACAAGTGGAAAGCGGCATGTTCTTTTGGAAGCCACCCACCGGAGGCCTCTGCTCCTGGCACACCGGTGAGGCTCCGTCCTTCCCGAGAACATCTCCGGGCAGGAGCATTTCCCTGCCCAGCTCCACAGGGACACTGTTATTCCTAAGTGCCCCTGGGCAATTTCTGCTTTGCAATCCCCAAATCATTAAATAAAACCCAAGGAGAAATCGCTTCAAAGCGTTGTCCTGCCTTAAGCAATTCTCTTCAAAACACCGCCCTCCCCCCCAAACAAACAGACATACAGACTTCTAGAAATATGAACTTAATAGCCGAGTAGCAGGTAACAATGATTTGCATAGCCGGCGTCCCTGTAATTTAAGCAGAGATGCCAAGGGAGGCTGAGGTTCCCACAGACCGAGGGACCCGAGCTCATCCGGAAGGCTGTCAGTCATTTCAACAGGCTTTGAATAAAGCCGGCGGGGACTTCCCGGTTAATTCCCCCTAAGGACTGTCAGGAAGTGCTCCCCAGTGGGGCCTTTCAGGGCCTAGGAGCTCATTTAGCCCATCTATTTATTACAAGGCCTCCCGACTTGAGGTTGTCGTTCAGCACCCACCAAAAAGCGGTTTCTGAAGCTGCAGAAAGGAGGACTTTGTGTCCCGTTGGTTCCACATTGTTTTGCCTTGCTTCTGAATAGGATCCCTAAAAAAATGTAAATGAAAAATCCAAAACCAAAAAAAACCTAAGCCATAAGCAACTACTTCCCGGCAAGCGGAAAGGACTCTTTCTAGTATCATCTCTGGTAATTCATCAGTGATGAATGGGTTGTGTACCTCTGAAGAGATACTGTTGGTTCAGGACTCAGAAGGGGCTCCTGAACCGGCTCCTCGCAGCTGGCAGAGCACCAGGTCACTACTGGCAGCCCCGACTGCATCGCAGTTTCTCAGTGTAAGGTGGTGGATGATTCCCCATCCTCATGCGGCTGCCCTGGTATAACCCGGCTCCCTGGAACAGCACCGTGGCTGCTGGAGACGAGGCAGATACCCACCCTCAGTCATGGCTCCAATCCTGTTTCCAAGCCCAAGCTGTGACAGGGAGCTGGACCAGGAGCTGCACTGGCCTGGCTGTGATGCTGTGGATTTCCACAGGGCACCCAAACAGCAGAGGAGCTCCCTCACAAGAAAAGAGGGACCCCAGTTCCCCAGTAGTCTTCACCTACAGGGAGCAACCTTCAGCAAGGCCTGGAGTCCAGTTCAGTGCCAGGGGCCAGACCAGCCCTAACACCATGTTTCTAACTCAGCCCCACACATCAGCCTCAGAAGCGTTTAGACACTACACTGCCTCGGGGTATCTAATTCTGTTTCTTAACCTTCTCTCAAACACACGAATTGTCCCCATTTGTGCTTTCTGCCGAAAAAGTGCTTTCGTGAGAACCCTCGTCCCCATCCTGGGGGAAGATGTAATATTTTAAGGGCTTTTTTTTTTTTCATTTTCGTAGACATAAAATAGTTTCCCATACAACTTCTGCCCTCAGTTGCCTGCCTCCCAAAGGAAATGACCCCCAAGAATGCCTTCTTTTCCCAAAGGACCACTTCCCATGGAGAGTGAAAGAAAAAGAAAGGTAATAAAGAAGAGGAAAATAAGAGGAGGGAAAGAAAAAAAGAGAAGAGAAGAGAAGAGAAGAGAAGAGAAGAGAAGAGAAGAGAAGAGAAGAGAAGAGAAGAGAAGAGAAGAGAAGAGAAGAGAGAAGAGGAAGAGAAAAGAGAAAGAAAAAAAGAAGAAAAGAAGAGAAAAGAAGAGAAGAGAAAAGAAGAGAAAAGAAAAGAAAAGAAAAGAAAAGAAAGAAAAGAAAAGAAAAGAAAAGAAAAGAAAAGAAAAGAAAAGAAAAGAAAAGAAAAGAAAAGAAAAGAAAAGAAAAGAAAAAAAAGAAAAGAAAAGAAAAGAAAAGAAAAGAAAAGAAAAGAAAAGAAAAGAAAAGAAAAGAAAAGAAAAGAAAAGAAAAGAAAAGAAAAGAAAAGAAAAGAAAAGAGAAAAGAAAAGAGAGGAGAGAGGAGAGGAGGGGAGGGGAGGGGCAGGGAGGGGAGGGAAGGGAAGGGAAGGGAAGGGAAGGGAAGGGAAGGGAAGGGAAGGGAAAAGATTTGAATTTGTTGGAATTTTCGGTGAAAGGCCTCATGGAAACCAGGGATTTTAAGCAGAACGAAGATATTATGTTAACACACCTCAGTTTAAACGATTTGGTGCTGTGTGTTATTTACCTGCAAGTAAAGCCAGCAGCCAAATAAATCCCGATGGATCGGGGACTTTAAAATCAGGCCTATAGCTCCACCCTAAAGAAAATTAAAGGTAAAGCTTGGGCGGTAGAGCCTGGCTACCCACAGCCCTGGCCTTGACCAGGGCGATGTACAATGAAGGTCTTTCCTTACCAGTCTGAAAGTAATTAATTTTTTATGAGTTTTCATAAACTTCGTTATTCTGTCATCAAATATGCCAGCCATGGCCTGACACGTCGTCTCATAGGTAATCTAAATAGTACGCAGAAGGACAAAGATTTAATGAATATCTGGTCTGATAGTGGACATTCGGTGAACATCTCTGTTGGTCCAGCAGCGTTCCAAGGACTCTTCGATCCTTTCAAGTGAGGATCCAACTTGCACCCTTTCCCTAAATTAAGAAGATTACAGCTTTAAACGTAAGTCTTTCTAGGAAGGAATGGAGTGATTGATAGCTGCTATTCCAATAATTATGGCACTCTTAAAAATAAAAGAGCAAGGACGTGAAGCACATTGAAACATGCTACTAAGCATCACCCGGAGCTCGAGGTACCTCCCGCCGCCAAAGCTCCCGGGTGGCTGGGTGGAGAACGCTCCCCAAAAGCCCGGACCAAAATATAGCGGGTGATTCCCCAGGTACCTGCCGAGGAGCTACCTGCACCCCGGCCTTGCCAGCAGCGCTGCCGGCTCGGCTAGCAACACTCCATGAGCTCTCACCTCTCTGGCAATCTTGCCCAGACCTCTAATGTGGGGCTTCTTCACAGAGGTATTTTTTTAAACGCAATACTTAACCACCTCAAAGGTTTAAAAAATGTATTCTCACCTCTGCTGCGTTTGGAAACTCCAGCTGGATGAATAATCCCCAGGGACTGAGATTCTCGGTCCCAGGACAGCTGCTAACTGCTGATATAAAGATGTATAGATCAGCATATTTTTGCTTTAAGGCTCTGTCCGTAGGCCAGGGCGCACACTGTTACACTATTTCGATGCAAGCCGTCGGGATAGTGTGGGTCGCTGGCAGTATTTTTGATCTTTTTCTTTTTTTTTTTTTTTTTTTTTTAATGTACAGTTTTATTCCTTGCTCTCCTGTGGGTTCACCTCTGCAGGGTTCTGCATCTCTGCTCCTCACGCTACGTGTAGCAAGGGTCAGAGTCGTGACCTGAATTAAGGTAGTTACCACTGCCGGCTGTTAATGTCACGAGTAGTGTCGCTATTATATGGGGCGTGGGGGAGAAGAAAAAGGTGGGAAAAGACAGAGGCGAAGCGGACACGACCGATGGCGCTCAGGCTCGCAGTCAGCTCTAATGGGACACAGGGCTGAGCCGGGACGCCTCAGGACCCCGGCCTTCCCCGGGAGCCCTCCCGACGGCGGTACCGAGTCCCGCGGGGGTGAGGGTTTCGCTCCGATCGCAGCTGGGGGCAAAGCCCGGCCCGACGGTAAAGCGGAGGAAAACCTGTCCCGGACCCCGCCACTGATGAAACCCCCTAAGAGGTGGAAAAGGGATGGAGCGGGGGAGGGGGCTTGGAGCTGATGTCTCTCGGCATTGCTAGCATAGAACCTCCAGGTCCTTCCCCACCGAGGGAAAAGCACGTCCCCGCTGGGCTGTGCCACTTCCCAGACACAGAGCCCGGCGTTCACAGCTGGAGAGGGCGCAGAGCTGCTGGGGCTGGGCTGATATTCCCTCACGGGTCACCATTTAAGTGCTTAACACAGGGTTCCAGGGTCCATTGTGGTGTTGCCTTTTCTTTTTGTTCCTCTCCCCTCCCAGCAGAGATTCCAGCATCTCCCCATCCAGGCCGGTTTCTGGGGAACAAAGCCTGGGGATCTGGGGGAAAGCCAGCCCCTCACCCCTGCGAGGTGCTCTTGCTGCTCCTAATGAGGATCATTTCTTTAGCCTACAGTCCCGGCTTTCATTATGGAGCCTGTCTCGGTCCGTTAATGGTCATTAGGCTGCAGCCCAGTAACTCCCCCGCCAGATCATGTGCATGCTAAAAAAAAAAAAATTAATTAAAATAAGAATAATAAAAAATGTCTTTAGTGATATTAGTCATAATCTCCATCGTCATCATCTGGCCTAAATTAGCTACCCATTAACACAAACATTCCACCCTTCCACCTCTCTAGAAGCAGAGGTTTTTCTCCACCAGTCCCAGTTCTGAATGCTTTGCGAGTTTCGGGGGGCTAGCACCTTGCCTGCCCGGGGATCTCCGTCTTTATTCCCGCTGGCTCAGACCGAGGAGGTTTGGGGAGGTAATTTCTTTTCGAAAATGCTATTTGGGATATTTCGTTGAGCTTTGCTCTGGCAGAGAGGACAGGGATGCGGAGGAAGCTGACTGCAATATTTGTACTTGCTATTTTCCTTTGATATTTTTTCCTCCCCTCTTTTTTCCCTAAGCAGATCGGTAAATCAAACCTGGGTCTGCAAAGTGAAGCCGAAGAGTCTCCCCTTCTATATTTTAACTTTTTTGGAGTGTCTCTGAGCTCGTGAGTTTTGTGTGTGCTTTTATGTCTCCTCAGCTCTGTCGGATTTTATGAAAATGAGCAGTATTGAAAGCTTTTCCATCCCGCTAGCTGTGAGCCTCACATAAATGATGTAAATGGCTCGAAGGGTTTTTTTCAAGTGAACTGTGTAGATCTGTGAAAATAATATCAGGGTTTTCCGTCAGAATGAGCTTAGCACTGTACTGAGGCATACCATAATCTGACCCGACACCTCCGACCATCTGCGCTATCTATCTGCCTTCTGATTTACCAAATCTTCACAAGCAAAAGACAAATTGTACTTGATACTAAAGAAAAGACGCCGAGCCCCAGTCCAGCTCCATTTCTGCGGAGAAATGATTGGAGAAAATGTAAATCTGTTTAATTTCGGTCTGTGGGCAACTAGCAAAGGAGCTTTCTTGAAGAAGGGAAAAAAAGAAAACAAAAATAAAATTAGAAAAAATAAGGAAAAAAAAAAAAGAAGAAAGACAATAACAAGATATCAAATTAAGAAGGGATTTCTTTGACAAGCGTTCTAGAAAAAAATGCATTGCAAAGAGCAGAAGGGAGAACGTATTGAGCTTAATTCAAAATATATGCTGCCATATATGCTGCCTTTCGGAGTACGGTCCCTAATGTTGCCGGGAATAAACTGCCACCGAGCAGCTAGATTTAGAATAAAAAGTGATTGCCTTCTTGATTTCCCCCCTTCTCGCCAGAAAACAGCTCATACCCTCACCGCTCAGAAAGCGATTTCATCCCCGCCGCGACGGCCGCGGCTTGCCCCTCTCCTCCGAAGGGGCGGATAGGGAAAAATCCGCTGGGAATGATTACTACAAGATGATCAATATTTCAAAAGATTCATGAAATCTGCTTTACGTTGCTGTCCTGACCTACAAATGACTTCTCACTCCCCGCGACTATTCTCGACGTCTATTCAGGACCATTCAGCCGAAAACAATAAGGTTTTAAATGTTAAGATATATGTATAGTTATATAAAGCTTTAGTTGAACGGAGAAGGGCACTGGGCTCTTTGCAGATAATTTCTCGTCTTAACAGAGACGGACAGTCACCAACAAGGGGAAGGGGGAGAGTTTTTCCTAAATCTTGGCTCTTGCTGCTGTCCTACCGCTGCACTGATTGTAACCGACAGCCTCAGCACCGACACTGTCACTGTTGTGCAGGCGGGTTTTTATCTGGTTTCTCATCTCTGCCTTATGCCCCTCTCCAACCCGCGGTGCTCAGAGCTGTGTGCGTACAGCCCCGGGCCAAAGCCCACAGCTTTTTTTTGGAGGATGCAGGGGGTACCGGCCACTCCATCGCGGGGACCGCTCCCTCCAACTTCCGGGCAGCAAACCGCAGCCGGTATCCCCCTTTCCCTGCTCTGCCCCTGCTCTGGCGGTGGCCCCGGGGGAGCGGAACGGGACAGGACGGGCGCCCCGGGAAGCGGGCGGGGAGATGCCGGTGACGGCGGCGCGGGGACTTCCGCCGTGATTGGCAGCGGCTGACAGTGAGTGGCAGCCCCGCCATGGAAACCCGGGAGCCAATCTGCCGAGCCCGGCAGCAAATCAGGCGCTCCCGCAGCAGCGCGGCGGCGGCGCGGAGCCGGCTTGTGCTTTTTCTGGTTCCCTTTTTTTATTATTATTCTTTCCTTTTTTTTTTTTCTCTCTTCCTTTTTCTCCCTTCCCTCCCTCCCCGCCCGCCCGCCCTCCCCCCGCTCCATCCTCCTCCGCCTCGCCCCTGCCCACCTCCCCCAGTCGCCGGAGCCGCCGAGCGCTCCCCATCGTCTCTCCGTCCTCTTCCGTCCTTCCCGCCGCAACTCCGCCAGCGCCGGAGGAGGCAGAAGCGGAGCGAGGGGCGGGCGCCGGGGCCGCTGCCCGCTTCCCGGTGCGGGCATCGCCGGGGGAGCGCGGAGCGCGGAGCGGAGCCCGGCGCCGCCTCCATGTTCCAGCTGCCCATCCTCAATTTCAGCCCGCAGCAAGTGGCTGGGGTCTGCGAGACCCTGGAGGAGAGCGGGGACATCGAGCGCCTGGGGCGCTTCCTCTGGTCCCTGCCCGTGGCCCCTGCGGCTTGCGAGGCCCTCAACAAGAACGAGTCGGTGCTGAGAGCCCGGGCCATAGTGGCCTTTCACACGGGGAACTACCGGGAGCTCTACCACATCCTGGAGAACCACAAGTTCACCAAGGAGTCTCACGCCAAACTGCAAGCGCTCTGGCTGGAAGCGCATTACCAGGAGGCGGAGAAGCTGCGGGGCCGACCCCTGGGGCCGGTGGACAAGTACCGGGTGAGAAAGAAGTTCCCTCTGCCCCGCACCATCTGGGACGGCGAGCAGAAGACACATTGCTTCAAGGAGCGGACGAGGCATTTGCTGCGGGAGTGGTACCTGCAGGACCCTTATCCCAACCCCAGCAAAAAGCGGGAACTGGCTCAGGCTACGGGACTTACCCCCACGCAAGTGGGCAACTGGTTCAAAAACCGCAGGCAAAGGGACAGGGCGGCAGCCGCTAAGAACAGGTAAGGTGCTGCCAGTCCCGCGGAGGCACAGGCCACCCTCCACCCAGGGAGACTTCTTTCCCCGGGGCCGGGGGTCCGGTGCGATGCAGCCCGGCCCCGGACAGCCCCTCTGTGGGGACGTAAAAACGACCCCGGGAAGTTTCTCCCAGGGAAATGCAGCGAGATAACGTAGGAGCAACGGGAAAACCCGATGGCTTTTTATCTATTTATTTATTTCTAATATGGGGCTCCCCTTGGCCGCTCGCGGGGCGAGGGACAAGGGCCCTCCCGGCTGGAGGAGCTGCAATGAGCCCGCAGGACCCGCCGGCAGAAGGGCCGCGTTTAGCTGCCGAGCGGGGAGAAGCCCCCCTTCTGAGTTTTTCTTGGACATACAGGAACCTATTTCATATATGTCCAGCCGGAGCAGGGCCGGCAATGCTCCTTTCAGGCCCTGCTCGTTTGCAGAGAGCCGCCTTGACCTAAATCCCTCTGGAGCCAGCCGGGATCTACTTCTTGGAATATTTTTCTTCTTTCTCTTCTTCCTTCCTTCCTTCCTTCCTTCCTTCCTTCCTTCCTTCCTTCCTTCCTTCCTTCCTTCCTTCCTTCCTTCCTTCCTTCCTTCCTTCCTTCCTTCCTTCCTTCCTTCCTTCCTTCCTTCCTTCCTTCCTTCCTTCCTTCTTTCTTTCTTTCTTTCTCTTTTCTTTTTCTTTCTTTCTTTCTTTCTTTCTTTCTTTCTTTCTTTCTTTCTTTCTTTCTTTCTTTCTTTCTTTCTTTCTTTCTTTCTTTCTTTCTTTCTTTCTTTCTTTCTTTCTTTCTTTCTTTTTTCTTTCCTTTCTTTCTTTCTCTTTCTTTCTTTCTTTCTTTCTTTCTTTCTTTCTTTCTTTCTTTCTTTTTCTTTCTCTCTTTCTTTCTCTTTCTCTCTTTCTTTCTTTCTCTTTCTTTCTTTCTCTTTCTTTCTTTCTTTCCCTTTCTTTCTTTCTTTCTCTTTCTTTCTTTCTTTCTCTCCTTCTCTCTTTCTTTCTTTCTCTCTTTCTCTCTTTCTTTTCTTTCTTCTCTTTCTTTCTCTGTCTTTCTTTCTTTCTTTCTCTCTTTCTCTCTTTCTTTCCTTCTTTATTTATTTCTCCCTTTCTTTCTCTCTTTCTTTCTCTCTCTCTTCCTCTCTCTCTTTCTCTCTCCCTTTTTCTTCCTTTTCTTTCTTTTCCTTCTTTTCCTTCATCTTAAAAAAAAATCGCAGTGTTACCCCTACACAAGCAGATGCCCCGGGAAATGGGGAAGGGAGTCCGATCTCCCGTTATCCCCCCTCCAGCAGCCTGAGGGGGGTTGTCCCTACTTGTCAGCCCGCAGCCCCGCCGAGCGCAGACGGGCGGCCATACATCGGGGAAGCGGGTGCTGTCACCCGCAGCCCGTTTCCGTCGGCTGAGAGGGCAGATGTCAGGCCTGCTGGAGGGGCCCCGCCTCCCGGGAGATGCTGCAGGGAATTACAGGGCCCTCGGATGAGGCCCAGTTTTGTGGGACAAGATCCGAAAGGGGACACACACAGAGACACCTGACTCCCGGGTGTGTAGGCCTAGGAGCAGGGCAGGCCCTGGGGTGGGCATCCAGTTCCTCGGGCAGAGCCTCCAGACTAACAGGGCTAACTGGTGTGAACTGGAGGTGGGGACAGAGGCGCGGGGGCGGGGGGGAGTGTTCAAGATTGCCCCGGCGGGGAGACGGGGGGCTGCAGCCCATCCCAGGGCAGGGGGCCTTGCGATGATGCTGTGTGTGCCGCTTCCTTGCAGGCTGCAGCAGCAGGTCCTAACGCAGGGCTCGGTGCGCTCGCTGCAAGCGGAGGAGGAGAGCGGCGGGGAAGCAGGGGGGGCAGCCTCCAGCCCTGCAGCCAGCCTCTCCAGCAAAGCGGCCACCTCCGCCATCTCCATCACATCCAGCGACAGTGAATGTGACATCTGACCCACCGCCACGGCAAACCGCGGGCTGCGGGGATGGGGGAGCAGCTAAGCGGTGCCTTCCGACACGGCTTACCATCACCCGGCCGCGATGGCCAAAGCCGGGTTACGGGGTGCTCCCCGGGCACAGGCCGCCCGCCCGCGCTCTATTCCTGGCCGGCAACAGACTGCATAAAAAAACGTGGAAAAAATCGTTGTCGCCTTTATTTCTAAGCGTTTGCAAAGTTGATGCCTAAAAAACCCCAAAATAATAAAAGAGAAAAAACAAATAAAGAGCCCAGAAAAAAAACCCACACAACAAAAAAAAACCAACAAAAATCCCCGAATGCCAAGTTGTAAAATGTCTGAGCGCTGCCCTTATTCCGCGGGGGTGTTTCATGTTGAAAAGACGCTGTTCTTTTGGTTGGGTTTCGCTTTACTTTAAATTACATTAAATTTGCAGGGGTTTTTATATAAATATATAATATGTTTATTTACTTATTTAAGGGATTGTTATGGTAGATTTTTTCTATTATTATTAATAATTATTATTATTTTTTGCTTGTACTCTGTGTGCACAGGTGACTTGTAGAGCATGTGCAGGACGAAACTGTATGAAGCAGCCTAAACCCATAATAAAATATTTGATGAACGACCCTCGCATCTGCTTTGAAATGACTGTGTCAGTCTCAAGCCCGCCAGGTTATGCAGAGCCCATCTCCGAGGCCACGGAGATTTCAGCATCAGCTCGGCAGCAACCGAAAGAGCCGGGTCCCCGTACCGGCGTAATGTCTTTGCAGGGCAGGGAACCAGGGGTGGCGGGATGCGGCGAGAGGGGCCAGGGCTGGCGGAGGATCGGGGAGACCGGGGAAGGGAAGGAGAAGGCATCGCCACAGCTTCTCCTCTCCCAGAGGCCGAGGCTTTGGGGTGTATCGTCGGCGAATTTTTGGACAGGGACGAGAGAAAAAGAAGGCATAAAAAAAAGAAAAAAAGGGGGGGGGGGGAGGAGGGGGCGAATGGCTTGGGACAACCCATCCGGAAAAAACAAGCTTCCTCCCTCACCTGGCAAATGCATGGAGAAGATGCGGAATTAACAGCCCTCCATGTCCGCCAAGGGCAGATCGGGGGCGAAATAACCCCAAAATCGAGCTCCTGCCATGTGCCCGGGGCTGTGCCCACCACTCCCCTGTGTCGCTTTGTTTGGCGGCGATTTTCCTGGAGGGCACCAAAAGCCAGGTCTGAGGAGCATGCTAAGCTCCCCCCCCCTCCCCAAGCAGAAGGATTTTATATTATACAATTTGACATTGATCTTTAAATCGCCTGAGCTGTGCTTTTTTTGTCTGCTCGGTCTCATCGCGTTTACTTCTCTGGCCTCCGAGAGATGCCCCCTCGGTAAGCTGATTGCTCAGCTAGTTTTTCTCGGGAGGTGAAGCAGGGCAGAGCGATGAACCAGATCCCCTGCAATGGCACAGGGGCCATTTCAGCTCCGTGATGGACTGATTCGGTCGTGCTGCCTTTTCTCGGGAGGTGCATTCCCGTCTCAGCAGTGGCTTTTCCCCGTTTGCATTTAAAGCCTGACAGGCGTTGGCACCGCCGGTGTCTAAATCTGCATTTCATCCCCGATGCATGTGCCTTGATTTTCCCCACTGACAGGGATGGGACAGGTAGCAGCTATTTAGTACCTGTCTTTTAAGTCCGTTTACAGGCAACTCTCTTCCCCGGCGGGGTGTAATTCAGGGTGTCGGAAGAGGCAAATAAGCCGCATTTTGCGAGTGCGGGAAGTGGGGGTAGAGCGGGGGGTTCCAACTCTATTTTGGGAGGAACCCACCTGCGGAAGGGTCCGGAGCGCACCTTGCACCCCAACCCTGCACCCGAGCCCTGCTCCAGGTTTGTTGCTGCTTAAACCCCAGCAGTTTTTTTCCCCACAGAGCTAAGCAAGGGCAGCCAGGCTTTGCTGCTCACCCCTCAAGCGAGGTCGGGGTTTGCCTTGGTTTGGGGGTAGCGCTTTTCACTTTCGAGCTGGGGTTGGGAAATAAAAGCGATTTACGTCCTCAAAACGGAATCTCCGGAAATAAACTGTGTTCTTTCTTTTCTTCCCCGGGAATCGGTGGAGCGGATTGCCATTTCTGCGCTGGCTCCTGCGGGCATAGCAGCGTTTACTGCTGGGGATTAAAGCTCTCGAAAAGACGTAAAAAGAGGTGGAGAATTATGTTAATATGTTCGCTCAGCCTCTCATAACGTGGAATTTCTTTTTAACTAAAAACAAACAAACAAACAAACAAACAAAACCCAAAAAGAAACCACAGACAAGAAACAAAACAGCACCACCCCACCCCACCCCCCGCCATAACAGCAACAAAAACACAAACAAAAAAAACCCTGGAATTTAGGCAACATATATTATTAGTATTATGTATTTCGACAAAGTTTTTGAGGAGTATAACGGGTGTTGGACCTCCGGAGTGGGCTAGGGAGGGACACAGCACAAATCAACCGTTTGGGACAGAGAGGAGTGGAGCGCGGAGACACGCCGAGAGGAGCAGTCCCGGGCCCCCTTCTTGCTGCTGTGGGAGGATGAAGAGGACTGAGCATCTCCCAGCCCCGCTCACCCCCAGAGGCCGCGCCGGCCGCCTTCAGTTGTAACGGTAAAACCCACGGAAGAACCCCTCTTCTCTCCCCTCCTTCTCCCCCTCCTTTTTATTTTTTCCCTTCTGCCTTTTCCCTTCTCGCATTGAAAGGGAATGCCTTTTCCCTGGCATTTTCAGCAGTTGTATTTTTTCCCGAAGATCGGCCCAAGCCATCGCTCTGCCCAGTCTTCGGCTGTTTTAAAAATAATAACAATTATAATCGAGAAAGGGGTGGGGACCTTGTATTTACATTAAACAAAACGCTCAGAAAAAGGGTCTCTAAAAAGTCTGCCTTGACCCTTCTCTCTCTATCAAAAGTGAAGTGAATGGAGAGGGTGGATAAGAGAAACAGCTTTTCCTCTCTTCAGCTTGTGGGGGGGGGGGGGGGGAAGGGGGGGAGGAGGAGAAATGTTTGAATATTTCCGTTTCTTTTGAGAAGTGGGGCAGCCCCGGGCAGGGCTGAATGGGAAAGTCTTGTAAGCGGGCTGGGAGGCTGTCAAACTGCTCAGAGTAATCACTGCTAATGAAGGGGTCTCCAGGCCTCCCTGGGACAAAGGATGCTTACGAGTGCTTGCCGGGGCTGAATAGCTAATAAGTTTGCAAGGGGAAAAAATGAGTGCGCTGTCCTCAAATTGATTTTGCAAGAGAAAAAGAAAAAAAAAAAAAGAAAAAAAAAAAAAAAAGAAAGGAAAGCAAAAGGCTTGCAGGTTGGGCAAAGCCGGGCCCCGGTGCAGCTGGGGACAGTAGACCCACTTATCCGGCACACATTGTCCCAACCCCGGCACTGCAGAGGAGGGCTGCTGCTGTTTGCGGTACAAACCGGTGTGGAAGGAGGGCTAGGGGATGCAGGAGCCTTGGAAAAGCCACACCGGCCTTTCCAGGCTGGGAGCTCTGCCCCAGCTGCTGCTTAGCGCACATGGGTGCTCCCACCCCAGTCTTTGCGCTCCAGTTTGCACAAGCCTTGCAGAGCACTCATCGCAGCCCCATCCCGCAGCCCCATCCCACACCCCGATCCCACAGAAGGGAGCAACTGTGTCCTAATTGTTCTGCCACCACCTCTGCCCCTTGTCCAACTACAGCATTTTCTTTGCAGACAGAAAAAGTAGTGGCTGTGTGAAAGCTCTTGAGTATTTTGCCGCCACCAGCACCCTCTTTGGCTGGTAGGGCTTGGGTCTGCTTTGACTTGCTGGCCTGGGAGCTGGGTGGTATCAGAGGTTAGAAAGGAGACTGTGTTCACCAGGAGGTGTGGGTTCATTGGGAAGTACTCTTGTGTGACAAGAAGACCGTGTATTTCATAGCTGGGGAAGCATGAAAGCAGGCTGCATTTTAGACCTTTCATGCATCCAATTAAAGGCTTGGGAGGATCAAATTCTATTGCAGATCCAGTTACCCCTGGCCAATGCAGGGGTAATACCCTGAGAGAGTGCATAATACTCCCCAACAATGTCTGTACCTGCCTGGCACTGACTTTATTGTATTTGTGTTATTTCTTTCTTTTCCAGAAGATACAAATGTGTTTGCTGGAGGGGAGGTTGGAGGTGTGGGAGGCCAAAGGGAAAGGGTGCAGTGTGGTGCAGAAATTGCCAGATTTTGAGTTGTGCCCTCCCCAAGGCCACCCCGCAGCCCCAGCACCTGCAATGGGGCCCAAACCCTGGGCTGACCTTGGTGTGCTCCCACACCGAGGGGGCCTGGAAGGTGAGATCTAGCTGGGAATCAAGGGAAGGAGTATGTCATCTTCAATGCCCTGAGGGATACAGCACTTCTCACTCTCTCAGCATTTATTCTCTGCACTGGAGTGATAGATAAAGCCCTTGGATTTCTGTTCCCTTCTGTTTCAGGACAGGCTGCAAGACCTTCAGCAAAAGGCCAGGAAATGGCTTCTCTTCCTTCATCACTTGCTATGCTCAGTCTAAGCCCTCCCAAAATGCAGAATTCCCTAAAAAGCCCATTGTAGCCCTGTTGTCTTCTGGTCCGTGACATTGGCCTCTATAGCACACATCTTCCCCTTCAAGAAATGTGGCTTGGAGGGAAGTTTACAGCTTCAAACCTTATAAATACAGAGTAGGTTCACATATTTGTTCCTTCTGCTCCTCACAGAGGCTGGGGAGAAGCACTGCTGCCCCAAAACCCTCCACACTTGGTTGTCTCCTTACATGTAGCAGAGCTGGTGCTACTCCATCCTAGGAGTGGCATCCCTGGGGCACCAGCCCTCACCACCACTTCCACTGTTTTGGTCCCGGAAAGCCTAAAAATGGTGCCAATCACTCAGTGCTCTCCCCTCCCAGGCTCTTCTCAAACTACATAACCCAACGGGCTTTTCTTTCATCTTGGAATTGACCCATAGTGCTGAGCTAAACCCACCTCTGTGGCCTTCCCCACTCTGACCCAAACACATGGCACATGTGGGGTGGGATCTGCTCCCTCCACAGGAAAAAGTGTCCCCTCTACAGCAATGCCCAAGGAGGGGTTTTATGGAACCTCCAGGGCTTTTTCCCTACTGTGCCTATCCCAAGCCAAGATGGAGATGGTGTCAGACAAAACTGGGAGCTTGCTATCCCCAAGATCTGGATTTGCAGCTCACCTTCAGGTAACCAGGACAGCCTTGCTGGCAGTGTGTCCAAATGGAGACGAGGTTCCAGCACAGATTCCTGACTGGAAAACTGCTGGCAAGATTTTAGCTCTTCATTGTCACAGTAGAGATCTGTCATTGAGCAGGCAGCTACTTGGCTATACTTGCACTATTAAATGCCATGTCCTGGCTCTGCTTCCTGCTGCTTTGCAGCTCCCGCACCCTCCACATAGGATGGTTGTGTCCATACTGCTGATGGGAAAGGCTCTGCATCCCGTGCTGACTATTGAGCTGTTCCCAGGACCATGCAGGCAGCTCTGCCTAGTCTGAGGCAGCCCTGTGACAGGGACACTTCTAATGTTTTAATAGGCCATGTGATGAACCTTAGTGCCCTCATATGTTTTAATGTACAAATGCAGCCAGACTAAATCACACGAGACACCCCAAACGGCCTAAAAGATTTAGACACATCTCTTAATTTCCATTTAAAGCTGCTCCTCTTGATTTTTATTTTTTGTAAGTTTATTTTTTGGGGGAGGTGTGTTGTTAGCAGTCTGATACAAAGTGAATATATGAAAAGAGAGGTTGTCATAATCTAGTGGTAGGAGCAGAACAGGAATATCTATTCATCCTGAGCACCCATGCCTTATTTGCACTACTCTCAGAAGTTAAATCCCTTAGAAAACTTCACACAAGCTGAAAGCAGGTTTTGGAGGGCAGCCTCCAGGAGATCTGCATCTGCATCCACACACACAGGTATTGATCAGCAGAACAAGCTCCTCAATCTTTATTCAATAACTCCATAGTAACCCACAATGACACACCGTCTGAGGCTTCACTAGAACAAGTGGGAAGTTTTATTCTAGCACTACATTCTCTTTTTCAAGATAAGTTGATTTCAACAGAGAGCTCTACAGTGGGAGAGCAGGACATGATTTTTTTCAGCTGGAAGACTTATGCTGTATTGAATGTTCTTTCAATAACTATTAGTGGCTCCATTTTGAACAAATAACAACCTATTCCTCCTAATTTCACTTACTGAAATATATGTGCTTCTTCAGAAGCAATTCTTGAAATGATTTCATACTGCATAGCTGTAATACAAGGTAGCCATAGATGGAATGACATCTTTTCTGGAACATCATTCCCCATTAAATGTGCAGCGAAGAAGACACAAATAGGGATACACAGGTCCAGTGTTTTTCAGGCATTTCAAAAAACCACAAATTCTCTTCAGGGAGAAAACTGCTGTGCCTTGCTGGGAAAAGCATCTTCTCATAAATGTCTCTATCAGGACACTTATATCGGATACTGCTCTTCAGGCCAGGTTGTTTCTTAAGTCAATCTGAAGGTTTTGTGGGTTGTTCTTCAAAATTACCTTGGCTTGCAATCACTTTCTCATGTGCCTGCTCCCATGCAGGCTGGCAGCTGGTCCCTGGAGCTGTTGTGGGGATGGAAGTCCCCAGAACTGGTGTGAAGGAGATTGATCTCTGCAGGTTGCCGGCAGGGTCAGTGGGAGAGAGGAGTTCTCAGGCTGGTGACTCAGAGCACCTAATCCCACTCTAGCAGTAATCCAGCACAGTCAATCTGTCTCTGTTGCCCAGAGAGACAGTCCCACCCTCCTTCCTTTCCATTATTAGCAGGGAGAAGATCCAGGCAGTTTTAACCAAGATCAGCTCTCTAATCAAGTCCACCGTCTGTGAAAGCTTGTCTCTGCCTCTTGACCACAGGGGTAGATGAGAGTCCCAAGGCCGAAGCTGAGTTTCTGTGAGTATTGTTCCCACTCAGTCAGTGATCCTTTTTATCCCCTGACATCCGCAAGCGCTGAAGGAGCAATGCTAACCAATTTGTTCGTTAAGTTTAAACTGCCGGAGTGTTTCCCAGCAGACTTGCTTGGCAGGTCACTGGTGGGTCAGAAGTACTTCAGTTTCAGTGGTGGGATGTCTCCTGTAGGAAATAGTTCTTGAGGCAATACTAGAATCCTATTGGTACTTATGAGCACATAGTTCATGACCCCTTGGTGGACCTGCTCACCCATTTTCAATTCTTGAAAGCTGTTTTTCCCAGCAATATTTCATTTTATTCCTATGCAATGTCAATAAACATTCCTATTACAGTATTTTAGTTGGTCTCTGTCACTTCTTTTGGCTTTGCTTCTGCTGGAAACTCACTGTTTCCAGGAGCTGAGTGGTCAACAGACTCATTTCTCTGTTCCAAAAACTCTTTGCTACAGAGCTGAGCTGCAGCAACTAAACTAAAAAAACTTCTTTATGGGGGCATTCTTGGTGTGCGTGGGACTTGATGGATATGATTCTTCACCCTGGACCCCTGCAGCGTTAGGCCTTGCCTTTCACTCACCCTTCATCAACCACTGACTTTCAAGTACCCCATCTCAAAACTAAGTGTTTGTAGGACTGGGGCTTAAAACAGACAAAATATAAAAAAATAAGTTTTAGAACGCAGCCTCAGAGTAAACTGAATGAGCTGCTCTGTCTGTGGCTTGTGTTTTTTAGAGACAAGTATTTGTTCTATTACTTATTGATGTTGCTAATTGCCATCTGAGGGTTTGAACAGGAATGGGAGCATGCTGCATTGCTGGATATGGAGCCCTTCCAAGATAAACGAGCTCTGAGAAGTAAAGAATTTGCTGGGGCAGCCCTGAAATATGTGCTGCATTTTATAAAAGCATGAAGTGCTCTGCATCTCCTTGCAGAGAGGTGCTCAGTTATTCTATTTAGAAAGCCGCAAAAAATAGCTGCTTCATTTTAAAGTCCTCAGTTTGAAAATGCTGGCCCATGAACTCAAGTTTGTGGCATGCTTGAAGGGAGGAAAAAAATCCATTTAAAAACATTTTCTGAATGTCTTTGATTTTGGAAGATCAAATTTGAGCACTTTGTCTCAATGTTTCCTGAATCAAAGACAAAAGTCTTCTCCCTTTCTCATGCCCCCACACGTCACACACATACACGCATAAAGGGAGGAGAGGGAGGAGGATATGAGGGACAGAGCCCTTAGTGTTCTATGTGAACTAAATGTCCATTAAGGAAATAAATGTGCTCAAATAAAAAAAAAAAAAAAAGAACCACAACATTGCATCCAGGTTAGGCATTTAATAGGTTATTTCTTTACAGGTGCAGTATACATCTTTTTATATAGCTGATATCCTTGTACTGAAGCATGAACATTAACATCCTACAATTCACCTTGGTTTGCAAACTGTAAGAATCAATTCACCTAAGATGGATGTTCACATCTAGTTAGCTTTCTGCATTATCTCAGCTGGAGAGGTCACTAAAAATAGTTGTATAGCACTTTAAATTTTCAACAGGGAGACTTTATTATCGTTTAGATCCATCATCGTTACTTTACCTACATGGTTCTTTCAGCTGAAATAATGCACAGAGCTGGTAGTGGCTAAGTGTTTTCAGAGTTCATGCACTGATGAGCAGGACAGCCTGGACAATATCTGAACTGCTGGCAACAGCAAACTGAGCAAGCTGCATGGGCAGTGTAACACTGGTTCAGTAAATCCCCACTGCTTCAATGATTTAATCAAAAATGCCCTTTTTTTTCCTCCTCTCCTGCACCACAGAAGTAGGACTGAGCTGTCACCATGTGCTACCCTGACCCTGCAAACTGGTACCTTCATGAGTAGCAGTCCTCAGCCTTCCCCAGCTCCCACTAAAGTCAATGGGGTATTTGAGCCAAGAAGCATCGAGGGGCTATGGGGTCACATCCGCATTGTACAAGACAAGGTGAGAGAAGAAAAGCTGTTCTTAGCAGTGTTGCAGCATGATTTTCATTCGTTATCTCTATTACTTTTAACAGTTTCCAGTGCTTTGTAAGGAATAAGTCACCTTGCCGAGGATCTCATGGCCTTCCAGGCATTAGAACTTGCTGTTCACATGTCTCCTCTACATGTCACTGTACATATGTAGGTATGCATTTTGGCTGTTCAGGTTTGTTTGCGTTACCAGATGACTCAGTCATTACGAAGTTTCTAAGTTTCACCTTCCAAGTACACAGGGGTGAGAGCACTGTGCCTTGGCCCAGCCACTCACGTGGTATTGCTCATCTTGTTTGCACTTATTGCATATATTTATTTACACAAGGGAGGCAAGGCTCAGAGAAGATGTGAAATGCCTGGGAGCACCAGGAAGATACCAGGAGGCACAAAGGGCATCGAAGCAGACAGACTCCTCCATTACATTGTGAAGTGTGTGTAATTAATGAAATGCACCTTTAATTTCTTCAGTAGAACGGTACTAATTATTTGCTGCATAAATAAACACTCTTTTTTTCAGAACTAATGCCTAGTTCTACATTGCCTGTCACTGTTAATTCATGCCAGATTCAAACACATCTTAAAATTAGCAGACAGGTTCCTGTTGACTTCAGTGGCCATTAGATTGGGTCCTGCTACAATGACACAAAACTGCATTTTTCAGAAGGACATTAAAACTTTTGTGAAAAGCCGCACTATGGAGGCTAAGTGAAATCTTTCCACCCTTGCAGCTCTGCATTCTGACTTCACAAGAGGCTGTGCTGCCAGACATTAAGAAAATCCTGAGAGTACCTCACTGCCTTCAAGCTTGGTGAAACAGGCTACAGCTTTCCTACCGGTGGTAGAAGGAAACTGTCTCGTGATGGGTATCAAAACAGATAGGACTTTAGCCACGTCAAAAGGAAAGATGTTGACTCATATTTCTCAGTCTGAGTGGCATGTAAGTCAAAAGATAGTTAGCTGTCAAGCAGAAGTTTGGGAATATGTTGTGATTTAGCTTCACCCAGTAACTAAGCACCATGGAGCCATTCACTTACTCCTCCTGAGCGGGACGGGAAAGAAATTCTGAAGAGTAAAAGTGAGAAAACCCGTTGGTTGAGATAAAGACAATTTAAAAGGTAAAGCAAAAAAGCACACCAAGCAAAGCAAGACAAGGAATTCACTACTTCCCATCAGAATGCAGGTGTTCAGCTGTCTCTGGGAAAGCAGGGCTTCATCACATGGATGTCCCCCATTCCTATTTCTCCTCCCAGGTTCATATGGTGAGCATAATGCCATATGGTATGGAATATCCCTTTGGGGTCAGTGGTCCTGTCTGTGTCCCCTCCTAACTTCTTGTGCACCCCCAGCCTGCTCACTGGTGGGGTGGTGTGAGAAGTAGAAAAGGCCTTGGCTCTGCGTAAGTGCTGCTCAGCAATAACAAAAGCAGCCCTGAATTATCAACACTGTTTCCAGTGCAAATCCAGACTATAGCCCTGTACTAGCTACTATGAAGAAAATCAACTCAACCTCAGCCAAAACCAGCACAGAACATTTTCAACTGCCAACGTCTTCTTGAATGATGGAAAAAGTACACACCTGAGGGTGGTCTGTGGCCATATTCTTGTCTTTCATTTCTGCCTCAAAGAAGATTCAGTAACTGATCTTAGAAAAAAATTGCTACCTGAATTTTTTTGTCTTGCAAACGTTTGCTCACAAGGAGACCCCTTCAATGGGTGCTGTTCATACAAGTCAGGACCAATTATAGCCAGCTGGCATCTCCTAACACCGCAGGATGAAAGCTCCAGGTTCCAAGGAAGCTGATGGACCTTTAAATCAGGGATACACCATTTTAACAAATCTCTTAGTAGAAGTCAGAAAATGCAGAAGTCTGTAAACTGGAGTCTATATTGACATGATGGGTTGAACATGGCTTTTATGCCCAACAAGGATGAAGCACACAAATGGCCTAACATTACATACATTCACATTTGTCTGTGTCCCTGCTGCAGCCTCAGTTTACAGCCTCCCAGGCTCAAGCTGTGTCTCAGTGGACTGCTACCCACCCCAGATTTCTGTGCCATATATCAAAGGAACATTTTCACATTGAATTGCTATCAAAGTGGCTTTGCAGAGCATGGGACTGCAAACACCTTGGTTCATGTTGAGTGCAGAGCCTATCGAAAACCTGAAGGTGCTCTTGGCGGACAGAGGACTATATATGATGATGAGCAAGAAGTAGAGGAGCCAGTGCGTGGTGTACAGACCCTGATGGGCACTATAACACATCCAGATTTATTTGCACCCATTTTTTCACCTTTGTAATCCCCTTGGAGTGTGTGCAGGGAAAAAGGTTGGCACCAACCCCCATATCTGTGCAGCTAATTTCAGATCCCAAGGCCAAGTATTCCATTTCTTCAGTAGCATGAATATGTTGCCTGGCACTACTTCTGTGGCAAAAAAATGAGTAAATTCAGGCTGAGGAGAGGAGATGTTGCTGGAGCACACAAAAAGCAGCCAGCAGGGACTGTCTCTTTGCCTTTTGGAAAGGGGCAGCAGCCTGGATTAGAGTTAAACAGATTTGGGCTTGCAGGACCCTGGGCCTCTAATTGGGGTTTGTTGTTTTTTTTTTTAATTCCTGTAATCCTGGATGATTTGGAGCAGATGCTTCAAGATTACTGCCAGGCCCAAAGGTGAGCGCAGAAAGAAAACAACCCATGCCTAGTTGGCAGCGATGCAGCGGGCTGTGGGTGTTGCTGTGCTCAGGGAGCTTCTCTTGTTCCCCCTGCTCAGAGGGGCCACAGCACAAGTGGAGATTGACAGGAGCTGGGTTTTGGCCCTGCGTCAGGATTTGGGGTGACTTGAAGTTGCCTTTGCCCTCCCAGCAGCCTGTAGCTGCAAGGGAATGGAGACCGTTCCCCAGGAGATGGTTGATGGGAAAGACAAAGCCATATGGAGTTGCCAGAGACACTTTATTTTTCGTGCCTGCTCCCGAGCATGTGTGAAAATCCTCTGGGTGTTGGCAGAAACCCTCACACCTGAAACCACAATGTGAGGCTGCGAAGGTGCCCCACCGGCCAGCCGTGGCCTTGGTGTGTTCCGTGGGTGAGATCTTTCTGTGTAGCACATCAAAGGAGGAGCCTTCAAGTGCTGTCAAGTATAACACATCGAATATTAATGGGGACAGACTTTTTTAACAGGGCCTGTTGTGATAGAACAAGGGGTAATCATTTTAAACTAAAGGAGGGTAAATTTAGACTACATATAAATAAGAACTTTTTTATGATTAGGGCAGTGTAACACAGGCACAAGTTGCCTGGAGAGGTGATAGATGGCCTCATCCCTGGGAACATTCAAGGTCAGTTTGCATGGGACTCTGGGCAACCAGACCTGGTTAAAGACAGTCCTGCTCATTGCAAGGGAGTTGGACTAGATGACCTTTAAAGGTCCCTTCCAATCCAACCCGTTCTGTGATTCTGAGATTCAATTATAACCTGTTATACGCAGGCTTGGCTTGGTTTAAGCACCATCTTGCAATGTTTCTCCAGGGAGCTGCTGGAGGTGGGCAGCTCCAGTCTGGCTTTTGCAGGAAAGACCAAGGAACCACATTGGCCAGAACACAGAAAGAGGCATGGGAGAGGAAGGCAATGAGTTTGGTCCATGAAATAAGTAAAAATTAAGTTTCCTTTATACCAACTCAGGGAATTCTCAGGATAGCTCAAAAAAAAAGCCACCCCAAACCCTAACAGTCTATAGCCACCTTGTGCACAATGTAAAATTTATTTAAGATGATGCCCAGGAATACTTGAAGTCCTTGGGTTTTGTTGGCCCAACAGGACTTCTTGCTGTCCACTCACCAGCTCTTGCTTTCTCTGTCTTTTTACAGCTCCAGGTAGGATGAGCTGTAACCTGTATTTGATCTTTAGGAAGTGGTTGCCTAACCTGACACAAAATATTAGGAGCCTGGATCCGAAAGCAAACCCATGTTTGTGGGTTCCAGCAATAATTTTGCAAGACCCTAATGCTGCAACCACAAGCAGCCATTTAGGCTAAAATCTCTTTTCTGATCTTAAATATTTAACAAATACCATACAAAGATATGTAATATCTGCAATATTCATAGCCTCAGCAGCAGGCTGAAAACACTTGGATTTGGCATGGGGTTATTTGAGGTTTTCCTTTAAAGACCAGTAGATTTCCATTGCTTCTTTGTCATTGAATGTTGCCATACAACATTCATAATGTAACTGATAATTCATAGGCCATTTGTGATATGATGGCCCAGAGATGGTTTCAGTAAATAAAAGCGTACCTTTAATAGCTTAAACAAGATGTGGTGTACAGGTGTACTTGTATGAGGCAGAGATTAACTATGATTATTAATAATTACAAGCCCCAAGCCAGGAAAGCACTTAAGCACAATCTCATGCCCTATTGGTTTCCCAGGGCAGCCTCTCCACCAATGCCCAGGAGACTTCAGTATGTACCAGTGCTCAGCACCAGCCCAGGGTGCATGGGAGCTGGAACTGTGATGCCAAGAGTGCAACAACCCTCTCATGCAAAAACTGCTGCACCAGGGGATGACAGCGATGTCTGCCTTGTGGGGTGGGTTTTGCTTTCCTCCTTTGCTTGGAAAGGAAGAGAAGAGTTTATCTGGCAATGTTCACATTAAAGGTTTGTATAGAAAAGCTTACAGCCAGGCAGTTTTATCACTGCTTGACAAAGTCAGCTGCTTAGAGAGGCTTTGGGTCAGGCTATTTAAAGGTGCCATTGATCCCCAGCCTACGCTCTGCATTTGCAAGTCTCCTCAGCTGAAAAAGAGTGAGACCTCAGGCCTGCTGAGGGTGACAGGGAGAAACGGGGTCCAGGCCACCCGGAATCCAGGAAAACATGAATGTGTGAGTGAGGACTGAAGTTGTATATAGAGGTGCTTGCCATAAGAAGGAGATACAGATTAGCAGAGCTGTGTCTGTGTCCCCACATGCAGTGTCACGCTCCGGAGGTGTCTCAGTGTTGAGGCAGGGCTCACCTAGTTGGCACCAAGCGTAACCTCTTACAGCATAGTGGTGACTGCATGGCTTAGCCACACAAATACCCTCCTTACCCGTCCTGAGCTATGCCTGGGCTGGATCAGACAAGGTGGCTGCAGGGACAGGCAGCAGTAGCAGTGGCTCGCTGTCCTCAGGCAGGATCCCTGCAGCTGAGCCCATGGCCAGGGTGAAGGCAGATGGAGGAGCTGGAATAGTCGAGACTTTTTAAACTTTATGTCTCCTAGACAGCATCATGGATGCGGTGATGGACTTCACTTATAAGCGAGAAGTAGCAATACATTTATTGATATAAAGAAGCAATTTAACAAAAGAGATAGGAAATGTGACAGTGGTTTAACAAGATTCAATGGCAAGGTACACTGGAGTATCTACTGCATAGAGGACAGAGTCAGATAAAACTCCCATTGAGTCATGAGATTCAGAGAGAACCCTTTTGCTTTCTAACCCCTTCTCAGGGAAGAGTAGGTGCAGCTGGATCAAGATTTAGTCTCAGATTTGGTCAGTGATTTATGTCTAAAAGATTATATGTGCACAATCAATCCTTCACATCACTTACTTAAGATTTCCAAATTTAGCATGCTGTTAATCACTTACCGAGAATCTGTTGCAGCAGAGAATCTCTCAACTTCAAGGTATATATAACCTTGGGAGGCGTTGTTGCTCAAGGGAAGAACCTGCTCAGATTAGCCGTTGGTTATTGTTTTGTTATCTGTCTACCCTGAATCCACTTTGTGTCGGATGAGGCCATCATCACCAAATGCATCCATAAACACCACCACTGATACTTATCATTTGAGCAGAGTTACAGGAAATAAAGACCAGACTGGCGGGGAGAACACCTCCGCAGGCAGGCACACCTGAAGCAAAGTTCTGGGCTCCAGTTCCTACTTAAACCTACCGCTAGCTGATTAAAGTTGCTTCCCTTGACTCAGACCCTGACTGCTGGCCCCAGGCAGGAGGAAAAAGCTGGGGGTTTGGGGCACCCTTGCTTCGTGTTGCTGTTCTGTGCGCAGCTGCCCTCCAGCCGCCGCTTAGCCGAAGAACAAGTCTCTGAATGAAACGCAAGTTCTAGACTATGCTGGTGGGGTCTAGGTCCGGGTCGGGGTTCGGGCGAGCGGGCCGTGGGGCAGCGGAGTTCCCGCAGCGGCCCTAGTCCTGGCCCCAGCATGGAGCAAGAGCTCCACCGTGCGCAGAGGCCGGAGCGCAGGACACCGGCCAGGTGCAGCTCCCGGCTGGCACGTTTATGCCTTTTTGACCTTTTCTTCTTCTTTTTTTCCCCCCAACTTTATTATTATTATTATTATCATTATCATTATTATTATTAATTTTACTATTAATAAATAAAAAAGCAAACCAAGAAAAACACACTGTTTCAAAAGGCATCTTCTCACTCAACTCCCAAGGAAGGATATCTTTATTATTGCAGAGCTAGAGAACCCACTGCTTGATATTGCCAGAATTACAGCCTGCTGCACTGCATTTGTCAGAGCCTGCAGTAATTCTGCGTGGGCTTGGTTATTTACTTTTGCCCCATGTTTGAACGCTGAGGAGGAACACAGGCTCTCACTAATGACCCTTTTCTGTTTCTCCTGAAAGGACAAGGTCACAGATTTGTCATTGTTTTGGTTTGAGGGCTGCAATAATTCAACAGCTGGAGTTTGCCTCTTGCCAAAGCATTCCAAACACAATAAACCACAAAGCCATATTTTGTGCTCACTCAAATATGCTTACTCAGTGTCCAATCCCATCCTTTTGATAGATGTCCATGCTCGGTGTCAAGCATGGCCAGGTCAACGCTCACCCAGGGCAGCCTCAGAGCATTGCAGGAGTGTGTTTCACATCCACAAAGCTTAGCCAGGAGCTGGGGCAAATGCTCGAGCTGAAGCCCAAGCAGTCATGCATGTGCGATGCTGGGGTATTGCTCCCACTGATAGCTGTGATGGGGCAGCATCTGAGGCCGCTGCTCCTGCTGGGATGGGGACAGCTCCAGGCATACCCCAGGGATGATGTGTGTGGGCTAAGGGCTGGCAAACCTCACGTCCCAGACTGGTGAGTTCGAACACAGGGCCATGCACATATGAAGGAGGACCTCCGGGGCTGAACTGTTCTCCACTCCCTGTGGTTCCTGTCTGGCTTTGCTGTCCTGTAAAAGGCAAATCTGCCCCAGCTGGTACATCAATCCTAGGTCAAGCTATGAGGTTATTTCTTCCTATTCTCTGGCCCATCGGTGTCCTTACTGCAGTTGTTTGCAGGGAGAGGAGCACACTGAGTTCCTCAGTGACCTTCACAGGTATTTGTGTCTGTGGATGCCCTTCCCCAGTGAGGTCTGGTGGTCAGACACGCCTGCAGCCCCTGGCAAGGCAGAGGTGGGTGTCAGGCCAAATCCCTAACAAAAATCCCATCATGAAGCCTCCCGTTTTCCTCTCCCCAGAGATGTCTCTGGCTCATTTATGCCAAACCATTCCAGGAAAGTGCTAAATCCTGCGGGTCTGAGCTCAAGGAGGGGAAGTCCAGGTCTTTTGATGCCACCTTGTGGAAACCTCGTTATCCTACCATCGCCCGTGTCTGAGGACAAGGCTGCGTGCAGCAGGCTGGAGTGTTGATGGCAGGGGAATATTTTGGGATGAGGCTGGGTGCAGCTGACCTCATTTAGGCTCAGGCATGCACAGAAAAGCTGCTCTGGAGGCAAGAGGCTCACCCCAGCAGAGCAGCCAAGTGAGGGAGCACAGGATGGCCCACTGGCAGTTGGCATTAGTTATGTTGTCATCACAGCAGTAGTGAGAGGTGACATGAGGCTCCTGAGCCTTGTGTCAGATCAAATGATACACTCAGGAAAATCCAGATCAGCTGTCGCGCATGTAAGTGCATGCTTTGGCTTGTGCTCCTTGTACTCCTCGATCCTCCTGTGGCAAGTGGCATGGCAAGAAAAGCAGCTGCTCTGAAAAGGATGGAATGACCTGGAGTGAGCCTTGAACAAGCCTTAGGCACACAAATCCAGAACTGCAGTGAAAACCTTTGTAAGCTCAGGAGCCAGACAGCGAGGTCCAAATCCCTGCCCACGCTGCTTGGAAAAGAAAGTCCCCCATGTTCTCACTGCTGCCATGCCTGCTCTGGCCTGGGCTGAGCAGCAGCCTGCTGGCCAAACCCTATCCCACGGAGAAGGGTAACCGGGTAATTCACTGTGGAATCGTGTCACCAGGAGTGTCCGTGGCATTTTAATATCTGAACAGCATCAAGGTTCTCATTAAATGCAAGCACAGGTGCTTTCAATCCATAAAATCCAGCCCTCACAAAAAGAGGAGGAGCTGCGTGTACCCCCATCCATTGCAGCCCTGAGAGTTTCAAATACATTCTTTCCAGAAAAGCGTCCTTGCCAGCAGGCTACAAACTGTAGGATGTGGATTTACTGGGGGGTACGAGGGGAACATCTCCCCTGCTGTTCAATCTGGACAACAGCAAAGCTGAGAATTTTCCTCTGCTGCAGTTTGCCAGGTTCCTGCTTTACTGTCTCCAGTACGCAAAGAATTTGGCTAACCTGCCAGATAAGTCAATGCCTGAGTGGCGCTTCTCCGAAAGGCAGGCAGATCTTTTCCCAGCCATCACACAGCATCAGACATCCCCCACATCACAAAATTTGCACAACCCATGCCTTAAATCCTTCTGAATATCTTGATTTAATATTGCCTGATGACATGCCACTCAGTATTTCAGCTCATATCAGTATCTTCTGATAGCAAGTACAAGCATCTTATGTAATTTTTAATTTGTAAAGTATGGGCAATGAAAACTATCTTTAAAGTCTGAAAATAAATAGGAAGGCGATGTATTTTTGTGTGTTTTTCTGTATTTAACTTCATCTTCCCCTTATGTGGACATGGTCTGGTTTACAGTTTAGAAACCACAATAACTTTAAGAACAGCAAAGGCTGTAAATTAAATTACCGTAAATCAAATACAGTCAGTAGGACCTGGCTGATTTATGCCCAAGTTATATTTCGGGATATTGGCTCTTCCAAGGTGCTCTCTCAAACTCATATTGCCACCTGGGGTACTTTGGAGGAGTAAAACCCACACAGGAGGTCAGAAGCAAAATAGTGCTTGTTTTCCAGACGCAGACCTGGAAACCCAGCAGCATGATTGCTGCTTTGGGAGGGGAGTCCCAGGGGTGCTACTCTACCATTTGCATGGTTGAAAAAGGGATTTATTGAGAGGATGAGGAAAAATCTGCTAAATTCTGTCCTGTACCATGAACCTGCAACATGTTGGGTAACAACAAGTGTGAAATCCCACAGAAAGAAGACTTTACCAATGCCAAGCCAAAAGCTGTGAAAATATGACCCTCTGAAAAGTTAGGCTAGGGTTTCTTTTTCAGCAGTGCTCAGTCTGTAGCTTGGTATAAATGTTATCACTTGAACATCCCTTGTTTGTGCCATTTGAATAGGTATGACATACTTTCATGTTTTCCTTTCCTTTGAAAACCTTCAGGATTGAGACATAAATTGTATTTTCACATGAAATTCAGCTCCTCTGCTCAAGAGACCACATAGATGGGCAGTAATATAATATTCCTTCCCAGGTCTGACAGAAATGGATTCGTAAATTTAAACATCTGGCTCTACTGCAAAGTAGGTCAGAGCTCATCTGTCACAGAAGGATTCATCAGAGATAGGGGGAATTGTATTTTCTCCCTCCTGTCTCATTTGTGTAGCAGCAAAATAAGAGCAGCCATTCCCTCCATCAGTGCTGGGAGGTGGCGGCTGTTCTCCAAGGAGAGAGATTGCAGTGGAATTAAAGTGCGACTGGTCCCTTTCCTGTGTGTCCTGTACAGCTCTCTTTTAGGTGACACTCCTCAGATTGGTCTGTGATGCCACACCAGTCCAACCTGCTGCCTAAATATTAGCACAGGCCAACAGGAAGAAAAGAACATGGCATAGTCTGCATATCAACTGGTGCTGTGGCTGCTTCTGGGTGTTCTCAAATAGGTTGCAGGCAAAGATATCACCCCATCAGGTATGACCATGGCCTACTCTGTGCTGACCAGCTCTGGGACTCCTCTGTCTTTAACTTGAGCATCATTCCAGTCTGGGAAAAAAGGCTTTAAAATAAATTTTATAACTACAGAGAATGACAAGGGAACAGTTTCTTGAATCAGCATCTACTGGGAAGTCTCTCTGGCAGCCTACTCTGGAGGGCAAAGCCCCCAGATCTGGGTGTAAGCTCCGCAGCTCCTCAGTGTGGTCCCTGGCATCTGGTCAGCACTGCAGCATCAGCCCATTACCTCGAGCCCCATCAGCATGTGCCCTTCCTCACGCTGTCAGCAGAGTCTCCCTCACTCCCAGGTTCAGCCCTTGGCACCAGCGTGGGGTCTCCTGCCCAGAAAGCTGCAGAGGAATGTTTTGGGCTGTGTCATGGGATGTCTCAGCCCAACTGCATTGCCCACCTCAGTCAGCTTCCAGCTGCTGGTCCTGCCCTCACATTTGTACCCATGCCCCATGCTGGGAACAGGCCCCAGCAACCCTTCAGGCACGTCCCAGCCTAAGGGAATACCCAAAGCACATACTCCAGCCCGTAGACAGCACAGCAGGGCCGCTGTTGTCTCCCAGGCCTGCCAAAACCCCCAGCAATTAAGATCTTTTCCCTGCAGTCAGCAAAGGACTCTGTGGTTCTCAGCGCCGGCAGCCGGGAGCTGACTCAGGGGTAGGTGAGTGCATCAGGCTGAGCCCTTCGAGGCAGGGGTCTGCTTATGAAACAGCAGTGACCGTGACGCTGGCAGCTGCTTCCCTCTGGAAACAGCCTGGCCGGGGAGGGCTAACCTCTGTCTCCTTCTGGGAAAGCTGGTGTCATCCCCGCACGCAAGGACGCTCCCAGGATAAGGCTCATCCAGCTTTGCATCCCTGTGCTGGAGCTGGTGTTGAGCACAGCAGGGTGGCAGGGAGGGTGGCGCTGGTTTGGACTCAGAGCAGAGCCTGGGACAGCAGTTTGGCTCTGATTTACTGTGGAGTTGCAGAAAATTGGCAGCAATCAGTTCAGGTCTCAGCTTTCTAACGAGAGTTATTCAGGTAAAACCAGGACAATGGGTTGTGAATGATCCTGGGGCCTGAGTAAACAGCTACTGATGGAAGAAGAAATGGGGGAATGTTGAAAGGTGCAGGGAAAGCTTCAGCCGTGAGATTGAATGGGCCGATAAGGAGTAATAAATCCCCCCCTTTCTCTTTACAATTAAGAGGGGTCAAAAGGAAAGTAGGGAGTGGAGCCTGTATTTAAACACCCATCCATCCCACAAAAGGGATGGGCTACCAGGCCTGCTTCCAGCTCCTCTTAGATATTTCAGTTGTGTTTTTTGGAGGAGGCTGGCACTGCCGCTGTGCTCCCTGCCAAACCAGAGCCCTGCTGTGCCTGCAGGAAGAAACAGTCCCTGTCCCATCCCTTCCTCAGCCTCTGCAAACACGGCTGGCACAGGGCTCCGGGAATTGCTGTCTTCAGTTTATTTCCAATTGGCGAAACAGCTTGGGAGGAGAAGGGCTGGCTCTGTGGAGCAGTGGAAATCTCACCCTCAGCCCTGCCCTGGCTTGCTCTCCCTAGTGCAGGAAAGAGCAGGCAGGACGTGAAACGGCCGTGAGGCATCTGCAGGCATGTGTGGGTCTCAGGGATGGAAAACAGCTATGGAGGGGGCTGAAGTGGAGGGGTATGGAGACAGGGAAGGCTGCTGTCTCCTCCTGCAACAGTGCCAGCTCTCCTGGAAAGCTTTCTTTAACAGAATTTCACATGAGCAGTAAAAAGCAACAGAGGGGACCCGGCATCCTCGCTATGGCCAGGACCACAGCTGCTACTGGGTCTGTGGGTGCACAGAGGCACCAGGGCACAGGCGGGCACCAGCTCCAGGAGCATAGTGGTACTTGGGGACAGACCTCACCTCAGCTTGTACATCAGCTCATGGACCACCCAGGACACTGTTAGCTTTCTACAGAAAAGTCAAATTCATTTCAGCCTTAGAGAGGTTCAGCCCTTTTCAGAGTGGGGTGAGCTGTGTCCATGGAGCTGAAGTGTGGGGATGCCCTTCTGGGGGCTGTACCCCACAGGAAAGGGCTGGAAATCAGAGGAGGAAGAGACAAGCCCCAAAACCATAAGAAGATACCTGAGATACACCCCTGTGCCCATATGGCCATACATTTTCAGCCGTCAGCTGCTATGAATGATGGTAATCAATGCTTTCCTACTCAGGTATAGGGGCAGGCAAGGCACCCCCTGATATACATGTATGGAGATGCTTGTACAAGGGAGGAAAAAGGGGTGGCAGAAAAACTGGTGAATCAGACAAACGAGCCTTTTTTGCCATGAGGAAGGACAGGGAATGATGCCTGCGACACTGCAGATGTCCCACACTGTAAGTTATTTCCTGGGGGAGGCTGCTCTCCATTTCTGAATACAAATGACCCAAATTTCTCCACAGTAAGACGTGAATGAAATTTTCCCCATGATTTTCCAACACTCACTTTCATCCCAAGCAGTGATCAAGCTACAAAATATCAGCCCTGCCTGTGGAATAAAAAATCTGGAAAAAACACACATGCAAAACACTAGTTTTATTGCCAAGTTTTCAAGCAGGAAGGACATGACTTGGTGCCTACAAAGTGAAACATGCACATTTCTTCTGCTGAATCAAATTCAGACTAGGTTGGGAGCCCCAGTCCTTGTGGTCAGATCCATTGAGGAGCACCCTGCCCTCAGAAGCCCTCGGATGGGGATCCCCATCCATGTGCATGGTCCAAGAGCAGCTGCCATCTGCTTGAGGATGTGACCTGGTGTTGGGTCCAATTCCAGGAGCTGATGTCTGAAGCACCCGCACAGCAGCTCTCGTGAAGCCTTGCAGACAGCTGGACCTTGGCCTCAAACTGACAAAAATTTAGTTTGTTTTGGTTCTTTTCAGCAAACTGAAGTTGTTTTTCATCTTCCACCCCCCCTGAAACCTAAAGGATCCTGACAGTTTAGGCTGTTGCGTCAGTTGACTTTTTAATCCAAAAATAATAAGATTTTTTATGCAAAATCCTCAGCCTGCTCTGTTTTAACTCTCCCTGGAGCCCTGTAACTCTGTGTGTGCAGGGATGCCTTTGTATCCTTTGGCACACTTTTGCATATGGAAAGAAGAAAGAGCTTTTTCCCTACCTGAATGCTCTCTCCCGCTATTTAACCTCTTTGAAGTTGAGCAATTAAAAAAAAACATATCCAGGCACAGAAATCCCAACCAGCCTTTTTAAAGTCCTAAATGCCAATTTCTCTGGATCCTTACTGGATATGTGGAAGGCTGTTCCAGACTATTGAGTTGCTCTCAGGAATGAGTGTTTCTTCACATAAATACCTATGGACCACAGAACAGGTCTGTCCCATCTGCAGAGTATGAGCCTCTCCTTGCCTGGGGCTCCCTGGCTCCTGATGCAGACACAGGGTTGCACTATGCCTGTGGCCTTATGGCTCTTGGCACCTCACCAGTGAAAAGGCTCTGTAGGATGGGAAGATGAACACAGATGAACGCCAAAGGAATAAAATAAATAAAAATCTGTGCCCTTGCACTGGAATAAATAATTTAACAAGGGAAGCTGGGACAGTTCTTGCAGCTAATGCAGGCACGTGCCTGTGCTTACCTGAAATTCAGCAGCTGTGGTGGGGGATGTGAGATGTGTACGGGTACAAGAAAATGCCCAGAGACACCACAGCTCTTTAATGTGTGATATCACAGCGCCTTTTTTCATGCTGCCTCATTTTTCCTCCCAGTTAGACACAAAAGGGAGCAAAAGCTAGGGGTGGGGAGGAGGATTATTGTAGCCCTGGTGGCAGCAGGTGAGAGCAAAGCCTCATCCACTACTCCGCCCAAATGCATTCTTAAGCAGGGCAATGCTAGACCTCAGTCACATATGTACTCTTAGACTGTAGGCCCATGAAGCACCCTAATGGCCCTGTCCATCTGCTCCATGGGTATGTGTCTTAGCTGGGGCCCCAGAAAAGCTGGAGAAACATTTCTGGATGAGTGTGTAGAAGAAGATGCAGAGAGACATTCAGGCACAACATATGTGGGAGGGTGATGAGCATGGAAGGAACAGATCTAGACTTGGGTGTATTTATCCTAAAAAGCATCAAAAAGAAAACTTAAGTTTTAGTAGGCTGAGGTACTGAATGGCCATGCCTGATTTGCAAGATGCCACAAAGCACAGCTACCCTGGCAACCAGGTCAGGTGGAGACATGGGAAAAGCAGCTCCCAAGGCTGCTAGAGATCCTTCACATGACCTTGAGTACATCTTGTTTGTCCCTTTTAGTTCCTCAGAGGTGGGCTAACTCCTTTTCCCTGGCCTTCTTTACCCTTCTACTAGCTCTTCTATTAAAGGAGCTGACGCATTCATATAGCAGCTATGCTCTTAAATAGGGCACTAATAGCGAACACTCTGCTCATCCCTGGCAAGCAGTTAAGATGTCCAGGTGAGAAAGAGAGCAGGCAGGAAGGCATGCTAGAGCACCCAGGCCTTCTCCTCTCCTGGACAAGCTCAGTTTCTTCAGGTGATGGTCCAGCAGCTGGTCCCAGCCCAGCTACATGAGAGTGCCTGCCTAGTCCAAACACAGACCTCTGCCCAGCTACAACCAGGAGGCACCTTGGGAAAGTATAAAAACAAACAGTGAGAATAAACATCCGGATGAGGGCTGAGGAGGGAAACCAAAACACTGAGAGAAGCCAGGAATAATAAGAACCAAAAACAAATAGAAAAGAGCTAACGGGAGCAGCAGATCTAAAAATAAAATGAAAGAACAACAGCAGGGTGGAGGGACTGAGATATTTCAGGGGACTGGCAAAGCGTGTAGGGCTTTCAGGGCTCAGTTTTACAGCCGTGGGGCTCAGCTCTGCGGCAGAAGCAGCCTCTCACTGCCTTCCAGATGTTGGGGAAGATGGAGAGAGTAGGCTTGGACTCCCAGGAGCTGTCTGGATAGCAGCAACGACAGCAGCCTGCTGCCCACCCCTGCCACATCTCCCCTTAGCGGCAAGCATTTTTGCTATGGAGGAGCAGGATGCAGATGTCCCAGGAGCAGATGCCCCATCCAAACCTTTCTCAGGTCCCATGAGAGGTTGCTCATTCCTCCAATCCACCAGTGAGCTGGCCCATAGGGCTTGACAAGGCTGGGACTATGTCTGCCCAACCCAAGTCCTGGGTGAAGAACACATGTCTCCTGTACACCCCAAATTAGTGGTGTCCTAGCTAGATCTGAACCCTGGTTATCCTGGGAACTGCCCCAGGATGGCTCTGCAATGCAGAGCTGTTAACTTGCTCTAACATCTATATCCACAGATGAAACCACTGAAAATCAAACCCCTGAAACATTCTTTGTTGCTTCAGATTCCCTCAAGCACTTCAGCTCCTCAGGCCTGGATCATACGAAATCAACAGGAGAAAACGAATAATTTCTTTCCCTCTGCCCAAGGAATTAACTTGGCTTGCAGCAGGAAGGTTGTACTGGATGGACTCTGCACCTGGCTGGCAATGTGGGGTGCACAAACCCTCTGTAGGGAGGCCCTTTTGGAGATGGGCCATTCAGAGATGAGTTTAAAACTTCACCTGGAAAACCACAGCAGAGCTGCTACCTGCCTCCACTTTCTCCAAGCTGACCATAGGGCTCCTGTGCATAAGCACCTTCGCTCCAAGGAGGACTCAGACCTCTTTAGGACAGAGTCCCTGCATGGGACATCGAGACATTTGTTTTTTCTTTGGGGTTTCCCCATCTTTCGTCTGTTGTTCAGACTGGGAAGCTGTCCCCATCACCTTTCTCTGTCACCTATGCTCCCCTCACCCTGGCACTGGTGATACAGCATTTCCATTGTGGGGCTCAAGGAGATGCAGGGAGTCTGGGAGCATGCTGGAATAAAAGAATACACTTGGGCCATCTCTTGTCCTTTGACTCAAAGCAATTCACCTCTCCTGAAAACAAGATGAACTGTGTTGTGGTGCTTCTACCACCAGGCCCACCACGCCAGACCTCCCCTCTCATGGAAGCCGTCCAGCCTCACCAGGGCTGTAAGTCCATGGCCACCTAATTAAAACCAATGGTGAATTGTAAAGGTGGGGAAAAATAAAACAATAAAACCAAACAAAACCAGTCTGGACGGAGAGCCAAGGAGGCCACGTGCCAGGAAAACGAACCACTTGCCGGTTTGGCACAGAGTGAATGCTTGGCCTGTTGAGATGACATGCTGGTGTGGGGCGTGCTGAAGAGGCACTTACCATTTCAGGGGGAAAACAGAGGTAGGGAAGGGGCCAGGGATGAGGACCAGACAGAGCCTGAATGATGATTGAATCCCAAACACACATTTAAGCATGAAGATGGGTGTGGGGGAGGATCAAGACACGTCCCTGCCAGGGACTTGGCTGGTATTTGTCAGCACAGTGTCATATATGACAATACTGCAGCTGCTACAGACAGGCTTCCACCAAAACCAGAGCTGGAGATATACAGAGCAAGGGACAGTGCTCACCAAGCCCATTGAAAGCACAGAGCAACAGGAAAGGGCTGGGGAGCACACTGTGAAAGGGCACGGTATATGATGCACCACACTTTGGAGTCAGAGGTTCAAAAGATGGTGAAGGTCCCAAACCCCTTTGGCCTGTGCAGGAGTGAGACACCCAAATCAACCCTGGGTGCTAAAACAGGGGTACAGGGCAGCCAGATGCACAGGTACTCCCCATGTACACTGCACCCTGGCAGGGCAGCAGCCCATGGGCCCTCACAGAGAAGGTAGGGGGGCTGTGCATGACTTTCCCCACTTCCCACCTCTGGCAGTGCATGCTAGCAGAAGGCACAGGCTGTTTTCCCGGATCTGGTCTCTCCTTGGCTCTTTTCCCTGGCTCCCCAGGGCACAGCACAGCAGACAGCAACATGCCCACCTCTCCATGGGCTGGTTTCTTATGACCCAGCGTAAGGAGCCTGTGAAAGGAGCAGCTGTGGCCAAGTTTCCCCTTGTTTTTACTTTCCTGGTTTCGTTTTGTTTGGGTCCAAGTGGTGGGTTTTGAATCCAGTCTTTCCCTTCTGAGGCTCTCTCCACCACTAGTCCCAGCAGTGCTGTAAGAAAATGTTAAGTCACAGGCAGCCAGCACCTCCCTGGCTCTGAAAGCTGCACCCGACAGGATCCTGGCTGGACCTTGGGATGGACTTGCAGAAGACTAGTGGAAATGCACCGCTACTTTGAGTCTCTGCTGGGTTGTTCAATGTGTGAGTCTGAGCTTTCAGCATGGGCTTTTTCCTCCCAGAAGTCCCCCTTTTCTGCCCGCGCACTTCTGGATGTGTGGCCACACCAAGGCTGGACCCGCTGAGCTTTTCCAACAGTTTTCTCATAAAAAAAAAACATCAAGTTCCTCCACTGGCCCCTGTGCACCCCAACCCTGTCATACACTGACATAGCTGCACCCTCCACCCTGCAACCTGCTCAGGATCAGGCTCTTTGCAGCTCTCATTCCCAAAAGTGCTGCAGCCCTCATTCCCAAAAGCATGTCCGTGAGACACTAATGCACTTCAGACACTAGCCTTCACAGGCAGAAGACTGAAAGGCAAACACAAGCTCCCTGCTCTCTCCCCACTGCAGCCAGATTTGCCGGGGCTGCATCCCGTCCCTTCCTCTCCTCTGGGCATTGCCTGCCCAGCTGCACAGCATCCCCGCAAGCTGACAGGATGAGTGACGGCTAAACAGAGCTTTTCCATGGAAACATTTGTTCAGCAAAGAATTGCAGATTTTCATGGTGAGTATCTGGTTTCCTCCAAACCTTTTTGTTATTGTTTCTGAAAGCTGCCCGGCCGGTCTGGATCTGACTTTCAGGAGCATTTTTACCCCTAACACTTTTCAGCAGCTTGGTTCTCCCCGCTCCTTTTTCTTTTCTTTATTTTTTTATTTTTTTTTTCCCTCTCCCACTTCTTTAGGTTTCCGTCCTTTCTTAAAAAAACACAAATGGAGGTGATGGTGTCTCTTTTGGGCTTATCTACAGGGCACAAACTCTCCTCCCTGAGAGATTAATGGTAATGATGGGTGACCCAGGAAGGAATACTTGGCTTTTTGTGCTGATAAAAGCTCGAATGGGGGAGGTGGGACTAGGCAATCTCCTCTGGGCTACGCCTTCTAAAGGACACACAGAAGGAAGCAAGAGACTGTCTGGAAGGGGTAAGAGAAGACGCTTGCAGAGTGCTTGTGTCCACACGGAGTGATGTGAGAGTGCGAGGACGTCGCCCAGCCCTATGGGCCTATCTCACTCCATCCCTTTGACCCGAAGCTGCCTTTCTCCCTCTGGCTTCTTCGTGTTTCTCCAAGCAATTCTGCTCTGACCCTTAGGCAGACACGGGTTGCTCCCAGGAGTGTCCCCGGCAACTGCTCAGGAGCCAGCGGGGTCCCCAGCACAAGGCGGAGGTGACAGCAGGTGGCACTGCAGCCCCAGAAACGAGCCGAGAACTGCTGCCCAGCAAGGACGCCCTCCCACCCACATCCACCCTCCCACCCACATCTACATCCACACTCCCACTCATATCCACTTCCACACACACTCCCACGCCCAGTCCAGGGCTCAGGAAAAGCAGACCCCTCCACTGTGGGGTTCATCCCCTGCTATGGGACCCCTCCAGCTCCCATGATTTCATGCACTATGAAGAAGAAAAACTTGGGATATTATTCCTAACCCATGCCAGAGCAGGGTGTCTGGGGGAAATCCTGTGCTTAGTGAGGGTTTGATGCAGGGATAAATCCTGGAGCAGAGAAGCCCCCTCCTCACTCTGGGGGCAGGTATGACTTACTGCTTGCTATTTGGGGTAAAAGAGGCTAAACATGCCTGTTGGTTGTGAAAAGGGAAAGCAGGAAGAGGCAAGCATTCCAAGGTAGCCCAGACAAAGTGCAACCACCAGCTGCTGCATACTGGGGGGAGTTAGGGAAGAACCTCAGTTGCTGTGAAACTGTGAATGTGAACACAGAATTAAAAAACAAAACTAAACGTACACCAACATCCTTCCATGAACTATACTGATTTATGCCAGTAAATTCATACCAATCCCTCCGGTTGTGCTAAGAATATAACCAGGGATGTGCCATAGCCTCTATTCCCATCCTATAACCACTCTGAGTTCAGGCTTTATTTTTAGCCCAGCTTCCTCGGGGCTCAGTCTGATCTGATCTCTCTGGAGAGATTTATTCCTGCTAAATGCCACCCCTCCTGTTAGAAACTCCCATTCTCCCAGTGCTGCTGAAGGGGTTGACCTTGTTGAGCAAATTTGAAAGATAATCTGGTGAAATTTGGAGCAAAACTGAAGGCCGAATAAAAGAGCATCCCAGGATGAGGTAGACAAGTGGCACTCAGACATCAGAGTAGCTGGTTGGTGGCCCAGAGGATGTCAGAATTGTTGCAGGAGGAAGGAAAAGATGGCAATTTTCTTTCTTCCTTTGATTTGGCTGGTAGAGTGTTGCCAAGCTCTTTGTGACTTGCTTTCAAGCAGCTTGCTGTGAGTGTTCAGTGTTGGTTAGCCGTGTTTGGTCCCATGATGTTGTTTCTGGCCAGCTGTTGGTTGAGCTCATGTCTTGTAATTAGTGGGTGGGCTTGAGGAGACCACTGCGGCTTCTGATATCCCAGGGAAAGGGAGAAAATAAGCAGGATTAAGGCATTTTAGAAAATTACAGGCATTTTCATTTCATGTAAGCTTTGCCAGGAACACCAAGCCCTGGAGAAGGATGGCTACAGCAGGATGCATTGCCCATGAGCAGGACTAAAGGACTTTGTTTCTCATCATAGTCACCCAAATAACTCTCTGTGTGTGCCTCTGTGTGTGTGCACAAATACAGCGTTGTCTGCCCAGCGGTCCACAGGCCAGCGGTGGCTGTGGGAACATGGTACCTCTGCAAGATGAAAGGGATATATTCCATCTGCAAATACAGTTTTACACAGATTTCTTTTTCACAACAGGATTGCTGTAACTGGAGGACTTGGGGGATGCAGAGGGATGTTAAAACAGGGGAGCACTGGCTCTTGCTCATTTTTAACGAGGTTGATCTGTTGAGGTGACAACACTGTGTGTCCAGACCAGCCCACCCGGGCTGTCAGACCCCACCTGAGCTAATCCCCTTCTTGCTCACATGGTTTTTCCTGCAGAAGAAAGAGACTGAAAACCAACCACAAAATCCCCAGGAAAAGGCCAATTTTGAAGCTGCAACAACTGAGGAAGAGCCGTAGGAGAATACACAGTATTTTTCACTAGTGTCTCTATTTGTCCCTGGTTTAAGGGTCTGTCAGGGGGTTGAGACCCTAGCTCCCCAGCCTGTCCCATCCAATACCCCAGGGGACATTTCCACTATACACATTCAACTCAGCAGCACCTAAAACTGATGAACAGTCAGTACTTGGCACTAAATGCGCAAAATAAATGCTGTTTCAGGTGGGCATCCATGCTCCTGCTGCTGTTGCTGGGTGCCAGATCTGACCACCCCGTTCCCATCTCAGAGGAAGAAGATTCTACCTCCAGCATCACCAAGCAATCCCTTGCTGCTATGTTTCCAAAATAACAAGTTTTTTCTGCACAGGATTTGATGACAAGTTTTGTCTTGAGAGAAGGACCGATCTGACATTCAGAGCAGAAAGGATCTATCAGCCAGGCACTAATGCACATGCCCCAAAATATGCCTTTTTGACTTACAATAGACACAAAATAACAATGTCTACTTTATAACTGCAAACACATATCTAATCCTGACTTATCAGGCAAGTTGTTCTACACAATGGCTTTATCAAGTGCATTTATCTCTCTATATACATGTATATGTACATGATATGTTTATGTATTCTGTCTCCCATTCAGAGTAGGTATTAATCATACGCTGTTCCACCCAAACAATACTAGAAGTGGCCTATGTCTCTCTGGTGATGACTGCTTCCACCATCACCCATGTGACTCTTGTTTGCAGGCTTGTTGCACCAGAGCTGCCAACTGCAAGCCCCTGGGCCCTAAAAGGATTTTTTGCTAAAAAAGAGCCAGCTTTGGGCAAAAGCCCATTGGTTTTCTACAGGGCTTCAGGCAGCAATCATCACCCCATGGGGACATCGCACCCTGAAGACAGTGCCCTTCGCAGACACCCCTGCTGTGCTGCATGCATCCAGCACAGGAGCAGTGCGCTCCTTCAAACCAACCAAGGACTTCTCTCTCTCTGCCTTCTTCTTATTTAGCAAAATAACCCTGCGATTATTTTTCCACATGAAAGTGTCTGCTGTTCAGGTGGACAATCTGACTCCAGCTGAGCCGCCTGGAATCCCTGTGGTTTTGATTTTCAGTGGAGAACAATCTTATCAGCCCAGATTGTACACAGAGATAGGGAGCCTTCGGGTAGGGTTGCATAAGCACAGATTGCCTCAGCTGGGATGGGGAAGGCTCTGCTCACTGTATTTATTTGTTTTCCCCACCATGGGTTTCAGGTTCTCCTGGTGACCACCATTTCAGCTCTCTTTCCCCACTCATTGTTTGAGCAGCCGAGCCTTCCTCATGGATCACTGGGCAGGAGGTTCAATTTAAATCTGGCCTCAGCCCTTGGCTACTTGCATATTGCCTTGAGAGGTTTCTTGCATATAGGGGATTTTCCCCCCTCCCATTATGGTTATTCTCTGGGCAAGGATGGGATGGCGCCCAATTTGGGATGGATGTGATTCCCCCCTCCCTTGGCACACCCATTTTGGCCTCTTCCTCTCCTGTCAGCTCCTCTTTCAAATCTGCCAACTGCGTGGGCACCTTGTCTCCAATTGCAAAGTCAGGATATATGGTTTCCACAGAGGCCATCAGCAAATAGCGACTACGTAACCCTGGCAGAAGAGGAGGAAGAGGACAAAGAGGCATTCTGAGCAAAGCCAAGCACCAGAACATCACCCAGAGGAGCACCGAGGGGTGCAGACTCAGAGACTTGGGCATCTGAGAACAGCACATGCTGCAGCAGGTGTTGGCATGGGGGTCCCATGCTTCTCTCCCAGGACAATCCCCTCACATGCCACCCAAGGGCACAGAGTGGCAGGGACTGAATGCACCCATGAGACCTCCATGCTGATGCTCTGAGATGTCACTGGAACCTGGCAGGAAAAGCCACCATACAAGTCAGAGTGTGTCTTTTGGAAAATGTTTTATGTTTGGAGTTAACCCTGCAGTGGCATGGGAGCTACCTCGTGCATGTTGAACTCCTTTTGCTGTGGGAAAATCTTGGTCTTGGTCCAGTTCACAGTTTTTGCTCTTTCTGTCTCTTTTCCTCCTGGTGTTGAGAATTTTAAGAAATCTCCCTTGTACTGATGCCTTCAGATCATGTAACATCATCTATTTTCTTTCTCTAGGACAGATTATTAAATTTAACACATCCATAAACCAGAAGTGACCACTGTGATGAGCTGGTTGGACATCCCGTGTGCCATTAGCCCAGATCAAGACTACTAAACATCTTCCAGAAAGTCATCACAATGTGGGGCATTGATTCTCCTCTCTCTAAAACGTACACTCCCCTTTTAGGCTTGAATTAGGCTATGAGTGGGTGCAGGATACTGGGGTGACCAGCTGCTGACCATCCTCACCATGAATATCATGCCTGGTGTCATGGGCTTTGGCCACACCACCATCCCCACCAGCCCAGTACCAAGGTCCCACAGGCTGGTGGCAGTTGAGCAGGCCAGGTTCTGCCTGGAGGTGTGGAGCTCAGAGGTGGGGTCTTGAGTGAGCAGCCTACAGCTCCCCATCACCATGCCCTTGCTTTGCCTTTGCCCTCCTGGCAGTTGTTGAACCTCATCCAAGTTGCCCTTCAGACCTGGAGGCCTCAGAGGCAGGTCCTGCACACAAAGGTAATAGATGGAGCTGCTACAGCCCAAGGTGGCAATAGCTTCTTGACCAACATGTTGCACTGGGTATGTCTGTCCATTTCAGTAGGCACTGTGTCACCTGGGGACAGCATACTTCCAGCATCCCCGCATGCTTTGCCTGTGATTTTCCTGCCAAGAAACAATACAGCCTCCCTGCCAAGCACCTCCTGAGCCTTCGGGGATATTCCTCCTGATGCTGCCTCAAGCTTCAGCATCTCCGCCTCCCACAGGGGCAGCAGCAATGTGTGTCCCAGCAATATAAAACCACCATGTGCTTTTCTTCCCCATCACCCAGCAGACTCCAGGCACCATGGGGAGCAGGGCATCCGTGTTTCAGCTCCACTGCAAAGGGCATGTGGCGCAAACCACCAATGGTCCTGTGTGCCAAAGGTTGGAAGCCACCATACCAGTGGCAGAAGTGTCCCCTGCAGCTGAGCACTGCTGAGCCCACACACCATTCCTGGCTCCTGCTCACTTCACTTCTGCTCCAGCACAGGAGTGACACAGGCAAAGCCCTGCTGAGGCAGGCAGAAGGCAGCCTCTGGCTACAGAGAACCGAGCAACCCATGGCCAAGTGGTTGGGCAAGTTCTGTGGTTTCTTCATGCAGGCACCTCTGCCCAGCCCCAGAGGGCTCCCAGCTGGTGCTCACTCCCTCTTGCACACTTTGTCTCCCTGCTTCCGAGCCGGCTATGGGAGATTAGGCATATGAAGGTCTTGATTCCCTAAATACGTCTCTGATTTGTTTTAGCCTGACGCAGCCTTTCTCTTGGATGAAACACACACCAAGGCTATGCCCATCCACAGCCTTGGTGCTGCCACAGAATCCCTCCCATGCCCACACAGATGGCAGTACGGGTAGCTGTGACACCCAACCCCCCATACAAGGGCAGCAGGAGTGGCAGAGGGAGAGGCATCCCTTGGGACTCAGGAGAAGCATCCTGATGGCTTGCAGATGTGATTTCATTTTTCAGTTGTTTCTAATTTGCTTGGGTAGTTGGGTTGGTTTTTTTTTTAATTCTAGAAAAGAGACAATTTCTTCAGGGAGTGTTAGCCACAAGCTTCATCTGGCATTGTGTTTTAGTCAATTGGTTTTGTCTTGTATTATTAGGAATATTGTATTACATAATGATAAGCTGCATTGACTTATTATGGGGACTATAAAGGGAGGCAGCCCTGGGCACGTGGAGCACCAGCCACCAATGCAGAGCAGCCACCCCTCCTGCTTCATCATCTGCCTTTACTCTGACCTTCAGCAGGCCTGTCATCTTCCTGGGTCTCAGTTTCCCCTCATGTAAAACACTTCAGATATTAGCCGAAAAGCTTTTCCATCCTTAAATCAGAAAAAAAAAAAAAAAAAAGAAAAGATGAGTTTTTCCCTTTTCTTCCATCCTAAGAAACAGATGTGAGGATCTTCTACACCTTTTCTATCACTGCTGAAAGCCACCAGAGTCTGAGCAGGTTTGAGACTGTAGCAAAGCAACCCTGATCCTAGAACTAGGCTATGGAAGAGAAGCTTCCCTGCCCATAGAGAGGCAGGGATAGGAAGCTGCTGCTCTGCCCATGGAGGCATTTTTCAAAAGCACTGGACAAGTGAAAACAGGAAAATGTAATTGAACCAAATCTGTCTCTTTAACCTGATTATTGGGATTGAGATTATATACTTGAGAAAAAGTTCAGCCTCTGCTTAAAATCTGGAGAGGTGGGAGCAAATGCTAGAAACCATGAGTGACAAATCCAGCTGAAAAGAAAGACAGGGTGGCAGGGGATGGGGTTCAGTTTGGTGCCCTCTTTCCAGACAGCTTCTGACTGCTGTTGGGGTAAAAGGTGATAATCTCTGGGGAGCCTGGTAATTTGCTCTCTCCATCTGAAAATTAAAGCAAATTTCCATAATTAGAATTGTGTCCAGGTCCAGTTGGGAAAGGTGACGGTGTCTTAGGTTGCTTTGTACACTTGAGAAGAACCAAAGCTCCTGTAGACCCAGTCTCTGACATATCTGCTCTTCCCACAGAGCAGCCGGTGCCCCCAGAAAACCTGGAGCTTCGGCCCCAGCAGGAATAGCAAAATCCACCTTTGAAGATGGATGGATGCAGCCAGGCTGGCCAAGTACTGCTTTGGCTGTACCTTTATTGCTCCTGCTGCTGCTAATGGCATGCACGCGTGTCGGGCAGGTTAAAGCACCTCCCTCTGAAGGTGGCGTAGGCAAGCACCCGGCCTCCGGCAGCATCACCCTACAGTGGGTACTTCCTCGGATGCAAAACCACCAACAAAGAAGCGTACTGGCTGGGCAGACAGGGAAGTTTTCCATCTGTGCCTGTGTAGTGTCTGTGATCTGCTCTCCAGAGAAAAGTAGGAGTAACCAGGAAGCTCAGAGGTGAAGAGTTATCTCAGGCATATGCTGTTTTCTTTACAGATCTGCAGAGTCCGAAGCACTTCAGTAACAGTTAAACAATTGTTAAATAGCACTTTATCTTCAAGTTGGATAACAGCACAAGCAGCTGCTGGCTGCCTAGTGACAGGCAGCTCGATAAAACCATCCACCCAGGAGGGAGTCTGGAAGCCTTGGCCCAGTCCTGCCTGTATCTCACACCCTGCCTCATTCCAGCTGCTGACATTTTCAAACCTGTGTGCTCAAAATGAAGCCCCAGTGTCTGGCTGAGCAGGCCCGAATTGCAAAGACGCAGAGCACAAAGGTCCCCTAACCACATCGCAGCTCCAGGCTCCTGCCATTGCAGCTGGGGATGCACAGGCTTTAGGGAGCCAGGCCTGGAAATGCTGTGTTTAAATCCATCGGCTGAGCAAGCATCAGCTCCTCACTGCAGGCCTCTGTGGAGGATTTGCAAGCACGTGGTCCAGGATGGTGGGGGCTGAAATCAGGATCATTCTTGCCCCTCTGCGGGGCTGGGGAGGCAGCAGGGAAGGGGAGCTGGGCAGGGGCTGAGTAGGCATGCGGACCATGCATGGCATGACGCTGGCTCAGCGTGACCAGGGAAATAAAATGGGGTGTGGGGGGGAAGAGGGCCTGGCTTTCTCTCTGGGTGTTTGGTTTTATACACTGCATTTCCTGGTTGGGGAATCTAAGCATAACCCCCACTCCAGGCTGCCCCCAGCATGGAGGGAGGCTGAGAGAAGCATGCTGCCCCTCTGCCTCCGCAGGAGGAAGAGGCTCTTATGGTAGAGGTGACCTTTCTAAATCCCTGCTTTGGACAGACATTTCCAATAAGTGCTGAAGAAAAGCCTGCCAGTTCCAGCTTTCTCAGCCTGCTCTCCATTTTCCTTCCATCCTCTCCAGGCTGAATTTAATCTGAGAAGGTTCCTTTGAGCTTTTGTGTGTTGCTGGGGGAGATGTGGGCGCACAAGGGATCGCATTACAACTTTCATTTCCTGAAATGTTTGAGGGAACATCCAGGGTTTTATCCACACATCAGGCAAAGTTGAGAGCTCGGATTTCAGGTCTTGTCACTCAGCTGTCACCAAACAAATGAGCCTCTCAGAACTGGAGATGGAGAGAGCTACCTGCTATTCATGACCCCAAAAGCAGGTGATCACTCATGGGAAAAGCAGGTAGAATTAATCATTCCGCTGTTCTCCATTTCCTCCACTTTTTTTGCTGACCTGGACACAGTGTGAAATCTGTCCTGGGGGGTGAACAGGAGCGGGGGGGGGGGGGGGGGAGATTAACTCCTTCCTGCCAGTGGAAATACAAAGCAGAGCTGGGTGAGAAACAGCCCCTGGCTGCCTCCCCAGGCTGGCTTTGCTGTGAAAAGCTTGCTGCGAGGTCAAGCCTAATAGAGGAGAGCTCAGCAACCTGCGCCTGGCTCAGCTCCAGGGCCTCCCTGCTCCCACCTGCCTGCCCCGGCCCTTTCCCCTGCAGGAGGGTCATTTCGAGGGGGTGGCCCTCGGCACACTCCATTCCTCCTTGCCACCATCCGCCTGTTGGCAACCTCATCCTTCTCCCTGTGAAGTAAATAGAGGGTCGGGGTATGGAAAGGGCTGTACTGAGCGGTCCTGCTCTGCAGCCGTCGGGCCTGGCAGCAGTCCCGACCCGCAGTTCTGTGATGAGTACGGGGAGGGTTTGGGCAAGGGCAGCTTCCCACTCCAAAAGTCAGCCCTGCCGTTGCCTGGGCGCAGAAAGCGCGTCTGTGCTCTTTGCTTTGGAAATAACCCTGATTTGCAAGTCCCTGCTTGGCTTCCTCGCTGCTCAGGGCTGGAACCCCGGGCAGTATTTATCCCTCCTCTTCACCGAGTGACTTGGGGAAACAAATAAAAACCAAAACAAACCCAAAAAACTCAGAACAAACAAACAAAAAAAATTCAAAAAAACCCACACCAAAAAACAGAGCTAAAGCTTATCCATCCTCAGGACCCAGGGCCAGCAGCTGCTCCCCTTAAAAACCTTCCCTCTGTTCCCTGGGTAGGTGCCCCTTTATGTCCTAGGGGCTGGGAGCGGCTGCGCGGCTTCGTGGCAGATCACGGAGGGGCTGGTTGAGGCCCCCACTAAAGGCGACGAGGGTCCTCGCAGGGCCAGGTCCACGGACCGTGCCGTCCCTGGGGTCCCTGCAGGGCGTGCAGCGGAGTCTGCCCCAGGCGGCCTCCAGGTCTGGGTTGCCGGGGTTGGTGTGGGCTCCGTGCTCCTACTCCAGAACGTCGGGATTTGTCCCGGCTCCACCCGCGGTCGCTAATGGACACAGACACGCAGATGGGCATCCACCAGCGTGGCTTGTGCGCCCAAGCGCGGGACTTGCGCCCTCCGCCCTGATCCCACAGAGCCACGTTGGATCCTGCCCAGAAGGGCTGGGGGTCCCCCACCGTCCCAGCCGTGCCCCCCCCCCCCCGAAAGGATCGTGGGCGCAGTAAACCCTGCAGGAGCTGGGCAACCCGATGGGGCAGCCGGGGCCAGGCCGGAGGGGGCAGCCGGAGCCGAGGAGGGGGGTGGAGGAAACGGATCCGCAGCCCCGTCCAGGAGCCGGGGAGCGGGATCCGCGGAGGGCCTTGGAGCGTGTCCGTGCGCCCGGGCCTGAGCGGGAGGGACGCGGAGCACTCCGGCCTGGCAGGACCCTCCTGCAGAGGGTGACATTTCTCCATGGCCCAAGACCCCGAGAACAAACACGGGAACGACTTAAATAAACACGCACTTAATGATGCAAAACGCTAACAGGGGGGGACCGGCACCAGCTGCCCGGCCGCACCGAGGCCCCGATGGGGCGGGCGACGGGAAGGAGCAGCTCCCTCCCGGCCGTGCAACCCCCAGCAAGCGGCTCTGCGGGTGCCCCATCCCCCCTCGGTTAGGAAGGCACCGGTTGCCCCCTCAGCCCAGAAGCGCCGGCCGAAGTGGAGGGTAAGGGTAGGCAGAGGGACAGGGGCTCGCCCCGCAAAGAAAAGCGCAGCCTGGGTGTTCTGCCATCAGCGTTGTTTAATTTAAACTGTTTAGGTACAATAGAAAATAAACCTGAAAGCACATGCGATTTTTGGTAACAAATACTCGTCATCCGCGGGCTCTCTGCAAGCCAGAGGGGAAAGCAGAGAACGGGGCCGGGGGGAGCGGGCAACGGGGACCTGCTGGGGCGGCCCGAGAAGCACCCGTCAGGGGGGAAGCAGCCGCCAGTTCTTCTTATTATTAATACCCTAATTTTAGCCACATCGATGCATTTCACCACGGATTAGAAGGAAGCCGGGGGTGACGGGAGCTCGCTCGCTGCCTGCCTCGCCCGGCCGCGTTAAGACATAGGCACTTGGTAAAACTCTAATACTGCAGCTTTTGTCTTTTTTTTTTTTTTAATTTAAACTACATAGAAATCTTTCCGGTAAGGCTAAATATGAAAAATGTAAACGTAACTCCCCTCCATCCTTCCGCCACAACGCCGGGCTCAGAGCAAGAGTCGCTCCCTCTGTCCCCGGCCCAGCTCAGCACCCGCCTCGCAGGGACACGCAGCGGGGATGCGGCGGCCGCCCTGGCCCCTCCGCCCCCGCGGGGCTGGGATTTGTTTGGGTGGAATCGGATCCAGCTGGGGTTGGGTTTGTTTTTTCCTCTTCCCCCCCCCCCTCTTTTTTTGTAATTCCCGTTGGGACCAGCTGGGCTGAACTCGAAGGGCTGAGGGTTTCAGCCGCTCCCTCCGTTGGCTACACGGAAAAAAAAAAATAAAAAAAAAAAATCATGGTGATGATAGTGGGAGACACTGGGAGGGAACCGGACCAGGAGCCGACGTGGGGTTGTGTGAAAAGAGCCGAGAGTCCCGTCAAGAAGCAGCGGGTGAGCTGTAAACCCGGGTGCTGTCCTCTATGTACAACCCAGAACCTCTGTCCCCGAGCGGAACCGCCACTCCCGACCCTCTGCCAGCCCGCCGCGGGCCTTTAGGATCCCAGATCCACCAGGCTGGACGTGAGGGGTCCCAGCAGCGAGTCCTGGAGCTGGTGGCCTTGGAGGCTGTGAGGGGTCTGGGATGCGGCCAAGCCGCCCAGGGAGTAGCCGGAGCTCCTGGCGTGGCTGAGGTTCCCCTGCAAGAGCAGGACCGAGTTCTGATCCGGGCTTTGGGGAGGAGAAAACTCTTCCTCGGAGCTGGACATGAGGGGTTTGCTCCCATCCAGAGGCGAGAGTTGGTTCGGCTTGTTGGTGGCCGCGTTGTTGTTTTCCGTGTTCTCCCTGCAGAAAGGAAAAAAAAAAAAAAAACCACAAATGGGACGTTATGGCAGGCGAGGGGCGCCGGGTATGGGCTCTGGGCTCATGCCCCCAGAAAATCCTTTGCGTTCTATTTCATCGTGACAGCAGATGCCTCTCTCCGGAAAGAAAACAAAAATGTAAAAGAGCCTAATATAAAGGACCACCTCAATTTCTTTTTACCCTCCTAGAAATAGGTGTGCACCGCACAGCTCGGTAATTTGAGTGAGGAGGAAAAGTTGCCCGGAGGGGGGGGCGGAATTCTTTCTCTTTTTAACTCAAAATGAAAGCGCGGCCCGGGGACGAGCAGGGTGAGGGATTTTTTTCTACGAGGCTCGGCGTGGAGGTTGCTGGAGGAGACAAAAAGCGGGGCGCTGCCCTCCGTGGTTGTCAGCTTCGCCGGGCCGAGCCGCCGCTTCACAAGGAGGCCACCCCGGGCGGCGCCGCCGGGGGTGCCAGGGGTGGTCTCGATACGGAGAGGCGACTCGGGCCGGCCAGTGTGTACCCATCCCGGTCACCCTCCGGTTCCTTTCCTCTCCATCCTGGGACTTCTTTCTCCTCCTCCGGGCTTCGGAGTTACCGTGCCCGATTCCCAGCAATACCCGACCGCTTCCTCGGAGGCTCCGGGACTGCATCATTCCCGGTTTACTCCGGGCGGCAGGCAAGCAAACAAAGACGGCGGAGCGGCCTGGAGAGGCCGGTGAGGGACTTGCTGCTCCGGGCAGGTGGGAAACTCGGTCCGGTGGATCTCGGGTGGAAAATCCACTTGGGTTTCCGCGAAAGGGCAAAACGCAGGGCGCTTGGGGGGGGGCGGGTGTAGAAATGGATTTGGGGGAGTGAATTATTTTCGTTCGGGGGAGCGGGGAGAAAAGGGGGGGAGGAAGGGGATGCGGGGGGTGGGGGTGACACGTACCTTTCCTTTGCCTCCGCCGCTCGGTCCCGCTGCCTCCGGTTCTTGAACCAGTTGCTGACCTGGGTGGTGGTGAGACCGGTGGCTTCTGCCAACTCCCGCTTCTCCCGGGGGGACGGGTAGGGGTTGTGGGCGTACCATTCCCGCAGCACGCCCCGGGATTTCTCCTTGAAGCAGTAGCTGGTTTCCTCGCCGTCCCAGATGGTGCGGGGCAAAGGGAATTTTCGGCGGACGCGGTATTTGCCGACGGCGCCCAAGGGTCTGCCCCGCAATTTCTCGGCTTCCACGTAGTGAGCCTTCAGCCAGAGCTGCTGGAGCTTGGGGTGGTTGTGTGGCGAGAACTGGTGGCTCTCCAGGATCTTGTAGAGCTCGCGGAAGTTGCCGCGGTGAAAGGCCACCACCGCCTTGGCCTTCAGGACGCTCTCGTTCTTGTGCAGGTGGTCGCAGGCCGGCAGCGACCAGAGGAACCGGCCCAGTCTCTCCAGGTTCCCCCCTTGCTGCAGCACCTCGCAGACGCAGGCGACCTGCTCCTGCGTGAAGCCAAAGGACGGCAGCATCGACATGGCCGGTCACGGCGGCGGCAAGAGAAGGAGGAGGTGGCTGCAGGCACCCCGCGGGAGCTCGGCTGCGGAGGGGCGGGGGGAAGCCGCCCGCCGGACCCGGTCCCTGTCCTGGTCGCGGCCCCAGAGCTGGGAGGCAAGGCGACAGCCCGGTCTGGCGGGCGAGCGGGGATGCTCGTCGCGGCGCCGGGGGGACTTTGTCCCGGCTCCGCCGCAGCCGCGCTTAAAGCGCCCGAGCCCCCGCGCCGCGCTGATTGGGCGCCCGCGGCTCGGCCCCCGCCGTGGCGGGCCTGGCCCGACCCGGCCCGGCCCAGCCCAGCCCGGCCCCCCCCCCAAGCCTAGCCCGACCCGGCCCGGCGGGCAGAGCCTCGGCACGGGCGGGCGGGGCCTGGCGACGGGAACCCGGCCCCGGCAGCCGCGGCTGCGCGGGTGCGGCCCCGGCCCCGGCCCTGTAGGCGGAGCGGGGGGAGTCCGGCTGCCCGCGCCCCCGGGCGCACCTCGGGGAAGCCGCTGCCGGCGGATTTTGCGCTTCTTTCCCCAACTTTTCTTTATCCACCCCCCACCCCCCCACCCCCAACTCCTGCTCTCCCCAGCCCGCTCCCGTCCCCTTCCAAGCCGTCCCGTATTTGATTACCCTAATGCTGGGTTGAATAAATGATGCTTTAGTAAGAAGCTGGGTGATGCGCGGGGCCCCTGCGCCCCCTCCGCCGCCCGGGCGGCCCTTCTGGCTCCGCTCGGCCCTGGGGGAACTCGGGGGGGGCCCGCGGAGTCTCCCCTCCCGGAAGCATCCCAGTGCTGCACGGGCCGGCGGCGCTTTAATTAGCCTAATCCTCATTTGCACACCTCGCTCAAAAGCAATTATATAAAAAAAATTAGAAAACAATTAGGCTCCCTAAACAAAGATAATCCATTGTCAGTAGCAGGGATGGGCTGGGAATTGAGGACAATGAGGGTAGATAAGAGCAGGGGAGCGGTGCGAAGGGGGTGTCTTTATGGCTGGATTTATCTTTGATTAGATAAGACGAAACCCGTATTTCAAGCAAGCTCCAGAACGTTTTTGATTCGAGAACGAGTTTGCTGCGGGAGCTCTAATAACCATCTCGGGGCTCTTTAAAACCTGTTTGTCTTCGCTAAAGACATGCGGATTTATTTGACTTTAAATGCTAAATCTTAAGTACAGCCTATCCGTGGCAGAGGCGGAGAAGGGCTCTTGCTGCCCTCTCCCTGCCCGCAGCCTCTGCCAGCGGTACGATACGGGAAAGGCCGGTCGCGATATTTTTCTAAATCCGGATTATTGTGGTTTTTTTTTCGCACGTACTTCGTGGAGCGGGACTGTTTAAAATAAGCCTCTGCCACCCAGTCTGTCCAGTGACTTTACTATGCTCGCTGGAGTCAGGGCGCTTCTATATCCCATATCCGTGTGTCTGGTAATTTTCCCTTACCGTTTTATTTTAGTACTTATGATGTTGCAGATGAAGTCTTAAAGAGCTGCAATGTCCTCCCAGAAGGAATGTCTGCTTGGAACAGATCCTTATTGACAAGGCAGCTGTGTGGGGACCGGAACGGAGCCTTAAACCCGGCTCTAGAATCAACTAATACCCTAAAGTCTGGAGCAAGTGCGCAGAATTATAACGCCTGGGCTCGCAGCCCCCGTCCTGGAGGAGCAGCGCCCTACTCAGTCAGAGAGATGGGCTCCCCAGTCGTCCTTTTTGTTCGCATTAATTTGTAATTTTTATATCATTTATTTCTAATAAGGCGCTCAGCGAAAAGCACGGACCTGAGCGTTTATACTGTCAGGACGATGAGGAGAGAAATACAGATCGGGGCTGTGGAAGCTCCTTGTCATTTACTGAGAGCTGGTTTCTCTTGCTCTCACATTTCCACTCTTTATTTTTTACTTCCCCCCCCTCCCCACCCCCAAAAGGCCGACCAAACCAAACACCGCTCTTGGACTAAGCAAATTATCCCGGTGCGTCCAGCAGTGGAGCGGACAGGAATGGGCGAGGGCTGAGCTTCCCCGCGATTTCTGAGTGAGACTTTATTTTTCCGTATCACCAAAAATTGACACAAGGAGCGGACAGACTCGCCGGGATCTACCTGGGAGTCACACACAGCAGGCGGGACCCGGTCAGCATCAATGTTAATTATTGCGGAGGGGTTGGTTTTCATCAAGAAAAGATAAATTTGAAACCTTTCACTAAAAAGCACGGAAAGAGGTACATGAATTCCCAAAGCACCCATCCCATTTAGCCATTGAAAATCACCCAGAAAGAAAATAGTTTCGAGCCACTCCGAAGACAGAAATAAAAAGAAATAATAAATAAGCGAATGCAAATACAGAAATAACAGCAACACCCCATCGGCGCGGAGCCGCCGCGGCCCCTCGCTCGTTGTTTTCGAGGAAGGGAGGGAATAAGGAGCAGTTTGACGGGATCACCACCGTCCCCCGACACCGGTGTCTTTGCACCGCCGACTCGTTTCCCCCGAAGGAGCTGGGGCCTGGCACCTACGTGTCCGCGGAGAGGAGGCGGCTGGCCACGGGGCCCCCCTCCCGTTGCCTCGCTTTCAGGGGCACCCATCGGCTCGGTTTGTGCGGGAAATTTCATTTATTCGCTTATTTATTCGATGCAGTGTTACAGAGCGCGGAGCGGGGATGAGGACGGGTCCCGTGCAGCGCTCAGCGAGTTTTCCTTGATTTAGCCAGAAATGTAAAACAAAGCAGAAAAAATAACCCGAACACGACTCCCATACCCCCCCCCTCCCCCCCCCCACCACCTCAGGCCTTAGAAATAAAGCTCTTCCCCAACCAAAATTTTTTTTTTTTTTCTCTAAGTGTGAGGGTCTGGAGGAAACAAACAGCGCAACAAAATCAAATCAGAGACATTTTTATTTTCCGGAGCCCCGTCTCACGGGGATGATAACGGGGGCTGGAGCCGGCGGGGCAGTAACACAACGCTGTCGCTTTCCGAACCTTTCGAAGGCGAAATCCAAAACCGGCCCATTAAGTCAATGAGGTTTGTGTTGTAGAGGGCTCCTTTCCCATCCACTTGCTGTTCTGAAAAATAGATCGCATTTCGTTATCTGGAGTGAGGATCTGCAACGTGATACCGGATCCGCGCCGCCTTCCCCACCGAATGCGCGGGGGAGACAGCCAGCGCCCCGGCTTCTCCCGAACAATAAAGGATTTGTGTTTTCTTTCTCTCCTTCTGCTCTCCCCCCCCCCCCCCCCCCCTTTATTATTCTATTTTTTAATGAGGAAGGACAAACCCCTCTCCATATGCACCACTCTTCTCTCACAGGAGCCTTTGGCCCTACGCGCCTGCAAACCGGTGTGCGACCTTTAATGACTCGAGAGTAAATTGCCCTCCAGGCACCTGTAAAAACAAACCCAAGGTGGGGACGGGGACAACGGGACCGTGTCCTTGCCCCGGCCCCCAGTGCCTGCGCCCCGGGTACTCGATTCCTAGGGTCCCACCCCGAGAGGGCCAGACCGGGCCGGGGCTGCAGAAGGAAAGACCGGCCGGGCCGGGCCGAGCCCAGATGGGCCGGAGGACAGTCGGGGAAGTTTAAGGCCTTCCCGGCGTGGTCCCGGGGAGGGCGATCCCCAGGGCACAAAGGGCTCTTTCTTTGCGCACTTACCGGGACATTTTTCAGAGGATTAGAGGTGATTACGCTTTGGTTTGGGGGTTTTGTTTTTATTTTTATTTTCTCTCCGAGATAAGTCTTTCTGTCCCTGTGTCGTCGTCGTCCCCCGTCCCCCCCCTTATTTCCTCCTGCTTATGCCGTGGGACACCCCTCCCCGTCTTCCCCCTTTTCCTGCTCCCCAGTGTACCCTCTGGATGCTGATTCTTTTAAGCTATGAAGAATTTCCTTTTGGGAGGTGAAACCCTCCAGCTCCTCCTGTTCAGAGGAAAGTGCTAGTGATGGTAATACAGGGTGACACTAAATAAACAGTTAGAGCAGAGCTGGAAAGATGGAGTTAATTATCCAGTGAGCTACATTTAAACCGAGACCAGGAGGGGCTGATTTGTTTTGGCGCAGGGAACTGGGAAGGAGACGAGCCACCGAGGTCTCCTTGCTTCTCCTTAGAGGCTCCTTAATTTGTCCTTGCAGTCGCCAGCCCAGGGACCAGCTGCCCATGGCCCGGTGGCAGAGCCCGGCAGTGGGCCGAGGTCCCGACGGCCTCCCGCCCGGTGCCCGCCACCCGGGAGGGGGCCGGTGCGAGCCGTGCATTGGAGCGGGCGAGCTCAAGGGGTCTGGAGGGAGGGGTTTCCCCACGTTTGTTTGCTTTTTCTTCCCCAGAAGTTAGATAAATTACCGTCTCTGCGGCTCTCCAGTGCCTGTGCTCCTCAGGTAAGTCTGCATATGAGCAGCAGCCCCGCGATGTGCTTTTGTGTTTAAATTTTTCCCTCCTTTCTTCCTTTTCTCCTTTTCTTTTCTTTTCTTTTTTTTTTTTTTCCCAAGAAGTCTGATATTAATAATCCCCGTATGCCCCTCTTTCCGGGTCATTACGGTACTGCTGGTCTCTAATCAATCCTAATGCGATGGCAATTGGAGTCTCTGATGAATGCATCTCAGGTTTCTTGTAATGGCTCTACCACATTTTCCTGGACCTCCTTCTTTAACCTGAGATGCCAGGGGGACGTCTCCGTTCTCAGCTGCTGATTACTTCAAGATGTTTGGGCTGGTGTGGGGAGAGAGGGAGCGAGGGAGGCAGTCTGCCCCTGAATAATCTGGAACTGAATTGGATGAGCCGTTTCCTAAATCAAAGGACAACGGCAGGGTTTAACTCCTTTTCTGCACGGAAGCCCTCCGGCTTGCCTTCCAGCCGGCACCGACTACACTGCATCTCCCCCGTGGGTTCCTGTCCGTGTCCGTGACACTACCCGCGGGTACCCACACATCTCCGGGGTGCGCAGCTCCCTCCGTCAGCTGCGGACCCCCCATACAAAGGGGGACCCCCCATCTCCATCCTCTCACACATCCCAAGAATCCCCGTGCTGCCTGTCGGCTCCGCACCCCGCACACAGGGAGCTTTGCCCCACGCCGTGGGTGGGAGCTCCAAGCCTGAGATGGGGGAGGAAGCCTTCCGCGGGCGCGCAGGGACCGGCGCAGCAACGCGTTATTACCAAAGCTATTCGCATTTTCGCGGCATTGTTTTCCTCCCATTTCTCAGCATAATGGCATTTGCCGTAACCCGAGACAATGATAATTGCAATTTCTGCCCGTTTTTATTTTATTTTCTATTTTTTTTTTAATAAGCTAATGCAGCTCAAGCTGGGCGCTGGCTGCAGCGGCATCGATCGCAGCCTCCCCGGAGCACCGGAGGGAGGTTCCACCGAGGCGCGGCTCCTCCGTGGGGGAAAAACACTCCCCGGGTGCCCCTCTGCGGCGGAATATGCTCCAGTGCAACAGCTTCGGCTGCGCTCCTATAAAACGGGGGTGTGCTGGAAGGGGGGTTAAGTGTTTAAACGAATGATTCAGTTTCTCCGCGCTTGGATGCAATGTAAAAATTAAATCCCAGCAGAAAAGCAGTGAGAGTTGAAAACGGCCCCGTCTGCCGCCGTCTCCGGCCCTGTGTGGGGCGGTAGGAGCGCGGCCGCGGGTGGATGTCCGTGCAGCGCGGGTGGGTTCTCGCTGTTCCAACCCAGCGGCGCCGCACGGCCACGGGTGAGCCACTCGCTAAAGCGAAACAAACTGCGGACGTTGCCTGCCCTCCGCGCCCGCGGCGGCACCGCGCACCCACGCGTGGACAAACTCGTGGAAGCCTGCGCGGTGATTTTAGGGGCAGAAGGGGGGAGCCGGGGGCACGGCAGCCCCCTCTGCACCCACGGGGTGCGCGCACGGCGACACCCGCCCGTCCCACCCGCGGCAGGGACACCCCCTGTCCTCACACGGGCTTTCCCCGCGTGGCCGGGGCTGGAAGCCGGGTGCACAGGAGCGGCGTTTTCCTTAGGTGATGCTGGGGCAGGAGGGCTCAGACACTGGGAAAACCGGGAAAACAAACCCCAAAAAACCCAAACCCAACCAAACCAAACCCCCCCCCCCCAAACCCCACAAAAAAAACCCAACACCAAAAACAGAACAAAACAAAAAAAAAAGGAAAAAAAAAGGGGGAGGGGGGAAGAGAGAAAAAGGGTGCGCACAAGGTGTTGCAGTGATTTTCTTGCTAAAAGCTGGAAAAAAAGTTAAATTGAGGAGGGGGTTGCGAAAGCTTTTTTTGGAAGGGGGTTGCCAGGCTTCCCCCTCAGCTCCTGGCACTGTCCAGGCCAGGAAGGGCCCCCCACAGTCGAAGGGGGTAGTCTGGGGCAGCCTCCAGGGGGACAGAGGGAACCCCATCACACACACACACACCCCCCCAAACCTAGGCCTCACCACCTTGTCCCTGCAGCTGCAGTGTGATTCAGGGTGCAAAGCCGCCCCTTTTGGGTACAGCTCTGTGCCATCTTCCAGACCAAATCCATGTCCCATACCCAGGTGATGAACAAGGCACTGCCTGGTGGGGTGGCAGCGGGGCGCAGGGCAGAATTTACATACAGGGCTCAATTTGCCTCTGTGCTTTGCATTTGGGCACTGAATGAATATTTTCATTGCCGGGAGAGCTGCCGGCTTTGATTGGGCAAAGGGAAGAGGCACTGTCAACCCCTTGCGTGGGAGCAAGTGTGATTTTGGGAGGGCGGCTGGGCCCTGTGGCTGGGCAGCCTCTGGGGATAAGGGGTCAGGGGATGAGGGTTGGGGGCCCATCCTGCACCCGCCGTCTTGGTGGGTTTCTGAGCGAGCTGCGGGAAAGGGACCTTTCACCCCTCATTAGTGATGCCATTAGTGGGTTGGCAGAGCAGAGCTGAGGTCATGTTACATATGGCACACAGTCTGTTCAGCGCCGGCAACGCCAGCTTTGAAATTTTAGAGAGGGGAAAGGTCACCTTGCGTAAGCCGAGGTCTGGGGGTCCTCCGCTCTGTCTGCGCCCTGGGTGGGTCTCCATATGCCTCCGTCGTCGCCAGCCTCGCTCAGTCTGGCCTTGAGAGGTGCTCAGCCTATCTTCTGCCTCCTGAGTTTGCAGGGAATCATCTAAATGAAGGAATACTTCACGCTGCCTTTCCTTTCCCCTTACAGAAAGTCTTCCCCAGCACTGTTGGGTTATTTTTTTTTCCTCTTTTTCCCAGCCTAAACCCCTCTCTAACGACTGATAATTTTTTCAAACAATATATAACACAGCTTTCTAGGAGAAAATGAGTTGTCTCTGTTTATCAGCAGATCTGCCCAGACGGGTAAGTTTACCCTTCTCAGACCTGGATATATGATTTCATAGACCTTCAAAAGCGTAGTGCTTCCATGGTGATTAAAACTTCTCACTCCTGAAAATTGCTGAGCTATTTCAGGTTTCATGCCACTGGATCTTAGAAAAGCACATTTGTACAGTTGTATTTCTTTCTTCTGAACAGTCAAAAAAAAAGAACAAACCCAGTATATTTTGTGTTTGGAAATGCACAACATGTTACGTTAAATTAGTTCCTGGTGCAATTCACTACTCTGAATTTCAGTAGGATCCTGCTGGGGCTTCATCGGGAATGGTTCCAGAGGTGGTGACTGTGGGGAAGAACTCAGCATTTTCCCACTTATGACAGCTGACTGTGTAAGTTGTGCCCCCTCTCAGCCCTGCTGCAGAACCCTATTTTGCAAGCTTTATGTTTTAAATACACAGGGCCTGATACTTAAGCTCTTAAAGCAACTTGGACGGGGGTTTCTGGCATGCAGCTGTTGCAGAAGGATCTTCAAAAGGACATTTGCTTCTACGTAGGTCATAACTAAAAAGGCTCTAAATGAAATAGATGCTTATCTTGAGAATCCGGAGAAGCTGGAGCTGAACCAAAACACGGTGCAGATCCAGGATACACCTTTCCGCCTGCTGCAGTAGGGTATCTGAACAACCACATTAAAGGGAGCTCGTTCTGATTTCCTACTAACAGGGCTCCTTGCATGGATGTTAATTTTTAAATAGGAATAGTCTTTGGCTGCTTGAAAGAGAGGGCTTGGGAGCAGAGGTATGAGACAGCTTATTTTCAGAAATGGAGATGCTGAGATCTGCCTATGGCTTTTGACACAAACAATGTTTTTTTTTCTAGCATGGGGCTAAACTGCAGTCTTAGTTATTGAGTGCAAATCTGTTGATTTAAATGGAGTTCATTGCAAGTGGGAGTGGGATTTAGCCATAATTTTCTGCTGCTGTCTGATCACTGTAGTCTGAAGAAAGCAACATATGTATAATGGTAGCTGAGATGCAGGAGGGGTGGAAGCTTTCTACCAATGAGAACCACATTAAATAATTAATTCCCAATTGCCTTTCTACATTAGTGCTTTCAGCTAAAAAAAGCTGATCGGCTTTGTAAAGCCCCAGGCAATGAAACATTTGGTGCATTGTCAGTCAGAAAGTGGAGGTAATAGATACCCAGGGTGGCTGAAAAGTATTACTCTCCATCCTGTCATTTACATATTCCAGCTGTGAAGCCTCATTCCTCATCCCCTCTTTTGCCTTATTTTAGTTTGACAGGACATCTCTTCTGAGGTGGCTGCTGAGGAAGCCAAAAGTGTATTTATTTTACCAAAATGAGAGGAACTTAATGTTTGAGTCAAAAATGGAGTACATCTCTTTCATCAGCAGACCAAACCTGATGGGTTAATAAGCAAAAGGCTGAATTTCTCCCTCCTTTCCCATTTTCCCCCTTACCCCATCTGCTGGTCCCCCAAGCTCAGCCTGTCATCTCAGGTCAGGTTGGGATCTTCAGGACTCGTATATCATTCACAATAAAGATCTTGCCGTGAGAAATGAGTTAACAAGCCTTTTGATGTGCAAGTCATCAGAGACTGCTCTGCTCACCTTCTGAGATAAATATACGTGTGCATGTGTGTATAAAGCTGAAGAAGAAAAGGAAGCGTTGGAATAAATTGCCTGGGGAGGTAGGAGATTCTCTGTTAAAAACAGGTCTAGACAAACATCTGTCAGAAAATACTGCCATCTATTTGATCTTGTCTTCCAGCTGGGGAAAAGACTGAATGGTCTTTTGGTGGTGCAAAGTCCTTTCCAGCCCTGAGAGACCATAAATATATACATAAATAAACGTGCATGTGTGTAGGTGATTGTCTATCTGTGTATGTGTATATATATGAATATTCGCACATTTTTGGTGACAAGCTCTTGGCCTCCATTATAATTTGTGGCAGTGAATCTTGTAGGCTAATTGCGCATAGGTTTGCTGTCTCTCGGTTTCATTAAATTTGAGTTTCAGAGTTCCATTTAATGTCCTTTGTGCCTCAAATGTATCAGATCACAATGTCTCATCTACCAGCTGTATTTTTCTCCCCTCCCCTTTCCTTCAGCTCTTTTAATTCCAAGTGAAGTTCCTTCAGTTTTATGAGCTTTTTCATGATTCCATTTACCCCCACAGCACATCTGTGAACCCACTTGGGGATACACTTCTTGAGGTAAGGTTGTGAGAGTAGAAGCTTATCTTTATTATTAGACAAAATAGATGGGTGCCTGGAGAAGCTGTTTGGATGACCAATAAGACAGCATGAAAGATTTGTTTAGGGTTTTTTTAATCACTATTTTTGCATATGATCACTTCCCTAAGCACCCCTGTGCTTTAAAGACAACATGGTCACATTTGATGGTGGCACCTCTATAACTTCGCTCCAAGCATGCAAACCTCAGCAGGACCCCTGGTTCTGCAGCCTGCATTTGAGGAGTGTGCTGGCAGCTTGCTTATGTTTATGCACGGAGGACAGGCAGTTACCAAGGGACTTGTGGTCCTTTACACAGGAGCCAATATCAAATATTTCTATTAAAGTTCATTTGAAAGCAAGTTTTATCCCTGTGACACATAGGGGCTACCCTAAAGACAGGGTCCTGGGTGACTCAGCATTGGAGATCATAGAACCATAGAATCATAGAATAGTTAGGGTTGGAATGGACCTTAAGATCATCTAGTTCCAACCCTCCTGCCATGGGCAGGGACACCTCACACTAAACCATGACACCTAAGGCTTCGTCCAACCTGGATAGAGGAGAAGCTGTTCCATGTTAGAAAGCTTATATGCCAGGTAAGGGAGAAAGGGTTTTGCAGGGCTGGTAAAGAGGAAACTGTGTAGTAATTCCTCTGTTGTTAGCCCCAGAGCACACTTGTGCCATGCAACGCTGTGATTCCCTGTGACACTGACACCTCCCAGAAGCTGCATCCCTGAACCATGTAGAGTGGAAGCACAAGGTGCAGCAATGAGTTGCAGGGATCAACATCAAACTTCGTAGCACAAAATGAACCCTGAATTTCTGAAGCCAAATGCTGGGATGAGCCAGACTGCAAGCTCTCTGTGGTCTATGCTTTTAGTCCTCCTTACCAGTAGGTGACTTCTCTTGCCAGTCCATCTTGTCCTTCCAAAAGAACTCTGTCCCCCATAGAAAAAGCATGAGTACAAAGTATAGCAACTGCATGCACTAGCAGAAATCACCAGCTACTGCAGCATATATCAGTACAGAAGACTGTACTCTGTGATGACCATGGAGGGGACACCCCACTACTTCTGCCAAGACCAAAACAAGGCAGCAGCTTCCAGGCTGGGGGCAGACAGGGGCAGTAATCCCTGACACTGCATGAGCACAAGCCGACAGAGCTCATGAGTTTGTCCTTGGGCAAGGTTTGAAGAGCAGCTGTGAGTTAAGCTCACCTTTTGGATGTACCCTCCTGGCAGATGTTGAGTTGTGCTCTTCTGCATGTTCATTCAAAGAATGCAAGCAGCAGGGAGAAGAAGATGACTTATGAGCTCCTTGGGCAGCATGGTGTACAAAACCAGCGGGGCTATTCCACATTGTACTACATCTCAGCTCATAGTGGGATGCAAAACAGGTTTTAACATCGGGAAAAGCAACTCTTTTCAGCCCAGCCTCTGGCAGAACTTGGTTGGGCAGCTGAGTAAAGGCAAAGGTGAGAGAGGGGATTGAGACTGTCCTCTGTGAACACATCCAAGAGGAAAGGGCTATTTAGGGGGAAGGACAAAACAGGCACAGGACAGACAAGCACAGGCTGGTTGTGAGCACACACAAGCTGGATGTCAGAGTAAGGTCTCCAGTCATCCATATGTGGCACTCTGCAGCAAAGGGTGATAGAAATTGCACTGCTTTTACAAAGGACCCCGGTATACATATGAAAGGGCTGAGACAGGGTATTCCCCTGCTATAACCCTAGTATTAAAGCATCACTTTTCATAAGGTTTGCCTGCACAGGGTCAGGCAAACATGACACCAAATGCGGAACTTCCTGGCCAGCAGGTCCTTATTTGCTGTTCCAGAAGTGGCACATTTTCATGCACCGGAGGCATCAGCCATGTCAGATAGTCATTTCAGGGGAAAGCTGGTGGAGGAAGGGGGAGTTGTCTTCCCCACATTTTGTTTTCTGCATTCCTTTTGCTGGCAAACCATTACCATTGTGGCTGAGGTGGTTTGTCTGATGCTTCTTGGGTTTGTACTGCAGCCAACGCTTCTGATTCTGTCTGGCCACATACTGTATTTGGCTGGTTGTCTCTCTTTAAAAATTCCTTTTTTGTTTCATTTCTTTTTCTTTGTGGCATTTTAATATCTCACAACAAACACCTCTACAAAGAGATTAAAGGTCTAAAACTGAACGGCTATTTCATAGACAAGCTTTAATGCAGGTAACAAATAAGAACCCCTTGTAAAAGAGAATTGGGGGAGAATATCTTGAGTGTGGGTAACACTTTTAAAACATTTCTTCCACAATACAAACGATTCCTGAGCAAGAGTACATGCAAAACAGCAGGAATTATTTAGATAATTAAAGATTTAAAACAATTTAAGGAAAAGCTAGGAGAAAGTGAAGCTGTATCGACCTCAAATGGTTTCTACAGTGATGAAAGAAAGTTCATATACATTTGGATGGGGAGTGGATGCAGTTCAATTATGGGAAGGAAAGAGAGGAGCCACAAATCCTTTATGCTATTTATTTGTTCAGCCCGCTGGTAGAAAAAACATTGGAAATGTAGTTGGGGCTGTCTGGAACTGGCTCTGCACTGCAGACCTGGCCTCTTTATTGAGCTTAGTGAAAGCACTCCAGAGCCTTGCTTGGCCCTGGGAGGAGCTGGATGTTCAGCTTTGCACAGCCAACAGACTTGTGTAAGAAGCAGTGATCCCTTGGCAGGGAGATCAGGAGTAGGTTTGTCTTATTGTGGACTTTAGTAAATACAGTTTATCTCCAACCCCTTCCTTCTGGTGACTCAGGTAGATCTTTTCCCTCCCTCTCCTTACAGGATTTTTTTTTGGGGGGCACAGTTCCCAAGTTCTCCTATTCTCTTTTGAAACTTTCCAGCTGGTAAGTCTGGGGAGCTTCTCACCCTAACCCTAACCCTAACCCTAACCCTTTTCCTCCTGCATCCATCCTTTCCTGCCTGGCTTAGAGAGGGGGATACCTTAGCAGGTGCCGGAAGCCTGCAAGGGCAGGTCGGGAGTGACTGCAGCTCAAAGCCCTTCCCAAGGGCTGGTTTTGGCAAGTGCCAGCTTGGCCCAAGGGCACAAGAACTCTTTGCCCCAAGGGAAGAGCATAGTCCTAGCTGCATGAAGACAGCTCTCCATGGAGAGCTGTCTCCTGTGCTGCAGGATGGGCTGAGGCTGTGGTTATGCCGAAAGTTGCTCAGTTACAAGGTCTCAGGAAAGCAGGGAAATGAAAGGCAGGGGGATAGGAGCACGCATTTGGAGTAGCTAATAAATGCACAGATTGATTAGGAAGTCAGAGGCAGGCATTTGAGCCCTGGTCTCCTCTCCTCTCCTTTTTGTGGTGCTGACCCCTCTTGCCATGACTGTGATGTAGGAAGCCACTGGAGTCCACTATAGGAAAAGTAAATATTGTTGTTTCAAATAAGAAAATGGTTTTATTCTATAGCAGAACCGAGGATGTTTTCTCTTTGAGAGGCCACACTGAGCTCAGAGAGGGAGATTGTAGCCCACACAGCTGCCAATGAAGCTGCTCTTTCTGATAGCCGCAAGTCCTGCTGCCAGGCACATCACCTTAAACCCACAGGGGATGTGTGTGGGGCTGGTGCAAACATGTCTGTTGGCTTCAGAGACTGCCCATCACCTCCTTCCTGCAAGCAGGTCCTTTGCTAGGGTTTGGCCTCAGTTTTGGGCAAGGTGTCCAGGGCAGGATAAAGTCACATTGATGGGAGCTATGCAGGACACATTGCAACTAGGAGCAGGCATAGGAGCCAGTGATGCTGGGGAAAGGAAGGGTACAGCCTCTGCTCTTTCCTACTGAAGCTGTGTGACCCTTCTTTGTATAATTGCTCTATCTCTGATGGCACCATGGTGATTTACAGCACTAATGCTTTGATCCAGAACATGTTGGACCATGGGACATGGATTAAAATGTGAGAGATGACTGTAAAGCACAAGTTTCCGTTCATGGTCAGCTATTTTGTGAAGACATGAGTGCAACCAGGTGTGAAGATCTTTCAGGAGGTCTGAACAGATTTGTTAGAAAGTGAATGTGAGCACAGCAGAATAAGTGCTATTAATAGGATTTACACAGATTAGTGAAATAATCTGTGCATTTCAGATTGGATTTCATATTATGGAAAAGAAAATTAAGCCACATGCCATGCAGACCTTTCAGGCAGTGATTTGTGAGTGTCGTCTATTTGCCAGCAGAAGTGACTGCTCAGACAAGTTATGGCAGCTCCATTAGTGAGTCAGTGACACCCACTGTGAACCCAGGCAGGGATAGTGTCTTGTGGGGTGCAGAGCTGTGCTGGCTGATTCAGGAGACAACAGAGGGAGCAGCATCACAGTCATTGCTTATGCAATGGCTCTTAAAATGCACTACTGGGTGGAAAACTGTCCAGGCTTGGCTGTATCACCACTGGTGCAAAGTGGTCCTCCCAGATCAGCTAAAATGAATAGGGAAGAGAGATGTGAAGAAGAAAGGCTCAAAACTAATGCTTCTTCTCTAGACATGGCCTGGAGAGGAGCAGAACTCAGTAAATGTTATTGAAGTGGGAAAGAAAAGGCCTCTTTAAAAGGGAAAGGGCAGAGTGTTATTGCTGTGCCCTGCTCGTGCTCCTCCTGGTGCCCTTGTACAGGAGGTGGGAGGTAGGCAGGAACAGAGAGGTAAGAGGCATTAGCACAGCTTATGGAAGGACCAAGCACCCAGGCTAATTTTGAGATGTCATCTGTCTAAGGGGTAAGTTTAATAGTAGCGATTTATTATGTATGTTACATATATATCACATGTCACACATTTAATACATTATATTAAATATATTATATATTATATGCAATTTATATATATTATATATAGTGTGGGTATGTGTGTGTGTATATATATATACACACACATAAAATACCTGCTCTATCAGTAGGGCCTAGCCTCAGTATTTCAGCTGTGCCATCCCACCTAGATGAATCTCAGCATGGATGAGAATTTCAGTACCTCTCACCACAGGGAAGGAAGTGCTGTTACTCCCATTGTATTGATGGGGAGATGGAAATCCAGGACTTCTGGTTCCCAGTGGTTCATATCTGCTAATCTTGGAAGTTATTGTTCAAGTTGCCTCTGAGTCAGGCTTGAAAAATAAAGGATAACCAACCTTTCTCCTTGTGCTCCCTCTTACTTTGTAAAAATACAATCTTTTGGAACATTTCAAACCCCATTATAGAATCATAGAATGGTTAGAGTTTGAAGGGACCTTAAGGATCATGTAGTTCCAAACTCCTGCCATAGGCAGAGACACCTTCCACTAGACCATGTTCCCTGTCCAACCTGGCCTTGAACACTGCTAGGGATGGGGCAGCCACAGCTTCTCTGGGCAACCTGTGCCGGTGCCCACCGCCCTCACAGGGAAGAGCTTCTTCCTAGTATAGGATCTAAACCTACCCTCTGTCAGTTTAAAGCGATTTCCCCTTGTCCTATCCCTACATGCCCTTGTTAAAAGCCTCTCTCCAGACATCTTGTTGGTCCCCTTTAGATATCGAAAGGCTGTTCAAAGGTCTCCCTTGAGCCTTCTCCAGGCTAAACAAGCCCAACTCTCTCAGCCTGTCTTCATAGGCGGGGTGTTCCAGTGGAAAAATACCATTACCCTTTCAAATTACTGTTTTAGGCCAAAGCTTTAAAAGTCATAATGAGCTGAGCAGCCCAGATTTTTCTTCTTGCAGCATCTTGTTATGTTGTGCAAATAAAAATCTCAAAGTTGATTTGGTTTGCCTTGGAGAACAAGCACTTGGGAATTTTCTCGGATCAGGGTTGAAGTTGGCAGCTAATGGCACATGAAGGAGGTTTCTCTCCCTATTAGCCTGCCTCCTTTCCCGCAGCCCTTGAGGTTCATCTTGTCTTTGCCATCGGTGATAACTCAGGCAACAACCATTTGTTACAACAGGAGCCATTTGCTTATGATAATTATGGCTACACTGAAATGCAGGTTTGCAGGCAGATGGGTATTTGCGTGTGGTGTTGAGCTGGGGCTTTGAGTAACCTGGCATGGGACTGCATGTGCTGCCAGTCTCAGTGGCAGCTGCCAGGCACAGTGTGCTCTGGAAATCCTGCCTGAGTTATACAGGGATGAATTTGCTTGAATTCCTTAAAAACAAAACTGGTCTTACAAGGGCTGATTTTAATAAATGCATTTGTATGCTATTTTGGGGGGTTTGTTTCGAAGCCAGTGAAATGTTCCCTTAAGTTATACAGAGGTTTCTTAAAAAAATAGCTACTACCTTTACTAATTAGACTCCAATAACCTAGTAAATTAACCCAGAAGGGATTTACACACATAACACCCCTACGCAGGGAACAACATTAGCTTCTTGAAGGCTATTGCAGCCTTTCTTCTCCTCTTGCCCTTCTCCTCCTCTTGCCTATAAATGTAATAATGTTCCAGTTTAATTTTAAGTTTATGGAAATTTGGATCCAAAGGCAGCTTTGACAGATATCCTCCTGAATTTTTAGACTGTTTATTAATTTTATTTATGAACTGCTACCTTTTTGATACTTTGGTTTATTCTCTTGAAGTGTCTTGTTGCACACAGTGCTGTCAGACCCAAAGGTTCAGAGACCGTGAGACAACACCAGCTTTGAGATAAAATGCTTATATTCCATTAGATAAAGATGGTATACCCATATTTATACGTATTCTGGTTTGCAGACCTTCAGCACCTCCATATTAATTTCTGTTTTTCAAATACAGGAACTTAAGAATGAAGTTGAGCAGGAAGCTGTGGCTATACCCCCCATCCCTCACCTACTTCCCCTCTCTCACCAACTACCAAGTATCGCAAAGCTCATAAATTGTGAAAGCTGGCAAATCAGAACATTACTTGAATTTAAGACTGAGACTTGGGGCCACGAGATTTTAATCTTGCATTACCTGGAATATATCATTACTGACTGACTTGCTGGGATTTGGTTTCTACCAGCTATAAAGTGGGATTCTCAAATTATGTCATGACAGCCTAGTTGCCTTTGATAATATGATATGCCATTTGGAAAGGGGAGAACCATTAGATGTGACACAACTTGGCATCCATCAGCCTTTTGATGCTGTTCCATGCCCTGATGAACTGAGGAAATGTGATCTGGGCAAAGCCCCAGTAGGATGGGTGGGAAATTGTTCCGAAACAGTGATTATCTTGTGGTTCCAGCTCAAAATACCATGATATCTTCATCAAGGGCTTCTACTCAGCATGACAGTACTTTTTATTGCTGGACAGTATTTTCAGGAATAGCTCGGATGTTGGAAGAAGGTGTGCTTCTGAAATGCAGAAAATACACCAAGATAAGGAAAACTAGAAGACAAGCTGGTGATTCTGCCTGAGTTTTACAGGGTGGAGACTTGGGTCCTGAAACACAGGCTGTCCTGTCTGTAATGGAAGTAGAGCTTGCAAGGCAGGAGCACTTCTTTCGCTGGACTTGGCTTCGGTAAAACCTAAGCAGGAGTGCTGTTTAGTTTTGGGTGGCTCTAGTATAGCCTTCCAGGCTTTGAGTCTCTGTTAGCAGCTGCTTATTTCACAGGGATATTAATTTATTATGGCTTTTAAAAAGACACTAAGATTTGAGAACAGTTAAGAAATTAACAAAAATAGGCTCTACACTGTACTTTAATCTGAGGGGTTAGTCCTCCACCCCATCATCAAATGACTTCCTTGCTCTTTGTGAGCATTGTTCACCTGAAGAAATCTTGCTTTTGTAACCCGAATTATAAAGACTCAGATTTTTGAAGGGGTCAGAAGGGGTTTACTGAGACTGCAGCTCTGATGCTGTGTGTAGGGAGTGCCAAATGTCCGCCTGGCACCTCTGTACCATGCCAGTAAATTGTCAGTGTTTCCCTGGCTGAGCCTGGGGAGGGCTGTCTGGCACGGCCCGATCTTTGTCCTGAGACCAGGCATCCTGCAGCACTGCTGGCTGGTGCAAGGCAGCCATGCCCAGTATGGGCACTGGGTCCCGTGCTGCAGGAAGCACTTCCAGGCAAGCTGGTCTCTTCTTGATAAAGCGGTACCTGGCAATAGGTTGCTGTCAGCACCCGCTTCCAGGTACTGTTGGTTTTGGAAGTCCTGTGTTCCACCTTGCAGGGGTGCAGAAACAGCACAAACAATGTTTAGAAGCTCTTGGGAGAACGTTATTCCATTTCTGGGCAAAAGAAGGAGAAGGGCTATTGCAGCCTTCAGGAAGCGAATATCATTCCCTACATAGGGGTGTTACGTGTGTAAATCCCTCCACATGCAGATAATATCACACCCTTAGAGTGTGCAGCTTTCTTACTGATACTGCTCAAGCAGGTTTCTCCTCTAAGTGTGGCACTGATAGGGCAGTTAACCCCTGCTGCCCTTCTGCCACAAGCTCTGAGCAAGGGCACACCATGCTCTTGCACTTCAGCAGCAGGCCAGGAATCTGCACCTGTCTGGGGGTCTTCACCGTCGGCCTGGTTCACTCGCTGAGTTTTGGGACCTGGTTCTATTTAGGCTACGTGGAGACATAGCAGCCTTCCAGTATCTGAAGGGGGCCTATAAGAATGCTGGAGAGGGACTCTTCATCGGGGACTGTAGAGATAGGATAATGGGTTCAAACTTAAACAGGAGAAGTTCAGGTTAGATATAAGGAAGAAGTTTTTTACTGTGAGGGTGGTGATGCACTGGAACAGGCTGCCCAAGGAAGTTGTGAATGCTCCATCCCTGGCAGCATTCAAGGCCAGGCAGGATGGAGTCTTGGGTGACATGGCCTACTGTGTGGTGTCCCTGCCCGTGGGAGGGAGGTTGGAACTAGATGATCTTAAGGTCCTTTCCAACCCTAACTATTCTGTGATTCTATATGTTGCCTGCAAGAGGAAGCAGAGGTTGTCTCTTCTGCAGCTCTATAGTGAGCCTTGAAAGAAAGAATTTTTTTTTTTTTCAACCTTAATCTGGTCAGTGCTTGCTTCCACCTGCATGCATACAGCACGCCAGACAATGCTTTTTAACACAGCCTATATATTTGTGTGGCATTGCAGATGTGCTCGGGCTGGTAATAGAAAGTGTTGCCTTTCAGAACTGCCTTCTGATAAATCTACATGCCCTCATTTGCTCAGGCAGCAGTATATAGCAAAATCCCCAGCATCTTCCTAGGACATGGGTAGGCTCTTAGTTTGTCATTTGTTCTTGATTTGTTATTTTAAGACACCACTGGCTTAGGACATGCCAAGAGTATATGCACAGCTCAGGCTCTGGACTAACCCATCCTCACTTCCTGTGAATGTATCTCTGTCAGCTCCTTGTACTTTGTGGGAGGTGGATTGAACCTTTCTTGAATTGCCTTGATCTGGAAGTGTGTGGCTTTAGAGGCCTTCAGGGTCCATGTGGGCATCACCCTCATGGGGTGATTCAGGCAGGAATGGTTTCTTTGAAGCCTGAGTGTTTGCTGGCTCAGTGTTCCTGGTCCAGGGCCAGTCTAGTTATTGACAGGGGTTAGCTAGACGCTTAAGTGGCTATTGGTCCGCATCAGGTGGCTGTAGACCTAGTAAATAACTGAAAGAAGCAAACTCGGCTTTGGCATAAGCAACAAGTCCTCCTGCTGCTGCCAGAGGGCATTGCATCCGAGCCGGATTTGGCTCCTGGTGAGGCGGAGTGAGCGAGTGGGCAAAGCAACAGGGGGAGTCAGAGACCTGGCTTTGTCCTCTGCCTCTGCCACCACTGCCAGCACCCCCCTTCCGGGCAAACCACCTCTTCTCCCTGCGCTCTTCTCCCCTCCCAGCTCGGGTTCCTTTTATTTCTGTGTACTGTAAGCTCCTCAGGGGATGGCCTGCATTTTACAGCTGCAAGCAGTATAAGGGATACCACTAACACTGAAATAATTGGCTGTCAGCTTGCAGAGTAGAAAAGAAAATGGTGCGGTGTAACATTCTGGAGTCCTTTTGGGTAATAAAAGATCTATTGCAAAGCACTTTGGCTGCAACAACAAAGCTTATTGATTAGCCCGAAGTATTCCAAATTGGGTCTTTCTGCCCGAGAAGTAGCAGGATGAAGAATTAAAGTACTTACACAAGAGAATATTATACATGAGTTATTGAGTAACTATCAGCTCTGCTCAAGAGCTGCTCAGTTCCTCTGGACTGCTTGCAACTTCTGAACATTTTATCTTTTTCCTTCAGCATTTGCAGGCGTGTGCCAGCTCTGTAGCATATAAACTAGGTGCTATTTTTATTGAATCTGGCTTTAATGTAGATTTTTCACACGTGTGTTGGCTTTTTATTGTTGGTCTCATTCCTGAACTTTCTGGCACTTCTAAGTGCAAAGTCAGTTATGCACACATTGTTTGGCAGATGAACTCCTATTTCTGGGAATCATTTTCCTTCTAAAATGTACTTTTACATTAAAAATGTGATCTGTATCCATAACCGAGATATAATGGCCTAAGACTCCAGCCGAAAGATTTCTGCAGCCAGAGATCACCACAACAGGGGATGTAGCCCTGCAAGAAGACCTCTGCTTTCCAAGCTGTGAGTATTTCTGTTAAGATCGTGTTTTACTGACTCAACCTCTGCCTCTTGGAGCTGAAAAATTCCCTTCTGATCTGGCACTGGGAAAATCCAGCCAGAAACAGACAATAAAAACTTCAGTCTCCCAACACTGTCTCCCTTCCCAGCTCATCTCCCTGCTAGATCAGTCTCACTGAGCCTCTCTACTACCAGCTTTATCCCAGCTACTGCTGTGGCAGCCCCTGCTCCTCTCTCCAGTATCCCCAGACCCTGTGTGGAAGGCAGGGGGGTGGCGAGCTGGCTGACCACTCTTCCAAAGATGCTGTTCCCTTTTTCGCCATCTGCACACAAGCCATCAGAGAAGAAGTAACCGTGGCTGTGTGTGGTTTTCTCGCCCAGGGTGACCTGGAACACATCTGCAAAGCTCTCCAAAGTAGCAGGAATGTGCTCCGTTAGGACATGATTCATCCTGCATACCGCATGGGTGGCTGCTCAGGGAGAATTTTGACATTTGCATACACTGAGACTTTCCACTTCTCGGTTGCCCTCAAACCCCTGCACTTTGTCTGGTGGAGCACACAGGGCTGCACAGGAACCCCCATCCTGGAGGGGATCTCTTCCAGCTGGAGCTGACCCAGCAGGGGCAGTTCTCCCCCTGGCTGCATCATGGGGCAGAAATGAGAGAAGCAGCTGCTTATAGACAGATTGAAGGATGGCTTTAGATCTTCAGCCCCTGCTCCAAGCAAAGCCAGGACAGAGCTGCCATTCAGAGGTTGACTGGGAATTTGGTATCTGCAGGGCAAGAAAATATCAGTCCTACTGCTGGGGCAAAACCAAAGCGTTGCAAAGGGAAGCGCTATGAACAGGACTGAGTCATGAGTGCTGCTTCTGGGAAGGAAAAGGAGTTGGGCAACGAGGCAACTGTCTCTCTCTACCCTAGGGCTGCTCCTGCTTAACTGGATTTACCTTGGCAGCTGCAGAGTGCGAGCTGGGTCAACCCCAGGCAAGAGGTGAGCGATGTTCCCAGGGCTGGGGGCTGCTTCCTGCACTTTGCCACCCAGACTGCTGTCAGCAGTGCTGCATGGAGGCACTGGAATGTGGCTGCGTTAAGTGGGAAAGATGGAGGAATGGTGAATAATGGTATGGAAAGGTAATGTGATTAAAAATATAATTGGCATATACAACTGGATCTGACTATTTTAAAAAATTGATCTCAGAGACCTGATCTTGCTTATAACCTAAATACAATTTAAGGGGTGAAAGGGTGGCATGTGCAGGCTGTTAAGTATCTCTACTGTAAATGTACAGCACATATGTACAGGTTCATGTGCTTGAACTTATTGTTACTCATTTTGGCACCAAAACAGTAACTAGGCAATCCTAGTACTTGGAGCACAGATCTGAAGTAATGTAGTAATGTGTTTAAATCCTTTAATATTGAGGGAACATAAAACTTCAGGCTGTTCTCAAAAGGCTCTCAAAACCAAGTCTGATACCAAATGCAATGTTTTAAAGAAATTTTTCAAACAACACAAATCCAGGAGATAGGAATTTATCTACCCCAGAAGAAACCCTGATATAGAAAGTATCCCAATGCCATGGAAGCCATGAGTAAATATTGACTCGTCCTAACTAGCAGGTGGAAACATATTTCAATAGTATCTATCTAATTATGGTATAAATTTGGTTTAGGACACAGATTTAACAGCTAGGTTTGATACAAAATATAAGATTCTTGTTTTTTAATTTAGTATTTTAGAAGCAAAGTTAGGCTTTGCCAAAAGCCACTCAACAGAAAATCTCATTCCAGCTTAAGTAGGCTTTTGACCAACTTCCTGGTGAGCAGATATTTCTAGTGGCCTTCACATTCACGATGAGTTGTTAACAACCACCTCTACCTCAGACTGATTTTCTAATACCCAATTCAAAACCCCCACATTGTAGGCAAACAGAAATATTTACACAAGGTGTGTATAAATATAAAGTTTATTCAGTATAGTGTTTAGAAAAATAAGTTCACATCATCTCAGAATACAAATAAAACACTTAATTGTCCAGGCACAAACCCCTATTACAGTACAACAAACATACATACTTTAGATCTCTTTGGTTGGGTAATTAAGCACAGATATGTTTGATGACACACTCTGGGGTGGCATCACCTAAAAGCAGTAAAGTCTTCTGATTATTCCCTCCTCTAATGCGTACATTCCGCTTAAATTTTGTATTTGTTGTAAGGCACAATAAACCCATATCACAAAAATAACTGGTTAGTTCTGGACAAACAGTACATGCAGCAGAAGAACAAACATCCTCTGAATGTGAATCCTGAAAGTCAGAAGATTCACCCTTCCTTGAGTTCAGAAATTTAAGAAGCTACTTTTAAACTATATGAAACATACAAGTAAGGTATAAAATATCCTTCAAGACAATAACTGCTAGGAGATACAGGAAGACTTAGGTCTCCTTGCTTGCAAAATGCCATTACCTTTGCTTCTAGAGTTATAAAATTACTATTCTTTATGAGATGCTTCTCGATCACAAGCACTCATGCCCTGAAGTCCTGCACACATATTTCATATGAAAATGGAGGGATGCACCTTGCTGATTGTTCATCTGCCCTTGCTAAGATGCACAGGCACTGGTTCCTGTGCACACTGGCCAAATTCTGCCCTGCTTTATTTAACTTAAAACAGTTATTGAGGTGAATTTGCAGGATCTGAAGTTAAGAATTTGTCCATTATTGTCATTAATCTGGGACTGACACTAATAACAATAAAGATGGTTCCAGCCTTATTTTTGGGTGAAGTAGCTTTCTGAATGCATCTTCCTGAATCCACAGGTAGAGTAAAGCAGTAAATGAAAGAGGTATATTGCTTTGATAGACCACGATCATTCAGTTATAACCGAGTGTCAGCTCTGTGCACTGGTTCATACTGCCACCATATACTGGGTCAAATCAATCCCTGATCCAACCCCAGTGAAATGAACGGACCATATTCTCAGCTGGTGTGAAAGAACATTAAAGTCAAAGGAACTGTGCTAGTATAGCGAGCTGAGCACTTAGCCAATAGCTGTCTGTGATTTATGTGGCTGAAATGTCCTTTTAGGTAAGACCACAGGAATAACGCTGCAAATAGTCCAGAAAGAGCGCCTAATTTATTTCTGGCTCCCTGCAAAACTCTGGGTGAAACAAAGGCAGCTTTAATTAGTAGTAAAGAGCAAAGGGTTTTCTAACACCATGTTTTGTAGCATTTGCTTAAACTTTCAGCATTTTTTTCAAAGCTGAATCTGGGACCAGAGAAGTAGTAGAAATTGGCAATGTTTCCTGTAAGATTTCCAGTGGACTTACAAATTGCAAACATATATAAAGCTGAAATGATTCTTTATTCTCGTTTGTAACAGAGAGGGAGGGAGTTAAGGGAAGAGAAGGAACACATATGCCAGATAGACATACCTTCCATTTAAACAACAGAATGTGTTAATAAGGACTGTCTGCGGAGCTTGGACACTCACTGCCATTTATGTGTGTGGGTGATGAGCATCCATACCCCCTAAACACCACGTAAAATCCTCAGTTTGGGGATCAGTGGAGCAATGCCTTATTTACAGCAGCCAAAGATCCAGCCCCAGATGCTTTTAGAGGCTTTGTGTACTGTCTATTTGGAGCAGTTAGCCTGCTTGCTTGAGGGCCACATAATAAAAACTGACCCTTATTTTACAGTAGGAGTAAAACTACTATTTAAATATCTATTTTAAAAACACTGTACCGTGCAATGAGTCTTTATAGTGTGCATATGTACCTGCAGAAAACATGAGGTTATAACTACCTTAATCTGGAGGGAATGACACTTATTTTCATTGGGAGAAAGAAAAAGTAAAACTTAATAATAAGTTACTTGGTATCTGGAAGACTAGAATAGAATAATCTTACTTTGCCTCAAACCACAGCTTTTATGTACATCCTCCACTCCCACTGAAGAGTGGGAAGTCTCCTATTAGAAGTACCAAACACTCCAAAATGTGCATCACTGTAACAACATACACAGTTTTCAAGTCAACTGTGCTGCAAAGCCATGGAATTCAGAGACTCAGTAACACAACAAATGCAAAGGAGGAAAAAAAAAAAATAAAAGTAACAGGTACTGGCAGAACACCACAGTCGTTTCAGTTATGTGACCAGATCACATTAACAACTGATTGCTCTGAAATACTCTCTAGCTTGCCTCCAAATATAGTCTGAGCTTCACAGACCAAACATTAAGCCAGAAACAAGCCCTTCAGAGCCATGCATATGCTCTCCATTAACATGACAATGATACATGGTCCTTCCAATTTTCCAAACAGTTGTACAAATTCACGCAAAGCAGCTACTGTTATTGTCATCATCATCACCTTAGTTTTATGTGTGCAGAAGAGGTGGGAAGCAGATTGCTCATGCTGGAACCCAGCAAACAGATAAACAAGCAGAGCAGAGAGGAGAACTCTGGCCTATCTGGGTCCCTGCTCACGTGGAGATCCCCTGAATGTCAAGGGAAGTAGTGCCAGGGGAAAATACAGCTCCACGTTCTGCTTGTGATAATCTCCACTTTAAAGCACTTGCCTTAAACACTCTTTTTGCTTGGGAGCAGGTGGGGACAGCCAACTGCTAATGGGCTGTTTCTGTTTGCAGAGCATCAGTGACTCAGTACAGCTGCACAGTGCACCCCTTGAACACTTGCTATTCCCTTTCCCTGTACTTTTCCCTGCAGCCCTTGGTTCTGGCTTGCAGCATGGACTCCAGTGCTTACCAACAGAGCTCAGACTCAAGGTTCCACAGAATACCTTGCACGCTGCATTCAATATAGTGCAAAACAATAGTGAGGATACCTATGCCATGCTCATGGTGCACAGAAAAAAAACATTCCTCGAAGGCTTTCCACAGAACCAGTTAACAACCAAGACAGAAACAGACTGGGATGTGCTACCTATTCTTTTTCCTTGCAGTTTTTTTTTTTTGTCCTTTACAGTGATCTTGTTTTGTCCTGAGCCTGATTCAGAACCCACAGAAGCTTATGAAAACATTTTCCATTGCCTTCCAAAAACTTCAGGCCCCTGACAAAGATGAATACATGCTTTAGTTACCGTATATATTCACATTAGAATAAAAATTAATAAAACAAACCCACAAAGATTAACAGCATGTCATTTTCATACATCTGCATTCTTATTATTATTTTAAAGCTTAAGGATTGCTTTTCCATGCTACAAAAACTCCTCTGGAGGAAAGGTAAGATCTGTTCGACCTGCCCACAGCCTGCCTGCTTCTGTGTCCCCAGCGAAGCACAAAGATGTGAAAGGAGAGGAGACCCATCACCAGCCAAGCTGAGACCACGGCTGCTCCCACGAGCCCTTTGAGCAGCTGCAGTTCCCACCATCAACCCCCACGCTGCTTCTTCTGGAAGATTACATGAATGCTCACTTGAGTGCACTCCTGGATGGAGGCCTCCTTGCCTGAAGAGCAGCTGAAGCCCTCCCACATGGGCTTTTTTGGCCAATGGGTCCATGTAGACATGGGGTTCCCTTCCCTGGCCTACCCATCCAATGTTTCCTGCTCAGCTGCCTGAGGCTGGAGCCAAAACCTCTCCCTTGGCAGGATGGCTCTGCCCACGGTGCCTCTCTGGACTCCTCCTGCCCTGTTGACGTGGTGCAGAAGGACCTATCTTTGGCTCTCTGCACTGCTAGCAAATGTCACCCACGATGACTGAAAGACTTAAAACTCTTCTTACTCATGCAAGCAGGGGCACTGAAGTCAGCGGGTCTACTTGCAGAAGTAAGGCATCATGATTTGGCCCTGAGGACGGATATTTGCAAGTCAGTGTTTTTATTCCTCCTGCCACTGTGCTTTAGTAACAAAGATAAGGCCACTAGGAAGAAAGGCACATGGAATTCTGTAAAAAATACACAAAAAAGTTCAACTAATTTGCAAATGACTAACAAAACAAACAAAAAACCCCTGAACACAAAGACAGAGGGGATAGAGACAGGGGCCTCCTGGGTTTGTGAGACTGGGAGTTCATTTTCTAGTGTCAGTGTGATTAACATTTTACTTTTACAGTCTATTGCTTGAAAAACTACAAAAAGTAAAACCTTGTCAGAAATAACTATGCTTACTTCCTGCTCAAACAATAAAAATAAATTAAACAGCCAGAAAACATTTACCTTTTCAATGCATTGTGTCTAAATTGAAAGGGAACATAAACCATAAATAAAATCCACTGTACTAATTTTAAAAAAAGTCTCCTTTATAAGAACTGAAACAATATTTACATTCATACTGGAAAGAAGGCTTCTGAGTTGCATAATTAGAGTTTCAAATGCTGTTTTTTCTGGTGCACTGACGAAACTCTAGCTGTAGCACTTACAAACCTGTAAATGTTTGATGCAAGATTTTTGGTTTGAACGCAAGTCTGCTAGGAAAAAGCAAACACACCAGTAACAATATTATTGATGATTTTGTTTCACTTCTTAACCTCAAACAACATAAATGCCGGTAAGGTATCGTCTTAGAGTTCCTTAGAAATTTCTCAATGCCCATGAACTAGAAGTAAACAGCAAAAATGACTGCATTATTTCTACCTTTTTGGAGCGAGATTTGTGTTTTCTATCTAATGTCAGGAGTGTATACTTACTGTTGAGAGTATGTTGTACTATGGAGAGTTTAGTTAAATTATCACGGTAGTATCTTGTAGTCAAACCTGTACCCATTCATTCAGTACTTTCTCTGGCATTTTCTTTCTCCATTAATCTGCTTAAAAGAGAACACTGCATGCAAACCAAGTGCAGCAACCTAATTCCATCACTGGAGATTCCTCTGTACATTGATGCAGATCACTTAAGTGTTCCTCTGTTTTCTTTAAATGAAAAAAACCCAACCACCAAACAACAACAACAACAACAAAAAAAAAAAACAACAAAAAAGAACCCCACCTGGTGTTCGTTAGGGCCTCAACAGGAGACTTATCCATTAAAGACAGAAAGCAGGGGAAAAATGTTACAAGTCTTGCATATCTTCATCCATCTGAACTGTCTGCAGTTTGGCAAGTTCTTTTTTGTCCGTTTCCAGTTCTTCACAAACTGTGTCAACGATGTTACTCATAACATATTTGGATTTTGAATCCAGCATCATTAAATTGCCAGTTGACTTACTCTCAGCATTAGGTAAGAAATTCTCTTTGACATCAGGTACGGCTTGCAGAACTAACCTGTGCTCTCTGACAAAATCTTGATGTGCAGAGGGGTGGCTGACACGGTCTCCACTTGTAGAAACTATTTCTCCAATCGTGGGCTGTGCTGTAGAAATGGACAACAAATCTTGACTGGTAATGAGGGAACAGTTCTGAAGGGTTGCATAGTTAGTGTTGCTGATAGATATCACTGTAGAGGTATTGGTCACGGGTGATGACATGGACTGGCTCTCCGAGATACCAGAGTTCAGTTCTGCAGCATTTAAAAGAGTAGGTGGTGTGAGGGAAAAATTATGTGAAGGTGTTACATTCACTAATGAGGAGGCCAGGGACTGGAGTCCCCCGCTGGATATATTTTCAGAAGACATGTTTACATTTAGTTGCGTGCTCTGACTGACTGGCATCAACTGAGAAAACACAAGGCTTCTTTCCAGTCCTTCTTGCTTGACAGAGCCTACTGCCTGGCCTGAATTGGGAACTGTATAAACGACTGCGCTTGGAGTGAGGGGACTGAAGAAAACTTTTCCTTGCTGCACTGTTGAAGATTCAGTCGTAAAAGTTCCCCCATCAGATGTGCTGGGACTTACTGAAACATTACCTAGAAGAAGGGAAGCAAAAGAAAGGAAAACACAGATTATAGTTTGCAGACAGTTGTGAAGACATTTTGTTAAGACATTCTGGTCTTTTTTTATGCTTGCAGGACATACATACGCTATTATACCATGCAGCACAGAATCGTGTTTTTTGTAAAAGGTGAGAGAAAATCTGGTACAAATAAATAAAAACTGTTAATAGAAACTGATTCTAGAAAGAAATTAAAAAAAAAAAAAAGAGAAAGGGTTCTGGTATATTAGCTATCTTTCAGGCTCTCATTAAGGGGCAAACAGTCCTCAGCCATGTGACTAAAATGAACGTGCTTTGGCCTTCACTAGTTGCCACCACTCAATTTCTATCTAAAAATAGAAGCATGAAAGGCTATTAAAGATAGTTCAGTGACAGACTACAGCTTGTGTGTGGGAACTTGAGGCACATCATGTGAAATCCACTATTGCTGGGCAGAACCTACCTGAGCCAACCTGTAGGGAAAACAACAAAACCCAGTGACTTCTATCCAGCTAACGAGGCAGTCCATCAAGCACTTGGAGGTATTGCCTTTCATCTCACTTTACCACTTATTTCTAAAAGCCTAACCCTACCACATCCATCACACTGTGTAAAAATCACAGAGCAACTGCCTACCCTTTTTGAAAGCCACAGCACTGCCTGTGTGATGCTCTAGCTAGCCAAAGCAAGAAGAGGTGGCCAGAGATGACCCGAAGTTGGTTTTACTGGACATGCCACCTAAGTTGCCATTATAATAATTCCAAAAAATAAGATACACTGGCTCTTGGCACTGGGTCGCAGTTCAAACATCTCCCCCTCACAAAAGCAGTTTAATCATAATTTTAAGAAGCTACAGTTGAAGACACCTGAAGTTTTTAGAACAGTACTGAAGATAAATTTCTTCCCTGGGAAATATTTTAGCTCCCTATTAATTTATGGTAATCAATGATGACATTTTGGAAGATATGACTTGTGTAAACCAGAGTAGAAGTGAGGCAATTTGAAGTTATCTGGTGATACCATTTATTGTACACTTAAAATACCCTGCAGCACGCTGCAGTTGGACTAAAAGCCAGCTATCTGTCCATCTCATATTAAGAAAACCAAAAAGAAATCAAAGCAGCAAATATGGGTCTTGACTCTTCTCTGCACTAGACTAGATGCATGGTGGATCATTCTCCAGTGGGTATTGGTTATTTTTAACAGTGGGGAAAATATTCAGAGAGGCTCTTACTATGAATCTTATAACTTTCAAACACAATAGCTCCCCAGTATTTAAGGGGCAGAACTTACTTTCTCACCTTTGCTGGCTGTCAGTTTATGCCTTGGAGCATGTGGATTAAATGGGTTTTCAGACTAAATGTCTTCTTTTTTCCATCTTGGTTAACTATGTACCAGTAACTTCCAGTGACCATGTGTGTCACATTGTAGGATCTAATAATTGTGCATCCATTTAAAATGTGTTTGTATACCTTTAGTGTTCCTTCCCATATCACAGCAAGAATCACTGGCTCTCTATACACATTTAATTCAAATAAGCTAATGTGAGCACAGTTTCATTTTCATTACAGTACTCACAGCTCCTGAAAGTAGAGAGATTCATAGAAGTTTAATCATTTTCATAACCAAAGATATTGTGGCTAATGAGTAATAAAGCTGTTTGGTTGTGCTTTATAACCTGCTTCAAAACAAGGATCCGAGAACAAGGCTTGTGCTCCCTGGGATTCTTCCTGGCTGGCTACAAGTTTCAGTCTATGATATGTTAAGACAAACTCTAAAGCAAACTTGGGGAGGAGCCTGCACACTTGGCACATGAACCTGCGATGACTTATTTCCCTTGGACTGAATGCAGTTCTATCCAAATACCCTCACATTTCGTATCTAAGAGCTATTGCTTATTTCTATTGTTTCCCTGCAGTTTAATCTTTCTTAATTAGAGGACAGAAAATGTACCAACATAACTGTTTGGTCATATTGTGTCTACAGTCATTGAAAATTTGCTTTTATGAAATACTTTGGTTAAAAGAAAAAACAAAAAAACACAACAAAAACAAAACAACAAACCAAACCAAAAAGCCAAAACAACCACCAGAAGAACAATGATGGTAACAATTTCCAGCTGCTGCAATTTTCATTCTTGTGAGCCTTCTCATTAAAAGAAATCAGTGGCAAATGGGAAATATTTTGAATTACTGAAATGTGTAAAATTTACAGATATTTGTGAAGACCAGTATCACAGACTTCTGAGAACAGCACGAGATGAAAGGGGTGTAAATTACCAGATCTCCTTCTCTGCTCTTCCAAGAGGAGCTCAGCCTCATGTCACAGTCTGCTCTGAGCATAACCCACTATAAAGGAAGCCAAAAGGTATCTTTTGATGTACTGTGTGTAGCCATGGTTGAGATTCAATCCTAGTACCTTGGAGGAAGTGTACCACAGCTTCTAAAATGCTAAGTGTGCCTGATTCCAACTTGTTCTCATACCTTTTACTGTAAGAGACAAAACTTTTACCTTGTGAAGCTGCCACAGAAACAGGAGGCAGCTGCAGAGAAGAAAAACCAATGCTTCCGTTCAGCAGCTGGCCATTTGTTCCTGAATTGGGGATCTGGACAATGCCATACTGGTTTATTTGGACAGGAGCAGTAAAAGTAACAACAGAGCCTCCATCTTCTGAAGCAGCAGTTTGTACGCTTTCCCTTTTCACCTCTGAGCTTGGTATCAATCCTGGGAATGAGACTGGGATGTTGCTGGGGCTGAAGGTGGCTGCTGTGGCATTGGGGACTGAAGCTTGAAGGAGTTTGAAGTCCTTAACATCCTCTGATGAAGATGACAGTATATCAGTAATGGATACCCCGTTGCTCACGACACTTGATGTGGTTTTTGGCGAATTTAAGGTAACAGTCTGTGAAGCCCCCACGCTGAGTCCGTTGAGAATGACACCATTGGGTCCCTGAAGAAAAGAGCTACCATTGAGAAAGACAGGAGAGGTACTGGCAGGCACGAGGTTTCCATTCAACAAGACACCAGATGAGCTCAAGGCTATTTTAGTGTTTCCAAGCTGCTGCATGTAGACGGGCTCCATGTGGCCAGGAAGGCTGAGGCTGGTAACGCCATCAGATGAGCTGGAGAGTGGATGGGGAGATAAATCCTCCTGCCCCTTACTGGATTCATCTTCTGTGCTAGGGTTGCCATCTGACTCACTATGGGAAAAGATGGAGAGATGACATTGCATTACCACGGCGTGCCAGCAAGCTCTGCAGCAAGGAGGACTCCTTGCTTTGATACAGTTTGTGAGAGTTTTCCCAAAGAGGTTTTTTTTTGTTTTGTTTTGCCTTTGCAAGGCACTTTCAAATGAGTTTCAAGTCAAGGGGAAGGTTTCTTAGGAAAGGGCAAACCAAACTTTCGCTTAAGAGAAACTTTACAGCCTGGGTTAAATCTAACCCTAAATCTCTCCCTCCCTCCCTCCCCCCATCCGATCCGGGCAACCGAAGGGGGCTGCCTCGGGCCTCCCTCCACCGGCCCCGCGTGCCCACACGTGTGAGAAGGGCCGCAGCCATTTGGTAAATCCCCGGGAGGTGAGAGAAAGCAGGCCGGGAAGCGCCGCCCGACCCCCAGACCCCGCCACCCCAGACCGGCCGCCTCGAGCTGAGCAGGGGGCTGGTGGGCGGCCTTTACGCCGTGCCCCGCGGGCCGCCCCGGCCCCGCCAAGCCCCTCCGCCCGGAGCTGCGCCGGGTTGATGTTTTCTGACTGGCCCTCCCTCCACTGCATTTTTCGGTCGCTCCCTCCCCCTCGGGGCTCGGCCTTTGAAGTGTCCCGCGGAGAGGGGGCCGCGGCGGCACAATCGCGCCCTTGGTTGAGAAATGCCTTGGGGCCCTGCGCCGCTTTTCCCCCTCCTTTCCTCCCTTCTCCCTTCCTCCCCCCTCCCTTCCCGTCCCTACCCCGGGAGGAAGGAGGGGGGCGGGAGCGGGGAGGTCACCTCCACCTGCCTGCCTCCCGGCGCCGAGCCCCCGCCGCGGCCCCTCCGGCAGCGGGGAGGGACACACGGGGGGGAGCGCGGATCCCTGGGCGCGGGCGGAGCGGGGCCGGGTAGGGGAGGCTCTCCCGCCCCACGAGGAGCGAACGGCTGCGGGGCTGGAGAGAGAGGCCTGCGGCGAGCCGAGCTCGGCAGAGCCACAGCTGAGGCCCGGCGCGCCCGGCCCCGCTCCCCCGCTGAAACCCGAGCCCGGCCCGCTCCCGAGTCAGGTTTCAAAACAGAGCGAGCGGCGGGACCCCGCGCGTCCTGCGCCCGCGTCAATGATTAACTCTGTCAGGCGCGACAATTAAATAAAAACAAGGAGTGGGGGGACACAAACACTCCCCCCTTCAGTCCCTTCCCCGGAGCCAGAGCGCGCCGCCGGTGTCCGCGGGCTCCCGGGCCGGGGGGAAGGAATGAGCAGCGGGGCCATGAAGAGGGCGGCGGGGCCGGGAAGTTTCCCCGCGCTGTCTCGGCGCGGCTCGCGTGCCTGCGTGCCCGGGCCGGGTGGGTGTGTGGGAGCGAGGGAGCGGGGAGGAGGAAGGAGGGGAGGACGAGGCGCACTGAAGGTAAGCGCCATGTTTGCAAGGGAAGAAAGAGCCGGGAGAGGGAAGGCAGGCGGGAGAGGGGGCGGGGAGGAAAGTTTGCCCTCACCTTTTGGACTGGGTCTCGGAAGGGTTGCGGTCCCGCTGCCTGCGGTTCTTGAACCAGTTGCTGACCTGGGTGAGGGACAGCCCAGTGATCTTGGCCAGGTTGCGCTTCTCGGCCGGCGAGGGGTACCGGTTCTGCTTGTAGAGCTCCTTCAGCGCGTTGCGGGACTTCTCCTTGAAGCAGTAGACGGTCTCCTCGCCGTCCCAAATCGTCCTAGGCAGAGGGTATTTCCTCCGCAGCCTGTACTTGTCCACCGCCCCCAGGGGTCTGCCCCGGGCTCGCTCCGCCTCGGTGTAGCGAGCCTTGTACCAGAGCTCCTGAAGGAGCGGGTGGTTGGAGGAGTCGAAGTTGTGGCTCTCCAGGATGCTGTAGAGCTCGGCGTAGATGCCCTGGTGGAAAGCCACCAGCGCCCGGGCTTTCATTAGGCTCTCGTTGCCACGTAGCAGATCGCTCGGGGGCAAAGACCATAAGAACCTGGCCAGGCGGTCCAGGTTCCCACCTTGCTGCAGTGCTTCACAGACGCAGGCGACGTGGTCCGGGGAGAAAGCCAGGGGGGTCTGCGAGGAGGAGGAAGAAGAAGAAGAAGAAGAGGGAGAGGAGGCAGCGTGGTGATTCCTGGCCAGGAGTTCCGTATGGAGCAGTACCTGGTCTGCGGTTCCCTCCTCCGCGGCGGCGGCTGAGCCCGTGTGCTCCATAGGGAACGGGGCCGCGGCGGGAGGGGGCGGCGGCGGCGGTGCCGAGTTGAGGGCTCCAGCCGCGGCCCCATCGGGGGACACCTTGCTGGCTTCAGAGAGGATTTCCATCACATTTTCCTGCTTGATCTCCACCGCGCTCGTGATCTCGTCCGTGGGGGAGGCAGAAGACATACTTCGGTTTGGTTTTTTTTCTTTCTCTTTTTTTTTTTTTCTTCCCCCCGTCCCCTTCTCCCCCCTTCCTATCTCTCTGTAAAGTCCACTCCTCCTCCTGCTCTCGGCCGGCTCTAGCCGATCAGGTTTCCTCCCGGCCACGCAGTAACCATTAAAGATAGCTGCTATAGCAAAGTAGTATAAACAGGCTCCTCTCCGCAGCTCCCCCCAACGTGACTCCCAGCCCCGCTGCAATACTATATGGCACCGCAGCCTGCTGGCCCGGCCGCGCCCGCCCATTGGCTGCGCCGCGCCGGGGGGGCGGGGGTTCTCGCGTCTCCAGGGCAACCGTCAATCAAACGGCCCCGCTCCGCTCCTCTGCCCCCTCCCCACCTCCACCTGGAGAGCGGAGTCCCGCTGCAGGGACGCCCCGCGGGCGAAGGGAGGCGGGCGGTGGCCATAGGTCCCCTCACCTGAGCCGCCCAGCCTCGTGTGTGGAGAGTCCAAACTCGCAGGGGCAAGGCGGTGGTTACCCGGGGTGAGGGACGGCACCTCGGCCTCCTGTTGATTATTCATTATGGGGGAGGGCCCCCCCCCCGGTTACAGCCGGAGCTCTCGGGACAGAACAGACCGCTCCTCCTCCCCAACGCCAGGCAGGTGCTGCCCGGTGCAGCTCGTACCTGCTTGGCCCAGCCACCCCGGGCCGCCGGCTGGCTCTGCCTGGCGGTGGTCGTGGCCGGGAGGGGTGCGGAGCGGGGCGGGGCGGGCCGAGCACCACGGCAGGCGGAACGAGCGGGGCGGCGGGCTGTGCCGGCGGGCCCCTTTGGCAGAGGCACGGCGCGGCGGAAGGCGGAAGGCCCGGATGGAGGCAGCGGGAGGGGAGCCGGGGGGGAGGCAGAGGGAGGTGGCTGCAGCCATGGCCATGGATATGGATGACCTGGGCTGCCCGCGGTGCAAGACCACCAAGTACCGCAACCCCTCCTTGAAGCTAATGGTGAACGTCTGCGGACACACGCTGTGAGTGGGGCCGCCGTCCAGTCCTGGGGGGACCGGAGGGAAACGGCCGTGGTGAGGGAAGAGGGGAAAGGCTTCCCGGCCTGGGCACGGGGGTGGTGCCGGGCGGCGGGACCTGGGGGAGCGGCCACTCCCCGGGCCGGTCTGGGGGTGGCGGTGACCCCAGCCCAACGGGGCGATTGTGCGGCGGCCCGGGCCCCCGGTTGCTTCTCCATGGGGGAGCGCCGTGGCCAGCGGCTGGTCTTCGGGCCGGGGGCCGGATCGCGATGTGGGTGGGTCTAAAGCGTTGTTTTCGGCTGCATCTCTAGTGAAATGCCAGGGAGGAGGGCAACACATACTACTCGGCTCCTGTCCCGAAGGCGTGTGGGGTTCGGCCTATGAAATGGGAAACGTAGAGAAAAATATTTTTCTCATCAACGTAAAAATTTCTTGTTTGTATCTAATACAGTGTTTGGGTAATTAAGGAGGAAGAAAAAATAAGGTTTTTGTTTGTTCGTTTTTCTGGCATGTGAATTCTCCTGATGAGTTATGCTTTGTCTGAAGGTTTGATGCTGGTTTAAATGTTTGGAAAATCCCCCTGTAAACCTGTGCTGATGGTGCTGTTTACTCATTCGGTTTGTTTTTGTTTTTGTTTTTTGTTTTTTTTTTTTTCAATGAGAGTCATAACTTTCATTTCTCTTTCCCCCAAAATGAACACTTAGATAATTCCCACCACAGGCTGTAGCTGATGTAAGTCACAAATAGTTTGAACTCTCACTTTCACATCTGGACATTTTTCTTAGTTGGTGTGGAAGTTTTAAAGGATCTACTCTTGTTTCTAGATACGTGCAGTAGAAGACTCCTACTGCAGTAGCTGTTTATATTTTTAAACTGCACATGAATTACACACAAAAGATGCACCCTGAAAACTTTATTGAAGTTGACATAAGTGTTGCAAGTGAACTGGATTGCAGCAAAGGATTTATGCAGTTTTCTTAGAAAAAAGCATTAGTTTTCATTTGGTCATGTTCTCTACAGCCACACAAGCGCTTCTGCTTCCATGAGTGAAGATGTGTGGGAGAGTCCGGATGGTTTCTTGGTAGTGGTGGTGTAGGAGAGGGCAGCGTCAGGAGAGCTCCTTTGGTGACAGTGATGCTGGCTGCATGGAAGAGCAGCTTCAGCTGGAGTTCAGAAGCTTTTAGACAAGGCTGTGCAGCTTTAAAATGATGCCTTTATCTTGTATTCCAGTGAAGATCAAAGGGGTAGTGGTCTTGATGATCTTCTGCTTTCAAGCTCCTCTAGAGCCACTTCCAGCAGAGGACAGCATGTGTTAGTTTGCTCTCCTGCTTTGGTTCTAAGTGTTTGTTTGTTTTTTTTTTTTTTCATAGCTGAGCTTTACTTGAGAAAATTAGTCATGTTTTGTGCTGTACTGGGTCCAACTGCTGACACAATATTTGGGGTTGATATCTTTGTCTTGGTTTCCTTGTGTCTTCTCAGCTGCACGAAGACTGTCTCTTCTTGCCCCAGCTCTTGTTGTTTTAACTCCTGTGTTTGGCAAGTGTTTTATCCAACACCAAATTGAGTCTGGATCTATGTAGCCCTGGGTTGAGGCAGCTAGTGTCTCTGCAGGGTGCTTGCTGGGAAACAGCTACCAGATTGACAGGCCCACCCAGATTGACCTTACCTGGACACAGCAAGGTCTTCTTAGTCCCTCCTTTACCTTCCCAGCAAAGGGTGTCTGTGCAGCTGAGCATCACTGCTTTATGGCAGACGTGTATGGGTAAAGCTGAAGTCACTGTGTAAGTAGGATCACTGAATTTCTTTGGTTTTGTTGTGAATTCCATCTTGATGCAGTTCTAGTGGGTCACTTTTACTCTGTAATATCCTTGCAATACCTCCTTTAAGGTTGTGTTTTTATTATTGCTTCCGTATGATTTTACAGGCCCTTCATGCTGGAAGTAATTTATTTGTAGTGGTCAGTAAATTCTCGTAATAAATAATCTGGAAGGTGGAAGCTCAGATGAGGCACCTGTGAATGAAGTATGAGGGGAAAAGTGGAGGTAATTGACATTTGTTCTTTCATAAATTCACTGTGTTTCAGGTGTAAGGAAGGAATATTTAACTAGTTCTCAAAACAAAAGAGCTAACATAAGTTTCTGATGGAGATTTACCCTTCCTAGGCAACCTATTTGAGTAATTTGCTGTTCTTGCCATTAAAAATCCTAATTTCTAATCTAAATTTATTTTCCTAATTTAAGCATTTAGGAATTCTAACGTGTTTTATACACCTTGTAAACTCTTTATTACATGTTTTCTGCAGGAATGTGTCACATGTTTTGGGGGCTTTCTCTTTGGTGTTTTCAACACTTAAGAAATCCTGTTCTTTCAGTCTCTTGAGTGATTTTTATTTCTTTCTTTTTTTTTACATTTGTGGGCTGTTCTCATTGGTTTTCTTGAGTTTTTTCCACTTGGTTTGCGTTTTTCTGGAGCACTGGAACTGGACAGAGTGCTCTGAATCATGAGTACAAGAGGCAGAATCAAAATTATTTAATATGCTTTTCATATGATATCTGCATTTCATACGTCTCAATAGGACAATGAGTCTTTAAGGATTTTTTGATTTTTTTTTTTTCCTGTGTGATATGCGACTTATGTTTAGCATAAACACCGGATTCTTTAGCACTTTGCTGCTCAGTATATTTCTGGGCAGAACAGTGTTTATGTTTGTCTTCACTGTGCTGTTACACGGCTGATTATTCTTACTGTTCTGCTCTGTCAAGCTACATACTGCTTCAGGTGACTTTTGCACTTGCTTCAAATCACTTTGGATTCTAAGTCCTTCCATCCAAGCGGTTGTAACTGTTCCAGATTATTCTCTGCTAACTGAAGAAAAAGACTTATCTGTGCTGATATTTTCCAATGGATAATTTGTGGACAAGATGTTTTCCGAGAGATTTTTGAAGTTATTGCTTGTGGCTATAAGAAATCAAACTGAGGAAGAGCAAAATACGGAGTTGCTTGCAGTAAATGGCCTCCCCTTTCCCCGCACCCCTCCCCCAAGTTACTTTTTATAATAGTGGGGAATTCTAAAAGGTTATAGCCATGTGGATGGCCGTGCTACCTATTTTCTCTCTTGACTGAAAAAAGAGCTAAGTTTTCTCAAGGTTTGGGTTTCTACTCATCTCTCAGTACTTCAGTATGTACTGTATTCGTTTAGATTACATGACTATCAATTTAAGACTGTCAAGAGTCCAGTTAAACCAAAACTATATTGCCTCTAGTTGCCCTTTTGCTACTTACATGGTTACTGCATCATTGGAAGAAATTATATTCTTTTGATATGATTTATGTGTGGGATCTTATCTGCTTCGTTATCTGAAATATGCAGGAGATAAGTTGTTTGTCTGGTTATTTGTTTCAGCATCTTCCCAGGGACTGATGGTATCCCTGACTGGTCTGTGTTTCACTGTGTATTTGGTTCCTTTCTTCTGTGCAGGTGCTTTTGCCCTTCTTCACGCTGTTGGAACTTAATGCAGAGAGGAGAAATGATCTTTGATAACTGCCTTAGTCAGTTTTCAAAGGGTAAATATTATGTCTATCAGATTTGAAAAACTTGAAGTACTCTCTCTTTACTGTAACACCTGAATATAGTCCATCAGTTTATGGAAGCTTCTTGTCTGCAGAAGCATATTGCCTTTATCATGCTTTCTGTTTAAAGCTTGCTGATAAACATGTATGGGAAATTTCAGAGCCTTGACTTTGTTGTCTTGGGAGTTCTTGCTCCTTTTGCTGTCATGTGAGTTACATTAGCCAGTTAATCCGTTTTAGTGAATGAAGATCAATGCAGAAAATGCCACAAGTGCTTTGGCATCATCTATTTAGGGATTTTCCTTCCCACTGAACAGTGAGTTAATGCACTCCTACTTTAACTGCTCTTTCACTGCAGATGTTGTGAAGGAATATTTTCATGTTACCTTTGATATTGCCTGCCAGTAGTTTCATTACTGGTGCTTTGACCTTTCTTATTTTGTGAACTGTGCTGTATGCTTAGTAAAGGGACTTTCAGTGATTTGATTTGCACTTGTGCAAAATCTCTTGAATTTCAAAATCATTAAGGAGCCTATACTTAGCTATGATGATTTGTCAGTAAGCTTCACATCTTTCGCTGGGGTTTCAGATAGCTTGTGGTTTACCGTTAATTTTCTTTATTTTGTGGTTCTCTGTTTTGCCCATCTGAGGAATTGTGAGAGTTACCTTTTTATGCCTTTTGTCAGCCAAGTTGTTTCCACTTTCATGTTCTTAGCCAGTTCCCCTTTGGTTAGAATTAAACTAGAAGAGCCTTCCTTTTATTGTGTTTTTTTTTCTCTTATTTTTTTTTCTTTTTCTTTCCTTCTCATCTCCTACATAAACAAAGTTAATTTCAAAGCATTTGAGAACTTGTTGGGCAACGTATGTCCTGTTTGTTCCTTCTTTTTTGCCGGGTGTCTGCAGTGAAGGTTCCTCTTGCTACAAAGTCCTATGCTTTGGAGGTTTGGAAGTTAATTCTTCTTTTCTTCTGCACTTTAATTGAAGTCTCTCTCATCTGGGGTATGTCCTGTGTGTTACAGAGAGCCTGTGCTGGCCTCATCTTGCTGTGACCTCAGTCCTGCCAACACATTCATTCTGGAGCTCAGCACCACATATGCAGATAGCACTTCTCCTACCTTGTCCTTTGCGTATCTTCCTGTGTCAGTGTGCTTGACCCTAGGTTAGAAGAGCTCGCAGTGGCTTTCTCCTAATGCTGCATGTTTGCCATGTTCAGTTCCTCTGTGGTCAATGGGGCTCTGGAATGTGTTCATGTCCGCTTGTGGAGGAGCAGGGGTCAGTGCACTGATAAGCACAGCAGTGCTGCAGTGAAGATAAGCGGTAGGCAGATAAGTGTGAGGGGATGAAATTGGATGTTGGGTCTCAGTTGTAAACATCCTTCAGGTTGGGCTTCCATTGCAGTGTGTTCTGAGAGAACCATGCCAAGCCTTACAATTACGGGATTTTTTTTTTTTTTTTTAATTCTTTTTTCCCCAGGGCTTTCTTCTTAGTATTTTGTTTTCCTTGGTTGTTGCTTCCTGACCGGTATCTCCAAAAGCGTAATACCATGTGTTTTTGGCATTGGATTAATGTTGAATAAGCCTTTTCCACTATAAATCTTCTCTGTCAGTGGAAGGGAGGATGATAAATTAGCAGTTCAAAGTTGTTCTAGGATGGGACTTAGTTTGGAAATGTTCAGTTCAAAAATAACGAATGCCTTTTTAAGTTTATTTTCTCAAGTATAACTGAGGTTCAAGGCATCGGATACTTGGCTTTAAAGATGCTTTTGTGCAGGGGAAAGTGTGTCTAATCATGGAGCAATGCCTGATAAAAGTTCTGCAGAACATTAGTTTCTAAGGTGCGCTGATGGCTTTGCCTTCTTTTAAAAGTTCACTCTCAGGAATTATATTCAGAAGTCCTTGTACATGCATGACGGTTTTTGATTATTCATACAATTCCTAATGTCTTTTCTGAGCATACGGATGCTGGATGCGTGCTTGCCAATGAAGTTGTAATCCACCTGGCTTCATTTGAGACCGTGAATTATCTCTTACTCTGCCTGCTTGGGTTTCATGGCCTGTGTTGAGTTTTAGGAAGCAGGTTAAGCATATCCCACTGATTTACTTACATAAAGAGGAAAGGAAATGCATCCATTGAAAACTGCATTAAAAGAATGTTAAGGTTGTTACTGCAAACAGGATTGGATAAAGAAATTTACTGTTGGTTGTAAACTTAGACCATATGGTCTCCACCAATCAGACACAGAAGTCTGAGGTGAAAAAGGTAGTTAACTGGGGTTGCTGGTTCAGCTTTGTTGTCCCCCTGCCTGCTGTGGGGAGGAGAAAGGAAATGGGTACATAAAGCTTTTTCTTAGGAGCCAGTCCTGCTGCTCCAGCTACCTGTAGAGAGAGGAAACATGAATGTCTGCAGACCAGCAAAAGAAAATAAACTCTTTCCTCACTAGTGTCATGCTAGCTGTTGTGTTGCCTCTGGAAAGTGTCTTTCCCAGGCTTGATATTTCTGGGAGACACAACATGGGTACCAGAGCAGCCTCCCCAAAAAACTGACAGGCTTGTCACACTGCCAGTGTAATTTGTTCGTGTGCTGCTGCAGTCTTAGATTGTAGTTAATGAACTTGCTCTATAACTATCTTGTTTGATGTCTTTTTCCTGTCCGCAAGAGACTTATGGAAAGGTGTCAAGGCTCCTCATTAAGATGTCATTTGCGCCTTCCTTTTCCCAGAGGGAGATGTGTTTGTTTCTTGCCTAATTTGTTAATAAGGCTTCAAAATGAAGACAACATAAAAATGCTTACTATCTCTAGGCCCAGCTTTGTGTTGCTCAGGGGAGGCATCAGTTCACTGAGTTGTGTTGTGGGGATTCTGTAATCTGCCTTGCACCCTGTTATATATATTCCAAGGATTCATTAGGGGGTAATTGACTCCTCTGAGAAATCTTAATTGTGGTGCTAACCGCTGCTAAAATGAAGGAATGGAGGTTTCATTATTTGCTTATTTATTTTAGTGTTAGGTGCGTTTGGAGTTTTGCGGCTGTCAAGTTCCCCAGGAGCTGGAAGTAGGCACATCCCCGGTGGATATGGGGGAGTGGGGACTCATGCCAGTGCATGGAGCTGGAGTTGGAAAAAAGTTTGGAATCTTGTTTAATCTCCTTCCAAGTGAAAGGATCACTTGGCTTCCTACTGCATTCTTCTCTGCAGTGTGGTTCAAGAAAATGCCTTTCTTCTGAGATGGGGGGAAGCCCTGGAGATTGTGGAAAGTAAAATAAAACTGTGTTTTAGCAAAGTAAGTTTGAGTGAAGTATTCCAACTAGAGGTAGGCAGTGAGGATCTGTCAGACCTGTAACTTTTAACTTGAGCATGTGGGAATTAGGTGCTTAAATATGTATTTGAAATTTATCTGGCAAGCTTTTTTCTTAAGAAAATATCTTAAACGGAAGATATACAAGGACAGTGATAGTGTATTTAAGGCTGTCATTTACAATGTAAAGATTGGCTGTGATGTATATGATTTTTAATCATATTTTGTTAATACAAAAGTGGGGTGTGGGCTCATGAGTACAAACAGTATGAGTAGTGAACCACAGAAATGTGGATGCAGGAGTTGTGAACAGGCACAAGGGAAAGAGCTGCCAGGCCCTGGTATTAAGTGGACTCATGCAGGAGCTAACTCATGGTACTTACTGGACTCATGCAGTTTGCTAACCTGGCAGAAAATGAGAAGCTTTTTTTTGTAAGTTAATGTGATGGTGTTTGTACAGGACTAGCGAGTTGAAGTGGCTTGTGAATAGTTAAGCACCAGAGATGGTGCAAGGTAATCTGTAGGAGCATGCATCCACAAGTAAGGTAAGGGTTGAAGGAAGACACGATGTTAATTTGGCTTGCACCATTTTGTGAAGCTGCATGCTTAAAAAGCTGGCTTCTCTGTGAGAGCAAGTGCTCTATTTTGTCTTTTGGCTTGGTTTTTTGCTGCTTTTGCAATATCACATCTCAGATTCCTAGGTGGTAGATCCTTACTTGCATGAAAAGTATAAGTAATCTTGGTAGACTAAAGCAGATTTGGATTACATACAGCTAGGAACTTTGTGTGGTAGTAAATGTTGCTACTTTGCTTTGGCAAGATAAGTAATGAAAAATAGGTAACTAATTCCAAGTGATTTACATCTCTGAGAGAATTCTCTTTGTTTCTTCTCTGTGAGTTGGGAGACACATCCGGGAAGTTTTTTACTCTTTTGTCAGATGTACCAGTTAGGTTAACTGGTGCTTGTGATGAAGCAAAATTACTTTTTGAAAAGTGGAATAATGTATTCCTTCAGAAAGAAAACTTTTCCCTGACTTCTTGGGGAATAAAAATCTAGGGCATCTTTCTTTGTCTTCTTGTTATTTTGTTCTTTGTCTGTTTTTATTAATTTGGATTAGATGCTCTTAGGGCTCTGTTCCATCCCATTACTCTTCCAGAGTCTCTCCAAGTTAGTCGTGGGAGGTGATTAAACTATTGCTGAAATACCCAAGAGGTTATTTCCTCTGCCATCCAGTTTTGACAGTGAATATTTACTTTAAAATTTGGCTCTGAATCATGATCTTAATGCTTCTGATGAAGTGGTGTTAATGCCTCAGTTATTATTATTCTTTTGTTTTAAAACTGACGTGTTTAGAAAATCTTCTTCTCTTTTCTCAAGATATCAGTTGTCATGTCTGCTTAGTAATACTTCTTGTCTGCTCAGCAAAGCTTGCAGAGTTCAACTCTTCATTCCTGACAAGTACTTTTTGGAACTTGAAGTTGTGGTTCTGCTCTGAGATGTAACCTTGGCAAAAGGAAAGCTATTGTTTATACCCTGGGATCTCCAGTCAGTCAATTGAAAAGTAAATTCTTTTTCTTTGATTCTGAAAATTCAGTCTGGCTAAATGTGCAGCCTGGGATCCTGAAAATAGCTATGGGGTTTGGGTGCCCAGCTTGAGGAGTCTGGAAACATGCCCGACCCTTTTTGTTGGGTAAATGCTTACCAAAGTAAGGTTGAATATGGTAGAAGTCCAGCATGGGAATGGTCCAACATAGGTGTGGTAAATCTCTATGCCTAAAATAAGTGGTTCTCAAAAAGAACGCAAACATGATAACCTTTTAAACAATTTGGTACTAGGTGGGTTTTTCTTTCTTCTTATAATTGCATCTACTGCGTTAACAATTCAAGCCAATATTGAATTCCTTTGTGAGGAAGAAGGATGTTTGTCTTGCTTCTGTGTTGTGGCTGCATTAGCTGCCAAATGTTAGTAAGTGATATGCTGAGGTTTAATATTTATGAAATTAGGTAAATTTATTCTAGTCATTTAAAAAAGGCCATCTCAGTAATTGTAAATTCACAGCAGAGCAGATCTGCAAGTGCCCTGTTAGAATACTCAGAAGTTCTGTTTATGTGTATGCTCTTTGGGGCACTGGTTGCTTTTTCCTCAGGATGTCTGAAGGTGAAGTTTGGAGAAAAGCTAGGTCAGCATTTTGGAAACTGAACTGTGTACTCCAGTGTTCAGATCTGGTTAGGAAATTAAGAAATAAAAAAAACTTCTTCCCTGATAGGGACATGCTATGGGACAGGCAGTGTACTGAGCTTGATTGGTGGATGCTTAAGTTTTATGTTGCTGGTTCCCTCTGCTTTTGTCTCATGCATGACAAAATTAGACTTTAAATGTTGTCGCTAAAAATACTGTAAAACTATGTTCTAAGTTCTTCTTCCTTTGGATATAACACATATGAGGGAGAGAATGTATTAGGAATTGCAGATTTTTTCATGTGGAACGCAGGTAAGTTGAGAAGTGAGAACAGGATGCCTCTGCCACAGGTGAACAATGAGCAAGTCATCTGGTCTGATCTGGATTTTTGGCTCCAAATTGGAAAACACATAGAGAATGATTTTTGCTGTTCCCACAGCCCTGCCACAGTGATGAGCATTACGGTTAAATTATGTCTATGTATGTGCAGAATTCTGGACTTACTGTGGGCCCAGCAACTTCCTAAACATTATAAAGGAAGGTAAGTGGTTCTGCTGAGAGTTAGGAAATAGTGTGATGAGGCACAGTGGGGAGAAGGTTCTCTCTCTCTCCCCTCCCCCCCCCCCCCTTTTTTTTTTTAATGAAGCAATGTTGAGGTAGAAGTTCCCCAGCCCTAAGAATGTTCTGCTCCCTAGTTTTTATTAATTCTGAGCAATGTGGCCAGGTTGTCAGTCTCACTGCCAGGGTGGCAAAGAAAGACTGCTGTTCCTAGACAGCAAAAGGCAAGGGAGTGGTTCAGCTAATGTTGACGCCTTTAGGCTGCTGAGCCAGAATGGGAAGTGTTAGGTCGAATTGGGCAGGAAAGTTTGGCACTGGGGTTACCGGTATCACAAGAGTTGCTGGCAGAGCTGGGGTGAATAAGGCAGACCTCTGGTGCCAGGCAAGTACAGGCAGACAGATGTTAAACACCTTTGTCATCCTTACGTGCAATGGGTTGTGTTTTCTGTAAAGAAAAAAGGTATTTTCGTGGGAATTAGAAGCTGCACAGTCTGCAGGTGTAACTAATGACTAGGTAATCTTCAGTGTGAGTATATGAATAGCCTTGTGTAAATAGAAGAGTTCAGAGTCTTCTGGGATTAGCTTTCTGCAGGTTTGAAAAGACTGAAAAATAGTCCTTACACACACTGGACAGCATCAGGAACTGTTGGTGGCAGTTGTATAGTTGATAAGCCTGTGACTGATGTGCTGTGAACTGGAGATGGGAAGCTATCTTTAAATCCCCAAGATCCCTTTGTTCCAGGAAAAAAACAGAAAAGTTACCTTTCATTTTGAATATGGCTGTATTCTGTAAAGTGAGAGAGGGAGGTTAACAGGACTGAGGGCAATGCCAAAATGATGTGATGTTGCTGTGAATGTCATCAGCTGAGCAGGCCTGGAGGAATTTAGGAGCTGAAGAGATACAATATAGTCTTGGAGCTTAGTCTAGAATTGCTGTATTTGAACCTTTTTGTTTTCAGACTTTTAACTGGCCTAAATTTTTGCTAAACAGATCCTTGATTTCTATTCTATCTGCCTGGTTTTGGGGAAAGGTAATACAGGACAGAACAGCAGATTGGCTGTCTCTACATGGGCAGTATCTGGATGTATGAGCAGAACAGTCCCTTGGAGATTTTTTCCTAGGGATGAGCTTAGGGAACTCGAATTGCATGGGTCTGGGTGGGAACCTTTGTTGCCAGTTTGACAGATCTTGGAAAGGAGCCTTCTCTTTTGGAAGGAGTGTGTGACTGGGAAACATCTTGTGGCTCTTGGGAAACTCTAAAATGCTGTGGTGCAGTTGAAAAAGGAGGTTGACTCCTGGTCTTATTATGTGGCAATAAGTGAAGCAGCAAAGATCATGAGGGGGACTTGCCTAGAGAAAGGGGTATGGGGGTATGACTACATGAGGAATAGTGATGACTGGGCTGGAGAAGGATTTAGGACTGACAAAAAACTGGAGCTAAGGAACCATAGAGGAAGATGTGAGGTTCTAGGAGGATGAATGCCTGGGGAGCCGATGGCTGTGGGAAAATTGGAGGTAAGGATAGTGCGCATCTCTATGTGTGTGTGTGTGTGCTTGCATGTGTAGTGAAGGGGGTGTACGTGTCTAAATGGAAATCAGCTGAGCAGGGAGTCTGTGCCTGGATCCAAAAGTCTTGCTCAGGGAAGAAGGAGGGATGCAGAAGGGGTTGGCACTCCGATATCTTCCCTTTCCTCACTGGGCTGGAGCAGCATCCAGGATATTTGAGGCACTTTACAGAGCCCTGGGGTGCAGTTGGCCAAGCTCCTGAAGCGAAGCATTTCACAAGGGCTCCTCCTGCACCCATCGGATTTCCCTGCAGGAGCACAGGGTATGCGCAACCACTCCTGCATTCCCCAGGAGCTGTGCTTTGAGCAGAGGAAATCCTATACAGCACTAATGCTCTAAAATAACTCAAATCACTAAAATCACTAAATCACTCTCAAATCAGCAATGTGAAATTTGGACATCCGTCAGGGTGGCTTAATTTCCTTGTCTGATAATGTGGGGATAATACTACCTCATGATGTTTTGAGAAGGTCAGTTAGTTAATGCTGACTATGCATGCCAAAGACAGCGGGGGGGGGGGGGGGAGTAAACATGTTGAAGCAGGGTTTGAACAGGGAACAGGGCAGAATAAACAACATGTGAGGATAATCTGGCATTGTCTGCATGTTTGTTAGCTGAGTGCTGCCTATGCAAGAACTACATCTTGGTTCCTGGCAGGACATGCGCATTAATTGTAAGGAAAATGTGTAATGCCCAGTCAATATGTTGTGCAGGCATGTTAGAGGAATAGTGTGATATTAAGACCTCTACCCCACTGCCTGACTTAGTTTACATAAGGTAATAGCTCTTGAGGGGAGTGGGTAGGGAGTAACAGCTGGATTGCATAAGCCTTTTTTCCAAAGGAAACTGAGCTAACTTAATGTGAATACATAATAACTTTATATTGTAGTGCATGACCACAAGAGGGATCAGGCCACTTGAATTTTCACTTTTACGTTTTTGAGTCTGCATTCCTTCATGTAGCTTGGTTATGGGTGTTTTACATAGAGAGATTTTAATTGTCTGATCTGATGATTATAATACTAGAAATCTAGTTGAATAGTGGGCTTGTGCCTAGTTTGTTTTTTGTCCCAGGTCTTTTTCTTGTTTTCAGTCTGCAGTAAAAATAAGGCTGTGTTACTGCATGTCTTAGGTAGTTTTACATTTCTACTTGCAGAAGAAGTTATGTCTTGCTTTTGCTAGCTAAGACTTAATTTCCAATACACTTATGTTTTTTACTTGAGTTTTTAAAAAACATGACTGTGCCACTGAGTTCAGAACCCTCACAGAGTCTGTATTTTATATGAGCTTGATCATTCAAACCTGATTTATAGGTTTCTACCAGTTCCGCTCTTCTTGAACAGTAGTTGTGTAATTGGCAGATGTATACAAGACAAATGCTGGTCTGGAAGTAAATCATGATCTTAAGGTCCTTTCCAACCCATTCTATGATTCATTGAATATAACGGACCACAGTCACTTTCTCTTACACCTGATTGGTCCAACATTTTATTTTAAAATCCATAAAGTTTTTAGGGATAGGAGAAAGATGCGAAGTTGCCTGAAGGAGAATTACCTCAACTTACTTCATTCTACTCTGTGTCCTTCCCTCACAAATATAGAAGCAGCTATATCATTGAAAATTTAATGAAGCTTTCATCAGTATAATGCTGTACCTCTACATTCCCTGAAATGTATTCATATTTAATGAGCTTCTAGTTCTAATTTCAGGTAACAGGAACAACTGAATATAACCATAAATCTGACTTGTTTGTGAACAACATGTCCCATGTCATTTACAATTTGTAGTCATTGATGACCAGTGTGGTAAAGTATGGGGAGAGTTGTACATCTGAGCATCAAGCAGCTGCTATTTAAGCTGGCTTTTGACTGTATTTGGTAGTTTGCTAAAAATGTTTTGTCCTGGACCTTTATTTTTTGCCCATAAAAATCAGCTTCAGAAAACAGCAGTAATGACTTTAAAGCAATGAGGTTGGTGTGCAAGGGTCATAATTGAGGGTTTAGTGTTCTTGTTGGTGTTTGTTTTGTTTGTGTATTTTTTTTTTTTTTTTTTTTTTAATTCTTAGCAAGCCTAAGGTTAGTTCGTTAGTTAAAAGGTATAATAGCGGGAAAATACTTTGAATGCGTGAGAGAGCTGGTAATACTGAACAAAACATAGAACTGTGTATAATTGATTACAGAAGATGGAAATAGCCTAGGGATAACTGTGAAAATATCCTACTGTATTGTGGACAGTTTCAAAGTGAAGTTTTCTGCAAAGCATTGAATGATGTTGCACTGCTAGTCTTGGTTGGAAGGATCATCAAGACTTGTTTTGCTCTTGCTTACTGAGAGTGAATCATAATGCTGAAAAGATGGTATTCTTTACCAAATTTTATGCAATAACAACACCTATGAGTACATAATTACGTTTTCAATTAGAATAAGAAAACATTAACACTGAAATGTTGTTCTGATCATGTGAAAATACTTTATTGTACTATCTACATTATTTAATTTATGGTCCTTTTATCATTTCTCATAATCATAACTGACATTTATCCATTAATATTTAATTGGTGTTTTGGAGTTTAATTGCAGAAAAGGGCCATATATAATGTGGTGCTGTTGAATATAGGAACATAAAATTTAATAACCAGAAACATTCTCTGCAATTCATAGTATTGCCTTTGTGATAATACAAAAGGCAGTGTAGAGAATGGTATTCACTCCACCCCTTTCTTGGCATGCAATTTTCTATATCATCTGTTAAGAAGTCTTTGAGAAAGAAATAATACGGTACCAAGAGAAAGCTGTGCTTGCATGGCATGTTTTAGTATCCTGACTGCTTTTGACTGATCTTATTTTCTTGCATTAATTTCCTCAGAGTTTTTCACTAGCAGGGCTAATCAGGATGTTTTCCCACATGTTTGTTTAATCCAACTTTTAATGCACATTTTAGCAGCCTCACAAATGGAGTGCTGAGTGTATTGCATGAGTATTCTTACCCTTCCAGGTATGTGTAGCAGTCCCAGAATTTTATTCAATCTTTAACAAGACTTAACACTTGACCTTCATGGTCTCCTCCAAGAGCAGATCAAGAGGAGTTGTTGGACTGGCAACTTTCTGGAGCCGGTGTCCTGGGTGCTGCTAATGCACAGTCCTCCAAGTGCCACCAGCACAGGCTTGTGGGGGGGGGGGGTGTCTCTGAGGGGTGTCCTGCACAGTCAATGTGGTGGTAGACATGGAGTTTGTGGTAACGTAGTCACTTTTCATATTTGGCTTGGACTTTATACAAGAGAAGCTGAAGGTGGTTGAGATGAGGGAGAGGTGTGGGGTTTTGTTTTTTTTTTTCTGCTGCTTTAAATAGTACCAGTTCAAAGGTCTTAAATGGCTATCCCTCATAGTCTCTGAGTGACATGAGATCTTTTACTTGCCAGTCTTAATCATTGACCTCTTTTGGCTAGGTCAGCTTTTGAGTAGGGATTGTAATAAATGTACCAGTCCAACTTCTTTTTGCAATGGTAGAGTTTTTTGTTTTTTTTTTTTTTGTGCAAGTTTGGGGGGACTGCTTTAATAAAACAGCCATTTATTTTCCTTTCCTAACTTCTGCAGACTTTTTTTTTCAGATTTTTCTTAAAGATAATTTGAGTATTTTACCTAGAATCTCTTGAGGTATGTATAAATTGCGCATGAAAGCTACGTTCCGAGCATTGTTTCCAAGTTCAGTACCCAGAAGTTAGAAAACGCTAAAAGAAAGATTCCTTGTTCAGTCTTAGCTTGGTTCCTCTGTATATGTGGTAGCATACTATTATTGATGTAGAATGCTGTTTTTTTGTCTTACAGGATCTGTTTTGCACCATAGTCAGATATTTTAATCACTTATTTTAAAATCAAGTTATTTTCTGGCCATATCGAGTATATGTAGTGATCTTTTTCTTTTTGTATAGTACTTTGTGTTTCTGAATATAAAATCTTTTATGCCTTTGTATTTCTCCTGTGATGTAAAAACATTTCTACCTCCATCTTACTGATGAGAAAAATAATTAGGATTTTACAGGGATCTCTAAATTTTCAAGGGTGTTATAAGGGGGGTGTTAGAGCTTCTTTCACATCTGTCCCTCATCTTCAAACACACAACCTGCTTCCACAGCAAACAAAAATAGCTTTTTGAGAGCCTCATAAGGAAAAATGTTAAACTTAGACCGTGCCAATCCTATGAATAGTTGCTGGGTGTTCCAGAAAAGGGTATTTGTGTTAGTTAATGTAGTCATATTTCAGCTTTGCTCTGCAGTATAGTTTTGGAGTTGTTTTAGAAGTTTTATTTTGTATTAGAACATTGAACTCATAGATGACTGGTGAATTGTGCAACCTAGTGTTTGGTCAGGTAATACACTAGATCATCTCGGTGCTACTGAGCAAGAATGAAATGCAAGTTTTGGTCCTGGGGTAAAGGAAACTGGGTATGAAAAGAAACAGAATTTCAAAAGGAGTGGGTTTATTAGGGGCATGTTGTGTGGTTGTGTGGGGCTTTTTGTGTGTTTTTTTTTTTTTCCCTTTGCGTTTCTTACCCCCTTGATTAATTTTTCTGTTATTTTATCACAGGCATATCAGCACATCTGAGGGGCAGCAAGCAGGTACAGGGACAAGATGGGGATGCACAGCAGCAAGGCCTGTTTTGCCACCAGAGAAAACCTGTTGTGCACCTGCCCCTCTGTATGTGTCTTGTGTGGGTCCTTTGTGTGTTTGCTGAGACACTTTGGCAGCCGTGTGCCTTCATATATGTACATTTTGATTATGCATTTTAAAGCTTAATTCTGAACAGAAGACTTAGACTTTACCAAGCATCTGTGATACTACCCTTTCAGTGGTGGTGTTACTGCTTGCACTCAAACTGTTACAGCTCTTCCTGCGTTCTGCGTGTAGTACATCATGAGCTTTGCTATTGGCCTTCTTAGTGTAAGGTATTGTTATGCTTTGTACATGAAGACGTCAGACTCACTGGTCATGTCTTATGTATAAAGGGGTTGGGAAGAAAAGATAAGCAGTGGTCTTGTTAGAAATGTAATGACTGGCTGCATGTTTGTGTTGGCTACCACTTGAGTCTCTGTGGTCACTTCAGCTAATTGAGGTCCAGATGTTCCCTCTATCACTTCCTTGTGTTCCTACCCTCTTTTTAGGTACTACATGGTGAACCAGTTCACAGAGGTGATCCATTTTAGAGTTTTAGACTGGTTGTCAGCTGAATTACTCCTTGTACTGCTCCTGGGCGCATGTGGTGTTATACAGGTACTAGGACTTGAATATGGGGTGGGGAACTGTGACAGCAGAGATTTAAAAGTAGGATAAACTACTGTAGGACTAGACTCTACCTTGTAGTTGCAGCAGCCATATATGATACCAGTAAAAAAGAAACCAAAACCAAACAAACCCACCAAGAAAGAAAAAAAATCTCTGCATTAGGTACTTGTATGTGTTGATAGCTTTGGTGCTGTGCCAGGAGAGCACTGTCTTGGTAGCATTCCTGCAGCATGAAGTTGCCACGTAGGTGTGTGGCAGCCATGCAAAGAAACCTTTGATCTCTGGTGATCCCATGCAGTTTCCCTAAGACATACTGTGGGAGTTAAGGTGTTTATTTTAGTTGACAGCCTGAGCAAGCTGAGGCTCTGTTTTTCTTTTGCACATGCTGCATGGGTTCTGTGGATTTGAGTAACTGCAAGGAACTGTCTCCTTGTGTTATGTAAAGTTTATATGCCTGAAAATAAAAGGATCACTTGCGGTTTACTGGAGATGTTGCAATCTGAAAAGAGCTGTGCTGGGGAGAATACAACTTTCTCCTTGAAGTAGGGAATGTTTTCAGACCTCTTCTCATTCGGATATTTTCATAGTCCTTTCAAAACTTGGGCTTGTGGTCTTCTAGCATTGTCACAAGCGGGAATGAAGGCTGGTACAAGGTATAGCTCAGGAGAACAGTCACTGCACAGTATGGTACTTGGTAAGAGTGTTTTTCATTTTGCTTGTTTTTCTTCTCTATGTCAGTTAAAGTGAAGATAATACAAAGCAAAATCTGGTCATGGGAATGGCAATGAAGCAGGTTTAAAATTTAATGCATCACAACTCATTATCAAGTTGCTTTTTTCTCCTTTTTTTGAGCAGTGTTTACATTGATAATAGGCAGAGGACCTTTCATGAGTCCCAATTCATAGTTCTGTGCAAGGAAAAGTGCTTGAATTAGCTATAGTCTTAAAAGCAAATAAATTTGAACAAGGGAGGTGAAGATATAATGGGAACAAGAAAAGCACAATTTCCTCTTGACTTAGTTCATACAGAGTGCTTGCTCAGTTTTATGCATTATTTTTTCAGTGGAGCTGCAGGATGGGATGGGGAGTAATACTGATGTTAAAGCTTTGTGGAGCATGGGTTTAAGTGTTCGTTGTTCCTTGGCTTGGGAAGCCATCCCAGAACTTTGGTCTGCAGTGTGTGCAGGTGGAGAGCAGGACAAGGAAAAGTCATGCTCACATTAGCTCCTGAAAGTACTTTGTGTCCCCAGAGTGCGAAGTTTGGGGTCTTTTCAAAGGGTAACAGATGCTGTGCAGGTGACTCAGCCTTTTGTGCTGAGGGCCAGGTGTTTGACTTATTTTCAAGCTGGCATGCTAGGGCAGGCTGGCATTCATCACGTTCGTAAACACTTCTCAAAGTTGAGGAAGGCTTTTGTCTTGTAACCGGTTTTCTTTAATGCTCTGGGAGTGACTGGCTTGACACATTTTCCCCAGGTGGTATCAACAGCCTATGAAATACAGAGGAAGCATTTCTACTATGTGACCTTTACAGCAGGGAGATCTTCAGGAAGGACAGCCAAGAGTGAGTGTCTCTGTATTTTTGGCACTTTGCCCAAATGTGTTCACTTTTGACTCCAGGGAATTAAAGGCTCCATGTCTTGCACCAGTTCTTTAGGCAGTGCAGTTCCTGTCTGCGTTAACTACTGTGTGTGAATTTGATGGTTGACAAGTCATTCTGCAGAACAGCAGGAAGGTTTTTTTCCAGTGGTGGAAAGATTGTCACTGGTGTTGCTGAGTGGAACAGAGCAGGGCTGAGTCTGTTGTGCTGAGTTTTATGTCAAGTTTAGGCTCTTGCTTTTCTGAAAGAATGCTCAAGTTTCCCTTCATTACTCCTTTATAGTCTTTGTTTTTGAACAAAGATTCAAGAGTATTTGCCTGCAGGAAAGAACAGGTGAAAAGTAGTTCTGATTAGTTTTCCCACAATATTTGATGTAAATACAGCCTCGCTGTGGGGCTGCTTACAGAGCATAATGTTGGGCAGTCCTAGATATACACACTTTGGTGCTAGGGAAGGCAGAAACTCCAGTTATGGGAATTATCCAGTGCATGTAATAAGTGCAGGTTTCTCAGGTGTCTGGATCTGTCTTTTGATTTTATTTTCTTTTGTGTAGTGATTTTTTGTTTGCTTTCAGTAGGCCGTTGTCTTGAGGGGCCTGGTCTTGCAGACAGTAATGAACAGTTTTTGTTCACTGGTGATACCTGGAGGACTGTTCAAATAAGTGCATGGAGCTGAATCCAAGACCTCCTTGAAGCCCACCAAAAACTGAGGCTTCCCTCCTTCCTTGAGACCTGTGTTCCCAGAGGGCCATGAAGCTGGTTTGCCTCTCCAATAGTAGCTGCCTGAAGGATAAGGGTAGATATTTTTTCACAGTATAAAATGACCTGAACATTTTCCATTTTCACATTTTGATGTTGTGTCTAAGAATAGCTAAGCGACAGTTTCCAGCTTATACATACATTTTTTAACTTACCTGTGATGAAGTATTGAGCTTTTACATGCCTTTTAAATGGCTATGTTGGGGGTGGGAAAAGTGACTTGTATATTGTCAAAACCAAAGAACTTATTTTGGCATGGCCATGTAATAGAGCATTTAGCTTCACTTGAATCTGGTTTTGCTAAAAGCTGCAGAGCAGAAATCCCATGGGTTTGATTTTCACTGTCAGCTGCTTTCTGTGTAGGTGGGAGCATGATGCAGGTGATGGTGACAGTTTGAACCGCATGACTTTGTGCCCAGAGTGACAATTGCTGCCTAGCTAATAGAACCAAAACATACTATTATTTTACTAGTGCATTCCCATCTTTATGCGATTAAACCACATTATATTTAAGCTGCCTCTGCTATGCACATGCCCACAGTTTTAACACTTTATCATTTAAAGCTGATGAGAATTTAACTGGGACACTTAATTCCATGTATATGGTCTGGGTAGCAGTTGAGTGTGATTGTATCTGTGTGGTTGGGAGCAGCTGCCCTGAGAAGTGAGTGTGTGAGTAAGTATTGTCAAGGTCTCCAGCAACAGATAAGGGGGAATGACCAGCAAAGAAACACACCTTTGTGTGGGAGAGTCCTTCTTCCATGGGAGCACTTTCAGATAAAAGGTGAAAATTTATCATCTTGGTATTCAGTTGCATTAAAATTACATAAGGGTTGGTCAGCAAGGAAGTTTCTTCAGTGTTTAATAATGCTGAAGTGTTTAGTAATGCTGATATCTGCAGTTCTTAAAGAAAACCCAGTTGCCTTGGTTCCATTGTGTGAAAGTTTTGCAGCCAAGTATTTGGCAGTTCTGGAAACTATAATATAAATTGCTATTAAAGGTGATATTTTGGGGTGAAGTATTTTTTTGAGTAAGCATATACATCTTTAAACCCTCTGAGTCATGTATTCTATTTTTTAATACAGAACAGTTTTGAAGATTCAGCATGCCATTATGGTGGTGATACGGCACAAAGCACAAGGTGAGACGTAGAGGCCTCCTGAAAGGAGGGAAAAGAAGGGAGAATCTTATGTACTTCCCTAGGATCACTAAAACGACACACATTTATTTATAATGACCTTGTCGACCCTTGTTGGCAAGGTAAATGAGGTAGGGTGATGCTTCCAGTTTTGGGGCTGGCTTCTGCTCTGCACTGGGTTGACTGAGGAAAGGTGCTATGGTAGGACAGCAGGTAATCGTTATGCTTCACCAGTACAGACAGAGGCATGTTTCTTTTTATGCTGGGTTCAGTCGTCTTGGGAATGTGGCCTCATCTTTGTGATTTTTCACAACTGACTGTAGCATGTTTTTAACTGAGGAATTTTGTTAGACTGGTTAACATTGTACATTGTATTCCAGTCGTGCTGCAGTGAGTGTCACCAAACTTGTTTTACAGGGTTTCCAGGGAAAACACCCAGTGTGGTGTTTTCTGCCCTTGGTATGCTGATAGGCTTTAAAAGCAAAAGGCTGCAGCTGCTTTTCAAATAGTTCTGCTGAGCAATGGCACCATCAGTCATGAAGTACAGCCTGTGCTGGTAACTGAATTATTTTCAGGGTTTAATTATTGGGTGCATGATAGCTACAGTAGCCAGGGTGCAGTCTTCAATATGTACAAATAATCTTTTGATCCCTTTTTGAGTAGTAAGCTTGGCTTATGTCCTTTGTGGAAGTAGGTGAGATGAGCACTTCTCTGTAGCATCATAATGTTTGTTGGAGAAAATGGTGAACAGTAGAACATTTTATATTTCCATCCAAAATGTTGCATATGGGTTTAGGGGGTTGAAGCAATTGGGATTTCCCTTAAGATAAAAGTTGCAAAGTTAAGGAAGTGGCTTAAGGTCATGGGAATCTGCAAGCTTTAGAGAACTTACTAAAATTGTATTGTAAATAACAGGCACATGGATTTAAATGAACTACCCTGCTAATCAGAGGTATTGGTTATGGTTGAAGGACTAGTTTTATCCATAAAGGGGGAAACAAACCCTTACATGGGAAAAGTTGTCTGTGTAAGCATTTTACAGAGCAGTCATGGCCCTCAGTAGACAAGTAGCTACCTACCCAGATGTGTGCCACCGCACTCAGCTTGTGCTTTCAAATGTGAAAAATTAAGATTTCGCACAACTGTTCTGAAAACTAGTCCCTAAACACTGGTGGAAGGACCCTTGTTTGCCTAGGTTATCCCTGTTGGATACCAAGGATGATTTGTGTATTAAGCTTGTGGGAGTAAACCAAATTATTCATAATAATACATAATGCCATAAAATGGTGAGAGTAGATAATTCACAGCATTGGATCTTCTTAGAGATTAATTTTTGAGTAGAAGAATTTTATATTTTGTGCATATACAGTTTGCTTTGTCTTAGAATCTTAAAGTGGTCAGTATTAAGTGGATACCTCCAAAGTATAAGCAATTGGAAGGGTTATTGCTTTCTGAAAAACGGATCCTTTGCATTTTGGGTTTCTTTACTTGGTCTCCCAATCTCTGGTCATTATGGAACCTGCTAGTAGCTGTTGCTTTCTTGAAGGGTCTGCAGAATCAAAAATTCATGTGTAAAATAGATATATTGATTTTTTTTTCTGTTGTTTTTAGTGAGTGGTGGATGAAGAAATCCTTTTCACTATTGTGTATGAGCTGCTTATTTGAATGAGGCTAGGAGCATATAGAAAGCATAAAGTTCTATTCAAAGGCTTTCAATCTTCTTAGAATTTTGTGCTCAAGGGTATACTCTCCTGATTTGTGTTGACTACTTTAGTGGCACTAGATAGTATCAAGTGCTTACTGTGTGTGATTTATACAGATAAGGAAAATACTATTCACTGTTTTGTAGACCAGGAACAATGTTCTTTGCACATGGCTTTAATACAGCTGTTACGAGCATAAATAAATGCTGCTTTTGAATAACGCTTACAGATCCCATGTAATTGTGGAGCTGTGTGGTGCTTATGGGAGAACCTGCAGCATTATTGAATGCTGCTCAGCTGATGTTTGGATAAAACTGATAAGCTCAAATATTGTCTGGAACTGATCATCTGACTCTTGGGGCAGATTTCCATTTCCTTACTTGTTTTCAATGTCTCTTTATTTAATCAGGGTAGTTCCACTGATGGGCCATGGTGCCTATTATAAGCATAAGGTTGTAGCTATGGATAATGGTATTTTTTTAAAAGACTTTATTTATTTATTTATTTAATATTTCAGTTAACATTATGCAGAAATAAGAATGGACAAAAGTATTATTTAAAATGAGTAAGTTAGACCAGTCCTACAGAGGGTGGCAAGTGGGGTTTATGCTGGAACAGGCACTGAGAAATACTTCCAAGCTATTTCTGCACACAAATAATGAGCCACATGCAAATGCCAAACAAATCCATGCTCCGAGTTTGGTGTTTATGCATGGGAGGAACTCCACATAACAAAGAACAGATTTGTGGATGTTTATCTGACTTCAAATGGTTTGACAACGATATGATTGTGATCAGTTTATGGATGTTAGGAAGACAGCTGTGTGTCATCCTGTCCCTATCCTCTGCAGTCTCTTGTCCTGGTGTCCTCATTCACTGCTGAGTAAATACACTGGGGTGTTCTGTTTTATGTGGTCTGTTGCATAGCTGGTATTGATATAAATACAAACAAGAATATAATGTATTTTACTAAATACAGTAATCTTTTCTACTTTTGTCTTTTTGATCCATTAATCCTTGATGATTAATACATGCCGTCTTGCTTCTTGCTCCCACATTATGCAGCTGATTCTCCTCCTTTTCTCTCCTATTATCAAATATTGAAAGAACGAATATGCATCACAAACTTTCATCATGATAAAGTTGCTTGAAATATGCTGCAACTTAGAACAATTTGTGTTACGTTTTTGGTATGGTGAGTTATGTATTTGTTTACTTAGTCCTGTTTGATAACTTGTTAGCTCCTCCTAACTTCACTGAAGTAGGCCTGGGTTTTTATCCCCTGCAATCTGTAGGAAATGGCTTAGATGCCAGCGTAGCTAATGAATGTCTGACACATCCTCCTTATTTTTGTTTAAAACCTTCCTCTAAAAGTAGGTACATTGAATGTGACCTTAAAATTTAACTTCAGAAAGTTTTTGTGGTGTTCACCAACTGATTTAATGTACGAAAATAGCAATTGCCATTTATTTTTAAGCTTGAGGAAATAGCTTTTTTTTTTAATAGTGAAATTTACAATGCAAAAATATGTTCCCTACCACGCTCTAAGTAGGTCAGGATCTCTACCACCCTTTGAAAGGAAATTGCAACCTGACCTGCTCAATGGCCAGTGTGGAATGGCAGAGGAGGTTTGGTGTGGTTTTTCTCTTTTTTGAATAAATCAAAATGTATTTGTTTTTGAGATCGTTCCACTGGCCACATGTTGTAGGGTATTTCAAGACATCTCTGAAATATTTATCATGCTGTGTCCCACTACAAATGTAATCTTAAGGTCTCCACTGTTTATGAAGCACAGTCTATATTTTATCTCCTGCTGAGAAAAGATGTGATAATGGTTGTTTAGGGATTATGTGAAAATGAAGTGAGGAATGACCCTTAAAAACTGGTAGGAAGTAGGAGATTCCCAAATGAGACTAGGGAGGTGGAGAAGCTGTTTAAATTGCTACTGTTGGGATTTTTTAATGAATATCTCCTTTGCACTTACACATGTGAAAATTAAGATTGGCGAGATAAAGAAGCTTTTCAATAAAATGCAGTAAAAGTCTGTTGGGTTACAGAAACTAAAACTAAAGCTGTAACTCTAATGACTTGCCTTTGTTAGTGCTGCAGTTTAAGAAAGTGCAGCCACAGAGTGTAATAAAGGTCATTAGGGGCTCTGGGAAGTGATGTGATGCAAACCAGCTTTAGGAACAAGGCTAGCGCAGACGCTCCTAAATAAGCAATCCTTTGCAAGGGGAGAGATGCCTTATTTCATTTGGGTTCATTCTTTACATCTCCTTGAAGTTCTTAAATTTAAAAACCAAGCAGGTTTGTCAAAACCTTAGTGCTGGGTTGCAGAGCTCTCTGTGGCTTGTGGCACATTCAGGGAGAAATGTTCTGCAGATTTCTCTGGACAGTGTAACACGTGGCTCCGTAGAAATGCAGGGAATGACCCTGGGGGTCCCTTGCACCTCTGTTTTTGTGTGTGATTACACTGAAGTGAACTTATTTAGCAAGCCCTGAGTGGTTTGTTAGATTATATATACATACATATATATAATTTTTGTGTATACAATTTTTGTCATATGTATCTTGTGTGTGAAAGATAAGAGATTTTTCAAAAATAGAAATGCACAAACCTGTCACTCTTTCAAGCAGGTTTTTTTTTTGTGGATTTTTTTTAATTAATTTATTTTTTTTAATGCTAATGTTTCTTTTTAGCAGATATTTACCCAGGCTTATTTCTTTAAGGATTAAGTCTGTATTTTGATGAAAGAGGGCAATAAAATATTACTGTGGGTTTTTTTTTTTTTATTTCTTCTGATGAGATTTTCTGCAACTTAATGTTAAGAATGATTTAGATTCTGCTCTGTCAGGTATTTAAGGACTACATAGAGATCATTCTTCTCTGACATCCAGCTATTCAAATTGTAATAGTAAAGGCAACAGAGATTTATCAAGTCATTCTAAATGATGCTTTAGGCAGGAAATAAATTGAAATTCTAGTAGGGAATTGAGATACGATGTAAAATTACCTACACTAGTCTAGGAAACTGGCCTGCTCTCAACAACAAAAATACTACCGACTCCTTAGTATTCAAAGGCTACTGGTGCTTTTGGTCTGTCCCGCTGAAAAGGCAACAGTCTTAAGAAGCAGTTTGTTCCCTAAGGCTGTATTGGACTAGTGAAGAGCCAGGAACTGTGATTTGTTGAGTCATGACCACCACCTTTTGCTGCACAAAAGATCATACTGGTGACCTAAGGCATGGTGTAATACAAGGTATACAGAAGTACTCATCAGCTAATATGTACTTGCTACCAGAAGATTTTTTTTTTTTCCATGCTACTAGAATATATATCCATATTAAATTATGTCTACTGTCAGAAATAAGACAAGCTGAGAATGCTTGCTCTCTCTAGTTCTGAAAAATACGTGTTATCCTGTCTGCTATCCCACCTGTTCTCGTATTGCTTGTAACTGTGCTTTGATTCATCTTTCTAGATGTGTTTATCAAGCAGCTTTTAGGGTACCCTGAAATAACAATGGACACTAAGGCTTGTGTTCTCTCTTCTGTTACTTTTGGATAAAGCTAAAATAGCTGGCTATGCTATAAAAGCTTTGGAGGAGGGAAGAGGAGGACAAATTTTAATAAACAGTACTGGGTGCTGTTGAATTCAGACTTGGGAACAGCTTTTTATGCCCTCCCATCCAGTGGCTATCCCTCATAATTTAGTTCTGGGGTCTTATTCAGGCTGAAAGGACCTTTCTGGGGTGCCGTGTCCATGCTGGGCATCTTCACAGGTGGATTTACTGTGGTTATTTCCAGTGACACTGGTGAGGAGCCTTCTTTGAGGAGAAGTATTTCTCTTAGAGTTGAGTTGTCTGGCCTCACGTGTTTTTACACAGTTGGTAAGGAGTGTGCTGAATGCTGGGGGGGGGGATCTTCTATTGCCAGAGTTTTTGATGATGTGATCTTACAGCAGGTGAAGCTGTTCACAGATTGCCTGAAGTGATGCCTTCCTCTTCCCTTGCTTTGCAGCCGGGCTGTGCTGGTGCTCATGTCACACATTTGCAGTTAGGGTGTTTCCCTTTGTCAAAGCGATCTCAGTGTCAATACATGGGTGGAAGCTCCTGAATGGGAGTATTTTTGGTGGGATGCCCTAACCTGTCTGAAGTCTGCAGGAAGTTCAGGTGCTCAGGTTGTTGGGACCTGAAGTTCACTTGAGGGTTCTCCTTTGATTCCGCTTTGAGAGCAGATCAGCAAAGTGGTGTAGGTCTGTAGTGGTTTTTACAAAAGTGCCTGCCTGTGCTGCTGGGCAATAAACTGTATTGACTGGTACTAAACATAGTCCTTGTTCCCTGTTCTTTTCATGCTTTAGCTTTCCAAATGGTTGAGTTCTAAATATGTCTGGTTTTTAGGACTTTCATGATAGTGGTGTGATGTGCTTGCTTTGCCTGAGATTTTATATATGACAACATCCCACTTCAGCTTTCTCAATCTGGTTGCTCATTCCTGCCTTCACTTTGCCTGTTTCTATGTGCTGGTACAGGTATTTGTGAACTATACTCTCTCCATTTGGTGAACCAAATGGGAGAGTTCATCTTGCTGAAAAAAACCTCAGCAAATAACCATGTGGCTGCACAAATGTTTTTCTGGCCTGTGGGAGAAGACAGCAGGAGAACAACAGTGTAGGGCGGTATGAAGGCAGATGATTGATAGCAGCTTCTTTGGTACTGGTGCTTGCTTAATATGTAGAAACACAGTTTTGATGTTCCAAGGCTCCATATATAAACTCAAAAGTTGTCAGGACTTCTGTGGCTCATCAAAATGGGAGTTGGTCAAACCATTGAGTTTGGTCTTTGATTTCTGACAAATTACATAAAAAGAAACAGTTGATTTTACTGTATCATAACAACATTTGTGCAGGAGCTCCCACATAGCAGTTTGCCAGATTGATTTTTCAGTCTTTTCAAACCAAGAAAGTTTAGTGGTAGAGGACAGTTCTTTGTTGCATGTTGCTTTTTGAGCACTGACAGTATTTTCAGAGCTATTCGGAACATGGACAATGCAGTTACTGCTCCAACGGGCTGTTTCTTTTCAGTTGTTTTTAATTGTGTATATACACACCCACACTGTCCCTCTGTATTTGAATAGCTTAAGGAAACTGGACTGTGTACTTTTTATACTTTGAGTGAAATACAAGCCCCTGCTCTTGGCAGAAATCTGGCTTGGTTCCTCCTAAAAGCTGGGAGAGATGAGCCAACGTATAAACGTCATTCAACAGGTATGCTTGCAAGAGATCGGTAAAGGTTTTCATTTTGAGAGAGTGTTTTAAACGCTTGCATGTTTCCCCTTGAGAGTCCAAATCACTGCTGTTTTTATGGAAAACCTCGGTCATATACCTTGTTCTCTTACAGATGTGTACTTTTTGAGGTCAGACATGAAATATGGGAGTGTCTTGATGACAAGCCGTCAGTATTGTGATCAGGATATCCCATCATGCCACCTTTTAATTCCCCAACCTTCCCCCCCCCTTTTACTGTATAGCTGCATTTCCTTGTCGTGCTTCCCCATGCTGTTGTTGCGCTCTAAAATGCATTGAAAGTACAGAACAGAAGATTTTACTTGTTTCGGATCAAGTAAAAAATTTGTTGGGACTGTTTGGGTCCCCAAAGCGTTTATTTTCAGTTGTCTGTGTTTTAGTTTCTTTCCAGCATGATTTCTGGTGTATGCAGGTGTTTCATAAGACTGATGAAGTGAATGCTCAAAATATTTGAGCTAGCAAGACCTGTCGGCTCTGGGGGCAGTTCAACCCACACTGTGGTATAGGACTTTCTCAGGAGTCCTACATAGATATGGATATGAAAGGGGAAGGGAGCAACATGTCTTGTATGAACTTTGGTTAAACTTGTTAACAGTAAGTGTGTTTGTCTTGTGAGACAATGAGCAATGTTGAGCTGGATCATGTCTAAAAAATCACAGTTTCTGCATTTGGGGCAGACATGGAAAGTTTCGAAATGTGTTGTAAGTTTGGGTGTGCTGTGGGCAGCTGCTAATCCTGGTAGCAACACGATTTGATGTTTGTTGAGAACCCTGAAAGCTTGCAAAGGTTCTTATTCAAAGAAACTAAAGCATAATAAAAAGGTTATTGACATAGTTGAATTATTATTTAGTGCATATGTTTGCCCAGTAGACTGTAATGGATTTGAAGAGGTTGTTCTAGTACATTGGGTGAATTCCTGGCCGATTTTATGCCTACTCGTTGTGAAAGCACTTATTTCTCAAGGCCACACAGCTGCTATTGAAGTGTCAAGAAGTGGCCTGTCAAGTATTGGCCTGTTGTTTGACCAAGTTGACATAATTGTGCTGTAAGACATGTTTTTTTTATGATTGTGTGCTTAATTGGCTAGGCAGTAGTATTTCATAAAGAATCACTTTAATTTAAATACCTATGGAAATATTTTCTCTATAATACTATCCAGACTTAATACCATAAAAGGTTCTTTACTTCTTTTTTCTAGGAAAAAAGGTAAAGGCTCATCTGTGCTGGATAAATGTGAGTTAAGTTTCAGCTTGCTGCAAACTCTCTTGTCAGGTCCAAGCCACTTGAAATGGTTTAGTAGTGGAGATGTTGAAACACAATGGGTGGTGGAAATGTTTCTGTTTATTAGTAATTGACTCAGTATGGCCTTTTTTTGTTTAAAATGTCAGTCATTCAAAGCTGTAGTTCAACCAGTACCTGGTCTGCTTTTTTTTTTTCTGGTGAGTACAGTTGAGATGAACTGTTCTGTGTACTGTAGTATGTATATGGGTGGAAAATAGGGTTAATTGTGACTGAGTGTCTATGAAATTTTTGAGATGTCTGGGCTCATTTAACTTACTCCTTTCTGCAATATGGAGCAGAACTCGTCTGATAGAACAGAAAGAAAAGTGTGTGCATGCATCCTTTTTTCCAAAAGACATTGAAAAAAAGGCATGTGATGCTGAGAACTGACACGATACTGAGTACTGGCAGATACCGAAGTCTTTTTTGTTGTTGTTGTTTCGCTTGTTGCTTAAAGGTGCGGTTAAAATCAGCTTTCTGGAGTCTCAATACTAAATTACATGTTAGCAAAGTAGTCTCTGAGATTTTGTCTTGCAGTGTATGTCGCAGTGGACTGAACAGAGGGGAGCCACAGACAACTGGAGATAGCTTATAAATAGTGTTTAAACCCCCAAAATTCTCATCTGTTGATTGAGTTGTGATTTCTGCCCGAAACCCAAGATGTGTCTTACTGACATAACAATCTGTAATCTCTACATGGCGCGTGGGCTGCTTGTGAGAAATTTACTAGTTAAAGACTGACCTAGCGTTTTTTTTTTTTTTGCCAAATAAGATTTTGAAGTTGTCTCCTTACAAAGTGTGAACAGCAAAATCACCATTGCTAGAAGTTCAAAGAATCTGAACAGAGGAAGAGGGAAAGAGTAGCTGGTGTCTTCTCCCAGCTCCCTCTTGTATTTGGCAGGCAGTGACAAGATGGCCCAAAACCCATAGGCAGCTGCTTCTGCAAGTACTTGAATAAAGATTTCTGAATTTCTGAGGTTTGAAAAGGAAAAAGGCATATTTTTGTTCCTAACTCTCTTCTCATCTGGGAGCTACTGAACTCTTAAACTCCTTTAATCCAAGGCTCTTGGAAGCATTTGGTGTCATCGCAGCCACACTTATTTCTCTTTCCTCAGCTTTTGATCCTTAACCTGTAACATGGGGAAAATTACTTTTGCTCAGTGGCTTTGGTTTTTGGATCACTGATATCATCGCAGTTACAGACTCTAGGAAGTACCTGCCTATTAGGCCATGCCTATTACTTCATCAGCCTAGAAAATAAACCTGCAATGGCCAACTGCATATAGTAGACGAACCCTTGGCTATGTAGCAGAAACCACTGTGGGTTATGAGGACTTGCTAAATGAACTGAAGGTTGCGAAATAAACAGGTTTGACAGCTGCTTGCTCCAAATTGGGCTGTTCTTGTCTCAGTTCAAGAATCTCTGTACAAGAACACAAAGTTGTCTAGCCCAAGCTAAGCAAAAAGCCTTTGTTTCTAGAAGCATCTTTGATTTAAAAATCTAGATTTCTTTCTGTAAGCTCTCTCACGTGTGTTTTTCTATTGGTTCTTAATGTTCCCTTGTCATAAATCAAGAGTCATTCAATTTCTGCAAGCAAATTTCTTTCTGATATTAGAATGGAGGAACAAGTGAAAACACATCTTTTTTTTGTGCTGATTCTTTCCTTTCCATTTGTTCGTGGTTCAGGTCTTGGCTATATGGTGAAGGCTGCATTATTGGTTTTTAATCTAAACTGATTTTTCTGTAGAGAGGATCATTTGTTTTATGTTTTACTCTAAATAACACTAATCTTGGCTATGGAAGCTAAAGAGAGGCTTGGAGATTCTAAATATTTGATATCGTTTAATACTTACATCTACTAAAAATAGCCTTTGTAAAGAAAGGTAGTAGCTCATTCTGTAATGTACCTAGTCAACAGCAAAGCCATAAAGATTTTTTTTTTCTGAAATAATTAATGGTTGTGTATTGGAAGTCCTGCAAATTTCTGTTACGCTCAGCAAAATCTAAAATTTTAAAAGAAAGAATATCTTTTACTCCTGCTTGTGAAAATAACTCTTTCTTCCGTTTTGTTTGCTCTCTTGCCAGCCAAGCTAGAAAAGTAAGCAGTGCTAACGTAGGCCCCCTCAGGAAGCTCTTGGGAGAACTAGCTACACAGGATTTGGAGAAGGCTGAGGTTCTGAATGACTTCTTTACCTCGGTCTTCACTGGCAAAGGCTCTGACCAAACCACCCAAGTCTTGGAAGGCAGATGCAGGGACTGTGAGAATGAAGACTTTGTGGGCCCCCTGTAGGAGCGGATCTGGTTCGAGACCATCTTAAAAATCTGAACGTGCACAAGTCCATGGGTCCTGATGAAATCCATCTGCAGGACCTAAAGGAGCTGGCAAATGAAGTTGCGAAGCCACTGTCCATCATATTTGATAAATCATGGCAGTCAGGTGAAGTTCCTGACTACTGGAAAAAGGGAACTATAACCCCCATTTTCAAGAAGGGGAAAATGGATGACCCGGGGAATTACAGACCAGTCAGTCTCACCTCTGTGCCTGGCAAAATCCTGGAGCAGATTCTCCTGGAAGGCATGCTAAGGCACATGAAAATCAACAAGGTGCTTGGAGACAGCCAGCATGGCTTCACTAAGGGGAAATCCTGCCTGACCAATTTGGTGGCCTTCTATGATGGGGCTACAGAACTGATGGACAGGGGTAGAGCAGTTGATGTCATCTACCTGGACTTGTGCAAAGCGTTCGACACTGTCCCACATGACATCCTTGTCTCTAAATTGGAGAGACATCAATTTGATGGATGGACCACTCGGTGGATAAAGAACTGGCTGGATGGCTGCACACAAAGAGTTGTGGTCAATGGCTCAATGTCCAACTGGAGACCAGTAACGAGTGGCGTCCCTCAGGGATCGGTGTTGGGACCGGTCTTGTTTAACATCTTTGTCACTGACATGGACAGTGGGATTGAGTGCGCCCTCAGCAAGTTTGCCGATGACACCAAGCTGTGTGGTTTGTTTGATACGCTGGAGGGAAGGAATGCCATCCAGAGGGACCTTGACACGTTTGTGAGGTGGGCTGCTGTCAGCCTCATGAAGTTTAACCATGCCAAGTGCAAAGTCCTACACCTGGGTGGGAGCAATCCCAGGCACAGCTACAGGTTGGGCAGAGAAGAGATTCAGAGCAGCCCTTCAGAGAAGGACTTGGGGGTGTTGGTCAATGAGAAAATGAACATGAGCCAGCTTCAGTGTGCGCTTGCAGCCCAGAAAGCCAACCATATCCTGGGCTGCATCCAAAGGAGCGTGACCAGCAGGTCGAAGGAGGTGATCCTGGCCCTCTACTCTGCTCTCGTGAGACCTCACCTGGAGTATTGTGTGCAGTTCTGGTGTCCTCAACATAAAAAGGACATGGAACTGTTGGAACAAGTCCAGAGGAGGGCCACGAGGATGATCAGGGGACTGGAGCACCTCCTGTATGAAGATAGGCTGAGAAAGTTGGGGCTGTTCAGCCTGGAGAAGAGAAGGCTGTGTGGAGACCTCATAGCAGCCTTCCGGTGTCTGAAGGGGGCGTATAGGCGTGCTGGGGAGGGACTCTTCATTGGAGACTGTAGTGAATAGGACAAGGGGTAATGGGTTAAAACTTAAACAGGGGAAGTTTAAATTGGTTATAAGAAGGAAATTCCTTCCTATTAGGGTGGTGAAGCACTGGAACAGGCTGCCCAAGGAAGTTGTGAATTCTCCATCCCTGGCAGTGTTCAAGACCAGGTTGCATGAGGCCTTGGGTGAGATGGTTTAGTGTGAGGTGTCCCTGCCCATGGCAGGGGGGTTGGAACTAGATGATCTTTAAGGTCCTTTCCAACCCTAACTATTCTATGATTCTGTGATTCTGTGCTAATGTTTTGGGCCATTTTAAACCAGTCAGTGTTCAGGAGGCTTGATTCCTTATCTGAAATCACACCTCTACAACGTCTATGTGCCCATGTGTAGGGAATGCAGGGCACGTATCTTGTACCCTTTGAAGACACTATCCAAAACAAACACTCAGTTCCAGTAAGTGTAATTTAGTTGTTAAATATCTAACAGTTTTCTGGAGAGGAACCTCTGCTTGTTTTCTGCAGTGTACCAAAAACATTTTTAGTCCGATCCTTATCCTGAAGTCCTTGAACACTGACAAGAGGACACGTAGTGCTATTTGTGCACTACAAACCATCTAGATGCTTTCAAAAATGTGGTGTCATTTTAGACTGCTTAGAGACCGAGCCATTTGTTTTAATATTTCATGGGGATGAAAGAGAAGAACAAGAGAGCTTAAACCAGTGTCCATGGAAATGAAAATGAGCATGCTCATGTTTATTATCCTGATGTGCTAGACCAGGAGACTTTATTGTTCCTTGAGGTGTTGTGATTGCTTTTGTTGGTGATGTTGCTTATAGTCTTCCCCTGCTGGCCATGCATATGTAACTCCCTGAGCATTTTCTATTAATAGCTGCATCCAGATGACTCTGCTCCTTCCTCCTCAGGGGAGGACTCATCACACTTCTCCCCTGTTCCAATATAGGTCTCTCATGGGGTCACAACTCCTGCCAGCAAACCTGCTCCAGTGCAGGCTTCCCACAGGGTCCCAGCCTTCTTTGGGCGTCCCTCTGCTCCTGCATGGGGTCTTCTCCATGCTGCAGGTGGAGATCTGCTCCACCATGGACCTCCATGGTGGACACGAGGAGGTGGGGGGATATACTGCCTCACCATGGGCTGTGGGGAAACCTCTGCTCCAGTGGCTGGAGTGCTTCCTCCCCTTCTTCACTGATCTTGATGTCTGCTGGACTGTTTCTCTCGTTTATTCCTGTTACTCTTGCCTGGCTGCTGTGGCTCTCTTGTAGTAACTTTTCCCCCTTCTTAAATACATTATCCCAGAAACACTATAATTGTCACTAGTAGGCTCAGCCTGGGCCAGTGGTCGGTCTGTCTTGGAGCTTGTTGGCACTGACTCCATCTGACATGGGGAAGACTTCTGGCAGCTGCTAACAAAAGCCACCCATGTAGCCACCCTGCTCCCAAAACCTTTCCGTGCAAACCCAATACATCAGGGTAAAAACTTAAATCCAAAAGATAATGAAAGATTTTAGTGAATGTGTGAAACATAACGCAGATCACAGAGGCCGTACAACCTCAGTGTGAAGAGGAGAATTGACAGTATTGTACCCTGAGTGCTTGCTTAGACTTCATGTAACGCTGTATACTCAGTATTGAATAATAGTGAACAATATATGTGCCTGTTTTTTAAGTATGAACATTTGTCATCATTGGTTTCTATGTGCAGCATATATGCATATGCATTTAATATATATATGCATATAAACATTGCTGATTTACGGCTTCCAATTTAAGAAAACATCATGTTTGCAAGGGAATTAAGCAGGTGGTTTGGTGCAGTGCTTATCTGGGGAAAGCTGTATGTGATGTATTGTCCAGTAAAAGTTGCACTGAATGATGTCCTGCTTCCATAGTCACTGTCCTTACACTAAGGCGAATGAGAAGGGTTAGACTTGCAAAAAAATGGAAGAATCCCCTGAATTGATGGGGTTTATGCATGATGTGGGAGCTGTCAGCAGTAGTGTTGGGGTGTCCCCCACTGCTGCCTGGGATGTCTTGGCTGTTGCATGGGTTGGATGTCTTTGGGTAAGTCATCTAAATTGCTTAAAAAAGGGGGGGAGGAAGTTATTCTGTACTTTTAAATTTTACAGTGTGAGGTGTTTTTTGGTTTGGTTTTTTTTAGTCATATTTTGAAATCTTTATTTCAAGACATGAAACAATTTATTAAACCCATCTTTATTGAAATCTGCCTTCCTAGTGTTTGCATCTGCTCTGACTTCAGTGGTCTGTAGCACTTGTTTCAGAAGGATTCAGGAGATGTGTTTTTTCCTTTCTCAAGAATTGGGTGGAAGTGTGTGGCCAAACGCATTTGCCGTCACTGGGAAAGCAGCTGCAGTTTGTTGAGGTGAGGATGACAGACTTGCTAAGAAGTAAGCTTGGGATCTGTGTGTGTTAAATCTATCTGGAGATACAGAGGAGGCAGGATTTGGAGAAAGTCCAGGTCTGCCCTTGATTTGTCCCATATAACCCTTTGAATTCAGAAGGAATTACCAACGAATAAATATGAGGGTGGGTGTGAATGAGTGAGAATGGGATCACCAGACACACGGTTCCCATTGTGAGGAGTTAACTCATCTTTTTTCTTTTTTTTTTTTTTGCTTTTATTCATGGAAAGCTGTTTTCCAGCCTTAGAAACACTGGCTCCAATTTGGGAAGACACTGAAGCACTTGTACAAAGTGCTAAGTGCTCTTCCAAGGAGGGGTTTTTCTTTCCATGGTCAAGTGTTGTGTAAACTTGAAATGTCTCTGATATAGGGGAGGGGAGCAGGGAAGTGGTTTCATAACGTCTGCACATGGAGACCCTGTATTGTTGGTCCTTAGGCAACACAATGATAAAAAAAATCCCCAAACAACCAAAAACCCCAATACAGACACCTGCACTAGGATCTACCTGCCAAGTTCTGTAGGTTTGCACTCCCTTTTTTTTCCCTCCCTGTGCTTTGGCTGCTGTGTTCAGAGAGACACATAAACAGCACAAGCTGCCAAAATGGAGACCATGAAACTGTCCTTATGTGCTGCTGTTGCATGCACAGACGTGTTAGGGGAGGAAGGAGAAAACCCTTTCCCTGCCTTGCCTTCTCTCTTGTATTTAGTGCTGCTTCTCCCATAACAGTGAGCTAAATGATTTGCATAAAGCTTGTATCTTGAGCTGTTGTTCAGTAACTTCTGAATTTCAGGCCTAGTGTGCTAAAAGGTTTGAGCTTTTCTTTCCTAGATAAATCGCATTTAAATGTTCTTAGTTTTCTAACTAAAGGAATTCTGGAGCAGAAAAACATCAAAATAACTTCAAGGTTTGCTCTTTAGCGTTGGCAGCTGCTGTGCGTTTTGAAACTGTAGTTCTACTTGTATTAACAAAAAAAAAGCTCTTTTATTTTTTAATTGTAAGATACAATTGTGTTTTGCACTTTCTAATCTTGAAAACAGAAGCTGGGTAAAACTGGTTGATCCTAGCCAGCTCTGCCTCCGTAAGTACTGGAACCAGTTTAGTTGGAGGTAGGTCAGCAGAGTGAAAGTTTTGGTTAACATCCTTTGCAACCATATCAGTATTGTTTCTCTGAACTTGTTTAGCTTTTGTGCTGGGTTGGTGGACGTATCGTATAGCTCAGCCCTTAATGTACAACTACTTTGGCTTCAATATAGCAAAGCTATAAATAGGGAGTCTCTTGCCTCCCCTGCAGTCGGAAATGACTGCAGCAGGTGTTGTCCTCTGCTAGAAATTTACACTTTGTTAGTACCTAAGTACTTTCTTTTCAAAAAGTGAACTTTCTTGTTTTGTGTTCTTCCTTTATTAAATGCCAGTTTGGCTGGTCAGCATACATCTTGTTAAAATCTGAAATCTTCATTAAGAGAAAAGAAACAAAAGCAGAAAGGTATTTTTGGTTTATTTCTGTGCAGCCTTTGTGTAAAGTATACTTTATGTGTAATTTTAAAAAGTGGTAACAGAAGGCACAGGAGAGCTGCATAATGCTCGTCGCTGGTTAAAATGGTATTTGAATTCTTCTAGCTGTGTTAAGCTGGAGTTTATCTTAGGTTTGTTACAGCAGTTCCTGTGTGGTGCTACTGGTAGATTCTTGACAGGCTGTGGCAATACTTGTATTGCTGCTTTTGCTAAATAGTACCTTGCACTGTGAATGTCATAAAAACAATAAATGGGGCTTTTTGTGCAGCAAGGTAGTACGCGGAGTAAATAAGGATATTGTGATCTGGTCCACGTGAAATGAATCTGATGGTGTCACTATACAAGCTTGCCCTTGACACAAACCCCATCATTGTGTTTGGATTAATTTTTGGTCTCAGCAAAGAGGCAGAGTTGTTTGGGGCAAGGAGAATAAATGCATTTGCACTGCTGAGATTGTTTTCTTTCAGCCAGTTTGGAGCTCCCTTGCCTCCTTGCCACTGTTGGGTGCTGGAGAAATAGTGAAATCAAGGAGAGAAGCACTGGCACTAATCCTTATAGTGTGTATGTAAACAACACGTAAAGGGAACGATCCTGTGTTTTGGTTACTGTTTAACATGCATCTGCCTTTATACCCCTTCCTTTCTCCCGCAGATGTGAGAGCTGTGTGGAACTGCTGTTTGTGAGAGGGGCTGGGAATTGCCATGAGTGTGATACCCTTCTGCGAAAAAGTAACTTCAGGGTACAGCTCTTTGAGGATCCTGCTATTGACAAGGAAGTGGAAATTAGGAAGAAAGTGCTGAAAATGTGAGTATCACCAGTTAAAAGAACAGAAGGCGGATGTATTGCATGAATCACCATTTAAAAAAATTAACTTACTTCTAGAAGAAAAGATGAGATAATTTATTTTTTGAAGTGACGACCCATGAAACTGAATCCATTTAATTAATATAGAGGAATTTCAGAGAATCTGATTTTATGCAACAACTGAATTCTCAGTGTAGCCTTGAGGGATTCCTGTGTAGCATTAGAGAATGTTGGGTGTTTCTGTGTGGCCTTCTTTGGTGAAGACTTGCCTCCTAAATGGAGGTGATTAGATATTGCTTTCCCCTTGAGGAGATGAACATGGGAGTGGGGCAAGAAATAGGCCCTTGATTGGTTTAATTCCTGGGAATATGTTCTCAGAGTTGATGGCCAGTTCCCTTCAAAACAAAATTGACAAGAGAAGCTATGTTCACATTGTTTTCTACTTCACACAGCAACTGCTAGTAATGAAATGCTTCCTTAGGAGCCTTGTGTTACTACTCTGTCATGCAGATTTGAGAGCTCTTGGAGTTGAGACAAATGAGGTGAAAAATTGCATCTCATGTTCTGTGGCTAAAAAATGATGTTTTATAAGTAAAATAAGTAAGCCAGTTGATGTTTTGGTGGAAGAGGGTCTGCAGCCTAACAAACCTGGGGAGACTTGTGTCTGCAAAAATGTACGTACAGATAAATTGTAAGCTTGGCAGCATTTATCTAAGGCTTAGCACAATACTTAATGAATTGTAAGATGCAGGAAACTAAAGACCAGTCAGTCTCACCTCTGTGCCTGGCAAGATCATGGAGCAGATTCTCCTGGAAGCCATGCTAGGGCACATGAAAAACAATGAGGTGGCTGGTGACAGCCTGACCAAGGTTGCCGATGACACCAAGCTATGTGGTATGGTTGATACGCTGAAGGGAAGGAATGCCATCCAGAGGGACCTTGGCAAGCTTGAGAGGTGGGCCGATGCCAACCTTATGCAGTTTAACCAAGCCAAGTGCAAGGTCCTACGCCTGAGTCAGGTCAATCCCAAGTGCACCTGCAGGTTGAGTGGAGAAGAGACTCAAAGCAGCCCTGCAGAGAAGGACTTGGGGGTGTTGGTCGATGAGAAAATGAGCATGAGCTGGCTTCAGCGTGCGCTCGCAGCCCAGAAAGCCAACCGTATCCTGGGCTGCATCCAAAGGAGCGTGACCAGCAGGTCGAAGGAGGTGATCCTGGCCCTCTACTCTGCTCTCGTGAGACCTCACCTGGAGTATTGTGTGCAGTTCTGGTGTCCTCAACATCAGAAGGACATGGAACTGTTGGAACAAGTCCAGAGGAGGGCCACGAGGATGATCAGGGGACTGGAGCACCTCCTGTATGAAGATAGGCTGAGAAAGTTGGGGCTGTTCAGCCTGGAGAAGAGAAGGCTGCGTGGAGACCTCATAGCAGCCTTCCAGTATCTGAAGGGGGCCTGCAGGGATGCTGAAGAAGACTCTTCATTAGGGACTATAGTGATAGGAGAAGGGGTAGTGGGTTTAAACTTAAACAGGGGAAGTTCAGGTTAGATATAAGGAATTTCGTTCCTGTTAGGGTGGTGAGGCACTGGCACAGGTTACCCAGAGAAGCTGTCGCTGCCCCATCCTTGGCAGTGTTCAAGACCAGGTTGGATGGGGCTTTGAGCAGCCTGGTCCAGTGGAAGGTGTCCCTGCCCATGGCAGGGGGGAGTGGAACTGGATGATCTTTAAGGTCCTTTCCAACCCAAACCATTCTATGATTCTGCAATTCTGTATGATACTGCCAAGATGTGGGGAAATTTTGTCGTTGACTACCAACATGGTGATGGGAAAAGTAGTAATAGTTTTCGTGTTTGATAAAGTCTACTGAAGTTAAAAGTCAAGCTGGGATGAAGTCAACTTAGTTGACTAATTATGAAATATAGTTAGAACAGAAAGTATTATAAAATGCTTGGTTCACTTGGATTTGACAGATTACTTTTTAGTAGGCAGAAAAAATGTCCCCAGTTTGGAATTTGGGCAGAGTACTCGGGTTTAGATTTTTATACTCCTGGTGTAATGTGTCTTGCTCCACAGACCAGGCAGAATCTCAGCTTTATGTTTTCTTGGGAAGAAAGCCCAAAGTCTTGACTTTGAGAGGCTGTTCACATTCTAGCCAGTTGTCCCTTCATCTTACTAATTTTTCCATCTATCAAATATTGGATAAATGAGTTCTGGAATGTTCTATTGATACACAATGAGTGTGTTGCATTTTCAGTTTGCTGCTGACATGCTTTCTGTTGTTGGTGCAAAGCCAAGCTCCTTTTTCTAATACTTATAGAAAAGCTTTTCTTGTGGGTGTTACTGTTGCCTCTGGCATTCTTAACAGGTTTCTTGTGTTAAAGGGCTGACTTGGAACTAGGGTATTCTAGTCCCTGTTCTTCTGTTTACATGTAACCCTGGAAAAGGAGTTGTCAATTAGGAGGCAACAATAGCACCTGTTTATGCCAGGCTGGGTCCTTTCCTTTGAAAGAAATGCTTCTGTCTCCTCTTAAGGATTCTATTTGTTGGTCAGTTGTGGGAGCAGCAAAGCACATTGTTGATAAAAATAGGCCAATACTTAATAGGCTTGCATGAAGAGCCTTACTGAATTGAAATCACATTTTTGTGTGTTTCTATAAATAACTTGTTTCTCTTCTCTCAAAGATACAATAAAAGAGAGGATGACTTTCCCAGTCTAAGTGAATATAATGATTTCCTAGAAGAAATAGAAGAAATTGGTAAGTCTTAATGCTTGCATTTTTGATGTGCTGTGCTCATGAGACCATAGCTTTTTACCTTCTGACTCAGCTACCTATGAGAATGTCCAAGTTGAATTTCTGTAATAGGATTTATCATAGTATCAGATGTTTATCTAATTACCTTTTTCTGTACATTTTTAATCATATTTTCTGAACTGTAGGACATTAAGTAAAATATTTTAATCTGCCAGGGAAAAAAAAACATGTTTTGAAGAGGAATCGGTGCTTTATATCTGGAAAGGAAAGGCTTGCAGGGCACTGTCTGTGCTGTGCTGGGAAAGATTAAACAGAGAAGAGGAATTGAAATTTTCATTATATGCCTCCATTAGCTTTATCTACCATGACAGAAGCCATATGGTGTCTTTCATCGTTTTTGCTTCTGCAAGTACAGTAGTTGAAGCTGCTTTGAAGCTGATGACCTTACATACCACTGTGGTAGCATTTTATGTTGCTATGCAGAAAGAGAAGGTTTAGGAACAGACATTGATTTCTTTCTCTTTGGATTAGTTGAAGCAGAACTTTGCCCTCTGGGGAAAGGACTATGTTATCAACAGAGTTTATTTTCTTCTTAGTTCGGGTGATGTGATCTATGGTGGAGTGATGGATTTTGCTTAGAAAAACAAGGATGTGTTCAAAGGAGTGACTCCTAAATGGTTTGTTTCTTGTTTTTATGAGCTTCTGAGGCTTCTCCTTTTTTGTGTCCTGGAGGAAGAAGAGGTGGCTTAGAACATGCAGAAGGAGCAGTGAATGTAGTTTGAAGGAAAATGTGGAGATGCCACTCCCTTTCAGTTTCTCAGAGGAGCCCTTGCTCCTCTTTGCACTGTGTTGTTTTGTAGAAATGTATCCAATACACTTACTCCTGTGAGTAATATGTTGTTTTTGTTGGCCTCGGAAAGATGAGGCTGGAGAGCTAAATTGTGTGGCTGGGAAGCACCAGGCGCACTCTTATGGCTCCAACTATCTGGAGGAGATGATGTGGGTGTAGTTCTGTTTGCATATTTTTTTGGATGGTGTGGGGTAAGGAGGAAATGAGTAGAAAGAATGGATGCATCTTAGCCAGAATATCCTGGAAGAATCTCTGTGCTCATAAAAAGGAAAACTGCTTCTTATTTATGTAGTATTAAGTACAGGTTTCCCACTTACTGCTGTTGCAGGGGTTTTTAGCATCTGCAACAAGGGAGTTGAAGTTTTACTTGAAATTACCTTAACCGCATCTATTTGTGCAAAATATTACTGTTCTCCAGCTCTTGGGATTAGGTTGTTAAATTTCAAATGGTTCAAGAGCCAGCATTGGTAAGTTGATTTAGAAGCAGCAGAAATCATGGCTGGTCTTTGTAACCTTGTGACGAAAAGTGAATTTGTCAATAATTGTGCTGGCCCTGCAAATGCACAGTGAAGCAGCTCAGCAGATAAGATTTAGGTATTGGAGTTAGTTGCCTGAAAGGGATGCCTAAAATACTAAGAGGAGCGTTAAGTCTGACTGCCTCCTAGTTTCCTCATGTAGCAGCCGGGGTAATGAGAGGAAAGAAGGGGTGCAGTCAGGAGGCTCTTAATTTCCACTGTCAAAGGGGTCATTTATGCTGTACTAACTTCAGGCAGATGCGGAAGCTGGAGGACAGGTGAGATTCAAGAACACTACCTAGGGTAAGAATTCAAGCCTTGTTCTCCTTTCCTTGGTCACAAACCTTGTTGCACACATCGTGTTCTCCCCAAGCCCTTCCCTGCTTGTGCGCATGGACAGAGGTCTCCACTTGACAGTTGTAACACTATTACTGTGTTATTAGAGTTCTTCCAGTGGCTTTGCTGTGCATGTTGCATATGGTATGACTGAACGATGTGTTAAAGTTGCCTTTGCATTGTTACTTCACATTTTACTGCTGAGAGTAGTTATTTATGTTTTTTGAATATATGAATTCCCTGTTTGCATGTGAAAAATTAGGCTGGAAGATGGGAAAGAAAGGGTATAGTCATGCAGTGCAAAGTTTTGTCTTGTGGGACCAATGTACAGCAGGTTGGCTGGTGGCAGTTGTTGAAGCTACCAGGTAAGGAAGCTGGGGAGCCAGAGAGCTGCACTTCCCCTTTCTCCCCTTTCCCCAGACTTTCAGCTTTTCTGTAGGAGGGGTGAGGTGCAGCTTTACCTTGTTTTCTCTTTACTGGCAAGCTTCGTTTAGTAAGTTGTTATGGGGGTTTATATGAAGTAGTTGCTTGGCAGAGACAAAATGTAAACTCCTGTATAAGTACACATGATCCTAGCACAGTTCTGATAGTTCTACCAAATGTTACAGGTAGGTCAGATCCAGCATTTGCAGTAATTGCACTGTCTTACTCCATTGATGTGATATATGACCTCACTTGAAACACATTTTCCCCCTTCATATCAGGCATGTTATACCTACAGACTTTTTCTAATTAAAGAAAAGAGTTGGGTGGTAGAGCGGAAGTGTGTGTGTGTGTGTGTGTGTGAAGGTCAAGCAAACATTAGGGTAGTCACCTCTTAAGATTTCTATTATAAAAAACACATTTTTGAAGTGGTTTAGAATGTAGCCACTAAATAATGCTTTGGGCTAAAATGTGTTATACAAGGCTTTAAATAGAAACCACATTTTAAAGCAGGTTTTCCCCAGAAACTAAAATCAGTTGGACAATTTGAGAACATTGTAAACACAGTTTGTTGTCATTAACATTAGGAAGAAAAATAAAATGAAAGGGTTAAAACCTGCCTTTGGGAAAGGTGTAAGTCGGGTTTATGCCCATATGATGAGAGGGGTAAGATTAAACCTTAGAGTGTTGTTACAAGTTATAATCTCTGGACATAATGTAACTTCTGTTCACTCTTTCTACAAGGAAAGAGTTTCTTTCACTCTCTATTTCTTCCCCAAAGTATCTTCATAGCCAGTTTTTCAAAACCTTTCCGTGTAAGCTCTCCAGAGCAGAACTCACCTCTGAGCATGTGTGTAGACACTGCCTGGCACCATTCTCCTGATACCTGAATGAGGCCTCTAGGCATTACCGCAAAACAATTGTTAGTGGTAATTATTGGTTTTTAAAAACATTCAGTGCATTTGACTTGGAAGGAGGCTGCTGTATTTGTGCCCTTTGGATTCCTGTATCTCATTACTCCTCTACGACTATGCAATACCAGCTGCCTAGTGACTTGTCTTGCTTGGAACATTTATCTCACAAGCGATCCTTGGGTAGGAATAATTTCGGTATCTATAATCACTTGTGGGTTTTGTTTATTGTTTTGTGATTTTGTTTATTTCCTCTGTGTGTGCACATGAGGGTGGTATTGCTGGTCCTGACAATGAGAATAACCCAGCTTGGAAGGTGAGCGACCTGATCAGAGGTAGATTTCAGTCGTCTCACCTGTACAATGATTTTGGTATCACACTGCTCCAGTCAAAATGATCTTTCTTAGACTAGTGTGGCTGAGTGATCTCATTTATTACTATGCTAAGGTATTTTTCTGGAATATTACCCAATAAAAGAAAACTGAGGATAAACAAAAGTAATTATTAATGCCTAACTAGATTTTTCTGGCTTAGCTATGGGTTTTCTTTTGTTTCTGATAATTATTTTGTTATAATCGCAGAAATGTTAGTTGGAAAGGACCTGTTAGAATCTATTTCCTCTTTTCTCCTCCTCACCCCTCTCCTACTTCTCTTAAAAGTGCAGGGACCATGCATCCAAGTCACCAACCAAAGGTGCCACAATAGCTCGGGGATTCCCAGGCAGGCTGAGGGTGAGAGCTGGCGATTTATGGTGATCATAATTAAGGAGCTGTTTGTAGTAAGGTGGGAGGAATATCATTTATAATAAACTGATACTACTAATTTTCAACTTTTCAGCTGGCTTATACCAGCAATGCTGATCAAATAGATCTGCATTGTAGCAGAGTAATCATCTGCTATCTTGCCAGAGAGGGTATGTTCCGACTCTTTGAATAATAATGTTACCATGTAAAAAATATTTGTTGTCTCTTAAGGACCTAGGAGAAGTCTCAGAAAATTTGCAGTGTCTCAGACTAAACTAGGGAGATTTTGGTGGACTGAAAGTCCTGCAGTGGAGTGACATTCATTTGTAGTGCTCTGGCTCCAGACAAATTACTGTGCGTGCCATATAATTAATATTTTTGTCTGATTTTCTTTTTTCTAACTAGATTTTTTTCCATTTGTTGTAGAATTGCATAATGAATGTTGCTGTTTTAAAAAAGCACTGAAAGCCTCCCTGTAGAGGCTGAATTTTAGTAGCAGTGAATTTTACCTAAAAAGAATGAAATGTTTCAGAAAAACACAATAGTCTTCCTGTTACACTTCAACAGCTATCTCAAGGCAAGTCATTTTATAGACCAACCAATGTGAGATGGATAAGTAGATAAATAATTGTTACATACAAACCAGCTTCTGTTTCTTTTCCCTGAAGGGTTTTAGGCCACTTCCATCCGCTTATGCTATATTTCAACATGGACAGAGTAAGTCTGGCTTCTCTTTGAAACCTTTTCAAACTAGCCATCTGCTTTGCCAGTCATATTTAGATCTATACCAATATTTTGTCAGGATAGGTGTAGCATATGAGTTAGGGGTTTTTAACTCTTTATGGTTCTTCTAGTTTCAGAATTTGTTTTGTTGTGTTTTTTATTTTTAATATAATTCCTCCAAATGTTCCCTTTTTAAATTTCTGGCAGAACTGGCAGGTGCACCCCCCCTGACAAAAGCCTTGGCAAAGATGTGAGAAAAGCCTGTGAAGACTTTCTGCCACAGCTGCACAACAAAAGCCCATAAAAGTTTCCCACCACAGGCATTTTTATTGTAGGATGGAAGATGCTATTTTCAGTTATTAAAGGACAGCTGTTGATACTGATGCTGATACAGCGGTTTAAGGTCTTACTTAACAGTGTTGCAACAAAACGTGGCTCTTCAGTATTTGAAGTCTGAAATGTGGATGACTTGGTGTTGAGGAACAGATGCTGATGACCAAAGTAACGTTCCTCTTCAACGACCATGAATCAATATTCAGTGGGAGAAATTTACTCTGGCCTTTGAGGGTGCTGGAGGTATGAATCTTTCTAATTGCTGGTCTCCTACGGTATCCTCAAGTGACAGAGTAGAGTAAGATGAGTAGAGCAGAATCAGCATGGTATAAGCAGATGCAACTGTTCAGAGGGTTTTACCTGTAGTTTGGTTCCAGCCACAGGATGAAAACAGAAGGGGAAATAAAACTGTCTTTCACCTTGCTGCTAGTAGAGCAGTGGGCGTTTAAGGTGGCTACTGAAGATTTCTCAAACATTGATGCAAAAATGTATCTCTTACGTGGAAATGTTACTTCATATCAAGTAGCAAAATAAACCCGCTTCTGTAAGTAGCTCTAAATAAAGGCGGGATTGGCAGCACATGTTTAAAACTTTCCTGCTTTCCCTACTATGTCTTTTAAATCTTACCGCTTTTGTTTTGCAAACCTAAGTTTTGACTAGTTGAACCTATTAAAGGTAACTGAGAAGAAGAAAAACCTTGAATGTTTCAAGTAGCAATAGTTGCAAAACCTGGATAGATCCAGCTTACTGCTGGATTATTTAAAAAAAATATACTGAAGATGTTCCGGACCCTGAAGAGGCATTTGGCATCTCCTCATGCTGCTCCCCTTGCACCTGAAGGTGGCATCTGGGCATCCTGCTAGCACAGCATTTCGCAGATGCTATTTCTTTCTTGTGTCGTCACTGAAGAGTTTAGAGAGCTGGTGTGTGGATTTAAGGAAGTGCTGACATTCCCATGCAGCTGCTGTCATTGCAGAGCGCTGGTCTGATTGTATGCCAGCATCTTCACATGACAATTCTTCTGTGCCATAATGCCTAAATATTAAGCTGCTTGTCATCTAGTAACTGTAAGATGGAAATTTGGAGGTCAGTTTGGAAAATAATATGCCTTTTGGGGGGGGGGGGGGAACCCAACCAAAATCAAAACAAAAAAAACCACCAAACCCTCCCAAACAAACAAACAACAAAAACCCCTAAAGCATTTGAAATGGATAAGTAGTTTCCAGAAACCAAGGAGTTGAACTTTGAATGGCTTGTTTGGGTTACTGCAGTGCCCAGAGATTCCACTTGAGATGAGATCGAGACTGTGCGCATAGGTGCTGCATATGCCTACAGTACAGAGATACAGCAGTTGATGTGTAGGAATAAGGAAGCTTTATATCTCTACTCCTGATTCTTATTGGTGGGAGACCTCCAGTAGAGAGGGCCAGTTATCTGCCCCAGAACAGTTGCGAAGCTGGAAATTGAACTCTGGCACCCTTTCAAATTCTTAAACGGCAAAACCAGTCTCCATCTCAAATCTTCCTCCTGAAGTGCTGAAGTGAGGGTGATGTGGTGGAGGAGTTCAGCTGGTTTAGGAGCCAGGCTCAATTAAAATACAGCTTTTGGGGTTGATTTTTTTTTTTTTTTTTTTTTTTTCTTTTTTGCTTAAGGTTAGGAATTTCTTCAGCTGTGTCTTGCCTTGCCCTTTTAGTTCAGTTCAAGGAAGGACTGAGTACATTTGGTAAGAGTGAGACAACATGGTGGTTCAGTACTCCTGAAAAGAGAGTATTCCTATTCCCATCTGTACGCTTTTAGTACTTCCCTTGTACCACCTCTGGCACTTGCCTGACCCATTTGTTGAGCCAGTTCAGGTTACTGGAGGGTGTCTGTTGACACTGCAAAGCATCCAGGGTGTCCTGGAGTCAGACCAGGTGAAAGAGTGAGGCTTATGCCTGGGAAGAGGGACATAAGAGCAGGGCTGCCCCTTTTGAACAGTACAGCTGGATTTGAGAACTGAGCTGCATCCCACAACTTCAGCAAAATGTCCCTATCCTGTTTTCTCTGCCCACCTCCATTTGCTCCCTGCTTTGATTTCTTGCTGTTCTCTTTGCTGTTGTTAACTGATTTACTAGGCTATTCATGGTTTAATTTACCTAGAACCCTTCTAAAAGTTCATTTTTGCTGAGTGGAGAGGATGAAGGAAGTGATGTAATCTTTACCAAACTGAGATATGTGCTGTCCTGATGTGTAACCACAGACTTCATGCTTCCTTCCATTTCTTTCTGGCAGCCATATTTATACAAATGATTTGGCAGTAGTGCATGTGCCCAGGGTTCATTTGGGCCTAGTTGCCTGAAAACCTAGGAGGAAGGAACTGAACCATAATCTCGCAAATCCCATGCTAGTTTTCACTAGAACCTCTTTCTCTTCCTCAGGGTTTGACTTAACGATGCCATATTGATTGCACTTTCTTGCAAAAGGGTATTTATCAATGGCTGGGCAAATCTCTCTGCTGCTCTTGTAGATTTACTGTAGCCATGTGACAAATCCTCTTCAAGGCCTTGAGTGCTGTATGTTTGCAGTCTTGACAGCTTTAAGGTCATGGGCATGAGCCCAGCATCCACTCTGAATGGTGATCACCAGCAACTTCCCAGTGATAATGGCTTTCAGTTGGAATTCACTTGACCCACAATTGAACCAGTGACCTAGGGGTGAAGGCTCAGGCATTGTATCAAATTACTAATCATCCAAACCGTCTACATCTTTCAAGCTGTTGATGATAGAAACTGTTCAATTTCTTGAGTTATCTTCTGTGCAATGTGTAGATAATTGGGAATGTTGTGCTAAACTGTGGAGCTTGCTGGCTGACCCTGCTTGCTCATAATTTTACGTGAGATACAGTCTATCAGTATGAAGGGATATCAAAAGAATGTCATTTTACCTATGCATCTGGATGCATCTGCAGATTCTGCATAATAAAAGTAATTCTAAGTTATTGAGTAATATGAAATTTTTTTGTGTATCTGAGAATTTGAACGGTCTCTAGTCTTTGTACATTAGATAATCTTATGAAATAGAGTGACTTAATTTCTAACCTTGTCTTAATATGTGTATGTTTAGTCTAATTTTACATGATTACTGTTCTTAGTTGTAATGCTACTTGGAAAGGTTAATGTTTTACAGATACTATGAACAATAATATTATTCATGTGTATCATTATCAGTATCACAAAATAGGATGTAAGACTCAAATTGTCATCTACAGATGTATAAACCTAAAGGAGCTTGGCTAACTGAGGTTGCGTTTAGCAGGTTATGTCTTTATTTGCAGGGCATATTTAAATAAATTCTGTTGTTGCAATGTTTGTACCTGGTACTAGAAGGGATAGAGAACATAAGAGTACTATTTCTTTGTCATGGTCATGCATGCTGACCTAATGCTTTTGCTTTCTGTCTTTCTAATATTTATGTAGTATATAACTTGACCAACAATGTGGATTTGGAGAACACCAAAAGGAAAATGGAACTGTACCAGAAGGATAACAAAGAAGTCATTCAGAAAAATAAGATAAAACTGGTTAGTTAACTTCTCCTCTGCCCTACAACTTTTATTCATTAGTTACAGAATTAAAGGATTTTCGAAGTGAAGTACTTTCTGTAATGTCTCAAAAACAAGTCAAAGCTGAAGGCGCTGTGCAGATTTCACTTTGTATTTAAAAACTGTAATATGCTGATGTTCTGTGCTACTGATATTTAGTGCTGTGTAAAGAGACTACATTGATAGTTGAAATGTAGTCACGCTTTATTTTGTGAAGGGCTTGAAAAGAAGGGCAGGGAGTAAAATCTGCATGTAATACATCAGCACGGCATGAGTGCTGGCAGTGTCATTGGACAATATCCAGGAGAGACAAAGTTCGTTCCTGTACCAGGACAATCAGTCCTTTCTCATCTGAAGGAAAAAAGGAATCCAGATGCAGACATTATGACGCTCCCAGGAGAGAACTGTAAAATTGAGGGAAAGCACGGATCTGGTTTATGCAAAATTTAAAATGAAGGATGTTGAAACAAACATTAAAAGTTTTGTTCAAGAGCTGATAACAATAACATCAAGAGAATTATATATATGATCTGTATGCAAAACATACAGTTCTTTGAAGATCCGTTCGTTAAAATACAGTTTAGGTACCATTTTGTTCTTTAACAATAAACTTGTGTTTCTATAAGAAAATTTAATCTGTTAAATATTTTTTCAGTGTAAAAACACACATTGTTATCAGTTCTTGAAGGAAAATGTCTGCCCAGAGTGTGACATAACAAGGTTTTATGTTTGTATTACAGTTGCACTCAGGACTTGCTTTCAAATCAGTAGGGGAGAAATCCTCAATTCCCTGAAGTCTGTGGCAAAACTAGTGGTTTCTTTAGCGCTAGGATTTCACAGGAGGAGATTGGAATCTGAAAAATGTTTGTTTGAACCTCTTCCTTTTAAAGGCAAGGAAATTTCCCTTGGGGTCCATCTCTGATCTGTTATCCTGTCTCTGACACTGTGCAATATCCTATGCTTCAGAGCTTGAAGAGACCTGCCAAATCTTTGGCTACATGTCTTACTTTACAATGTAGGTGCAACCTCTTAGGGTCACAGTGAGAATAGTGTGCTTTGCCTACAGCCCACTTTCTGTTCACTTACGTGACTTGCAGACAGCCTGTGCGCTAGCTGTGTGATCATATCAAGCAGCACAGTAATACTCTACCCACCCAAGCCCTCTGGGTCTTCTGTTTTCTGTCCTTTGGGGTCTCTCTGTGGCTACAGGCTGTCTGGTGGAAGCTGGGCAAGCCTGTGTGAATGCAGACTTACTGGAGATCCGGGGACATTTCTTTTTTATTTCTTTTTCAACATTTGAAACATTCAACATTTCTTTTTCAACAATTGAAACTTAATAATAGACTTGATACAGTTGGCTATTACAAAAACTGCATGATCTTGGCCATAAATTTACCCCTCTCCCAAGAGCTGCTCTTTTTGGCAAGTTTTGGGATGTCTTTACTCCATAAATGGTAAAAGGTGTCCTAATTTCTTGCCTGAACTTCTTATAGCAAGTCACTGTCCATTCATTCTTGGACTCACATAAATTTTCCTGTCCACTGTAATAGCTTGCTTCTGAGGAATATAAATACTCTTTGTTCATGTTGGTGTTTTTGTTACCCTTTGCCTGTTTTAGTTTGAATTTGTGTTTGGCAAGTGGAAGGGACCAGAACTGAAAGCAGTATTGTAGCTAAGATCTTAACAGCCTCTTGCAAAAGAACAGCTTTCCCATCTTTACTGGAAATATGTTGACATGATCCCAAGACTCGTAGCACTCTTACAGGAGGTTAAAAATCAGTAGTGGTCAAGTAGTGCATCAGGGTTTTTCCTCATTGGTTTTGAACTGATGAATTAATGTCTCCAAAAATCTATGGCCTTGTAAATTATTTTGATCTTACTTCTGCTACTTCTTTCCCCATGAGTATGTCATTGTTTCTTAAAAATCAAAATATGAAGTTACTGAACCAGCCACCTCAGGATTTAAGTGACTGCTTGTTCTTCTGTCAGCTCTGTAGCCAGTTCCTAATACCCTTGCTACTTGTGTACTAACTCGTCTGTTAGATCTGTAGATTTAATGCAGAACCATGTGGAGAAAAATTTTAAACAGATAGGTTTGGATGAAAAAGTGAAGAACTTGTGGAGGAGGGGTTCTTGTTATAAATTGATTTTTATATATGATTGTTGTGGTTTAACCCCACTTGATAAATAAGTACCATGCAGCCACATGCTCACCCACTTCTTCCCCTCTCCTGGGGTTGGATGGGGAGGCAAATCAAAAGAATGTAAACCCCATAGATTGAAATAAGAAGAGTTTAATAACTAAAATAAAGTATAATATACTACTACTAATAATGATAAGGAAAATAACAAGGGGAGAGAATATAAAACTAAAAGGAGAAAGGAAAAAAACCCCAATCCAGCAGTGGTGCACAATATGATTACCGCCAGCCTGACCCGAGTAGTGATCTGCCGTCCTGGGTGACTCCCCCCAGTTTATATACTGGGCATGCCGTGCTGTGGTATGGAATACCCCTTTGACTGGTTTGCGTGGGGTGTCCTTTCTCTACTCCTTCCTTGCTTCTTGTGCTTCTCCTCACTGGCAGGGCATAAGAGACTGAAAAGTCCTTGATCATCAGGGTAAGCATCACTTAGCAACAGCTAAAACATTGGTGTGTTATCAGCACTGTTTGCATACTAAAGCCAAAACACAGCACTGCACCAGCTACTAGGAAGAAAATTAACTCTGTCCCAGCCAAAACCAGGACAATTATAAATTCTGCTTATCTACATGTATAGAGTCTTGCGCTCTGAGTGGACTACAGTTTTCCCAAATGTGCCTTCTTCCTTCAATATCTGCTGTTCTCCAGTCATGAGACATATGCTTGTTACTTCCTGCTTTGTCACTAGATGTTTAATTGCACTTGCTGCTTTGTTCAGTCTTGAAATAGTTTTGTCTGAACTCTGTGATGAGTGTTTTTCTTGACTGTCCTTTCTTGAATGTGGTGAAACATTATTATGTTTTCTATTTACTTCTTGCACTTGTCATCTTGAGTTTACTTCAGGCTTCGCCATGTTGGTCTTTTTCCTTAGATGTTGGGACTGTGTCTAGGTTATCTTCAATGTTGACACAACCATCACTGCCCATTGAACTTCTCTCCATTCTGTTTTACTGTTTTGTTTGGTCTTTCTTTCCAGAAGGAATTTGATCTGACATGCGATAGTTCTTCCTTTCCTGTAGTCTGATCTGATTTAGGTTTCTACATCAGTTTACTTATTTCTGACTATAACTTTTTTTGGTCTGGTTCTTCAGACTATGTCTTTGAGCACTTTCCTACCAGCTTTCTTCTGTTTCAGTGCAAATTCCAGGCAGTCTTTAGATGTAAATGTGGAAGAGGCTTGGAATGTCTTCAAGACCCTAAGCTCTTCAATTCTGTTGACTGAACTAACTAAATCCTGTAATTCTCAGAAATAACCTCAGTCAGCAACTTGGGGATTTTCTTGTTTGCTTGTTTCCTTTCATTAAATGCAAAGAGAATCCAGTTTCAGGTGGTCACTTGTTGGTGACCAGCTCTTTTCCAGCGTCACTTCTATAGTTAGTTATAGTTATAAAATGAAAGCACCTTTTGCTGGCTTGGTGGCAGGTGGTGAGGTCTGACAGCTCTTGCATCCAGGAGTAACTGGGCCTCACTGGGACCCATTGGCTTGATCTGCCTGGTGAAAGGGTGCTTTTCAGCATATTCTGGCCTCTATCAGTTAACTATACTTTATGTTACAATTTTGTAAGAACAGGTGTTACCAAGCTCTTGGCTGAAATGATGTTTTGCTGAAATGGCTCCTATCAATAAATCATCTTTTTAAGTTGTATGCAGGTTTAATTATCTCTGCATTTTTACTGAATCTCCTTTTGCTTTAGTATTTTTTTTGTGGGGAAGATTTGGACAATGTTGACTGTATATTTTGTCCTATACCTCTTACAACCAAACTGACATTCTTTTGATTTCCTCTTCCATATAAATGGTTTAATCCTTTCATTTTCCTATCTCGGAACCCCCTTCTTTTTTTCTTTCTTTTCCTTCACTGGGATTTTCAAATACAGATTATTAAGAAGGTTAAATAAAGCTTCTCAAGAAATAAATCCTGAAGCAAAAACTAGTCACTTTGTCCTAGTAATCTCTTATTTTTCATCTTGTGTCACATGACTATAATCCAGATGATAGGAAAAATTCCTTGTTTTCTGGGAATGTGACATTTTTAAAGTTTGCGCTTAAATATGTTATAGCTTTTAAGCTTTTCTGTTAATATTCACAGCTTTGTAATTGCTCATTTTCCTCCTACACTGCTGATAAGCACACAGTGTTGTTTGCACAGAAGGTGCATCTGGTGGGAGGGATGGCAATCAGGTATTGTGGGGTTACATTTTCAGTCACCCAACTTGCATCACATGAGAAGTAGGATGTGTGGAAGCAGAGAGGGGTTCGTTCTAGAGTGAATGTATCACAAAGGCCCGTTGTCATCCTCTGATATATAAAGAACCAAGACACAGATGATTACATCTAACTGCAGAGAGCAGCAAGGGTAACTTTGCGTTGGACGGTAAGAGGAGGTGGAAGTATTATCCACAATCATCTAATTTATATTTCAGACGCGGGAGCAGGAAGAGTTGGAAGAAGCGTTAGAGGCAGAGCGACAGGAAAGTGAGCGAAGGCGACTGCTCATACAGAAAGAAGAACAAATACAGCAGATCCTGAAAAGGAAGAATAAGCAGGCACTCTTGGATGATCTGGTGAGTAACAAAACCAGAGGCTTTGAATGCTCAGTAGCAGAGCAAATAGCAATTACATTGACATTAATCTCCACTATGGTTAAGTCTGCGGCATTAACACACCTGCTTCTTTGTTTCCCTGTCTTGCATGTTTTGTGCTACTGTTCTCTCACTTATTATTCATTTCAATATTGCAAACAATTCTGGTTTTGTTAAGCTAAGGACTAGAGGAAGCGTGCTTCTGGGATTCATAGACTTAATTGGGCTCATTGTCCAGAATGTCTAGTTCTGGTTAGAAATTAATTCTAGGAGAACTTCTTGGCTGTTTCAATGCAAAATTTATCCTAGATAATATTCTAGCAAAGAAAAATGAAGACTTTCTTTTGGTATTTGAAGAAGGCTATTTTCCTGCTTCTACATGTTTTGATTTTTGTGGGTGGTGTCTTTTTTCTGGGGGGGGGGGGTGTGTTCTTTTTCCAAGTGAGTTCCACTGAAACCTCTTTTTCTGTTGCTAATTCACTTGTGAAGGTGTATTTCAGAAACAGCTTTCATGTGTCCAGCCACTCTAGCAGTTTGTATATTAGTTGACATTTGACTGCATATCAGAAGAAAAGCTGGTATAGAAGTCTAGATTTCTATTTAATCCATTGATAATATGAAAGTCATAGACTTTGACTGTGATCAAGGATGACTTGCATTAGCATAGCTGATATGGTGACTACTCCAAGTTGAACCTGATAGCTGAGGTGTGAGGTTCTGTCACGTCTGAGGCCATGGAACTGCCTGCTTCGTTTGCTTTCAGCTGATGACAATTGCATCTGCTTTGGCGCATGGCTGGTCATGCAGTTTGTGAGGGCGCTAAGGGAGATACTAAGTTGGTACATGTGTGCAGCTATGTCAATGTGAATTTTTCGTATTTCAGTTTATCTCACATTTATATAGTGTTAATTCCTGTTTTGTGTTCTCAGTTCATATTCAAGATACAGATGCTTTTCTATTTTCCCTGGAAAAGTAGAGTTCATCTTTGAACCAGTGCAGGAGGTGCTGACATGAAGAGAGAGCATCAATCTGCAATTTAGGTGTTTCAGGGCCTCCTGAAGAGCTGCCTTTTTCTAAACCAAGAGTCCTGGCAACCTGTCATTGGTTTTGCTGAAAGGAGCTGGTGTTTATTTATTTATTTTTTTTTTGGTAGACAAAAGCAGGGATGAGCAGAAAGATTCTTTGAAGATCCTTCGAGTCTGTAACTTTGCATCCAACAGTCTCTTTTCACTTTAAAGCTGAACATGCTTATAGTCCATGCTATTACAAATAATTTGAGTAGTGGATCAATGAATAAAAACTCCACTATGAGCTTGAATTCAGTAGCTCAGAATGGGGGTTTTGAACTGGTTTTTGACTTATTTCAATCCTGTTCTCAAATACATTCCTAACTTACTACTGGAGACCAGTGGTGGTGTTGGTTTTTTTTTCTTTTGTTATTTACTTTACACAGCAGTTGGTTTTACTGGAAACCTACTTCTCCAGATGGCTTGTGGAAAGAATGGTTATAAGTAATCCCTAAAACGTAACCAAAATAGGTTGTTTGGTAGTTTTAACTGTGATTGCACATGTATTGCTATCAAAGCATGGCTTAATATTCACAAAAAAGCAGAAAGGTGATTTTTAAAGGCTGAGGAAGGAAGCCAGGTATTTTTCAGTTGTTTCTGTTTATCAAGGGGCACTGTCAACTTAAATTTGACCTGAGACTTGTTTTGTAGTATTAAAGGTTCATAAAGCCAACACTGAAGTGTTTGTATAATGACTTACAAAGTTTCAGGAAAAACAGCATTTGTTAGACAAATAAACATTTCTTATGGTCTCTGAATCACTCTAATGCTGTGCTGCAAATCTGAAGCTAATCATAAGTAAAACTTTATTGAGAAATGCAGCTAAACCCAAGCATAAGTAGTAGCAGTGTAAAGAATTACAGTTAAAAAGAGTAAAAAATCTTGTATCTATGGTCAGTACCGTGCTAAACCAGCAAGGATTAGGTTCTTTTGATTTGATGAGGTGAGTAGCTCTGGAGAGGACACCTTCAGCACCGGAGCATGGGGAAATTGCAGCGTCCAGCAGTCTTGATTCTGAATGGTCAGAGCCACCAAGGGAGCCCCAAGCCCTTGTCAGGAGCTGGCAGCACTGCTGACTGAGCAGTAGACTCATAGCTGGCAGTGCCAGGAGTGGTGACCACCACCCCTAAGCAGACAAAACACTGTCCTGGGAGCATGGTGAACAGAGCAGGCAGTCAGGGCATGGCACAGCAGTTTGCATGGCTAGAGTGAGCAGGAAGGGCCCGGTAGCCTGTCAGGCTTCAAAGGTGAACTCAGCCAGCAGTCATTGAGACGGTGCTCTAGGATGGCATCGTCTCGGCAGAACGCAAAGAAAACAAAGTCCTCTGTGCTGGCCAGAAAGGACGTGGTGACCCAAACAGAGGTCCCTCAAAACTTCTGAAGATAGGGACCAGGTTAGAAAAGCTAAGGCCCAGTTGGAATTAAACTTGGCTAGGGATATTAAGGATAACAGGAAGGGTTTCTACAGGTACATAGCAAATAAAAAACAGACTAGGGAGAATGTAGGCCCCCTCAGGAAGCTATCGGGAGAACTGGGTACCCTGTATTTGGAGAAGGCAGAGGTTCTTAAAGACTTCTTTGCGTCAGTCTTCACTGGCAAATGCTCTGACTGCACCACCCAAGGCAGACACAGGGACTGTGAGAATGAAGACCTTGGGCCCACTGCAGGAGAGGATCTGGTTCAAGACCATCTTAAAAATCTGAACGTGCACAAGTCCATGGGACCTGATGAAATCCGTCTGCGGGTCCTGAAGGAGCTGGCAAATGAAATTGCGAAGCCGCTGTCCATCATATTTGAGAAATCATGGCAGTCAGGTGAAGTTCCCGACGACTGGAAAAAGGGAAATATAACCCCCATTTTCAAGAAGGGGAAAATGGATGACCCAGGGAATTACAGACCAGTCAGTCTCACCCCTGTGCCTGGCAAAATCCTGGAGCAGATTCTCCTGGAAGGCATGCTAAGGCACATGAAAAACAACATGGTGCTTGGTGACAGCCAGCATGGCTTCACTAAGGGGAAATCCTGCCTGACCAATTTGGTGGCCTTCTATGATGGGGCTACAGAACTGATGGACAGGGGTAGGGCAGTTGATGTCATCTACCTGGACTTGTGCAAAGCGTTCGACACTGTCCCACACGACATCCTTGTCTCTAAATTGGAGAGACATCAATTTGATGGATGGACCACTCGGTGGATAAAGAACTGGCTGGATGGCTGCACACAAAGAGTTGTGGTCAATGGCTCAATGTCCAACTGGAGACCAGTAACAAGTGGTGTCCCTCAGGGATCGGTGTTGGGACCGGTCTTGTTCAACATCTTTGTCGCTGACATGGACAGTGGGATTGAGTGTGCCCTCAGCAAGTTTGCCGATGACACCAAGCTGTGTGGTTTGTTTGATACCCTGGAGGGAAGGAATGCCATCCAGAGGGACCTTGACACGCTTGTGAGGTGGGCTGATGCCAACCTCATGAAGTTTAACCATGCCAAGTGCAAAGTCCTACACCTGGGTGGGAGCAATCCCAGGCACAGCTACAGGTTGGGCAGAGAAGAGATTCAGAGCAGCCCTGCGGAGAAGGACTTGGGGGTGTTGGTCGATGAGAAAATGAACATGAGCCAGCTTCAGTGTGCGCTTGCAGCCCAGAAAGCCAACCGTATCCTGGGCTGCATCCAAAGGAGCGTGACCAGCAGGTCGAAGGAGGTGATTCTGCCCCTCTACTCTGCTCTCATGAGACCTCACCTGGAGTATTGTGTGCAGTTCTGGTGTCCTCAACATCAAAAGGACATGGAACTGTTGGAACAATTCCAGAGAAGGGCCACGAGAATGATCAGGGGACTGGAGCACCTCCCGTATGAAGACAAGCTGAGAAAGTTGGGGCTGTTCAGCCTGGAGAAGAGAAGGCTGTGTGGAGACCTCATAGCAGCCTTCCGGTGTCTGAAGGGGGCGTATAGGCGTGCTGGGGAGGCACTGTTCATTAGAGACTGTAGTGACAGGACAAGTGGTAACGGGTTAGAACTTAAACAGGGGAAGTTTAGATTGGATATAAGGAAGAAATTCTTTCCTGTTAGGGTGGTGAGGCACTGGAATGGGTTGCCCAAGGAAGTTTGAATGCTCCTTCCCTGGCGGTTTTCAAGGCCAGGTTGGACAGAACCTTCGGTGTCATGATTCATTGTGAGGTGTCCCTGCCCATGCCAGGGAGCTTGTAACTAGGTGATCTTAAGGTTGTTTCCATCCGTAACTATTCTGTGATTCCATCCAGGTGTCTGTAGTGAGGGCCAGAGCCTGTCAGTGGTGTTGGATGGTAGCTGTGCAAGGTGTGACCACGTTGGTGATTTGCTCTGCATGGTGGTATAGCTACAGGAAGAGGTGAAATGGCTGAGGAGCATAAGGGATTCTGAGGGGGAGATTGGTGGAGCTGTACTCTACCATCCCTGAGAGAAGCAACCCAGCCACCCAAAACGAAAGAAATTAAGGATCCCTTACGTTTGCAGTTGGAAGCATTTACTCCTCAGAGTAGATGGCGTATTACCCTCCAGCTTATGTCACCTTCCCAAGTACCCCCCTATAAGATTCGAGACCCTGCTACTTTCCTGAGAGTTGAGAAAGTGAGGAAGATGATGAAGTAGATAAGTGATCATGCAGGCTAGAAGAGTCACCACATCATATCACAACCAACTCTAGTAGGAAAAAAAGAAGAGTGGTTGCGTTTGGTGACTCCATCCTAAGGGGAGAAGAGGGCCTGATAAATGGACCTGACCAGACTCACAGAGGAATCTCCTGTCTCCCTGGGTAGGGTAAAGGTCTTCACCAGAAGATTCTCGCATCTTGCTAGAAATGAGCCAGGGTAGAATGTCAGTGTTGGAGGCCAGATCCACATGGCAACTTAAGTGCATCTGTGACAATGCCTGCAGCAACAAACAGGAGGAGCTGGAAGCCGTGGTGCAGCAGGGAATTCATGACATAATTGCCATCACAGAAATGTGGTGGAATGATTCGTATGATTGGAATACTGCAGTGGATGGTTTCAGGCTCTTCAGAAGGGATAGGCAAGGAAAAACAGGTGGTGGGGTTGCACTGTTTATCAGGGAGTGCATTGACTACCTTGACCTCGGTGTTGTGAGTGAGAAGGCTGAATGTGTTTTCCAAGAAGAGAATTTCACTTTCAGTCATTAAATCCTAATGAGTGAGGAGATTTACAGTTTCTCATATGTGTTATTTATAGTATTATCGTATTGTGTAAAGGTCTTAGTATTTTATAAAAGTGTCTGACAATATCATCCTGTCTTCAAAAATCTTAAAATTTAGATAGTCCAGAGGCAGGGAAAAGGACACAGAAACATTTGGTATTTAAAATGCTGTGCAGCAGGCTCTGGTTCTTAACCAGCCTGTGGAGAGCAGTGGCTTGTGCAGAAAGGATGGACCTTGGGCCAAGGCTTCATGAGCCTGTCCTCAGTGGGGAGCAGGGAGGGGGAGGCCAGTGTCACTTGCTGGAGACCTGAGCAAGGCATTGCTGATGGCTTGGGCTCTGCAGGCTACTGGAAGAGCAATCAGGTGCTTTGCCTAGGCTGTTAGTTGGTTTGTCTCCTAGTAATAAATTAGGCAGATATTATACTACCTTCACTGTAAGTGACTTCTTTTACAATAAACCCTCTCACTTTAGAAGCAAATCTTGTTGTAATTTAGACTTGTAGTCTCGAATGCAATTTTACATATTATTGGGAGAGTTGTGTATGTATTTTGTTTTGGGTGGTTGTGTGTTTTTTAACCTTCCACTTGGTTAATCAGGGCTGAGCAAAATATTAAAGCACTTCCTTTATTTACTGTATAAACTCTCTCACCTGTGTACAGAGGATTATGGATCTGCTCTTAGATATCTTCTGTGTTGTGGGACTTGCACTCTCCTCTTCAAGAGCCCTTACTTCCCAGGCACGACCAAAATGGCGTTGATGCTCATGGCAAACAGTCAGGTTTTTCTTGGGCTGGGGTATATCTTGGAGTCAAGTGATAAGTAAGGTGCTTTAAAGATATAAAGTGTCTACTTTTAGCAGAACCTCAGAAGTTTTGAGAGAAATCTTTCAGATTTTTTTTTGCATATAACTAGCTTTGTTCATACTGTTAGTTTATTTTCCCGTATAAAGAATTGCTAGTTTGGATAAATTCTTAAAGGATTGGACCTTTCATGTGTGTTAATAGTTAACAGAAGGGTTATCTGCGTATTTGAAAGGACAAACAATGACGTATGTGGTGGCGTGTTGGCATGGTGCAGGTTTCCCACAGTTGTGTAATCTGTTTACTGGTCATTGTGTGAACTCTTTAGTTGGTAGAAAATTTCCTTTAGTTATTGTACTGGAAGTGCAGTGAACATTTAAGGAATATGAGAGGGCAGAATGAACCAGAGAAGGCTTCACACTTCACTTCTCTCCCAGGATATTAAAACTGATGATTAAAAGAATCCAGCATCCTTAAACTCTGGTGACAGCTAGCAGCACATGCTTCTGCATGGTGATTAGACATGTACAACACTTTGAGGCTGAAGACTGTAAACTAGTGCATTTGTGGTCCAAATTTTCTCTAGTTATAAGAAAATTAGATATCTCATTACTACAGTTTAAGCTTTTAACCTCTTCCTTCTTCATCTCCCAGTTAATCACAGAAATGTGAGTAGGATCCTGTGCCATATTGTTGTATTTGTGACTCTGGACCATATCTTGTCATATGAGATTTTTTTGCTTTTAGCACTTGCAATTTAGCCATAAGACAAAGGGAATGTCACAAAAATTTGAGAGGAAAAGAGGGCTGGAGAGTTATGTGAAAAGTCAGTGTGCAACATGACCATTTTCCATGATCACTTAAGATTTCTGTAGGCTACTGTCAACACCAAGGCATCCTGCAGCATTAAAAACTTCCATCTTCTTACCCTGAAATGAGTAAATGACAATCACAGCCCAGTTTATTAAAGCTTGTTTTATTTTATGAGAAACAAATATTGTTGATAGTTTAATATTAGCTTGGTTCCATGAAATAGAAGTCTATGTGACATTTGAGGCCTTAGGAATAAAGTACTGCTCTAGAGCAGTCCAGGAAGAATCCATCTGAACTTCTTCCCTTTTCTCAACTCTAGGGTGATTCTAGCTAGCAAGTCTCAGGCCTTTCAGGGTGTGTGTGTATAATTGCATGAATTCATTAGAAAATTATTTGGCAGGTAGTCTTCTGATTCTCTCAAGAGCGCAGTTGCATGCATATATGTATGTTCATAATCTGTTCTGAGAGCTTAAGTAGTTCACTTGCTTAACTATTCATTTTACTACTTTATATATATATATATATATATATATATGTAAAAATTGGCTGGCTTCCCTAAAAATAAGTTGGTGAAGGAGAAATAAATATGCTGTTGCTTGCACTTTACAATAGTGCCATTGTGCAAAGCAGAGCAAGGATCGTTTCCAAACGGCCTCAGGTGAAATCTAGTGGGAAACAATTTCAAACTGGTCTGAGTTCATTGGTGTAAAGAATGTGTCTTAGATAAACATCTGATCCGAGTTATAATACTTGGTATTATTCCTTCTCTGATTAAGTTCTAATTTTTTAAATTTTATTTTAATAAATATACTTACATTGGCCAGTTGAAATAAGGAGCCTGTTATATTGTCTTTAATGTGGATTCTATAAAAATGGTTGTTTGCAGGTTACACTTTATTTATGGGGTTTCTGCAGCTTTTTCTTATTACTGAAAATGATTGTTTTCTGTAAACTGTTACTCATAGAGAGGATACTTTGCATTATGCTGCTCTGCTGGTGATGGCCTTTCAGGCACAGCTTTCAGTTTTGAAAAATATGCAGTGTTAATTAAGAGTTTTGGGGTTTAGCATTCAAAATTTGTTCCTCATGTTTACAGGAGAAGTCCAATCTTCCTGCTTCATTGCTTTTAGCTCAGCATAAGGACAGATCTACTCAGCTAGAAATGCAAGTGGAAAAACCCAACCAGGTCAGACCAGTCACGTTTTCCACTGGGATCAAAATGGTAAGTCTTGCTTGTTTGTGTGTTTATTTATTTTTAAATGCTTTTCAAAAGACTGAGGATTTCCTTATATGAAATTTAGAGGTTCCTTAAACCTAAGTTGCATATTATATGAAAGACTCTTCTCTTTCAATTAAGTATGTAATTATGAATTAATTGAAAAATTTAATCATTCTGCTATTTAGAATATATGAAATCTTTTCATTGCATAGTTACCAAAAAGCAAGCTTTATCTCTATCCCTGCAAGCTAAAATTTTGGAAGTTCCAGGACAGGCTGCACTTTATTGAGATTTACTTTAAGCACTGGAATAATCTGTGTGATGAGACAAGCAACTTAAAAAATAATGCCAAATGGTTAAGGATGCTGTTTTCATTGTTATTAGATTCCAGGAATCGACAAGTATTTGTTAGTCCTGTGGTGGCAGCTAAAGATTTGTCAGCATTCCTGTTCTTTATCATGACATGGTACAAGTACACTTCAGCCTGGCTGTGGAAATGTAAAGTTTGGGGGTAATGGGGGATGTGAGTGTGAATTACTGGTCTCTTTTGCACTTCACTGGTTTGCTGTTTTGTTTTAAATCTCTGCGGTTTTTTTAGACTTTGTATTCTAGAATTGTAGTGGTAAATGATGTCTTGAAAATAACCAACAATATTCACCTTCCTCAACAAACCAAAAAGTCAGCAAAGCAAAAGCCCTTGCATCAAATTAGCCTTCCATCAGTTAATCAATTTATTTTGTCACAGATGTCTGTGCTGGGTTCATTATCCCCAAAAGAGTTCACAATGTAAAAGTGCTTGCAGCTTTCCCCCCATTCCCTCCTCTACCCCCCCCAGTAGTTCCAGGTTTTGCAAAGTTGTACAGATTATTTTCTTGTTTTCCTGTAGTAAAAAACTGTATCTTCGTCCTTTTGCTTTTAAAATGTGAGAGTCTGGGGGATTTTCTGTTCATGTAGAAAAGCTAGTGGGCAGAAAGGTTTGTTGTTCTGTTTAAAACAATTCTAACTGAATGCCTGTACTTTTTCTTGCTGTTTAAATATATTGTCAGAATTTCTTAAAGCTGTTGGCCTTTCTTCTGGGAAGAAGAAGATTAGCATATACTATATGATGAGGATAATAGAAGTACTTTCTAATGCATCTGCAAATGGATGTTAAATGCAGTATGCGTTAACAGTAATTTCAGATCTGTAGCCCTAAATAAACTTCATCCAGGAATGGTGAAAGACTTGGATAAGGAGATTTCTAGATCATGACATTTAATTTTTAAAGTTTGGAATAATAGGGGATATTCCAGGTAACTGATTGTTACTTTATCAGCGTTCAGAAAGTGTGAGTAGATGCCTAATTTAATTTAAGTCCCAGACTAACAAAAAAACCCCCACCCTGACTGACCTCAGTCCTAGATTAAAAAAAGAACTAATAATAAAAAAGAGTAAGTACAGTTAACAATAAAGTTAAGTATAGGTATGTTTGATGTTAGTTATTACTGTTGATGGAAAATGGATTACATCAAGCAGACTTTACACTGATAAAATCACAGGTTTTGAGAAAGATGACCATTTCCATATTTTCTTCATAGAGTGCTTGATTTAGTTATTACATGACATTGTTTTTTAGAATTACATAGAAATTATGTTACACAATAATAACAATATTGAGATTCTACAAAATAAATTAAGTGGCTAACTTGTAATTTCTGAAGTAGTTGTTTGTTGCCACAGCATGGGAATATTTCTGTGGGTGTTCTGCTAGGATGCAGTTCAGTGTTTTGAAGCAGATGTGGAATTTCTGTGGATGACACATAAGTTGGCAGTTTACAGGGCTGCTCTGACAAGTTGGCCTCATTTGAATGAAATGTGTTTTAATATGACTAAATGCAAATTATAAATAGAAGAGTAAATAACAGGCTCTGTGAAGAGGATTTGGAAGTTTAGCTAAGCAACTTAACCAGTTCTGTCCTTAGCCACAGCATGTGAATGTGGGGGCCTTGGGTATGTGAATAGTGCAGCAATAAAATAGGACTTTTCCTTTTGGATGCAGTATTGGGAAGACTGATGGACTAGAGAGTTCTGCTGACTGTATTTTTGAATACAAAAATCAGAATGCAAAGAGGAGCTACAAAAATCCGTTCAAAGGCAGAAAGATATGCTTTGTACTGTGTTCGCCCTCTTGTTTAAGCGAAAGTTAAGATCATAGAATCATAGAATGAGTCATATCATACTGTAAATTGAGTCAATCAATTTCCGTAAATACCTCCTTAACACAGAACATACCAAATCAATTGTAATTACAGTGCAACAGTAACTGTAGCAAGAAATCAGTAACCTTAATTGAACACGTAGGATCAAGGATACTGAAGGAACAAATAAGACCTAAAGTTCACAATATTCCACTGGTTAATTAGCTGCGCTGTCCAAATTGACTGTGGAATTCAGTGAAATGTCTGATATTTTCAGGTTTAGGACTGGGATGTTCCTTGGAACGTTACTGTAGTCAAATGCAAATTGCTTGACTCAGAAGAGTTTGTTTTGTAAAAAGCACTACTGCTTCCTGTATGTGATTTGCTGTGGTTGATGATCCCTGGCAGTGTATTCCAGTGACAGTATAAAGTGAGTTCCCACCTGGGCACGTTATGACACGCTTATTTTCTGGCTCAAGTGTTTTTCTAAAATCTTGAGATGCTCAGTCCATTTCTTTTGCATAGGTGTACACTTGAAATGTGTAGAGCTGTTGCTGCACTGCCCTTCAAGGAAACAACTCTCTATAGTTGCTTTAGCTTCGTTCCTGTCTAAGCCATGGGGAGTACCAAAAACTTCTTTAAAAATACAGTTCTAATTAATGCTCAGTTTGGCTTGAGTTCTGCAAATTAACTATAGTTCCTGTGAAAAGTCTGCTTTGTGCTCACTGTTAACAGTTTTGACAGCACGTGTTTAATGAATCACTCTGTATGTTCTTCCTCTGTACCTCTGTACTTTTATTTTTTCCTAATAGTTTGGCCACTGACCTTTTCTGAGAAGTATTTTCCTTAATTTTGTTTCAAAAGAAGGGAATCCAGATAGAGCCAGCTGAGATGCTGGCTAACCCAAAGCTTGTGTTTACACAAAGGCTATAAAAATATGCCAGTTGTGTCAATCCATGGGGTTTTTTTCTCAGCCTGAACATGAGTGTTTTTCTTGGGATGGTTTTGGTCAAAGATGTTCTTCAGCCTGACTGATAATCAGACATGCTTCTCAGTTTCTGAGCTGAGGCATGCCCATTCTAGTCTCCTGGGGAATGCTCAAGGAAGTTTGCTCATTTAAGGTGTCATAATAGCGTTGTGCAGTTCCTATGCTTGCACGGTGAGGAGGCAGTGTCTTTCACTTGTAAGCTAAGCAAGAGCATCCCCTATAGCACAAGACAGACAATTAGCTCATGGGAATAGGGTGTCCTTCACTTTTCCCTTTAGTTTGGGTTTTTTTGTTTGTTCATTTTTCCTTTCAAGTGGAAGCTGTTTTTCCTTCACAGTTTGCTTTATTAACTTGTGAATTCTATTTCAGTAAGTTGTAACTTTTGTGCATGAAGTGTGCCTTCCTAATCAATTTGATTTGCCTCTGTAAGTGGTGGGAGAAAGTGTTTCAGAGTTTTCTGTTTATTGTGCTCATCTTAATGAGAACTATGCTTTGAGCATATCTGAATGTTTAAAACAATTACGAAAGCTAATCTCAAATCAGTGTAAAGCTACAAAGGAAACTGCAGCAATAGTTGCTGCAGTTGTGCGAACAGTTGTTGCAGTAGTGCTAAAAATACTATTTTCTGTCAATGCTTGTACCTTAGATTTTAGTAGCTTTCAAAAAGAGCAAACCTTGTTGGAGATGCATGATATTTCTAGTATTTCTAGGGCTTATCAGGGTGTACAAACCAAATCTAAGGTCTGGCAATAGAACTCTTCTGGTTCTTGGTGAATGGAGTGACCATTTCAGATTGTGAGGCAGCTTTAATGTGAAGGTAATTTTAATGTCTAAAAGAGGTGCTCATATACATTGCAAACGAATGGCAGTTTGCAAATGTAACAGTAATTAATTTCATTACAGTAATTTAGGATTTTTAATGTTTCTGGTATTTACAGGACTGTTGGAGCCTTTTGCTGCTTGTAGATCTTCACATCACCAGTGCGGTTAAGAAAAACTTACAAGTGTTGATGTATTTAACTTTAATTCATTGAACTGGGAACATGCAAACCTTTGAGACTGTGGCCCAGCTATTTACATGTTTTTTACAAACATGAATGCCTTAGCTGGGCTCAGCTGCATGCTCTCTTCAGCATGTTTCAAGCTGCATGCCCTGTCCCTTTCCTGTTCCTTCCAGTTTTATGTTTCTTGCTCCTTCCCCCAGCCTCCCAGGAGTCTTAGCCTCTAGTGATGGTATTCTTGAAGTAATTTCATGTAGTTAAAAACTTAATTATGTCTAATTGGATTGCCTGAATATGCGGGAAAACAACATAGGTGTCCTCTGGCTGCCACCACTTGGGAGAGCTTGCCTTTCACATTTTTACCCAAATACCTCTAAACTAATATAATGCATCACTGACTGCTCAATTTCTGTCACATTTTCTGTTTCCTTAATTAAGAGTAGTGGGAGTATTAATAGAAATACTAGTGCTTTGTGTTGTACGTGCTTCATCATTACCAAGATGGTTGCCACCGCTCTGAATTTGCAGTTTAAATAGATGTGTCAGGGAGGGAGGGGAACCAGATGCCTGGAGGTGATGTACTTGCCCAGGATTAGACAGTAGAGCAGCAGCGGAAGGAGGAATAGGATCCAGCCCTACTAAATTCCTAACCTTGTGTCTCTTCCGCTGAGACGGGCTCCATCTCCTGTCAACAGGACCCCTGAATGGCAGCAAATTAAGAGTGAAATATCTGCTTCAGCTTCTACTTCCCTGTCCAGATCACAGCAGTGGTGTTTACATTTAACTTTTTGTGTGTCTGAATATTACCAGGGTTTTATTCCAGTTATTGTAGTTTTCAGGCTATTAGTGAGTGAATGCTGGGGAGCAATGTGCAGTCTGAAGCAGTTGAAGCTTGCAGGAGGGAGCAGTCGAATCAATATTTCAGAGGAATGGATCTGTGTCAGACACAGGATGTCTGCGACACCTCAGGAATGCACACTGCCACTAAGCTGAGCATAACAAGTGGTAGGGAATAGATTTCATGCAGTGTTACACTTGCAGTGTTATTCTAATGGGAAATAATATTCTTATGTTATGTGGAGCTATTTCTTTTAAAACACTGACCTCATCAGCTCAGGTCAAATTAACTATTCTTCATTACTGCCTTTTCCTGCAATATTGCTTGCTGTGCAAACAACTGCTCAGCGGCTGCTCCTGTTCTTCAGTCTGTTTCTTTTATAGCTTGTGGGGCAATTACCCAAAATCCTGTTCCAAATGCAAAATAGTCTGTCAAAATAAGTTTTTAATCAGTTATACTCCTTCAGAGTTGCTTAGACATATGCCAGGTACCCTGAGGTAAGTGAAGTGCGTATCACACTGTGGTTTAGCCTGTAACTATTCTGCAGCTCCCGAGAGTGCTTTGCCACCCTTTCTGCATGTCAAGGAACTGTTTCAGCCTTGCAGCCTTGCTTTGCCAGTTCTTACTGCACTTGTCATCAGTAACAATATCTTGTTTTTTAACAATAAGAGTTCCATTGACCTGCTGAGAAGGACACCTGTTTCTGAAAAAAAAAACAGGGAAAAGAAATGGTGGCTGCTGGATCTCCAGCACCTTTGACAATAAATGTATATGGAATTCACATATATGAATTGAGGGACACCAAAAGTGCTGAATGGTAGCATTTGCATTAGGGCTAACATGCTGGATTTAAACTATGATCCAGAGTCCTGTAATCCACATAGAGTTTACTTAAATCTCATAGGATTATATATACAATATTCTTGCAACTTCCGAGTAGCATGGTGGAGAATGATTAGCAGTAGTAAATATATTTGTCATACTAAATCTCTGGCCAACTATTTAAATAAAGATGTTTTGTTAAGAGTCAAGCACATACATGCATAACTGTGCTTAAAGTTTTTGAACTCTGGTTTTTAAATGTATGCCAGCCAAACTTTATTTGAGTGATCTATCACCAGAACGCTTCCTGTGCACTCCAGCCCACAGACTGAAGTCCCAAACATTTAATTGGGTTCTGGCCTTAGTCAGTAATTACTGTTATATCACAGTGCATAAACATGAAGCACATTATGTTGACTTAATGATTTTTTTTTTTTTCTAATGTAGGTAAGAAATATTTGTTGGGTTTTTTTTTTTTTGGGGGGGGGGAGTTTCTGGGGGTGGAAGGCCAAGTAAATTTTACAGTATTTGTTATTTCCTCTTCCCTCATTTACACAGTGCTGACCTTGGAAAAGGAGACTGGATTTTGCAAATGCAGTTCTATGTCTCCCTGTATCTCTTTGAAGGATTTCTGTTTGGAATGCGTGAGGAAAGATGCCATACTCGAAATTAAGTCGTTTAGTGGACAGACATAATCAGAACTGCTCGACCCAATTCTGTTTTACGGTTGGGCTCTTTCATACTGCTCCGTTAGAATAAATACTTGTTAATTTGCTCTAAGGCTCCTTTACGTAGCTAAAGCAGCAGATGTTTATATACACATATGAGTATAAATACAAATTAGGCCCATAAGTTTGCACAGCTGTAATGACTGGAATTCAGTAAATGAATTAGTGCCAACACTGTTAATTGTATGGGAGTGAACAGCAAGACCAGTGTATTTGCCAGTGAAGTGGCTATAGCAATGGAGCAGATCTACACTTCAGCTGTTGCTTTTTGGAATGGAGCTGGGCATTTGGGGTTTTATGTTTCTTTTCTTTTTTTTTCTTTTTTTTTTAATCTCCTGTTTGATTTATGAAGTTGCTCAAGAGCTTGCCTGAGTCTTTACCATCAAATTTCGGAAGCATATCTGTGTGTCATGCAGTGTGTTGTTTTGGTCCCCTGAAAAGATGCTGCTTAGGATGAGGCTTACAGGGAGGACGCTGCTGGCTGCGCTCAGCCAGGCTGTTGTCTGCTCCCCATCTGCATGGGAGCAGGCACTGGGACGGGAGCTGGGTTTTAGGTCCTAATGTAGGATGCACAAATTCAATCCTAAAAAACAGCCAGACTTGCCACTAGTTATGATAGCACAAAGACATGTTGTAAAGTGATCTAGGGAAAATGCCATTTAGGTCAGCCTGAGATCTTCCTGTTTCTGAGTCTTCTAGATCTGAATGTGCTGTTGCTTGAGTAGGTGTTACTGTGAGCAATAAGGAGAGATCTGACTGAAAGAAAGAAGGTGGCTGAGAGTCCAAAAAAACAGCTGGCAGGGAAATAAAGAATAATAAAAAATTTCTCAATCACTGTTTGTTTTGGAAAGATCATGCTTTAAGCACATGGAAATACTTTACACATTTGAGAAGTGCTGACTTCCTACATGCCTTGTGAAGAAACAGCAAATCATTCATATAATGTAAACACATTTATAGATTGTTCCAGTGTAACTTTTTTCAGTGCTGCTGTTCTTTTTAACAAGATACAATTTGGTGCATATATGCTCTTTTGATGCTGTACCTTGGCTGAGAGTTGCAAACACTATAAATATTAGCGTTTGTGCTAAATGAGGAGCACAAAGTTATTGAACCACATTTTTAATTCAAAAAGTTATTAAATAGTGTTGCTTGATGCACTGCTTAAAAGTAAACATACCAGAAAGTAACGCTGGGGTGAAACAGAAATAAATAGCTTGTCTATAAGTGTGAGTATAAGCAGTCTCATTATGTCTTGATAGAGATGATAAAAAAATTAAGAGCAGACAAAGTTTCTCTGTAAGGGTGGAAATTTAAGTCAGGGAAAAAAAAATTAATGAAATGAGAACAGTCTTGGTGCCAAGATTGCAGTAGGTATTTGTGGAATTGTATAATCATAGTGCTAGCAGGGTTCTTGAGAGGCCGTGGGGTTCTTTCCCCTGCTGCGAAGCAGAGTTAGGAGTACTACATGACAGGTACCTGTCAAAATCTCCTGGGCAGCCTCTGGGAGCACTTATTTCCCTTGCTTTTACATTTTAGGGGAAACTTAGTAACTGTACATTTCCTTGACAGGAAAGGTAAAGTCATTTGATGTTAAGTTTAATTTTCTCAATGTCTAGGTAGGTGCCGAAAGCAGCTTGTTCTCTGCCTCTTTGTAGGAACTTTTTATGTACTTGAAGATGACAGTGGAAAAAGGACTTCACAGAACTAAATATTTTAGAATTTAGATCTTAAAAAATAGTTCAGATGCCTTTATTGCTACTTAACAATAAAAACATCAATTTCTTCTGCAAATGGTTGATAGACTGTCTCCACTGTACAGGCTAGATGTGAAATGGCATTCATCATCTGGAATGAGGACTCTTTAGAGAAGAAAATTCTTTTAAAGAGAGCAGTAAGAACATTTAAAGAATTGTAGTAAAAGCAGTGAAGTATTTGAAGCCATTTAGGCAAGCTAAAGTAGTAATTTTCTGTATGTGCATAGAATAATGTATTTCTGTCATCATCTTTTCTAAGCACTTCTTTGCAGTTGTGAGAACATTGCATTTTTCTTCTAATCCTTTCTTCTGTTGCTGCTGATCAAAGTAGTTTTGTGTCATTCCTTCATCTTCTCTCTGATTTACCTGGGGAAGAGCTGGAGACCTGGAATGTCAGAGCTGGGCTGATGGCTTCACAGATTCCTCTGAGTCAGTGGTCACTTGGGTTTTTGTCCATCTGTCTGATTTTGAGAGACTTGCTTATGAGGCACATTTGTGCAGACTTACCTCACAGACTAGTTTTATTCCTGGTTATTCCATTTCTCAATGAACTGGAGTCCATTTTCTGATGTTGTAGAGTATATTGACCTTGCAGCATAGCTAGAAGATCAGTCATATGCCTGTATCTTCTTTCTCACCTGTTCTCAGTGCCTCCTGCAGACAAATTTTGAGTAAGCACAGCCTGCAGCTGGCTTTTCTGAAACTTGCCAGACTTAAAGAGTCATGCAAAGGGAGCCAAGAGCGGGACAAGAGGAATGGCAATAGTGGAAGGTAATCCCTGAAAGAAACGTGGCAGGGATGTTGTTATAAAGTCAGTAGCAGCAGCAGTGGTGTCATGGTGGAGCACGGGTTAAGAACTTGGGATGGGAAAGCACAAAGCAGCAGTGAGATGGATGGAGGAGGAGGTGGGAACTTGGATGTGAGGTGCTGTGGAGAGGATGTGAGGGCACATCCTGATGGGGGAGACTTGGGGCAGTTTGGCAGAAAGGCAGGAGTGGGATCAGAGTTTCTAGGAAGAAGGGCAGAGGGCTCCGGCGTGAGATTGGGAAATAGGGGACCTCTGGGACAGAAGCATTTGGGGGATTGGGGTTTTTTGTACTCATCTGTTTGGATTGGTTCCTGTGTAAGAAGTCTGGTCTGTGAGGACAGCAGGGAATGGTGCGTACACACTTGGGTGATTTCAAATCTGACCCCTCCACAACTTAAGAGGGGTTCTGGCTGTAGGCAGGGATGTACATGTAAGACTTGTATTTTCGACATCATCCTCTTGTTTTTTTTTTGTGTTAATCTGTGTTACAGTTTGCACCAGCCTCACTAATATGTTAATTCTCTACAAGGGAAAGCACTCAGTGTGTTGACTGAGGCCGTGCTCTGTGTGTGCATGTGCCACCTTTCTGCACCTTAACTTGTGCCTAAGTGAACACAGTAGATAAATGAATGTTTGCTACAGGGTCTCAGAGGAGTTAGCTTTTTAGCTTTAAAACAGCACATTTGTGAAGTAAAAATACATTGACTCTAGTTTTTAACATTCGGTATTTATCCAAGATGCACTTATATTGCTCTAGGGTACTTGCAGCAAAAGATAGTTGGATCAGAGAGACAATGGTCTGTACCAAGGAGTCTTCAGAAGTAATTTTCCTCTAGAATGTTTGTTCAGGTGCAGAGGGTAGGAGAAAGGGATATTGGTTTAGGCAGTTGGCGTTGGACATCAGAAGGTGAACTTCCCTATACGTACCTAGTGTGGACTCAGCATGTCAGGCAAGGTGTCGCTGGAAAGGAATATTGACAGCACTGGCTACTAATGAAAGATGAATGATGCTCATGAAGAAATGCCTTGGTCTCTAAAAATTTGGCTTATCTTTATTCATCTTTATTTTGTAAGAAGAAAAATGTGGATAATATAGTATATCAGAGAATTAGCTATTTTAATTTATTGTTCTGCTTTGCCTGAACATAGCTGCTATGCAGGTAACTCGTATTTTGGGGAAATACAAGGTACAGGTGTAATTTCCGACATGTGTTACAGTTCAGCAGAATGTGTGGCAGAGCTGTAAAACACTCTGCCTCTTGCAAAGTGGATAATAGCATGTTAATAGGTTGTAATTTATGTGCCCTCTTTTTATATAATATAAAATACGGGAAGATTATTGTGACTGTGAAGAAACCTGACTCACTTAGACAGATGTGTGTAGTGGTATGGGCAGGAAGTGGAAGGACAGAGAGCACATGTGGAACAATCTGTCTAAATTAGCTGGATGGTGACCAGGAAACTGGAACTTGCAGCATTTGCAGTGGTTAGTAGAAAATGAAGTGATGGCTTTGTGTAAGAATAATGATTCTTGTATTATTCTGGGACAGTGAGGTAGATGCTGCAGGAGACAGATGTGATGTTTGAAGGAGATGCATGTAGAATTGGATGACAGTAGAAAGGTAAGTAGGTTGGAGGGAGGAACAATTTAAAACTGAGGGCTGTGCACAGGAGGGGGAAGCAGCATATATTTTTAGGTCTGAGGTCCATTCTGTTTCATCTCTTGAAAGAGAGGCAGAAACACTGCTGTCTTCTCCAAAGCACAGAAAGAGAATCACAGGAACATGATCCTCTGCAAGACTGTCAGAGGCAGTGCCCAAGTCAACAAGAGTTGCTGGTCCATGCCATGTAGGCCTGCTGACAGATCTATAAGCCATCAATGTAGGCATCTGATCTTCGCCATCGTTAGGCAGCCTTTGGCACTGGGGCTTAGAGCTGCCTGTGTTTCTGTAACTGCAGGCACATATGCATGGCTAACATAAGAAAACCAAGCCACATAGATTCAAGGCTTTATATAAAGATGGCTAGCTTGTAATGTTTCCCTGTGATAGGCCCTTGGAATTCAGACAACCAGTGTTTGAGTAATCAGTATTTGAAGAATTTTCAGCCTTTCCCCCCAGGTGGCACTTTCTGTAAGAGTGTTATGGTAGTGGCACTGGGAATGCAGCGTTTTCCCCTCTTTCATTTGGAGTGGGATTTGAGCCAGATCACGAACACAGGTCCAGAAAAGGGTTAAACTAGGGAGTTTTATTGTTGGACTTTCCACCAGCCATGCATAAACTCTGATATGGATAGAGTTGGAGGGCTTCCGTGTTGTCTGCTTGATAGAGGAGATCTTGGTATAGATCTTTGACATCCAGATCCCGGTGCTCAAGGTCTGTTGGCACTATCTTGGCTGTGCCTGCACACTGGTTGTTCTAGTGAAACATGATTAGGGTTTTCATTTATTGCAAGGGGAGAAGAAGAGGGCTTGACTTGAGAGATGATAGGATGTAGAAGGGACTACAGTGGGAACTTTAAGTTTCCTTAATCTCCACCAAGTCAGTTTTCATTTATTCACCTTAATCTGCCTCTTCATGGGATGATGTCTTGAACTTGAATTCCTATTTTAATTTATGTAGGATCTGAAGCCTAGATGGGATTAGAGCAAGAATTCATCTCAAATAGGGCAATTCTGAAATCTGTTTGGAATAAGAAGTAAAAAAAAAAAAAAATTAAAAATAAAAGATGCATATGCTAAAGCCTAATGCAGTATCAGCTTAGTTTCATTGGTAGCATTGTGTACAGCATCTGCTTTATGCTAATTTTTAATGTGTTTTGTGTCAGGTTAGTTTAGTTTGAAATACAAAATCAGACAGATGTTCCACTTTTAAAATAACAGAAATATTCTTGAAGAGTGCTGTACCTATTTAACTGTTGGTTGCTTTTAAACTCTCTGTAACTCACTTAGGCTGTAGCTGAGTTGCCAGGTATAACTTTGGCACTAAATCTGTTTATCACCTAATTGAAAAAACTTGGATTTCTTTTTAAAGAACCCTGAATAAAATATTGTTGGTATCTGGGTTATTTTGTCATGAAGAACAAAGGAAAAAACACTGCTGCATATTCTGTTTGGGGAAACCTCTGTCTGCAGCTCTGGAGCTGTGGAAGTGCAGTGTGGACCTGGCAAAGATGGGAGTAGAAGAGTGTGTTTTCTTACATCTTTTGTATGGGGAAGCTTTTGCTATTTTGCATTCTGTTGTCTTTGTTTTTGCTGACAGAAAAGGAGGAGCAGGAAAGCTAAGGAATGGCTAGCTGAGACTTTTAGGAAGGGGAGAGAGAACTCATACCTGACACCGCCTGTGGGTGACAGGGATAGACACACACAGCAGTTCTTTATTTGTGCAATCAGAGGTATGTGTGTGTGCATTGTCAATTGTCCGTGACAGCTGGTATTGCAGGGAGAGAGCTTTTTAGGGGAATTCAGAGATTTAGATCAGGGAACATTTGCTTCAATCAAAATGCTTCATTTCCAGTTAATACCAAGTGACTGTCAGATAAAGCTAGTTCACACATGATTTTGGGACTGGATTATCAATGCAGCTTTGGAGGGTTATTTGTTTTGGGTTTCCCAGTTTCTCCAGCAGGGCATATTTTGCTGAAGGATCAATTAGAAAACCCAAAGGAATGTGGTTAATGTGAATGACAGGGTTACTACTCTGACCACTTTGGCAGAATCAGTTGAATTTTTTAGAACTGCCCCTTTCACAATTCTTTTATGCTTTTATATTTTTTTGATTCAGTTAATTTTGATTATTTTTTTTTTTAGTACTTGCATAAGGACATGCAAAGTATTAAGCTAAGACCATGGGAAATGACTTTGTAAATACTTTCTTATTGTTCTGAAATCTAATTAAAACCCTGCAAAATTCATCATTCATCATTTTACCATAGGAGCGTATTTCTTATGAAGACAGTCTAATATCCTGCAGCAACTTCATGGCATTACAAGAATAATTAATGGACCCTTTTAGGGCAGTGTGTGTTGCTACAATGTGGAATAATACTTCAGTGTTGTAAGTGAATGGTGTGCTAGGAAACACTAATCCCTTGTGTATAGTAACAGGAAGTATAAATATTACTTATTAATAATAATATAAAACACCTTAGCACACATGCTTTTTTTCTGGGCATTTCTACCTTTTTGTAAACAGTGAATTTTAATTACAGAAAATTGGTGAGAAGCAAGAACAATTTGTGTAATTAAGAAGATCTGTTTATTTAAAAGGCTTCAGAAGTTCTAAGAGATGGAACTTAGGGGCATGAGAGGGATGAATGTTGTGCAATAATGCCCCTTCATTCCCCTTTCATAATAAATCTCTGCAGAGTATTCATTTAAAGGGCTGAATGCCAAAAAGAACAGGTTCGACTTGTCTGTGAGGATTTACACCACAGTAAAATGCACAACTGCTTTTGTAGAGGTCATTGTGAAGGTCACGGAGCCAGCATGCAGCCCTGAATGGGAGCAGCCTGTAACAATGGTGTGAGAGGTTGGACTGGGTGAAATCAGTATTTAAAACCTCATATGAAATGTAGCAATAAGCTGGAATCATTAAAACACATGATTTCAAAGCACGTATGTTGTTTTGCAAGAAATGTATGGTCCCTTTTCCAGAAGTTTGATCGCATACCCTCTGCTGAATGTCCCTCCTGGGTCAAAATGCAAGAGTGTGCTCGATTCTTGACCATTAACATTGACATAACTTAGCATGTCTAATATAAACACCTTCAAACCATTAACGTTCACCTCTTAATTACCTGTAATTTGGCACACCTATTTTTACAAGTGAGATCTGAGTTTGACCACAGGGTCACTATGTCTTTAAATAAAAGATGATCATTTCAAATGGCAACCAGCCATCAGTGGGGTTTAGTGCAGAGATTAATTAGTAAACTTTGGAATGCGCTACAACAAATGCAGCTGATTGGCAATAGCATGTGGAGCAGCAACTGGTGGAAAGCTAGTGCTGCTGAGCAGCAGAGGTATTTCCAAAAAGTCTTAAGAGTTGCTGTGATGTACTGTGCTTTAAATGGCACTGTGCTGATTGCATCAAACCTTCAGTTTTCTATTTGTGCAGTTTAGTAAGCACACAGATTAAAGAAGTCGGATGTGCATCTGGAAAGCAAGCAAGCTGTCTTTTATCGTTTTGATGTGATTAGGTGCACCCCATCAATAAACAGTGATGGTGCCCTTGAACATGAGTTTACAGAGAATTGTGGTTTGTCTGCAGTGCGGTGTGCAATTTTTTTAACTAGGAGGGCAAGTATCAATGGTGCTGTAGAATGCTGGGGTAGAAGCTATTTGAAAAAGATGTTGCAGTAAATATGATTTGATTCAATAGCTGTTGCAGTAAGCCATTTCTTGTAATTGTAGCCTACTTTTAAAAATTATGTAAATTACTAAGCATGTGTGCTTGCATGACTTATAATTGCTTGCTGACTTACATTTAAGGTTTTAAATACATTAATTAGAGAAATTTGGAAGCATCCGATGTAAATTAGCTTTCTAAGGTTGCTTGATCTATTTGATATGAGTAATGGATCCCATTACGTATCGTCCCTAGTGGGACTATTTTCTCAATTTGTGTAGGCCATGGGACTGGGTCCCAGATAATAAAATTAAGATGATTTATATAATAACTAACTGCTCTTGAGAGCTGACTTGGAAGCCCTATATACTTTTAAAAATCTCCTTTAATATTATTGTGTTAGTCTCTTGATGCCCACCTTCAATTAGAGGTATGGTCAAGCATCCATTTAAATTAGTAAAAAAAAACCCTCACACCAATGTCAGTGGGTCTTTGCTTAAAAAATAGCCCATACAACTTGACTAGCGTGGTAAAGTTCATTTTACTATATGTATCCTGAGTTGTGAGCTGCTTGACTTCTGAGCTGTTGGAACGGTCTACAGAAGGATGAGGAACAGAGACCATAGTTGTTGAGGTGCTGGTTGTTTCTCTGGAGGCCTGTTTCTGCAAGCCTCTGCTTCCTAGACGGTTGCGTTTATTGCCATAGGTAATTGCAGCGAAGCGGAGGGGCTCAGTTTACACTGTCAGGTTTAGGCTTGCTCTGGCTTTGTTGGACTGGACTTGCAGGCCACGCTCCAGACAAAATAATTGGTGACTGCTCCTCTGACTTTGTGAGGCTCTTTCTATGCTTAAAGCTGTGTAGTTTACTAAGGTGAATCAGTGTTGCTGAATCTGGGTCTAAGCCCCCAATAAATATGATAAAATTTTCTGATAGCAAATAGATTTGTTAGCCTGAGGTGCCTTAAAATGAATCCTGTGTGGAGCTATACACAGGATTGGGGCATTACAGGGTCTTGCAAAACATTCAAACCGTCAGCACTTGGGAAAGAAAAGACAAAAACCTATTATTAATCGTATGTACTTTAGAGTTTCTGATTTGCTCCTCTTGATTAGAGTGATAAAGTATCAGTTACTCCTGTATCTGTAGTGACATAGCTTGTGACACTGAGTTTGTGTTTCGTGTGATGAAATGGAACAGTGATGCAGATGCGCAGTAGCTCAGTGTTGCTGGATGGATGGCTTCCAGGTAGATGGAGACTTGGGCTAACTGGCTTAGAAGGCAGTTCTCTGTGGTCACTCAAAAATCAGCACTTGCTGGTGAGTCTAGAAGTGTGTGTGTGCACGCTGAGTCAGTCTTGTATATAGCTGTATGATTGTACCACAGATTAGACTCGAAAGGCTTGGCAAATCCTATTTGTGTGGGAAGCTTAAGTGCATAAAACTTGCCTAATTTACTTTATTTACATCAATATAATCCTGCTTAAGGCCTTTTGGAAAGCACATCTGAGTGAACAGTGTTCTAAGTTAACAGTGTCTTTCGTGTTCACAATAAAAGCTAGTTTCATTTGAAAAGAGTGTGCTTATGGTTACCTTCTACAAACTTTTGATATATTAAAAGTGGAAAAACTCAGTTCTCCTGCCTGCACACATCGTCTTTCTCAAAATCTGTGCTTAAAAGATTTAATATCTTCAGGTTTACTTTATGATCAGCAGTTCTTTGAACTTGTAAGCAAGAAAGTGTGGATAACTTCAAATATCTATTTGAAGTCTGATTCTAAGGAATGCTTATGTTGTTTTTGACCTTATAATGTGAAGTTTGATTTCCGTCTCAAAATATAAGTATTCTAGCAGAAATGTAAATACAGTCTGAATTTTTTTTTAGGTAACTTTTAAATATGTTCTATCTTAACGACAGGGACTTTATTCCAGAGATCCTGGATATTCAAACCATGGAAATATACTTCTGTTCATAAGGGCCTAGATTCAGCAGCTGATGTCTAAATTGGCCAAGCTCATTTGCATGTACTTTTGTTCAGGAGATACTGATCTATGCTGCTTTAGACTCAAATATAACGTTTTTTTGGTAATTGTGAAGCTTCATTGAATAGAGAAGGGCTAAGGGTGGAAGCTGAGTGAAATGATTTAGAGTTTTATATAAGCACATAAAGCTGCAAGTTGTCTTGTGTTTGGTTTTGGAAAGCACTTACTAACTGCTTTGACATCTCGCTTTTGTTCTTGCACATCTGCTTTAGATTGTTTGCCATAAAAGTGTAAGAATTAATCTTACCCTCGTTTTTGTTATTGCTACCAGAAACCAAATTATTTTTATTACTACTTGTATAGGGATTTGGACCCTGAACTGTTTTCAGAGTTGAGGAGCAAATGAGTTTGTATTAAATTTTTTCCCCTCCCTCACATTCACTCCAAGCTTACAGGTAAAGTTAATTAAATTAGAGTTTTTAAGTGCACAAAGATGTTAGGCATGGCTTGTTAAACTCTGTAGTAAGTGCTACTTTGCTTTATTTGGTCCAATATTGAAAATTTTAAGGAAATTCAGATGATCAGCTCATGTTAGTTTGTTTCTCAGTTCAGCAGCTGCCCTGAGCCAGGGTAAGATATTTGCATCATCTATGGAGCGCTGGAGCTTAGTAAATATTTTACTATATGGAAAAAATATATGAAAGTCAAAGAAATGAAAAGCTTGCTGCGTGTTTATTCCTTTGATTAACAAATGTTCTTAATACTTGTTCTTGGGGCTTCCTTTTTTTCCTGTTTATTTCCCAAGAAACAGTAAGTAGCGGTGGCATGTGATGTCAGTATAAGCACACTGCATTTGAGTGATTTCTTTCTCTGTGTTGTGTATTATTAAATTTCAGGGAATTCTGCTGATGTGGGTTCATCCAGTTCTTATGTCAGAGCATGTAGGAATCTTCCTTTCTACAATGGAAGTCTTGTTTTTAAGGCAAAACTGTCTTGTTATAAGCCTATAGCAGGAAATATTTAGGCAGCCTCCAAGTTGCTCGAAATCTGATGTTTGTGATGCAGTTGCTTTCACAGCAGCCTCCTCTTTCAGAATCTGTGGCGACACTTGGATTTTTTTTTGGGTTGAACACAAGTGTTTTAGCAAAAAAGTTCACAAAGGAGCCAGTGAACAAGATAAAACAGATGAGGCATCTCTTTATTTTATAAATAAATAGGATTTTTCTGAGACTAAGTGAAATTACCGTGTGATTGTATCACTGTTTTGCTGCCGGGTGCTATTTGTTGAAGTGAGGTTGTAGATTTTTCATGGCAGGAACTGTTCCTTTTTCTTTGTACTAAGGATGTCTTAGATGTTTCTGGTTATTGTACTTCAAGGAGTTAAAAAGCCGTAGCTACTGAAACCAGTGTAATGCAATATATTAGTTGGGTACGTGGAAGGACTTTTTGCAATCTGCTTGGGGTCCGCCAGGGCTTGCAAATAGGTTTCTGATCCCATGAAGTTCTGTGAATCCTGTCCAAAGTACTGCTGAATTTGAGGTGCCATTTGAAGTGTACACAACTTTAAAAGCTTTCATGTGCCTGTGGTTCAAATTTAAGCTTCATTTTGATATAGCCACTTAAAACATAGGTGGAAACTTGCATGGAAAGAAACTAAACCTCTCTGGAAGGACAAAAGAGTATGTTTTGTGCAGATTAAAAATGCAGTTGCTTCTGCCCCAGGGAACTTTTTGTTTAGTTTGACAAAATTAATGTGCATTTTCAGAGCAGTGCCATGAACCATGTGTTAGGTTTGCAGTGTGTCTCTTCCTGCTCTGAGAATAAATGACTAATGTGTACTTGTGCGCTCTTCATGCAAATCGGTGGAAAGAAGGCTATAAATAAACTACTTTCCACTTTTAACAGAAAGTACTGATTTCTAAAAATGTTGCTAATAGGTTTCAGTGTTCATTTAAAATTTGTAGTAAATGTAGTCCACAAGTATGGGCAAGTATGTGAAGATGCATCTCATACTACTAATGTCTGATGGCACTTTCTTAATTTTCTTTAGACTTCAGTTTTTTTAAATGCCTCCTTTTTATTTTTTTCCTGTTTCTAATTATTTACTCTGCTGTTCTCTCTACCTGTTTTTCCTATTCCATGATTTTGCTTTCATCTGCCTTTATTGTCCTTTCTCTCCATATTTTATTCCTGTTTTTGTCCATGTTGCTGTAAAAACTAACATGTTTGCTTTTGCCAGACGGTTATCAACTGCTAGTAGTGTCTCCTTAAAATCTAGCTATTCATGGAATCTCACTTTATTTCTTTTTGTTATCAGCCAAACGTGAGCCATGTTGAATGGGATGTTCTCTTTCCTTATCAATATTTATCTGGGTCGAGGCTGTATGCTCAGTAAAGCAGGGAGTATGACTTTCACATGCACACCCACCCCCCCCCACACACACATACACACAGCTTCTCATCTTCTGTAGACTGAGGTTAGCTTTCCATTTGGTTTTGTTGTTTTAGCAGTCTTTCTTTTTAAAACATCCATCAGACTCTGCATTCCTTAAAAACTAAGTTGTATAGCTGTGACTGTTTCCATGTGGGGAAGCTGATTTTGAGAATCCCAGGAAAGCACAGACAGTGGAGTACAGCGATGTAGAGATCTTTGTGAGCTTCTTCTAATGAAGCAGATAATTTTTCCAGGTTCCACTGTTTTTTCAGGAAATCCTAAATTATTTTCTTGCATAATGGAGGGATCTTACCAGCATAATACTCACCTTTTCTGCAACAAAAGGAACAGGAGCAGATTCAGCTGTACCAAGACTTAAACAATTGCTGCTGGTGGGCAAGCAATGTGCAGCTATTGCTGTGCTCTGACCTCCGCTGCTGTGTCTATTCCTCTCCTAATGTTATGTATCGTGACAAAGTAGCATTTGTCAAATGTTTTCTATGTCACAATAGAAAAATTAGGCCCGTAATGTGGGTATTTAAAACAATATTATTTTAGAGCCTGTAATCCTGTAATTACCCTGGCTACTGCGGAGCGTGGGCTTTGTTGACAGCTAAATCAAAATGATGGAGGCTCCAGAAGTCTGATGGTAAAGATGGAACAAAAGTTTGCTTAATTCTGCTTAACACTGTATTGCTAACATAGCGCATTGGGAATTAGCACTAGGTTTGTGTTCCATAGTGCTATGTAACTGAACAGAACATTGAGTTGAAGTCACCTGCTGTGAAATGTTCTCTCTGAAAAATGGGAAGAACCTGTGGTTGTACCCTGCGAAGGCCAATATCAAGCCCTGTGGAGAGCCCCAGTAGGAGAAGGAAAGCGAGAGCTGATAGTGAGGTTTGCAAATGCAGTTGGCACTCCTGGGGTGTCTGAATACCACACAGCAGCCAGTTCATGGCATGGCTCTTCAGTATAGCTGAAAGTGACCAAACAGATAATGCATGCAGGGTAGAAGTCTTGGCAACCAGAGCAAAAGGTGCAGAAGCAGTTGAATTTTGGCAGGCAGCACAATGGATCACATAAAAGCTGTAAGTGCTTAGGAGCTGAAACTGACTTGGTAGCACAATTGAGAAATGAGTGTGAAAAACCAGGAGGAGTGACCTGTGGGTTTGTTAGTTATGTGAAGATGCTGTTCTGTTTTATTTCTTGGTTTCCAAAAATGATGCTGTCTTGTGTACTGGGCTGTCCTTTGAACAGTGCTGGAAATTTTGAGGAAGGCTTGGCAGTTCCTGCCAGAACTATGGAGTCTCCACTAAAAACAAGCAAGTGACTCGTTGCAGCAAACATGCAGGCTATCCCCTGAATCCTAACTGGGCTTCAGCAGCCAGTGCTGGAGAGGACAGTACAAAATAGGCGCTGTGATGCATTGATGTGAAGGGCACTGGGCTTTTCTGTGAAGAGAGTAGTCACTAAATCCTGGTACTGGCACTGACCCAGAAAAATTGTATTTCAGCATGGTTAGATGGACATGGGCTTTCTTCTGAGAGATTAGAGAAATGGGGCTTTTTGGTAGGAGCTTAAAGATAAGTCTTGTCAGGTAATTACTTCTGTCAGAAAGTGGTAAAGGAAAAGTTTAGAAGCAAGTAGAACTCATGGTGTGATTTAACCCATTTTGCTCCATGGTTAATTTCCCTGGTACCAGTTTGTGTGTAACAAATCCCACATATGTGATCGTCTTTGTTAATAGCTTCTTGAGTGATGTTGATCTCTTGCTTTATTTCTGCCATTCCTAAAGAAAGCACATTTTAAAAATATGTTTTGGCATTCAGAAATCAGATTAAGTTACTGTGGAGGGGAAAGAAAAAGTCTAAATACAGTCAGATTGTTACTTGGCATCTGAAATCATCTCCCCCAGAGAGAAGGCAGTAGGGTGGCCATCTTGTATCTCTTGTCCTGCTGTGTATGGTCAGATTCTGTTTTTGAGAACAACAGGAAAACTTACTTTGATTTTGTTGGTTTCTGTTAGATGATTTGTTCTCTTTCTGTTTCACTACTGGGATATCCCTATAGCACTTTGCATAATTGAGTAAAGAAATTAGATTTATTCTTGGTTTTCAAGAGCAGAAGAAAAAGCAGTTGGTTTCAGATGTTTGTCTTTGGAAAAGCCTCACTGGCATAGGAATTTTAGGCTAAGGAATGGAATTATGCATTTTAGTTTGACATTCTTCATGTTTATTTAAAAAAGCTGTGGAAGACAGGCAGGGTAGAGGTTAAAATAATATTAACTGAGCCCTCCAAATCTATCAGTTTCGTTCTCCTTTTCCTGAGTATTACTGTAGTCAAAGTAAGTAGTTAATCAGAATCAGAAAGCCATATTAGCATTGCTGACATGGATTTGCCAGTGAATTGGGAGGGTGGAAACTGGAGGAAAAAAATCTATGCAAAACAGCCCAGCTTTTGGCTCAGAACACATTGCTAAGATATTTGCATTAATATTGTTCTGTAAGAAATTCTCTTAACACATGATCTTTCTAAAACCTGTGTTCAGTTGTGAGCTTAACAGTAAAATGGTTTCCTAAGACTGCTTATACTGAAAAATTCAAAGAACTCATAATACTGTTTTAACATTCACTTGAAAGCATTTGGATAATTACGCACTTAGATGATGGCATATCAAAAAGTGTTTTAGCAGTGTCATGCCCTGGCATCCCACAGTGCTCGGCTTCTTTTTGACTAGCCGTGTGCTCCTTAGATCAGGCAGTGTAAGAGTTAAATAACAAAAGCATTGCTGCAAACTGGCTTAAAAAGACATAGCACATAAATATTACTATTTCTGTTATCTGACTTGTGCTGTGGTCTGGTAGTATGGTGATAGCAGACCTGAGCAAGTTCCTAAGCAGAGAGAAATTAAAAAAGCAGAAAGTTTGGCTACATCATCTAGTCCAGCTGCTTCTAGTACAGAAATATGCTTTGTCTGGACAAGTTTTACTGACCCCAGTCTCTGGCTTCTGTCTCTTGCCTGGGGATGTTTTTGTGGCATAGCTGTTCCTCCTCTTTCCCCCACTAGTGCATTTTTGGTGTCAGTCTCCTTTCTCCTCCACCTTGGCACTTGAGAGATTTCTGAGAAGTCTGTCAGTTGTTATTTCTTTTTGCTGCTGAAGGAAGGAGGTGAAGGAAGGCAGTGTCATTTTGGAAACGGGGAAACGGAGAGACAACAGGAGGGGAAGAAGTGTGAACGCTGCACCTTGCCCTGCTATTTCTGGACTCTGTGTGCTAAAATAACCTCTTTCTGTTAGCAGGCAAATACTGATATACCTGCATTTGCCAAGAGTTCTTCCCCCAAATCCGTGTGTGGAAACTGCTCAGATACACTGTAATTTTGATGCTCTAATAGCTGCAACTTTTCCTAAAAGGACATACTTTTTTTTTAAAATTAACTCCTTGTCACTGCAAGGGCAGCTCTTTGTATATAATCCATGGCTTTTTTTTTTTGTTCAGTGCCATGCTATATCACAGTCTGAAACAAAAATTATGTACTACTTTTATTTCTTATTATTTCAACTGAGAGGCATCTCAAACAGTATATCTAGGATAGTGTAAAATAAGCCAGTCAATTTTATTTCTAATGCAAAGCCTTTAAAGGGTGTGTATGTTAAATAATCCTCTATTTCTCTCATCTAAAACCATGCAGTACATGAATGGAAAGTCAGTTGCTCACAAATCCATTGCTGTGCAGTCTTTTACATAAACAAAGTCATAAGGATAAGCAAATGCCTTCCTTCTAATTAGCAGTGTGTTTTGTGGTTCCATACATTCCAAAACGTAACAGACAGCTACGCTGCTTAAAATAATCCAAGAGAAAAAAATCCTATGCCACGAAGATAGGGGTGGGAAGGACAGGAGGCAGGAAAATCTGTTGTCTGTGTTCTTGGAGGCCTTTTCTGTCTCCATTTGGATAATGTCAGCTTCTTTTACACAAACGTTACAACATCCAAGGGGAATTAAAAGTACTTACCCATGACCACAAAGTCAGATCTTAGGTTTGTCAGGAGAAAGCAATGCAAAAGCAGGATCTTGGACCCACTGCTTTCATTATGGTTTTAACATGCTGATAAATGCTTCCTAATGTTGGGAAGAGGTAGGGCTGGCTGTCTAGGTGGAATACTGGAAATTTTAACATCTTGTCTCATAGATGTGAGATTTTTTTTGATCTGTAAAAGTGCTGTCTTAAGTCCTAAGTAACAGAACTGTCTCCTGTGATGCCTCTAAAGCTACACAACTTCCCTTTTATACCAGTCTTTTATGAAATGGGCTAGGGACCACTCAGGACAGAGACAAAACCAATGAGTTAAGCTTTTAACTGAGATAATATTGGTCAAATTGAGCCTTTTAACTTCAACATTTTTTTTATAAATGCACCTTAGCCTCACATTAGTGGAAGTAGGGAAAGCAACACTTTTCACGGTTAAGTTTTCATAGGTTTCCATCCCAGCCTTTTTGCACCAGTCTGTGCCATAGCCAGTGTTGTGACCACACTGTAATTGTGCAGGGCTGACCAAGTTGGAAGCTGGAGATCTTAGAAGCCCATGTAGCCATGCCTCTGCACTGGCATTGCAAGGAGTCAGCAGCACAGATATATCCTGTTCACATCCAAAACAACTACAGAGCTGATGGGCTTGCAGGGCTTGACCAACTTCAGCCCCTTTCAGTAGGAGTGTATGTTGTAACTTATGCTTTCATCTAACCCTTTCCTGAATCAAGGCAGAATAAAATCTGGGTTATAGGAAAAAACCTCTACCTCTAAAAGCCAGACAGCTGTAGGGCAGGAACAACAGCTGATCATGTTCAGATTTCCCCCTCAACTCCATTGTTAAGTGGAATGTAATCCACAGTGCCAAAGCCCATCAGCTGAAGTTGTGATTTTGCGAAACAAAACCAAATGAGACGTGTCATACAGCTGCACTATCTCCTTGAGGTGCAGATCTGCTGGCTGGTCACAAACCAGTGCAGTCATTTTGCCATGCAAAAGTATGTACTCCTAATGCATGCACCTTGTCCCAGGGTACAGGTGAGAAAAATACAAAAGCCAGTGCTGATCTTGATGACCCAGATAATGTGCCGCTATTTAATGGTGAAGATATTTAACTATTGGAATAATTTACCTAGTAATTGTGCTGTGGACCCTTATGGTCTGAAATCTTCAAGTTGGATGCCTTTCAAAAGAAGGTGCTTTGGCTGAACAGTCCTTGGGCTTTTTACATGCACATGGAAATGTCCTGGCCTGTGCTGGACATGAGGTCAGACCAGCTCAAGGGTGGACAGTTCCTCTATTCTGCTTCTCTTCAGATGATCTGCTCTCCAGGCCACCAGCCACCATACTGTACCTCACAGATAGGTCCCAGCATGGCTCAGTGACTTTTTCTGAAGCAAGCATTGGTCACCACCATACAGTTGGGAACCCCCAAAAAGCAGAAGACAAATGAAATGTTTTCAACCTGTCCTCCCAGGAGTTCCCAGAAATGGGCATCTGTAGCGGGATAAACGGAGGTGTGGAAAGAAGGTTGTGACGAGCCCAGTCCATTTGTCAGGAGCCTTCCTGTGTCTCTTGGCCAGCATTGGCAGAAGTTGCTCTTGTTAAAAAAGTGTTAGGAATGCAGCAGTGGCAACTCTGCTAACAGCGAGCAGCTGTTCTGGTGATGCCCTCCAGAGACGTGGCTCCTGCAATCTGAGCTGCTCCCTTTTTCCACACACAAGTAATTTCCCAAAATATTTATCATGGTTTTGAACTTTGCCTGAAACTGAATTTTCATTTCTATGGCTGGAACAAAATTGCTCTGGATTTGGAAAGGCTGAGGCTTTTTTCACCAGATGGGGGTGTGCACATGTAAGATGTTGGTATGTCCTTCCCTTCAGTTTGGCTGGAGAGAAATATACAGTTAAAAACTTAAATCTGAAAGTTTTAGTTATACATTAATGTCTTACAGTAGGTGTAACATACCCACAGGTATGTAGTTACAAGTTATAATATTTTCAAGAACTTGAATAGATTGTAAATTGACAACTTCTTGCAATATAAAAAGACCCTGCAGTTGTATCTTAAACATCATAAAGTGGGATTAAGGATGAATTTTTAACCTTCCTTTCTGTACCTTTTTTTTGTTATTTTTTTAAAATGTGTGGTTGCCTGGTTTTAATGGTGCAGCAATAGTTTGTGGCACAGAAATAACAGCATGCTAACCATGAAAGGTGAAGTGACTCATGGCTGACTTGAGAATTCTCTTCACCACATCTCACCTTCACCCTAACGGTGTTAGCAGCAGCCCCTCTGGGCTCCCAGGCAGTGCAGAAACAGGCTAGAACTGTCTGTTCTTATCACACGCAGCGAGCTATTTCAATGGAAAACCTAAACTGCTGATATTTCTGTAGATATCAGCATAGATCCATAACGGTGTTTCTCAAGGACTTGTGTCTTCAATTTTCTTGGCTATTTTCTGCAACTGTCTAAACAAAAATATCTATGCTTCAAATTCAGAAAGGTCACTGTCCCCAACCACAAATTTAATTATCAGCTTTCCCCTTCTACTAACTCTTTTTTTGTCCTCTTTAGTTAATTTTAACCCAGTGTCCCACATTAGGAGCCTTTAGTTTCCACTTGAGGGAGTAGATGCTTACATGAGTGGCCCCAGGGAAGTGAAGCTCAGTAAGTGATCACTAGTGGGAAGCCAGGGTTATACATGGTATTATACCGTGGAAAGCTTCCAATCTCTTGTTGCAGACAAAATGTCTACAAAACCAATACTACTACTTTCCTAAATTCCTGCATTTTGCAGATGTGAAGCTCAATTTCTACAGGGGAAGCCAGGCTGTTCTGGGGGAACTCCCAGTGCTGTCTTTTTGCTGCTGCTGCTAATTTTCATGAGCACCATAGAATACAGTAGAAAATTGAAACTGTGTGAAAGATCAACAAATCAATGTAGAATGTCATGCAGCAACATCTGTTAACTTTGGCTCTATCTCATATCCTCCTGACCCCTCCTTTCCAGCCACAAGTCTCCTGTTTTGTGAGAGCTCAGAGTGATAGGGACTTGGGGAAGGGGGGGAATGTCTAGCTGTTTCTCAGTGGTCTGAAGGGCTTGCAAAAGTACCATCTGGAATGAAAGTTTCATGCTTGTGTGTTTCTATATTTTTAGTTATGAAACAAATGGGAATTTGCTGAATGAATTAATTGTATTGTGCTATGAAAGTCTATCTTGAGAATTGTTATATAGGGGAGCTTACAAAGGCTGCAGGGAGAAATGAAAGCAGCCTCCCATTCTAATTAGGGCTTTCAGGAAATCATTGATTACAGAATAAAATAGGGTTGCTCAGAGACATTTGTTTGATATTACTTCTGGTAAACAAAATTTTTTCTAATAATTTTACTGGTGACACTGGAAGCAGCTGCAATCTCTAGTGGTAAGCTTGCCTTCAATAAAACTCCCCCCTTTCCTCCTACCTTGTCCGTATAGTTACAGCTAATGAAACATTACTTCCAAACTATAGATCTCAGTGAAAAAATTAAATGGTGAAGAAATGGGCAATACAATAGACAGTATGTTTTAATGGGATGGTCTTCGCCTGGACCAGGTTAATGATATAAGCTTGTTCCTTGCATTGTATTTAAAAATAGTCAAAACAAAACCTTGACCTGATATGTAGAAGTTTTTTACCTTTTTTCTTGTTTTTTGTTTTTTGTTTTAAACAGGGGCAGACTATTTCACTAGCTCCTATTCCAAAAGTAGAGGAAGTTCTGTATACGTATCAGCCTCTGCAAGTGGAGACGTATGGACCGCAAGTTCCGGAGCTTGAAATGCTGGGAAGGCTGGGGTGAGTAACACAGCAAGTTTTAATTCCAGTTTCATGGTATGATAGCTGGGACTGTTACCATCTTCAGCTTTCCAACACATAGGGGTCTTTCTTTTTTTTTTCTTTCCTTTTTTGTAAGGATCTTAACAAAATATTAGACTTCCTGCCCAACCAACATTTTGTTTGGGTGGATAAGCTGAAATTTTTGGTCCTCTAGCCTTTATAGATCTATTAAGAGCTGGACTGGATTGCATTAGTGTTTTTAAGGTTGTCCTTGGCAGTCATAGTGAAGTAGCTGTTCATTTTCAGTTGCACGGTATTAAAAAATAAATAAATAAAAATCCAGGGCTTAATATAGCCAGCTGTAAGCCAGTAAAAATATTAAAGTTGGGCTGTTTGCCCTGGAAAAGGGTAGATTTACTTGTCAACTGCTGTCTACAGTCAAACTGCATTTGTGAGAAATGAAGCACAGAGCTTAACTTTGTCAAAAGATATAATGCAGGGGCTGGTCGAGCAGCTTGGCGGCATTGCGCTGTGCAGCCATGTTTGGAAAGGAGTTTGGGAGCCCTCTGTGCCTGGGTGGTGGAGGCTGGGAAATCCAGAAGTGATTCATCTGCTCTCTAGAGACATGTTGGTAGCTGGAATGCCACCTGAAAAAGCATAGCTACTGGGACAGTGAGTGTCACACAACTCATCATAGCCTAACTTTGAAGGTCAACAACACTTAGAGTGCCTGGAAGACTATGTGGCAGAATGAGTGTGCAGAATTGCAGGGCAAGAAAGAGCTTAAAAAATAACAGTTTATGTTTGACTGTTCAATATGAGAGAATTGAAGCCGCAAAGTACTGAGCAAAGTTGAAACAATTTAGTATGCAGTTTCAGAGACCACTGAAATCCAAACAGGAATCACTGGCACAGGGGAGATTGTATCTCATCCAGAAAATTATAGAGGTATATAGACTTTTTAAAAGTAAATAAGTAACCTACTGCCTCAGAAAATTCAAGGCTGTCTGGAACTGAGGTTGTCCCCATTTTTGCTGTGTCCTCGTGATGCCTGTAACTTTTATCTCATATCAAGCTTCTGAGACCAAATATTAATTAGCAGTTTAACCTTGGGCAGAGCCAGATTCAGCCTTCACCACCTGTCTGGATGGAGCACAGCTGTGAGGGACCTCCAGTGTGAGGGAGTTTGGAGCTCTCTTGGCCCTAAGCCTCATCACAAATGAAAGTGGGCAGGGGGAGATGACTTGTGCAGGGAAGACTTGTGCCCCCATAGGCGAGTGCTAGTGTCCAGATAGCAGGAATCCTGTATGTTCCATGGCCATCGCATCTAGTTGCCTGTGACACTGGTTCAAAGGCAGCCCAGCACCTTGCAATACAAAATCCTTTTAATTGTAGAGTCCATATGCGAGCATATTTGAAGCAGCATTTGCAAGCAGTGCTCATAGCCTTTTCTTAGAGATGCTTTTGAGTGTGTCATTTCACCCCTCTGAGTACAAACAGAGGCTCTGTAGTTGCTGGAGGAGTTGGGAGTGGTTTTGGTAGCAAGGGGAGGTGGGTTGGTGGTACACACCAGAATAGTTCCTCTGAGGCTGTTTGCAGTGGGTTCCCAGCCTGTACAACTCTAACCCTGTTCCGTGGGGTGTCTGAATACCTTGAACCATGCAAGGCGCTTCATTTACATATTTGTATTTCTGTGTTTATATGAACTCGTGCATTTCCTGTTGATGATGAATGCTTAACTAATGTGCCTCAGTCCCTGCTTTGGTTTTTTTCAGGCAGCTGCATACAGCTGCCTGGGTGAGGCAGAAGAGCTGGGCACATCGTTATCCTCTCCTGCTAGAGATTTTTAGTTTCCTTGTCATTTGCACTCATACAAAGACGGGTTAAATCTTTTCATGTTCTCGTTAATAGTTTGCAGTCTGGTTAATTACTGCTGCTAAATAGCTCACTCAAATGTGCAGGCTATTATCATTAAGTTTCTGGAGCTGTAATTATTGCAGAGATGCTGCTGAACTGGAAGCTTTGAATTCGCTTCTGGTAGCAGAATTTAATGTTTTTTGTATTTTTTTTTCTTAAGATACTGTTTAAGCACTCAATAGAGCGGGCTTTTTGAATATTCACATCTTAACCTCTTACCTTCTTCAAGACTCACTCCAGATTTCAGCATCACTGCTGCTTTTCTTTCATAGAATCATAGAGTGGTTTGGGTTGGAAGGTCCCTTAAAGATTATGTGGTTCCAACCCCCGTGCTGGGACACTGTCTTCTAAGCAAGGTTGCTCAAAACCCCATTGAGCCAGTAAACGGTTGTAATGAAGGAGACATCTGGCAAGAAGATTTCTAGCAAAGAGCAAGATAAATGGTGAATCCATAAGGGATCATTTTAAAGCTTTGTTAGGGATCTCTTATAATTTAATTTAAAAATTGCTTTTTAAGATGACTTATATTATTTGCTCATTTGGCTTTACAAATAACTTGTGTGCAGTCCGGTAAGCTTGATTCAGCATCCTCGTACTGCTGAAACTGTTTTCAGTTTCTCTTGGGGCTGTAAATTTTGTTTTTTTTTCTGTGTACAGAAACATTTAACATCCTTATGATGCATTTTTTGCCAGTGTGTTGGGAGTCTGAGAATGGTGAAGAAATAGATTTATTTCCCCCTCAACACAAATGATTGGTGTAATGTGTAGGGGCTTGTGTCCTTCAACACCCCCAACACTCCCCGTTTTTTAATGGAGGAAGATTTTCTAGGAGTAATGAAATATAGGCAATAATCATAGAATCGTTAGGGTTGGAAAGGACCTTATGATCATCTAGTTCCAACATGGCTTTCTGGGAGCAACATGTATTACAGTAACTTGTAGACCATATTTAACCTTAATGGCAGTAGGAGTGAAGCATTATTGGAGCCATCCTCTAATAGAGATTGCCTTGATTACGCATCTGTGTGTTTACTGCAGGGAAGTCTTGGCACCTGGTGAATACACCCTGAATGTGCCAGGTTGGTGATGGTCTGATCTGGATGATAAAGATCACTTTGGGTGTTCAGGCCGTGAGGACCAACTCATGCCTATCTCAGATGTCAAATGGAAATACAGCTTGGAGAAGAAGGGAAGACATGTATGAGGGCATCTCCCAAACCTATGGTGCTGTCCTTGGAGAAAAGTGTCTCAGATCACTGTAATGTGCCTGTCCTGGAGGCGGGCTCTACAGCTGCCTGTCAGTCCGTGATGAGTAATAGTCCTGGGTCTGTGTGTCTTAGTTGGTACTCTGAATTACTGAGGTGTTCAGTGATGTGCTTTGGGAAACTGTTGGTTTCCAGTTTGAGTGGAAGGCAACCTGCTGATAGGAGTCGTGTTTAGAGAGCCCTGTTATCAAAGGCCCTACTAGCACTTCTGCTGTGACTGGAAACAGATTGGTGTACTTCGACTAAAGTTGGGAATGTCATTGTTTGGGTCAAATTGGTCCAGATCTGTTGAACTGCCAAAGTCATTGTAGGGTTGTGTGACCTACCATGGCTTTCAGGGAGTGGAGGTGTGTGGCTGAGAGAGGGAGCAGAAGCGCCTGGATGCTGAGGCACTCATGCCATTAGTTTACTTTGAAGTTTCCTTAGATGAGAAAAAAAAAGCCATTCTTTGCCCTCTTTCCCCTTCTCTCCCCATGTTTTAGCTGAGCACACTGAATTTGTGTGGTTGGAGGTCTGGATTTTTCTTACTGCAAAACAAAAGAGATGAAAAAATATAACAAACTTTGACATGCCAAGTAGTGAAAGAGCAGAACAGGATGGGGATGGAAATTAGTTTGTTGTTTTAAAAATGTATGTTTGTTTTGTAGTTTTGATTAAGAAAACCAAAACAAAAACCCAAAACAAAACGCAAAACCAAAACACAAAAACCCAAGGATCAAAATGATGGTTGGTTGAGGTTGAGAATGTAAAGACATTCTCAGCATTAATTGTAAGTATGCATGGCAAGCCACACAGCGTTCTCACACGAAGTATTTTACAGCTGTGGAAGAGCCATAGGCAAGCTACTTAAAACCTGACTATAAATCGAAAATCTGCTGATGTGATTAACATTTTGGGTAAAGATGCGTGAACTTTGTCTCAAAGTTTAGAAATAGTTGTAATCTAAGTGAATTGTACTCTTAACACAGTCCTAGTCTCACAAAATAGGGCCAGTTTACAAGTAAGATAAGAATTTCTGTTTGCTCTCCACTTAAAAATTCTCTGCCTTTACAGAGAGCTTTTGTACAGACCTTGAAACCAAGTCAAGCCTGGGCTGCTTAAAATAAAACTGTTTGCCTACTTAACTTTCTCTGGAGAGCTACATCCTGAATATATACATGTGAATGTAAATATCAGGTTTACTCCAAGTATCTGTACTTTTCTTCAGGGAAAAATGTGACTTCCCTTTCATCTATCAACTTGTTTTCATGTACAATCACATTGTTAGCAGTGCTGCAGTTAATTGGCGTTTTGCTTAAATATGATGCAAAAAATAGTGGTGAACACTAATCTAATGAAGATAGGTAATATACTTTGATAATTTAAAAGCTAAAATGACATTTAGCTTAGATTTAAAAGTTAAGGACAAGTACTGAAGCAAAATCAGAGTAGCGTGGAAGTCTGTACATACAACGAATGTCTTTTAGCCCACTGTGATTAATAAACAACTGGATTGTTTCATTACTTTTTTTCCTGGTGTAGGACAGCTCAGTCATTTTAAATTCTAAATTAAGATGAGGTTGGATTTCATATCTGTTGGAGCTTTGTAAGCATTTAATTTTTAACCTTCATTTCAAGTGGAAAATTTCTGCATATTTCTTTGTTGTACAGTGTTGTAGAGTAATTTGAAACACATGTAGAGTTCTGGCACTTACTCTAGAAATGATTCGTGTAACTTCTTTGCTGTCAATCATAATGATTTTTTTCCTTAAGTAAGTCAATAGTAAGGATGCTCTCCAAACTCTTCTTATGCCGTAGCTCATTTGGTCTTTGGCCAGACTAGTTTTTGCTAAACCCCTGTCAGTGTCTGTGTTGGGTTCAAGACAATGAAATAACTGAAAATCGATTTTGAAGGGGTGACAGGACCACTGGGCCTTAAAAGTTGTAGCAGGTGATTTGTCACTGAGGTATGCAGATATTTCTTGAATCTTGGAAAAGGAGAAAAGCCACAACTGAAGGGCTTACTTGATCTGCTTTGGACCATAGATTTTGAACACTGAATTCATTCTGCTCCTTTGAATAGAATACAGTTTTTCAGTAAGCTCAGTACTCAGAGTCAAAAGATTGAGTAAAAGCAAGGAAAGCTTGTCTTGCTTTGGAGGGCAGGAGAGGGTTGCACTCCTTCTTGCAGGAATTCTCTTGGCTACCAAGGCATATGGTCTGAATTTCCCAGTGTCTCCTGTTGCTGGGCCAGATGCAATCCTCAGTAGAAGGATTTCTGTCAGCCGCAATGCATTTTGAATCTGGCACCTAATGGATGAGAATTGGTAGGGAAGAAATGATTATGGCTTTACAGACAGCTACATTTGCATACAGCCTTTTACAGTGAAGTATTTTTTCTTCATTTCATCATGAATAATTGAATAAAAAGTACTGTATGGGTACAATTTTTTAATAGTATGGCCAAGTGAGCAATCTGTTTCAAAAGAAGATGGAAGGAAACAGAACTGTGTGTAAACCATCTTAATTTGGTTTTATTCTGGCTGTCTCTCATTTTGCAGGCACTCCCTAAACCTCCATAGCTTCAAACTTCTCATACCTCTTGCATGGTGCCTATAAAGACTGCCTAAAGGAACTCTTTTGTATTGCTTTAGCATACTGTAGAAATCCTACAGGTTTTGTTGTAGGATTTTGGAAGGACGCAAGTTCAATATAGAGGAGGTTGATTAGCACCAATTTTTCCAGCCAAATGGAAATCAAGGAAAGGAGTGCAGCTTTTAGTAAGTCTGAAATTTTACTGTTTAAGAAATCGGCTTTCTGGCAAAAATGTCTCTGACCATTTCGAACAACACCCTGTAGTATATGGTGTTTTGCATGGAGCTCTTCTGTCAAGGTCATTAGCAATTGAATATATTAAAGTGGACTGCTTATGAAACAGAGTTTTGCTTCCTGCCCGCCCACCTGTGGGTATAGTGTGGGTTCTGTAACTGTAAAAGGTCTCAGGAGGGTTATAAAAGCAGAGAATATGGAAAATATATAAAGAAACAAAGAAGGAAGCCTGCATACACGATGTAGTTTCTTATATGTAAAGTTGGCTATAGTTGTATATGTATCACTAAATTAACCTCAAAAGCTGTCCATGACAGCAGAATGTCCGTAGTAATTGTTTTTGTTGGCGTTTGGCTTCAGAATTAACTCATCGATCTAACATGAGTCTCTGTACTTGAAATACTGGTCTGTTAATGTTGTTTTACTTTTTCATGCGATCATGGAAAAAATATGTTTCTGCTCGAAGCAGTTGTCAAACAAGCTTCTTTCATCGACAATCAGACACAGGGCAGCTGAGTAAGGCTGTTTAGTCTAGAATAAATACTCGAGAGATTACAAGGTCGCTGTAGGAAATGTAATTATACCATTTATTCCAGAATAGTCTTTTTGTAGTGTGGGCTTGCAGAATACTAAATCATGCATTTATTAAAATGCATATAATCTAAAGGAAAAAAAAATGGCAAGACTTTAACATAAGAAATGGAGAATTGTCTGGCAAACTGTACCACAGGATTAACCAGTAAATACTGGTTTTTTTTTAAACTGAGAATAGGTAGGAAGCAAACCCTGAATTGTCTCTGCAGGTGTAGAAGCAATGCTATGAAGTAGGCAGCTAAACTAGCATCAGGCAAAGCTGTCTGCTGATGGATTATAATGTGGCAGGAGGCATTCAGCAGTTGTGTGGGCCAAATGTGCTATATTCTGTACTCTTTGCATTTTGCCAAATCAAAGCCTTATTACTACCAGCCTACTTGAAAATATCTGATTGTCTGTGATAGTTGTTACCTGTTACTGAAAGCCTTGCTTTGTTTTCATCCTTCCCTTCATCCTCTGCATTGATATTGCTATTGATGTATCATCCTCCAGTGACTTTGTGCATCCACAGACTACTCCTTTGGTTGTCCTCCATCAGCTTAAAAAACATATTTTTGTAGAACTCAAATTTTACATCTTCTGTTGCTTCTGTAAAGTTACATGGTTTGAGATGAGTAGCTTTTGTGCTCAGTATTTTCTTTTTCTTTACTTTTTTCCCTCCTTGCTTCTCCTGCACTCCATCATATTGCCCCGTGAGTCCCTCTGAATCCTCAGCCAGATGTAGTATTGGGAATTGTGTAGTTGCCACAAGAAAAACAATATGTTTTGCATGTGCAGGAGGGATATTCTCTGCTTATCTCTCACTTCAGCAACAGGAGGGCCTCAGTTTCCTCTGGCAAAGCTCATCTGGGGGCTTTTGGAACAGAGCCCCCAGATGCTTTCTTTAAGCCCAGACTACAGAGAGAGGAACATCTTCACAAGGAGTGAAGTCTGTCATGTAGAATAAGGGAGCACATTGAAGACCACAGCTGAGAGGAGGATATCCTCTTAATTAACATCTGAGCATCACTCCTGTTGTACTTGGCCATAAAGAATGGCAGAGATATGTCATGACAAGGAGCTGCTCGGGCAGTTGAGGCAAGCACTCATGGCTTTCCAAAGGGTCCTCTAATATGCCTTCTACGGCATTGTAAAAATCCATTGTAATAAAACTGCAAGAAGGAAGGCTGAAAAGAGGAAGAGGCTTCCTAGACCCTTCAACATTATTGTTTCAAGAAGGGGGAGTTATTTGTAACATTTAGACTCAATGGGATGGCCAGCAAAATAGATGAAAATAAAGCCAGAAATGATGCATCTTCTTGACTTTGACACTGATAACCATAGTTGTGAAGCAGCCTTCCAAATGAAAATTGTTTGGTTGGGTATCAAATGGCTGAATTACAAGTTTCCTGAAATGGCGGAGAGAGGCATGAGAGTGTCTTGCTTGAAGCTTTGTGCAGCTTTTTGAGCTGTTGCTTGTGATTCTTTAACCCCCTTCAGATAGCTTTGTTGCAGCTTTCTTCTCGATGAGTAGCATTTCTCACAGTGATCAGGAGTCTTATTGGTGCCCAGAGAAGCTGCATGGGGTGAGACATGTCATAGATGTTCTACCTTCCCAAGAAAAAGCTTCAGCTGGAGCTTGTGATCACCCACAAGACCAAGCTGTAAGAAATGAGACTGCATCGTTTCTGGTGTAATGGCACAACTTAGAAAGGAGAGGAAAACTGAAGCTCTTTGGGTCTTTGAAATTGAAAGATGTCCAAGAACAGGTAAAAGGTTATTGTCTTGTGTGTCTTTGTAGTTAGAGGCTCATGTGTGTTGGGTCAAGAGGGCAAAAGAGGAACCCAAGCCTTTCACAAATAAACAAATGCCCCAAAAGCATAGCTGTTCTTAGCTTTGTGTGTTCTGGACCCCTTTTATTCATCATGAACACTAATGACATGAGGTGCTTTTAATTCAGAGTCTCTTAAACACCGGTTATTTGCAGGATGGGTGTATGTTCAATGAATTCTTTAAATACTAGTCATTGTAATCGTCTACTGCTTTCATTTCAAATAAACCTTTGTATCAAATGATTGAGATGTTACCTGGTTGCTTGACACCTGCAGTTAGGTTGCTGGGAATGCTGAAGCTGGCTTGTGGTGCTGTCTGTGCAGTGCTTTGCCTCAGCTAGTACACCCCACAGCAAGGCCAGTAAACCTGTCCATTTACACACATGGAGCCTGCGGCAGCACCCACTTGAGCTAAGAAAGAGAGGACTGACGCCTGAACAGGCAGCAGTCTTGTGAAGATTGGTGGCACTAAACAGATGGCTACAGAAGCCGTTATTAATTCAGCATGGTCTTAAAAATGCTCTTTTTTTTTTTTTTCCTCCCTTGGGTTAGGGACATAATCCATGTTTCTTATCATGCTCTACAGCTTTGAATTGTTTTAATTTTAGTGGGGCTGCCTACAGGGGTTGAAGAACGTACCTGCAGTCAAGTTGGCTGGCTGGAAATTACGTACATGCATTTAGGAGCTGGTTTTCATGGCTTTGTTTTTAATGCCTTGCTTAATAGTTAGTTGAAAACTGTTCTAGATAAACAGCACACATAGAGCCAGACTTCCAGAAGGAATTGAGTTGCTTGCTTCTCTCTCTTGCAAACGTATGCATTCAAGTTAGGCCACATTTGTAATAACAAAATAGGGGTTTGAACATAATCGGACTTCACAGATGAACTATTGCTGAGGCCTAAAGGTAACGCCACCATATTTTTGTTTCTTTACCTAACTGGTATTAAATGTAAAAACATAAATCCTTTTCAGTGGGAGAGGAGAAGGGGAGATGGTTTTCATTTGGCATAATTTCCTGTGAGACGTAGTTCTAAACAAGGCCCATATTTACACAAGACAATACAGTTTTACATGTACTGGTATATCCAGCACACTTTAAAATTATTTAGCCAGCCCCGGGTATTAAATACCTTCACAATAAATGTGTTTAATAAAAGTAGATGAAGTTTGAAATAATTTTTGAAGAATTTTACAGTAGAAACACCAGTTAAATCAACCCCATTGCAGTAATAAATGTCACAAAAACAATTAATTATACTTGCTTGCCACTGCAAAATCAATTGTGTAACTGTTCTTCTAAAACTGACTTTTACATTACTAAATCCTAAACACTACACTTCTGTAACTTGTCAAAATCAGGTTTTGGTTAATAGATATTTTCAGTGATGTAATGGGAACTTCTGGCATGGAGTCAGAATATAATGGACTGTGATTAATGTTTTAATAAGCACTTTTCTTCTACTTATGATGCAGCAGTGAAATGGTTTCCTGCTTAGATTGATAGAACAGCAGGTGTGCGTACATACTTTTTTTCTTTCAGTAAGAGTAAGTTTTCCAATTCTTCTGCTTGAAAACATTTAATGTTTTTCCTTGAGTCAAGTGCTGCTGATTGGGGGCTTTCAGTTTGTTTGTTTTAAATCCAGCTATTGCCGGTATTTGTCATGGTGATGTGGAGGGTGCCATGGAAACGGTTTCAGTACTTAGAGTAATTGCTTTGCAAAAGGGGAAGCTCATTAGTTTAAAAAATAGTTTTGATATATTGATATTTTCTTCAGTGAAAGGATTTGTTTTAAAATAGTGTTAGAGTAATTCAAAAGTGTGTGAGTACCAAGTATAGCGTTGAAAATATTAACAGGTTAGATTTATTATTTAAGTTGATGTAATACACTTGCTACATGCTTGGTTACTTTTGAACTAGAAGTGATTGTGTTTTTCTGTATTTGAAATATTTCTACTTAAAATAAAAATTCTATTTTAGTAACTGTTTTTTAAGGACCCATTAATCCAGATTTGGTGCAGGGATAGGTTTTTTGCTTAGAGTTCCAGACTTATGTTGTCTTGATGTATTGGTGAGGTGGTATTTCTTCTAAGATGCTGCTTAAGGTGAACATATTCTCCATACTCTTAACATTCTACTAATTTCAGGGGGTGGTTGTGCACTTGATCTCCACTGTTCCTCAGCAGACGAATATATATAAAAAGAATACATATATGCGCAACACAGAGCATGACAACTGCCTTCTGTTTAGAACAAAGTAGTCTCTCTTCTTTCCTTTTCCACTGTCCTTGTAGGCTGGATAGTAGCAAGGAATATACCTGCAATGGGGAGAGAGGAGAAGAGGGTGAACCCCATAGAAAGAGGACATCCAGTGTCTTAGGCATTGCTGGCATTACTCCACCAGACAAGACTTTAGGCACCTCTGCTCTCTCATTTCAAAAAGTCAGGCAAACCTTTCTGGAAAGATAGAAAAGGTGCTGTGGTCCTGTCTCCAATGCAGGTGCTCTTCTCTTTTCTCTGTTGACGTTAATTGAGATTCAAGGTAACAGGTAGTTTCTCCATCTGTTTGTTCTTTCCCCTAAACCCGGGAATCTTGGTAACTCCTCTGTTCCCAGAAGTATCAACACATGCCTTAATTTTTCCATCAACTTTGGAAAAAATGCAGATATCATTGGACTTTTGTTTTTAATATTTATTGAGAGTTTGCCAAACAGCCTCTATATCTTGGTTTTATGCCAGCTCTCTGTACTGGGGGAGCATCTGCCTTGCATAGAGAAGGTTAGTCATGTATTTCCTTTATTTGCTACTGCTGCGTGTATCTATTTCTCCCTTAAAAAGATGCAGAAGGTGAGTTCTGGCTGCTATCTTTATTTCCTGACTCTGTTCCAGAATTCATGAGGAAATGCTCATGAGTAAAGCCAAAAAAATCTACACCTCTTTTCCCCTTCCTGTCATTAGAAGGTTCCCTCTCTCCTCCTCCAATTTTCATATTTAGGCCCTGATGGATTGGGCAGATTTCTTGCTCTGTGGTCATTGATTCTGTTAATTGTCAGAAAGCATTCCAGAAACGAGAGAGAAAAGGAGATCTGCACTCTGAGGCCATCTCAAACTTGGAAGCATAAAACCTCTGCTGTTCCAGACATTCTTCAGCACACAGTTTATTTTGGAGCTAAAGGTCCCACAGATACATAGTCTGCAAACAATCTAAAATATGGAAGGAAAATTGTGCCTTTTTTCTTCCCTCCCCCCCCCCCCCCTTATTCCATGGTGTAGGTGCACCCTACTTTTTTTTTTTCCTCACCAGAAGAGAAGCAAATACTGTTTGGAAGGTGTGAGTACAGTAGGGAAATTTGCTTTCAAAAGTCTGCTGTGAATGAGTAGTCCTGTGCCTTGAGCAGTCCAGGCCACAGGATCCTTTTTCTTGATCTTTTGGCTTTTATCTAAGAGCAGACAGTAAAATTACTGGTTTTGTGAAACTTCTCTCTCGTTCTCACTCACCCAGAAGTAATCTACAGACTTTTTAGATCTGCTGTATTTGCTCTGTTTATCCAGCCCTTAAATGTGCTTGCAAAAGCATGGGCTGCAGAAGAACATAAAAACCTGGTGTCAGCCAATTCTACAAATAGGTGAGTACTCAGTAGTGTCCTAACAGCTGGTACTGACCCTGGCCATGACAGCAATGTTCATTCAGTGCAACAACTGCCCTCCTTGCCATTTTTCATGAATTGTCGCAGCCAGACTCCTACTCTGCCTTCTCCTAGGAGCCACAGGAAGCTCACATATTCCCTGACTTGGTTTTGGATCTAGGGTCAAGCTGCTGTTCTGAAAAATTCCTATTGTTTGGGTGCTGAGGGCGGCAGCTTTAAAAATAAATGAAAGTCCATGCAGGTCCCCTTCTGGCCCTGCAGGGGGAATTTATAGCGGCTTTGGTGGGACCAAGTTTAGATCTATAGAAGTGCCTTTGTTCCTACCCTTGGGCAGTAAGTGTGGATGCTACTTTCTTTTGCAGCACAGTGGGTGAGCTGTGTGTGCTCACAGGCACTTTCATATAATAGTGGAGTGTGCTTAACATGGCTCAGGGATGTTTGCAAATGGAGCAAAGGAATGCAGCTACCTATATGACAGAGAGCTGTGGCAGTGAAGCAGTGTGCTAGTGCTGCAGGCTGTTCATCAAGCCCAGTTAGTAGGTATTTGGCTTTGCTGGGAGCTGTTGGCTGCTAGTTGACTTTCCTGTATTTCAGAACAGAAGTACTGAAAAAAATGGCTCTATCTGCTTAGATCAACTGCCCATATGTGCTGTGGTAGCAGGTTTTATGGGCTGTCTGCCCTGGGAATTTAAGATCTGAAAATCAGTGTCTTTTCTTTTCATGCTTTTTTTTATCCCCTTAGAAAAATACTTGGTGAATGGATTTCAATGCTTGTGTATGGGTCCAATTTGCTCCTTCCTCATGCATGTGCACAAATCTTGTTTCCATGGGAATAGCAGCACAGTAGTGGAGTTTCATGTAAGTGTCAGCATTTGCCCAGGAGTGAATGGTAAGTGCAGCAGGGGTTCTAGTCTTGACCTCCAGAGAAGTCTGGAGGGTATTTGCTACTTACACCAGGGAGGGCCACATAAGATGGAATGGCTGGGTGGGGGTGATAATACAGGCTGCTGGCATTTTCAAATAACAGTGCATCCTCTCTTTTGGGCTGCTCTGAAGGATAATTATTTGTAACAAATCCCAGAGGTTTTGTTGACTCATGACTTATATTTTGGTTTTATTCAGCATTTTTTTGCCCTTTCTGAGGGCTCCAGCAGCTGAAACAGCATTGTCTTGCCGCACGGCAGTTTCAGCTGAGCCTCGTGTTTGAAGTGGCAACACTGCTAAATAATTGTGACTTGTTTTTAGAACAGCATGTCAGCTGCCAGTTTCCTTAAGAAAGCAAAAACAATATGAAAAGCCAGGAACACAAATAAAGGAGAGGCTTTAAAATCCTTCTCATGTAAAAGAAAAAAACTCAAAAAAACCAAACCCAAAACAAAACCAAAAAAACACCTCAACAAAAAAGGCTCAGAAGATGTGCTGAATTTAGCAAAATATCTTGAAGTAATGAGAAAGTGACATCTAAATAAGTATGTGTGCTCCTTGATTTCCTTTCACCTTCTTTCCTCTCCCTTTTCTCCAGCCCACACATAAACTCATTGATTACATTTTCTCTTAATGAGCTGTTTACAGAAATTTTGCCTTTTCCTCAGGTTTATGTGTTCTCAGAATAGCTGCCACATGGTGAGGGTAGTGCAAGGAGGAATGAGAGCTCCCAGAAACTCCCTACTTCCTTGCACAGTGCTGAAGAAATTGCTGTGAAACCACAAATTCTTCCAAGAAGAGGGTAGGATTTAGAGCAGCAAAAATAACTGCTCTGAGAGCACACTGGGCACTCAGAAGAGCTGAAATTTCTGCTGGAATGATGTTACTGATATATATGTTTCTGTGTGCATATGTGTATATGCATATATCATTATATATAATTTTACATTTACAGTGTAATAATTCCTTGTTGCTATTGCTGTGATATTAAGTGTTTCTGTAGGCAGTGACAGTGCATTGATTGTTTTAGTAACTACAGCTGCAGATAGGTGTTTTGCCCCAGAAGAGAGAAGCTAATGCTCAGAGAGCTTATTGAAGGAAAACAGGTTGAGTACTGAATAGACAAAGGTAACATTTTCTAGAGCAGCTGATTGAATGAAGAATCTATTGTGCTAGTTTTACTGAACTGCAGGCTGTGAATTGGTTAAAAACACTAGCTCAGAACAATCAGACTAGAGAAGGAAAGGTGTTGGAAGCACAGTGTTAGTGTGAAAGGACGTATTGGCGAAAGGAGCAGTGTGTGCTGTTTGTTAAGGTGCTTGCAGAACTGCAGAGGAGAAGCTCGACCACCCAGAGAGATGGATCAGATCTGATCCTGTCCCAGATTCCTCTATAGTCTTCGTTAAATCAAGTAGGCTAAAATCCTCAAAGGCAGTTATGCACCAGAATACCTTCCTTGGTAGTTCGGCATCCCTCCATATGTAAATCCTTCCTTTTTTGTTTTTGTTTTTCTTCCCCATTTTGCTACTTGTATTACTTTGTGTATGTATCCACCTCCTTAGCTACAGAAGTAACCAGAGTTCAGGTTCTGTAAGTTGGCCACTGTTACCTCTGTGGTGTTTCCAGTATTTATTACTTTGGGTAGTGCTGTGACTTGCGTGTTCTTTGCTCCTAGCTGCATGACGTTTGCTATTGAACTGTCTCTAGTTGGAAGAAGTCTGTATTAGTAAATGCTGTAGATTAGTCTGAATAATTTATCTGTTTTCCCAGCCCCCTCAGATTTTTTTGACAGCTGTACCTTTTACAAGGAGTGACTTTTATATTTTCTTTCAAATCATAGATGAAAGTTGTTGAGAATCACTGGGATAAAACAAGACCCCTGCAGGGAAAATACCTTGTCAGATAATGAATCCCCACTTAAACTTATTTCTTGAGATCTGTGTAAATTGCACTTAAATATTTTTTTCTTGCTCTAGCACCTATGAAACTAATTTGAATGTGGTACTTACAGAATCAAAGAATCATAGAACACTTAGGGTTGGAAAGGACCTTAAGATCATCGAGTTCCAACCCTCCTGCCATGGGTAGGGACACCTCACACTAAACCATGACATCCAAGGCTCTGTCCAGCCTGGCCTTGAACACCGCCAGGGATGGAGCATTCACAGCCTCCCTGGGCAACCCATTCCAGTGCCTCACCACCCTTACAGTAAAGAACTTCTTCCTTATATCCAATCTAAACTTACCATGTTTAAGTCTGAAATCGTTATCCCTTGTCCTATCACTACAGTCCCTAATGAAGAGTCCCTCTCCAGCATCCCTATAGGCCCCCTTCAGATACTGGAAGGCTGCTCTGAAGTCTCCACGCAGCCTTCTCTTCTCCAGGCTGAACAGCCCCAACTTCCTCAGCCTGTCTTCATACAGGAGGTGCTCCAGTCCCCTGATCATCCTCGTGGCCCTCCTCTGGACTTGTTCCAACAGTTCCATGTCCTTTTGATGTTGAGGACACCAGAACTGCACACAATACTCCAGGTGAGGTCTCACAAGAGCAGAGTAGAGGGGCAGAATCACCTCCTTCGACCTGCTGGTCACGCTCCTTTTGATGCAGCCCAGGATACGGTTGGCTTTCTGGGCTGCAAGCGCACACTGAAGCTGGCTCATGTTCATTTTCTCATCAACCAATACCCCCAAGTCCTTCTCCGCAGGGCTGCTCTGAATCTCTTCTCTGCCCAACCTGTAGCTGTGCTTGGGATTGCTCCAACTGAGAATTTGTTGTGTACAAAGGTTCCATCAGCTGGGGCTATGGAAGAGCAGAAACTTAAAAAAAATTTAAACAGGGGAAGTTTAGATTGGATATAAGGAAGAAATTCTTTACTGTTAGGGTGGTGAGGCACTGGAATGGGTTGCCCAGGGAAGTTGTGAATGCTCCATCCCTGGCAGTGTTCAGGGCCAGGTTGGACAGAGCTTTGGGTGACATGGTATGAGGTGTCCCTGCCCATGGCAGGGGGGTTGGAACTAGATGATCTTAAGGTCCTTTCCAACCCTAACTGTTCTATGATTCTTTGATTCTATGAGGGGCATCACATTAGCCCATAGTAGATTTATGCGCCAAAATATTGTTGAAGTCTTTGAAAACCTCTGTAGCACTTGTGTGGCCGATAATACGATACTTCCATATAGCTACTTTAAAGTCATCTTACTAGAGTGCTTGCCCTGATGATGAGAGATCAATATGGTCCTTTGCTCTCTTCCCTTAAATCACATCAGCAGCCTGTCACGTGTGATGTACTGCGGTTGACCAGCTCAATAGAAATTATTAGCTTTATTTTGGTGGTAAAGAAATTTCACTTGACCAAACCCTCTTTCTCAACAGAATGTCAGAGTGCCTTTGTGTAGAATATAGCTTTTTACTTCAGTACAGGTCCATGCCCAAATAAAAGTGACCTGTTTTCCTCTGTAATAAGCTCTTCCAAGCTGCTCATGAGCTTAAAACCTGAGAAGTATAGGTCCAGAGAGACGCCGACATTGTTTCCTTATTACGCATCTAGTGAGTGCTCCCCATTCCTGGCTGCCATCTGGGACAGCTGGAGTACTGGTTCAGTTGCTTTTAACGGTCGATTACAAGGAAATGCATTTCAATAGAGAATTTTTTTAAACACCTGCATTATCTACCATGCTGCTGTGTATTCATTTAGCATTCATTTTAACTGAAGAACTGCATTAAGTACATCATATGTGTTATCTTTCTCTCCTCTGCTGCCTTTAATTTGGAGGTTTATACATTGAGGTACAACAAACATTATATAGGGGCTAATGGGAAATGAGTTTGGACTTGAGTTATAGTGGCCATAAAACATGACGAGATCTGGCCCTTGGTTTAATGATACCAAAGAGTGTCATGACATGTAATCCAGTGACATCACATTGTACAGTGATGCATAAAGCCCTAGTGTGTTATGTAGTCTTAAGAAAAAAGGGTGGTTATAACATTCATTGCATGTTTGTGCACAAACATGCATGTGCCTGTTTCTGTATGTTAAAGCAGTGGCCCACACTGTTTCTTAAATTTCTCATTGTAACAAGGAGTTTTTATATATTAATGATATGAGAAATTAAGCATTTTAAGAGCACAAAGCAGGAAAATTATCTTTAATTTTGTACAGATGTTTATGATGATTGAAGACTAAAGGAGTTTCATAATGAAAGAGGAAATTGCATGAAAGAAGTTAAACTCCTGTACAAATATCCAGTGTACTTTAATATTCTAGGGGAGTGTATCATGTACTAATGTAATAATCACTCACCTTCTGTGTTGCAGCTTTCTGACTTGCCATAACCATGGAACTTCCCTTTAAAGCACAGTGATTTCTTTAAAACTTGTTTGATCTGTTCAGTAAGTGTAGAAGCTTGTGTCAGACATGAAGATGGCAGATTCGGCTCTGACAGATGATACAGACACAGTGAAGTTAATTGACCTCAAGATTGACTTAAAGATAGGCTGAGAAAGTTGATGCTGTTCAGCCTGGAGAAGAGAAGGCTGCGTGGAGACCTCAGAGCAGCCTTCCAGTGTCTGAAGGGGGCCTATAGGGATGCTGGGGAGGGACTCCTCATTAGGGACTGTAGTGATAGGACAAGGGGTAACGATTTCAGACTTAAACATGGGAAGTTTAGATTGGATATAAGGAAGAAGTTCTTTACTGTAAGGGTGGTGAGGCACTGGAATGGGTTGCTCAGGGAGGTTGTGAATGTTCCATCCCTGGCAGTGTTCAGGCCAGGCTGGACAGAGCCTTGGGTGTCATGGTTTAGTGTGAGGTGTCCCTACCCATGGCAGGAGGGTTGGAACTAGATGATCTTAAGGCCCTTTCCTTCCCTAACTATTCTGTGATTCTATGACTTCACCAGGGGAGAAGATTGTTCCTTCGAGTTATGCCAAATGCTAGACAACTTTCCAGGGGTGGGGAGGGAGACATGCCTTGCCTAAAGGACAGTATTTACAGTGCTTTTCTAGGATGTGCTTTCTGTGCTTTAATTTTACTTTTTTCTTGTTTAAACTTTCAAGGATAAAGTAATTAAATCAAACTAGATCAATTGCGTCTTTGTTGTGGGATTCTCAGACCTCGTAAATCCATTGCCCTTCTGTGTTCCTCTTGGATTTTCTGCCTTGTTTTGTGAAGATGGAGACTTTCAGTGATCTCTATGAAGCAATGAAGTCCTGGGCTTTTAATTTTTCTGCCAGTTTTCGCTGTTCTGCTTCTTCTACTTCATATCAATATAATTTAAACCCTGTCAAACTCAACAGGTTTCTGTCACATTCTAAGTTTTTAGTATTTGAAAGGCAAAGGAGAGGACTGGGCTTTTTACTTGATTCGTTAATCCCTGGTCAGGACTATAGGCTGTCTCATATGAAGCTGTGCAGTTTTGTGTTCCAGCATCACATTATTCTGTTACAGAAATTTCCTGTCAGTAGAAAAGGAGCCAGCAAGGCTGTCATGGTGTAGGGGTTATTGTTTTGAGGAATACAACTCCCATTTTCTCCACTCTGCCGCCCTCCCCTCAGTTTTTGGTTTCAGTTAGTGTTTTTTTTCCGCTGCATGAGAAGTCTTTTTTGCCAAGAAATGAAATATTATAAATAATAAAAAGGGGTGGATATAGGCAACTTTTTATCCCCTATCACATTCCTCTGACATTGTGATGTATGACAGAGCACAGTGGTGGGCAGTGCGTGCACATGCATGTTAGTACATGCACACTTTTGTACAAACAGCATGCCCAACAGCGTATCCATGCTACAGTTACAAGGGTCTATGTCTCTTTGATATATTAAAGTTCATCCATAGTTAGACTGGGTAACCAGACCACATTCCCTCTCCCTGATAAGTTCTACACGTAGTCACATGTTGCAGCAGAACAAAGGTAAACCTGTCACAAGAGAGAGTTTTTGCCAGTGAAGAAGACTTGCCTGGCTGGTAAATGTTAGGTTTTTGTCCACTGGATGGGCTTCTTTCTCACTGGATGAGCCCTTTGAGTCACTGATTAAGGTTGCAAGGCGCTCAGCGGTTTTTAGGGAAGAAAAAAAAGAACAAAAGAAAAACCTGTCTTCTTTTTTTTTCTCAGTAAAGGTAGAATCTGTTTCCAGTGTCCTTTTATTTTGTAGCACAACTCTACCATATATAGTTGGCCTTTTTGTGTCTTACTGTTTAGTAACTCCTCTGGCTTTTTCAAGAGTATGTCGGTAAATCTGACACTTTATATTTTATGTGGTTGGAGTTTTTTTGTATTTATTGCTGTGTTTTGCTTTACAAAAGTGCCTGCAAATGTACAACACAAGTCCGTTGTACTAGGCAGTGTACAGTGATTTAGAGGTGTGTGGAAGAACAGTCCATGCCCCAAGCTGCTTAGAAGTGGAGGATGCCATCTTTAAAAGAAAAAAAATAAACAACCCCCCAGAACAATAACAAACTAATATAAAATAAACAACAACAACAAACCAGCTCCTTTTTATTTCAGCTGCACTTGACTCTCTTCCTACTAAATGCGGCAACGCTATAAAAACTTGTCATACTTATGGCTTCTCCCTGTCAGTATTAACTTTTCCAGATCTTTCAGTGGCAAAGAACTCCATTCCGTTTGTGGATTCCAACTTTTTACTCATCCTTGCATCTGGTTTTGTTGCCTTAAAACCCAGATATTTTCAGATTGACACAATATTGATCACAGTTCTGTTTGGTTAAGTTTGAGGTTAGTTTTACATGAGTCAGTGATGAAATTTCATGTGACTCTTTTGGAAATCAGGCATTCATTATCTTTAAAATAATTTTTTGAAAAACTTTATTCAGCCATTAAGTGTACTCGTACTAAAACAAGCCCTTAGTGTGCATAATTTAGATTTGGAATCGTGGTATGTTTGTTTTTTCACATTTCTTGGAATGTGCTTTCAGTTCAGTTAAACAACATTCTTTTAGGGCATCATTTTAAAACTAATTTTTGTAATTCTGGCAGCAAATGCTGTAACACTAATTATGTCATAAGCATTCAATGTTTTTCCATCATGAGCTGGCTATAATCCCAGTTCTGGAATACAGCTTTCTTGTTGCTCTTATTTCTTCAAGCAAAGGTGCAATTTTGTTCACAGAAATGATTTCTTAACTAACATAAATGGGGGACTTTATTACATACTAAAGCAGTTTGAAAAGTATGTATTTTCTTTTGAAGTCATAAACGACTTTTGAACTTTTCTTAAAGGAAATTAACTCTTAAGAATGAGTTAAAGTAGCAGATACTGTTCAGAAACAGACTCGATTCTTGTACATGTAAATATTGTGCTCATTTAACCATCTTAATAAAAAAAATGGGAATTAGTTAAACCAATACAAACTAGTGGCATTAACATACCTGTTTATGTTGTGGATTTCAAAGCAAAACAGAACCCAGTACTACACCCCAGGGGTCAGTACTGGGACCAGTGTTGCTTAGCATCTTCATTACCTGGGCTGAAGGGAAAGAGTGCACCCTCAGCAAGTTTGCAGGTGGTACGAAGTTCAGCAGAGCAGCATGTGCGTCAGATGGTTATGCTGCCCTTCAAAGGGACCTTGACAGGCAGGAGAAATGGTCAGACAGCAATCTCGTGAAGTTCAGCAAAGAGAAATGCAGAGTCCTGCACCTGGGGAGGAATAATAACCCCATGCGCCAGCACAAGCTGGGGACTGACCAGCTGGAAAGCAGATTTGCGTGGATGGCCTTGGAGCATGCCAAGCTGACCATGAGCCAGCAATGTGTCCTTGCAGGAAAGAAGGCCAGTGGCCTCCATGCTGCATTAGGTAGAGTGTTCACCAAGGAAGGTGATCCTTCCCCTCTGCTCAGCACTGGCGAGAGACACATCTGGAGTGCTGGATCCTGTCCTGGCCTCCTCAGTGCAAGAGAAATGGATACACTGGTGAGAGTAAGGACATGGGGTATCTGTGAGGTGAGATTGAGGGAGCTGGAACTGTTTAATCTGAAGAAGGGAAGGCTCAGAAGGATCTTGTCAGTGTGTGAAAATACCTCATGGAGGGCAGGGAGTAAAGGGGACACAGCCCAGAACTAGATGATCTTAAGGTCCTTTCCAACGCTAACTATTCTATGATTCTATAATTCTACGATGAGTAATACAGCTGTGAGTCAACCTGAGACATCAAAGAGGTGACCTAGTTATAAATTGGCTTTGTGTTCCTGTATCACCCTGTCAATTATATAACTTCACTACTGAGTTTAAACTTTCCAGGAAGAAACAAGTACTGAAATAAAAAATTACCTCTGCTTATAAAATAGGAGCAAGCGGTCATAGTGTTGTGCTGGTCCCATTGGAGTGCTCAGGCTCCTGTGTGCTCCTTTTTCTGCTTCTGGAGTAGGATGGCTGGGGTGGAGGGAGCAGTGGTCTGACCCAGGACAGCTTTCCTTATGTTAAATGCCTTTCTCTAGTTCTTACATGAAGTAGGACAGTGAACTTGGATAATGCCAACCAGATAATAATGCACTTGTCTGTAACAAAGCAAATGGCAGTCCTTTGTAACAAAGCAAGAGTGGGTTTTGTGCCTTTGATCTCTCTGAAGTGCTCTGATGTGGTGACATCATCTTGAGGAGGCACTAACAGGTCTTTCATTGAATTTTACGTTCAACCAGATGCAAAAGGAAGGAGGAAAAAAAAATGGATTTTTTTAATAATGTGTCCTTATTGTGATAATTCATTTCAGTCAACAATTAGCTTATTTTTCAATCTTGCTGGACAGGACTTGGTATTTGAATGGGATATTGGTGAATGACTTTAGTTTTCACTGAAAATTAGTATGTCTGTCACCTTTTCACTATGGGGCTAGTTTTGCTTTCCAGATCAGTAAGACTGCCAGCTCCCCTTCCAAATCTGATTTTCTTTATCAGTGTATTTGTATGTGTCTTGATAATCCTTCCAGTTACTGCTTTAGAAGATGGGGGAAGAGGAAGAATATCTGTTCCCTGAAGGTTGCTGTAAACCAGTCATTGCTTGTGTGATACTTGATGAATGAAATATTTCCATACACCATAAAACTTTATCTCAGAGTAAGTCTTGAGATGTTAAAATAATGGTAAATATTCTGTAGACTAACTCTTGCAAGGGCTAAATAGCCTGGCCTTGATCCAGGAAGGCACTTAACAATGTGCTTAACTTTAAGCGCATTGAATATTCTTACTGGCATGAGTGAAGAAATCAATGAGACTGCTCACATGCTTAAAATAAGACATGTGCTTAAGTATCTTTCTGGACCTCAGCCAGAGCGTTCAGCCTGTGAGATGGGCTGTATTCTAATTGTGGGCAAAAGCCAGTAGTGTTTCATTTTGCTTGTCTTGTGTGTTTCTGAAGAATTCATTGATATTGTCTATGTTTATTTTAATTGGTCTCCATTTCCCATCTAAGCCCTACCAACTCCAAAGCTCTGGGAGTAAAATAGATGTGCAGCTTAGGGTTGTCAAACAGCTTGTCAGGGATAGTACTTAGACTGTATATATTGCTATAGAGCAGGAACTGAACTTCAGAAAAGCTGGGAAAAGATGAGGTGAAACATGATTGTTTTCTTTGGTAGCCAAGGTTTTAATATAGAGAGAAAATGAAAAGGAGAGAGGAGAAAGGCTGGTGACACATCACACCTTTTCAGTTAACATAGTTGCTTCTTAGGAAACATTAAAGAATGCAGACAGATGCATTAATAATCTGCTGGCAGTGGTTGTAGCCTTGGCAAGTAGACTTTTCCTACCTACTATTGATTATTCTGACTCTCAGCAATTTGCAAAGGGTGGCTTGATCCCTCACCTTCAGAATGGGCAGTGAGATGACTTGTCATGGCCAAAATGATTTTTAGTTTCTAACCAATCTGTCCTGTTTCTTCAACAGCATCTTTTACTGCTTAGATGACAATTTCCACTGCTGATAACTGTGAATGATAAAATGTACTATATCTAAACACAAAGGTTCTCCATGTCTAGAGGTGCAGAATAACCCACCACAATGCTACTGAGCATTTCGTTGGCACCAACCACACTTGTGGAGCCCAGCCCTCAAGTGCTGTAAATCTGGGACGTTACTGGTTGGCAAGTGTAAAAGCAGTGGAGCCACAGTGATCTAGAAAACTTTTGCTGTCAACTCTAACTTACTTGGCTAAGGAAATAGCTTATTCTCCTCCCAGCCCTTTTGTCAACATCTAGACATTGCTTGTCTTCTACTTTTCCTCTCTCTGTTTACAGCTTCCTCCTTACATCTGACGTTGCTGTTTGCTTTCTTTTCCATCCAGGTTGTTAGAGCCCACTCAGCAAATTCTTTTTTGTATACTGCCTTTGAGTTGTGATTGCTAGTATTTCTTCATTTGCCTCTTTTTTACTGGAAATTAAAATTTTTTCTACCCTTTGTATACTTGATTTAGGCTAGATGAAAGAGAAACTTAGGTTAGTTGGAAAGAGGGTAGCCACAGTAAATGAAAGTCAAGCATAAACACTTCTTAAAGGATTAAATATGTAAATGTAGGATAAACCAATTGGCACCAAGAAATTTTATATGTCATTACAAAAGTATCTCTTGAAAGTGCATCTCCATGAAGGAGCAGCTGCCATTTTTAGGAGACCTCTTCCACAAGTCTTGAGCAGTTTTGAATGAGTTTGCTTGAGGGCTGTTGGTTTTCTTTCAGCTGCAGAAGTGTGCTTGTTACAGCACTCCAAGATAGGTTTCAAGTATCTTTCAAGGTAACTAGCAGTGTATGTTTTTATTGTGTACTTGCCCTAATGACCATTTATTTCTTTAAACTGTGAATGCCTCTCTTACTTGAATAAAAGCTTAATGGAATCACCTGTCATATACAGAATTGCGCATGAATTGAATAAGAGGTGATTTAAGGCTCAAGTTTAGAAGGTGTTCTCAGATTCAGGGATAGCCAGTGATCTTTTAAAACAGTGAAATGATGTGCACTAAAGGTGTCAGAGCCAGAATTAGAACTGGAAGAGCAGATAGAAAATGGATTTTATAGCTGTTTTGCTGTCAACTGTTTTCCCCTTAGCTTTTCTAAAATCACCTATCAAAGCTGAAGTCTAGGTCAATGAGTGTGTTTGCCAGGTGTCTTCAATGTGACAGAGCCTTCTGCCACCTAGTGTTAATGTGAGTTCTCTCCTCAGCAGGATATCACCAGATAATTTATTAAATGTAAGTATTTATTAATAATCCCCCAATCACTCATCACTCTCTGTAAATGTTTGAAAATGCATTTTCTGCATCAGAGGGTTTGAGAAGCAGTTCAGTTAGTACATATAACTTCTTTGCATACACTTATTGAGGATGCAGTTTGCAAGGTGGGTTGTTATAACTCTGTTAGCACTTTTCTCCTTTAGGTGAAACCAAAAGATTATTCTGCCGAACTCAGCACACTTCTGTTTTCATACCTGTGCTCCTGCTGGTTCAGGAAACTGTATTAGACTGAAAGCAGCAGAGAATAAAAATTAATTCAACAGAAATTATATAAAATAGTGATTCTATTTAGACACTTAACTCACTGTCTTTTTAGAAGAGTAAAATGAAAATCTCCCGTCATCACTGCTTTTTCCCCTCTAGAAATTCCATCAGGGCACAATAGAGAAGGACAATAACATCCATATAATTGCACCCAGATTTCACAATAGAAATGTCAAACTGTTAAAATAGAAAAATAGGCTTGATGATACTTTGTATTTAAGCCAAATAATAATAGCTCCTACCATATGTTGACAGATAGAAGGAAACTGCTTAGAACTGAAGGAGTGGGGTTTTTTTCCTTCTTTCTGTGATACAAATATTTTCAAGGGAACAGAGCAACTGTTTCCCTTCTCCCCTCCACCCATGTGAGCTGTCTTTGACTGCTCTGTGATACAGAGTGGGGCTAATTAGTTCCTTTTCAGGTTGTTGTCTGAGAGCTCAGTCAAAGGGCAGTGCGTGATTTGGGCAGATGATCCTAATTCTTAGCCCAGCTGTGGTTTTGAGGAGAAGCTCTTGCTCCTAGCTCCTGCTCTCCTCACTTTCTCCCTGGCACCTCTTCCAGGTTTTCCTGAGGAGCAAATGCCAGCATGGCTGGGAGCTGTAAACTTGATCCTTAACATCAGACTGAAATGCTGACCTGATCAGCAGCAACCAGAAACTGAAGCAGCAGAGGGTCTAATGCATTAGTCAGCTGCGATACCAGGCAGGCTGATTTTTTCACCTTCTTTTGACCTGAAGAGTCTCATCTTTAAATAGCATCATTCAAACTGCAGTCTTTTTGCTTTCAACAATTACGCTTTTCAGATACTGCCTAAAGAAAATAACTTTGGGTTCTTATTATCTTAGGTGAATAACTATGAGCACAGAGCTCTGTGCTCATAGTTATTCATTAGAGAAAATTATTAGGTTTGGTGGCTTACTTATCTGATCAGTATCAGAGGTTAAAAACCCTCTAGAAATTCTTGCACATCTTGTGCTGTTTTGTTTGAGTCATATTAAGCTGGAATTACTGTGCAACATGAATTCATTGCTACTCTATCAGAACAGAGGATGCTGTGTCACAGTGAAAGCAGGGTAGACCAGCTGACCTGGGGAGACAGTATTTCATTTTTCTTCATTCATATGATGTTTTTTTTCCTATCAGAAGCAATTTGGGGTAAAGCCTGTGTCTGTGGCAAATGCCTTCCTGCTGTTGTTCTGCTGCGCCTAGTCCTTTATGCTAGTGGGGTAGAAGGCGATGTTTCTTCCCCCTTAGGTCCAGCCTGAGTTCTCACTGAGGTCAGTGCCCCACAGTGGCATTTCAGAGCCATGCACCAGAGCAAGTAGTTGGAGGAGGCAAACTGGGGGAAGGTGTAGGGCCAGGACAGGCTGTTGACTTCTATTAGTCTGCGACCTGACTGTGACTGTGCCTGACACCCAAGTCCCCAGGGGCTCTGTCCTCTCTTGCTGGAAATAAAACACAGTCCTTCAATGTGAAAAACCCTCTGAAAGTGTGCTGGCCAGTCCATTTTCTAGCCTTGGGCCCCAAGTCAAGGTCCTTACCAGAGCTTCTGGGGCAAAAAGATCTCCTCTCTGCTCACAGCAGTCTGTGCTGCACTCTGCAGTTGTGGTACAGTCATGACCATCTTTGTGATCTCTTGCCACAAATGTACTGAAAAAAAGGGGTAAAAAAAGTCTCTGTGCATCTCCATCCTATTCCTGTAGGTGTTCCTGATTGAGTGCTCTGTTCAGAAATGGCTTCATTTGCTTCACAGCTGTGTAATTTACATGGAAGCTGGTCCAGAAGGAATCTCTTTCATGTAGCTCACTCAAAGCCCCAGTTCATCAATATGGATTGTTTGCCGTGCACTGGGGATTTATGGTATGCAGTGGGGTGTGCGGAAGTCAGAGACAGAGTCAATGAGTGAGGAACAGTAGGAAATTTTTATGTTAAAAGAAGAATTTTTGTGTCCAAAAGAACTATCTTTCAGAATAAAAGTTGTGTTCTCTTTTTGCCTACAGAGGAGATGCTGTATTCATAGAATCAAACCCAGGGAAATGTTCCCTTAGCCGTGAGGAAAGACACAGTAATGTCTTTAAGACTGAAGTTTGCTTATTCTTATAAGGAAAAAAAGAAAGATAAGCCTATGAGAACAATCCTGACTCAGGTAGTAAGTTACAAAACAATGGCAAACTTCCTCAGAATAACAATTTAAACATATCCATGTTCTTCTGCTGACCTCTGTCCTAAATGTAGTGTGTGGAGTTGGAGGCAGTAGGAAAGATGAAGAATTTGAAGATAGAGCCATGCCAAAACATTTCCACAACATGTTAAAAAGAGAGCTACTTTGCCATTAGAAATGATGGCTTAATAGTCTTTTTAGCCATTGAAAAGGAAGAGATAGGGGACCATAGCTGAGAAAAGGCTATGATGTTCAATGACATTCTTCTCGGGGTCAAGTACAAGTGGAGCCTGATTTAGTCATAGGCTAAATGTAGCTGCAGTTCTGCAGTCCTCCAAAGTGTAATCTATACTAGTCCTGCAGAGCGAGTGCTTTGCTGGATTCCAGCTAGGACTGCAGTGTCCTTGTTACGCAGCGAGGCCACTCAAAGGTGTTAAAATGCTTACTTGCAGTTGTTGGAGTGGTTTCTGCGATGGCGGATTGATTTACTGTATCTGGAAGTTCAGACCTGGAAACGTGAGCGAGGGAAGATGCCTTTGCCACGGTGGCGAGGCTGGGTGTTGAGAGGACAGGCAGCTGGTGGGTGACCTCAGGAAGATGACAAATGGGGGACCAGGTGCCTCGCTCATCCAAGAGCACTCCCATCCCCTCTGCTCCCAGAGGCGCGAGTTACGGAAGTTGCTCATGCTGAAGGAAGGCTTCCTGTGAGTGAGGCTTCTAGAAATAGACATTAACCTTTTGTTACCAGCTGAATGCACAGGGATTTGAATTCAAGCAGCTATTTGGGAAAGCGTTTAGGCAGAAATCCTTTCAGTTTGAGGGAAAGAAAAAATAATCAAATGGTAATGGTTGAACATACTGTGGAGATGGTGTCTGGAACGCCGGCAAAAGTGTGTGGTGCTGAAATGTGTGGTGAGCAACAAGAAGCAAACAGTTTATGCAGCATAATCAGTGATGGTTCTTGAGAGACATGTATGAAGCCATTAAAACAACTAAATATATTACTGGGAGGAAAGTGGGATGTGAAGAACTTCCCCGATAAGAAAGAAAAGTCAGGATAGAACTTGTATAAAATATCCTTTACAGAGCTGAAACATGTGAACAAAAAGAATTGCGTAGCCTTTAGTTTTTCTTTGCTTGCAAAGGATTAATGTGTTTGCAGGTTCTGCTTTCCATTTCCCATTTTTATTTTGAAACAGTTACCTGCTAAAACGAGAACTTTCAGATATTCGTTGTCTTGAGTCTGCCCTGTAACAGCACAGAGATCTATAAAGGAGGTTGACTTAAACAATCTGAGAATATGCCTCCTTTCTCTGAATTGGGGATTATGGTATACTCTAGGAGCTTCAGGGTTTTATTTTATTTTTTTTTTAAAGTAAAAAGTCCAAATCAGATTGATTTCTGTCATTGCTTTAACTTTTGAAAGTGCTGGTTAAATGTAGTATTTGTTATCAAAGGAAATACACAGACACACAGTGTGAATTCTGGGCTCGCAGGAGGTGCAAAATGTGTTTATCAAACATGCATTGGATTTACATGTGAGTTCTTGAACGTAAACGTGTAGCTTGTGTAACTCAGTGGAAAGAGGAGGTTTATTTAACTTGTTAACTTTGTTAATGTATTGTTTACAGGTGAAATTTGATTTGTAGGTCCTCTGAAGATGGGTGTAGGTCAGCTCACAGCATTTTGGGAGTTTATGACTCATTTCAAAGTGCTCTAAGTCTGTAGTCTTTACCTCTGTACTCTACAGTGCTTTAAATCAATAGCCTAAGTCCGTAGTACTTTGAGTCTATAGTCATTCCCTATGTGAAATAACTGAATTAGGGCTACTGCCTTCTTGGGTAGGACCCTGCAGTGACACTGGAGTTGTCTAAAAATTGTTGTTACAGCAGTGCCTGCAGAAACCTGCATGCACAGCATGTGTGTGGCGTCCAGGACTGTCAGTCGGTGGCTGAGAAAATGCGTTATTAGGTCAGAGTAATACAAAGCTTGCTTTATTCTCTAAAAGCTTTCTCATCATTTACACTTTAAAACATCCCCTTTTAAAATTGTTATATCAGACAGCTTCTGTGGGGCAGAAGGCATTTCCCCTTGTTCTTTGATCTTAATTTCTCCATGCTTTTTCATCTTACCTGTAGGCAACAGCATTGGCTTCTCAGTTACTCTAAAGGCAAATGTTTATTTATGTGTTAAATAAACACAAGTGCCTGATTCTGGTCTCATATCTGTTTAAAGCCTAGAGCAGCAGTTGAATTGCTAGTTCAGTGCTAGGAAGATGCTGGAGAATGAGGTACTCTCTAAAACTTTTCTTCCTTTAAGCTGTTTTTACCAATAGAAGAGTTGGGGGTTTTTATGACACATTGACTACTGAAGATGTATTTTGAGAAGCTGTCTAGAAAATTTCCCTCCATTCCACCCCCCATTCTCTTAGTTTTTCAGTGGAAATCTTGGGTCTCTGGAGTCTGGATTTTATCACAAAAAGAGGAAGTCTTCAGGGAAAACAGTATGGTAAAATACGATTTTGTTCTCTTCCCCCTACGAAGGGTGACTGGTTTGACTTTGTGTCCTTGCATTGAAAGATTTTCCTGTTGCAGGCTTTGCAGTTGTACTTGCCAATGTCATAGGTAATTTGTAACAGTATCTCTGGTATGGATAATGGAATATATCTTACAGTTTAAGTATGTGTTTCTCCATTTGAAGAGGAAACAGTTTATGTGAAACATCAAATAAAAGTTACTTAATTCTTATGTTAAATACTCCAGAGATTCTTTTATTGGTCATGCAGTAGCTGAATGGTAAGAGTGGAAGCGCTGAGCCTGAATTGCTGCTGGGTCGCTGTTGCAGCAGGGCATGTGTGGCTTTGAGCTGCCATCGTCTGAGATGCTTGCCCTTTGGTGTAAGGGAGGAGTGGGGGGAAAATAGGGAGGAATAAGCTGTCACTGATCTCTACCTTTGGAGTCAGAACTGGCTTTATCAGCAACAGCTATATATTGCTTTTCTAGGCTTTTTTTTCCCTCCTCCCATTTCCAGTAGCAGAACTCTGTGCTGTTCCACTGTAGCTGAGGTGTGCTGTGGCAGCCCTTACTTTAAAGAACTTTGTGTCAGCACACATCCTTGACATGTATTCCCACCCAGAGACACTCAGACAGCATTTGAAACAAACTGCTAATTAGAAAAAGCAGATGGAGGAGGCTAAAAAGAATCACATTCTTTCATGGATTTGGTGGGTTGGGGGTTTCTTGGCTTTCCTCCTGGGAAAAGCTGTTTCTGTTAGAACAGAGTTATTTTCTTGGAAGGCGCAAAACTAAGAAATAAAAGTTCTGGGAGCTATGAACTCAGTCTCCCAAGTAAGAAGTTTTTTTTTCTTAAGTATTCATTGTAACAAATAGAGACCCACTAGAGTCAGTAGGCATTTGGTTTTTGAAGAACTTATTGCAAGGTGAAGACTTACTGGAAAGTTGGTTGAAGTTTCCCTATGAAGGGAAATACTCAAATGTCAACTAAGTACAGGTATGTTTATTTCCAAGCATTTGGAAAAAAATGTCTTGGACATTTGGCTGGAGAGGGTGCTGGGACATCTAGTCTAGGTCATGCTTGCCTAGAAAGGTAGAACCAGATGATCCTCGAGGTCCTTTCCAACTATGGTTTTATGATTTAAGTAAGGCCCTGGAAATGTCAAAGATGAAGTCAGTTGGAACCAGGGGGCTGGCTCATAATGCCAACTGTGCTTTCAGCAGTCCACTCTAACAGCTGCAGCCCCTGAATAAGAGCCTCTGAAGGGTGGCTTTACAAGCACGCCGTAAGCTTCTTCACCTGATCACGTGCTGGTCTGAATGAGAGGAACTCCAGGCACAGCTCTGTGAATCGGGATGAATAGGTGACTGTTCTGTGGCAGCTTCTTGGTGTGTGGGTATGTGAAATGGGCTGAGCAAGCCTATGGCATGGAAGAGCTGGAGTCTGGGGCCCATCTGACATCTTGGTGGGCAGTTTCTGCTCACTAAACCCTCAGAAAACTAGTGTAGCTCAACAGTATTAGTACTAATAAAAAGGCTGGCTTTACTAAGCTGAATCTGAACTGGTGGGTCTGCTGTCTGCAAGTAGGATTGCTCAGGCATCAATGGTGGTGGTTATGGTAGCTCTCTTTTGTAGGCTTTTTCAATAGCCAAAACTCCATTGTGGTATTTAGGGTGACATTGTCTTGCACCCCTGCACTATGGGCTGTATTTGGTCTTCTCCTGCTGCAAGACTAATGGCTGACATAATCTGGTTATATTCTTTTTTCTGTCTGCCTTGGGATCTGTCTTATTTGGAGTTCATGGTGCTTAGTGGTTTCTTGATACTGATTCACACTGATTGCTGCAGTTGTATATGCAGAGGCATGATAGCCAGAGGCATGAAAAGAAACAAGTAGTATGCCCCGCTTGGCTGGTGCAGTGGGAACTTCCCTGTTTGCTGGTGCCTGCAGCAAACCCCACACCACAGTTATTTGTTGTGCTTTTTTTTACTTCCTGGGCACATTCAAATGAAAGTAATTAAAACTGTTCTGCTGTATTTATCAACCAAATGATGTCTTGGTTCCTCAAGGCAGCCATGGAGAGGAACAGGCAACCTATTCCTTTCCAGGGAAAAGTCTTCCCCATTCAACTAGTAAATAGATTTATTTTTTTTTCCCCCACTTAAAGCTTGTGGTGGTGGAGGGCAGAGGAGAAGAGTGGCTGATGGTAGGTGTATTGCTGCTGTCAGGACTGGAAGTGTGACCTGGGGCATTGAGCTGGGCTCCTGAGGGGCCCTTGTGGAGTTCATGGTTGTGTTAAAAGTTTCAGTATATGTTGGAACAGGCTGTGCTGGCTGGTGGTCAGCAGGAACTTCTGACACCAGTAATAGCTGGTTGGTTTGTTAAGATCTAAATTCAAAGAGCGCCTCCTGAAATAGACGAAAGACTGCTATTTGCCTCCTGAAGACCTGGGATCAGGCTTGTAGCTAGTCTGTGGAAGGATGAATTGCTATTCTGGACTTCTTTTAGTATCAGTTTTGTATTGTGCAGGTTACAGTCTGCAAGGTTTAAGTAACACATTTGAGTTCCCAAATGAACTTCCCAGGGCTATGTAATGACGAACAGCAACGAACTCAGCTCATTCTATAAACAAATTCTGCTTTGGCTGCATGGACCGACTATGTGGTAGAACTGGTTCAAACAAATCACAGTTGAGTGGAGGAGCTCAGTTTCTTACCTGCTCAGGGGTTAGATTAACCCAGGCCATGCATTCTTCAAGAGAAAACAGCCACAGAAAAGTTTATTATGTGCTTCTCTCATCTGATAAGACCCAGTCTCTGCAGTGATACTGTGAATAATACATTGATAGTTCATCTTAGAGACTTGGTAAATCTAATGAAAACAGTTCTCTCTAGGAAGGTTCAGGAATGCAGTGTGTGCTACTGCGTTACTAATGCTTTACACAATTTTCCGGGCTGGAGTATTTTCCTGCTTTCATGCAACCACTATTTATTATTTATATTGATGAATCTGGAAGATTTCCCAGATCTAATGTCTGCCCTATTACCTTGGATAATGCAGATAATCAGATGAGCAGTAAATCTATTCTGTGGAATAGAGTTACATGATCTTTTTTTCTTCTGTCAAACAGTTTTTGAATGATTTTTCTGTTCTTCACCCCAATAAAATACCTAATAAATCAAAAAAAGTACAATCTGCCTGCCAAATACGCAGTACTCCACATGTACCTCTAGTGATGCATCTGCAGGAACACCAGTGGAGTGTATTTATCTTGGATAGATGGTGAAGGTGGTATGAAACAATCCCAAGTACTGGTAGTTACAGTTGGGTGGGTGAAGTACTATGTGTGTGTGTGTGCGGGGGGGTGTTTGGCTTGTTGGTTGGATGTTTTGGTGTGTGGTGGTTTTGGTTTGGGTTTCGGTTTTGATTTTCTTTTAGCCTGGTTTGATTGTGCTGTTTCTCCATCTTCTCTGTTTCTGAGGTCTTTCCTGAGCAACTTTGAAACAAGACTGCCCTGTGGAGCAGTGAGGGCACATTTGCCAGTGGTCTCAGATGTTACCGTCTGACAAGCTGTGGTTGGGTTCTTTGCGCCTCAGAAACAGCCATGCGAAGGGGTGCTGAGGCTGCCTGGGCAGTGGGTGGAAGGGCATAGGGGATCAAGCTGCTGTGTAGGTCTGAGACGGTCCCCGTCACTCCTGATGAAGTGATGGTGACACAGCCTTCGGAAAAGAGAAAACATGACGGAAACCTACTCCAGGAGTGACCAGCTTGATTGCGAGTCTCTGCACCAAGTGTGAATTACACCTCTTCCCTTGAAAGCAGGAGGCTTTTTAAAAATCATCCCCCCATTCCCTGCATGGTGATGAGAAACCAGAGGTCAGGAGTGAGCCCCCTGAAGGCTCATGAAGAACAAAATACGATGTGTTTTAATTGATGTGAAAGGTTAATGGGAAAAATCAACATCCAACGGCTGCAGCTAAGGAAAGGAAACTTGTTTGGGCAGAGCCCGAAGTGGAGTGCAGGCATTACAGTGAGAAGTGTGAAACCATGGGGCAGAGAACACACGGCCCTTTAGCCTTGCTCAGAAATAATGGTGCAGGCTTTTTTTAACTTCAGTCTCCCTGCAGTAAAAACAAGTTACACTAAAAAACTCTGCACCAGAAAAAGCAAACCTCTCTTTCCTGGTTTCTGCTTATAAGATTTACAGATACTTAAAATAAACCTATGAAAAACAGACCTAGAGTGCTGGAATTTGCTAACTAGTGAGAGCAATTACCTCCAGGTCCCAAGACCTAACGGAGCTTGACTTTTTGGAAATAAAACTTGGCAGGCGCTTCTTCCTGCTGCTGTTGTAAAGGTGTACATGAAAAGATGTGTTGACCTCTGCCAGAAACCCCAGGAATCCAGTTCAGAGAGATTCTCCTGTGAAGGGCACAGCCGGATTCAGGCTGCACAGATGGTGATTGGTGGGGAAAAGCCGGCAAAACATTCACTTCTCATTGTGTGGCTTCTCTTTGCAATTGCCTGGTGTACCACAGTAATTAAACAGTCAAGAGCAGTAAGTTCAGATACTTAACAAGAAAATAAAGACCTCACTTGACAGCCAGCAGCTTGTCAGGCTTGTTCCACAGGAGGAAGGGTAATTAACACAGGTTGCCATAGTAAAAGTTGATAGGAGTCTTTTTATCAATGATTTTGTATTGCTTCAGAGATCACATACCAATTAACCGTAAGTGCTGTAATAGCTGTAAATCAGGTTGTGTTATGAAACTAATGCCCCAATTTCAGGTGGCCTAAAAAAAAGGAAACAATAGACTCTCTCTCTCTCCTTCCAGTGCTGTATAAGTAACAAATGATAAGAAAAGTAATGAAAAACACAGCCGACCTTTGTTAATGGAGAAACGTAAAGTAATCCCCTGTTTTCTCTGGACTGCTCCACGCAGGAGTGGAAAATTGAAGTTTCTGCAATGAAAAAAACCATGACAGATGTGAAATCTGAGAGGGAATTGATTTTTGTAATACTCTCTGGCTTGGAGGGTGGAGATAGTTTCAAACCAGTGTTTTGAAGGAAATTATTTGTTGTTGTCAGTATTCCTTCATCATTGCTGGCTGGGGGAAGGAGCTCTTGTTTTATACAGCAGTTCTAAAAGGCCTTTGGGAAGGATGAGATTTTCCTCCTAAAATATTAAGGGACAAGTAATAAAAATGTTAAAAAAAGAAGTCAAAATCCGTTAAGTGCGTTCTCCCCCCAAACCAGAGCTCTCTGTAGACCAGCTTCCCCTGTAGATGAAGAGAAAGGACCGGCTTTGCTGCTGTGTTTGTCAGTTCCCTGTGGACGAAACACTGTGAAGTGGGTTTGTGCCCCAGGGTCTCTGCTGTGCTGATGGGAGCCCATGTCCAACAGTGAGGATCGGGCTCTGTCCCACGTTGGTACCAAGTAGCAGAGGTCACCTCAGCCCAGCCGCAGGAGGCAAATTCAGTCTCTCAGCTTCAGTATCACCAGCAATCACTCAGAAATCTTGCTCATGTCTGTGCATTGTGGTTATTAGGTGCAAGAAACACAGTTTTAAAACTGTAATTAATCATTTCTAAGTAATCTCTTTTTCTACACATTTATGGCTTCAATGGGTATGACTGTTTATTATGTCTTACCTATAAAATCTGACCTGTTTTATATACTCTTTATGGAAACAGTGTACAGTCATAAATTAAAAGATGCAACTGTTTTGGATATTTTACCGGTGGTCCTGTATTTTCCTGCCAGAAGTGCAGCTGGTTTAGGTTTCTCAGGATAACATTATAAAAGGCTGTATGCATTTTGCAAGTTTATGCTTGAATTGCTAAGCCAGAGATGGAGTGACTCAACCTTCCCAGGAGCAACATGTACCAAGCAATGAATCAAAACAGCTAGCTGAAGCTCAGAGGCTCACATGGCCACTCTGAAAAGCAGTTCTCATTTATGGTATTTTATCTGGCGTTTGGAATTTGGGACGGTCATTGTGCTGATTGTGCTGGGCCTGTGGCTGTCTTTGTATTTGAAATGGTTTTGGTGCAAAACTAGCCAAGAACCTTGTCTTATATCTGTCTTACGTGGGATGCAAGGACTTCTGTGGTTAAAGCACTGAATGAAACCATCCACATACTCCTGAGCAGACACCTTTAGTGGGAGCTCTTGGGTATGAGCCCTCAGAAGGGGCTGAGGGGAGCTAAGAGCTTGCAGCAGGGCTAGCACAGGCAGAATGTTTTAACATCAGCCTGGCTGGTTTGGTGTAAAATTTGGTGGCAAAGATGATAGAATCACAGACTGGTTTGGGTTGGAAAGGACCTTAAGATCGTCCAGTTCCAACCCCCCTGCTATGGGCAGGGCCACCTTCCACTAGACCAGGTTGCTCAAAGCCCCATTCAACCCGGCCTTGAACGCTGCCAGGGATGGAGCATCCACAGCTTTTCTGGGCAACGTGTGCCACTGCCTCACCAGCCTCACAGGGAAGAACTTCTTCCTAATGTTTAATCTAAATCTCCCCTCTTTCTGTTTAAAATCCTTTCCCCTTGTCCTACTGCTACATGCCCCTTAGATGATGATGATGAAATCATGGTGCAGTTCAGCAGCTGCTTCAGCCAAAATGACAGCCTTCCACATACCTAATTACCTGGTGTCAGTGGACTTAATGCAGATACAGATAGATGTGATAGCAGAAAGTTTAGCCCTGTCATTATCAGAGCAATCGGCATGGTTGGCTCTTGGGAGGGCGTAGTGCTAACTGGACAGAGCTGAAACTGACTCCTGTGGGAGTGCAGGAAAGCTTGTGTCATCATCAGCTTATAAGAAAGAAATGCAGCCCTGCCCCCAGAACAAGTACCAAAATGCAACCCAGTGAGTGTTCTTAACTCTGTGCAGCCTGTTGCCAGAGCCAGTTTTTTTCAGTGTGTTTGCTGGGCAGCTTGTCTGAAGGTCCATCGGCATTGCCATCATTTCAACTGGTAAAGCTGTATACTGATCCCTTCATAGGCGGCTAGCAGTGGGCAGCTCCATGTCCTTGCTTTCTCCCAAAAAGCATCTTTGACCTGACTGTGCTGAGAACCACACAGGTGTCTGATGTGTTTATTTCTGGTCTGAAATGCTGCTTCTCTTTGTTTCAGGTATCTCGCCCACGTGCGAGCCGCTTCTCCCCAGGATGTCGCTGGGGGCTACACTTCCTCTCTTGCTTGCAGCCGAGCCTTACAGGATGCCTTCAGTGGTCTATTCTGGCACCCCAATTAGCCGGCATGCTTCAGCCTCTGATCAAGGGACACCAAACGGAGCAAGGAGTAAAACTGCTGCCATGTGCACAATGGCTACACTGCAGTCCCTATTCTGTGTAAAACCAGCTGTGTGTAAGTGTTAGAGGAAATAACAGCATTTGTAAAATGTCAATGCATTTTTGTATAGAGGGAAACTTGTTAGTCATGAAGCACATGCAGTCATGGAGCTGACAGAGGCTGAAGCATTAAGCCATGTCTAATGGAAGATGTGAATAACTCAGCTGTGTATGCTTGAGGTTTAAAGAAATACACTTGGAATTTTTTTTTTTAAAGCCAGACTTCAATAAAAAAAGTTTGTGGCTTTACTCTTATTGCAGGGTTTTATCTGCACAGGCATTTAAATGCCATTTTGATTATAACATTTAGTGTCAGTATTCAAGCCTACATTTTCTTCCCATAAAACTAGTTTCTCCAGTTTAGACAAGTGGGGTTTTCCTCCTGCCAGCTGGATGAGATGAGAAACCTTGGAGCTGTGCTGACACAACTCTTGTACAGGATCCTTACCCATGTCCCTTGGTTCTTACCTTTGTCTGGAAAACAGATCTTTAGCTGGAAGTCCTTCAAGTGAGTTTCTCTACAAGAAATCTAAGAAGCCTTGATACAAGGCTAAGTCATTAGCGTTGTCAAAATTGGGGTTATTTTTTTTTTCCCTGATAAGCTCCATTTGATTGTATGTTCAGAGATTCTTTGAGCAGGAACCTCCCTTTGTCATCTGGCTTTTGGGACGACCCTTGTCACTCCATCTGCTGTTTTTACATGTTCCTTCCCCTCTCCTTATAGCAGAATGTAGACTAATTGCAGCAGAGATGGTCTTCCTGTGGCAGGACTGGTCTTTGCCATGGGTGTGTGTATAAACTGCAGGAGACTGGAAACCGCTCAGGATAGTGTGTGCCTCAAGAGTAAATAAAGCCTGGCCCACGTTTTATGGGTCATCTGTTAATAGCTGTTTAATGCTGCTCTGAGGAGTGCATTGAATGAGTGAATTTTTTCTGTGTTGTAATAAAGAGAAGAATAAGCTCTATTCCAGACTCAGTGCTTTCTTTGCTAAGGGAGGTGGAGGGAGGTGCCAAAATTTCACAGAATCATTAGGGTTGGACTGGACCTCTGGAGATCATCTGGTCCAAACCCCATGCCAAGGCAGAGCCACCTAAAGCAGGTTACAAAGGAACATGTCCAGGTGGGTTCTGAATGTCTCCAGAGAGGGAGACTCTACAACATCCCTGGGCAGCCTGTTCTGCTCTGCCACCTTCAATGTAAAGAAATTCTTCCTCTTGCTGAAATGAAACTAAGTTTATGGCCAGTGCTCCTTGTCCTGTCACTGGGCACCACTCAAGAGCCTGGCACCATCCTCCTGGCAACTCTCTTTGAGATATTTATATCCGTTAATGAAATCCCCTCTCAGTCTGCTCTAGACTAACCAGGCCCAGCTCCCGCAGTCTCTCCTCATAAGAGAGATGCCCCAGACCCCTGACCATCCTTGTGGCCCTTCACTGGACCCTCTTTAGTAGCTCCTTGTCTGTCTTGTACTGAGGAGCCCAGAACTGGACATGGTACTGCAGATGTGGCTTCACCAGGGTCAAGTAGAGGGGGAGGATCATCTCCCTTGACCTGGCCACATTCCTCCCCATGCTCCCCAGGATACTATTGTCCCTCCTGGCTGCAAGGGCACGCTGCTGGCTCACGGTCAACTTACCTACCAGCACTCCCAGGTCCTTCTCAGATGAACTGCTCTCTCATAGGTGAGCCCCAGCCTGTACTGGTACTTCGGGTTCTTCCTCTCCAGGTGCAGTACCCTGCACTTGCTCTTGCTGAACCTCATTAGGTTTCTCTCCACCCAGTTCTCCAGCCTGTCAAGGTCCTACTGAATGGCAGCACAACCCTCGGGTGTACCAGCCAGTCGCCTAGCTTCATGTCACCAGCAGACTTGATTTCTTCTACATGCTTGGTGATGACTTTGAGAAGCCCTTCTTGTTGTCCTTAATGTTCTCTGCCAGACTCAATTCGTAGTGGGCCTTGGCCTTCCTTGTTGCATCCCTGTATACTCTGACAGTGTTCCTAGGCTCACTTGGCTTGTCTCTTTTTCCAGCCCCCACATACTTCTTTCTTACGCGTTTAAGATTTACTAACCCATTTTGTTGATTAAAGCCAGGTTTCTGTTAGCGCAGGAGTGCCAGGAAGTCCTAAATTTGGACTGTGAAGCAATGCGCAAAAAGGGACCTGCAGTTTCCAGCAGTATGGACAGTCCCCTTAGTGTGGATCACAGGGTGGCTACATTGTTCCAGCGTGGTGAGGGCCTTGTTGCTACAGCAGGGTTCATGGAGGGCGCTGAAGAACAAGAGCAGCTTTTGAATGTTTACGAGAAACCTGCAGGGCAGGGGTAGGAAATCACACAGCAGTGTCAGAAAATGTAGCAGACAGCAACCACAGCACACATTGCTTTTCAAGGAGCAGTGGCTGGTGGGGAGAGGGTACAACGTGCCTGTCATTGACAACAGGATGACAAACAGATCGAAGCTGTTGAGATACTATTTTAAAGGGCAGCAGAGGAATGCTGGGGCTGGAGCAGCAGGCCAGGGAAGGGACCTATACAGCAGCTTTCAAGATAGTAGGAGTGAGTCATGATTTTTGACCCCTGGTTTGATAAATGCAGTCCAGGGACAACAGACCTCCAAAGGCCTGCTCAGAAGCCCTGGCTGCGGAGCCAAGGGAAAGGCAGTAATGCAAAATCCTTGGGCCTCACCAGTTGTTTGGGTGAGAAGCAGGACACCAGGCTGCAGGCTCCAGTGAAAGAGCCATAACAGCAGGACTAAGGTGATGGACATTTGCTCACTGAGTTGCTATGCGTGAGTTGGGACTGAAGAAAAATGTCTGAAACTGAGAGGCTGAACCAAGGCCTCTGTCCAAATAAACTGTTTGTGGTTGACATTGCCCAACAATAGTCCGGATGTGTAAGTGAAGGCCATCAAAGGCAGAGGCTTTTCAAATCCCTGCAGAATACAAGCAGCCAGTCAGCAAGATCACCCAGGGACTGCAGCAGAGGAGCAGTTGGAGGCAGGGGAACGCTGGGAGGCAGCAGGGGCAGGGAAGCCACAGGAGGATGCGGCTCAAGGCAAGAGACCACTGAACCAGGTACTGGGTCTTGCACTTCAACACCTGCGGATGTGCCAACAATTTTAGAGTCTTTCCTTCTTTAATGGTGGGCAAATGCTAAGTTAAGAGCCAACTGACTACTTCCAATCCCTAAGTACATCTCAGTGTTAAAAAGCATTTCTTACTCAGAAGCCTAAGAACAAGTACCTGTGGCCATTTGGGCCTTCTTGTATCTTGGGTCAGGTTTTTGAAAGGTGATGTCACTTACACAGGAGCTGTTAGTGCATCTGCAAGCACTAATCCCATATTCTTAGACACAAGACCCGTTTGTCAGAGAGAATCCAACCAAGCGTTATACAAGTCCCAACAAAATACAAAAATCTGTTTTCACCACAAGCCCCAGATTATCAAAGTGACATAGCAGAAAACTCTCATGGCCTGTGCCACTGATCTACCATGGGGCATGAAACAACAGAGAGCAGAAAAAATACCAAAACACCTTTATTACATAAAAGCAAAGTTTTAGTTTTTTGTAGTAAGAACAGTTTCAATCTGCTCACCGATCCCACAGTGAAAACCAAGAAAAGGTAACTGCAGGAAGGGAGCCTGACAGAGGGAAGTTGCAACATGCATTCTGCACCTTGGCACCAGAGATGGGCAACATAGGAAGTATGCTTCAAATAACTCAAGGAGTAAACCGGAGGTAATCTCAGTGTACCTCTTAAACTACTGAGGCAGTTACCGTAACTCTAGTCTTCAGCTCAGAAATTTGTCTTCAGAAAACTCATTGCTGGTGCACAGACGTTTGGAGGCTTTTTTTTCTGGAAAAACATTAAAAGAAGTCAATTATTTAAAGTACGCTAAACAGACTGAACTAAACCAAACCACAAACCATGTAACACTTCAGGGATTTAAGAAGAAGAGATGAAAATTAAAACTGGGATTACCTGTTAGTCATGAACAAAAACTGTTACAGCAGTAATGGGGATTTTTACTAAATACTTCCAAAAAACCTGTATTGAGGTACATTTTGACCTACATCTCAGTGCTACCCAACAAGAGTGTAAAAATAAGTTTCACGGCATCAAAGTTTCATCAAAACCTTCTTTCCTCCAGTTCACGTAACTGCAGGCTGAAAAGTCTCCCCTCTCCCTCCTCCTCACCTAGTGGAAAGCCCAAGATCACTGAAACCAATGAGTTTCTGCAAGTGCTTCAAGAAACGACTGATTATATGAAAAAATAAAACTCATATACACCATTAAAGATCTCTAGTTTCTCAATTAAAGATATCTGTTTCCCAGTTAAATTGTACAGAAGCTGATTCTGCTGATGCAGTGACTCCAGACCTAAACTGAGTCAGCACAAGCATAAGGGAGAAGGTCAGGACTGGGACCCATCTCTTGGAAGCACGCCATTCCACCCTGGGTGAAAATGAAGCTCCAGTTCTGAAGTATTCAGCTCTCAGAAATGTGTGCTTGGCATTAGACACCCTATCCTCCCCTAGAATGTGATCTAAGGCACAAAACTCTGGTTTATGGCCTGTGGGATGATCCTATCCAGTCCACCATTTTTTCTGTGGAGGCTCATGCTGGGATCAGAAGAGCAGATCGCTGTCACCGAGCACGCGTGAAGCCCTGCAGCTGCTGCACATGTGCAGGCTCCAGCCGGCAGCCTCCACACTCCACAACCAAATACAAAATCCTTGTCATATGGCTGGAGTGGCCCACAGGGCTGACAAGGTGGGACCAGCCTGAGACAGCACAAGGTGTAGCCTGAAATCCATGTGCCACGTAGGTTTGTTCCTTACCTTCGTCAGGGCAGGGCCTCTTGCACAGCACATCCGCTGGGATCTGGAAGCTAATGCACAGCATCTCCTTGTTGGGTGCAACATTTCTAACCAGGTAAGTTGAACAGCGCCCATCCAAGGAGGTTCCTAGAGAAGCTTCAGCTCGCTGTTGGATGTCTTTGGCTGGGTTCTCGTGTTTGGAGAAACCATAGCAGTGCACCGTGGGAAGACCAGCAGTGCCACATGGTTCTCTGACCAGGAGATGCCGGAAAGCATCCAGAAATTCAATAGCCAAAGCTGGCAAATTCATAACTATGTGAAAAGAGGTTTTTTGTTCTTCTTTCTGAAGTGGGAGCTCTTTACTTAGTTCTTCTCTTACTGGCCCCAGCAGGAAGTCCCGGCCATCCATATTGAATGCTTTAATTTTGTCATCTACTTTGTTCAGTTTGCAGTTGTGCAGGAGCCAGTTGTAGGATTCAGGATTGAGATCATTTGCAAATACATGGCACTTTTTCTTTGCTGCTGGAATAGCAAAAGGTCCAATCCCAGCAAAGACATCAAAAAGGACATCATTGGGCTTCAAAAGCTCAACGATACGACTGTGTTCGGTGGAGAGACGTGGGTTCCAGTAGACTTTAGAGAAGTCCAATTCATACGCAATATTATTTTCTTTGACCTGAAAGTCCAAGACATTTGCTTAAGCCTCTGTGTTCAAATTGCAGGCATATTTAAGTACTATCAGTTGTTAAGACAGCTAAAAATTAAGGTGCTTTATCAAAATGTAATTGACATTTGTCCCACTAATAGTAAACATGAGACTTGTATAAACAGATCTACTCAACAGAAATAGCAATAAGGAATGTTCCGACTGGCAATCCAGATGGCTGGCTTATGGATGTCTCAATCACCAGGTGGAAATAAAACAGCAACTTAAATTTACCATTTAAAAAGATAATAATCTGAGGCTTTTTTTTGTGGCTGGCTGACAGCTCCTTTATTGAAAGCAGACCTTGGGAATATGCCTTGAGCTCTCCTCAGTGGAGTCCACATAGTAAATAAGCATCTGAGAATGATGCAGCACACAAATGGCAACAGTCACCCAAATTCAAAGTCCCTGGGAGCCACCCTGCAGTTTGAAAAAATACCGTATTTTATCTCTCAAGGTGACAGCATCTAAAAACTGATACAAACCCAAACTTTGGGATGAGCACTAACTTAAGAACAGACCTAAAAAGAAAATGTATTCAGATGAGAATGGGATGCAAGATAATACTTTGCACCACCACACTTGAATTGTGTGACTGTGAATTGAAGTATCTTTGTATCCAAATCACTGCTTCTTTTGCTTTGCCAGCAAGAAACATACTGAAACATCTGCACTGCTCAGTGTGCAGCTCAGTGGTGTGCTAGATGTGTGCTCAATGAGCTAATACCCTCTGCATAGTGTTTGACTGTCACTTCTGCCTTGACGATTCAAATGCCTTCTCTGTGCATGTACAGGATGTTCTACCAAGCTAGACATCTTTTTCATTTAGTAATCTAATATTTTCTCTTCTAAAAGCACAGAACTGCTAACAGGAAAAATATTTTTTGGTCGAACCAGTGGCCAAGTTTACAGCTAAAGCCAAGAAACCCTGCATGGCAGTTACGTAGTTCTTCACACCTGAAAAATGTCAAAACACAGGAGAAATGAGGTTTGTCTTGCTGCTGACTGGAAAGGGAAAAGGCACAGGCAAAATCTTGCCTACATTACAAAGCCACTGAGATTTAGAAACACACTCTTACATTCAATACCAGCCCCTGCACAAGGCTTGGTGAAATGAAGAAACAGCAATTTCTTAGATCAAATCCATAAAATATGCTGGCTTTAGAGTGAGCAACACCCCCTACTACAAAGTTTGTAATTAGCATGTCTGCAAGAAACCTGCTACTGTCACATATCAGTAAAATATCATGACATGCTGTTCTAGATCATTAAAACCTAGGCTGTGAACTTCAAAGAATACGTATCTTCATGATCTTTATGGTTGTGAGTTTACCCTTGTCAGACCAGGACAAGTGAATGCAGAAGTAACTGCCAACTCTTACACTCTAAAACAGGTGACAGGAAGGGCACCATGTAAAGGATCAGTTTTAACAGCATCTCTTCAGCACATATGTCCAGTAGATGTCTTTCGGGTTTAGCACATTAAATTTAAAATAAGAGGAGAAAATCAACTGTACCTTGGTTACCAGGTTGCTCTCTCCAGCAAGCACTTCCATTTGAAAATTTCTGTATGTGCTGTCAATAATACTGGTTTTATTTACTACACAGGTGATGCCTGGGTTCTTGTCAATTATAACTTGGCCTGAGAGAGGGCAAAAGATATTCCGGTTAAGGGACCAAAATCTTTTAATGCTCTACAAGAAATACAAACACTGCAGTTTACAATTAATTGAAGTATTAGAACAACCTTCCTCTGATGATTCAGTGTTGCAGATGCGACACCTTTCTAAGGCATGTACTTTACCCTGATCCACTACTCCATGTAATCTCAGTGAAGTGAGACTACAGTTACTGCAAGAGAAGAGACTACACCTGTGCACAGCTACAGCACTGGCAAAGGCTATTTAAAGTCAAAATACAATGCAACAAAAAGCCCTCAAAAGTATTATTTGTACAGGTAAATAACTTATCAGTAGAATAATTGTTAAATGTCTTTTTAACAATATATTAAATATATGAATTACTTTTTTGAGTTCTTTTACCTACCAATCAAATGTCTGTATGGAAGCTGATGGTCTCTAAGATTCAAATGAGCTATGTGACCAACACGGCTAAACCCAGAGGTGACTTCTTGACCTTCAGGAAGGACTGCTCTTAGTATCTCCTCTGACTTGAAATTCTCATAAGTCAGCTCCAAGTTATACTTGGACACCTCAGGATGAACATTAAGCTGGTTTAATACCTCTTGCTCTGATTCTCCCAATGAGAATTCTGGTATTTTATGAGGATCCAGAATGAGAAATCTACTGTTCTCATCTCCTGGATCCTCAATCACTCGCTTTAGACCAGGACGCTGGAGTACCACGTGTTTTAGGGACTTCAACAAAGTATATACAATTTCTGTCTTGACTTTCAGAACTGGAACAACAATTGTCCTTTTAAAAGCTTCTCTGTCGAGTTGTGTCATCCCACGCACTCCAGGATGTGGTGAATACAGTCTGAGGTCAGCTTTATCCTCCACAGTGTCAGGCATTGTAAAAAATCTATTTTTTCTAACTACTACGAAGAGCCCAGGTATTATGCCAGAATATCGAGCCAGCAGTGTCCAAACTGCTGGAAATGATGTATTTGCTGCAGCTGTCCTAAAATCATTAGTTTTCAGTAGTCTGGCAGAGTATCCCAAACTCCATAAAGTCCTAGAAGAGAAATCATTCATTTTATAGACATTATGTAATCATTCCATTAAAAAGGCTGCAAATCAAATGGATTTGCTGTTCTCTTATACTAGAATTTCCATCTGTACCAAACAATCCACAGTAGTTTAGTAAAGCTCTTTATTATGAATTATATACCACAAATTTCTGTCCTCCTGCAAATGTACTTTTAGACTTCAACATTAACTTTAAGCAGTGACATAATCCCCTTCTGCCAAAAAACAATGACCTCCCTTTGTTCTAATAAATGTGATATTAAGCTCAGTAAGCCAAATGGAAAAACTTCTACTGTCTTATTCCTACTTTTGGATCCCTTCTGTCTCTGATAAGATTTATTACCAAGCAGTGATTGCTAGAAAACAGTTATTAGCAACAGTGGTCATAATCACTCTTCAGCAATTTCTGCCTCCAGGTTAAGGGGTTACACACTCCACAGTGTCTTTGCTCCACAAAATGCACATCAGAAAGACCACTAATTAAATGCCGAATTCTCCTAATGGTACAGAGGAGCATTAGTAATGTCTGTTCAAGTAACTGAACTCCTCTGTACAGTTAATAGGATGGGGACTTGAAATGTAGCTTTACGCTTCTTTTTAAATAGCTCCTACACTAAACATGGCCCAAAGGGGCCCGACTTTTCTGACTCAGTGTCAGTACTCCTAGATGGGAACTGATGATTTAGGTGCTGTGAGAGGCTGATGCTTTTCCTCACTTCTTGGGAAGTTTGTTCTAAGATTGGTGGTTGACAAGAGAAATGCAAACTAGCTCCAACAGGAAACTGGTTCTCTTGCCTGCCTCAGACATCTACACCCCGATGTACAAGGCACTGCCCTCCTTCAGGGGAACAAGCCATATGGTCTCTTCTTCAAAAAAGGAGCTGAGCACCAGCCCTAGCAAAGCTGACCCTACTCCCATCCTCCCTCCCCTGCAAATCCCAGCTCCTTGCTGGGACTCCCTACATCTCCCAGCTCATTTCCCTAAGCCAAGTTTTTGACAACACACATCTTCTTTTCCTGTTGACAAAAAATAAACATTACATTCTTCATGTCTGCTACAGAGGAGAAATCCTTCATCCAAGGGCCTGAGCATCCCAATGTTTTCCTCAGACATTCCCCTTCTCCATAGCTGGAAACTGCTGGCCTAGTTCTCACGGGCTTCTCGGTATTAGTAATACCCAATATAGAAGTGTGGCTGGGTGTCACTGCACCCACACCCTCGGAAGACGACTTCCCAGACTAATTATGGAAAGGCCTACCTGTCCCTCCTAACCGAGGTCCCCGTTTGCCCCATTCTGCCCCCAGAATAACCTGAGGTAAATCAGGGAGGAGAGAGCTGCTGAAGGGCTGCTGCCTGCTGCCTGCTGCCTGCTACCCGCTGCCCGCTCCCCCCGGCCTCTACGAGGAACGCCGACCACCACATACAGAGACCCGCGAGCCGCTGAGGCCCCACCCGGTGAAGAGACCCTCGCCGGGGCGGAGCCTCCCCGGGGTCAGCGCCCCTCCCTGACGGGAGCCCCACTGACAGCCACCGCCTCAGGCCCGCAGCGCCCGGGCCGCCCGCTGCTGGCGGAGCTGCGCAGCCCCTTCCGGAAGCCGTGAGGCCGGGGCCGCCGAGGGGACCCCCTGCACCGGGGCCCCCTGCTCAGAGGCCTCCCCGTTGCCGAAGCTACCGCCCCTCAGCGTCCCCTGCCCTCACCTCATGCCGAGCCCAGCCGCGCGCACGACCTCACGTCATCGCCGCCGCCGTGACGCCACGTGGCCGCGCCGAGGGAGAAGGCGGGGCCGGCTCTTCGGCTCCGCCCCCTCCGCCGCGGCCCCTCCCCTCGGGGGCGCTCCCCTCAGAGGCGAGGCGGCGGGGCTCGGGGTGCTATGGCGCTGCGGCCGCGGGGGGCCGGGCAGCTTTGGGCCGAGCGGGGCTGGTATCTGTCCGCCCGCGAGCAGCCAGAGGATGAGGAGGCGGACGAGGACGGGGAGTCTGCCCCGCTGCTGCCGCCGGGCAGCGTGCATGTGAGGGGGTGGCTGGCGCTGCGGTGGGGAGCTCTCATGGAGCTGCGGCCGCGGAACTGCCCGGGCCCTCTCCGTCGGGGGGGGGGCGGTGGGTACCGGCTCGGCTCTGCTTTCCCCGAGCCGCGGGGTCCCGCTCTCCGCGGCTTGCCGCCTGCCCCGGCCGTGCTTGGCTTGGAAGAGACGATAGGGTAGCGCGGCCGGGCGGGGTCCCGCGGGCTCAAAGGTCGGGCGGATCGGTGTAGGGTGGACGGGGCTGTGCGGGCCGGCTCCCGGGGGTGATACCCGGCGAGCGCTGCGGGGAGGGCTGGCCAGCACCGGGCCCGTGAAGCGGAACACCTGGGCCTGCTTCTGACCCGTCTGACTGCTGAGCGCTTGGGAGTGCTGTCTTTTGCTATGCTCCTTGCTTCTGTAGGAACAGCCTGCTTTTAAGTATAAACCGCCCTGCTCTCTTTTTGAGCACTAGTGTCGCCGTCCTCAGCATGTGGACTTCTTGAGAGCCTTATGGGACAGCATATGTTATTGTATGTGCACGAGGGTTTGTGTGGTCTTAAAATGAGAAAAGGTACTTTAGGTATTTCTGATTTAGGTTAGGGAAGGGAAAGTTCACTGTTTCCCCCTCCCTTACATTCTTCCTACAAAAGGCCAAAACACCTCATGCACTAATTGTCCTTTGTTCTGCACTTTCCACAGGATTCTCAAAGTCATGGTTCTTCCTTTGCTTTCTCAGTATTTAATTTAATGAATGCTATCATAGGAAGTGGGATACTTGGCTTATCCTATGCTATGGCCAACATGGGGATCGTGGGGTTTAGGTAAGTGTTCAGTTTGTACATATACTTATTTTTAAACTCAGCTTGTATTTTTAAATGGAACAAAACTTGATTGCTAAGACTCCTGTGCAAAAACTGGGGAAGAAGTAAATACCTTGTGCTTTTCGGCATTGTTGAATAAGATCTTTCCTCTTTCTTTGGTTTAGTCATTCAAATCTGGCCTAATTTAAGTACTGCCCAGACAGTGCATTAAATTGCCACATGGTGGCAATTTCTTGGCCATTACTGTTAATAGATGGATATTTGCGTTCCAAGCTGCCATCTCTTTTAGTTCTAGAAATGGGCCTTCAGGAGTAGGGTAGCTGCATATCTGGAAACTGTGAATCTGCTTGTCTTATTGATTGCACTTCTGCTTGCTGTACATATTAACCTATGGATAACAGAGCCAAAGTGACCAGAATTGTCACTTTTACCATTTTCTAAGCATTAGATCCACTTCACTGGGAGGTAAATCTTTGTCTGTGTATGTTTAAGCACATTCTTAATGTTCTTTTTATAATTGATTTGTCAGGCTTTCACCTTCTATAGTGTGTGACATGCTTTGGTGAACAATACAAGAAGCAACTTGGCAACTGTTGGGAAGGTCAGAGACCATATGAACCATAGTCAGCAGATACAAGCCATAAAATGAGGAAATCCTGTCTTGTGGTAGCTTACTTCTTGCAGAAATAGCTTTCTGGAAGTACATTGTTTTATAAAAGTGCTTTAATTGTGACTATTTTGTGGTTTTCAGTATCTTGCTGCTGATTGTTGCCGGCCTTGCTTCTTACTCTGTATTTCTTCTGCTCAGTATGTGCACTCAGACTGGTAAGTGAACAGGATTTATCTCTGAAATACTTCCTCCCCTATATCACAATGATATGACCCAGTATAATCACTGTCGTTAACAGCATGTTACCAGATAGCAGAGTCTGAGTCACTGAAGTTGAAATATTTAATGTTTTCAACAATTACTGTTTGCCATTTAAAAATATGATTTTGAAAATTCTAATGAAAAGTCAGTGCCAGACTGACTGGTTTCTAGGTTCTCAATTTTTATTTATTTTTCAAAATGCCTCTCTCATCTTTCCAAAAAGATAGATCCTGCATTTCTGTGGCAAAATTATTTTGGTGCTGATGAACTGTGCTACTTCAGTGTATTGCTTTCAGTGAAGGCTTAAGAGCAATAAAATAGCAGTCTTCCATTCTTCTATTTGTAGTATATATATTATTTATGGTTTGAAATGGATACCTTTTGAGTTTTGTAATGATACTGGATTATCATAATTCTCCTGGCACTTTACAAATGCATGTTTTTACAGGATTTTTTGATACCAGATGAGAAGTCACATTGCAGTCCTTAGTAATTACACTGCTTTATATTCGAAAAGCGTATTCAAACAGCAGATTCTAGTATCTACAGTCTAATCTGATAATTTGTTTTAATTCTTCTTTTAATTGAAACAAGCCTAGTTCCTTGGGTTCTTGTACACAATCTTTTTGTGTTATAACAGGAAGTCTCCATCTCTTTCAGTCACCTGGTTATTGTTTCCCATTCATCTGTTTTCCTTTTTTCAAAGGTGGTATGAGAAAGCTTCCGTTTCTTTCCTTACTGGCTTTGTTTTCTGTAGATAGCTTTGGTCTCTCAGATGATTGCTTCCTGATTCTTAGATCTGCTGCTCCTGTCTTCATCTGTTGAGAGATCTTCATACATTCTTTAAAAATATTCTTCAGAGGTAGGGTTACTTTTATGGTTGATATTTTTGGCTGCTTGATGATTTGGGATTAAGTCTTTGGTAATTTTTGTTCTCTTAGAGCTCTGCTTATTGGAAAGGAATTGAAACCTAAAACAGGTAGCTAGAAAGATCCATAAGAAGCAGAAAAAGGGGGAAGTTAAGATAAATTTTTATGTTCTTTGTTCACTGAGGCCTCACTTTGAGGCTGAGAAGTTCTGTATTATATGGGCATGAAGTGGTAGTATGTTGTTTGTTAAAATAAAGCCATCCTTGAAAATGAACTATTAGTGAGAGGGGGGAAATTAAGGATTTAAACATTTCAAACTAGGAAAACTTTTGGTGTGGTGAACTTGGAGACCTAATACACAGGAATGGTTTAACTCCTCCGTCGTTGTCCAAAGGCAGCGGTCCACCTCAAAAAAAGCATTTTTTAAATGCACACAACTGAAAGCAAGGAATACCACTGAAAGGATAGGATGAAGTATTTCTCTTGAAAGAAACTAGGACTTTACAGTTAGTAATTAGTTATCAGCTAATGTTGTCAGGTAGAACACCAGAACTATGTCTAGATAAGTTTCCTGGATTTACGGCCTTCAGTGTTCTGAGGGGTTTTTTGGTTTGGGTTTGTTTTTTTTTTTAGCTTTTAAAATAAGATTTCTCTCAGATTATATTTTCAATAATTCCTGTAAATCATTGAAATAATTGAATGTTAGATAGCATGTCATGTTTTTCCTTGGAATGTTGTCTTTAAAAAGCAAGATTTTTAATTGTGCCTTGACAAGTGTGCCTTTAATTGTGCCTTGACAAAGCAAAATCTAAGTGTTTGCTTCCAAAGTACATAATTCAGCATTTTTCTTTATAAAACCTACATGCATTTGTGAACAATGTTACCGTATTAAGTTTAAACCATGGCAACAAATTGAAAAGATTTTTTTTTTTTTTTAATATTAAAAAAATGAGCTAGACAAATTTAAAGGATCAGGAAGAAAAATCCTTAGAAGGGTTTGTAAACTAGAAGTAGAATTGTAGAAGTAATTCTAGGAGAGAGCTGACCTATAAAATACCTTCTGAAAATGAATCTCTAATACTGAATTTTAACCAGGGAGGAGGACTTATTAAGCACAGGCATTTTGGTTGTCGTTTTAAAAGTAAGCGTCTTCAATTTTTAAATTATGTTGGTTTGGACTCTGACAAAATCACATGATCTGCATAGGCCATAATGCTTAGCAAGAAAAATATTGCCAACTGTCAAGTGTTTGATTTTTAATTAGTTTAGTACATGTTTTCTCCTGGTGTTAATTCAGTATGACCTACGGTGTTTTGGGGTTTGGGCTGTCGAAGGCTAAGCTTACTCTGTAAATTAGAGGAATTGGGAATTGAAGTGGGATGTACTTTTAAGTTTCATCATGGCTTTTATGTTTCATTTTGAGTTAGTCATGAATATTGCTGGTCCCTTACTTGCCAGTTTCACTTTGCATTTAAATGGATAATTTCCCTTTAACGTTAGTAATGTAACAGAAATCAAGCCAATCAGGCAGAACTCGTTCATAGCAATTGTGCTTAATATTTTGTTCCATATATCCTTGAAATTACAGCAGTAATGTGATTAAGCATTAGTGCTTCCCAGTGTTCACAGGACTAAACTGATTACCGAAACAGAATTACTATAGAAAATACTTTAAGGTTTCATATTGCTGTTTGGATTTGTGTGGAAAAAATTGTTCTGTTTTTTCCTTGTCATACTTGGGTGCCGTGTATTTGATCCATGTGATCCAAAAACCAAAACCAACTCTCTACTCAGTACATTCAACATTTTACTTATGTGTATTTTTATGCCATTGGAGATAGCATTCTAAAATGCCTTTTTTGTTCTTTTTTTTTTCTTGTGAACAACAATTTTATAAATGGAAATCTAAGAAAAACACAGGGTGACATCTAGTAAGATGTACTTGTTTAATTACATCTTGTATTAGTGTAACAACAGAGAAGAGATTAGATCAGGTTTATGCTGAGAGCTGACTCTGGCTCATTTAATTTTGTCATTACATTTATTTTGTTAAAGCGTACTGGTGTAAGTAGTAGACTAGAATGTGAAACATTGCCCATGAGAAAATCATATGAGAGAATTAATGAACGTTTTCTGTTGGCTTTGTTTGGTTTTCTTTGTTTTTGTTTTTAATTCTGGAGCATTGCTCCGATTGTGTGAAATAAAAACGCCTAAACTTGGGCAGTAGGCAGTGTGAGCCTCCAGTCCTGTCATCTGATCTCTGCGAACTGCCCGTCTACTGTGTGTTGTCCCATTTACTTCAATGGGACTTCACTCAGGTGTGAAGGTCTGTCCCCAGCAGCTCAGATTGCAGGGCAGGGCCCTATATTAGGATGTGATGGGAGTAGAAGCAGTACTGAACCAAAGAAGAGAAAGCAAGTGTTGCGGCAATAAAATTATGTGGGTTTGAAATTAATTCTACCCTTTGAGGCATTTACAGCTGTGGACTGTTTTATTATATACTGAGAAAGTAAGTGGTGTTTCTCAGAATACTTTCATCTTTTTGATATCGCTTGAGTTTCTCATAACAAAATACAGATCAACAATGAAAAACTTTAATATGACTTCCTTCTTTCTGAGGAGGGATTGGTTTGAGTTACCAGCAATATTAGAAGTGAGCTTCAGCTAAAACTCGACAAAAGCATAGGGGAAACCACAGGCTATTTTAATGTGATTATGTCAGTCAGGTGCAGTTAAGGGCAGGATTTTTGGTTTTGCTTTGGTGTGTTTTGTTTTTACTAATATATTTCAACTGAGGAAGGTGCTTACTTTCAGCCCTCTTGAAAATAATACTGCCAAGTTTTTGAAACTGGCAAGATGGTGATTGATGTTTATTATAGTAAAAAGAAGAAAACTGATCCTCTGTCATCTTCATTGAAAAAAGAAAGTGTAACAAAATATGGGAATATCTTGTATCCAGTGGTGCTAAAGTGGGCTAAATTCAGAATTCTTCACCTATAGTAAGTATCACTTGCAAACGTTTCTGGGAGGAGGCAGTTTGCCATGTCTTACTATTTTTAAAATTCAGTGAAGTTTCTGAAGAGTCTCTGAATGAGCATATAGCTGTATTTTACAGGTGTATATAAAAGCTATTTTGTAAATAAAAAAACACCATAAAATACTCCTTTAATTCTGTCCTGGATTATATTCATTTAGAAAGGGAAAAAAAAGCAAAGCTGGAGCTCTCAAGTGATTTTAAAGTTAGAAGTATTTTTAGCTTTTTTTCATTTGCTAACAGCTGTCACTTCTTATGAAGACCTTGGCCTGTTTGCATTTGGATCACCTGGAAAGGTGAGTGTTTATTTTTCAGCTTTGTATTTTTCTTTTCTGCTTCATGTAAAGAACAGTTGTCTATCAGAAGCATAGTAGAGAGAGCTAAATGAAATGAGTAATATGTTTGCTGACATCCTAGTATACTGAAAAATCTGTTGCATAGCTTTTTGCTATGTTTCAATTAGCGTGTCTGGTCTGTGAAAGCCCAAACTTTAGTTAATTGTAAAATAGGCATTCCTTAAATGCAAGATTTTGTGCCACTTCCTTGTCAGTGTGTTCATTTTTCAGTTGCATATACAAACGCATGCTCACTGGGATTGTTGTCAGCTTGGCTCAGCAATCCATTTCAGGTTTGTTACAGTCCCATCATACCTCTCCTGTAAACTGTTAAGAGACAGGTAAGTGTCTAGCGTTTAACAGGGATCTAAGATAAGTGTTTGCCTTTTGTGTAGTTTCCACAATAGGAACAAATAAGAGTATGTTTAATGCATGTTAATTTTTTTGTTTGTGTTTAAAAACTCTTCAGATGAATGTTTCTTACTTGTTTTCACATGATTAAGAAAAACCCACCAGGAAACTGACTATTTTTGGTATGATGTGAGCTGTGCCTTTTTAGTACTGCGTACTGAGCCTGATTTTCCTAACAGCATTGTCTGGTGATAATGGGTGCAGAGGAAATGCTGTTTATGAATGCTGCACATTTAATATTACTTCTGTGCTCTGTGTTTCAGTTATAGGATATAAATGCAAATTTGACCACACAGATGTATGATTTTAATGGTTTACTAAAACAATATAATTTTGTAAAAGTAGTTCTGCTTAACAGGCTACCATTTATTTTCTTCTGGTTTAGTGTTACTGAGAATTAAATGTGAGCTCTTAAGGTTTGTAAGGCTTCTGTAAGCATTAATAAACTGATATGAGTGTAGTCTGTGAGGATTGGTATTTATCGATCAAAATTAAGATGTGATCATGTGAATTGCAAGACCTGATAAAGCTTGATATTAGCAAGCTGTGAAATAAAATTATTTTTCTTATAGGAGCCGATCTGTACACACTAGCTACAAGCCATTAGATGTAGAAGTCATAGAAATGTAGATCTTAAAGAGATATTAAAATGTGCTTTAGTTTGCCTTTGCTCTGAAGCAGGGTTAAACACACATAAACCATTCTGGCAAATGTTTGTCTAATCTGTTGTTCAAAAGCTTAAATGAAGGTGACTTCACAGCTTCACTGTGTAGTCAACATCAGTTTGGTTTTCTTACTCTCCCTAATACATTTTTTCATAATTTTGAGTTGAAATAATTTGTGCTAAAAATCATCCAGTCTTATTTTCAGTGTGCATGGAAAGCACAGGAATATTTCTAGGTTGGGAAGCTGTTGTTTTGATAAAATAATTAACCAAAGTCTACCAAACCTTCCTGCTGAACTGATGTTTTCTGGAACGCTTATCTTTCTCTATTGAAGTATCTATGATATTTGTAGATCTTTCTTAAACCTCGCCTGTGAAACAGAACACAGTATGGTGTCTGAGGACTGTATTTTAGATAAGAACATGGCTGCTAGGTACTGCATCCCAAAGCAAGATTTGCTGTTTCTGTGTGTGCCTCAAGCTACTGGCTGTGTTATCTCAGACTATTTTCTGTTTTCAGGGTAATAAGTCATAAATCATATATTTATGAGATGCACTTTCTGAATGTATTGTTTTTCATGGATCTTGTTGATTCTTACACTTCTTTCTAGTTTACCACAACCATTCTGAATTCTCATCCTGTCCCTAAAAGCTCCTTGTCTCAGTCAGGCGCAGGTGGCTTTATTTTTTTCCTTTCTTCTTTAAAGAAGTACTTACTCTTCCCTCACATGGGTTATTTCCTAGTGATACAGACAGACCACTGCAGGACCTTATTTAAACTGAAATCTACTGATCTTGAAGTACAGTAGTTATTCAACCTTAAGGTGATTTCCTGTCAAACATATTTTTCGGAGATTTGTGAGATTGGTTGTTTTCTGCTATCGGCAGTTTGCTCATTCTCCCTTTCCAAAAGCATGAAGTATTTGTTTCCATCTATGGCAAATTCCAAGATGTCATACTATATTTTTTTTATTTTTTTTTACCCCTTAACCTGATGACTTTTGAACTGACTTTGGATTAATTTAAAATCCGATATTATTTTCTAGCTGATTAATTAAAAAAAAAAGGCAATTCAAAAGCATTCGAAAAGTAATTCAAAAGTACAAATTTGCTTTTCTTCTCTTAACTGCGGCTTAATTTTTTCCAAGTTGACTTAGTAGTACCACTTATGTAGGAAGGTCCTGCTACATCAAGAGCAGCAGTAGGTAAAAACTCTGCTAGATGATTGTACTATTGTAGAACTGAACTGAAGAGAAATGCTGGGAAAACTTTAGACACTTTTACGGGTTGTTATTTTCAGTTGGAAGTTAATTCTTTGGATTCATACAAATATTTTAATAGCTTTTGATCATTTCTACTTCAGTATCATAGAACTATAGAATAGTTAGGGTTGGAAAGGACCTTAAGATCATCTGGTTCCAACCCCATGCCATGGGCAGGGATATCAGTCCAGTATGAATAATCACAAATGCAAAACGGAAGTCTACATAGTTTACAAGTTTAAAAATAACAACATTTGTGATAGTTAAAAATGTTCAGATTTTTGGAGTGAGGAAGTACCTTGTACAAATCTCTGCTGGCTGATATTCTTTTCAGAGGTGAATGATCATTTTCATTTGCACTCACCTAATGTCAATGAGAATGGAATTACATGTTTTCAGTGATGTAAAAACCTCATCTTCTGCAGAACAGGCTTCATGCTATAACTTCTTTTTTGTCACTTCAGAATGAAAATGCAGTCTTTTGGGGGAGACTTTCTGCTTTCATATTCATTTTGGTTTGCGTTAGCTTCCATGTGTTAAACTCTTCACTACAGAAAAGATGCCCTTCCTTTCAGTACTAGTTATCGCTCTTACATATGGTCTGTTTAAGATAATACATATGTGGTTTATGACTGCCATAGGCATATGATTTTAGTTATCCTTACCCTTTCTAAAGAAATCAATTTTTTTTTATAGGTCCTTGTTGCAACTACAATAATTATCCAGAATATTGGAGGTAAGAAACTTCATATGCTCAATATGAACCAAGTATAATCTCTGCAGTCTACAAAGCTCCACAAACACCAAAGGCAGTAATTAGATGGAAGTGTTCTTAAGAGGCTGATTAAAATAATAGAAAACTTAAAGAAAAGGTTTATGTGATCACATTAAGCGGAAGTGCTGTAGTCGTGGGGTAGATGGGGGAACTTCTGAGGCTGGATTGTATGCCTGATACTGTGTCACAGGATGTGGAACACATCCATTATAGCTGGCACTGCTAGCTGGAATTGACTGAGGAAGCACAATCTCCTGTCTGCTGTTCCATACATTTGCATCTGGTAGTTATTCTTTATCGTATCATGTGTTTTCTTTTTTGCTGTTAGAAATTACCTATTCATTTTAGTGATTGTGTAACAACTGAGTAGTTAGCCATGAAGCTTCGTATGTTCTTTATTAATGGTAGCTTTTTATTTTGTTAGTTCAGTACCGTGAGGTTTTGGGGAATGGTTTAGTTTGCTGACTTCCATCATGTGAGCTGATAATCTATGTTGTCATATGCTGGGCTGTCCAGTCACATTAGTGGTAATATTATTTTGTCTTCCTTGGTGCATGGCATAATAAAATAACACTAGCTGTCTTTGTATTGAAAAATCACCTAAGCGTTTAAACTCTTACTCAAGTATGTTTACATCCTTAACAGTTAGTAGTGCCCTTAGAAATGTCTGAAAGTAGACGCTGTTTAACAGAACAATTTCAATTTCTATTTGGGCATCATTGTTTTGGATACTTTCTTTCGGATGAGGGAATTATGTGAAAGCTCCTCCTCTGCCCCCTGTCCCCAAGAAGATGCACATGTCCACGTCCACTGACAGAAGGAAACAGCATTCCAGTGCTGTTGTCATTTCCTTTAGGATTATCTGCCAAGTCCAGACAATTAGTGACTGCTGAGTTTTGTAACTGTGTACAGACCTACAACTAGACTAGATATCTGCTTTTGTTAAAATTGGAATCTTTTCTTATACTAAAAGCTCCAGTAATAAGAGCTGTCTAATTGAAATGGCTTTAAAAAACCAAACATTAGTTTCAGGCAGGAGTGAACATACTAATTCCAAGATGAAGGATTATTTACTCATACAGGATTTGGAGGATGTTCTGTAGCAACGAACAGACTTTTTAATTTCCATCTCTATTTCAGTGAATAAATGAACAGTACTGGAAGAGGAGAAATACACAGTACAGGTTCTGAACCCTCTGAGATTGTGTACAAGACTCTGTGGTCAAAGGAAATACAACTCTCCTTTCTTCTTCTTAGCAGTTCATGGCCTTCTCTGTGTCATTTTCAATAAATTTCAGCTCTTTTACTGTAGAGCCCTGAAATGGTGCACGCAGGATACTATCAGACTGCTTCATCTTCTGCAGTGGCCTTCTCTGCCAACAGGTTGGGCCTGGTTTGCCAACTAGTGGTTTTCCTTTTAACTAGTTAAAATGTAGGGTTTTGAAAGTTGAAACTCTTCTGTCAAATATTTTTAGTGACCTTGTTTTGGTGGAAGCTTTCAAAATTTTGGTTTGGTTCTGGTTCCAGGGGCAAAATATTTTCCATTGAGATGGTTCATGCATCCAGTATGTTCACTTGCAAAAATCAGTTGGTTCTCAAATGCACTGAGAAGAGAAAGCTGATTATCCTTCTCTCATGTGATGCTAGTAGTGCCTAAACATGCCCTAGTCTGTGAGGAGCAGTGATCTATGGAAATATGGATTGCAGGTTGAGCCTCCTTGGCACCTTCTCCCGTACAGAAGATTTATTGTTGCTGTCATTGCAAGGAGCTGTCATAGCTTCTGTATAGTATTTAGATTTCTGTTTGGGAACAGAGCTCCCTGGCTGTGTTATTTCTGTCCTTAACAACTGCCTTTGGCAGAGTCCTGTGATGCCACAGTCCAACTCAGCAGAGCAGCAGTGTCAGGAATTGTCTTTGAGGATAACTGTACTGCAGAATTCTGTACCTCTCACAGAGCCTCAACTTTTGAAGAAATGCATAGAAAGAAAGGGTTTTGGTTTTTTTTCTTTTTTTTTTTCTTGTCTTCTGCAAATTTTAAATAGGAGCTGTGGAACTGTGGAGCATAGGTTATTCTGAATGGAAGCCATGCTGGAATTAAGTGTTAAATATGGGTTCTGCCCTTAGTGCACTTTGGGTGTTCTGTTCTTTTTGGTTTCTATCCATTTGAAGGAACCAGCAGCACTGTGCTGGTCAGGCAGACATCCAGCCTCTGTCAGTGTCTTTGATTTCAGAGTAAGGCTAAAAATAAAATTGTTTTCTGTTAGCTCTTCCATCATCAGACCTGGGTACATTGCATCATACGGTATCTTATTTCAGAAGTGATTGGGGAGCATGAGATAATGAATGATGGTTTGTGGTTAAAATAAGCAACTTTACTAGAGTAATTGTCACTATCTGCATCTAGTCTGAGCTTTTATACAGTTTGGACTGATCCCCTCTAAAAATAATTTAAGTGCGGAAGCTATTTACATTCATTTGTGGTGGAGAGAGTGTTTTAGTAATCATTTTAATATAGTTACACATTCTAATTTGTCATCTTTGGCTTTTTAAAAAGAAAGCTTGAAGTGCAAGTTTGAATTTGACATCCTAATTGCATACAATTACAGATTTGTGTAGATAGGGGAGTTGATTTTTCTGCTACCAGGATACCCAAAGGGAAAAAAAAAAATAAAGTTTGTACAGCTACAGGAAAGGACCTGTTGGTCAAATTTTGAGTTTAAAAGCTTAAAAAAAGATTATTTCACATACATTGCTTGGAATTTTAACTTGTATCTCTAACATGAGTACTCAATTTTCCTGCAGATTTTTAACTGTCTCTTGGAACACTTTGTGTTATGTCAATCCAAGTATCACAAACGGAGTACCAAGGATTAACTAAGGGTGCATCAGGATAATGCATTAATTTAGCAATATCCAAATGTAAATTAAGGTAATCTTAAATGTGACTGAAAGACTTCATGGAATATATACAAATTCTTAGCTTAGAGTGATTAAACTTCGAGACTATTTGGCTAGCTTTCTTCATATGAATAGGTACTTGTTCTTGCAATATAGATATTTGTTAATAAAGCAAAACCAAAAGGTTGAATAGGATGACCAGTGCAACTTGGTTTTATATTGTTCTATTTGTCAGTGGTTTGGCCCAGTTCAGCAGACCTTTAATCTAAATAACTAGTGATCAGTTATATGTGAACTGCCTTGTTCTTGAAAGAGCTATTTGATGTGTCTGTGAGGTTGCAGAGTGGATGCTAGAAAGGAAACTTATCAAATGGCATGCTACCAGGCTATTGTGTTCATCCATTCCTCGCAGCCCTTTCCTTTCACCCCTTGTTTTTAAGTGGAGTGATATTCAAAATGTCCATTTCTTGCCTGTTGTGCAGACAAGATCTCAAATGCTTTAAGAGAGAGCGTTCTTGGGGAAGCTCTATGCCTGGAGGTGCAGAAGGAGCAAGGGAAGCTGCTATCAAAAACTTGAGTTACACAGCTCTGTAGGCTCTGCTGGCAGTTTGTCATCCTTCCCAGGGTGACTGGAGTTGGAAGGAGTCCCTGCTATTGTTTTAATAGTGTTATGCTTCTAGGAAGTGATGGATGAGGCACAGTGGGCAAAGCCATGGTCGGTATCACACAGCCCTTCCCCTCTCTTGCCATGGAAGTTCTGTGTGCTTCCTAGATGCTTTCCAAAGAGGAAAGATAGGCATTTCCTTTCCAAAAAGGAAGATAGGCATTTCTCCTTCTGGAATTGTCCTTGCTGTGGATGTGACTGAAAAGGAAAGTCCACAGCTGTGTGTATGAAGGAAAATCAGTAGGAATCTCAAAGCACATGTAACAATGTTAGAGAAGGAATTAGGCTGGTGGAAAAATGGAGACAAGCACAATAAAGTATTGCACAAGCGCAACTATTAGCCTGTTGCCAACACTAACAAATCTTCAGCATTGAGGTCTAGCAGGAAGTATGTGGAGAGTTTTACAGCATTCTTCTCTGAGCTGTGGGCTGGTATCAGGGGAAGGTCACCGTTGTAGGGAGGTATGGCCGTGCCCAGAAAGTCTGGTAGCTGTAACACATACAAATGTAAATTGGAACTGCTGAGAACATGAGTTTAATTATTTAAAATTTATTAGCAGTGGGGTTAAGTGCAACAGTAGAGCCTGCAATGCCACTATGTAGCATAGGTGGTCTGTGTGAGGACTTTTTGCAACAGGCTTTATTTTTCCTCAGTTTCTTTCAGTGGTCTGGGATGTGCAGGGAGCGCTTGTGCTGCGGCTCAGTGCGAGTAACTTGCCTGCCTTGGCTTGCACCCTGGACATCATTTCGGTCACTCCTTGGAACTGAGCTTTCCAGACACCTACCTTAATTTTATAAAGAAATACTCACTTTCTAGTATAAATACAGTTTAATTAAGTGCAATTTCTGTAACTGGTACTCACAGATTTAGTTTCAATATTCTGTAATTAACATGTCCTGAAAAGTGTGTGTTTTTCTTCTTCATAAGAAGAAGTAATGAGGAAAAAAGATTGTTCCATATCCCTGGTGTTTTATTCTCGGGTCTGCCTGAATGCTGTGGGCAGCAAACTGAAGTTACGGGATTAGTGCTGATGGGAGATGCAGTTCTTTGGCTGGATTTTATGGCCTGTTAATGCAGTCAGCGTGACAGCCAACACACGGAAACCCTGCTATAATTGTAATCCATGCTAGATATGTATTTACATTTGGATAGCGCTTATGTTTTCAAGCTTCTTGAAGCAAATGGAGAGGTGTAGTCACGGGAAGAAGCCTGTGTGTACGCGAGGCCCGTCTGTGGGGATGGCGAGGCCCGGCCCCGCTCCCGCACCACCATCTGCTGGCCTCGGCCGGCCGCGCACCCCGGGGCCGCCCCGCAGAGCCGCCGGCAGCCAGGCGCCTCGGGGACCGTCGTCCGCCCCCAGCCTTCCGCGCACCCCCCTGGGCTTTCCGCGAGGTAAACTACCGAGTATTTAACTTGCAGATCTGGTTGGGAGTACATGTGTGCTTTCTGTGGGTGAGTGCACAGAAATGCTGTGCATGGACTAAAAAAGGCATTGTTTTGTGAAGTTAAGTGGGTGTTTTGGTTTTGCAAGTTATTGTGGTGGTGGTTTGTTGTTTTGGTGTGTTGTTGTTTTGGGGTTTTTTTGGAGGGGGTTTGCTTGTTCGTTGTTTTTTGTTTTGGTGTTGTTTTGTTTGTTTATTTTGGCAGTTTTTTACCTACAGTTCATCCCTTCTGAAATACAGCTTCAAAAGGAATTACAAAATTTGTCTCAAATTTAAATGGAGCACCTATTTTTTTTGAGATTGGAATGGGTGGGAAGAACGTTTTTTTTTTGTAATCAGAGTACAATACTCTACAAACTTTCAAGGTAAATGCATGGTGCAAATCATGAAAGAATAAAATACAGCTTGTTACATGCCGAGACCTGCGTCGTTAATAGCTGAAGAAATTACTGAGCTTCCTTTAAGTATGGGAAATCTAATTCCGTTTTGAAACAAACTCGAGTGTTTGTTTTCACAGTGAAGTTTGCTTTTGACCTGAAAGCCTAATTATCCTCGCTGATTCAAAATGAGGATTTCCAGTGCAGAGCTGCCTTAATTAAGGGCAGGTTTGTCAGCTCCTGTACTAATTTAACAACTGATGACCCGTGCTCTTGTGTTTTTGTATTACAGTAAATGGTGGTTGGAAGGTTTGGTAATGTAAGGAATATTAAGCTTGATTTACATAAATTAATAGCCAAACACAACTACCCCCCCCCCCCAAAAAAATAAAATCAAAACACACACAAAAAAAAAACCAACCAAAAAGCAGCCAAACAAAAACCAAACAACAAACCAACCCAAACAACAAAAATCCCAACCTGCAGCTATTTTTCAGAATGGAATGTATGATGGTCTGTGTAGAAAACCTTTCAGTTTTATTAGCATAACTCTACAAATAAACTGTGCAAATACAATTGAACTAACGAAGTTTTACCAAAATAAATCTGCTGCCCACATGTTCCCCATGGAATAAGAAGGATTTTTTTTTGTTGTTGTTGTTGTAAGTTTGCCATAGGTGAATTCTGCAATATTTCAGATAAAAGCTGAAGTTAGAAGGATAGGAAGCAGGGGAGCAGAAAATCAGCAGGATGAGTGTCCATAATGTGAAGACTAGCAAAGAAGTTGACAACCTGTTTCTGTTCTCAAAACTTCTCGATATGAGCAAGCATTGCATCTCCTTTTGCACACTCCATTCTACATCTGTATTTAAAAACAAATAATCCAGAGATGTTTTTTTTCCTTAACCTTCCACAAAGAGGAAACACTAAAGCCAATACATTAAGTAATTGGGAGACTTCTTGCAATGCATGCCTCATATTTTTGATTTTTAAAATGAAAACAAAGGAGCATACTCTTAAGGCCATATGGTGTGAAGGCTGAAATAGTTTATGGTTTTCAGCAGCATCCATGCATCATCCCTGGTGTTTCCACAATTCAAATTACTTAAGAGGGGCTCACTGCTATACCGAAGTACTTCGTATCTTGCTATTCCATTCTACTACTTTGACAGGAAGAATGGGAGCTTGCTGAAAATCCTCTCATTTCACTTTCTTTCTTAAAATCCTCTGCTTTTCTTTGTAAGTTTGTCACTTTGTTTGGATTCAATTTTAAACAAACTTCATACCAGCAAAGGGAGACATGAGCCTAGAGAGGTTTATCACATGCAGTTGCTAAGGAAGATCCAGCTTGGTTGGGCTGGAGTGTGCAGTAACTGGTAGTGTTTATTCTGCTATTTCTGTCTCTCAGCCTCTAATCTTTTCAGTATTTTGGGAGAAATTGGGATCTTACTGACTGAACTGTTTAAAGAATGAGAGTTACAAGCATTTTCATTTATCTTTATTATCTCTGGGCATTTGTGAGGAATCTCTGCTTTACTTGGTATTCCTCCAGATGAGGTTTAAGATTGCTCTGTCTACTTTTCCCAACTCTCAGATTGGCATCCCTCTATTTTGAAGCAGCAGCTGAAGGGCCAGTTTGGCTGTAGTGATACACTCTGTTTTTCTCCAGCTCCCTATTTTCTCCTTTGTGAAGTTTGGAGGGTAGCTTGGTTCCATTTTTGCACAGGGGTTAATAACTTAAGATATCTTTATACCGCTCTAATATGCTCAGCTGCAGAGGTAGGTTAGAAAAACTAACCAGAAGAGTTAAATTCAATCCCTTCAATGAAATGATTTGAAGGGATTTATCACCAGTCATTTTCTAAGGAAGCAGTATGGGGTATTTTTTTTACACATAAGTTTAATGTACATGTTTCTCCAGCATAATTGCTGTGGACTTAAGTAATTGATTTCTTTTGGGATAGGATAATGAGGAAAAGTTATGATGCGTGTTCTGGTGACCAAAAAGCCACTTGGTGTGTTTGATTTTAATACTAGGCCACTCCAGAAGAGGTAGTTTTTGAACAATTTTAAAAATACAACCTTGGCTTCCCTTTTCTGCAGCAACTTATGGTTCTTTGGTTGGTTTGTTTTTCAGGTAGGGGCATGTATTTTCAGTGTTAAACAATATTGTAGCACAATAAGGATATTCTGAATAATGTATGCATGGTTTGTGTATTTATAGAGAGTCATATCTTGTGGTGGCACTACAGGTTATAATAATGAAAGTGTAAAACAAGTGTTTTATATTTTAACAAACATAATTATTTTTTTTCTGTCAAAGAGCTTAATACCAATTTTTTAGAACATGGAAAAGTGATGTGTACTTTAAGTATGTAATTTCTTGCTGCTTTCTAGACAGTGGTAAGCCTATTGAATAATGAATTGGTAATTTTTATGTCTGCTGAATACTGTTTATGGCATTTCTGTGTCACGGCCTGTTGAGTTCAGACCTGCTTAGTTCTCCATCAGGTAGCTCTTAGTGCATGCTGAGAATTATTTTTAAATAACATTATATATGCAAAGTAAGGACCTAAAAATTAGAAGTGACTATCTGAAGGTTGCTTGCATTGTCATAGGTCAGTACTTGCTGCATCTGCATATTGCTAAAGCCTCAAACTTCATTATTTACACCATTTGTTCTGCAGGAAACCTGTCTCATTCAGTGCTAAAGGTAGATACCTCATGTTGCAAAGAGGTGACGTGAAGAAAACATAACATTCTTTTTTAATTTAGAGGATGAGAATGTATTGGAAGAGCAGTAAGTTCTGCTCCCTTGTACTGGGTGCATGCACAGAGTTCACAGGGGTGAGCTCTGAAGGGAATGTTGCTTCTGACACTAATTTGTTTTGAAGGTTTGACTTCTGAAGGGGAGTGTAGGTTTATTGTAATTTTTGTATGTGATAAAAGGTGCCTCAGAAGTTAGCCATTGAAACACTGAAGTTATTTTCAGAATGACAGAGGAAGTCAATATTTCAAAGTGGAATAAATCAAAGCACAAGGTTTGTGTTCTACTTGTGTCACAGTTTAGCCTTGTGACTCTGTAATCTCTTCCTTCCGTTACACATTAAGTCTGCCAAGGATAGCTGATGTTTAGTTTTTGCTATATGACTTGGCATGGCTTTGGTCATGGTGGGCATGGGGAAGTTCAGTAAAATTTCTTATTTGGAGCAAAGAATACGTGACTTTTCTTTTTGTCTGTCACTCTTTATTCCTACTTGAGATAATTTTTTCAAGTTGCTATGCCCTTTTTGAAGATATTTTGCTGCTTTGGTTTCAGCTTTAAAAAAAACCAAAGTTCTTTCCTCACTTTGTAGTCTGTTTGAGTTATACAGTGGTTAGTGTCTCTTCTTTCATGCTGAGTAAAGCTACAAGGGGCTGCTGCTTCTGAGGAGAATTACAGCTGTGTTTGTAAGTGAAGGAAAAAGCAGGATTTGACTTTTTAAACTGTATCCCAGTCAGGTTTATGTGTGAGGTTAATGTCTTGTCTAAGCATTGGGGTATTTATTCATCTTCTAGAACAAACAAGAGACTATAAGATGGGGGGGGGGGAACCCCAGCAACCCATACTATGTGAGATTGTTTCCCATATGCCCAAAGAAAGTTGCATACAAATGTTTAGCATGTGCAAGTTTCTTGCTGCATGATTGGCTCCCTTCTTAAGAGAGGAATTCAGTGAAATTGGACTCCTCTTTTAAAAACAAAGAGTAAGCACACAACAAAGGATAAGTGATCAAATGATTAGCCAGAGGCTAATAGGAATGCAAGGGAAGAGTGACAGATTGCATATTAGGAAGAAATCTGAGCTGTAAATTAATTTGAAGCTTTCTGCAGCTGAGGCTGCAAAAGACACAATTTTGAAATCTTTCTGAAGGACATAAAGAAATGAAAATTGTGACTTGCTTGTGTGTAAAGTATTGTATAATACAAGAAAGAAGGCAAATGGGTACATAAAGTTGCATTATAGTTTAAAGGAATTTTTCTTCTCTTCCTTGCCCCACTGAATTTTTAAAAAATCTGTGTTTGCTTAGGACGAAATATGCATCTGCCTGTAGCTTAGCGTGAGAAATTGTGTTAACTTACTTACAAATTCTGGTGATTGAGAAATATGCATGCGGTAAGGTTCTCTGTGGTTAAATCTACATCCTGTTGTATGCAAATAGGAGAGTAAAGTCAGGCCAGAAGATAAATACCTCACCAAACACAATTGACAGCTACATGTCAACAGGGAAATACACTTGAATACTGGAAAAAAACAGCTTTTAATTAGGAAGAAGTGAATATTCCCTTATTTAGTGACCTACCAAATGGTTTTATTTAACCTTGTGGTAGGTAGATGTCACTTTGTATTAATAGAATTCACTTTTTTTTAATAGAGATCACATTACCTTTCTTCAGAATTTAACATTAACTGCTGTAGTGCAGCAGTGCATGGGTACACATGGGATTTTTAAGGTTCAAAATATCCCTTTAAAGAAAAAAAACCTCACGAACTTATTCAGAAATCAGTTTATGGAAGTTTGTCGATTCAGCTTTTTAGAATGTATGTTTTAAAGCAGTGATAAATACGCTGCTGTGAAATTCTAAAGAACTAGTACATGCAGAACAGTAAAATTTGTATACAACAGATGGTTTTTTGACAAGCTTTAAATGTAAGTAAACATTCGTTGGCATGTTACTAAAGTTACTTGCTGCTGAAGGATGGAATTAGCTTCATCTAGGTTCTGATACTTACGAGGCTGTTCTGAAGTTTGATTTTTCTGAGTAATTCTCTGCTGTTTTTTGGTTCATATGAACACTTGCTGCTTATGTAAAAGAAAAATGACACAACAGTATGTAACGGTATCAGGTTAGTATAAGTTGTAATTTAAAAACCCTTTCATTTGTGCATTTGTGTCTTCTATACATTAAAGGAGAAAAGTGATACAGTGAAGTAGCCTTTGGATTTATGTGTATACATCTTTGCTTTCTTCAGAATAGAATTATGAACAGTTTCAAGTTGACACTCCTAGGAGCGTAACTAAAAATTTCTCTTCTGATTTGCAGTTCCTGTATAGTTTTGCAGTTGATGTTGTTGTTGTTGGTATCATCTTGATGGGGAGTTTATTATGAGGAGTGGAGATCTGTCACTGATAATCCTCTTGCCAAGCCATGCAGTATATAAAAAAAAAAAACCAAACTCTCTCTCAAGTCCTATTCTTTACCTTTCTGTCATGTATTCATTTAGTACAGCAGCAATCAAACAACAATAGAAACTGACTCTTTAAAAAACCCGTATTGTACTGATAGAAATAAATCTTATTATATAATCTTGTCATTAATGATGTCTTAAAAAGAGTAAAGAGGAAGAAATGCTGCAGCCGAGTAGGCTGTGTCTCTAGCTGGTAGGTCTGTATTCCCAGGTAAAAGGTCAGGCCTATATTTTATATTGTTCTACCTTTCAGTCTTTTGGACTATGTTTTCCTTGTTTCAAGTCTCACATTGTGACAATATCTTTGGAGGCATCAGCTAACATGAATACAGTACTTGGTGATTTGCAGCTATTTTTAAAGGAAGCATATGAGAAAATAAATTGATTCTGGTGCCATGGTGTCTAATATAACTGAGATGTTCCAGTCATAACTGTGGTTAAGTCATGCTAGTTGTTACAACCAGAGATAGTGGTATCCCTCTACTAAATCTGTTTTGCTTCTGTTTGCAGCTATGTCGTCTTACCTTTTAATTGTCAAATCTGAACTTCCTGGTGCTGTTGCGGGATTCTTAAGTGAAGATGAGAGTGGGTAAGGAAAAATGTTTCATACGTGTTCTGTGTTTGTCTTGAAGAAACAAGTGGCTCAGTACTTCTGAAGGAGATGGGTACTGATGCTTCCCTCTGATCTCACATGCTGAAAAAAAAAGTTATTTACTACAGAAGTTCTTGGAATATGAAATGTATTTGGCACGTGTAAGCCTTGTGCAGCACAAACACATAGAGCGTGATTCTTCCCTTATGATTTCCCATCAGATGACCTTAAAGGCTGGAAAAACTTCCATCTACAGGAATCTCTCTTCTGTAAAAATTTAAAAGGGGAAGCAGAAGGGGACAGATGGGAGAGGAGAAACATTTAAACTGCTGTCATGTTATCACTTCGCATATTTCAAAACCACAGTACAAAAACCATCAGACATTTAAATTTCAGTATTTTGCTGTCTTGCTCCAGTAATTGGACTTGTCTTGGGAAAAATGCCAGTTTTCCAGACTTGATTTATAATTCCCTAACTTGGCTTCCAGTAAAGAAAGCTGTATGTAAGGAGCATGTCCCTCGGATTTCTATCGGAACTGTCACAAAAAATAATCTGTGCTGAGACAAATATTGCAGCTTCAGCACTGAGATATCTTGTTCAAGTTGTCCCAATGCTGCTGTCATTCAGAACAGTGTATATCTTAGATTGTGTTACGGCCATTTTCCCAAACTGCTGTTTTCAGATGTTTTGAGCTCAAAACTTTCTCTGGATTGACATATGGTGAAATTGTCTTAAGGCTGTGTGATGCTTATATTATTCCTGAATGTTGTGGGTGAATTTTCAGTTTGAAATTAGGTTTTTAGAAGATACTTTAATTCATTTTGTATCTTGCCATTTAAAAGTTTTCCATTTTGTAACAACCATTTTGAGAAAAGAGACGTGGTAATCTTGCTTTCTGTCCTCCTGGCCCTGGCAATAATAGATTTTTAGTAAGAGACCTCTTTTTTTTCTTTAACTATTACGTTTTATATGTTATTTTTTTTACGTTTATATGTTATTTTGCATCAGCTAATGTATCTCTTGCAGGTGTGGTAGGCATAAGTTTTTTTTATTTGGGGGCTATTGCCTTATCCTTCAAGATCATGCTTTTAACTCCACTCTTCATACACAGTGGTATTGAGCCTGCTACTGTATCTGCTGCGTGTGCATTCCGGTCTGTCTGTCCCCAGATTTAGCACATAATGTCACTTACTACTGATTTTAATTTTATGTCAGCGCTGTTTATGCAAGGTGACGCTTTGTTTATCAAGGTCCTAGCACAGATCTCTGGATGCAAACACTGTTGAACACGCAGAGAGGTTATAGTGATATAACTAGATATTGCAAATCACCTGAATTGTTGTAATAATGCTCAGTGTGCTCTCAGCACTGCTACCACCTATACTTCTTCCTTAGTTGAAATTGCAGTTTGAGATGGGAATGAAGTTCTAAAATACTTTGCGCTTAGAAAGAGCTGAAATTGTCCACAAGAATAGTAACCACAGCTCAAGTGATAAACTGAATGGCAGCTGGGTCTTGTCCTGTTTCTGCCTCTGTTATTGGGAGTTCTTCCACTGAGATATTTTATTTGGCGCAATTTGAATTCTCTGTTCTTTGCCCAAATGATTGTTCCGAACACAGTCCATGGTCAAGGAGTGTGCCAGGTACGTGCATGCTGCTTACCTTCTCTGTATGCCCACACCTGTGTTTCATATCTTTTGCTAGATTAATTGCCATGGTAGATCATAATCTTTTGTTTCTGTGTATTTCTTCACAGATTTTAAGAGTCGTTTTTTACTGACCATTTTTTAAATTGCAGGAAACGGTTCATCAAAAATAGGTAATCAAATATTAAACCTAACTAACAACTTATTTATGGAAAGGGCATAAATGATGACTAGCTTAATCAAACTTGAACTGAACACCAGCTGAACCAGATGTTGTTGGGCAACTATTCTTTGTTAAGTCATTATAATATCTGATACTCTTTAATTTGGGTGCAAAGCTTATGTTTAACTGTAGTTAGAATGTATCAGAAGTGTCAGTTAGCCTATCTGTGAAAATACTTTATATTCATAAATCCTCCCAAGCCATACATTTGGGAAAGCCATTTAAAGAATGTTTTGCACAGTGAATTATTTTTATAGATGAAGGTTAACAGGTGTGCATGTGTTTGAAAGGCTCTGAGCCAGTGTGTAATGCATCTTTATTAAAAAACAAAAGCATACAGCATGAGCACTTGTTAATTGCAAGATATTTGTCTGTCTGCATAACAAGAATTCCACATAGTATTGATGACATGAATGTAGTTTCAAATGAGGATTGTGTTAAAAAGTTGTAATTTGTGAGCCCTCTGTTAACATTTAATGACCCTGTCAGGAGGATATGATTGATGCAATTAAGTTGTCTTGCTTGTGTGTTATATAATTGATATGGACTGAGAGTATGATCCTAATTTAGAACATATGAACCTCTTGTCCTGTTGCATTCAGGAATGAAATTAAAGCAATTTATAAATGCCTGCTTTTAGTTAAAATATGGGGGAGGTGGAGGAACATCTGCATGCCACAGCAGTTTCTGTAGAGTCAAGGATTTATATTCCATATTTCATATTTGGAACACTTATCACGTAAGATTATATTTGCAGATCAAACTGATTTTAAAGGCAGTGTCAAAACATTCTCTTTTGGAAAATAAGTATATTTCTACCACAGTATTTTGAGGGGAAAATGGACACATTTATTGCTAACTAGTAAATGGTCCACTATTCAGATTTTATGAGATCTTTTAAATAAAAGAATTGGTATTCCAAAAGTAAGAAGTTTACGTAATTGTTTTCTCCTTCCCATCACCTCATTGCAGTCTTCCTCCCCCACCACCCCCCTCACCCCAAAAAATGTTTTTTCATTTACCATGAGGTAACCAAAATAAATTTCCCTCTGTCCTGCTGAGCTTGTGAGCTACAATGGCAACTGTGGATCTCCTGCATATTTGGAATCAGGAGACTTAAACCAGAGGTCTCACACGTACATCTAGTGGAACATTCATTATACTTTTGCCTATTGCTATGTTACTATTCCTTCTAATCTGAAAATCCACCATACAGAAAGAAAAAGTTTAAAAATACATGTATGCTAAATGTGTAAAAATGTGAAGAATACTATAGCAGGGAGCTGAACTCAGAAAGCTGCTTTCTCACTGTAGCACTAGCAGACCTGGGCTAGTAGTATATTTTTTATGTATTTTTAAGAATGATGTATTTTGAGTGATTTTTAATGCAGACTTCTAGGTTACTTTGATTTTGATGTGGTGAAGATGCCCTCAAACTTGAAATTTCTCTGTTTATGTAGTGTTTTTTTTTAAACAAAAATTGACAGAAGTGGTTGTCCATGATGTATGCCACTATGTAATATATGTATATTGTGATTTTTTTTTTTTTTTTTTTTAAACAGGTGTTATGCTACTTTCTTTATGATAACTTGAGGTGCTGCCTGTTTATTAGGTGCTAACCATATCCTGGACTAAATAAACTTGAAGGTCAAAGGCCAAGGTGTTTATAGGTAGTAAAGTTGGAGACTGATGTGCAAGATGTTTATCAGGACAGGATATGGTAATTGCCAGTTAGGATGTTTCTGTTTTCTTAACCCATCTGTACTTTCCTCAATTTGCAGATGAGATTTTGATACTTTGAAGTAAAATATATTTGAATAGGGTTTTTTTAAATGTATTAACTTCATACACCTCTACCGTGCTTTTTTTTCACATGTATAGTTTTATAGCATTATTATAGCAGATTTCAATATCATAATTTCCATCCCCTTTAATTCTTGTGTGGATGCATGTAAGAAATAAGTGATCACTTTGTGCAAAGTTAAAGTCCTTTTCATTGCTGTTTGTTTTTATATCTCCTCTGGACAGCAAATATTTCAAATTAACTGAAAGTTGACTGACTTGTTTTCTTCTATTACTTGAATGTGGTGATGGTAGGGGTAACAAAAGGTGGGCAGAAGAGAAAGTTGGTAGGTTTAGAAAACATAAGCGAATTTCCAAACAAGTAGTTTGAGTAGCTTAGCTTTCTGTCTCACACTGCTTGCAAATGGTCAGGAGCTAAGATCATGTAGGAGTAATAAACTGTAAGGGAAGTTCAACTGTAAGTAGGAATTGATGTTGCTCTTTGTTACAGTTGTGTAAATATGCAACTTGGTGTAATCCAGTTCGACATACGTGTAGCTTACTCTACAAATTTCTAGTATAAATAGTAACGGAGTATGAAATGCCCTTGCTCTTGGATTGTTGCTTTGAATAAAGGCAGGGATTTGCATGTTGTGCTGCTGAGAAATAGCTTTGCACAGATGAGACTCCTGATCTGTGCAGACTCTTGCTTATGGAACATTGCCTTCAGTGCTGGTTTGTAACGAGGAAGCAGAGCGCCATCCTGTAATCTGGGAGCTCTGTTTTATATCACAATATAGAGACCAGGAATATAGATTCATGTAAATAGCATGTGAGACTGGAAATTATTTATTTTTCTTGTCCTCGTGGCTATTTTGTTTAAGATCACACTGTTAAAGTAGAACATATTTTTTTAGGACTCTTGAGCTTTGTATCAGTCATAAGTAGATTTTTCCAACAGGTCTTGGTACCTTGATGGCAGACTGCTGTTACTGATTACTTCAGTCTGCGTTGTTTTTCCTCTTGCGCTTCTTCCTAAAATTGGTGAGTAATTAAAGGAGAGAATGGAATATTATTCTACTTTAGTAGCAATTACAATTGAAGAATTTAAAACCTTAATGGGTTGGTTATTTATTTTAACTGGCAGGGGGATGGTGATGGTGGGGATTACTTAAGTTGTTGCAGTGTGTTCTGCCTTCCAGCCCTGCCTAGTTAACCTATTACTTGGGTTGCAGTAGTATTTTGTCTGCAATACTAAAATAAAATCTTTACAGCAGAACATTAAAGAGCTGCATTTACTTACAGCATGCCATTAGTGGTAAGCCAGTTCTAATTCTGCCCTACAAAACTACATAAATGATCTGTGACAGGCAGTTGGAATGTTGTTATTCTGAGTCCTAAGCCCCAGATACCAAGCACTGTAATAGAAAACATGCCTAAAAAACATGCCTAAAATGTAAAGCTTAGCTGTACATTAGGATCACTTTCCTTATAAATTCTCTTTTATTTTTACTGTTATTTTACAGGCTTTCTTGGCTACACAAGTAGTTTATCATTTTTCTTTACGGTGTACTTTGCTCTTGTGGTAAGTTAGATAAGCTGTGCGCAGATTTACTTTTTTTTTCTTATTGTTTGAATATTTTCATTAGCCTGTTTTGAAATTAATTCTCCCCCCCCCCCCCCCCCCGTAACTTTTTATATGAAACTTAGAGTTTTCTGGAAGTCAGCGTGTGCTTGCTTACGTTTGTTTTGCTGAGGCATGGAAATGGAGGCGAACTTTGATGCATGTGAAAAGGTTTAAAATAATTATATTTTGAACTGGTAAATGTAACAATATTTCTGTTTTGCTGACGGTGCAGTGGAGGGAGCTGGCACGTATACTTTTGTTTCCCTACTAGTAGTGGAATGGAATTCTGTTTTCTTAGCTTCTAACTATTACTTACTGCAACTAGTGCAGAAGAAAATTTAATATACTCCAAATAAATTAGATTTGCATGTATAATAGAGTGACAGAGTTCAAAAAAAGGCAAAGAAAACTAGAACTTCATTAAGGTGGTTTACAAGATTCATTAATACATCAATGACCTTATTCTTCTTCTGCACTGAAAGGAAAAGTTCTTTTCTCTGAGCCATATGGGGTTTTTTTGACCCTGATGTTCACTCTCTCAAGGCCTGTGTGAGGTAGATGTTTCCAGATACCAAAAGTGAGACCTGCTAGGCAGATCTAAGAAGGAAAATGTGCCTTTAAGTTGTACTATTTTTCTTTTCACAGGGGAAAAAAAGTGTATTAATGCACATGTGTAATATGTGGTACAACCAAGCAACTCACACTCTGTCATCTAGGTATAGAAATAAGATTCTTACTTAGGAGCCTGAAAAAATGTTCACCCTCTTCCCTGTCATTCTGGCTTGCATTGGTTTGCATTTAGTACCTGTTTTGCAAAAGCATAAACAGAGTTGAAGGCAAGTTGAACAAACATGCCATCCAGGAGACCAAGGCAATCCATTAGGAACTAAACCATGTGATAAAACCAAACTTCAAAGCTGTCAAAACATCTCCCTAGGGTATCCCTGGAGAATTGCAGTGTTTGTAGGACCTTGGGAAGTATTCTTCCTAAGCTGGACATTGAGGAGCAGCCACAGCCTCCCTGGAGCTAATGGAAATTCATTTATAATATTTATAAATTGCCTTAACTTTTGACCTCTCTCCTAAAATTTATCTTTAAAAAAAAAAGGAAAAAAAAATCAGGAAAAGGCACTAACTATAATGCTGAAGTAGGCCTTCGGCTGAAGCTAGTTGGAAGAGTTTTGAAATAAGTTCAGCCCCTGGATTTCAATGCGAATGAGTATGCATCTGTGAAGGAAGCTGTTGTAATGGATGGACACATTTGAAAACAATTTTGGGGCTCCAAAAAGGCCTCTGTGTAAGGATGACTTGTGTGCAGGCCTATTAAGGTGGGATGATTTAAGATAGTGTTTAGCTTTGATTCTCTAGCAAAAAAAGTAGGTAGGAAGTGCTAATGGAGGAGTACACAGACTACTGGATTTCTTATGTAGTGATTGCATCTGTATGTCTATTCTGTTGTCAAATGACAAAGAAACAGCTTCAGTAAATCTAACTGAAATCAAAATATTTAAAAGCCATTATGGATATTTAAAGAAAACTAATACTGTTCACAGCATATTCTCTGACTTCTCTAGGCACTGGAACTCAAAGGCATTAACTGTGGTTTAGTTTTCATATCTAATTGCTTTGAAGTGGATGATATGTGCTGTTGAAATGGTGTTTTAGTTTGCACGATGTTAATTTCGGTATGGAAGATATGTTTTAATTTGTTCCAGAAGGAAACGGTCATACAGAAGTCATACAATTGTATTTTGCATGTACAATAAATCTGTGCATTTTCAAGTGCATACCATCTGTTCAGCTTTTTGTAAGCAAGCCACAGTTTTAATAGAGCCTGTGGAAATGATAGGCACAATAGTCAGTCTCAGTCAATGTAGTGAGTGCACAGAGCAAAAGGTGTAGAGGCATTTGTTCTCTGTACTCTGCTGTGGTTCTTTGACAGGTCACGGATCTCCTCTCTGTTGCTTCAGTATTTTTAGTTTTAAAGTTAATATACTGGCTGTAGTCCTCACAGACTAGAAAAAGGTGAAAACACAGATGAGCTCATCTGGGAGAAAACAAATACATGTAACTGTTATTTCAAAGCCAGATTCTGTGAGGTCTGAGCATTTTTGTTTCTGATTGTTGAATACTTCCCTGACTTGAATGCTAAGTGAAAGGAAACTAAATGTAATTATTAAAAGATTTCCCTTTTTTTTTTTGTGGAGGCAGTCCTATTGGTAGCTTGTTCAACAAAGGTATAAATGATTCCTGATGAATTTTTTCTCAAACTTATTTATGTTCCTAGAGCAAAATATGATGCTTATTGGAAACCTGCCATGTGTAATGAACAATGTTAAGCACAGAGAGCCCCTCTTTTCTGAGTGCTGTCAGTACTGCTGGTATAAAGGGATTCCTGTTTTCCCCTTGCAGAGTAGAAAAAAGCAGTATCACTGAGAATATTAGAACATTTTTGGCCTATAACTTATTAGTGTTTTGTGATGTTTTTGGTGTGGCTTTCTATTTTCACTAGAATCTTTCTTTAGGTCTTAGTGTTTTTCACTTAAACCTCAATGTTTGTTATGCTGAAAAGAATGTTTATATGAAATGGGCCTAAAGTTCCAGAGGAAGGTTGTGCTGCCTGCATGACTGCTCAGCTAGCTGAGCTGTGCTGCCAACTTAAAAATCTCTTCCTGTTGTGGGGTGGGGGGACCTCATTAGACTACAGCTGGAAACCCAAACAGATTTGAAAAATTAAGGAGGTGGGTGAATATAATTACAGATTTTAAATGCACCTGGTGCATTTTATTTTGTCTCATTTATTTCCATTTCAATCTGTTCTTAATCTGTACCAATTTTATTTTAGAAAAATGTTTCTTTGATTTTTAGGTTTGGCTTCTCTTGTCCTTCCTCTGCAACATTTATATAGAATTTTGCTCTTCAGCTTGCAGGAAGCCCTGTCCCCACCACTGCCAGGACATTTTACTTTCCCTGAAGTTTGCCTTTCAGCTTCATGCCTGTTTTCATTGCTCAGGAAGCCTGTTCTATCCTTAGGCAGAGTTTTCCCACAAAGCCTTCTGCTTTGGGAGCCTTCAAAGCCTCTCCTTTATTTCCCATGTCTGGGTGCCTTTAAAAATACAGAGATCTCCTTGAAATAATATTTTGCCTTTTTGTTCAGCCTCATGAATGTCTTCAGCTAGCCAACAAGCGCGGGCTTCCTGGGGAGCGGGCTTCCTGGGGAGATAGCACAGCCATGCATCTGTGGTTGTAGTACTGCAGCAGCAGCCTGGCTTTGTGTCTTGGTTCATAGCTGCTCAGTGTATAATGTGCAAGGGACATGAGCAGGGGTGATCCATGGGACAGTGTCATGCATATGTAGGATACAGGACAAGTTATGCTTTAAAGTCCCTTTATGCTTTAATCCCTTTTTTCTCCCATGCTTGCTCTTTAGTTGAACTTCTTGATGTAATACCACCATGTTCTTATTTCTTCTGACACCCTTCCTCAGATGAGGTTGCAGTTCTTGTAGCATAGAGGGAGACAGTTTAGCTGGTCAGTAAAGAAGGTAAAACAGTTCTCCTGGTATAAAGCAGTGCCAGTTTAGTGTCAGAATCATGGTTGGAGGATTTCCATTGAGAATCCTACAAGGATTGCAGCCTGCTGTTGGGCAAGCTACTGCCTAGTTCCATACCTTAAATTGCGTGACTAAAAACAACTCACAACAACTCAAGGCATGTTACTGCCAGAGTGGACTCAGTGTGCTGTGTACCTGTAGTTTCCTTTCCCTGTATTTTGACCAGAGGCAGCATTTGTTTGCTTCTCGTGGCACTGATGACAGCAAGGCACATCTAATACTTATCCTCTGGGAAACACCACTTGGCTGAAAGCAAAAAGTAGTTCTCTGAGCCAGGAGAAGCACTCTCTTCCGTGTTATTCTTCCTGTGAATCTGAGTCTTTAATTAAGTTTTTAATTATTTGCTCTAGGCTTCAAAAGAATTATCTAAAGCCAGGCAGCTACAATAGGAAATTAATTAGGGTGAGGCGAGCAATGCGACTATCATTTTAAACTAGGCATCCAAAAAAATTTCTTATTTTAATTTCCCTTTGATTTTCAGCCCTGTTACTTAGCAGTCCCTAAACCAGCAGGGTGTAGCTAAAGCCCCCATGACATTCTGGGACAATAATTGCATTTATTGTTTTTTCCTTTGCTTTCTAGTCCAAACCATATGTTTCTGCCTTTTAAGATTAGCCCTAGGCTCTGCTCTATCTCTGTTAAGGGCTTGTCTGCTTAGAGAAAGTGCCTGGAATAGCTAACACAACAGCTATTCTGTATGGGAGGCAGTTAGCATGGAACACAGAGGGTGAATGTGGAGCACCAGTTGTATTTCAGTTAATGTCAGAGCTCATTTCAGTGCACCACCTCCAGATAGGCACGCCATAAGGCTGCCAGCTGTGTGCAGTGAGCAGCTGTATGGAATGGCACTAAGTTTTTCTGTCAAATTTCCTTCTTGTGGCCTACCTGTCTGCCAGTCAAGCCTGTTCATTTACTATGGGTGTAGCTTCCTCTTTATATACCAACAGTTTGATGTTTTAACTACATATATGTAAATTTAAACTGATTTTTAGGGTATCATTCATACATTAATATGCTGTCTTTGCAGATTATGGTTAAAAAATGGTCAATCCCTTGTCCTCTGCCTTTAAGTAGTGCTGTAGAGACCTTACAGGTAAAGTGCATGCTGTTTTGAAGTTCTTCTAATTTTATTAGCAACTAATACTTTTTTTGATTAACACTTTCACAATTACTTGTAATTTAAATTCCTTCTTCTCTTAATCACCACAGAAACTAAAAAGTTTCGTATCTGTGGTTTGGGCTTATTCTTTCATTATACCTTTTTTTTGTATGTATGTCTTACAGGTTTCAAATTCTACTGGGGATTGTAAAGCAAAGCTCTTTCATCTTTCAAAAGAGGTAATCTCTATTAACAATATGCAAACTTAAAGGGGGGTGGTGGTTTTCATAGAATTGGGTTTTAAACTCTGTACAGGATAAGCTATTCTTCTGTAAAACTAGTTATAGGGTGCTGAAATATTTCCTATACCTCCTGCCAAGTGTTATCCAGTCTTGCTCTTTTTTATATGAAGGCTGGCTGTCCAACTTAGCATTTATGAAAACATTTTACAAAGTATAAAGTATAACAGATGCAGCAGTGGTCAGCCTCATGATGCAGTCAGATCAAGCCAACTTAATATGCCCTCAGCTGGGAGTCAGTGGTGCTTGGCTGTATGCACACTTTTAGTTCCTAGCGATGTAGAACAGGTTTCCTGAAACTGCCTGGACCTAACCTTAGTTTTTTCTTACATGAAGCAAATTATTCAGACCTAATGCAATCTTGTGCATTTCACTGGATGCCAGCTTTGGTATTTGTTGATTAACGTGGCAGTTAAATCATATCATCACCCATCAAGGCTTGCAGGAGAGGAAGTATCATGTAGAACCCTAGTCTCTGTGGGATGAAGAGGAAGGGAAAAAGGTAAGAATGAATCTGGCATATGCCTGTAGTGTAGTGGAATTTAGGAAGGGCACAGTTGTACTTCTCTGAAAAAAAAACACAACAACCCAGCCCCACCCTCCCAAAAAAAACCTGGGGGAATCTGGGGCAGTGCAAACACAAGAGAAATGTTTTCTGTAGATCAAAGAAGAAATTTTACTTTGACCAGAAACATCTACCATGAGATTCCGGCGTTTCGTGCTTTGAAGAATCTTGGGACTCATCTCTACTTCTTTAATTTTAACTTTTATCAATAGGAAGTGGCATATTTTTACCATTATGGGCCTGATCATGCCAGCATGAAAGTGTTTGTTACAGTTCAGCTTACTCCACTTGTCATTTGAAGTAAGCTATAGTAGATGATTCATCTCTTTTATTGTGAGGTTTTGGAATAATTTACCACTAACTGTGCAGTTGCAACTTTATGTAACTATTTTAAAATTTCAGATGCCAAGCATGTTACATTTTCTGAATGCTGTATGCAAATTTTTGTTAAGGAGTAATAAGAAAAAAGTGAAGTCAGAATGAAGGAATCAGTTATTTGACAGGTAGCTATGGGTATTAGAATTTAGGAAACTTCTTAGAAAATTCCATGAATGATTCACTGACTCTGGGGCATATCCTACTCTTTATGTAAGTACTTGGCCTCAGTACAGCTAAAAAAGAATCTTTCAGTTGTCATATAAAGCATGACTTCTGCTCATGAAGCAGTAAGCTGTCACCACCACTTGAAAAGCTAGTTATTGAGAAGGTCCGTTTTTTGTGGAATAATTCAGATGCCATTCTGTGTGGTGGAGATTTATCTAAAGCATCAACGTGGAGAGATTTCCACTGACTTCAAGCACTTGAACCAAAATCTGAATTCATCCAGATATTTTTCCAACCATTTGTAATAACAAACAATCTACAAGATATTTTTCTTCTATTTTAGAGTGCTTATGCAATACCAACTATGGCCTTCTCTTTTCTCTGCCATACGTCAATCTTACCCATCTATTGTGAGCTCCAGAGGTAATGTATGAAAACACATACAATATTAAAATATGATAGTATTTCTGTAATATTTTCCCTAAATCTTGAATAAATTTTATTTTCAAGTCAGTGCCTCAAAAAATGCAAATTAAGTAGCTTTCATGTATTTGGGAAATGTACAGTTTTAGCCTGTACTGGCTTTTCCTCTCTTACAGGAGAGAAAAGTAGCAAATATGATTCCATCATCAATGTCAGTACATTGTCCTGGCCTGAACAATCAGGAGAAAAAAGGTCATTTGCTAAGGTACTTATTAGTTAATTTTTATTGCTGTAGCTGAATCTGCATTTGGTCACATCTGATTCAGTGGGGGCTTTTTGACCCAGATTCTGTTCCTGGCTCATCATCCTGTATAAATCAAAATTTTGATTTAAAAAATACTCTGGAATGTCTGAATTCCCTGCAAGATGGGGATGATATTTGTTGTCTCCTTTGAGACTGCTGTGAAAAGTGCCCTTTAATGATCAAATTAAAAATATTTTTAAAACCCCTGACAGCACAGACCTCAGCAAATCCTCAGTTGCTATAATTTAAGCCAATGCTCTCTTACGAAAGGCAAGCTTCTATGGAAGTTGCATTGTGTTTAATAGTCCATGGTACAGATTCAGCAGCACTAATTTTCTGGTTTTTGTGTGTGTGTTTTAGTCCATCCAAAAGTAGAATGCAGAATGTAACTGTCGCAGGAATTGGTCTGAGTTTCCTAATTTACTTTATGTCTGCTCTGTTTGGGTACCTGACATTTTATGGTAAGTATATTCTTCAAGTGTTCTTTAGAATGAAAGCTAATAATAATGACAAAGGCATTCTGACTGGTGTACTTTAGGCTTTTTTGTCCACTGGTATACTTGAAAGCTCTGAAATCTTCTTTTGAAGGCTTAAGAATTTGCCTGACACTGGAAAATATTACAGTCTCATTGACTTCTCAATGAGTAATGTAGCTAAACTTTGCAGGGTTTATGTCCTAAAATGCTATACAGAAAGATAGCCATCCCTAAACTGCAGCTGATGGTTCATATTCTCTAATACTATGTAATTAAACTGCTGATTGCCACTATGATGGCTTGGCTTGGCGAGTGAAGATTTGGGAAGTGCTTTAACCACGCTTACCACAAGCACCATGACCAAGGGCATGTGGGGTATCCAAATCTGGTTGAAAAAAAGGCTGCTTAGGCAATCGGGAAGTGTCTAACCACGACTGTCAACTCCTGAGCTAACTCGAGCTACCCATGCGCTGGTCTGCCCACATGCAACACTGGATCTGCAGCTTCCCATGCACCTTGTCACCTATGGTTTAGGCCCTCGCCCGTCCATACAGACAAGTGACAGTGAGCCCTTCCAGCCTGCGCAGTGGATTTTTTAGGTGAGCCGCAGCTTGCGCAGAACTTACACCTGAGGTTTAACTGCCACGGCCTAGCGAGCTAGGATGGTGACAGCAAAGTGCTCAGGTCGTAGGTTTTGTAAGAGTGTCCTTCTCTTTGATGGAAGACTGTACAAGGCTAGACAAGCTCCATCAGCCTGGGTTTTAAGATAGGAGTTTTCCTTCTCCAATGAGGAAGGCCTGTCTTCGCTAACGAAGATTCGGAAAGACCTTTACCCATGCATTCTGAACAAGACTGTCATCTCCTGGGTCAGTCACAAGCGACCAATGACACAATACCACAACAAGCATCTATACTGTTGGACTTACAATGTTGTCATTTATATTCTGAGAATGGATTTATTGTGATCTGTGAGAAATTCTGAGAGCTGTTAATAGTCTGCTCATCCAACAAGGTTGAAAGGTCTGTTCTAAGGCTGTACCTTCTAGGACATTTATAACTTAATTAACCTTGTGATATCCCAGCACATTTGTTGTCTCTGAGGCTGTTGCCTTTCATGAGAGGAATTTGACCCACAGCAAGCCAGCCCTAATGTTAGGTAGGTGTGAAAGTTTGCAGCAGTTTTTCCTTGCCTGGTACAGCTTGGGTACAAAGCATGTATTGCTTTTCTGTTTCATGTTTGTATTTTTACAACTCAGCTGGAGCTAACGGTAGCTATTGCACTAGAAGTCTGCTGGAAGTGGGGGGAAAAATATCCCATGAGTCATCTAATTTAGGAAAGCTTTATTTTAAAGGAGTGCACAAAGTGACTTCTTCATGATATCTTTCTTCATGTGTAACATAAAGACAAACTGGAGAAGTCCAGGAAAAAAAAAAAAAACAACTTGAAACCTTTAATCGCATATAGGCCACTATTAGTGTTTCCTGTCTATCTCCATGTGGTTTGTAGGAAAACACAATTTTGAGTGACACTCTGAGAGATAGAGCAGTCAGTGCAGGATGGCCACCTGGCTCCACATGATGGCTCAACAAGGAGTTTAAGAAAGAAAAAAAGAGGGGGAAAAATTAAAACTGTTATTGTCCTAGAAACCATTAGAGTTCCTGTTACCTTTGCTCTGTCTTTAGGACAAGGCCCTGACTTGTCCTTTAGTCTGTTTCACTGGGATTTTTCTGTTTTTCTGCAAGCCTTATTTCTTTCAGTAACACTTAGACTTGAGGGACAAACAGTGGATATCTGAGAGAGTGTTTTTTTTTTTTGTTGTTGTTATGTCATCTCCCCCCTCCCCTCTTGGCAAGCTTCTCCTTTTTTTTTTTTTTTTCTTTACTTTCTGGTTGTCTTGCTTAATTAACTTCTTTAAATAGAGAGAATCTGTTCCCTGTTCCTAAAACACCAGTCTGAGAAAATTAAAACATTTTCTTTAAAATTGAAAACAAAAGGAGAGTTCCCTCTTTGAAAACAGACATGCTTCATCTTTCTGTGGTTCAGAGGTTTGTTCTATTTTCTGTGAATTTAAAGCATTGTGCGGTGACTGGACACTGGAAGCTGTGGTCCATTCTGAATTCCAAAAAGCATAAAAGTCAGCGTATGCCACAAAATCCCCCCAAAAGTCAGGGCAGTACTCGCAGAGCTTTCAGAGCTCTGGTTTTGCTGTTAACTTAAAATTTTCACCTTAAAGTGGCAAACTCAAAGGTAAAGATTATTTAGGTTTTGTTTGGTGGGATTTTTTGTGGGTGGTGGGGGGGTGTTGTGCTTTTTGGGTTGGTTGTTGTTGTTTTTTTTTAACTGAGAAATATCTGTCACAAATGTAACTGATGCTAGTTATTATTCTGTGTCATCCAACAATACATTGCTAACTATGGCCAGTAAAAGCACTTACACTAGCATAGTTTTGAACATTCCCTTCTTCCTTTAAATTAGAATTGCAGCTTTTCTTTCAAATCATGAAATTCTACTTTGTACATCACGTAGTTTTTCAGGGGGAGGGAGGGTGGGGAGGAAGGAAATGCAACTTAGCAAAATTAATTTGCTTCTGGCTTTTTAGTTCAACCCAAAGAATCTAGTGTTGAATGTTTCAGACACATTGAACAATCATAGGATCAACTAGGTTGGAGAAGACCTTTAAGATAATCAAGTCCAATTATTACTACAGGACTGCTGAGACCACTGCTAAAGCATGTCACTGAGAGCCTCAGCTGCACAGTTTTTGAAGACTTGAACACAGTTTTTGACCACAAGTTTTACTGTATCCTTGGACTGATGTCACCACATGTTTCTTTTGGATGCTTTCTCCTTCATATTTGTATCTTGTAGCTTTGGCTTCAGCAGAGGCTCTCCAGCAACTTGCCTCCTGAAGTTTTTTCAGTTTCCTGGAGGCTGCATGTCCTCATGTGCCAGTAATGCCAAAGCATGTGTAACTACTCCACGTTAGTCACAAGCAAATTGATCAGTTTGAATGGAAGCTTAATATGCATTGTTAATTATTTTAGTTCTCAAATTATTAACAAAGTATTTTTTTGTTCTTGGTTTCAGACAAAGTGGACTCTGAATTGCTACAGGGTTACAGCAAGTACCTGCCTCATGATACTGTTATCATGACTGTTAAAGTAGCCATCCTGTTTGCTGTGCTTTTGACAGTCCCTCTAATCCATTTCCCAGTAAGTACTCCTCAACATTTTGAAGCTGGCAGTAAGCAATGGTAATGCTAATGCTTTACAGACTGCAATATTTCAGTCACATCTAGTCTTGTGTATCTTATTCACTTGTCAGGTGATTGATCAAAGACCACATATTTGCATATGTTCCATGAAAGCTCAAAAATAACAACTAACCACTAAGCTAATTTGTGCTCTTGAGACAGATTCCAGATTAAAACTAGGCCACAGCTTTGTTTTTAATTTAGAGAATCCAGAGCTTCTAAAGTTTATTTGGTTTGATTTTTTTGGTTTTGTTTTTTTGTTTTTTTCCTTACCCGTTCTTAAATTGAGTTTTGCTGACTTGGTTTTTCCTTTCTACATACACGCACCCACACACAAACACACTTGTACTTGAAAACTCAATTGTAAATTAGAAACACGTATTGACCTGTTTTACAAAAAAAAACTACTTTAGATCATCAGTACCATGATTGAACTGAAAATTCATTGTTAGGACCAAAAAAATGTTTGCAAGCAAACTATATATCTGGAAGTAGATTACAGAAGCTGGCAACATGCTGATGTTTGCTACCAAGCATGCTTAAAGAGACAAAGTGTTATCTCCCAGACCTCTTTTAGTCCCTGCAAAAAAGGAGTAATTCCTTAAGACTAATGGCCATGTGATAAATACTGCTTTAATACTAAAGTAAACTCTGTGCTACAGAAAGGCAAAACATTTGACTGTTACTGAATTTTTTGTATTTTGATTTTTTTTAAATGTTTTTTCACATCTTGAATGATGTCATTCCCAAGTTTATGAAATTGAGATAAGATTAAATAAAGTGTATCTATGTATTTATCCATGCAATGTTTCTCTTCATATCATGTAGGCAAGAAAAGCTGTATTGATGGTATTTTTCTCTCATCTTCCTGTGTCGTGGATTTGCCATATCCTTGTCACTTTAACACTGAATACAATTGTTGTGTTGTTTGCGATGTACGTGCCAGACATTAAAAATGTATTTGGAGTAGTTGGTAAGTTGTTGTGGTTCTTGGGGTTTTTTTGTTTAACTTTTCTTCAGAAAATTCATTAAAATTATAAGTTAATGTACTTTAAGTTTTTACTTACAGCAAGATTACTTTCTGTTTCTTAAAGGTTCAACCACATCAACATGTTTGCTTTTTGTTTATCCTGGACTATTTTATCTGAAACTTAGCAGAGAGGACCTTTTATCACGACAGAAACTTGGGGTATGCTTTTTCTAATATGTGCTAATTATATTCAAGTGGCCTCATTTTCTATTCATCTCAATATGCTGTAGAGCACGTAATCCAAGGGGCAAAGTTCTTGCTCACAGATCTTGTGAATTGTAGTGAGAACATTTTGCTCTGTTCCTCGTGATAGCTCTATTCTTTCTGAAACTCCTCCTTCATAAGAGAATTTTGACTAGTAGTTTATCCATATGCTGGACTGCTGAGCTGAATACATGCTTTTCCCTATAGTTTTCAGATGTTGACTTTCAATCCAATTTCTCTTCAGTTTTTACGCATTACTCTGATGTTGTCTGGGCAGCTGGGACAAAGCCAAACTGCATTTAATTGAAATGGTGTTTATGCTTGGTTTTTATGTAAGCCTTCTCAGAAACATTTTCCCCACCCATCCCTTTCTTTTTTCCCCTCCCCCCGCCTTTTTTTTTTTTTTCTTCTCTTTATGGTTTCTCTTTTGGGGTAGTAGGTTAAACTCCAGCTGGAATTTGTGCAGCAGCCTGCTTTTTGCACTGGAACTGTCTTCATTTTAACCACTGCTCAGCAAAGCAACTTCATTACAGTGGCTAAAATGCTGACAAACTTTTTATGCATAAGTCCTTCAGCCATTCTTACAATTCACAGGGCTGCTTTTGTATTGACAAATTTAGGAGTCTGAAAAAGTGTCTAATAATGATGCTCTTGGACCATTTAAAGTCTTGACTAGTTTCAACAGTTTTGGGGCCTTGTTATAAATCGGCAAACAAACATCTCTTGAGCTGTAGTTTTATTATCATCTGGCTATTCAAAAATATAAAGAGTGCATTGTAACTTTAATTAAATTTTGAGTCAAATACAAATTCAGTTTCTTAATTTATTGGGTTGTATCTGCAGACAGGTAGTGTGAGCAGGCAAACTAACTGCTCTCAGAGTTCCCAATGAAACTATCCGAGAGCAGGCTTAGTTTAGTTTTTCCCTAAACAGATACCTTGTGTTTGAAGACTGAAAAATCTGGAACATTAAAGATTATTTTAAAAGACACTACTTAAATCTGTTCTTGCAGGATTTTTTTCATCATTAGTTCTGAGCCTTAGACATAATGTAAAAAACTAATTTTTGGTTTTCTTTCTTGACAGGCATGTGCATTGGTTGGTTTTGGCATTTGTGTTGGCCTTCTCAGTTTAGTTCTAATAATCTTCAATTGGACTGACCAGTAACAGACTGTTGTTGATGTCTGAACAGCTTCAGAAGGACAAGAACCAGAGACATGTCAAAACTACCAAGATGAATGCTAGATATCCTCAGGGAAACACTGACCAAAGCTATCTCTGGAAGAAATAATGCTGTTTTTCACTGCATTAGTGATGTTCCCTTAATCTTGAGTCACTCTCTTCACTTACTGGACGATTAGTCTTTGCCATTGTAAAATAATAGTTTTTAATTCTGAAATCATGACGGGTAAAAAGGTCTCTTGAATTTCTGCATTGCAAAAATGCTTCAGTGCACGTGGTGGACAAAGGCAGAATCTTGAACTAACTTCTGTTTCAAAGACAATGAGTTGGATAGATCTGCTATGTAGATACGCTACATCAGTCATGATGTGCATCTTGATGTGTGCATTTAGTATAATACACACATTATCCTAGACAGTGAAAGATTTCTATTGCTTGAATAATTCCAAAATTTCAGCCAGTTCATATTAAGAACTTCCTGATTCCAGATATTTACCCTAATTTATCCTAACATGGATCCAGAAACCAACTGCCTTAGCCCAGTTTAATGGGCGCATCATTATAGTATTTGTTCATTGTTTTTTGAAACACAGTTTTTATACTTCCACCTACTAGAATCATACTGAAGTAATTTTTAAAATAGAAGGTTTTGCCCATCTAGCATAACAGCTTTTAGTAGTATTGGGAAGTATTTCTATTTTGCTGTTAATAATAGACATTTTTCAACTAATATCTATTTTTGGATATTATTCAGTGCACCTCAGTATTTCTCCCAGTGAAAGACTTATTTTGTTTTTCTTATTCCTATTTTTACAAGTGTTTCGTATTTGAAATAGTGTTTCTATATTTTATGTACTGTTGTATGTCAGAAGGTTGGGGCTTGAAATGTGAAATTCTGCTCTGAAGACAAAGGAAATCTTATGTTTATGGAACCCTAATTTTACCTTGGATCTCTATAAACTTCAATGTACTCTTTTATATTTCTTTTCCTTGCATAAATGAAATGTGAATGCCGTTTTCAACACCCAGCCAGGTTCTGTTAAACATGGTATTGAGGACCCACCATGGAAGTTTCTCATATTAGTAGAAAAGTAGTAAAGCAGTAGCTGATAGCATGGTAAGGTTTTTAAAACTTGTTTCTATCAGGTGGGATCTGATAACTTTAAAATAGCCCAGTCTCAAGAGAGTTTATTTGCTAAGGAAGAAGCTAAGCCTCCACAGAAAGGCTGTGGGTAAAGTTAAGAAATCAGCCTTAAATAGTCAGATTGAGAGAGTGGGAAAGATCTTCAGTATTTCCAGATGCAATCATTCTTTCAATTTATCTTAGCACTTTCACATCTGAGAAGTAGAATAAGACACAAGTGAATCATAGTGAAGTAATACATCTATGCAGTATGCAAGCAGCTAGTAAATGACATTTAAATAAGTTTTTCTGCCCATAAGGTACAGAGTTAGCAAATTAGTTGACTATTGCCAGAAAGTTCTGCTGGGACAGTTCTGTTAATATGAATGTAATTGAATGTGCTTGATCCTCACTTGACTAATAGGGAGGAACAGCTAAATAGAGTTGGAATTGTCTCCTCTGTTCCTGAGGTGACAGACTAGGATTTCTTATGCCAACAGGTCACTCGGTTCTCTAGGGATTTATACTACTCCTCGGTTTTGATAGATAGCCTGAATGCACCCAGGTGGTGCAGCTTGGTACTGCTTCAGGAATCCTTTTTGCTTGGGCAATATCAGGGTTTTAATATAGAAATACACATTTTGACGTGTGGTGAGGCTAGGGAACTAACAGACATTTTGATAGGATCCCAAAGAAAAGGGTCCCAAAGAAGACTGCCATTACTTCTAGTAGATGTTCCATGACATAAGATGAACCATCTAATAGTTTGTCAGTACCAGAAACAGCATGTCCAATCTTGGCCAGAAGTTCACAACTGCTGTGGCACTGGCAGTGGCTTTTGACAAGTGTGGTCATGCTGGTTTTCTGTAAGTAAAACACAAGATGTGACATGTTACTTGCCAAAAAAATGAACCCCGAGTGAGCTCACTCAGGAGACGAGAAAAGTGAGAGGAGGGTGCTAGGACTGGGATTATCTTTTTTTTAGCAGCAGCAGCCACTAGGTAGCACAAAACATCATGCTTTGTCCAGCAGTTTTGCTTCAGCAGGTTGAAGCGTGTGTGTGTGCACATAAGGAGTGCCTCTAACTGGAGAGGTCTCTTGCCTCCTTTGATCAAGGGATTGAGCAGATCTTCTCATCATTGTGGAAGTATTAATGGTTGAGGCTTCCTCCCCATCTTGCCTTTTGCAGCTCTCCCAGGTTGTTTAACTCTTGATAACCAGATGTAGCTGCCTTACTGCCTGCACCTACCCTCTAATAGCTGTGTTTCACAGGTTTCGTTACACTTTAGGGATTTGGTCACTCAGTATCTCTTGGCAGTAGTGCAAAAAGCTGAATACATATACCTTATAAAACTGTACCTTGAGAAAGCGATGACAGCTGTACATCAGGAAGTGATTTTCTGTCTGACTGAACCAAAATATTTTAGGAAACCTGGAGACCCTACAATCATGTGAATGAACTGCAGGGTGTTCTGGGTTTTGTTCTGTTTTCTTTCCAGACACTAGAATTTAGGAGGAATATTTATTAGAAATTTCATGGAAGTTGTTTCTCATTTAGTATATGTTCTTGTAGCATACTGTTGAGTAAAAGTTGTAGGACACCACTGCAGTCACTTTATTTTACATTCCAGCCAGCAAGACTTCTGTGAAGGTACAGAATGTTGGCAAAGCTTTGTGAAGATTTTTCTCTTTCCTCCCCCTGAAAAAGGTGAATCTTGCTGTGCACTGTGATGCTCTGTTTGTACACTCTGATGCTGTGTTTGTACACAAGCAATTGGCTTTGTGTGCATTGTCTTAAGAAATGTGACAGAGAAAATATCTGAAATAGTGTTAATTTTACAGCTGATTCCTGTAATGCTATGGAAGTCACGGCATCATTGTTTTTAAACCCCCGAGTATTATCATAACTAACCCGGCTATTACCTAATTGTCCTAGTAGGTAGCCTTTAGAATGATGAATACCAGTGTGTGAAGTTAATACTTGGTGAGAATGGATGGAAGCAATTCACACCTCTGCTGGAGCTCCATTATTACATTTTGGCTGTGAATCGGGAAGGATAGCAGCACAGGGGTTACAGAATGTAACTGAAAAAGAGTTAGAAATACGGCTACTTTTAAGTTTCTGTGATACATAACTTAAAATACAGAGACAGGGAGAGAGCCAGAAAGAAAACAATTATTTCCAAACTTAGAAAAACGTATAAGTACTTTCCACAGTGAAAAAGCAGAGGAAGGACTTTGGGTTTATCCTTTGCATCCCCCACAGGAGATTGTTCTGTTTGTTGTGCCTGCATAAGGGTTTCACTACAGTTGTGCACTTGTGTGCACTTTTTTTGAGCAAAACAGACTTCCAGTCTGGAACTCTGCTCACTCAAGTGCTGATAAATAGATCTTTATTTATTCTTGTGTACAGGATTGGGTTTTTTCCTTCTGAATTTCCAGATTTATAATTTTCAGGGGTACTGCTTTGTTACCTATAGTTAGCATTTTCTGACTTTCTTTGCTGAAGACTTGACAGGAATGAAGGGGCCCACTGTTTTTCTGAATTCATTGGGAAAGGTTGCCTTTCCCCAGCTGACCAAGAACAACAATGATGGGAAATGAACTGGTTGCCTTTGGTTTGTTTTCTCTCTTTCTCCTATTTCATTCCTGGTCTATTGAAGGCTGGTCAAATTTCAGATGGACTGTGGTAAGCTGGGTGTGGAGAGTGGCTTTTGTAAACAGCATTGTAGGAACCAGTAATGCAAAACAAAAGCACTCTGCACCTCTTTGTTTTGTGGCAGATGCTCATGCTTTATTTCCATATTTCTAAGCAGTTTGTATCTTAATATATTACTTTTCATGACAATAAATATGTTTAAAATTCTCTTGTGTGTCCCTGTATAGTGAAAATTGAGACACTGTGAAACTGTCCCATCCTCTCTCTGTCCCTCCTTTCACCTTCCCCTTCAGGTTTTATTAACACCAGTTGATGACACTAGGCAGGAATGTGGTATTAGCTGAACAGTTCAAGTTATCACTTGGGAGTGCAGCCTGCGTGTGAGGGTGTGGGTCCACACTGCTCCATCCATGTCCCGCAGGCTCAGCTTGCACCTAGTGCCACCACAGCTCATGACTGAAGGCCAATGCTGGTCATGGGCCGACCTTTTCAGTGTGCCCAAGTTGACTATTTTTGTAAGAATTTGCTATTTGAAATATGGAGATAGCTTAACTTTTGGAACATGGGAGGACTCTGTTGATTTGGAGTTCTTAAATCATTTATGTTGTGTAATATACTTAAGGTGCTGTATTTCCAACCATAGCAATCTTAATGAGGATGAAACCATGATGATGCAGTGGGATCTGTCTGATTGAGCTGCTGAGACAAATGTTAAATCGTTGAGCAGCTCAGCTCACAAGTGCATTGTTTGCATGAGAGAGACTTTCAGCTGGAGACCAGTAACGAGTGGTGTCCCTCAGGGATCGGTGTTGGGACCGGTCTTGTTCAACATCTTTGTTGCTGACATGGACAGTGGGATTGAGTGCGCCCTCAGCAAGTTTGCCGATGACACCAAGCTGTGTGGTTCGGTTGATACGCTGGAGGGAAGGAATGCCATCCAGAGGGACCTTGACACGCTTGTGAGGTGGGCAGATGCCAACCTGATGAAGTTTAACCATGCCAAGTGCAAGGGCCTACACCTGGGTGGGAGCAACCCCAGGCACAGCTACAGGTTGGGCAGAGAAGAGATTCAGAGCAGCCCTGCGGAGAAGGACTTGGGGGTGTTGGTCGATGAGAAACTGAACATGAGCCGGCTTCAGTGTGCGCTTGCAGCCCAGAAAGCCAGCCGTATCCTGGGCTGCATCAAAAGGAGCGTGACCAGCAGGTCGAAGGAGGTGATCCTGCCCCTCTACTCTGCTCTCGTGAGACCTCACCTGGAGTATTGTGTGCAGTTCTGGTGTCCTCAACATGAAAAGGACATGGAACTGTTGGAACAAGTCCAGAGGAGGGCCACGAGGATGATCAGGGGACTGGAGCACCTCCTGTATGAAGACAGGCTGAGGAAGTTGGTGCTGTTCAGCCTGGAGAAGAGAAGGCTGCGTGGAGACTTCATAGCAGCCTTCCAGTATCTGAAGGGGGCCTATAGGGATGCTGGAGAGGGACTCTTCATTAGGGACTGTAGTGACAGGACAAGGGGTAACGGGTTCAAACTTAAACAGGGGAAGTTTAGGTTGGATATAAGGAGGAAATTCTTTCCTATTAGGGTGGTGAGGCACTGGAATGGGTTGCCCAGGGAGGTTGTGAATGCTCCATCCCTGGCAGTGTTCAAGACCAGGTTGGACAAGGCCTTGGCTGATATGGTTTAGTGTGAGGTGTCCCTGCCCATGGCAGGTGGGTTGGAACTCGATGATCTTAAGGTCCTATCCAACCCTAACTACTCTATGATTCTATGAATATGGGCTTCAACTTATTACTGTCTTTCTTGTGCTGCACAAAGTATCATTTTGGTATGGATCTGGGAGTCCATGCTCCTACAGCTTTAGTCTGTGGTGCCCACGTGGGAGCTGTCAGTCCATGCTTGCGTGTTTGGAGGCTCCATGGGCATCTCTTTTGGACAGGAGTGGAGCAGGGTTATAGACCTAGGCAGGTATTTTGCCTGACCCAGTGTGGCAAATCTCATATAAAATAAATTCCTAACATAAATTTTGAGGATTATTTGTGGCGAATATGGAACATTTTTGTTAGCATCAGCCAATGCACTTTCATCATTGCACCTGATATGTGAGTGGAGGCAGAAGTCTGGCTGTTCTGGATAGAAATATCATTGCTTGTTGGACCTCCTTTCCTGATTAAATCTCATTTAACACTTTACCTGAAATTGTTGGTTTACAGTTGACTTACATGTTGAAAGTGTTGCAGTTGCTCTGCGCACTGAGAAGCCTCTGGATATGTTTACTGCTACTTCCTTATGACTGCCAGTGGGAGAGATTTTCAGTATTACAAAAGTCCTGCCTGATTTCTGCAGTTCATGGAGGTGGTTTTGGAATTTGTGTTTCGGTAGTGATCATCCAACCACACTTCATCTGGAATTGGAATAATTAAATTAATGACTCTACATATGTAGAAATTGCATAACTCATGTCAAACCTGTGTGTTATACAAACAGATGTCCTCTTTTGAGTTCGACCTCCTCCAGATTTGCTATGGAACAGCCGGGGCATGATCCAAAACCCCTGGAAAATAAAGACCAGTACTTGTGTAACTCATGGGATTGTCATCTTTGCTTTGTGCATAACGTGCCTGCTCAGTGAAAGAAAAGGGCTGCTGACTCTGCAGCTGGCTCTGGACATGTGGCTGTCATGCTGCTAGCCCCAGCTTGGGCTGTAGCATGGCTTTGACAGTGAAGGGTGTCATTCCTAAAACTCACGCTTAGTTCGGTGGCAGTAGAATAGTTGTGCACTTACATGTTTTCCTTCATCGGTGTAGTTGTGTGACCCCTGCTCTGTTCTTGCTGAACCCAGCTTGAAATGGATGTGAGATACGGTCTGGGGAGCTGTTACAAATTGCTTCTTCCAGACCTGTCTGCTTTCAGTGCTTGATTTTACAATGAGGCCTGCACTCCAAAAAAGGACACAGAAAATAACTTGTCCATTGAGAACTGCACTTGCTGTCCTTTCAGGTATTGGTTTCATCGACAGCAACCCTGCCTGTCCTATGCTGTTCTGCTCCTCTCTATGAAACAAGAGGCAGCAGAAGAGATATGGGAGGCTGTGGCTGTGCAGCGTATGGCCTCGGGACGGTGCTGCTTTGAGGTGGGTGCCTGGCTGGCCTGGCTCATCAAGCAGGATGAAAAACTCCTGGAAACCCTTTGGGAAGGGCAGCCTCATGCAGCTAGGTGAGGGTCAGCAGGGAAAGCAGACGGCTTTGGTATGCAGAAGTAGCAAGGGGGGTAATGGCTGCCCTGGGAGGGCTCTGGAGCAGGGACTTGCTTTTTTTTGGGTCATAAATAGTGGTGCTTTCTAATAGACGTGAGTGTGGCTCCAAGCGCTTTGAAAGGTCTAGGGGAGTCCTGAATAGAAGAAAAAATGGAAAAAAAAAACCAACAACAAAACAAACCCCTCATTACTGTGCTGCTGGCTCAATTCCAGAGCTGTCTGAATGCTCACCCACATGGAAAGGAGTATCAGCAGATTTGCATTCACTTAAGAACGTTTGTCCTGACCAGAGCTGGCACCAAGCAGCACAAACCCCAAGTGCGATACAGAATTTGATCTTACGCTGCACCAGCTTCTCGTACCTGGTCTTGTTGCCGAGGGGGTCCTGCCCGTGCTTGGCATTTCCCTTGCCTCCAGCCTTGCTGCTTGCGTGGTGGTGGTTTCTACAGCAGCCAGGCAGCTCTCTGCACCTGGTTTAAATTTAAAGCTCATTTACACATGATGTCACACTTTTATTGTCAGCCCAGAGAAGGTCAAGACAGTTGGTTTTGGGAAGGTTTGCATTGTTGAGCCTTTACAGCGCTGCCATTAATGCCTTCACCATCTGACTTACATTTCAGTTCTCTGGCGTGGTGCAGTGGAGGCACTAGGTACATAGAATGAATGGGGGTGGTTGGCACAATGGCTGAGCAGCCTGGGCTGCAGAACTACTTTCCTGGAGACCAAGGGTGGAAGTTACTGCTCCACGTACCATGTAGCAAATCAAGGATCTGGCTAGAGGAGGGTTAATGAGCCCTAGAAGCTGAGGGTGTTGTTATGGGCTGTTGCCTTTGAGGAGCCTGATCTTGCTGCTCCATTGACTGGAGGGGGAGAGTGTTCCTGGGACCCTGGTCTCTCCACCCTCCCGGGTAACTCCATGTGATAATGGGATTTACACACAGGGATGGAGAAGAGATTTGGGATGTGGTTAAGACAGCACAGAACCCATAGGGCTCGAGTTGAGGGCCATGAAAATCTCAGGCTTTATTTTTACCTCCTCGAGGCCTGCTCTGCTGTTTCATTTTGTATGTCACGCCGGAGGCAGAGCTTTAGTGTAGCATTTCCCCATCTGGGTTCACAGCTCATGGCTGTGAATCTCCTGCAGGAAGGGTTTAAGTAGCCTTTGTGTTTTATGGTTCCTTACAGGTCTGGCACTGGGGATAGCTCGTGAGATGCGTGCTCAGATTTTTGCTTTGGGATTTTGATGAACAACTTCCATGCCTGTTAAAGAGAGAAATTATGCATGCTTTTAATTGTCTACAGCTCGCTTTTTTCTCCAAATACACAAATCGGTATTTGATCCTTCAGATCTAAGCTTTAAAGAGCCTGAGCAGTGAAATGGAGTCAGCTTCCTGTTGGTGGGTACCAGATGCAGAGTCTGTGTGAAGGGGGCTGCCTGTTAACCTGTGCATGTATGGCATTGAGGTAAACTTGTGAATTAACATTGACCTTCTGTTTTAATTGCCACTCATCGCATGGTCATGGGAGGGCTCCTCACCATGAGCTTTGGGCAGGGAGGCAGAGGAATTTCCATTACTGCTCACTGACTGGGTGCTGACCAAGTTCTTATAGAATCATAGAATAGTTTGGGTTGGAAAGGACCTTAAGATCATCGAGTTCCAACCCACCTGCCATGGGCAGGGACACCTCACACTAAACCATATCAGCCAAGGCCTTGTCCAACCTGGTCTTGAACACTGCCAGGGATGGAGAATTCACAACCTCCCTGGGCAACCCATTCCAGTGCCTCACCACCCTAATAGGAAAGAATTTCCTTCTTATATCCAACCTAAACTTCCCCTGTTTAAGTTTTAACCTGTTACCCCTTGTCCTATCACTACAGTCCCTAATGAAGAGTCCCTCTCCAGCATCCCTATAGGCCCCCTTCAGATACTGGAAGGCTGCTAGGAGGTCTCCACACAGCCTTCTCTTCTCCAGGCTGAACAGCACCAACTTCCTCAGCCTATCTTCATACAGGAGGTGCTCCAGTCCCCTGATCATCCTCGTGGCCCTTCTCTGGACTTGTTCCAACAGTTCCATGTCCTTTTCCTGTTGAGGACACCAGAACTGCACACAATACTCCAGGTGAGGTCTCACAAGAGCAGAGTAAAGGGGCAGGATCACCTCCTTTGACCTGCTGGTCACGCTCCTTTTGATGCAGCCCAGGATACGGTTGGCTTTCTGGGCTGCAAGCACACACTGAAGCCGGCTCATGTTCATTTTCTCATCGACCAGCACCCCCAAGTCCTTCTCTGCAGGGCTGCTCTGAATCTCTTCTCTGCCCAACCTGTAGCTGTGCCTGGGATTGCTCTGACCCAGTTTTTTAGAACACTGGTGCTTTTATTCCTCCTGGATGTGTGCTCTTCTCAGGAGCTATGCAGCACATCAAGGTCCAGCTTGCAGACTGTGACTTGCCAGGCACAATAGTAAGAAAAGGTGGAGTGAAGAGCTAAAAGCCCTTTCATTATATCAGTTGATAGTTACCCACAAACTCTGTCACAGGAAGGTAGCTGCTTAGGATTTGGTGGTCACTGAGACCAGTGAAGGGTAAAGGAGTCATTCCCATGGCACTCTGGGTTTGCTGGCTGTTACTGCAGCACATCTTTTCCCAAGGGTCAGAAAGGTTTTGAGGTGGGGATGAGCAAGAACAGCCTCAGCTGTTACACAAGCAATGATACAGTCAAGGGCAACCAGGCCTCTTGCACAACATGATCACCAGATGGGATTAGGGAGAAAGGTCTGTGTCTCAGGGGACAGCATTGCACAATTAGGTGTGCCCCATGAGGTCTGTCATGCTCCCTGGCAGGGAGCTGTGTGGATACAGTCATTTTTGATGCTCATCAGAGCCAGCTTCAGAATGCCTGTTGAAATGGTACGGTTTTCCTTTTGGTATTTGCTGGCACAGTTTCTGCTGCTGTTTACAGGTTGTTTCTTCTGGAACCATGTGAGCAATGGGAACATTCATCTGGTGCTTTTCCAAGGGGAGATTACTTGAATGATGGTTGAGAGACATTGTCTCGACCTGGCTGCCAAATGTTAGTTGAAGACGTCTGTCTTGACATTCCTTAATCTGACAGTTCAGTTTGGTGAGTCAGAAGCCAAGGAGTGACATTTCCCAGGGGATGCAAAGCCTCAGGCTGGGACGACATGGAAACCATGGACAGATTTCCCTCCTTCCCCAAATTTTGAAAGTCACTGTTTGAACTTCTTCCAGCCACTGAAGCTGTTCCACCAGGGCAGGGGCCTTGTGTTTGCCATGTCCTGTCTAAACAAGGCCTTTCCCTTTGAGTGGAGGTGTCACAGCACTTTCTCCAGCATGCTGCAGTGGGGGAAATATTTGGCTTGAGCATTTCCCCACTACCTGTTGCCTGCTCTGCAAGGGTGGAATACAAACACGAGGGCTTTAAAGGTCTCAGGAGAGACTGAGTGGAATTTCTTGCTTTGAATGAACATTAATGCTGAGAAATGGAGTCTTTTAAAATGCAATGCTAAGCACAGTGTTTCGCCAGGCATAAAGAAACTCCACGAACTTTTGGGTTTTGATAGCCCAGTGTTAGGCTCCAGCACCTGGGATCTGGGGGACTGTGGAACCAGTCTCTTGAATGGTGATTCTGAGGGTTCTGTGCATGTTTTAGCCCCAGCTTTGACATGCAGGATTTGCCTCTCCTGACTTCAGGGAGAGTTGGATTGGTCCTTTGAAGGTGTTTGCTTTAGGGATCTTCCTAGCACCTAAGGGTACCAGAGCAGCCTTGGCCATAACAATTAAATTGGGAGAGGCTTATAAAGTGTTTAATTTGCCTTCTATTTGTCCCTCCAGTCCCTACAGCTTGCTGTTAAGAGATTCAGAGCAGCCCTGTGGAGAAGGACTTGGGGGTGTTGGTCGATGAGAAAATGAACATGAACAGGTTTCAGTGTGCAATCACAGCCCAGAAAGCCAACCGTATCCTGGGCTGCATCAAAAGGAGCGTGACCAGCAGGTCGAAGGAGGTGATCCTGCCTCTTTCCTCTACTCTTGGGAGACCTCACCTGGAGTATTGTGTGCAGTTCTGGGGTCCTCAACATGAAAAGGACATGGAACTGTTGGAACAAGTCCAGAGGAGGCCACGAGGATGATCAGGGGACTGGAGCACCTCCCGTATGAAGACAGGCTGAGAAAGTTGGGGTTGTTCAGCCTGGAGAAGAGAAGGCTGCGTGGAGACCTCAGAGCAGCCTTCCAGTGTCTGATGGGTGCCTATAGGGATGCTGGAGAGGGACTCTTCATTAGGGACTGTAGTGACAGGAGAAGGGGTAATGGGTTCAAACTTAAACAGGGGAAGTTTAGATTGGATATAAGGAGGAAATTCTTTCCTGTTAGGGTGGTGAGGCACTGGAATGGGTTGCCCAGGGAGGTAGTGTTCAAGGCCAGGTTGGACAGAGCCTTGGGTGATATGGTTTAGTGTGAGGTGTCCCTGCCCATGGCAGGGGGGTTGGTATTAGATGATCTTAAGGTCCTTTCCAACCCTGACTATTCTATGACTGTATAAAACGAGCTCTTGGAAAGCTGAGGACTGATGTCCCTTTCTGTGCTGCAGAGGGAACACATTTGAGTGGAGTGGTCTAAAGAGCAGAATCTGAAGGATGTTGCCTGTAAAAACAGGTGAGGTTTTGTTGGTAATTTGGTGAATTTAAAAGCTCTTTGTCGTCCTGTGCCAGCTCAGGGGCTTTGAGTGATGATGAAGGGCATGACTGGGTGTCATGGGTGCCTGAGTGTCAGTCCCCTTTTCTGCTGTTGTTCTGCTGCTGCGAAAGTGTGAGAAGCGTAAATGCCAGAGGCTTTCAATGAAGCCTGAATCTTCAGGATCCAACCCCTCAAGAGGGACTCGTTTTGCTAGGGCTGGGGTCTGGCACATCCGGGCTGGTCCTGGAGTGGCTGCAGGACTGCTCTAGGTTGTTCCAGCTTCAGAGAAGCCAAGGCTACAGATCACCAAGGTAAAGGGATTCCCTGGTTGTGCTGTCCCCCTGGGTCAGGAGGAAGGTGGCCAAGAGTGGAGGGGAGGGGGGGGAGTAAGGGGACAGGAAGGATTTGTTGGGTTCCCTCTTGAAACTGCTGTTTTGGCAGCCCATAGCAGAGCGTACGTTCAAAAGCACATTGCACAATCCCTGCTGTGCAGGGGGTCTGCAGGGCCGGGCTGGGGACATCAGTCCTGCTGCTCTGTCATCTTCTGTGTCTGAGCTACCTGTGATGTTTGCCTGATCTGCTCTCACTGCCTGCGGTGGTCCTGTTGGAACCCCATCCTTTGCCTTCAAGGAAACCAGAGGAGAGCCCGAGGTCAAAGCCTGTCACTCAGCCCCTTCTGAGCTGGCTGGAAACATGCTCGCCTGTCCCAAGGGTCTAGAAGAGCCCCAGGGGATGGTTGAGCAGCTTGGAGATATTCCCAGCACCAGCGTGGCACCTCCCAGGCTGTTTTGCTGAAACACCTCCACCGGTGTTAACACCAGGATTATTTGACCATTGTCATGTTCCGGAGACCGGGCCCAGCTGCCCACTTCAGCCCCCTGTGACAGCACATTGTTGGGCACAGCAGCTGCAGGGGTTGGTGGCGCAATGCTTGTGTGTTCGCTGAGCATCACTGAGCTAAAATGCAGCGGGTGGCTGTGGCAGCTGCATCCCACCTGGCCTTGGTGTGGGGACATGCATGGGGCTCAGCACTGGGGTGGTGAGAGCATGAGAGAATAGGCCCATTGCCCAGTAGCCTCTGCAGGCTGCTTGCCCCCAGGCAAGAGGTCTTGGAGCAAAGTAAACCTTACTTCTAACTTTCCTTACCATGTAGTTAACATCAGGTGATGCCAATAGTGATAAGTAAAACCTAACTTCAACTAGGGCCACAGCAGCAAACATTTTGACACTTTGCACCCAGGCTGATCTGTTTAAAGACTCATCTTTTCTGGTTTAATGGGAACTGCAGAAATGTCCAGGTTGATGAAAGCAACAAGTGTTGTTATCAGGAGCTGCTGAGCAAACACACAGAGTTTAGTAGGGTAGCACAACACTTTTGCTTCTATTGTCTGTGAAAAAAGGCTGAAATGCAAGGAGTGGAGCCATTTGCTGAACCTGCATATCTATTTTTACTCCCTTGCTCCATAATGCTCCTAGAATAAATTTTTCAATGCACAGCAGAGTAGGGAAAAAATAGTGCTGATGGTATCTCTGCTATCCCCATTGTGCTGCAAGGAGAGGGCAGCTGCTTTGCTGACCTGTCACTTGCCTATACCCGCATTCCAGGTACAGGGGCCATTTGCTCGTTGGGGTTTGCTTGACAAAATGGCCACTGGGGTTTATATATAGATCCTGCCTGTCCTGCCACGTTGCCTTGAATTCTTGTAAGTTAAATGAAGTTGGAGGGGGTGGGAGAGGATCAGCTGTAAAACAGAGCCGCTAATCTGCGGTGCCTCCGGGAGAGCTGCCGGGATGTCCCATCGCCCCCGGGGCTTCGAGCATCTGCGGGCATCCTGCTGGGAGGGGGAAGCAGGTGGTGCTCGGCTGATCCACAGCGGCTGCGGCCACTGCCGGGGTGCCAGGGGCTTGAGTGATGAGGGAAGGTTGGGAGGAATATTTATAGCTTGTCTCAGCACCGGGGCTGGGGGATGACCGCCATCCCAGGGATGTGAAGGACACAAGTGTTCAGGGCAGCGTCCCAGAGACAGCGGGATGCAGGGACAGGGAGCACAAGTGTCCCGGTGATGAGGGCAAGGGGTTTGCAGCCCTCAGCTTTCCAGCGTGTGTTCTATTCATCGATGTGTTGTGAGCAGAGCAGGAAAAAACGCTTCGGGCTGGGGGCACTGCTCATGCCCAGCGATGCCCTCGTGGGCATCCCCAGCCCACACTGAAGCCTGCCCTTGGCTTGGGCTGGGTTTGCTGTGCCCTAGGCACCCCTGGAGCTCTGCTCCTGGCCTGGAACACAGTTCCAGTTTAGTGGCTGTCCTCTTGTTTATCTGCGCTGTTTCTGAGGATTGCACCTTTTCATTTGGATTGCGCCGCTTTGGTTGTGCTGAAAACCCCTCAGCAAGAGAAAGGTTTTTTTAAGGTAGAAAAACGTTGCCCTGGCCCCCAGCAGCATCACAGGGGGAAAAGCCCAAAGCAGCCCTGTGCCTGCAGCCAGGCCCACATCTGCCCCTGTGTGTCTGCTGTCTTCCCCTGCAGATTTTGGGAAGTGACCAACACTTAATTCAATGTTAGTTCTTGTGTCTCCCTTGTCTAAATAATGATTTTTTTTCTTTCTGAAAATGCTATGAACATTTAGCATGTTTTTTGCCTTTCTTTGAACAGAACAGATTATGTTTATCTCTTTCAGAATTCAAGTATCTGCTTCATACTTTCTTTAATGGCACCGATATGGATTTTTTTAAGTGATCCCGTACATGTGCCAGAATATGACTCCAGAGCCCCAGGCAGCAGAATTCTGCCATATTGCCAGTTTTGCTGCTTTGGTATGAATCAGCAATGCTTCACACTCAGGTACAGCGGTTTTAGGTTCTAAGGTTGTGGCAGCAGACAGAGTTTTGTCTTTGAAACGAAAAACTGGTTTACTTCTTATGATTGTAGAGCAAATTGGGGACACAAAGAACAGCCAAGGTGTGCTCAGCGCATCATTGTGAAAAGCCTCCTGGTGTGTTACACCAGCTCACAAGCAGGGCATGGGGCTGACTCGCAGGATTGGGTTTGGTGGTACCCTAAGCAGGTCCTTGAGCTTCTCTTACAGATGAGCCTTTGAATGATGAGGCGGCGAGGGCAAGAGAGGCGGATGGCCTCAGCCCACCATGTAGGGCAGGAAACTACATCAGATCCTTCAGTGAAGAGGGGAGTGAGCTTCTGGGCAGATCTAAGGATGTCCCTTCTGCTGCTTGCAAGGAGGGGTGTGTGTGTTCTATGACAGAGGAAAGATGCTGAGGCTGCTTCTCTGTGGTGATGCCATGGGACTTGGGATGGTGGGTTTTGGGTTTAGAGAATATGAACACCAGTTGACTTCCCACGCCCTTTGCAGCCATTGCCTGTGAGCGGTGGTGTTTCATTCCTCAAACTTAAGCTTTTTCTGCCACACATATATTATTTGACTCTCCAGTGATACATGCCTTGTCTACTTTGTGTTTTGGCCAGCTCCACTGGCATCTTTTCATTCCTCCCAGGGGTACTGGTGCCAGAGATCTTTCACTGACACACTTCCCCATCTGTCCCCATGCATGGATGCAGACCAGGCACCTGCAGGCTCCAAGATTCCTCTGATGTATGTGTGTCCTGGAGCTGCAGCTTTATTCCTCAGGGAAGTCTGACTTTGGTTTCAGCCCTGATGAATTCATCCCTTCCTCCTCCTCAAGCTGCCAAGCCCAATGCTGAGACTGGCCAGGCCTGACAGCCCTAGGCAGAAATATCTGAGCTGTCAAAATCCATACCAGACCATGAGTCATGTTGCCTCTGCCACTTTATACAGTGGGATTTGTTGATATCTATATGCACCAGAGGGTCACTTCAGTGTTCCCCTGCAGTGGAGACATAGTACCTGCTGAAAGGATCCCGCATCCTCTTGGGTCTGGCCATGGTCAGTGTTCGTCCTGGAAGAGGTTGCCACACTGTGCATATACCTTGCTTTTCTCCAACCTGCTGGTAGCCCAGCCTTCCAATAAGTGCTGACGTTAAAAATGTGAATAAAATATTTTGGGTCTTCTCTTCTCTTCTCTTCTCTTCTCTTCTCTTCTCTTCTCTTCTCTTCTCTTCTCTTCTCTTCTCTTCTCTTCTCTTCTCTCCTCTTCTCCTCTTCTCCTCTTCTCCTCTTCTCCTCTTCTCCTCTTCTTCTCCTCTTCTCCTCTTCTCCTCTTCTCCTCTCCTCTCCTCTCCTCTTCCAAGCCTCATAACTTGGTCAGCTCCTGCAGTGATTTCAGAGGTACTTGCCTGCACATTTTCTGTGTTGATCCAAGTCCATCCATAAAAGACCTCTACAAGACCTGCTTGCTGGTGAGAAGGGTTTTGTGCTGTTCTGCTCGCACCCTAGGACTTGAGGAAATGTTACCTCGATCTTCCTGAAAGGTTTGTATTTTTATAAAGAATTACATTTAAAAATTTCGAAACCAGAAGCAAAATTTCCCAAATATCCCACATAACTGAAATCCATGGGAGGTGATGAAAATTTATCTTGAACCAGTATACTATCAGTTAGATATTGCTGCTTCTGTGATGCTAAGAGTAGCTGGTACCACTGATGGGACAGTAGGACCAGGATGTCCTTGATATGTCTGCCTTGCTCAAAAGTCCTTGGATGTCTACACTGTGTCATAAATTATTTTGAGGGATTCCCAGTAAATTTCATAAAAAGGTTTCATTTTATTAAAGAACAACTAAGTAATAAGGTTTCATGAAGTGGCCTCAGGTAAAACCACTGTGCAGTTTGCCTGTCTAAGCCAATATATCTGCAAGAAACACTCAGGTCTGTATTATGCTTTCAGTAGTTTTGGGTTGTTTTTTTTCTATTATCCAATACTGTGAACCCAGGGGCAACAACTGCATAAATGTCTGTTCGCAGCATGAGTGAGTCTTGGTGGGAAACAGTTTTTCCAGGACGACTTTGAGGCATGTTTCAGCCTTTGGTGGTTGTGACTAAAGTTGTTCTCTGCCTATTCCGTCCTGATGTGGCTCATGCAGAGCACAGCACGTTTCATCTCAGTGTGCCCAATTCCACCTCTGAGACTGGCATGAGAGATTAGGCACCCAAACCCTTGGAAACCTGCACACCTACATCCCTTTGTGCATCCAGGATGGAGGGTGGCTGTATCTGTATATTCCTATAAATAACATGGGAATGAGAGTAAGTCTCTCACAGGATCCCTTTGAATGTGCTCTTAGACTGTGGCAGCCTTCAGAGCCCTGGAAGAGACTCCTCTTCAAAGCTGTCCTGTGTCAAGGATGGGGAACATACCTCACTGAGAACTGTTGCAAATGCTATGGAATACTACTAGTGATGTCTGTGATGTTTGGTGGGGTGGTTCTGCTGCAACTTTGTGAACCATTAGTTCTGTCTTAAAAATGCACATATATTCCCCTGTATCTTCTAGTTCAAACATCACTTTCCGAACTGTGCACCTAGAAAAAAAACTGGTTTGTGCTTTGGTGCTCTTGCTTTGTCCACTCATGAGCAGCAGCACATCCTATATATATACCGCTGGGGCAAGAAGGTAGAGGTTTGCTTTCATTCCAGGGCAGGTGCATTTACAATGTAACCTTGATGGGGGTGATAGCTCCCCTGAAATTGCAGTTTGCTAATAGGTGAACACCTGGTACATAGGTGATGTAGTGAAGCTGGTGCCTTGCAACTGGCTTGTTTAGCACAGCAAAAATATATTGGGTTCCTAAGATGTTGACCAATGGGTTTGGGAAACAGCTGATTGATTCACACAGCTGAGAAACAGGGACTGTAATATGTTTTGCCAGAGGAGACCAGTTTGACGGATGAGTTCATTTAAGGATTATGCTATAGATAGAGCTGTTGACAGAATGAATTTGTTTTTATTTTTCATCAGTAGGTATAGCACAAAGCAGAACTAATTGAAAGTAGTTTCCTTGTGGCATCTGGTTGTGTTTCTTGCTTTAAGTCTTTCACACACTGTAAAATTACACCAAAGGCTTTTCTTCACTTCAATTTGCTTTCCAAGTTTTCCATCACTGCTTTTCAAACGGGCTCTCAGTGTGTTGGACACATTAAGGAATTGCAGACTACACAATAAACAGAGCTGGGCTATCATTTCTGTTTATTGCACAAATGTTCTGGTGCACATCACAAATCCACACCTTGAGCGGACACACTGAGGTGTCCTCACCTTAGGGCTGTTGACAAAGCTGAAACATGAATGACCTTACAGATATTTTTGATGGCATTTTAAGCTGTGACCTGTGCTAAATATCATTCCTATGTGGACTGATCTCTTTCTGTGTAAGGCTCAAACCTGGAAGGTGATTATGTTTACCCAAGGAGTTGTTCTGAGGTTGAAGGAAGGTGTTGAGTTAAGTTCTGGAAATAGCTTTTCCAAGCAGCCAGAGAGAACAAATCCTGGTGGTTCTTCAGGGATTTGGCTCACTGCATTCATTGCTCTTCCAGTTGGACTGCTGTCACATGCCTGGCTCAGGTTGGGTGATTGCATTGGGGTCTCAGCTCCGCAAGTGCTTCCTTTGGCTGTTTGTGGCTGTTGTGGGGCTGCACCGAGATCTCTGAGCTGAGATCATGCAGGCTGTTGGGATAGAAAACTGAACTATGGTTCAAACCCATCCTACAGATTTGATCTGTGGGTTTTGCCTTGGGTTTTTTTCTTTCTTTTCCATTTGTGGTCAAATAAGAGTTTTTCAGAACTGACTCACGTAGGGTCAAAGAAAAGGAATGAAGCAAGCACAGTGGCGCCTGCCAAACTGACGGATTCGCAATCACAAGGGAGAAAATACCCCAGGTCTCTGTCACTGAGTCCAATACCTGAGAAGAAGAGTCCATGTGATTTCAGGATTATGTTGCAGGCTAAATTCTAGCCTTCACTTGGCCTCAGACCTGAACTTTAAGCACCAGCCAAAACATAATCCAAGTTTGAGCACAGGCTATGGGTCTATCTCATTTTCTGCTCGTCATATGTGCAGTCATTCAACAGAAGCTGAAATGTATTTTCCCTGCCAAGAGCCTCTGGTTTCCAAACAACTACATCAGCGCAGTGAGTGATGGAGTTTCCATCAACTGCTGTAGGCCAAATGCAGTCATCTGAATGCAGGTCTTGGCAGGTATAGAAAGCTGGGGTTGTCAGTGATTTTTATATGAAATTGTACTTAATTGCACTTTCTCATTCTGTGTGTTAGTTCTGTTAAAGCTCTTGGAATTGCAGATTAATGGGAGCTTTTTATCTCTTAGCTAGTGAGATTTTCTGTTCTTTAATTGACCTTTAAAATAATTTAGTCTGGGCTTGGATCTGGGTTAAATATAGCTGGTTATTTTCACTCTGAGTATGTAAGACATGAAAGAACCTAGGTATCCTTCGAATGTGTTTTGACAAGCGCCCTGTCTGTGTGCAGGTATGTATTTATAAACATTTGTGCTGTCTGTATTAAAATGACTCTTCCAAAATCAAGTACTTTCCCTGCTGTAGCAAAGTATTTGTACAAAATGTAATGTTTGGTTTAAAAAAAAAAAAAAAGGCAGTTCAAAAAAAAGAAGACGCTTGTTGGAAAGAAGCTAGCAAGGATGGGACATGGACTGAGCCCTCGGTAGTTATGAAGTGAACATGGAGCTGTTATTCACTTTAGCCCATAAAATCAGGACTACATGGTACCTAAAAAAATTGCTCAACAGCAAGGTTAGAAGAAGCAAAAGCCACTACTTTTCTAACAGGCTCCATGGCACTGTGGGACACTTCACTGTTGATGCTGTGGTGGCTAAAGCTTTCAAAGGATAGGATTAAACATACTTATGGAAACCAGCACAGACAGTGCCTGTTGACTGCAGAAGCTGCCATGGGTACAGCATCTGCCTTCTGAAGATCCTAAACCACTGTGGGCTAGAAGGTGACTGGGTGTGGGACAACTACTCCTCCCTTTCTGGTACTTGTTTCCAAAGCATTTATTACTGACCTCTGTCAGAGATGAGATGCTGAGCTCCTGTTCTTATTAAATATGATCATTCTTATCTCCCTAATTTATGTGACAAGACCATGAATTCAAAGGAGCTACTGCCTGCAAAACAGAAGCAAGATCCCAACAGCTTCTTGCTCCCAATCCCTTGCTGAAGGCTGATCTCAGTTCAAAAAAGAGCAACAAAACCAAACAAATAAACACAAACAACACCCCCCCAAAAAAAAAAGAAAAAAACACACAAAAAAAAAGAAAAGAGGGAGAAGAAATTCAAAGTATTTGACAGCAGTTTCCTCTGTGTTTTCCAGACACAAAGTCCCTCTCCTTTGACCTTCTTTTCCCTTCTCTGCCTGATGGCAGAGATACCCCATGTGACATGGGAACCCCTCAACCTCCCACATTCCAGACATGAGAAATATTTAGCTGATTTATTTTTTTCCTTTGCCTGTTACTTCAGCTTCCAGTTTTAGAGACCCCAGGCCAAACCAGTGTGAAGAGGAGTCATGAATACCAGTCTCCAGCAGTGCCAACTCTCAGAGGTTGGCACTCTCTGGGGTCAGAGCCTTCAGCATGGCTGAGGTATTTGCTTCAGTGATGCTCAGTGTCCTGCAGATTGCTCTGCTGGAAGGTTTGCTCAAGCAGATGCTTCTTCTGGCAGCACTGCATGAAAGTATCTTTGTGGCATTAAAATGCGGGTACTAGATGTTTTTACATCTTTGAAAGATGTTGCTGGGATAGCAGGGTACTATACAGTAAAACCTGAGATTAGCTAGGGAGAGTTTAGGCGCAGTCACGCTTGTACAGTCTTGTAGTTCATAGGAAAAGGGCCAGATTCCTGTAAGCAGATGAATCCTCTCCTGGTGCTCACCACTTCTGATGTTTTAAGAGCCACCAGGAAACCACTTGGGCAGCAGCATGTCGATACTCAGCTAGTGTATGTTTGCGTACTGTGTAACTGCATTTATTTGGAACTAATTCTTCCCTTATAGGCCTTACTCCCCAGAAAGAGAGAGAGAGAAAAAAAGCTGTTAAATCTAACCCATAAAATGAATAAATGTCAAGGGGAACCAAGTCCTATGTAGTAGAGGAATCTTCTGGTTCTGGAAGTGCCAATGGCTTTGAGTGATGGCAGAGCCAGGACTTAGGCATTTCTCACTCTTCTAAGAGCACAGGAGGCAATCTGGCTAACGCAGGAGACACCTTGTGAGCTGGCCCACTATCTCCTGGAGCAGAAATATGTTGGAAAGAACTTGAGCCTCTGAGCGGGGTCAGATTGAATGTAATTTCACATACCCACGTTTTTTTACCCTCCTTTTACCTCCCGGTTGTCAGTTCTCATCTTATGTTTGACACTGGAACAAGGCCCTGTCTCTGGTTGTTCAAAGCTGATGCCCGAAGCTGCAGCCTCTCTGAGGAGCTGGCTCTGGTTCATCATTATGCTGCTATTTACGTAGCCATTTACACCCAGATTCCTACTCAATTGCACTCTGCATATATCTCTGGTATAACTGAGTGTCTGGAGTACACCAGCATCATGTCTACTCTGCTTCCTACTGCCTCTGTTCTCCAAAATGAAAGACTTCATAATCAGTGCTCCAGGGGAGTTCTGCTGCTCTTATCTTTTCCCTTGACAACAGGGTGGGGCAATGCAAAAAGCCCAAGTCCAGAAAGTGTGGTTGCAGCAGTGAGAGTGAAGGTGGGTGTATCACATGCACTCTTTGAGAGGACAAGGGATGGAAGAAAAGGCAAAAATGACCCATTCTCTGATAGTAAAACATAACATCTGGTCCACTGACAGCCTGTGATCTGAGTCATCACATTTCCTTCTCCTATAACTGCTGCTGCCACTTTTCAGGGGGTGGAAAGTCCCTTTAGCTCAGACCTACCAGTGCCACTTGGCAGCTGTGGTGATTTACAGGAGAGAAGACTCATCGTCTTCAACTGCCAAGGCAGGATCTCCAACTTCATTGGAAATATTTTACTCCCTAAATGATTTAGTGCTCAAGCACAAGGTGCTCATTTTATCTCTCTTTTTTTAGCCCTTTGCCCATGACAGACTGGATCCCATGCACAATCTGTTTACACAGCTACAGTGTCAAACAAGACAGGTGAAAGCTGCTCCATTTTTCATGAGCCCTCCTGAGCGATCTGCTGGAAGACAACTGCATAGCCAATTGCTGTGTCCATTTTGCTGGCACCTCCAGCATTTTGTGCAATGTCTGAATCTCAGCAGGCACCTCACACCTGCTAATGGCTTTGCAAGTCAGCCAATCAATTGGTTATTTATGGCAGGCATGTCTCAAAACTGTCAGGTCAAGTTTTCCTACCCTGGCGTATTTTGTTCAGAGGAACATGTAAATCCTCTCCTGCCATTTGCCTTCTGAGTGTGAAGCCAGTGGGTTAAAGTTTCCAGTGATAGCAACAAACTGTATTATAAAGGGTTTTTCTCCTGACAGTTAGGGGCTTGGGCACTTTGTGAGTCATGGGTCAGTTCATACCGCAAGATTTATAGGCATTAAGTTCTCTTTCTAGTGTCTTTTAACTCCAGGGTTTGAAGTCATACCCAAGGAAATTGAGACCTCTCCACTATTCCAGTGTTCTTCTATTTAGGGTGCTTTTCTGAAATGTCATGGTGACATCTTAATTAGGTGCTCTAAAATGAGATACAAGAAGGGGTGCGGAATTCCTGCACTTGCAAAGTTTCATCCTGCAGCTCTAAAATCTGTAAGCTCATGAATGGGAGAATGAAGCACTTCATGCAAGTGAACTCTGGCTTTCATTATAAAGCCTCTAAAGACTGTAATGCTCCAGTTACTTGCAGCTGTGTACATCTAGGTGCTACACCAATATGATTCAAAGTTAACCAGACTTCCCAATCTTGAAGACTTTTCAGTCTTGAAGACTTACTTAAACACTTAAACACGCTAACTACCTAAGAACAATTATTTAAAGCAGCACCTACTATGCACAATGGACACCTTAGTCAATCACAAAGCATGGGGTAAGACACTGTTTATAAGTGGATGAGACAGTATCACAGTCATCTTTCTGTTCAGCCTATACTGGTATCTTTTCAACATATGTGCATGTTTAGAAGTGAAAACAAAAAAAAAAGTCTTATAAAATCAAGTGAGGGAAATTAAAAAAAAAACCACCACATTTTCTAAAGCCATGAATATTGTGCTACATTTCAGTGATTTGAACAATAAATTGCTTACAAAAAGACACTAACTCTTGATGACATGAAGAGGAGGAGATCTTGTTTGCTCTCATGTCAGAAAATAAGCCTTTTCCTAGGATGTAAGCAATCTTGTAACTGATAACATACTGCAAACACACCTTCAGATTTCAACATTTCTAGAATTTGGAAAAGATAATCTTGCAGATCAAAGCTCTTCAAGTGGCTTTGCCCCCAACACTTAAAATTAAAACTAATTCAGCTGAAGACAACAAATACCTGTCTGCCAAAATTTAGACTGATCCACAAAATTCCATATAGATAAAACCAGGGGTGCCTTTCTCTGCCTGTGGCCAGCAGCCTGTGCAGAATAGTATGGGATTCATTGTCTTCCTTTCCCCAGAGCTCTCAAGAAGTGGTGGCTGGACCTGCTGAATAATGATGAGCCAGTTGTAAAGGTAAAGACTGACTTTTCCAGCCTTTCCCCACCCTCCAAGGTAGTGATTTATGGGCTTCATCCCCTAAGAAATCAGTTAAAATCTTGACATTGAGCCTTAAGCCCACACGGGATTATTTCAGTGACAAGAGCACATGAGAACAGGTCTAAGGTCCTCAGCCTTGCCCCAGGGAGGGTCACACTTGCCCTCTGCATGCAGCCTGCTTGGAAGAGACCATTAGTCCTGGGTTTTCTCTGGAGAAGAGGAGGAGGAATGACTTTCTGAAGAAAGCTTAAAAGGTACTGAAATCATGTGGTCTTCCAGTCACCACCTGATGAAGTTACATGGAGTTACGTTCACTTAAGTTCATGCTCTGGAAATCACAGAATCACAGAATAGTTAGGGTTGGAAAGGACCTTAAGATCATCTAGTTCCAACCCTCCTGCCATGGGCAGGGACACCTCACACTAAACCATGACACCCAAGGCTCTGTCCAACCTGGCCTTGAACACCACCAGGGATGGAGCATTCACAGCCTCCCTGGGCAACCCATTCCAGTGCCTCACCATCCTTATAGTAAAGAACTTGTTCCTTATATCCAATCTAAACTTCCCCTATGTAAGTTTTAACCCGTTACTCCTTCTCCTATCGCTTCAGTCCCTAACGAAGAGTCCCTGCCCAGCATCCTTATATAGTCCCCTTCAGATACTGGAAGGCTGCTATGAGGTCTCCACACAGCCTTCTCTTCCCCAGGCTGAACAGCCCCAACTTCCTCAGCCTATCTTCATAAGGGAGGTGCTCCAGTCCCCCAATCATCCTCGTGGCCCTCCTCTGGACTTGTTCCAACAGTTCCATGTCCTTTTTACATTGAGGACACCAACTCTTCAACCTGAAGAAAGGCCACTCTTCTCCAAACAAAGTAATTTACAGTGCTGCATCTGAACCTGTTACATTGGAGGTGCCCCACCAATCCTCTTCTCATTTGTCTTGTGAAACAGGGTCTTGTCATGTTTTAATTACACACAAAGTGGTGAGAGGATGGTCATGGAGAGCAAATTTGGCCAAATTACATCAGCCCAGTGCTATCTGCAAACCCACTCGCCTGCTGTGACAGCCGGTGAATGCAACACAGCATCAAGAGGAAAAGGGTGAGAGATTTTGCTAAGAACAAGCTCAAGACATTTCTAGGTTTTACAACAAGCACAGGTGGTTAGAAAGCGCTTACATTATCTCTGGGGCAGGGGTTGAAGCATCTTCTGTATGCCCATGCCTGTGTCTTACATGGCATGTGCATGGGGATGTGTAGTATTGCAGTGGTGGGGACTCAAAGATATGAGTCAACTTATCTGCTCCTGCATATAAACAAAGAACTTCTGATACAACTTCCCTCCTATCAGCTTCTGATAACAACTTCCTTCCTACCCTCTCTCCCAGGCTACAAGTGCTAACATATTGTGCAACAAAACCAGTTAGACTAGAAATTTAAAAGTGTTCAAGAAGTCCGAGGATGTGTACATTATGCCATTAAGAAGCAGAGACTTGCTAGGAATGGCCCCAGGACCTTAAGATCATCTAGTTCCAGCCCACCTGCCGTGGGCAGGGACACCTCACACTAAACCATGTCACCCAAGGCTCTGTCCAACCTGGCCTCGAAGACCACCAGGGATGGAGCATTCACAACCTCCCTGGGCAACCCATTCCAGTGCCTCATCACCCTAACAGTAAAGAATTTCTTCCTTATATCAAATCTAAGCTTCCCCTGTTTAAGTTTTAACCCATTACCCCTTGTCCTATCACTACAGTCCCTCTCCAGCATCCCTATAGGCCCCCTTCAGATACTGGAAGGCTGCTATGAGGTCTCCACGCAGCCTTCTCTTCTCCAGGCTGAACAGCTCCAACTTTCTCAGCCTGTCTTCATACAGGAGGTGCTCCAGTCCCCTGATCATCCTCATGGCCCTCCTCTGGACTTGTTCCAACAGTTCCATGTCCTTTTTATGTTGAGGACACCAGAACTGCACACAATACTCCAGGTGAGGTCTCACGAGATCAGAGTAGAGGGGCAGGATCACCTCCTTCGACTTGCTGGTCAGGCTAAGTGGTAAAGGCCCATCTCCTTCATGACACTGAGAATGACTTCTGCTGACAAGAGGAATAAATTCCACTTAAGATGATTCAGTATTTGCAAGAGATTGTGGCATCTCTCTCTTTACAAATGGAGACCACTTAAGCTCTGCAGATTTTTAGGGCATGGGCATTGAGAGCACAAACAGAAACTAATGAGAAGAGATAAACACTGAAGTGTTAACCCTTGAGTGACCTCTGAAACAGCTGCACAGGGAATGTGTAGCTTGGAAATAAATGCCTTTTGTGGCACTTCTTTAGGCGATTTGATGGGTCTCTTCAAAGGTGAACAGGTCCTTGTTGGAGGGTGGCAATGCACAAGCACATGTGCACGTTTATAACTCATTGATGGAAGTCAATGCAGGCACCTGGAGAGGCTCTGGCTAACAGAGGTTCCTTGGCTGTGACGTGCTATCAGCTCCGTGGCTGCACGGGGAACAGCACTGTGTGTGTGGTGGAAGTTTTAAAAACCATTTTCATCAGCATGATTAAATACTTATTACATGAGTCAGCCATACGGGCTTCATTAAACCAGGGATCTCAGAGGAGCCTCCTCATCTGTTTATGAAAGCCATCTGGAATTACGGATGGTTCAAGAGAAGGAGGATGAATGCAGCTCAGTGTGACAGAAGCCCAGTTCCCCTCTCTGGAGCCTGCCTGCACCAACCCATGCTGCACTCCTCGCCCCGCACTCGGGAAAAGGGGCTTTTACTTTATTTTCTGCACATTTCTGGGCAAGAAACCAAGGCCTGACATGACTTAACAGTGAGACTTTAAATATACCCTGTTGGGATGTGACACAGGCACCTTTTTCTGGTGGCAGGATATAACACAGCTTTAAAAAAAAACCCATAGAGGCAAGCTTTTGCACTGGAGGCAAGTGTACCTTGAAAGGAAAGGCTTAATGAACTTTAACCAGCCTTCCAAGATCTTTATTAGTTGCCCCTTTATCAAATTAAATTCACACTGTGCTAGGAGGCTTAAGTACTGCAAGTTGATGTCATGTGCTAAGTGCCAAAGTAGGCTTTAATTGGCTGTTTAAATGAGAAAAGAGGTCCTGCTGCGCAGCACATGCACGTACCACGGAGCAAGGGGGGCGGGCGGGAAGGAGTCTGGCTCCAGCTCTGCCCCTGCTAAAACAGCAAACAAGGTACCAGATTTTTCTTGAACTAATGGAAAGGATTTGCTCTGTGTCAGCCATTAGACCAAATACCTGAAGGACAATTTGCGTGAAGGTCCCTAAGCTCTGTACCCAGGGTGATAGGTGAAGCAAAGCAGCTTGTCCATGGTTGCAAGCTGGTGTGCTCCAAGGTAAACTGGGATGAGATGCTCGTTTCAGAAATGTTGTCCCATGGAGTTATTCAGAGCCAGCTCTTCTTGAGCAGCTTTCCTGAGGAATGCCAGCCGGTCAGCCTGGCAGGGTTTTAGGAAGGAGTTTTTGTATTGGTATAGGTCTGTCTCATAGATTCTGAATTAGTCACAGATGTCAACAGGAGTAGCCAGCGCAGTAAAGGCCAGATGGAGATGAACTTCTCCTGCAGAAGAATTTTGATCTTAATACATTACAGGGGCAGCAGTGGTGACTGAGGTATTAAGATTGCAGACAGCTCTGACATTAAAAAGGGTAATCCTTTGCCTTCCCAATGGGAAGCTCCGGGCTCCCAGGAGAACCAGTTAGTCATACATGGAGAAATCCTGCTGGGATTGCTTGCATGGGATCATCCAAGATGACCACTCATGTGACTAACCCTTCTAACCCTTCAGAATAGGAATGAAGAATTAAGTGGCATTGGTGATTCTAATTCCTGCAGCCCAGATGCAACAAGGGGGAAAGTGGTGCTGGAGCTTTCTAAATTTGAACAGTTGTTTTCTGTTAACACATGGCCTTAAAAAATGAGATTTGAGAAGCTTGTTAGGGAGCTAGTGTTAACATCTAGTCCCAGTGCAACTGGGCCCATCTGGGCCACAAGCCTCCCTGCTTTCCCTGTGCAGCTGCATCCTCTCACCCTTCTCATCTTTCTCTCTTCTGAGTGCCCATACTAAGCTTTTGCTTGAGCTGCTATGGTGGAAAGCTCCAGTGCTTCCTGAAAACACTTTTCTTGCTCATCCCGACCCATGGTGCTGAGCAGCAATGGCAGTGAGCCTTCAGCTTGCTTTCCACAAGACCCAGGATTGGGGAGCCATAGATTTGGAGCCCCCTCTGCTGCCGTCCTGCTGCTCTCCTGAAGCGATATTGGTGATGCCTGGGGAACTTTGCAGCAGAGAACAGCAGAATCATGGACCACAAATCTCTTTCTTTTCCTCCTTTTTTTTTTTTTTTATGCATGTAAAAAGCATTTCTCTGCTGCTAAGAAGCCTTGAGGCAGATCTGTCATTCTCACTTCCTTCCCCTCTTCTTCCCACCCTTCAATTTCAGCCCTTCTCTGGTTTCCTCCCAGCTCTCTCGTATCTCCCTCCCCGAGTCTACGTTCTCCCTCTCTTTCCTGCAGGCAGGAGGAGAACCACTTACTTCCTGCATTAAGCCGGACACTTTGGGGAACTCCTGTCTCCTCTCTGCAACTTGCAGCTGATTTTATCTGCCCCCAGGGGACGGTTTTCATAAGGCAGCAGTCACTGTGGAGGTGCAGAGGCTTCCGGCGCTCACAGTAACCTGCGTTCCAGCATTAAAGATAATGGATACAATGGAAAATCAATGGAGAATACGTAACTTTATCCCATTCATAGCTTCATATTGCATTACACCATTGCCTTCAGATACATAAAAGTGATATACGGCTGAACTTGGCAGGAAAGAAAGAACACAGGAAACAAACATCTTGGGTAAGACTCACAGTCTAGGTATTACCTATATAGCGAATGGGCCTGAATATCTTTTTGTTTTCATGAAATTTTGCTTCATAATTATTTTCTAGTAATTTGCAAACATGTAAAAAATAAATCAAAGTTTTTTTTGCATATTACTGATTTTCCGTAAGAGAGGTAAGGAAGAAAATGACTGCTCAAGTCTCCAGCCTCAGCCAGATGCAAAATCTGTCAGGAATACTGCTTGTTCATATTATATCAATGGAGGAAATTACTGCTGCTAATATCTGCCCTTTGGTCAGAAGCATATTCTGCACCTTGGCTAATGCGCCTGTGTGATGCAGACACCTGCACTTTTTCGAGTTCATCTAATTACAGGGTAGATGAGTCAGGCTGCATTTCCTATGGGCTGTCTTCAAACATAGGAAGTTATTAGTACTGATTAGCTGAAAAAGTCCAGGTCTTCACCAGGACGTTTCCTGGCTAATATTAGACACACCTTCTGTACTTTAAGGTGTGATGGCTGATAAGAACCAGTAGTACAGCAGTTGAGGTTTTACTGCGGTGGGTGCAGCACTGGACAGACTGTCCCAAGAGGTTTTTTTTCTTACACCTTTGAATGAATTCAAGCAGACAGGCTGGAATGAAAATGGGAAAGTAAAGGCAGAGGGCACAGCCTGGGATGTGTGAGTCCCTTAGGAAATGATGAGGGATGAGCACGGCGTTGCCTCTGGCCTTGATGCTTGGCAGCAGAAGAGTTATTGGGAAATTTTCCCTTCAATAGAAAGAAATATCTTCTCAAAGGAGAGCTGGAAGTTCCTAGGAGATGTTCTAATGCTTAAGCTCCTTGTTTTGGAAGAAGATTAAAAGAAACTTAGCTATTTAATGAGAATTAAGCAGCCATAGCTAAGATCTAACAACAGGCACAACAGAGACCTACTGGGGGCATGTTCCCTGCACAACCCCCAGGACAATTAGAATTTGGAGACAGAGAGGAACCCATGTGGGACTGAGTAAGATGAGGCAGAAGGGTCTATTTTCAGGTCTTCCACCAATTAGCAAATACATACTGAGCTCTTTGCCACCTCCTCTTCCACCCTTTGCTTGTTTCCTTTGTGCAGGCTGCCAGGGCCAGGAGCTGTGGGTAAAGTCCCAGCTTCATGCTGGGGTTGTGGTGGGTAACCTAATCTACACTGCTTGTCACCACTCTGGGTGAAGAGATGGCCAAAGGGATACACTGTGGCACAGTGGATGGATGGACAGGACTGTGGTGGCAATGGTAAGCTCACCTTGTGCCTGCCTCTTGGAGTGATGTGGGGCTGCCCATCTGCCTGAGCAGAGCGACTGTGATTCAGCGAGACACTTGGCCTATCTCTAATGAGGCAGCAAAGGGGTGGAAATAATGAGGTGGCATGGCTGGCTCTACTGTTGACGATGGGGACTTCACTGGTGTCACGTGGAAAATTTTCAGATGATAAATCTGAAGGCAGAAAAGATGGGCAGTGCGATGCAGATCTATCCAAGTCATGCAAAGTTTAATACAGAACACAGTCAGACAATTCTTAAGATACAAGTGATTATACCTTAAAAAATAGATAGAATAATGAAATCCCAGCAACCAGATTTAGAAGCCAGAGAGACAGAGTTTAAATGTTTTAAACATTCATGAACCCAGTCTTGTATCACAGATGCCTTGATGTTTTATTTCTTGATTTATTTGACTTTTGCAAGGCACAGAAAAATTGTGTGTGATGGTTTTTCTTTTTCAGTTCCCACTACTGAGCCCACAGAGCTTAGCAAACATGGAGAACCTCACAGAAATCAAGAAGAAAAAGCTTCCTGGCTGGATTTTCCATTGCTTTCTCAGCTGTACTGTGGTGGCTCCTCTAATTTACTCTGCAACCAGAGGGGACAACTGTGCACAGCATGAGCATGCGAGATAGGAGACAGTTGCTGGCACATAGCACCACAGCTGCTCTGGAATCTAAGGAAAATTGATTTGAGGTGAAAGGACTGGGTTCTGCTCACACACTGAGTAAATAAGAAATGCCTTTCCTGGGGACCATGGCGTTGCATGAGCACAACCTGGTGAGAGAAGGAAAGCAGGCTAAAAAAACCTGCTTGCAAGGTCCCTCTGTTCTATATTCTTAGTCACACTTGCAGAGCACATCCTACCAACAGGAAATTATGCTGACTTTCTCCCTCACTTTCCTGGTTTAGATTTCAGCTCCTCCTGTGCAACACCAGCTGGTACAGATAAAGTTATTTTGCAGTATGAAGTGTGTCCTGTGTATGAAGATGCTTCTCCAAATAATTTAACTAATGTGTCTAACACTATCCCCTGTAAAAGGCATAAAGTACTGTCCCCATTTTACAGGTGTGAACATCAAGGCAATTTGGTCACAGTGTTGAAAGGAAATTATGTTAAACTGGCAGCACTGAATTCATGTAACTTATCTTACTTCTTGACTGTCGATCAGAGTTCATATGGTCATGTTCTATAAATATCTGCCAGCAATTATATGCGGGCTTCATATGAATGTAAAAATCCTACCCTTTCCTCAAACTTTGATTCAGTGGCTGAATGTATCCTCCTTGTATCTAGTGCTGCTGTATTTGGTCTAAAAATCCATAACTTGAGTCACATGCACAACCTTTAGAAATAAGATTGCCACAATCTGCTGTTGGATGGTGCTGCCCAGTGCTAACCTGCACTTTTCATGTCTCAGTTGCAGATGAGATGGAAAAACTGAGCTGCTTTGGCCAGAAGCCTATCCTGGATTTGGATTCTCCTTTTGCCTTCCCCCCATGAATGTGCAATTACTGTTCTGCTTTGCAGTACAGAAGAGCAAGATACTCTTTCTAATGGCTGGAACTGGGATGGATCTGATGTATAAAGTAAAATGGCATGCACAGAAGTAGGCAAGGGGGGGGGGGGGGTGTGCTGGAAATCAGTGAGAAGTTACTTCTAGGGAATCAGGAAAACAACAAAGGGTAGGATTTCTTCCTCAGTGAATTGGTTTTGCCCAGGAACATTTTAGTCCTAAGGCAAATCCAGAAACTGTTGTGAGTTTATGACATATGACCAGTATCTTGAAAGTTTACAGCCGATTGCAACAGACTGAGATGGCATTTAGGCAGCTGAAGCCACACTCACTAAGTTTTGCAAGGAAAAATATACTGCCTGGTGGAAATGTTATGCTGTTGTTGGGTGGCAGCTTGCATTATTATTAGAGATGGCGAGGATCTATGAGGCATTTGTACTTGAAATGAGAAATTTTAAGCAACTTGGAGCTTACGGGCTGGGCATTTCTTTGCTTGCTTTTGTATTGCTTGGGTTTTCTGTGTGTGCATATTTTAGCTAATGCAAAAATAGAGCCTCTTTTATTGCAACATTTCACAGAATTTTCCAGCTTAAATGAGCCAGTTTCAAAATCAAAAGGATAAACTCTGATGAAAAGTTGGCTTCTAAATGTGAAATTGTTCATTGTCTACATTCCATTGGCTTTTACAGGGGAAAAAGAAAAATTCTATAATGAAGGAAATTCACATTGTAAGGGGTGGTGGTGTAGCCATCCTCTAGCAAATGGTAAAAAAAAATGTGTCAAACTGAGGAGGGTGTCTTTTTCCACCACTTTTGCACTGTTCTGGTTGCCTTATTCTGCTTGCAAAATATAATCAAAGACACCCAGTGGGTATAATGGAAATGAAAAATATCTTTGATTTCCAAACCATGGCTCATCTTTGAGGGGCTGCCAGGTCTTGTGTTACTGGTGAGTGTGTAAATGTATGTGGTATGTTGCTCGTCTTCTGGATGCAGAACCATTGCACTCACTCTGCTGGCAGCCAGCTCCCACCTCCCAGCCCCGGCCCCCCAGGGTGGCTTTTCCTGTGATGCAGAGTCTATTCTGCCCCATGAACCCAGCACCGTAATCCTACTGGCACAGGATTCCTCCTAGAACAGGGACAGGGCTGGAGTGTCTTTTACCTCCGCATGTGACCTGCTCTTATCCTGTCCTATCTGCTGGAGACTGAGACGCTGGAGAATGCTGGCTATAGGGTAGAGATACCTATTGCTGGTCAGGTCTCTGTTCCCTGCCTCTCTCCCACAGCCTGAACCCAGTACTGTGGCCCTGGTCTCAGAGGGGAGGCACAGGAAAAAAGCTGTGCATTCATAAGTATATTGCTGATTTAGGACCACTGATTGCACAGTCTTGCATTAATAGAAGTAATAGGGCAAAGAGGACTTCAGCCCTTGGAGAGGTTGCCTGAGATGTTGTGGAGTGCTCTGGAAACAAGTGTGAGATGTCTAAGGTGCCATCGGCCCCAGAGGGTGCCACACAGATAGATCAGGAGTTAATCTGGAGGGAGAAGGTGTTTAGGACCCTTTTCCCAGATAGTCAAGGCCATGGCTATCACAGCAGATCCCACTTTTCCAAATAAGGTTGAGAGTTTTCCCAAAAATTCCGAAGGCAGATAATATCTCTGCAGGTTTGAACACTGGTTCTTCCCAACGTGAGCCAGGGTGACTCAGATTTTGTAAAATGGAAGCAGGAAATATATCTTCATTATAAAATGCTCATCTGTCTTTGCATTGATATTCCCCCCCCCCCCTTTTTTTTTTTTGATGGTATGTAATATGTTATCTGTGGCAGGAACAGGGATGCGTTTACAGGGTCATATGTTCCCTTGCAGGTTCTCAAAAAGAAAAGTGCAAAGTGGACAAGTTCAGATAAGCAGCATTTGGGTTTTGTCTCAAAGGAGTAAAAGACAGAAAAGATTTTTCAAACAAGGTGCTTCAATGGAAATACTGGCTCTAACCCAGAAAATCCTTGACTATATATGGACAGAGTCCAGGGGAACGTCTGTTCTCACATCTTGAATATTAAATTTCATCCTTTTACCTCCTTTCTGAGTTAAATAGTTTACATTTCACTAACGTTTCTGTTGTGTGTGCCTAACATAATAGTCGTCTACCCCCACCCCAAGCTCCATTGCTTTATCTGAAGAGATGACAAGATACAAACCAATCCATCTCTGCCTTCTGGGGATTGTGCCAGTCATTAGGGGCCTGCACGTAAATATGTGTAGAGTTGCTGCTGTGGATTTGCCTGGATTTTATATCTAGTCCCCTGGCATTTTCTGTGTAAAAGTACAATTTAATATGCCATCACTTCATCTGCTCAGACATTTTACACCATATAACAAAGCTTCATCACTGACTTCTTTCAGGTGATGTAGTTTTCTTCTTTCCAAAAAACCAGACTCAAACTTTGAACCAAAACTCAATCACCTCATCTCAGATTATGCTGCATTACAGGAGCTACCATTTCTTATGAAGCACTGTGGACCTTCTGGAGAAGTGAATGACAGCACACATTTAAACTCCTCTATCTATTTCCTACATTTTTGGCTTTAACTTTACATGGAAGGAAACGTGATGCTTGCTGGTCCTCTCCTCCTTTACTAATGTCAGATATATTTTTTCTATTATGCCCTTTCCCCATGCACAACTTAGCACAGAGTACTGGCTCCTGGAATGGAGAATGAGAGGCTGCCCTGTTGAGCACTTCTCAACACAGACTACATCTATCTCTTTCAACAATCTTCCTGCCATCAGGACTAACCATCAGAAGGTGAGTGAAGAGTATAGTTATTTAGTCTAAAAATAGATTGATGTAACCTGGGAAAGCCTAAAAATATAGTCTAAAAAAAAGACATGTATTTTCTTGTATTCTTCCAGTCATATAGGGCTTGATGATGCAGAAAATGATGATGCAGCAAATTAATTCCTGATTCTGCAATGGCTTTTTGGGGGCTGAAAAATTGCCTGACTAAAGTGATGGAAGGGTCATGGGGGACAGTGCAAGTCAGCTTTCTTGGTACGGGAGCTGGGCCAGCCAGAGAATTTGGCTAAAACAAGACATTTGTAGCACTTTCCCGTACCCATCAGTAACTAAGAAATGTGAATAAGGGAGGGTTCATTTTCTCAAATAATGCAAAATTGCACTGGGAGGGGAAGAATTCTCAAAGGTTTTCCAGTTAACTCATCATTACGGTCTAAAAGGCTGACAGGGAAGGATGAACACAGATGGGTTTGTAAGGATGAATCTGAGTAGCCCAGCGTTGCTGCTGCTGCAAGATGTACTGCCAGACTGGGGGAGGCAGGTGAATTATTCAGACTTTGTGCAAGTTCTTGGTATATGGTTTAGCATCAGGCACTAGTGCTAGAAAGAGTCAAAATATTGACATGGAGGGAAGGGAGATGCCCTGCTTGAAAGGGTGGAGAAGCAGAGGAAATGTGTGTTCCTGGCACAGCGAGGTCTTCCAGGATGAATTGGCAATGGATCTGTTTATAGATTCACAAGTGGGCTTTGACATTCAGCACCAGCAAGAGAAAAAAAGGCCATTCCAAGAGGCTGTGGGAATAGTTTACAGGACATGACTTGGTCTTTGCTTTTATTCATTGGAAGCAGCAGCAGCTTTTACAGAAGTGCTCAATATAAGCTTCTCCCCCTACATGGGCTAGAGAAGGAGGTGACATAAAGCTGAAGAGTCATCTCATGGTTTAGGACACGGCAATCAAAGAGCAGGAGAGGCAGTATGCTGGCAACTGAACATAACCATTGGGGGCACTCACAGGCAGTGAACACAGGCATGTGAAAACAGATAGAGAACAAGGGATCCAAACCTGAGCCTTTGACTGGTGTCAGAGATGGGGGAATCTGTCCAAAAAGGACTTAAGGATTATAGACTGAATCTCTGGGGTTTGAGCTCAAAGACTGATTAGCCAAGGTGGCAAAGGAATTACTGATCACTCTGAATTTCACTACGCCAGAGTGAGGAAAGGTGTTCACAACAATTTGGCATAAATTCCCTTTGTAACATTTGGTTCAGGGTTGGGAGGGCAGGTACATGCACCTTATTTGCAGTCCATGACTCCTTTTGCTTCCAGCGACAGAAACAATCCTAACAACTTCCTCCTGTGATGGGCTTCCAAGAGAGGAAAAGTGCAGCATGACTGAGACCTGCACAGAAGTTCAGGAAATCTGGGCTTTTGTGGAGCAGAACATTGTAAAAGGTGGAATGACTACAAACCGTGGCTATAGTAGATATATGTGTGTAGGGACAAAGAGCTGAAGACAAACGTGGAGTGCAAGTAAGTTCTCAGAATTGTCCTTGGACTGTCCCAGCACAGAGTGGTACCTCTAAATGGGGGAAACAACAGTTCAAGGCAATTTCTGAAAAGGAATAAGGGTTTACTTTCCAGATCCCACAGAAGCACAGGTGTTAAAACTGGTCCAGGTACTGGCAGAAGGTCGTTGCTCATTAAGCATCACTCTGCCACTTACTAGTAACAAAAGGAGAAGAGGCTTTATGCACTACTGAGAAAATGGATTAACTAAGCATAATTAAATCTGGAGTACAGCGCTGACCTTCATCGAGTTCTTAATATGAAATAAGGTGACAGCACCGGTTTCTGACTGAATGCTGAAAAGTTGAATTTTAAAAGATGGATACTGCTTGGATCAAGAGATGACGTTCAGAATGCCATAGTGGATTCATCTGGGCTTTCCTTATTATGGAAAAATAATGGTGGATACAAAAGCCAGGAAGAGAGAAGCCCTGCCATTAGCACAAGACAAGGCTTGAACTCATTTAAAGAGATGGCTTTAAGCTTGAAAATGCACTATCCACTAAAGAAGAGACTGCTGTGTCCTAAGTGTCTTTTGTCTAGTGTGTTGTATCTGGTTGATATTCTGATGCATGCTGAAGACCTTGAAGGGGAACTCATGAGCTGTTTATAAGTGGTCTGTGATAAGCTCCAGGCAGCTCATCTGAAACTAAAAGAAATGCGAGGAGCCCTGAAAAGAAATAATTTACCTTTCACACATTCTGGGGGAGAACATTAGGGGTGGAAAAGAGCTACTCAAGTTAAGGCAGAACCACAGCATGGAAACAACTAGGTATAAACTACCCAGGAATAAAATTACACTGGAAACTGGAAGGAGTTCTGTCCTGAATATGTTTTTATAGGAGAAGTGAGAAAGAGTTTATGAAAGAGACAGCAGATTCCAAAGAAAGAATAAATATTCCTCAGAGACTCTCTGAAAAGACAGATGGAACAAAAACAAGCAGGAAGATTAAAAATCCCCCAGGAGGTTTGTGTAAGAGATGGCTCAAACTGGGTTCACAGCATGAAAACATCATGACAAAAAATAGTGGCTCCTGATTAAGCTTGTGCCATTTGTAATCTGTCCACTGTCCTTTTCTCTGCTTTGTGTTGACTTGGGAAGAGGCACAAGAAGATGGGCAGAGCATGCTTTCCCCTGGAAAACAGACTCCCAAAGACTGTGATTTGTCTCAGCTTTGTGGTGGTGATGTAACTGCTGTCTTCCTTTCTCCAGTGAAACAGCTCCTTTATTTACCGGCAGCTGAAAAAAACACAGCAGAACATAGGGCAAATGGTTAAAAAATGAGTTGTGAGGCTAGAGGGATATCAAGACATTCCCCAGATATTTCTATTTCCTATAATAAAGGGGCTGATGCTATTTGATAGAGCAGAGTGGGCAAAAGCAGCAAGGGATAAAGCAAACATGAGGCACATCCTGAAAAGGAACAAAGAACAAAAGCTTTGGGGCAGCGTGATAGAGAGCACAAGGCCTATGGGGTGAGCAAAGAAACCACCTCCTGCTGTTTGATCCCACCGTGCCCTGTCGCATGGGGATCAGTTTGCATTTCCTAAAAATAAACATAAAGGCAGTGAAGTGGCATCTAACTGCAGCTCAGCACATGTATTCTCCTTGTGGAAACTCTTTGAAGCCATCCGGGTCGAGGGAGGTGACAGGACACCCATGTACATACACTAGCAGTTACAGGTCTTCACGTATTTATTCTTAAAAAAGATACATGCTGTGCAATTGTGTGTGACTGCACCAAAAGCAAAACCCATTTGCTTTAGCTCCTCTCCAGAGAGCTTTACCCCATCCCTGACAGTGGTTGAGGCCAGGCTGAATGGGGCTTTGAGCAACCTGCTCTAGTGGAAGGTGTCCCTGCCCATGGCAGGGGATTGCAACTGGGTGAGCTTTAAGGTCCCTTCCAACCCAAACCATTCTGTGATTCTATGATTCTATGAACTTAAAAATCCATTGCCTCTTGGATCTGGTGTAGCCCACTGTGTGCACAAGGTGACCCTTATACCACAAAAAGGGTGCTAAAATAATGGTTTCTTTTATGACAAGGCAGGTTCCCTTTTGTGAAGGGCGAACATGAATTTCAGATATTCCCAACAACCTGGAATTCCTTTCATTTCAGTACTCCTGTTTTCTTCTTTGAGCAGTTACTTCTTTTGATCCTTTCTGTAGCTCTTTGTTGTATTTCAGTTTTTGATACCAGAGGGCAAATCTTGTGGGAATAGTGAATTTTGAAATAGACTGAACACTTTTAATTTCTCCACTCTAAAATTCATGTCCTCAATCCATGCTGGGTTTAAGGGAATTTTCTTCAATCTGAATGAGTACTCCACAGAAAGTATTTCCCTACCTCCACCCAGAAGTTTGGCTCTGAGCATGTGAGCAAAGCCTTTAGTTCTTGATAAATCTGGGACTATATTGAGTGTTAACCACCATGTTCCCTGGGTGTGGAAAAGATTATAATTGCTTTTTGGGATAAACCCCAAGCATTGCACATGTAACAATAAAAAATGTGTGATAAAACACTAACTTGACCACAGACTTGTATCTGATTTTAGAAACCAATAGAGAATGTAGTGTAAACTAGTAACCTTATTTCATAATATATTCCTGTATGTTAAAGCACAGAATGCCAGGGTAGCTTTTCTATCTGTTTCCAGAAATGAGATTTTTCTGATAATCCAAGGGTCCAGCTCTCACTGGTAGGAGTTACTGCTTCACCTTAGAAACTTCTGTGACTCACAGGGTTCATAAGCCTCCAGAACTGCAATTAAAATAAGGAGCTGTTAAATAGCTGTAAACCTTAATGCAGTTGCTCCAGAGTGAGACTCCCACTGGCTGCCTTGCCAGCCTCAGGAAAGAATGCATGCTTTGTTTTGTTTTTTTCTCAAACGTGCACTGGGTTTAGCTGCTGGATACTCTTCCAACCTGCAAGAAAGTTCTTCACTTTAGAGTGATTTTAAAGCTGACGTGTAGCAAGCTACTGAAGTGAACAGAGCGAGACTTTTACATGGGCTCGAACTTTTTGCTCCTCTTCCAAAAACATTAGGGGAACAACCCTGAACTGCTAACTATGGATGGAAATGCAGAATCAGGATTTCTGTCAGCATCCCAGGCCTGCAGCTCAGACTGAACAGTGGCAGATGCAGGGCTCCCACTGCTGTTCCTAGGTCAGTGCCACAGGGCTCAGACCACCTGCACAGCACCAGCATGCAAATTATTCAAGGTAATTAGCAGAAGATCTCCACCTGCTGTCAGCTTCCCCTCATTCATAGAAAGTGTGAGGCTGTGGCAAGCATCCTCCTTGGATGTGGGGGCTTTTTGTTTTCTCTGGAGATGTACTGGAGGGTTTGTCTGTGCTTCAGCTGTTGCTGTATGTGAGATGGACAGAAGGCTTAGGAATACCACCAGCAACCACAAATGACGAATCTCAGGTAACGCCAAAGTGCAGATGTACTGAATAGACTGCTGTTTTCTACTACAGAACAACCCCTAATTTTGGTCTGTTCCCATGTGTGACACCATTCACACTCACAGGGCATGGATATGTTAAAATGGTGGTAGAGGGAACAAAGTACTATGCTGTATGAGGTCAGCAAAGGCTGGGCACTGCTGGCCCCATAACCCCAGTGAGGTGCAGGGAACTGTGGCAGAAACATGTTACAAGGGACAGTCCCTGCCTTCATGTGTTCAGGAGAGCCAGCTTCTTGGAGAGACCATGCTACACTGCTCTGCAGTGTTCTGCAAGAGCAGCAGAGTGACATGGCAGCAGGGTGCTCCCTTTTACCAGTCAGGCAAAGGGACTCTCCTGACTCCACTCTGGTAGGGGACTGGTGACAAACTAGGACTCAGACCTCCAAACTGGCTGTGCCAGAGAACTGTACTGATTCTTCTGTGCAGAGCTGAGCCACTGCTTCTGACCATGAGGTGTGTAAGCATGGGACAGCATGGGGCAGCGGTGGAGGAGGCTCTTGCAGGACAGGTCCTGCTGGTAGCTGCATAGGGTGGAGAAGCCTATGGGAAGGGGTATCAGCATGTCTGGATGTTAAATGATCCAAAGATGCTGAGTTCAGTGTTGTGGGAGACAGCAGCAGTGCAACTTGCTCAGATGCTCCCTCTGTCCCAAAGGTTTTATCAGTCCCTCTCTGCTGCAGGAGTAACTAGCTCAGAGTTGCATACTGTGTATACTGTAACCATAGTAATACTATATGACTAGGGTTGCATACAGTAAGCAATGCCTGACAGGGTGGCTAAGCTCCCATAAAATATGGGCCTTCTCACATGGCAGGTTGAAATCCTTTGCCTTTCTGTGTGGATGCTTGCTTCCCTTTGACCCCTCTCTCAAGCTCTGGCCTGGGGAGCTCTCACAGTCTCCTGGCTGTACCAGGGGACAAGTTTTAACCCTGATACGTGCACTGTGTGATAAGACCTGAAATAAAGGACATCCCCATGATCCAGCCTGGGGCATGTGGTCCCCCCATGAAACTTGGGCTGTCTCAGGTGGTGTTCATCCTGTGTCAGTCCACATGATGAGGATCGCCTCTTGTCATAAGACCTGCTATGGGCTGGGGTAAGTGTAGTGTGTCCTGGGCCTTATTATTTCAGAGGTGGTGAGCACAATGGGTCAACAGCCCTCATGGTGCACACTGGAGACTCCTGGGGAAGAGCTGCTTCCCTGAGCTTCATGATAAGATGGTGCACCCAGACAGCATCCTCTGACACAGTCTGTGTGGAAGTGCTTGCTCAGGCTGTCAGGGCTCTTCACACAGAGGAGTCAGGAACTGCTCTGGTGTATCATTGAGAAGTGGTTTGTGCATCAGGGTTTGGCAACATCAGATTTCCCAGTTTTTTCTGTCTTTCAGTCTTGTATCTAGCAACCACACCACGTCCTTTGGAAGGGAAGGCATGCCAAAGTAGTTTCCTGTGAGGAAGCAGAGCACCAGTGTTTTTCGGCAGTGGCTTACCGTATGATGCCTTTTCTTTTATGCAAGAAAAAGTAATGTTTAGAAACAAGCCCAAGCCACAGATTTCAGATCAGGGTACAGCTGGGAAGTGCTTGCCCTAGAACAGCAGCTGGACTGTACTCAGCTTTCTAAAGTAACCCTGCCCAAAATCCAGCCTCCAGATCCCACCCTTCAGGCTCATGCCTCTTTCTTTAGCAAAAGTGGACATAGAAGCTGAATCTCATTTTGTCTGAAATCTTCACAACATGTTCTATGTTCTACTTCTGCTTTCTTAATAATTCCTCGCTGCTACAAAATGGTCTTTTGACCTCTCTCCCTCTTAACCATTGGTTTTCCAAGCCTTGTTCTTCAGGGGTTAAGCAAAGGAGGCCTGAGAGAAACTGCTGCTAATTAACTGTGACAGCTGAAATCCTTGAAACTGCTATTGAACTTGGAACCTTGTGTGCTATTGTTCTTAGCTCCTCTGCTGGAGTCTTGCGTGATGGTGGTTTGGATGGAAACATTTTTGGGCAGGTCCTTGGAAAAACAATGGGAAAAAGCCCTTTTAAACAACCCTGTGAAAGCCAGCAATGGCAACACTGACCAGAATTTACAGACTTAATCCATGCATCTGGAACTGAAGGGGAACATGCCCCCCACATTGATGGCAAAAGTCCACCTGCCTGTCAGGGCTCAGGTAAGGCAGGACCAAACACTTTCCAGGACATAAGGACTAACTGATGGTGCGGTATACCTATCCAAGTGACAACTCATTGAAAATACAGTTTGGGTAAAACAGGTCTTTGTTTTCAGCCTACCAGTTGTGAAAGCATCACTTATTGCAAGGCATCTTGGGATACTTTTCCATCATTCTTTCTGGAATCCATAATGAGCACAACAGATCTGAAAGAAGGCTGCAGAGCTCAGTCTGAGCATTGAAGTCTTCTGTTGGATAGCTTTCTATAATTGCTCTGAAGATGGCACAGAGAGTGTGTACATTATCTGGTTTTCAGCCGCTGATAAGTAGTATTTGTGTAGGCTGTGTACCTTTGCTCCCTAACTCCATAGATTGGGGCAGACTATAAAAAATAAGTTGCCCTATTATTTCAGCTTTGCTAAGGTTTATGGCCTGTAATCCCTCGATAGACAATCTCTTTGTGTTTGTGGGATAATTTTGAGCAAAGAGGATTTTTGGATATGGCCCAATATTTTTCTTTTGGGCAATTATGGTTTTGTTCCCTTTCCAAGTAAGAATAACATATCCATGTGCATACTTGTGTGACCCACTCTTTTTTTTTAATTAAGATGATGACCAGATTCACACGAATCCAAGCAGAAATATGGGGCAAAGTCCACAAGCTGCCTTCTACCTTACATAGGATTATTTTCTGTTACTACAGAGTAGTATCTCAGGACCCAGCCAGGATCTACCTGTGAAGAGTGTTTCCTGCTGCTGCTGAAAGCAGCTCTGTTTGAACAACCTCAAAATGCTCTCATTGGGACCCACAAAGGCTGCTGCTCTCTAGAGAAATTATCCCCAGATACGCCTGGTTGCAGTACAGTTCTGTACTCTCTTCCTTACCAAGCAGCACAACCCTCTCCGGCATAAATGTGTGCCCAGGTATGGGACAGATAGAAATGACTTCCCTTTCTCAGCATTAGGTCTTGTGTTAGCCACTGCAACAGGAACAGCTCGGCTTCAGGGAGCTCTGGAGTCTCAATTGACTCTAGATGATCCATGTAATAAAGTAATAATAATAAAACCAATACAGGAATATGATCCTGTAAATCACTGAGCATTTCTTAAAGTAAACCGGATCACTTTTAAAGTTTTTAAGATTGATTTAACACTGTCTTTATGGCCAGTTTGTATGCTGTAATGGTATGGCCTAGTCTTCAGCTGATATAAATCCCAAAGGCTCCTATAAAACTGTTGTTTCATTTTTTATTTACAGTCACACTAGTGACACAGTCCCTGTGCTATTTTTATTCAGATAGAGAACTCTTGAAAGTTGTTATTAGAGCATATCACACTCAATTTTTTTGACCTAGGAAACATAAGAAAGCAGATCTTTGGAAGCCTCTTGAATTAGACTGATGCATTTTGATTTGTAGATAACTTCTGATTTGCAACTGTGATTGCTCTTGCAAAATTATCAGGCCCTTAAAGTTATTTCAGGATGTCTGAACAGCTGATTTTATTTGCTTGCTTTGTGATTAAAGCTAATGGGAGCAGACCACAAATTCATGCTCTGTTTCCATATAGCAGAGCAATTACAGGACAGGCTTTGAAAATTTATTTGCAATGTAGTTCCCTATCAGATTTTTACTAGGGAATATGCCCTCTTTTTGTGCATCTATTCTTACTTTTCATGTGTTTAGAGTGTTCATGGGGTTTGTTTATCCTTTAAAGCCTGGCAAGAGCAGTTGTCAAAATATCATTTCTGCTCTTAGAGACTAAGAAATAATGTATTGTCTTGCAGTTAGCTAATTTATTCTTAGCTTGATATCCATGTCATGTACTTGATATGGACATATTTGTAATTGGAAAATTCAAGTTTCCATGGGAAACTTAGCAAAAGTATTTCTGATGATACAGATAGGACAGTGTATAGCTCTGGTTGTGATTGTGTGTCTGTACATGAGAGGAGCAGCAGAGTGGGCAAGGGAGCAAATGGAAAAGTTATCCAGGAAGCTGAGCTGCAGCCAGAGGTGTGCTTAGAGCCCAACCCTGAGAAAATGACACAGAAAGGGGGAGAGAACACAGCTGAGCAGTTGTTTGCAATACGGCCAGATGTTGCCCCACATTACTTGATTCCTGCTTTGCTCAGAGGAACTAGATTGGGTTAATAAAGAGGATTTGAATTCATAAAGGGGTTTTGATTATGGAGTTTAGAAAGAATTAAGGTGAACTTCTCTTAATGGAAACAACTAGCTAGATCCCAAATATTATTGAACTGCAGGAAGATAGGGCTGCAAGGAACAGCTATAGGACTTTGGCAGTACAGAACAATAGTACAGTTTCTACGGCACACAATGACTTTATCTCTGTTCCCTTTTGTAAGGGCAGAATGGCTGAGGGAAAACAGTCACTTTCCTGTTAATACAGCTCCTGCTTGGCGCACCAGAAAGCACGAAACTGAATCAAGAGGCCAGCTGCCTGGAGTCATTAGCAATGTGGAGCCAGCATGCAGCTAAAACAGCATGCTGTGGAGCCTGGTGAGGTTCTATATAGCCCCTCATGCGACATGTGGCTGGCCAGGATCACCCAGGGCACATGTCCTGCCGTGAAACTGGTCAGTTGCATAGATGAGATGGGACTGGACTGGACATCAAGCTGTCCAAACCCATGGAAAAGGAGCATCAGCCTTTGGTCCATGGTTGTTGATAATGGCTAGAAATGCTCATTTTAGAAAATGAGGTAAGTGTAATGTTACTAGAAGGTGGAAAGCTTCCAAGCCTGATCCTGCCTCATGTTCCTGCTGCTCTTAGGCCTGAGACCAGACCTTAGTGGCAAGCTTTACCCTGCAGCAAATATTTACATGACCTTGTAGTCCCTCAAGGGAAAAAAAGGGTTTATGATGGAAATGATGATGGATTATTAAGTGCCATGGTGCTCATGAGTTGCGCAGCTATAACAACAACCCCCAAACTGGTAAATAGGAAAAAGACCTTCACTGTCCATATGGTGAGGCAGGCAATACAGCCCTACTTGTACGTAACACCAGAGACTTTCCAAATCCTACTCCAAATCTTTTAATACCTTCAGTCCTTAACAGTTCAAAATTACATCATCATTTCCTCCATTTCAGGCAGAGCTTTACCCCTTTTGCTTTGTAGCTGCAATGCAGTCTAATAGGGCTCATACTTCTTAAACTTAAATGGAAAAATGTATGTCAAGTCAAAACAAAGTACGGTTTCTAGATCTCCAAAGGGGGTATGGAGAGGGTGTCTTGTAAATCTGTATATGGTTAAAGGCAGCTGCAGATTGACATGGACATTTTGAGCTTGTCAGTCCTTTTTATGATGTATAGCTATTGGAGCAAGCCAGCAGTGGCAAGCTGAAGACAATGAATTCCCTCACTTCCTATTCTTACTGCTGAGGACCAGGAAAGAGATGTCTAATCAGCCTTGAATTTGTAAAGGCCCAAACCCCAGCACAAGCACTACTAGTTTTCAGCTTGGCCATTTATTCTAAAATCTTTCACTCTCTAGTTTCACTAGCAGCGGAGAAGTACAATGAATTCCTTTCTGGTAACCTGAGAATATCAGTTAATGAAAAAAACAAAAAATGCTCTGCAACTATATTGAATTTTCAGGGATTTTTTTCACTCCTGCCCCCAACTGGCTGATGTTAACATTTTTCTAATGTCCTTGAGATTGCAGCAAACAGTTTCCGGGGGGAAAAACCCCAACAAACTCAAACACCCCAAACAGCTTGAACCACATCCTCAGCTGGCATAAACTAATGCAGCTCTTCTTTATGTAGCAGCTGAGAAGCCAGGGTACTGCTGCTTTTATTTTCAGCTTTGCAACACAGTTACTGTAATAAAAGTAAGATATTGAGATGCGTTTTGCTCCAAGTGACATCATAAGTTAGTGGGGAGCAAGAAATGTGTTGGCAAAGTTGAATGGGGTGCTGTACACAAAAGTCCGTTTGTCACCAGAAGCCAGACTCCAGAATCCATGGAGATGCATCCAAGGACACAGTCTTACAGTTTGTCTCCAGTTTTTATGAACATCAGACTGATCTGTGTATTTAGAAATGGAGAAGGAAAAATAATGATGAAAACACATCTGTAGCATGGTGGCATTTCTGATTATTTAAAATGTTTCACTATAAAAGTTGAGTGATACAAGAATTATGTCATTGTCTGTGAAGACCTACCCATACCGGTATTTCTAAGCAAGCAGTTCCCCACTGATGTTAGAGACAAGTAATAGGTACACGAAGAAAGGAAAAAGATGTAGCTGATGGAAATGATCATGTTAGACCTCCAGGGTCAGCCCCACTCTTGTATTCAGATCTTAAAGTTTTGGCTTAGACACAAGCAGTTCATATGTTTTCAGTCTCCTGTGAACATTTGAGCAGCTGAAAATTAGGATAAAACGCGTGTTGTCTCTAATGAGCAGTGAATGTCATGGCTGAAAGCTGTCTCAGGACATCATCTTTCACCCCAGTGGAGAAATCTTCCATCTGGATAGATCTGACAAACTCCTGGCAACTTGGAGCCTTCACTGCAGTATAAAGAAGAGTACATCTGGCTTACACCCATCTTTAGGTTTCTGTGCTTTTGGGAAAGTCATAGTACCAGCTCACCCCCAACTGTACCCTCTGCAGAATAATTCCATATCAAAAGTATTTAACGGAGTAATTACTGGCTTTGGTCTTTATCCACATGGTATTAATTAATGGTTTCTTCCTTGACAACTCGTGACGAAACATACGCACCCACAAATGGGTTGTATAACACAAGGAGTTTGTGAATATGGAAGTTGCATAGATTGATCAACAGGAGAACCCGAGATGAGGTTGCAGCAGTAATCTCTCCTCTGATTTCATAATTAGGCCACTAAACCTGCTTTCAGAGAAGCACCTTCCTCTGTCTACCATTCCCAGTCCAGACTATGTTCCTTTGGTGATGCTGGTAATGTCTAACAGCATCTGGAAGGAGGAGGTAGCACCTAATCTGAGCATGAATGTAGATGTCCAGGGAACTTTGCTGGCGAGCACTAAAAATCTTAGACACTTGCAGGGTATGAAGTTTTTGAACAGGAGTTTGGGGATCTCAAGTTTGGATTTAGATGCAAATGCAAGATCTCTCAAAGGTCTTGGTAAATACTTGTATTTTATCTGGGAAAAGAGACACTTGGAGAACTGCAAGTCCAGGCCTTTAAGCCTACAACACCAAGTCTACAACTTCGGGTAGAGAGACCCCAAGTCACTAGGGACCTACTGATGTCAGTGAAGGCTAAAACAAAAGGCCCTATTAAAGTCAGAAGCACTCTTAAGTGCTCCAGAAGCCTTTTTGGAAAAGCTGACCCTGGATTTCGGTATTTGCTAACTGTAAGACCTCACAGTTTGCAGACTTTTCAGTTTGGCTGAAAATTCTCATGTGGAATTTGGAAGCAATATATTCAGAGGTGAATTTTAAAGACAAAACAAAGATAAAGAACCCGGAGCTCACTGTTTTGTGTAAACTGGGTAGGAACAGTTTTTTGGGCAGTCTTCCTGTATTTAACAAAGCTACAATACATACTTTAAGTGACTGTAGTATAAAAAAACTTTGCCTGGCTGCAGATACCAGGCTTGGCAGCAACTTGTTTCTTTGAAAAACTTTGAAAGTGAGTTTAGTGAGGAAGAAGGTGTTGCTAAAGGGAGCCAGAGAAGATGGGGATAGATGTTTTTGGAGCACAGATGTCCTTGTAGCACTTATCAAGATTTTCTGCTTTTAATTTATTCTTGCATTATTCACCTGGAAAATAAAAAATCCTTAAGTTCATGCACTTCACTGGAACATACTGGTCTCCAAGAGATGTATTAGCTATTTTCACATGGGAATGGTTACTACTTGGCATCTATTCTAAATTTAAAGTGCATTTGTTCAAATTCATGTGTGTTGTAGACTTCTCAAATTGCGGGATTTCCAGTCAGGGTGCATTTGGCCCAGTGTACTCTGCCTGGTTTTGGCTCTAATGCATTATGAGGTTGTTAGTTCCATATCCCCTGAGGGGTAATATTCTTCCTTGGGCACAAAGCCCACTCAGGTCTCTGTGTACCAATAAATAGACTATAAAGAATAAGTGCAAACCTTGCACAGGAACTCCACTGATCATGTCAATACCTTTTTGAGTTACCTTTTGAAAGAGCATGTTTAGTGATGGGCTTTGTATGCCCTGCCCTGTCATGAGAGCTTTGAGGATTTAGTTCTTCTACACAGCTACTCTTAATTTTGGGAAAAGGATTTTTTCATATACAATAAAATCCTGTCAACTCCTTCATCACATTGCCATGATAAAAGTGCCCATTCAGCCAGTGCAGTTACAACACCTGCACTGTTCTGCTGTCTGGGAAATGTAGTCTGTCTGCACCTCCAGTTTCCCCAGTGTTCAGCTCTTGTTGGGAATTCTCCAAAGTAAACTTCTTCCTTCCTCTTCCCAGGTGCCATACATTCCTTTTTACTGAGCTGCACAGAGATCCGTGCACTCTCAGTACGAACGGTGACACTTGATGGACAGACGGACAGAGGCGAGGAACTCAAAGACCACTTTGGCTAATGTGATGTGGATCCCATGTAGCCGATTCAAACATGAGTCTGAACATCACCGCAGAGGTCTTGCTCTTGCACAACACTACAGATGCCTGAAATACTGTCCTTGCCAAGAAGAAGAGGAGCATGAGATAGGGCACAAGACTTGACTGAGCTCAATCTGTAGGTTACAGCACAGTGAGTCTGAAATGACCCTCTATATTGAAACCCACAAAAATCTCCCTCAGTCATACAAGCCTGAAATGGCTCTGTGCATTGAACAGATGGGAAAGGAGAAGTAACAGATGAGAGCTTTGCTGTCATGTTTTGCTGCTGTTTGATGAGAAGTCTTTATCAGGAACAGAAACTGAACCTGCTGTGGCTGGGGCTCTAGGCTGGGATTTAAGAAGCATGTATGATGTTTCCAGGCATAGCTCTCCTACGGTCTTAAATAAATCGCTCATTTCATTTACAAAAAGCAGTTCTAGGCCTGTCTTTATCTGTCTTATCCTGGTAGACTAGAAGGCGCTTTGTCAAGGCCATGGTTTGGAAAGTGCAAAGCAAGTTTGGGCAAGGCCCATAGCTGCTCCTGCAATTCAAGGCAGGAAGAGCAGCAAAATTTAATGACATTTTCCCTCAGGAAGGAGTGGGGGAGAGCCTTTCTGGAGCCAAATAATGCCATACTCCGTATTATCTGCAAATATAGACTGAATTTCAAGGTAAATACAGTTTGTTTTGTTGTTATCTTTATTAAATGCAAAAATGTGATAACTTCTAAGAAGTATAAAATGTAAATTTAAATGACTTAAAATTCATAAGAAAACTGGTCTCCCACCTGGGAATAGCCTGTGCAGTTTTTAGTGTAAGAAACAGGCCATAAACTCTTCACAGGCAATATAATTAATCAAATATCAAAATTATGTTAAACCAGTACTGATGATAATTTCTAGGGATAAGTATAGTTATTCTGGCTCACAAATAAAAAACAAAAGTAGTTGAAAGTTAGAACATGGAGAAAACGGATGATTCTGAATCCTCCCTCTATTGTTAAACTGTACAAATCTATTGCTATTCTAATAAATAATCCCGGCACAGAGTATTTTCTTGCCAATATTTTCAGCAGCAGAAGCCAAGCCAGAAGGTTCTGAAACCAACATATTGGCATGGATGAGTTTTTTTTCCTCCTTTTTCTAATATACCATGGAATCTAGTTAAATATTTTTCCACTCCTTACTTCTCCCTGCGTCTTCTGGAGAAAATGTGAGTCCTATTTTCTCATAAAAATATCTTAGCATTTGACAGGTTGGGTGTCTTTGATCCTGAAATGTTTTTGAATGATTTTTCTCCCCCACTTTGACTTTGTAATATAACGCTCCATAAAAAGTATATGCATATATGCAACTTTAAAAGGGGCTCCTTATTTGAAATTAAACTTTTACACCAATTAACCTCCTCCCAGTGCACTATAAAGTGCAGTAAAAACAGTGCTCTTACAGAGACCCTTGCAATTCTCAGATTGATGCCTCCCTGGCTGTGGAACCCAGAACATCTGCTTTAAATTAGCTCTGATGGAAGGTCTACTTGTAAATGCATGACTTAATCAGCCTTACTAAAGTAAATGGCACATACTGTAGCGGAGGGTGCTTCAGAGTCAGACTCAAACCTGTCTTTCTTTTGAAGCAGAGAGGGGGGGGAGAAAAGGGGGGCGCAGAGGGGGCAAACTTTAAACCAAAGGCGATTTCTTTTTTTTTTTTCCTTTTATGAGCTGACATTAGCAGACGTGTGGCTGTACCATAGCCAGTCTAACTCCCAAGTAATGTGCAGCTGTACAGGGTAAGCCTTGCTCCTCTCCATGCTCAGATACCCATACTTTCAGACCCTGCTTAGGTGAAGACTGCAGTGTAGTCATGCAGGAGTGTTAGGTAGCCTTCTTGCTTGCCTGCAGGCTCTTGCCTGGCTCCCTGAGACTGCCCAGTTTGCCCTGGAAAAAAATGTAAGAGCAGCTCAGCAACAGACAACTTTGACTCTCTGCATTGCTCAGACCCTGCTAACCTTTCCTGAGAAAAAGAGCCACAGGCTTCCTGTTGGTTTTTAACAGTGAGGATTGTGAAGGGTGAAGAATTGCAGAAGGTCCTTATGAGGCTGAGTGACTGGGCAATAAAATGACAGACGAAATTCGGTGTATATAAACATAAAGTGATGCATGTGGGGAAAAGCAATCCTAGATTCATTATAAATGATGGGCTCTGAGCTATTACCACCAAGAAGTGAACCTTGAATCAAAACATCAGCTCAGGGCTCAGAAGCCACCAAAAAAAAAAAAAGCAAATCAAATGTTAGGAATGATTAGGAAAGGAATGGAAAGCAAAGCAAAAATCACTTCATCACTTTCTACAGCTATGGTTCACCCACACCTCAAATAATGTGTGTTGTTCTATCCCCTCATTTGAAGAAAAGGATATAGTAAGCTGGAAAAGGTTCAAAAAAGGGTGAAAAGGATGATCAAAGGTTTGGAATGACTTCCATATGAGAAATGATTGGATCTGGAAGAGATAGATTGGGAGTGGTGGTATGACAGAGGTCTACACCACCACAAATAGTAAGAAGAGGTTGATCAGAGATCAATAGCTCACTGTCTTTTCCAGTACAAGAACTAGTGGGCATGACATGCAGCTGGGAAGAGCCAGGTTAAAACCAACAGGAAGTGTTTCTTCACACAATGGTAACAGAGCTGTGGAAATCCCCACCAGAGGATGTTATGGATGCGAGAAATTTAGAGGTTTCAAGGGGAGAATGGATAAAAACTTAGAAGAGATTAATGGGTTGGGGAATCAGGAGGTAGGAACTAGAGAAAGCACTGCCAGGGGAAATGAAACCTGAAATACAAGAAAAAAAGATCTAGAGAGTAAGGGAACAGCAAAGGAAAAGGGCAAGCAAAATGAGAGAAGTCACTGGGGAGACAGAAGGACTGATTTTGGGAAGGGACTACCCAGACATACAAGCTGTGTAAGTAAGGTTGTAAAATATACCTGGAAGGTACAGGGACACAGGATGAAGATAACGTGAAGAAAAAGGAGAGAGCCACAAAGGTACACACAAGTGGGAATGAGGTCTGCTGTTTGTCTGCCAAGGAGAGTGAGCTGTATGCTGGGGTAGTAGAATGATACTGCTTTGGGAGAGTTCATTACTGCAAACTAGGTGTGCTGAAGCATTCCAGATCTCATACAAAGATGACGAGGAGGAACAATCTTATAGATTCAAAATGGGGTCCACAAAACTCAGGTACTACCCAAACTGGGACTGCTTGTGCAATTTTTATTCAGCCCTACTGCTCTTTACAGTCTAATTACTCAAGCATATCCTTTTTGCAAAATTAACCCACACATCTGTCTTTCACCTGCCCTTGCCTAGAGCAGCTTTCATCCCCTCTACATTTGAATAAGGCTGCTGTCTACTTCATGCTGGTTGAACACCAGTGGAGAGGCCACAGAAGAGACAAGGACCTGTTCTCAGTGCCCATGTCCTCATACCCAAATGACAAAGCAATAATTACAGAGACAGCCCTTCTGAGTCCCACAGGCATCCATATCTGCCCTGTGGGGAGGCCCCAGTCCAGTCTCAGCTGCTCTGGGAGCTATAAGGTAGTTGAACATGCCGAGTACAAAGGTTTTTTTGTGGTGTTTTTTTTTTTTAACAGATATATGAAAAGTGTTTTCTGAGCATGTGGAAACTGTGAATTTTCTAGAAACTTCTTGCCTGGGCTGTATGGGGACATTTTCATAAGCATGGCAAAAGTCCCCTTCCGACAACTCTCAAGTTACTCACTCAGCAGGTGGTAAGCAGCACAACAGCTATTCATAGAAACGGCACTAGAATAATTTTAACATAGATAAAACAGTAAGTTTCTCCCAACCCTATTTTTTTGAATGACACAACTCCTTTAAGTAAATAAATCATTTAAAAAAATCCCGAAGATTCAACCTGAGTCTTCTGGATTATATGAGAAATCCCAGTGCATGCAATTGCATTTTCATAAATTATAAGAAATCAAAATCAGGACATTGCAATGACAAACGCTGAGCGATTGTAATAATATGCAGCGTAATTGGTCCCACATGTACTGCAATTAACATCAACACCATTATGCCATACTTTTTTTCTTTCTTATTTTGGAACTACCTGTACTTAGGAAGAAAGGTTTTAAAATAACAAGCGTATACACTAAGAACACTGGGAAAGTAGAAAACATGGATGCTATGTTACCAAGCATCATGTATTTTACTTTACATGGATATCTTTATCCTCTACAGTGTGCTACAGGAATGCACATTAGGGCATGAGATTAGGTCCTGGTGGATTCATGGAACTTTAATATACATTTAAGTGCTCCCTTAAACTGGATTGAGGCTTTTCCAACCCAGCAATCATGTTCTAATACAAACCTCAACAGGCATGTTCATTTAACATTACCATTTGTATCCACACTCATTGAAGTGGGTAGATAAAGACTAAGATAATTCAGGGTCAGAGAGGACCATTAGATTATCTAGCCTAGTTTAGCAAGGAGTAATCCACTTACTAAGGGTAATGGTCTTTTGAGACCAGTAATTTGAGTTTGGCACAAAACTAAACTGGGTTTGACTGGAACATCTTTTCTAAAAAGGCACGGTGGCCTGATCTGAATGTGTAGAGACAGAGGGCCTCTCACTTTCCTTGGTGATGAATCCCTGGAACTATCTGTTCAATATTTCCTTCCAAGAGTCAAAACTTTCTTTCACCTATGGGTTTCTGGGGCATCACACCTTCTGGGGATAGACAGCCTTCAGTACTTGGCATTCTGATGGAGAGACTTATGTATTAAGTCACTTCTCAGTCTTCTGTTTGTTTGTTTTTGATGAATGAAGCAGTCCAAGCTGTTTAAGCATCTGCCATTTTCTCCAGCCTTTAATCAGCATTTTTAGTGCACAACTTAACATCCAAAACATCGAATGACTACTCCCACTCATGTGGCTTACTGTGTTATAGACCACTCTTCCCACCCCACATATGGATGCTTGTTCAAAAGTACTTCTGAATAGCCATACTACCTAAGGCTTAGATTTTACTTTTCTGAAAGGAAAACTCTGCAAACATTGCTAGTGCATGTTTGGCAAGCAGTTTTGTCTTCCTTTTCCTCTGCTGAGATGCTTGGGACTCTTTGTCTGAATTGCTCTACACTTTACAAGACAAAAATATGGTTTCTGGAAAAAGTCTCCTCTTCCTCTGCTGGTTTCACTCAAAACAGAATTAAACAAGAGTTAAATGGGAGCTTTCAAACACCAGCATTTCCTGGGGGCATGCTCTTTACCATCAATCCATCATTTCTTTACAGCTCATTTTTAGATACATTTGTTAGAAGTTATTCTCTGGCTACACCCTTCTTTATGTCATAAATCAGTCGCTTCTGGCCTGTCTGGACACTGCTCAGTACTCCCAGTGCCATTCCTGCCAGCCCTCACAAAGTACATCAGGCTGAGTCATACCTCAGCTAAAGGTCTGTAATTGCCTGATTTCATGTTATTTCTTTTCCATTAGAGAGCCAGCCTAGGGGTGACCACTTACATTTTTGAGGTAATGCATATTTAAATAATGCCTTATTGCTGTTATCTTTTCTTCCTCATCTACTTTTTTTTTTCCTGTTTTATTCATTACATGTGATTCTAAAATACATTTATTCAGCGATGGTCTTTTAGTGTTAGAAAATGGGAGACACATTGACTGGTAGTTGCTCATGTGAAGTTGTTTAAATAGTACTTTAAAAGACATTAAGCAGCATTTCACATCAAAACCCACTCAGACACATGTATTTGGAAAGATACTGACTAGACTTATATTTCCTGTATTAAAATACTTGTGTAAAAATGTGTTCTTTTAGGATTTATCAAACAAGCAAATGACCCTCTGGAGAGTTTCTGTTTCAGACATGAATACCTAAACAAAATCTTAGTGAATCATTTGAACTTGCTAGAATTTTCCATATGAAGACTATTATGAATGTATGAACATTATGGTGTGCACATATTTAATACATGCCTGAAATCTGTATAATTACAAACTTTAACTTACAACTAAAAATGCATACAAGAACACCAAGAAGATGTGGAGAGGATATCAGTTCCTTATTCACGTTTGGTTTTCTAAGTGCTGACAAAATGTTTAGCCCAACTTCGCTCCTCAGCTCAGCACCATACATTTAAGCTTTGTTATAATTTAATTATAATTTAAGCTTTTTTCCATTTCACATAATTGTTTTGCACATTCAGGGACAAGAAAACACTAGGGTGAGACTCAGGGGGCAGATCTTCGCAGATAATTTGACCCAGGACTTAGGTGTAGGTTGGAAGATGTCAAACTATTTTACGCAATTTAAAAGTCGTGTCTGATTCAGCCCTGAGATAGAGATGCAAAAAAGACAGGGAACTGAAGCAGACATGGGAAAATCAGGGTGGGAAGAAAGAGGACAATGTACAGATTTTGACTCAGACCAGGGATTCAGGTCCTGATCTTAAACCCAAGGGGGCTGACAGAAAGATTCCTATTGTTCTCAAAGGCTAATATTTCCTAATATTAGTTAAAAACGGTAGAGGCAATGAGACACTGAAATATCACAAGGGTGACAGCCACAGTGTCTGATACAGATTAGAAGGATTTTTGCTTAGCCCTGAATAAAGCTGTGAGACAGACATACAGATGATAAATGCATGTGTGTGTGTGTATGTATTCAGCAGGGGCTTTATGGAATTACTCTCTTGCTCTGAAGCTGAGGAGTTGCATGCTCCAGCCCCACAAGTGGCCAGCCCTGAGTAAGGGTGATGGACTAGGTGTACTTCTGGTCCCTAGGCTGTTGAAAAGCAGCTAAAAACCCATTTGGGCAAAGAGGAAAAAGCTGCCTGAACCCTCTATGAGTTTTAAAACCCCTGAAAAATGTTCTTGAGAAAGCAAAGAAGATGGATTTCTCTTTCTAACTCAGGAAAAGCCTGGCAAAAACTGGCCTGGGAAGAGCAGAAACTAAAGATTTATTTGCTCATATTGTCAAAGATTAGAAGCTAAAGCTTAGTCATTAGGACTGTCAGATCTGGGCACTTGTGGAAAAGATTAGTTAGGCACTAATGAAAGAGAGAAAGCTATGGCTGACTGGCTTGGCTAATGTGTGTAGGAAATTTTCAGTGTTAGTCCTGCTAACAGAAACCTCCTGTGAGTAAACTGAAATGTTCTGGAACAGGAGAAGAGCCCAGAAGAGAATAGAGCTGGGTCTGGTTACACTTCAGGTACACAGCACCCAGTAATGCTGACCTGTGATTATCAGCACAGGTGCCTGAGAAATCTTGGAGATTGCCAACCTCATAATAAAACTGAGAGAGGGAGAAAAAAAATCTCCTAGTGTATGTTTCCTGTGGTTTAAATTTTTATATTGTTAATTTTTTTCCCATAATCCAAGCATTTGAACACCAGTTGATTTTGGACATTTTAATGAAACATCTCTTTTAGAAGTGATTTATTTTAGGATGGTGAACCAGACAGCAAAGGAAACAGCTCGAGAGCAGCTGAAGGAACAAAATCAGGCACAGTTACAGCACTACCTCCATAGCAGGACTCCGTGTAGAAGGACTTTCTGAATTCAGGGTGTCCTACCCCAATTTGCATAGACCCCCCCCCCCCCCCGCCCCTGCTTTCAGCCCCTCTTAGTTCTCTGATAGAGCAAAAGATACTAAACCCTGTTGCCATGGTTAATGACATGCAGAGGCTAAGAGAGAAGAGGAGCTATATGTCCCACAGCTTGTCTAGCTTAGGGTTTTGGAGAGGATGGGCTTCAGTGGTAATGAAGAGACTTTCCCCTCAGGAGAGACCCATAGATTTGTTCCTTCTCATCTGTGTGGGCTCTTGCCAGTTCCTCCAACAGCAGCTTTGCAGCCATTGCAAATAGATTTAGTGGGGTGAAATCTTGCAGTAACCTGGATGGAGAGCTTATTGCCTTGTGTAAAATTAACCTGTGGGAGGATTTAGAAATGAGATGAGAGACTGCAAATCACACTTGAGTCTCACTTAAACTCTCTTGGGCTCAGGAATTTACATCGTGGTCCGAGCAGTTTTCTTGAAGTCATCGTTGCAAGTTCAGCTGTGCAGTAACAGAAGGGGTCGTGTTATGATTTTGTTCAATCAGTTTTTGCTCTCCACAGAAAGGTAGACATCTTTTATTACCTCATGTTAAAACTAGCCTTTAATGCACACAGATGAATAAAAAATTGAAGCTAATCCATACACGGAATCGTTGTTTCTTTTCTGTCAGTTTTTTGGGGCTGAGAGGTCCTCCCTTACAGTGTCAGAGCTGCAATAATCTCAGGGCACTTTGTGATAGCTAACAGCAGTAGAAACCACCCTTCCCCCATCAACAACAGTCTCTTAACGATGGGATTCACATAACAAGCTTGCTTGGGAAGTGCCTGTCCCATCACAACAGGCCTAAATACGTAGATTGTGCTGGGGGAGCTTCCCACATTTTTGTATGGATGCTCCTAATGCTTTTGCAGATCTCCAGTTCATATGAGTGTCCACCTCGAGTTAGCTGGGGAAATAGTGCCAAGAATTATGTATATTTTTCTAGTCAATAGTGAAAAATATTCCCTTATGGACCTTTGGATTTCTAGACCTCTGTGAAGGCAAGGCTGATTTGCCACTTCTGGAATGACTGTTAACCACAGGATTTCACTCAGACTGTAATGGAGAGGCATTGTTGGCCAAATATCAGATTAAGTGTCTCTGTGCAGAAGAGTGTCTTTAATAATTGTTAGTGCTAGCATGTGAAAAGCTTAGATGAAATATTCTGCGGTTCTGCATCAGACATGGGTGTTGCTAGATGTTCTCCATAAACTGATACCTGATTATAATAATGAGCACAGTGGTCTCTAGTGTGGCTTCTTTGCTCGGTTACTGAAATATGAGCAGATCTAAATTCATGTGGGTGTGTGTCTATCCATGTACTTCTGTGAGTGCAGGAATTAACTCCATTTCTGTATTTCGTGTCATAGGAAGGGCCAATTTCCTGCACTTAATGTCTATCAAGAGTTTCTTTGACTCTGCAGCACGAGAACTCCAGAATTATGCTTTGTAATTCAGGAACTTCAAGGTTTGTAAACTCTCAAATATTTAATTGTTGCCTTTGTTGTTCCATATTTGCTTTCCCTTATATATCTCACTGCTTTCTTTTAGTTAAAATGTATGCTATGATGGCCTGGGATAAAGCATGTAGATTGTATCTGTGTATGGGGTAAGCTAGTAGAAGCTACTTCAGAGTTTCTCTTTCAGTAAGGCGGCTTTGGGACATGAACATAAATCTTTGAAGTATGTGTTGAGCCAGCTGCTACATCATTTAAAAATAGTCAGGTTGGTGCCAACAAGACAGATCACTCAACTTGGGGGCCATAAACAGAAATCAAAGGCATGCATTAGCAATGCCCCAGTGTTTGTATGGTTCCATGACAAACCCTCTGCCCCTTCTAGCACATATGTGATGGTGTTACCGAATAGCCTGCTGTCACTTCTATAATGTATCGGTGTCACCTAGCTTGGGAAGGTGCCGTATGTTGGAGCCTGTATGAAGGTGGAAGACGTTCTCTAACTTTTAATGATAGATTGCACTCAGTTTTCTTGACTTCACAATAAAGGGCAGGTTTTAAGAGTTCTTGTTCTCATATCCCCAGCAGCAATGGTGACATGCCATTTGGGTATTAAATACTTGAAAAGGGTCAAAACCTATGTAGTGGTCAAAGGGAAAAGAAACAAGGTCAAAAGTTTAAGCTGTGATACATGGTAGCCCAGGAGAACTCACATTTTAAGCAGTCTAGACAGCATATTAGCAGAGAAAGCTTACTGTGTTGTACTCTGTTTATGGGAGCTTTCCATAAACTGCAAAAAAATACTAGGAATGCAGCATAACCAAAGCTTTGCCTTTTCCAGTTGAGAATAAACTGTTGTGCAGCTTATGTTCAAAGCGCATGGCATCTATGCACACTTAATTCAAGTGAAAGGGTCACAGGGCCTTAGGGGAAAAGGTGCAAAAAAAAAAAAAGTGCAAGCTTATTTAAGATGATTTTTCCCTCCTCCTCCTCCAAAAAAAGTAATTTATGTATCTGTCTGGAGACAGGTATAACATAGCCATTGGTGCAGATTTAGGAGGCGACTGCAGTATTTGGGCACCTGTGTTTTTTATGTTCACATGTATGTATTTTCTTGTTTGCAGAATGAAAAATATGCAGTCTTGATTTATTTTGCTCGGCTTGTTTCAAGCTTTTTTTTCCCCTCACTGGATAAAAAACAAAGTATGTGGCATTTTCAGTCTATAAATCTTGCTTGCTGTGGGCTAAGTTCTGCTCACAGCTCTTACTTAGAGTAAGTTAATGAGGCTACATGTACCTCAGGGCAGGATTTGGACCTCTGAGGCTACCTGAGCAAAGCTGCCTAAGTTGAAGGATGGTTAAAGCACTGGCTTGGGACTTGACAGACTTGGGTTCAGTTCAGTTTAGCTCAGCTCAGTCCTGTGAGGTGACCTGTGAGTTCTGGGGGGAAGTTGCTTACACCCTCTCAGGCTCCATGGCTATGCTTCACCATGGTCCTGGATTGCAACTCTTCCTTTCCTTCAGTTTTGTGTTAAAAAGTCACACCCTTATGTGCCCCTTGCCTCACTATAGAAGTGAAAAGGGTTGTTATTTTGGTCTGACATTAATGCCAGTTCTTTGGAGCAGAGACCACTTTTTTGTTCGGTGTCTTTCTACAATAAAGTAAAATTCTCTGAAGAGTTCTGTAAACAGCAGTGCCACCAACAAATCTAATTAGTGATATGCCGTACAGTTAGCATCTATTAGCTCGTATCAAGGAGTTCTTGCCAAAACTCTCTTGAGAAATACTGTGCTTACCCTCTAAGGCTACCTGCAGAGAGTTAACTAAAAAGAGGGCACTGAAATAGCTGCCCACATGGGTGCATATCTAAAATATGACTGTCAAGAGCTTTATGAAAAACACCTCAGCTATTCCAGTTCTGTCCTTCACCTGGACAGACTGACTATCTTAATTGTGAACATGTCCATAGTTCTCATTAATAAGAACCCCCTATCTGGATTCTGGCCTATAAACCACCACCTTCAGTAACATTTTTCAAGAAACATGGTCTTCTTTAGGAATAATTTCTGAACTTTAGATTGCAGTGGGATTTTCAAAACCCCTCTTTGGAAGTTGTGCTGGGCTAAGCCAAAGCAGTCTCGTAAAGGCTGCCATAAGTACTCGAAGTCATGCTGCCCACTTACGTGCAGGTGTTTACATGTATTGAGCATTTTGCTTAATCTTGTGTGTATGCAAATACCGTAAGGTTATCAGGTTCAGTTTGACTGTGGCTCAGTATGTATTTTTTAAAGGTGAGGCCACAAGAAGGAAGAACAGGGAGAAAAATGAAGTGGGATTGAGAAAAAGGAAGGCAGGAAGGTTGGGAAAAAGCAAATATATGGGGGCTATGTGAAAGAGCAAAACAAGGACACAGAAAATATTAATTGACAAATATTATCTATATGAAGTATATGACAGTCCAGACAGCTCTGGCCTTATGAAATATACCCGATCTTACACACAAATGTTATGGCACTGGGAAAGAGAAGACTTTAAGGAGACCTTAGAGCAGCCTCCCAATGCCTACAGGGGCTGACAAGAAATCTGGAAAGGGCTTTTTACAAGGTCATGTAGGGATAGGACCAGGGCAAACAGCTCTAAACTGAAAGAGGGGAGATCTAGACTCAATATTAGGAAGAAATTCTTCACTGTGAGGGTGGCAACACACTGTAATGGGTTGCCCAGAGAAGCTGCAGCTGCCTCATCCCTGGCAGTGCTCAAGGCCAGGTTGGATGGGGCTTTGGGCAACATGGTCTATTGGAAGGTGTTCCTGCCTGTGGGAGTAGGGTGAAACTAGGTGGTCTTTAAGGTCCAATCCAAACCGCTCTGTGATTCTATTCTACTGCAAAAGAGTTTCAAATCTGAATGATATGTTCTTATTGATTGTACACGTGTGTGGTCTTAAGCGTCACTGAATAAGGGCCAAGAGATAGCAGAGCAAGCAGCTGTTCTTTTCCAGAAGGATAATTAGGATTTTAATCCCAAATAGGATTATAGTTTGCAGTGGCCCTTGCAGCAAAGTCTGGATGCTGCAGGCCTGTTCACCGGGGTGGCAGGCTGAGTGTCTGCCATCTTAGAAAGAAAAGTAGACTTTTCTTTCCAAGAGAGTAAGGATGTTGGAACTTCTAACAAGGTAAACTGAGGAAATTCACGTGGAACAGAAATCTCACTGTGAAGATGAGATGAGGGAGGATTTTTAGCAATGCGCAATGATGAGTCATTGCAACTTCTATTAATATAACTGGCACGTATGTAAATAAATTCACATGTACTCCTCTGAAAAGTTAGCTCATGAGGTCAGTCAGCAATAATAAAGCAAGAAGAAATGCGGTTTCATAAAAGCAGTGAGCTATGGCACTATTTCATAGGCATTTTAGAAAGAAAAGGAATAACTTGATCGTTTGAAGTGGAACAAATGACTTTGTATCAGAAACTGTCTTTTAGCTCTGCAGGTATGTTCCATGAACTTTAGAAACCACACTCATTTGCATGTGGTTTAATAGAAACTTTTGCTGAAGTAATCTCTGCATTCTCTCCTTGCTTACGGACAGCACATGGCGTGTAGATATATGGCCAGATCTGGGAATGTAAATCAGCACAGCCCCCTGGAGATCAATGGAGCTTCATTATGCTATACCAGTTGAAGATCTGACCATGCATATAACAGGAGCTGGATGAAGTCCTTTCATGTTTCAGGTAGTGTTATACATTAGCACCATGATGTAGGGCTGCCTTTCTCCCCCACACCCCCCTCATAAAAGTCTGAAACCTGTTGCCTGTTATGCCTTTAGCCACCCCTTCATAGTTCAGACACCCTTGAGTCCAACATTGTACAAGAAGAAACTTGCATTTTCTGAACAAAAGCTGCTGCTGCTCTTAGGGTGGGACTTTCCAGACTTATGGGTTATCCTAATAAAACTCAGGAATGTTTTAAAGGCAGTAGCATTAGAGACCACCAACTATTTTATTGTTGAAGCCTAAAAGAAAAATCTATTATACCTGAGATTGACCCTGTAGCTGTTTCTTTTAGCAGGCTCCTTAGAAAAGTCGAAGAGCTTGAATTTTTACAAGGGCATTAATGCATTATTTTAGATTGCATGAGTCTGGATATTTGCACACACTACATAATGAGCGCGTGAGAAAATAAACAGGATTTGGCTCTGTCACATCTCCTTTCTAACTCAGAATGCAGATGAAACAGTATAAGCAAAGAGGACAAAATCTTACCTGTTTAGTATGGCTATTTTCACTTTTCTAGATGTTTGTCTGTTCTGTCCTCATCAGCATAGCGTGTTCAGAACATACATGCATAATATATGTCAAAACATACATATTCCTCTCAGTCGTCCCATGAGACTGGTCATAAATAATAAACAGGGAATTTTATAGATTGAAAACTGAATTGCCAAAACACAAAAACCTGAATCTTCTCAAAATGGTTCAGTGCACAATTTCCATTGACATAAATGGACTGCGTCTGCTGGATTTGGGCTTCCCATGCCCAAGGCAGTACAAGAAGTTATCAGGTAATGATTCAAGCTCTCTTGAGAGCCAGACTAACACCATGCACATCCTTTATTTTAACACTTTGTCCCACTGAAGGTAATAAAGCACATGATGTGAAAGCAAGCCAGGCTCTATAGCTAATGAAAGTGGCTAGGGGCTGTTGCCCTGGGCACGTAGCTGTAAATTTTTGGAAATGTTGATGTCAGGTTTGGTACCCCAAATTGGGTTCAGTGGATCCAAATGCCTCGTCTAGATTCCTAGATGTTCATGTGGTTATGCAGAACCTCTTTCACTAGCGACACCTTTTGCCATAAATTATAGCTTAATTGGCCGCTATGTTAATATTTCTGTCATGAAGTACTGTCTGTGGAGGATGTGAATATTTAATGCAGATCTTCAGAGGTGAAGATTTAATTACACAAGTGTTGCTTGTCTCCTCAGAAAAGCAATGTCCAACTGTCTCTCTCAATACAGGATGATATATGTAATTGAGAAGATCTGAGCCTAGGAGTAAAACTTGCTGCAGCCCTGACACTTGAGAAATAGGGCCAGCTTGTCAAACTCTCAGACAAAGAACAGTTGCTCAAAATACACCCAGGGAACCTGCATCTCTGCATGTTAATATCTGCCACAGTGTATGTGGTAGCCTAATTTACACCTAGAAGTCCCAGTAAATATTTGTACTGCATGCAGATAGTGAAGGTTACAGGAATTGATCTGAAAGAAGGCTTACAGAGCTGGCTCCTTGCCTTACTGATTTAGAGGAAAACTCCTGACAATTTGGCTGGTTTTATGTTACACTTCAAATGACAGAAAAGCAGAAATTAAAAGCGTTGGATATATTTTGGCCTTATTTTAAGGTAGTTTGATTTGGATTAAAATGTGATACTCGACATGGGATTACCTCTTAAAATGTCCTTGTTTGATTTCCCCTCATGGGAGGGGAGAAAAACAGACAGAAAGAAACAGTGATCAAGATGTAGGGATTTAAAAATCAGCTGGTGTGCTTAGTCCAATGTATTCCCTGATCTACCCACACATTCATTCTCTTGCTCACACACAGACAGAATTAATTCATCCCAAGATGCAATTGTGCATCTGTTTTATATATTTGACTAGTCACTTCAGAAATATTTTTAACTTGTGGGGAGCATTTACAAGTGTAAGAGCGGGAAAGGTGACAAATAAAGGTGAGAGTATACATTTGCCAGACAACAATAATGAGACATAATAACTATGGACAAAAATCCACTCTGTGATCCATCCTATATGTAATCCCCAGTAGAGATTCAGTGATTTCACCTGGAAAGTACAGAGAAGTTATAAGGAAATGCTGCCTGTTAATAGAAGACATAGGTAGGAGTCAAGTCATCTACATCCACATCTACAGTAGCACAAATTTCTACTGCTTGGTTTGAAGGCAGTCTCAAGCTGTTGGTTAAATCAGGCCAGCTGCTATTATCTGCTCATCCAAACCAGCACATGACAATATGAAGCAACAGATAGGAATGTACAAGGCAGGATAAAGTCTAAATAAAGGACCTTGTTGCCTTTCAGACAAACACCTTATTTCCTCAGATGAACTTTTTCCTTTATTCCTAACTAGTGAATTCTTATTCTTCCTACTAAAAATCTAAGATACTGTCCTTTCTCTGACAGCAATTGAATCTAGAACAAGTTTCCTGACTTAATTTGCCCTCACACAAATGCAAGATGAAGATCCGTATTTGTTCTGAGCCCCTGCTTCTTTCCAGGTTACTTAAACTGACAAGGATTTCTGTTTCCTTCTAATCTGAGGATCTGTACTGACAGGGCTGCAGATGAGGGAAGGAGGCTGGCCACAAAATGCTGAAAAGTTACCTACCTTTGGCTTCCTTCAATTCCTTTTCCTAGTCCCAAAGGAATAAATTCAGGAGGCCAAATGACTCAGGAAACAGCTGCTACACTAAATACTTCTTGGTGGGGACTGGTCCTGAGGTGGTGGGAAAGTTGAAATGGCTTGATAAATGTTAGTGAAATCGCCTTCGAGACCAGTTTAGCAGAGAGCTGCCATTCAGCTCCTGTGTCAGTAGCATAGAGGCAAGAAAGATCCCTCACAGTGCAGAGGCCAGGAGCTTTTAGCACTTGGTGTGTCAACCTAGCTTAGGGTCAATAAGCAGAATTTCAGTGCTTCACTGCGTTGGGACAGGGAAATATTTTTTTTCTCCTCCTGAAGGGTGACAGTCCATTTTGTGCAGGGTATCCAAGGGGTGCAGCGTCAGGAAAAGATGTCTACAATCACTCATTTAAGAACTGTGGACTTAAAGCAGGATTTAAAGCATGTTGTAGTCTCTGAGATTGCTTTCTGGTACTGCTTCAGGAGCAAGGCTGCATCCCAACACATGGAACATGTGCGTCCATTACAAGGGAAGAAAATCTGATTGCATTAGAGGCTTGATCTACTTTGTCTCTTATGTCCAGAGACCTTGGCTAGTGCAAGTGCAAAGATTGGACTGAAAAAGGCAATAAAAAGCTTTGATTCAGCATACTTATATCAGATCTCACCAACTATGACTAATTTATTCTCTAGTTACCAGGGTTTTGGGAGAAATAAGATTTATTCTTTGCTCTTTGCTTTACTTGGTATAGATAACACAATTTAGGAGGATCATCATCACTTTTATTTCCCGTTTTAGGAAAGTGGAATAGACCTAATGTTTGCAGAGCAAGAGGGCTCGCCACTTTGCAGAGTGTTGCAGGCAAGACCGACCTCTGCAGGACAAAATGAAACAAGTCGAAGGAAAACTATTCTGGATGGATCTGTGGCTGGTAGCGGTAGCAACAACAGGAAAGTTTTCTCCCATTTTTTGGAGAAAGTCGTTCCTCTTTTCCTATTTTCATCAGTCAAACTCTCAGTGTATGTTTACAGAAAGAGGCAGGTGAAATTTCTGTGAGCTCTGGCCTCCTCAAATAGGGGTTTCCTTTGCTCCCACTGATGCACAGAACGGTTGTGAAGGCTAATTAACTCTTGCCACTGGTTTTATTCAGGTGAAAAGCTGCTGCAGAATGGCTCTCAGGCCCAAGGAAAGACCATGCTTTGCTATGAATTTGAAACTCAGCCCCCTAGAACCAAACCTGAGATGGAGGATAGTGTGTATGTGGCAGATTGGGAGTTGTTCTCCTACATGCTGAAATTTAGTATGTTTGCTTTTTTATTGTGGATTTGGTTTGGGGTTTTGATGTTTTTTCTTTTTTTTTTTTTTTTTTTTTTTTTTTTTTTTTTTTTTTTTTGTTGTTGTTTTTTTTTTTTTTTTGTTTGTTTTTGTGTGTGTGTGTGTGTTGGTTGGGGACTTTTTTGTTTTGTTTTGGGTTTTCTTAAGGGTTCTGGATCAAAAAGTTGCCTTGACTGTTTTAATGGCTGTTCTGGTTCTTTTCCTTCTAATTACTTGTCAGTGCCAGAGTGAGTTGTTCTTGTACAGTCAGCACTGCAGATTCTTTGGAGACCCCCAAACAGCTGAATAAAAGCTAGTAAATCTAGCAAGTTGCTCAGTGAGCAGTGGAATTGTGAGGTCAGGCTTCCTGTGCCTGACCAGTGTGGATGCTTTGGTGTCTAATAACATCAGTGTCTCTGAAGTGGTTGCACATATGGATTCTGTGATGGCTGATAAGAGGTGAGCTCACACTTTGTTTTTTCTCCTCTAAGGAGTTTCTGACTTCAACCTTTCCCCTTTTCTGATGTCTATGTAAAAAGCGGGAACTTGATGTATTTGAGTCCTCAGCCCTGCTGTATCGTTTGATTGAGATTTCCAGACAGATTTAAGAGCTCTACAGGGAGATGGAGGCAATAGCAGAGACTGATGAATGCATGTGCAAGCACACACATGCAGAACATAGTTTGGTGACCACTGAAAAAAGCTGGCCACTGAAAAATGCAGTGCTTCTTTCCCTCTGTGTTCACTTCAGGCTGCCTGTTGTTCCGCTCTGTGTGTTCTTGGCACAGTCATTTACACAGCTGGGTAGTGAACTGATCACACTTAATGTGTGAATGATTGGGTTTGGATATTAGGTTTGGGCTAATAAGACTGCATGGCTCATCTGTTTTGAGCCAGCACCATTCCCTCATCTGATTTGCTTCAAGGCTGCGCAAACATGTCCTGCAGAGGCAGAAGCGGGCAGCCAGAAGGAGTGGGGTTGGGGGGTGTGCAAGTATTCTTTCTTTACACTGGCAGTGCCCCTTTAAGTGCACACTGAACTAGAGCCACGGACACCATGAGAGCACAACCCTCCTTTCTTAAGGAACTAAAGCTAGAATTATCTATAAAAAAAGTGGTGGCTTTGGTACCTGGCAAAGAGGGAATACATATAGAACCAATGATCAAAACACCATTGTTGTTTTCACAATAACCCTAACTTATACCGAGAGAGATTTCTTTTTGTAAGAGTAACTAAGGGTGCAGACAGAGCAAAGAGGGTTTGCGACTACATCAAAATCTCAAATGCAGAGTCAAGCATGAGCATTTTAACAGAAAAAAAAGAAATCAAATTACCATGGAAAAAATAGCAGTGATGAAGTCATGGCAAAGAATACAATAGCCCTAGGAAACAATCAAACCAAAATCATTACCCAAGGATGCTTAACCCTCCATCGGTTGGTCTCTTGAAGTTGGTATTGGATGCTGTTCCATGGCAGAGGTATTGTTTTTATGAACACAGCTTTGCTATATATCCAGCTTGCTTTTTATTACATTTGTGTGTCCTTCTCACTTTTTAAAATGTCAAAATAGCATTACTGAAATTACATCTGAGATATAGGTGAATAGCATGTCATTGTTACGGATATGGGAGTGTCAGGGGAAAGTTCTGTCCTTGTGTTACTGCAGGAGATCTGACTTGGTTATCACCATGATTCCTTGTGGCCTAAAAATCTGTTAATGATTCACCTACCGAAAAAAAACAGATTATTGTTGAGGTGAAGCTTTTGAGACCAGGCTTCTAAGTGCCAGAAAGTTCTTGGTTTTAAGATGCACTTCGTATGTAGCTCTTCCTCTTTGGCCTTGAGAGACACAGCTTTGGCTCCTGCTTCTATTGTGGTGGAACGTTAATCTTCAAATCTGTTACATTTGATTATTTTTCAGAACCACAGCTGGCACTACAGTCACTCTGATTCTAGTTTTTATGTCATGCAGTTTTCCAGGATTTGTATATTGAAAGGCCAGGAAGATCTTAAGCCCCTACTATTATTTCTTGTTCACCATCCCTGTTGCTGTTTGTTATTGTCCTTGTTCCTACCATTGTTGAAGCTACAAAAATCCAGAAGAGGAAGACAAAACCTCTCTCCCAAGTAACTGTTTTTTTCCAATTTACATTATATTCATGTCATGGCCATCAACATACTGCCCTCATTCTTCTAACTTTGCACTATGCTATGGGGTGTAGCTACAGAAGAACTTATGCTCAAAATACTATCTTGGAAAGAAGTGCTACTTCAAGTAGAAAAAAGTGACAAACTGTGAGCACACATTTCTTCTTCCATAGACAGTGTAACTGTGATTACTCTTGGACAAGCTGTTCTAGAGTTAGAAATCAGGAAACCTGACAATGTCATGGTTGGTAATCATCTGACATCTGACCACTGTTCTGCTTGATGCCAGCTGGTAAGCACCTGCCATAACCAATGCAATGGAAAAACACAGCAATGCAGCATCCACCAATACCTACATTATTCCTCATGGACCCTCTTTAGTCTTTTACTGAAAATTTAGTTATGGTCTTAATTATTCTTCTGTAGACTATGTGCTGCAGAAATACACAGGAATTGATTTAAGTGCCTATATTTTTTGCCCAAGGCCAAGTACTGAAGTAATTGATTTGAAGCAGGATTTCATTTTGGTTATACTAGAGTCACTGGGCTCTTGAGTTGCTTCAGTTCCCTGCTTGCTTCCAGGAGGCCTTCTTTTCGAATAAACTCAGTCTCTGCTCCTCTGCCATCTGGCTTCCAGCTCTTCAGTGTTTTCATCCCAATCCCCTTCATATGCAAGCCCAGATTACAGGAGTTTGTTCCAGCTCCAGATAAGTAGTAGCTGGATTTTTCTCTGCTGGTTGCCAAAACTGCCACAGTCCATCACAGGAAACAGTCCAGCCATGCATAACAACCTATAGGACCTTGAGGTACTTGGCATGTAGCCCCTATTTTGGTGAGTCATGTGTGCAGAAATGAATACTGACCAAAGGTAAATATCCTGTACTCCCAGCAGGAAAACTAAAATGTGTCTGCAAAGTTGATTACAGAAATGGATGCTTTCTTTGCTGAAGACATTGCATTTTTGCTATTCCACCAGAAAGTTTGAACCAATGCTGGTTAAACATGAAGGGAGTGTTTTATTTGTCCAAATGGAAGTGCATACAGAGTAGCTGTCTGCACTGTGATAATATTCTGCATTTCTTTATGATGCATGGAGAGTGAGGCTCATGGAGTGTGAGATTTATCTTATTGAAGACGTCTGAAGCAATTCAGATGAAATAGATCTGGAAGTGGTCTAGTTCATCTTCATTCTCTGCAGTGATTAAAGGGAGCATAAAGAAATTAAAAAACAGACCTCTACCTGCTATATACACTCTTACTCCTTAGAGAAATGAGATGTTAGAATGTCTGCAACCTTGTTGATTGTTGTTACTGCATTTTCCCCACCATGTTCAGGCTGAGCTCCTATTTGTCATTAGTATCTTAGGGTGATTCTAACAATCAGATATTGTAGCTGTGACATTATGACCATAAACTGCAGCTCAGGAATGCCTCCGGATTAGCTGAAATATGCTTTCCATCAACATCAGGTAGGGACATATCTCTTTCCCTTCCTTTTTTTCTGCAGGGAGGGGGAAGGGAGCAAACCATGTCTTTTGCAGTTCAAAACTCAACAGTTTCCACTTGTGTCTGAGTTCCTGTATGACTTCCTTTCAGTACAGTGGGATCATATGGAATGGAGGATCTTGTTTCACGCACATCTGTCTTTTTCGAACCCACATCACCACAACAGCAAACACTTGGTTTTAGTGACCTCCTGTGCCAACACTTGCATCTCATTGGTAAGGAAAAGGATTTTCCTCACTTGGCAGGTGAACATCTAGATTGTGTCTCATATTCTGTCTTCTCAGAGCCAAGGTCTGCAGAACACGTATTATGAAGGCAGCAGTCTCAAGGCATCAGGAGAATGAACCAATGTTATTAAACCTGGGCTTTTTTGCCTTTGCAACAGTACTTTTCAGCCTGTGGTCTGTGAACTTCTGGGAGTCTGTAGAATACTCCAGGAGGCCCATGAAAAACAACTAACAGAAGCAAGCCTATTGTCAGTTGGTTTAAATTCTCTATACAAGGATATACACCTCTTTTGGAAAAAAATTAGGAGGCTTGTAAATTGAAAACTGTTGAAAACTGCAGCTCCGTAATATTACACGGAGCAATTTTTCTACATGCTTAAATGCTTAGAGGGTGAATTATTCTAGCTTGGTGGTTAGCACAATAACTCAGGCAACAGCAGTTGCTCCAACAAGCATTTAATTATTTTGTACAAACACAAGAGACTGAAAAGTCCTACCTCTGAATATCCTATAGTGCAGTGATTAGGAAAATCTCTAGGAAGGTGAGAGGCTCGAATTGGGCAGGAAAAAATGTGAAGCTTAGCACATCTGTGGGGAAAGCTCCAACACTCTCTATACGAGGTATATAAAAGAAATACTTTTCCACACATCTCTCTCCTCGATGTGCTGTGCTGTGTGGGATCTGGTAAATGCTTCCTTGCAGCTGAACAGCTGGAGTTGTACATGTGCTCAGCATTGGAGTAGTTGTACACATGCCCATCAACAAAAGACTGAGAGGGTGGTAATCTAGATGCATAGGCTCAAGTAGCACTGCATTCAAGGTGCTGAAGATCTCAGTTTGTGAGTTGGGCATCAAAAGATGCATTATAATTAAGCCTTTTGTGATTCACCCAAGGCCACAGAGGAGGTTTTTGGTAGAGAAAAGATGTGAACCCGAGTTTGCCAAATGTGAGTCCAGTACCTTAACCTCAGGGCTGTGATGTCACTATCAACACAAGAGAGGCAGTGACCAGATTAAGGGTGAGTCAGAGCAGCTTTTTTCCCCACAGATATAGTTTTAAAAGGGAACCAGTAACATGAGAGTGCTACCAACTAGCAAGTTGTGCCAAGGGGAAAGAGGTGGAGGACAAAGCCCTGCATCGGATGTGCAAAGTACAGAGATGGTGCAGAAAAAACATATAAGATTAGGTTAAAAATCCATGGGGAGTTTGTAAACAAAGAGTAACTGCTGCTCCATGGTGTGCTTCTGGTTGGATTTCCATATAGAATTCACAGCATCCTAGTGAGAAGTAAAGACAGGTTCATGGTTCTAGTATAGACAATATTCAGTTTAAAAATAAAGGATCAGCTTCAAGGATGAACAGCTTTTTCTTCCTCGAAAGAGCTTCTATTGAAATCAAGAGAATCTACTGCTTTCCAAGGGATTTGTCATACTGTTCAGACATCCTGAGAACCCATAATTGGATTTTTACCATAAACAAGTGTTAGGAAACATGTTTCTTATTTAGGTTGGTTCATGTGTTCATGTCCTTTTTTGCTTCCCTGTTAGTCAACAGAATTTCTGTTGACACAAGTGGGAACAGGAAGTAAATATTTCACGTGGGGAAAGGCAAACCTTCTGAAGTTCACAGAACCCAAAGCTATTAACCTATTTTGAGTATTTAGAAAACAAACTGTTTACCTCCACAAACTTCTTTTGCCTGTAATTTAAACTCATTTTCCCTCCCCTGACATTTAAGGGGATTACATTTCAAAACCAAACAGATTTTCTAGGGAGCCAATTTATGTATTAAAGAAGGCTGACAAAAGCAAAGCAGCCACAGATCAGTACAATGTCAAGGATTTCTGAATGTCCTGTCCTCAAACTTCCTAATGCTTCCTCTGTTGGAAAGTATTTTAGATTTTTATGTTACATCAAATATTAAACTATATTTTAACTAAATGCAATGATAAATAGTAAATAATTATACATTTTTATTTATTAAATTCATTGTTTGTGGTTAGTTATATTTTTGTTTTTATTTATTGCATCTATTGAAGCCTCTGTTTGCTCCTCTCCTTTTTAATTTTTTGTGTCTCTGTTAACTTTTCACACCAGTGTCTGAGTGTGTGTTTGCATTTTCTGTTTAGAAAACGTGATTCTAATAATTGGAAAATAACTTTCAAATCTAAGTTACCGGCATTGTCAAAGAAATTGGAAAATTTCACAATTTAAGGAAATGGCAGCTGAGAAAGCAAATGTTTAAATATGCTAGAACTTGGATGATTGTGCATTACTCTTCAAACTCCCCTTTCTTGTCAATATTATTTTGATGCTTAAAACTGAGTCAGTTTTGCAGGCAAAGTACTGTGAATATGAGTGAATAGGATTCTTGTTTGTATTATGTTAACAGCCAAACAACTGGTAATTACATGGAGACCTTTTTTGAAGCATGAGATACTGAAGGGACAAGCAGAAGTGGAGGTTTTTTGATTCTAACTTCCCATTTCCTGACAGTTGTGTATTTGATTTCTCAATATTATGATTATCTGCTAGCCCAGAAAGACTTAGAAGCACAGTGAGCAGATCGGTTTGTACTGTGGCCCCTGAAAGTAAATAGCGTGAAAAAATCCGGCTTCAATATTTTAAATAATGGCTTGAATTCAAAAATATGTTGTTTTTTTTTAATTAAAGAACAGGAATATTTCTAAATCTTCTATTTTTTTTTAACCTACATGCAGTGTTTTTGTGTTTGTTGTGGCTTCTAAGGAGTTACATCTTGTTCTTTATCTGTTCAGAAAGCTTTTGAACATATCAGCAGCAAAAAGTTTAGGATGGATGTTTTCTGAATGCAATGCTGAAGAGCCAGACCCAAATCCCATGGAAGTCTGTGGTTGTAATTCTCACTCCATCTACATGAAAAATAGGTCTGGATTCACAGTGGGTCTGAGTTAAAACCTCGTGAAATCATTCTGAGCCTTCGCTTTGAGTCCAGTTGTCTTTGGCTCATGTTCAGGGAGCCAGTTGACTTGTATTTCTGACCCCAGCTTATTTTTATTTATTATGAGTGGACACCAGCTGCTTCTTTGTTGTCTAAAATATACCGTCTGCCCTTGAACTTCAACATTTTCCTTCCAATAAGATGATTTAGACTTTGTCCATGGTTTGCCAAACCAGCAGGCTACATCATACCTTAGGACTTCCAACAGACCACAAGTGGCTGATCCTCCACCTACCTTTGGAGAGATACATAAAGTGAAATATGAAAAACATCTATAAGGCCTTATAAAATGGAAGTATTGATCAACAGGGCCATGGCTTGTGTTATTACTTTTGCTGATATGTTCAATTAACAATCTTGTCAAGCAGAACCTGGCTTTGGTCACAAAACTTTACTTCATTTAAGTTAATAGTCCTTGGTATCCAACAGTGGGATGAACCAGATTCCTTAGCTTTGTTTGTTTTGGCCTACCGTGTCTCTTTATGAGGAAAATGGTCAAAGTAAAGTGCTTCCTCTGTGTATTTTGACAGGGAACAGTACTAATATGCTTTCCTTTTGTCGCATGCCTTGCTCTTTTCTCCCGGTGTTGTTTAAATATTTTCAGTCCAATGACATATTTATTAACCCACCACTCTCTGCATGGGGTAAGACTTTGATTGGCCCATCTGTAAAGACTCTCGGTTAAGGTGGTTTTTTCAGCAAGAGTTAATAATATTACTACTATTCACGTAAAACTCTGAGACAATCTCTTTAAAAATGGAGCACATTTATCTAAAACAGCTGGTTAAGAGAGCATGAGGGCCCAGCTAGAGTCGGCAAGGTCGGGGGTCAGGGTTAACACCAATCTCTGTGGAACTTTGAAGCTGACATTTTACAGATTATATGTGTCTCAGTGCACAGTGGGCATGGCATATAAATTGGTCTTAGAGGCCCCTATTTGTTCTCTGCATTTTTATGAGCCCACAGAGTTGTTCTTTGAAGCAGCACACACAGAAAATAAAAACTCATTTTAATGTTGTGGAACTATTTGCAGTAAATCATGTTAACATCCTGGCTTTTCTTTAGAGAGATGCAGTGTGATTTTCCATGTTCCTGGGTGCTGTGATTGCCTCTCTTTAAATTCTGTATTTTTCTTTTTAATCTCGCTTCATGCATCTTGTCTTCTCTCCTGTTCCCTGCTTTGGTATTTGCAAAGTTACCTTATATGCCTGCTTGATTTTAGGCTACAAATGATACCTTAGCTATTGTTAAGTGCTTACTTTCTCCTTTATCAAAATCCCCTGGCACTATAAACCCCTTTGCCATTGTATGGCACTGTAACCTTAAAAGTAAGCATTTGATTTCAAAGAGACCAAGTTCCATTCTTGACCTAATTATATCATTTATTTTATGATTTTTTTTTAATTGCTAGGTGTTTTAACTGGAAAATACTGAATTCTGGAGAGTTACAAGGAGCAGACACGGTTAACGGAATCTGCTGGAGGTATTTTAGCCACCTAATTAATTTTCAATAAATGCTTCCAATAGGTAATTTGCTTCTGGCCAAATGTAAATCAACTGGAGACAAATAGGGTTAAAATTAGAAATGTGTGATGGGGACAATGTTTATAGACAAAATAACCTGGCAGTCCTAGAAATAGCTTGCTGACAGTAATAGAAAATTAGACCACACAGATGTTAACAAAAAATGAACATTGCATTTCATGTGGCCCTGGTAGAGGTTCTCCAGCTAGATGCACAACTGGCTCCTATGTGTGGGTCTCACCACACAAGGTCTTCTTATCCTTAAACTTCCCTTGGTATGGATTGGTATGGATTGGGCATAACACGATCTCAGTCCTCCTCTATTTGGCATGCTTCCTGAGGTGCCTTTTCTCCATTCTCTGTGCAAAAATAGACCTTACTGTTCACTTGAAACTTCCACAAAGCCTCAAGACACTCCAGCTAGTCTTAATACCCTCAGCAGAGCTCCAAGTTTTTATGTTTTCTAGTTTAAGAGGTCGTATTTTCAGAAACACATAATAGCTGAAACACAGACCATTGATGAAAAAAGTTTTCTAATTTTGTTAATTATCAGTGGTACTAATCTACATCAGCTTCTGAGAGAAACACACGGATTTTTAAAACATAAATTCTTCTTGCAGATTTGCTTTCTTAAGTTTCCTCACTCTCTCACAATTCTCTCCTCTCAGAGCCTTCTAGTTCTATGGTAAATCCCCTTGTCTTCTCTGCTGGAATATGAAGCCAGTATCTGTCCCACCCTAAAAAGGCTGGTAAAAGATTCTTTTTATAACTTCCGTTCTCCCATGCCAGGTGACTCCTGGACAGGTCTGCCAAATGCTCAAGGTTCCCCATGAGCAACATTCTGTATAAGTCCCTTCCTGCCCTTAAATTCAAACTGTAAAAGTTAGTCTGACTTGGGGAGAAACAGACTCTTTATGCATGGAAACTTTCATATGCTAAGAGGATTTTTAAAGCCTCGTTTTGATGCCTTATTATTATGGGTCTTAAGTCACCTTAATAATTTAAAATAAATCATAATTGGTGCAGAGAAAATGACAGGATTAGTGTTACTTGTGACTGAGTGTGCCTGTGAGCTGTGAATACTGGAAGAGCCTTCAAAACAGGCACCAGCTGCTGTATAAATAGGGAAATCTCTCAAAGCTGGTATTCATGAGCAGACCAGCAGCAGCACTAGTAAGACATGGTAGAGCTGCAGAGATATTGCTGGCCTGAAAAACAATTCAGAGATAATTATGTGGTACAGGACATGACAAACATAGGCTGCTGCTACATAAACATAAACACAAGTGACCATTGGAGGCACGTGATTACCCTTCTAGAAGGAAGCTTGCTTAAACCTTTAGCATTATCTGAAAGCAAAAGTCGATGACACAGGCTTGCAACTTGTATAAGCTTCTTTAAACATAAAGGTGACAAAGCAAGATATGATAATTCTCCTGGCATTTTCCTAGCGTCTGTTACTGAAAAGATCCTCACATGGACTCCACATTTCCCTAGGTTTTAGTGGATTTAGGTCTAGCCATGCTTTATATATAGGATCTCTGTCAACTTCAGGAAAAGGGCTTGGGAGAAAAATTGTTGGTTGATCTAGCAATAGCTTTTAACACTGTAAAATTATGAGTGGGTCTGGAAAATTGTGTTCATCTTTTTGAAGTCCCACAAAGTTTATTTCTGTCACTTTATTTTTCTATGATGGCCAGTGTACGGAAAATGGCAAAATATCGGACTCCATTCCAGTCTCAGGCAGCCCCAAACAAGGTTGTGTGCTGGCTCCCATGCTGGTTTCCTTCTTTTTCTTGGCTGTGCTGGTGGAAGCATTTTGCTGACAGTGAGAGAGGAGTATTTATTTAGTTCTATACCAATGGAAAGTTTCTCCATCTGCAGCGCTGCTCATCAGAGATCTTCTTTTTCAAATGACTTAATGCTTCAGTTGAAGACATTTGCTTAAGCAGTGACCATTTTGCTGAGCAGCCGTTCAAGTGGGTTTCATGACTGAACAACAGGATGTACATGTTGGTCATATTCTTGCTTCTCTCCAGTCTAGGAGAGCTTTGCCGAATAGTAAGAATATTGTCACAGAAGCTGCTGCTGAGATTAGCCATTGCACAGCTTTGCATTTTGGCTGTGGTTACACTTCTGTAGAACAACATTGTGAAAATAAGTAGTAATAATAATGTCTGTCAAAATGTCCAGCTCATAGTATTCCTTCCTGGTTGTAAGACATGGGTAACATACTGTCACTCCATCAAAATACTTAACCTCTACAGCCTAGATGCTGTGGTTTGGCCTGTTTGTGAGATCAGATGGTGGAGTGACATACCTAATATGCAAATCCTTGTATATTGGCAAATTTTTCTCACTGAGCAGTGGAAATGCCTGGACACCATACTATATGGCTTGAAAATTCTTAAGGAAATTTGTTGAAAGGATCAACAAAACCAAAATGGCTGTTCCCATCTTGCTGGGATAATGCAAATCCAGCTGGAAAGTGAGCTCCATTGACAGCACCTCCCAGAGGAGGCAGCAGCCCACAGCAAAGCAGAGTGGTGGTAACAGCACTGTACATTGAAAGAAATTGTGAATCGTACAAAAAACGTCCTTGATAATTCCACTTACTCCACATCCAGCTTCTCAAGACAATGAAGCATACCTGCAGTTTCCAACATACCTGTCAATGTTGCATGTTTTCTGGGTTCATGTGTGCTGAAATGAGCATGAGTTTTTGTCATTTTTGATTAGATAGCAAGAAAAGCAGGTAAGAGCTGAATTCAACAGGATTGTGCAGTTTGACACAGAATCCCATCAAAACCAGATATTTTAGATAGGTTCCCCAGAGTGAAGTTCTAAAGCACTTTAAAAATGAATAAAAGACATAACTGGCTAAAAAAGACTTTGTAGTGATGAGGACAGATCCTTGGCTGCCATAAATTTCTGTAGCTCTGCTGAAGCCAGTGGAGCCAGGCCTTTCTATACTGGCTGGTGTTTCAGCCCATAAAGTTGTCATTTCAATTCCATCATTAATTATGAACCCTATTTTTGCAATTCATAGTCAGACAAATAATTCTGGACTCAACATTGTAACTGTTCATGCATTTAAGGGAACAGTGAATCTAAATATTAGACAAATATTAGAGCACTAGCCCTCAGGCAAGAATTTGAATCTGTATGGCATTTTAAGCACATTTTGTCTGCTGTATCATGAAGTGGATTAATTAACCCAGAATCACATTTAGTAATCAAGACTCAAACAATCAATGATGCGTTCGATGAGTTTTGGAAATTATGTTTTTTTTAACCAATTTTCTACAATAGCAAATTACATTCCTGTATTTAAGATGAGGTTATCGTGAGTTCTTTATACTGCTAGAAGAACTGATAGTAACATCAGAAAGGTGAATCACTTTTGGATAATAGTCCTCACTTCCAGGTAAAGACTGTCTTTCTATTCCTAGAATTCTATTAAGATAAATGACAGCAAGTTTTCTTAAGTTTGGTACTACCCAGTAATACAAGCTATTTAAAAAGGCACATAGAAATTGCTGGAGATACTTCAGTTTTGAGTTTATGGACATTCAATACGGTGCTGAATCCATATATTGCCTTTAAACCTAAAAGCCATAACAAAACTCTCTACATTTTCTGCATTAATCTAATGTATTTAATTAGCAGTAAAGCACAAGGCTGGGAGCCAGGAGGTCTGGGTCATAACCGCTGTGGGAATCCTTTGCAAGCCTTGCCTTGCCTGTCACCTGGGAATAAAACTCTCTCCAGGGAAGGTTTGCCACAATGGAACTTAATTTACTGATGTTTTTAAAGCGCTTTAAGGACTCAAATGGGAGGCACAAGAGAAATGAGACTTGTGTGGAACTATTGTGCATCCTAGTACCATAGTAACTGTTAATGATGGGCACATTTCAGAAAGTTTACGGAATAGCTGAGATGATAGCCATGTGTTTGGGTACATAAAGCCTGTTTCTGCTGAAATGAATCCAAGTCCTATGCTAAACCTAATGAAAGCAAGACCAGTCCTTGTTCTTGCTCTGTGTCAAAAAATGGTACAAAGACATGTTCTCATAAAATGTTTTCATCAGGACTACCTTTGTCACATTGAACTAGAAAATACAAAGGAAGAAGGAAGCAAGGAATGCATTTGTTAAATTAAATGGAATTTTATTTTTAATCTCAAGACAACCTTTTATTGAACACTGTGCACAGATTTGTTTTACTCTGTTATTGCCAAATTTCCTGAGCTACTGCCAGTCATAATTCATTTGAGCTCTCATGTGTGTATAAATCACAGCAGACTGCCAGTTGTTCTCCGTTTGCTTCCTCCTTCTCTCTCCACACCCATGATCAATGCTGTTTCTTGTTTACTTCACTCAAATGGAGATGTGTCCTGATCCTGCCTTTCTTACCACTTAGTTTATAAAAGCCTCTCTCTTGTTCTGCCAAATAACCCTTGTTTCTGAGAAAAGCCTGAGCGAACCCAGCTGTAACACTCAGGTGAAATAAATCCAATTGCCTCCATTAAAGTCACAGGGGTATGTCCACATCAGCGTGAAAAAAATACCTGAAAAGAAAATTTACCTTGATATTTCAGCCTTTCAGTCACATGAGAATTTACATTTATCTCTTCTCATGTGTCTAGACCAACAAAGGCTCCAACCCTAGGCCAAAGTGTCTTTAGCCTCATAGCTAGTGGAGAAAAATGGAAAGAAAGATGGTGCTACATTTCAGCTCTGGTTGATGAAGATAAAGAGACTGGCTCTGGGCTGCTGGCATTTGTTTCTTGCTTTGAAAGAAGGTCACAAAAATGATAAGCAAAACACTGAAAAAATGGTAAATCACTCAAGGAAAACTAAATCAATTTTGTTTTGTCCCTAAGTGTTTCATTATAATCATAAACTATAAGGTGTTAAAGGGGTTAACAGGCTCTCAACTCATTGTCAACTAATTATCTTTAAGGTGTTGTCATCACATACTAATCGCTGGGTGAATGCCAGTTCCACCACTGGGAGGTGCCCAACCCCAGGGTGACCTTCTCTCACCTAACAGATGCTTACTTCATTAACTTCAACCATCACTTGCACAAAAAAAGCTTTTAGGAACTTTCATCTTTTTAAAAGGGCAAGGAAAAAACCTAATAAACTGGTAGCCTGGTTAGCAGTAGGGGATAGCTTTAGCTTAAGGCACCATGGGTGGCTAAAATGTATGAGAAACAGATGTAAGGCCTTTGGTGATAGGTCTGCACTTTCTATTTATTGACAAATGAAATAAGCAACAGAAGGTAATTAAAAGCCAATGATTGTACACAAACAGTGCAAACCATAACAGCAGAGAGGAAAGAAAAGCAACAACACTGTGCAGCTCAGCCTGTTCAGGGCCGACTGACATTGATTTTGGAAGCAAAAATGTGAGTTCTTTGTAAAGAAAATGTTTTGAGTTTAAAGCTGAAGTGGCTTGATAGTTGTTTTGGCTTTTGTATTCTGTTTTTCCCTAAATGATGCCTGGTTTCAAGGTGCTTCCGTTTCATTTTCTTTCTGGGATTCAAAGAGGAGGTTTAGTATTGGCTTTAATTGATGGAATGAATAAGAAAGATAATCAAATGTGAATAGGCAGCAAAGGGACAGTCCTTTCTTGCTGTGACTGAACGCATGAGTAATTTGACATCAAACTGTAAGTTTGATAACCTCTTTACGTTTTAACATTTCCTTAACAGGCAGTTGAGACCTGGACATGAAAAGATAAATTCAAATGCCTGCACTCAGCTTTTCTAAAGAAAGAGATTTACCCTTTTTTTCTAATCTGTCTGCAGGAAGTAAGCTTGGAAGATAATTTATCTCCTAAAGAAGTCGAGGAGTGTGTGCTCTCTGTGAGGCTGACCTCTGATCCCAGAATGTACAGATAGGTAACACAAGAGATCTTCTTTGTAGGCGTTTTAACAACCATTTGATACTCAGGCCTGGCATAGCACCTACTTTTCACTTAATATGATGAAGGTGCAAATCCATAGGCCTAATTTAAATGCATCTTTATTCTGCAGACTATAATTTTGCACCAGAGGCAAGGGGAAAACCAGCTCACCCTCCCAGGATGATGTTATGGCCAAGCAGAATCTCATTAAAAATCAATTCCTCATGTCCATAAAACAAGTTTATTTTATCTTGTGGGAGCCTGCTGTTAGCACTCACACAGTTCCATTGTGTGGAATTCTTGCCTCTAGTTGTATGCCAAACTGCACAGTGTACCATTAACGAGTTTCAATTTTATGCTAAGCTTTTCAATATTTTTGGTGTCATTTACTGCAGGTTATTTTGCCAGCATGTGGTGTCTTATAACATATGTTATTAATAGTGATGACATGTTTAGGTTCTGAAGGTTTAAACAAGACCTCCAATATTTACATTTATAAAACTGGGAAATGATGAGAGCGGGACTGTGATTGGCCACTGAAGGTTCCAGCTGTGCAGGTATTCATCCTAACCCTTGCAGGTCAAGGCTCGCTAGCCAACTGTTACAAAAACATAACCCAAAATACATTTTATAAGCACCACAAGACAAGTCAATACATGTTAACTATGTATTAATCTGCCTTTTTGCTGAGGGTAGTAGGAAGCACATGAGTTTGGTCTTCTGCTTGATAGTGCACATATGGCCATGGTCTACAGTGATGATTGTACATTTGCCTGGGTGATACAGGGTGTGCTAGTGAGCTCAGGTACTCTGAATTGCCCTGGCTTAACACCACAGTTAAGCAGTACTTCTTCACTGGGGTCGTGCAGAAAAAGCAAGGTAGAACACATTCACTTATGTCTCAATAAGACAGGTTTGATTGAATACATTTTATGTCCTATCCACAACAGATTAAGTATATGCATATGCTCAGTAACTGCAGTTTTGCCCACCTGTGGTAATTCAAACTGCTGTAACTTGATTGTGTCTCTGGGTCTTTCATCTACAGGGCTTTTAAACCTCTCTGTGTTCTGTTTGAAAAATAGTATTTGGAATGTTTAGGTACTATTGTAATTAATAAATAATGATCACAAAGTAATTTAGAAATGTCACTTTTGAAAGCTGGGAAAAAAACCATGCTATATTCAAATTATCGCTAATCTTGAATGTGTATATTTGAGGGGAGTGGGGATGTGGGAGGAAGGGTGCCATAGTTCTAAGTGTCAGATATAACTAGGATGATTAGTCAAGGCTGACTATGCTGTAAATTACTGGGAGTGAAAAATGGTGCTTGAGTGACGCTTTGTGGTGTTAGGAAATGATTCATGTCTAGAAAGGATAAATAGTCTTAAGTGAATTATCATACATTGTATTTAGTAATAGCTGTAGAAAGTGTCTCATTTTTTATTTCTGGTGCACCTGAAATTCCAGGGCTAGGAGTTTTGAAGGGACATTTTCAGTTTTATTTAGGCAACCAACATCTATTGACTTGGCTTGCTTGACTAAGCTTCCCTTAGAAATTCCAGTGACACCAGTGGAGGTTTTCAGTTCACCAAAAAGTGCAGGTATAGAAAAGTGCAGCTTAAAGTGATGTATCCTGGGAGCAATGAAGAGTTGCTCTGTTTATAACAGATAAGTGTAGACAGCAAGGAACTGATGGTCACAAATGTGCCTATGGACCCAGATGCCAAACTTCCTGTATGTTTAACAGAACTAGGCATGGGCATGAGGCTTCCTGGGAGAAGATGACCACTTTTCATTCTTTACTTGTACATCGCTTGGCACAACAGCATCCTTGAGGGCATCATCTGTTTATTTAAAGCATTGAATAAATACAATGTATTGAGTAAGTAATAAGCTAATTGTTTCCTTCTGATCAGACAATTATGACAGATGTTTAAAATGGCTTATTTTGTAAATGTCTTCTCTACAGAATGAAACATAATGTATTGTACTGAGAAATCCAGTGCAAAGACCTTCATGCATTAAAATCACAGTCCTATTTCCTGTATAAGCGCTAGCAACATAGGTATGTCACTATGTATCTTCTGTCCAGTCCAGAGCAATGGCACGTATGTATAAAGTGGCCTTGAAAACTGGTAATCTTTATACTACATCATGAGGTTTCACTACCTAGGAAATATATGAACCTCTTTATATCCCACTGCTGTCTGATGGCTGAGGGTGGCAAGAAAAGGACTGAACAATTATTATGCTTTATATAACAGTGATGTTATTTGCTGTAATCTCAAATGCTTGAATTAAAATACAGATAATAAAAAATACAGCATGACCTCATGCTGGTATCTCTGAAATGGATGGTCATAGAGCACAGCCAGGAACTTTGTGACAGATCACTTATTTGGATCACCAGGGAACTCGAGGTTTCTGGTCCTTAAACTTCTCTGGACATAAGAAACATTGTGGTTAGTAAATTTATTTTATTTTCCTATTATTTTGAATTGAAATTTCACAATAAATAAACTCAATGATAAAATATAGCTGAAATTACCCTTGTAGTTATGAATAAGGAAACAAAATTACCTACTATATCACATTTTCTCACGTCTGTATTTTTGGCTTCCATTCAACTGAGAAAAGTTTTGAAATTTTTAGGGAATTTTAACCAAATCCATCAAACAGGAAGAATATTTAAAGGATTCACATGTGATTCCTACAGGTTTTATGGAAACAGGTGTTTGTGTAAAAGGGAAAGATAAAAATGAATGTTTCCTCTCTCCCCCACCTCCCCCCCCAAAAAAAAGCTTCAGCACAGCCTCTACTGTACTAATACAAATGGGAAATACATTGGAATCAGTCACACTGAAGACTCCAAGAACAGGAGAAGCCTCTGCTGGAGTTCATGCTATATTAGACACAGGATGATCCAAGCATGAGACATAGCTACAGGAAACCAGGTTTCAGAAGTTACGCTGTTCAGAGCACCCTTTGGTTTTAGACCCCCACCCCCAGACATTACAATTCAATTAGAATTCAGCATCATAGGAAAGCCTCCATGAATTGGACAGTCAGGACACTTAAACCACCAGAGTGTTTTTATCTTGTTTAAAAGGCTTGTTTTTATGAGTTCAACAAAGTTCCCTCAAAGATTACACACAGAAGAAATAATTTGTTCTTTAATTTCTAAAATTCAATAAAAGTCACCCAAATCTTATTTTGTTTTTAACAGTTACTGAATTTCAAAATAATATTCACTGGAATTTTGCAAGGGAAACGAGCAAGTTAGGCATGCATCTCCTGCTGCCTTTCGGCGGGAACTCAACAATTCACTGTTGTATTTTTACTTTAAAGATCTTCCCCATCTGTATGCAAGTATTCATTTGGGCAGGGCTGATTTTGTATAGAGGGCTCAGCTGGGTGGTGAATTAGGTCCTGTCTCACCATGCCACAGCACTCTCCACTGAATCTTGGATTTTGGCATGCAGCACTAGGGGTGCAAACTTGAAAAAAGCAGCTGGTGACTTTTTGCTTTCTTTTTATTTATCTTCTCTTAAAAGTCTCCAGGCCCGCTAGAATTTCACAACAGGGCCCCTGCAGACAGCGGGAGCAAAGTACCTGGTTGGAGTCAGAAAATTTGGGAGGAACCAGAATGATCTGATCTTTATTATTGACCTCTTGGCTCATACTTCTTTTCTGTTTTGGGAAGTTGCCACCACCTCAGGATGGCACCCCTCAAAGGTCACCCATGAAACCTGTCAGATTTTTAGGAGCCCTTGGCTTTCTCCGGTTCATCTGGTAACAAAAAGGTGGTGGTAGCACAGTGCTGTACCTGCCACCAGTGAGACAGGGCAGGTTTTGGGAAGGGAAGCGTGACATGGATCTCTGTGTGTGTCAGCTTCTGGGGATATGAGTGTGGGCCCGTATACAGTGAGCTGGCTCTCCTGCATCCTTTCATCAGATAAGCTGGCAGTGGGGGCTCTATCCTGAGCGTAATTCCTCTTCCCTGAAAAAGCAGCTACAGATACAGCAGCTGAACAGGCTCAGGACCAGTGTTTTTCTACTCCTTGCCTAAACTTGACCTTTCTTAAGGCTCTAACCTCATAGTTCACTGCTTTGGGGACAGGGGATGATGGAAGCATGCAGAAACTCAGATTTTTCAGCAGGTTCTAAATTCAAAATTCAAAACCAAAAAGCATACAGGCTAAGATCTGCTTCCCCACTTTCCTTGGTTTTGTGTCCTCTTTGGGATCAAGGCAAAGTTCTTACATGACTGGCTCTTTCTCACTTTTAATACCTATGCCTGCTCTCCAGGATTTAGGAGACTTTTCTGCTCCTTTTTGGCTCAATTTCTTTATCTCAGATGGTCTTGAAATTAACAAATATCCTGTGTACAAAAGCATGCCCCTATCCCCTGTTTCCTGTGCACAGCATCTTTCCCAGAATATACAGTCCCTTTGGACTCTCCACTGTCAATTCCCTGCCACTGCTTTCTGCTATAACCTCTCTTGTCAGGTGATCCCAAGCAGCCTCCAAAAGGATCAAAGTCCCTACCTGTTGGTCATCAGTTTAGTTCTCTTCCCTCCCTGTCCCTTATGCATTCATCAGACTTAATAAATGAGGTAGTGGCCTTCTCTGTGCATGGCTGTTGCAGTTGAACAGGCTATCTGCAGCATTTAATGACCCCTGTTTTTTATTAGCCCTACGCAAAGGCACAAAAGTTTCTCTCATCACCTCCTGTGGATTCTGGGATACTGTAAACTAAAGGGAGCCAAGAAAGGAAAAGATTGCCACTCAGAATGGATTTTGTAGCCTCTCAGACATGCAGAGAGGGTCCCCTGTAGCAAGCAGATTTCACAAGCTGTATGTGGAGAGAGTGCCCAAATTGTCACTTAAGTTAACATGAATTTTTATAGTCTTTCCCTAGGAACATATATTACTTTAACAAAATAAAAAGACTTTCCCCTTATCAAGCATTATTCTCTTACATTTACAGTTTGCCTGACATACAGGAGTAATATTCCATGGTTTGCTACAACTTATAAGTTTATGACTCTTCTGTGGCAGATCAGACTAAACATAATTCATCCACAGCTACTTAGTGTTCTGGGAAATAAACCCCTGAACTTAAATAACTATAGTGTGACCTCTGTAAAATATTATTTATGGGTTAAGAACTATTATTATATACATATCAAGATGTGCCAAAGGTTATAAAACAAACACTAGTCAGCAAACTGCACTGTTTACTGGCCTAATCACTCATGGCTTGCTTTCTGGTTATAGCCCTACAAATATCTGTAAATGGAGAAAACTATTACTTGGCTGTCTTGGTAATAAGAATGAAGTTGATGCTGTGGACCACTAAGGATTCAGCAACAAATAATTCTCTGTCATAAATGGAATGCCGAAATATGGCTGAGCAGTGCAGTTGAAATACGTGGTGTTTTCCATTAAAAAACATTGTCACAAGGGTGGAGCCACGGTCAAAATAAGCAGGGAAATGACAGCCATTCATATGCTATTCATTTTGTAAATCAGTCGATCGAATGCAGGGAGAAAGCTCCAAGCATGTATATAAGGCTTCCAAAAGGGAATTTCAGGTTCTGGTTTTGATATCTACCAACCCACAGGGGTTTTGGGAAGTGTGTAAGTGGGCATTATTGCACTGCTTTTTCGTGTATAATCCACCTATATCAGAACATATCTTGTGCACAAGGCCCCTAAAATGTTTTACAAGCAGAGCTGTACAGACACATACATCAGTAATGTTCATATTAGTCAAACCCATATAAGTTTATGTAAGAAATCTGTCATGGTTTATTCCCCCTTTTCCCCTCCTAAAAGAAAAAAAAAAAGAGGCAAAAAAAGTTTGAATGAAAAATAAAACACCAGCTCTATCCTTACAAGTTTTATAATGGTCACATTTAATGTTACAGGAGACTTCCCTATTTCCCCTTATCAGCTAGGAAAGTTCTCCAGCAATGTCAAAGGGGTTTCAATAATTTCTGCCATAAGGACAGACATAAGTACCTGCATACAGGTTTTCCTGGCTCTCAAATCAAGCCCAGTAGTGCTCGGCTCCCAAAAATCCCTTCTATCCAACTTGCTTTTTTGACATCAGGGACAGATTCAGGCATGTAAGGTAGATGCTAAGTAACTAATATGAGGAAGCAAATAATTTTTCAGCCCTCTGAAGAAATTTTTTTTTTTTCAGTTTAGGGTTTTTTTCTTTTCTCCTTTTAGTACAAAAATACTGTGTGAGTAAGAGAGCTGGTACCAAAATAGCCAACAGCCCTGTGGTTAGGGCAATCCTAGAGATGTTGAAGACCAAAATTCAAGTCCTTCTGCAAACCTGGGATTTACACCTTGGTGTGCTGCATCCCATCAGAGTGCTTGTCTTCTGACCCATCTCTAATGCTGGCCAAAATCTCACCGTAGGCTGAGCCAGCTTTCCCTCTGAGAGCTGTGTGGAAACCAGCACCTTTCCTATCAGAGGGCTTTGTTGCAGTGGAATGTTTCAATCCATTTTGCTCAACAATTCTCTTCTGCCATACCAGTTATTGATTCTTCTGCTGCGTTTGCTGTAAGACTTCAGGCTGTTACGTATCTCAACATTTCCTTCATAATTTGATCCCATTTCATCAGTGACACCCCTGCAGCAACTCCAAATATTCACGTGAACTACCATTTTCATTGGTTTGAGCTGGTGGAAAATCACAGTTTAGTAGAAAGCAACCAGGTCTTGCACCAGTATGGAGCAGAATGGGGATAGGATGCTCACTGTAGCCATAGAAGTGAGATGGAGTCGCAGGAATTCCAGCATGATATCCCTAATCTATATGAATAATTGACTGTTAGCACCGCCAGTTATGTGAGCCAAAATGCTCACCAAGTCCTTCTGAGCTTCCCTTAGAATACAGCAGGTGCAGATTTAGCTGCCAGTCTCCAGGAGTATGAGAGGTATTGGAACAGGCAGAGCTTTAAGTGCTAAATGTATTTTCCATTAACATGACAATAGGTGACATTTCCAAATATTTGGTTCCTTTTTCTAGGTCACAGTTTAGGCTAAAGTTTACTCATGCTAGGTTTTTCCTGTGACCTCCTTTACTTTAGCTGAAACTGGACTGCAGGGAACCTGGCTTTCAGAAGAGCTGTGCATCCATATTTGTAACCGAGCTGGAAAAACACAAACCACAGCAAAAACAGCGCATGCTGTGAGCATAGAGCATTTGAGGTAGTGTAAACCAAGGAGGAGAATGCTGGTAGGGGACCAGGGTAACCAGGTCTTGCTCCCGGCTCTGTCCCATTGTAGAGTAATCTTGGGCCACCACTTTCCCCCTCTTTTTTCTGTTCTCCTTCTTCTCTTACTCTTTGTCTGTTTTGATTGCAAGTTATGGGAAACAAGCTGTGTGCTTCTTACTAGGTGTTCATCCAGTTCCTAGGTTTTTTGGAGCAGTCCTCTGCTTATTTGAGTCCCCTCAGGCACTGCTATACTGCAAATAATAGTAGAGATCTCAACATTTTTGCTCTTATCCCTTTGATAAGATTAAACATGTACTTTAAATGTCATCTCCTGCAGGCCTCCTTCTTTTTTTTTCATTTACTACCTAGAGTAATTTTTGGCTTTGATTGCACAGGAGGCTTTAACATTCACATTGTTGGAAGAGGCTGGAGCTGTTAGTTAAAAGCACAGCTGTACGCGGCATGGTTTGGTCCCAGCCTGCCCAGGGCGCTCTCTAAATAGACAGAACCAAATTAAAGTGCATCATAAAATTACAGCATGCTTTTCTGTAAAGTTTGATTTTTACTTTCCTGAGCCTGACCTTCAGGTTTCATTAGAGCAGCACTCACAGAGCTTTCTGCCCAACCCTCCCTGGCTGAGGGTACCCTCTAGTGGGACAGGCTCTGGCAGCAGTGAAACCCAGCAGCTGCTGCCTTGCCTTTCCAGGGGCTTCTTTAGCGCCCATGAGACATTAGGGGAAATGAAATGCTGACTCTGGACCCTGCCCACCCATGCTCTTCACCCTGTGCAAGGGGGATGGGGTGCAGATCGATTTAGGGGTCAAGTTGAAAAGGATCATAGAATACAAGGTTTGAAGGGACTTCAAGAATCATCTGGTCCAACCTTTCTGGACAAAGCATGACCTAGACTAGATGTCCCAGCACCCTGTCCAGAGAATCTTAAGTGTCCAGTGTTGGGAAATCCACCACTTCCCTGAGGAGATTATTCCAGTGGCTGGTTTTTCTCATTGTGAAAAATATTCCTCCTGTGTCCAACTGGAATCTCCCCAGGAATAACCTGTGCCCATTACCCCTTATCTTTTCCATGGGACACCTTGCAAAAGGGAGGTTGCATCTTCTTTGTAGCCACCCTTTAAATACTGGAACATGGTGAAAAGGTCTCCCTTGAGCCTTCTTTTCTCTAGGCTGAACAGACACAGCTCTCTCAGCATTTCCTTACATGGCTTCCCAGTCCTTGGATTTTCTTCATGGCCCTTCTCTGACCCTCTCTGGCCTGTCCACATACTTTTTTGTATAGCAGGGACCAAAACTGAACAGAATATTCCAGGTGTGGCCTGACAAGTGCTGAGTAGAATGGGATAATGACATCTTTATCTCTGCTCGTGATGCCCTTGTTGATGTAATCCAGCATTCCATTGGCTTTCTTTGCCACAGCTGCACACTGTTGACTTATATTGAGCTTGCTGTCCACCTGGACCCTCAGATCCCTTTCCATAGAGCTGCTCCTAGAAAGGGAGGTGTGTGCTGCCTTAATCCTTCCGAAATCTGGGCTTTGTGGTTCTCAGACCTGATGGGAATAGTGCAGTGCAAAGAGGGACACAATGCTGTTAGTATTTCTTGTTCATAGTGCTGGTGGTGCCTCGGGGCTTGTTCTCCAGGCTTACAGGATCATGCAGGCTGAGCGTGACACCTGTGCAGTCAGCTCTCTAACCAACTGGCTGGCCCTGATGGGAAAACTGCTGCTGCTGTCCATAGAAGGGGTAGGCCTTCCAGAAATGAAGCCCCCCATCACGGGAAGCAAAGGAATTCTTCAGTGTACTAATTTTTGCTGTCTTTGCCTCTTCCTAGGCACCTAGTCCAGCTCTGAGCTCAGCTGCCAGGCTTCTGTATATCAGTGCCACAACACTGAGATAAAGTAGCCTGGCTGATCTGTTCAGCTGGGGATCTGGCATGTTGTTTACATTCAGATCTCAGCAGACAGCAGTCCAGTTTGATTCTCCTTTCACTCACAAATGTTACTCTTCTGGAACGGGCAGATTTTTAAGCTAGACAGGCAAAGCTGGTTTCTCAAAGGATTATGATAAAGTTTAGAATATCTAAAGAGCACAACATGCTTGCATGTACTTTGTTGCAAATGCCTAATCTTTCTTCTTTCACACAGCACTGTGTTTCTCTTGCCTTGCCTTATGGCTGGCAGTACTTCACTCGCTGCTGCATGGTTTCAAAACAAAAGAGGCAGCTCCATCTAGAGGTCTTTGATAAAAGAATAAAACCTGGTTTCATAGCTCTGCACTTCAAGAGTTTCCATCTGATGCAGCACTGTGTATGTGGGTGTGCTTTCTCTTATGCAGCATAGCTATACCTTATTTTTAAATGTTTTATAAATTCTAAGATTTTGGAACAGGGCCTTGAAGTTTCAGAGCAATCTTGAGACATTTTCCCCCTTTTCCCTTTATTATTCAGAGTGAGTTGCAGTTCAGCAAGAGTATCCATATGTACAGTGTTTGCTGCCTGTGTGCATAGTTTGGTGCAGAGATGGGATGGACAGGGAGGTCCTGACCATTGTTTCTCTCTGTTTCTTCATAACATCTCAGAATTTGTCAGTGTGAAACGTGAGATAAGGCTGTGCTCAAATTTACACTGATATTTAGTGGCTAAGCCTAAACTCTGGTTCAAAAGAAGGGGAGTGTATCACTGTGGTAACTGCCATGAAGTAGGGATGGGGACATGCAAGTAACTTCTACTCATAGATGTGCACCAACAGAGGTGTTATTTTAAGTAACTAGGAATCTAACAGTTTGTCTCACTGAGTACTTGGGATGGCATTTTGGTATCACAGCTTCTTATGATTTACTGAGATTTTAAAGACCTCAGTAAATCATAAGAACATGCACACACAGTATGTTTTCTTCCTATCAGTAACGATTAAAGCAGAAACACAACAATACGTCTGATGCACAGCATATCCCAGAGTGCAGGCCTATCACAGCACTGTAATCATATGCTGGGGGATGTTTGGGGTTTGGTTCTGGACCAAGAGGAGAGTTCTTTGTAATGGAATGAAGAACAAAAATCAGTATTTCTTATGTAGAAGGTACAGGTTGATAATTCCCAATACTTCCTTGTTGTTTCTTTTTCTTCTAGTCACCTAGTCCAGGTAATTGTTCCCTTCTCCCTTTGAACATTCTTTATCATCATATTCTCTATAGTACACTCACACTTTTAACTTTATTCATTATAATCCTTTCCTGCTGGCTTTTCAACTTCCACCTGCTCTATAGGTATTAAAGACAATAGCTCTTGCGGTTACTAAAAAATGTACAGATAAATAGAGGTTATTAGCGAACTCCTGCATTTCAGTGCAACAGAGTTCAGCACTAATGTGTAGTTCTTGGCAGATGGGACTTTTTTCTTGATTAAAAAAAAACAATTTAATGAGGGACACGGCAGGAAACTGAAAGATCAGGCTAAGTCTTGGCTGAAAAAAGAACTTTGAGGGCTTGCTGATACTTTGCCAGTGTTAAAGGAGTCAACTCAGAGATTATTAGCTAATATAATGAGCCTGTAACATGTAGTCATAATAGTCCCATTACGTTAATACATTTCTTTTTCTCTCCTCTTTAGCCTACTTACTGTTAAACAATATCTACTATTGTTTTAGCATAGGTCATAGTTCTATCTTTTGAGGACTTAAAAAAATGTAAAATTAAACTACTAAGGAAGAAACCCAACATCCCATTTCTTAAGGAATAATATTCATTTTAGATAAACATTTCTGGGGAACATTTGGCATGCTAGTACTTAAACAGATCTCTGGCAACCACTGTAGTAGTTTTGTTTACCAAGCCCTCCATCGTTTGCTGTTTCACCTATTTCAGTTCCAGGCTCTCCCATGAGGACCAGGCAGGTAGGCACAGCTCATGCTGATTTCTCACAGAGATTATTTCTCGCTCAATGCAAACAGACAGGGGTGTTGCTTTGTCTTCTTAGGACCAGAGCACAGCAGCCCTTGGAGCTGCCCACCAAACTTCGAATCTCCTCAGCAACACATTCCCCAGCTCTCTAGCCAGAAGAGTTCCTCTCCTGGGCCATCATGTTGATGCCTGCACAAGGTCTAGTGCAGTTGGCAGTCTGTCCTGTTGATTCAGAAGCATGCAAGCTTTATTTGGCTGTGGCAGGTACCTACTTCCAGAAACTATCTTTCTTCCGGGATCTCTTGGGCAACCTGTTCCAGTGTTCCACCACCCTCATTGCAAAATATTACTTCCTTGTATCTAGTCTAAATCTACCCTCTATTAGTTTAAAACCATTACCTCTCATCCTATCACAACAGGCCCTGCTAAACAGTCTGTCTCCATCTTTCTTATAAGTGCCTTTTAAGAACTGAAAGGTCACAATAAAGTCTACCTGGAGCCTTCTCCAGGCCGAACAACCCCAACTCTCCCAGCCTTTCCTACGGGAGAGGTGTTCTAGGCTTTTGATCATTTTCATGGCCTTCCTCTGGACCTGCTCCAACAGGTCCATGAAGACAGAGACACTCCTGTACTGAGGTCTCTAGAGCTAGATGCAGTACTCCGGGCAGGATCTCACCAGAGTGGAGCAGAGGGGCAGGATCACCTCCCTTGACCTGCTAGCCACACTTCTTTTGGTGCAGCCCAGAATACAGTTGGCTTTCTGGGCTGTGAGTGCACATTGCTTGCTCATGTCCAGCTTTTCACCCACCAGTAACCCCAAGCCCTTGTCCACAGGGCTGCTCTCAATCCCTTCATCCCCCAGCCTGTATTGATACTGGAGGCTGCCCCAGCCCAGGTGCAGCACCTTGTACTTGGCCTTGTTGAACCTCACGAGGTTCACATGGGCCAACTACTAGAGTTTGTCCAGGTCTCTCTGGATGGCATCCAGTCCCTCAGGTGTGTCAACCACACCACAGTCATAATGTGCTCTTGCTGTGACAGGAACTCTGCTGAGGTGACAGCCAGATCCTTGGGAAAAAAAAAAAAAAAAGATCCAGTGGGAGCAAAAGGAAAGAATAACATGCTGCATGAGGTACACAGTGATTTTGTTAAAAAGATCCATTTCTGTAAGAGGTGGTTAAGGGTGAAGGAGAAGGAAAAAGAGAGGGGAGGTTGGTACAATGGCACAGTATCCCATGAAGAAGCAGAGAATGAGGTGCTCAGACTTTTTGTGACAAGGGTCTACATCACAGCTCTGGCACCTACTTTCTGTATGGAAAGCAAGGACTGCAGGGTCTTCTCTGTGTTTGAACAGTTTCTGCTGTTCATGGAAAATCCTGAGATTTGTGATGTTCTGAGCTGCACCAGGAGCTGAAAGAGGCAGAGATGCTCTTTTTATTACACCCTATTACAGCAAGGTAAGGAGAATGCATATACGCCTGACAGTCTGGGGCCATTCCTAGCAAGTCTCTGCTTCTTAATGGCATAATGTACACATCCTCAGGCTTCTTGAACACTTTTAAATTTCTAGTCTAACTGGTTTTGTTGCACAATATGTTAGCACTTGTAGCCTGGGAGAGAGGGTAGGAAGGAAGTTGTTATCAGAAGCTGATAGGAGGGAAGTTGTATCAGAAGTTCTTTGTTTATATGCAGGAGCAGATAAGTTGACTCATATCTTTGAGTCCCCACCACTGCAATACTACACATCCCCATGCACATGCCATGTAAGACACAGGCATGGGCATACAGAAGATGCTTCAACCCCTGCCCCAGAGATAATGTAAGCGCTTTCTAACCACCTGTGCTTGTTGTAAAACCTAGAAATGTCTTGAGCTTGTTCTTAGCAAAATCTCTCACCCTTTTCCTCTTGATGCTGTGTTGCATTCACCGGCTGTCACAGCAGGCAAATGGGTTTGCAGATAGCACTGGGCTGATGTAATTTGGCCAAATTTGCTCTCCATGACCATCCTCTCACCACTTTGTGTGTAATTAAAACATGACAAGACCCTGTTTCGCAAGACAAATGAGAAGAGGATTGGTGGGGCACCTCCAATGTAACAGGTTCAGATGCAGCACTGTAAATTACTTTGTTTGGAGAAGAGTGGCCTTTCTTCAGGTTGAAGAGTTGGCGTCCTCAACGTAAAAAGGACATTGGACTGTTGGAACAAGTCCAGAGGAGGGCCACGAGGATGACTGGGGGACTGGAGCACCTCCTTTATGAAGATAGGCTGAGGAAGTGGGGCTGTTCAGCCTGGGGAAGAGAAGGCTGTGTGGAGACCTCATAGCAGCCTTCCAGTATCTGAAGGGAGTCTATGTAAGGATGCTGGGAGGGACTCTGTTAGGGACTGTAGCGATAGGACAAGGAGTAACGGGTTAAAACTTACATAGGGGAAGTTTAGATTGAATATAAGGAAGAAGTTCTTTAGTGTAAGGGTGGTGAGGCACTGGAATGGGTTGCCCAAGGAAGCTGCGAATGCTCCATCCCTGGTGGTGTTCAAGGCCAGGTTGGACAGAGCCTTGGGTGATATGGTCTAGTGGGAGGTATCCCTGCCCATGGCAGGGGGGTTGGAACTAGGTGATCTTAAGGTCCTTTCCAACTCTAACTATTCTATGATTCTATGATTCTTCAGAGAGTTAAACACCATGTGTGCCACTGCTACGCTGTGCCACTGCGCTGGTTGTGGCCTTTTCTTTCTGATTGACCCAAGACTTCAGTGAACATATAGGATCATTCATACCAGGTGTAGCCTTGTGCCCTTGTAGGAGAAAAGAACTTTAAGAACCGCAGTGCAGTAGAAAAAGTCTCAGAGAGCTCGAAAATGGTGTTATTTCAATGTCATTCAATTTAGCCATCCACACAAAGGGTTAAACCACAGTCACCTCACATGTCTCTGCCTCCAAAGTACTGATAGTTGTCTTGCAACACCAGTCAAGTCCAACACTGCAACACTGGAGTCTGGAAGATCCTGTTTCCAAAGAGCACTAACAACACATTTCTGGGTGTCTCCTCCCTCATTTGTGTATCATGGCACTGCAGGTTGAAGAAAACTGCTCAGACTGCTTGAGGAGAGCCACTTTCATGAAAAACTGTTCCTGGTGCTTCATGCAAATTTGATGCTGGTACTTTTTTTCTATTGCTTTGAACTGTATAAAGTGAAGCAAGCAGAGCAAGTAAGGTGTGCATCAGGGGTCTTCAGCATTCAGAATGAGGAAGGTATTTCAGTTCTTGTTAACACTGGGTAATATTCCTCACATACAAGTGGCTCTAAGATTATTTGTAAGCCACAAGGGCAGAAGAGTCCTGTACAATTATATGGACTAAATGTTTGTGCAAGACAAAGGGATCACTGTATAAGTCTCAATAAAGAGGAAGTAAAAAGTATTTTTAAACTTGCTGTTGGATTTCGGTGAATTAGAGAATTATGAATGAAGCAGAAGATTTTACAGCCTCTGAGATACACATTGATGTACCTTTTACTTAAATCCCATTATTATATATGTGAGTGGAAGCTGGTGCCCAATGAAAAGATACAGAAAAATCAGAAAGCAGAGGCCACTCCAGCTGCCTGGTGCCTTGGAGCCCTATGGTTTAAAGCAGAGGTTTGTTAGGCTAGGTGGGGCTGGTGGGAACTGCTGGCATATGAAATTACTGTCTACAAAGATGGCTTGAACCCGTTTCTGAGTGTGTCAGTCATGTTTGGGAATAAGTGGGGAGCTAAATTATAAATAATAGGGCAAGACTGCTGGGAAAGAAATAAACCCCAGTAAACTAAAACAATCAGTTTGTTCTCCTGTGTTTCCTGTACAAGTAATAAAATCTAATAACTGAGTTGCTGTTAACAGTTAATGACCACTGCATTTGTTAATGGACCCAGACAAATGAGAGCAGTTTAATATAACAAACAGGCCATTAGTTCCATTAATGGTTGGCTTGTAGGAGTTAGTGCTCTTATAAACTATATTCTGCAGTTTATAATACCAGCACTATATAAAATGACCTGGTGTTTTCCAAAAAATAAAAATAATAAGGATCAGGTGAGTTCCAATTTAGCAGTGGAAAATAACTATGCATGCTAACTAAGAAAAGCTGATAGTAGGCTAGTTTTCTAGTTTGCACTGGAATAAATCAGGAGCAACAGCGGACATACAAACCAGGGCTGATTCTTGTACAGCCTAAATCAGTGGCAGCTTTGCTTTTGACTTTGGTGAGTTTTGGATTGCTTGTGTAAGTATTATCATTAGAGAGCAATTTGACCTTTTTTTTCTTTTATCCCCCCCCCCCTTTTTTTTTTCACAGACCACAAATGATGCCACACATGGGATATTCAGTTTTTAGCAGCTGTCATTATTTAGAGGTTTAACATGCACGCTTATAGAAAGAACTATAAAAGGGAAGTTGTATAAATAGACTAAAATTAATAGAGGAACCAAATAGAGTTAGTTCCTGCTTCACTAGCCTCTACAGCTGTTTTAATTTCTGTATTTTTAAAGTGTATTTAACTGCAGTTCTATTTACAAGAAATGTCAGTAGTATTTTTGCAATGGTAGTTGTGAAAGCCGAAGTTTTTCCATGGTTTTACAGACTCACTTCTGAATGTAACTAGTGTTTGGTAGAAATTTAAAGTGGAGCAATTTAAGCATTTGCCCTTAACTTGCCAAATGGGGATGATACTAAATTATTACAGAATTATAGGTTACTGGTGAAGGGAATAATGTACACTTTGGTACAAAAAAGAAGTGGAGGTATTTAAATGTGTATGAATGGGCTCTAATTTGTGTATAGTCATAGCATGAGATGAGGCCAGGCTTAAATCATAAATTTTATAATAGGGCTTAGCCAAGCTCTTTGGCTTTGTTTGTGGAGCCAAATTTCAAGTTTTCCAGATAGACTCCCCAAAACATAAGAGACCTTGCATAAATTTATCCTTAGGGTTACTGTGACCTGGAGGAAGAATGCAAGAGTAAACTCAGAGAGCTGTTCCCACCTTTGGCCATTCAACCACATGCAGGGAATAGTGTCTAAGCCAATTTAAAGAGGTGTCACTCTTGAGTTTTCTTACTTAGATATGGAAGTTACAGTCCAGAGGAACATAATATTCACTCTGGGTCCTTCCTAGATTCATCATACCTCAGCCATGCTGTTGCAAAGAGTGGCAAGTAACTAATCCTTCAGAGTAAGATATAAAATACTTCAGCAGAAAAGGATAAGAAATAAGACAGGCACAGAGTGGTCCTTCCTCTGCTAATCCTCTCAGCTGGCAGTTTGTGTTTTAAGAGGTTCCTGGGCCAGGATTTATCTCATGGTTGGTAGTCAGTAGTCAGTCTATCCTCCATAAATATCTAGCCCTTTATATTTCTGGCCTCCATTTTTGGCAATGAATTCTATATTATAATTATGCATTCTGTAAAATATGTATGCTTCTGTATGTTTTAAACCTGCTACCTCAAATTTCACTGAGTGCCCTTTACGTCTTGTCTGGAAAAGAATGAAAAATTTTCTCCCATTCGTCCAGGTCATATGGTTTATGATTGTGCAGATATCAACCACATTTTCCTCTTCAGTCATTCTTTCCCAGACCCTGAATTCTTAAGCTAGGCAGTCTCTCTCCCTTCACAATTATATTTCATGGCTTTGATCACCTTTGCCATCTTTTCAGTTTTAGCTCAGCCTTTATTAGTTCTACTCTGCATTTTTCGAGATGGAGAGAGAAGCAGTCTTGCACACAATGTAAATGGTATGGGTGTATTATTTATACAGTGCCTGAGTGACAGTTTTGGCTTTGCTCTTAGTTGTGTTTCTTGTAATTACTAATATTATATTTGTCCTTTTGATAGTTGCTGAACACTAAACTTTTTTTCCACTGGTTCTCCACCACTACCCTAAAATCTTCTAGAGTGGGAGAAGGTTAGTAAGATCACCTATTACCTCTTTGTTTATTCTGTAATTTACCTATAATTCAGATTGTATTTCCTTATGTGCATTATTCTGTATTTGTTACCTTGCATGCATTCCATTGCACTGCTGCTCAGGCACAACATCAGATCTTTTTATACTTCTCAATCAGTTTCTTCAACAGCTGTGCGTCAGTGGTCGACTGCTCCGGAAACCATGCAGCTTGACAGGAAGCACTGGGAAGAGCTCAGCCCCCCTGAACACTTGAGGGCACAAAATGAATCAACTTGCCTTGTCTGGAGCCTGGTCTCCAAGCACGTGCTGGAGAAGGAGGAGAGAGAAGAGAGAAAAGAGAAAAGCCACGCTCCTGCAGACCTGCCCGGCATTCAGAGCAGGGCAAGGAGGTTCAGCGCAGCCATCACCAGATGGTGCTGCTGCGTTCAGCCTTGCAAGGTCATCGCGTGCAGGGACGTTTTGATTCTCGGAAGAAAAGACGGTACTGGGGATGTTTTTCCACTGCTTGTGCGTCTGGAGAGGACGCAGGGGATGTTCTGACTTCATGTCGCTACTCAGTGCTGTTTGAGAACAGGACATTTGAGCTTTGGCTGGGAGTTCTGAATAGGGGTGTGTTCAGATGCTGTCTGAGATGATCTGTTCCAGACTGGTTTGAGTGGATAAACAAAATTAATTAGATTCACATCATGTGAGCCCACAGGATTGAATTTTTCCTCCAATGGAAAACAAGCTAGCAGTGGGTACTGTTGCTTGTCAGAAATATTTATAACTATAGCTCACCTGCTTTTCCATATGTTTGAAAATGTTTGCTGTTTTTTTAAAGGCCCAGGTACCAGAATCATGTGATCAATGAGACTCCAATGAACCACTGCACATAAAAAGTTCTCTGAGTCCACTTTGCTATTGCTATTACATATGAAATTCCAGCGTAGCAAAGTACTTCACCTTGCGTGATTTAGCAGAGGAAATGGCCCACCTGAACCTTTAACTAGCAGATTTTAGTCTATTTCTTGTTTGTGCCAGTAAATATGTGAGCCAGTCATTACTTCTAACAAGTTGATTGGGAAGGTTTTCCTCTCTGATTCCTCAGAAAACTGAGGAAAAGGTAAAAGAAAAATTTTGACACTATGATAGCAGTTTGTGAATGTAACTCATGTTTATCTATTAACTGTAGTCTCCAATCTCCAAGAGCTTTTGTGAATCTAAGTTGATATTAAAGTTTCTGTAAAGGGTTTATCTGCACAACTGCAGGAGCATACTGAGGTTTTAACTTCCATGAGGCAAACAGATCCAGCACAGGAAACTCAGAGGCAAAGCAGAAACACTGCACTATTCTTCATTGCTATTGCTCTGAGCTCTTTGGAGACCTCTGAACAAAGTAAAATCTATGTTTAATGATTTGGAGTTTAAAGACTGAGCTCTCCAGCCTGCGTAAGGCCTTGAGCCTCATCCTGTGGACATTCATGCTGGACTCCAAGGGACAGCTCCTGGCTAGCAATGATAGAATAGAGGTGATGAAAGCACAAAATGACAAGTAATGATGTTCTTGAGAAGGTAAATGATGGGCTTTTCTATTCTTTGCTGTCATGAAAGAGGAGCAGCAGTGAATCAAGAAATTGAAGAGACAGCAGATGTAGAGCTGATGAAAATGTTTATTTCTGACCACCTCACTGCTGTGGGATGGAGGAATCAGAAAGGTATGAAGACTAAAACCAGAATATTTGTAAGGAAAAGAAAACCACTCAGAATGACCATCCCAAATGCTAAATGCATTTCAGAAGGAACACCAACCCAACAAAAAAAAATCCTGTATCTTTAAGTGTTTTACAGGAACAGGCTACTCTGTGTTTTCGCAGCCATACCTTCTGCTAAAAGACCTGGAGCTGGTCACTCCTGGAGACAAGATCCCAGCCCCTGTGGTGCCTGGATTACATGCAGCTTGGTACTTAAGGCTGTTCCTCCTCAGGGTGAACTGTCCTAACCAAGCTCAAAAAAATTTTAAACACTTCTTTTCTCAGGCTAACAATGACAAATCAAGGAACTTAAAAGCCTTGCAGGGAGACCTGTCAAAAGTCTGATTTAAGGGTCTACAAGTTTTTCTGGCAGAACTGTTGCTTCTATGTGATGAATGATCACATTACTGAACCTGTTCCACCTGCTCTTTCCTGAGGAGGCAAGAGAAGCCCTGCTCTGAGGCTGGAAGGAGCTTTGGCTTGGTTCTCCTTCAAAATGTGGACTGGCTAGAAGGAGAGGAGCGTATGGGGAGGAGGGTAAGGAGAAAAAGGAGTGGGAAATGAGAGGCAGTCTGCTAGGGAATGGGTAGAATGTAAGAGATGAAGGGCTGGGGGGAAAGGCATAGGCTGAAAAGGTAAAAGAAAAATAAAAAAAAGAAACACACACAGGCTGTGTGCTCGCAACCAATCCCTGCTGTAGCAAGGATGTCATTCAAATGACATCGTACTCCACTGCAGGGATTGCAACCTTAATCCAGACAACGTTGGCCAAACAACATCACCAGGAATGCAGGATTTCACTGCTCCCCTACCCAGTCCAGAGTTTTGCTGTGAACTTTGGAAAGTAATTAAAAGTATTTAAATTCTGACTTTAAAAGTGCACTGAAAAGGCAAAAGAAATCCACCCCGCAACAAGCCCTGCATACCAAGTGCCAAGAATGGTAATCACGTAGAATTAATCCCAAACGGCAGAGTTATAACAATAAACGTTTCAATAGCAAAATTAACATGTCCTTATATCCTCTGTACACGTTCTCCTAGCTAAATGAGCTGCTCCAGCATTAGGATGCAGAGAATCGCCTGCCACAGAAGACAACGTACAACGCAGCTGAGCGAGTGCTGCGCTGTCGAATTCGTCTCCCCGCACAGCTACACCGCAGGTATGGCCAGAGCAGCCGCAGCCCCTCCCCGGGCGGTGCGTCCCCGCAGCAGCCCGGCCCTGGCATGGCTCTCCCGCCGCTCCCCAAGGCCTGGCAGGCAGCTCCCCCGCGCTCTCCGGCTCTCGGCAGGGTTCCGGGCACACCTGCGCTAAGGGCGGGGGCGCTGCCGGGCCAGCCCGGGCCGTGCCGATCTGAGCCCATCCCGCCCGCCCTCGCGGCTCCTCCCCGCCCGGCGCCGTCCCACGCCCCAGGTGTCCCTCGCCGCGCTGAGCTGCTGCTCTTCGGCAGCAGAGGACCGGACGGGAGCAGCGGCGGCGCGGGGCTGGGCGGCGGAGCGGTGCCCGCTGCCGCGGGAGGTGGGCGGTGCGCGGGGGGGGCGGTGGTTCCGGGGCCCCGGCATGGCCCGGGGGCGGGCGCGCCGCCGCCGCCCGGCCCCCTGAAGAGGCACGGCGGGGCTGGCTGCGGGCTCGGCGGAATCGGGGTCTGGCTTCGGGCTCTCCTCCGGGCGCCCCGGTGGGGCGGCCATGTCCGGAGCCATGAAGTTCAACGGGTACCTGAAGGTGCGGATCGGGGAGGCGGTGGGACTGCAGCCCACCCGCTGGTCCCTGCGGCACTCGCTCTTCCGCAAGGGGTACCAGCTCTTGGACCCTTATGTCACTGTCAGCGTGGACCAGGTGCGCGTCGGGCAGACCAGCACCAAGCAGAAGACCAACAAACCTACCTACAACGAGGAGTTCTCCACCACGGTCAGTGACGGCCATCAGATCGAGCTGTCCGTCTTCCACGACACCGCCATCGGCTACGATGACTTTGTGGCCAACTGCACCTTGCACTTCCAGGACCTTTTGCGCTCCGCGGGTCCCAGTGACAGCTTTGAAGGCTGGGTGAGTACCTGTCTTGAGGGGAAGCTGGAGCCGGGCTCCTCTCTGAATGAATGAATGTGCTCGAAGGGTATTTGCAGAACTGGGGCTTGTCCTTGCACGTCTGTGCCGCAGATGCATGCGGCTCGGTGTGTGTGTCTCATTTACACAGGTGAACTTTCATGCATCTGTTTGTGCCCTTACGCTTTAGGCTTGTTTAGCCTGCTATTTAGACTGCTATTTCAGCTGATGCATTTCGGAGCCCTAAGTGCAAAAAGTCTTGGCTGTCATAGCTTGAGGGTCAAGACCCTGTAGCTGAAGGATGTGAATTCTCTCCCTTTGTAGACTAGCAGAGAGAAGACTCATAATACATAACCATCAAAGTACACCTGTAGACTTACATGATGATGATGTACCTTTGTTCTTTTGCTTAGCATGCAGAGATGTACTTGGAAACTTACATACCTGGGGTTGGATGTATTTCTGTTCAGATCTGTGCATGCTTGCACCATTGTTTGATGTGTGAATGTAAGTTTCTTTGACTTCTTAACAGAATGGCAGGAATAGTCTTATGTCTATTATGTGCTGCTGCACTGCTTGAACAGTTTCACTTACAGCTAGTTGTAGGCGATTTCCAAGTAGGTGTCACTTGCATCCGGTCCAGAGAACCTCATTTATGTCTTAGTCCTAATGGTAAGTGAAAGGAATAGTACTACCTTTAAAGTTGCACCTTTGCTTCTGCTACTGTAAAGGAGGAGGAAGTGATTGTATTGATCCAGAAAGTTGTTTGTAAGTGTTAAGTTAAAACAGGGGAGAAAAAGAGTATTTCTTCTCTTTCTAGAGAAGGTGGAGGAGAGCTGAGAATTTCCAAGGTTAAGATTGGTATTAGCTTTTCAAGGCCAAGAAGTTCAGCATGCGTGGTCAGGTAACCTCCACAATATAAAATCACATGTGGAGGAAAGAGAGCTGACACTGTAGAGAACAGATAAGCATCTTGATCATGTCACTGGGGAGAACGCTGGTGCTTTCTGTTCTCAGCTGGTGTCTGTAACTGAGATGTGATACTGTGCCTCTGAGGTGGTTATAGGGAAATACCAGTTGCAGGATTAATTGGTGTATGTTGGTACTATTTCTTTCTTTTATTTTCTTCTTATGGTGTACTTGCATACCCTGTAGATAGGCCTGAGGTTCATGCACTCAAGGTGGTCCCTCTCAGGCAGTGACTGATGTGATTTTGTGTCAGGTGGAGGGATCCAAGCTAGCCTCAAACAAGTTAGCTTGGGTGTTGCTCCTGACACCACAGCCAGAGCAGACTTGACAAGGTTTTGCTCAGTGTGTGGGTACCCTGATTCCCAGGCTAGCTGTGCTGCTGGAGAGAAACTGCTCCTGGGGCTTGTGCTAAAGCAGTTTTAAATGCAGAATGGAGCCCTATGGGCCAGGGCAAAGGAGTGAGCTCAGGATAGAGAGCTGTGGGTTTGAGGGTTTTCTTTGTGTTTGATTTGCTGGAGGTGTTTCCTCTTTGCTCCTAAGAGGGGCCCTGTCCTCCCAGGGGGCTGGAGTCCTGGCCACACATGGGATTGGGCTGCTCTGTTGCAAAGGTGGTGGCCTTATTTACATTGCCAAAATATCTGTAATAGTATTGCCTCTGGTGTGGATGCATGTGTGTCCAGGGACCCACTGTTTCTTTCATTTCGTCCATCCTGTAGTGCTGAAAAATGCTTGTTTGTTTTTTTGGTGAGGGAAAAGTTTTTTATCCCTGTACCTGCGAATTGATGGGTGCAATGGGGTGGGAAATCAGTGATTCTTTTCAGCTTGACTGCTGTAAACTGATGCTATATCTGGGCATGTAGACAGAGCTGCTTCTCTCCTTTTCACTTGATGTCTAAATATTACAACTGGGGTGGATTTAGTGGGAAGTAAGCAAGCATTCATATTCTGTTCCCTTTCTCCTCTCCCTTTTGACTTGCTTTGTTAGCATCTTTCATAGTGCGCATCCAGGATCACATGATGAGAGGGAACAACCTATTGCCCTGATAATTTAGTATGTCTTGACATATCCAGCAAGGCTGTCATGGAGTTTTGTGTAATCAGAAGAATATGGAATGCTGATTTGTAGTAACCGAAGGTTCAGGAACTGCTGGCATGATACAAGACAGCACAAGGGGTTTGTAGATGATTTCCAACACCTCCATTCTGAAATTCTTCATACTGCCCTTTTTCCATCCCCAAAGCTAAAGCACATGTAGGCAAGGAAGGAGTGAATGGACTGAGGGGAGAATTGGTGAATCCTTGAAGTTTAACCTGGCTTATGTGGCTGTGCATGATATTTACATTCACTTTTCAGAGACAAGGACAACAAGTAACCTCCAAATGCTCCTTGGATTGATAATGGCCAAGCAGGGCAGGGGAGCTGGCTGCCCTGGTCCTTCAACTATTCTCCAGATAGCTGAGCTGCCAGGGATTACCTGAAACAGTTCCTCAGCTCACACGCACTGGCCTGAAAGTTTTGGCATTAAGCTGCCAGGCTCATGCTGCCCTGTGTATGTTTAGGGGGCCTATAAGGATGCTGGGGAGGGACTGTTCATTAGGGACTTGATAGGACAAGGGGTAACAGGTTAAAACTTAAAACAGGGGAAGTTTAGATTGGATATAAGGAAGAAGTTCTTTACTGTAAGGGTGGTGAGGCACTGGAATGGGTTGCCCAGGGAGGTTGTGAATGCTCCATCCCTGGTGGTGTTCAAGGCCAGGTTGGACAGAGTCTTGGGTGAAATAGTTTAGCGTGAGGTGTCTGTGCCCATGGCAGGGGGGTTGGAACTAGATGATCTTGAGGTCCTTTCCAACCCTAACTATTCTATGATCCTATGAATGTGCATTTTCTCCTGCTGAAGAAAAAAAGAGATTAGCTGTAACATTGGTCACCACCTCTTGTGACAACTGTAGGAAGTGTCAGCGAGAGGCAAGTAGGAGCAGCTGGTGTGTAAGCGTGACTTGCAGGTACATCTCTGCAATTATGACCCCAAACAATTATGCAGATGAGTAAGTGTATGGACATGAACTGTCTCATCAGTAATGCTTCCACACCTGACTCATCCCACTGGCTACTGGGACAGAGTTCTCTGTTCATGATTTGCATTAAAATCCATGTTCCAGAGACTCTTCAAAACTGACCCTTTTTCTTCTAAACATTTTGATTTTTTTCTGAGGTCTTTTTAGTAAACATGTTAGCATGGTCTGGATATTTTTTAAGTTGCATCTTGGTTGTTAAACACATTTGACTAATTTTACACAGATCAAATCCATAAGAGCTTATAAACTTCAAGATTTGCCTCTCTGTTTCACATGTCTTATATTTACTTGTCAAGTTGCAGAGCTGTAGCTTTTATTAATATTGTCCATTAAATGCCATCTTGCCTTGAGGATGTTTTAATGTAGTTAAAACTGGGAGCGTTCTCCCTGGTATTGTGTTCTTTCTGGTAGGCATTTTCCAGTGTGGGTGTGAAATTGTGCAAACCTGAATGGTAGCATTTTACACAGGTGCGCATGACCCAGCCGGGTGCAGTGCAGTAGAGAATTAAGCTGGCTGCTGTCCGAGAACTGTTGTGTTATGATTTACATCAGGGTTGAAACTTGTCTTTTAAAGCTTAATTGTGCACTAGCATGTGCTAAGATCTTTTTACTTGGCATATGCATCTTTAAAAGGTCCTATCTTCTCTTTAACTGTCTCCGAGTGCAGTATAGGAAGCAGTCATATGTCAGTGAAACAATGTAAGTAATTCAGAGTACTGAGTTGTAATCGAAAGGGGAGACATTTACAATACATAGGATTATTCCTATGAGTTTTATTTAGTAGCTGAGGTAATTTTTAAGCTTGGGGAAACACTATTTACAGATACTGAATTGCATTGTGACTAGGGAATTATTTAATAATTATTGTAAAAATTGTTAGTCCCTGGGTAGGGATGTCATAATTTCTAGGATTTTAACAAGGAGTTAAAATTAAACTGTGATCTTGAAGTAGCAAATTATCAGAGTACACTGAAGGAAATTACATTACAGATGGACTAGAAGATTAATGAGCCAATCACAACTTCCTGATTAGTTTGTTATCATTTGCTCATGTGTGCGGGGAGAGATTAATACAAGTAATTCTCATGCATTCTTTAACTTGAGCTCTTTTTGCCTTTATCTTTTCCTGTGACTTTTTCTTCCTTAAGGCAGAAATAATTGTGTTTTACCCGTGTCTACATGCAATTGTATATATTGAACATTAAATTGAAGAATTAAAGGAGAATGCAACTTCTTCACCAGAGCATTGTGACCTTGGCAGAGAGCCACAGTGCTGCAGGTCAAATATGATATAGTTGTTTCTTGTTTTTGGTCCTGCTTCACTGCAGTGTATTTTCCAGGTGTGTGCAACTTGCATCAGGAAGCCACAAATAGGGTATAGGTCTTGACAGAGGATTTTGTGAAGCAGTATTTTGTGCACCAGCCTGTGCCCACCTGAAGATATGGACCACAGTTTTTAGCACGGGAGTAAATGGTGTCTCCTTCCATAGGTCAGTAGCAGGCTGAGGTAGGAAGCAACAGCAGTATGTCCATGTCATTTCTGTTTCCATGCATGTGACAAACAAGCACGTAGTGCAGATCTCTGATCTGAGTGAAAGTCACTTTGCACATTAATTGCAAACTAGGCTTGAGCAAACTAAGCTCCTTTCCTATTTCTTGATCAGTTTTGTTTCTGTAATTATTATTGCAGATATGGAGTTGTTATGTTGCATTACTACATGGACTAGTAGCGAGAAACACCCACCGCAGGAGATAGGATGTTTTTTGAAAACTACCAGAATTTTGGCTTCTGTGCTTTCCTTTAGCAAACAGCTGTTCTTTGGCCCTACAAACAAACCCTAGCAGCGTCCCGTGCACCAAAGCTGTCTGAGAGTGCCCTGCAGTCTGAAATAAACGCTGTCATAAATAAATGAAGGAAATATTTTTGCTATTTGTCAGGTATTAAATAATCCTGGGGTGTGGGATGCTAATAACAGTTTTACTGATCAAGGCAGGTGAGGACAACTAGAGATGACTGTGTCACAAAGAGCTGCATGCTTACTCCCCAGTAAACAGCCAGTCTGGCAGCTGTGAACATCCCTGGAGAAAATGGGTGTGTGTTAGGTTGGAAAGATTTGGTTAAAGCACGCAGAAAGCCAGTTTCCAGGGGCTGGAGCTGCTGGGATGCCAGTAGGAGCCTGTGGGACTGGGGTTGATGCCCTGGCTTCCAACTGGGTAAGCAGGACATGAGTTTCGCTGTCCTTCAGGCAGCTAGGTGCCTGATCCTGCTGCGGTACTGACTTCCTAGTGTGTTCCTTAGTCTGTTTTTTTCACAGCTACACCTTGAGAACTGTTGCTTTGATGCTGTTGGAGTTGGGAAGGGCTCTGAGAACACCGGAGAGGTGTGCAGGAGGCAAGCATGCTTTCCCCCCAGCGCAGTTTGGGATAGGCTGTGCAAGTACCACCACACTGCTTTCCCTGTCTGCGAGCAGCTGCCAAGCTGAAGCTCAACCCAAACACAGCTGAGAGGTACCCAGGCTCTCTGGTCTGCAGCATGGTGGATGTGAATGTTTCCAGATGGAGCCTGGTCTACTCCCCACTCATTTGGCCTGTCAGCCCATGCTGCCTTTGCCTGCCTGTCCACTCACCATGCTTTGGCTCTCCAGTGGGGCAGAGAGGGTGGCTGGGAGAGGCTGCAGGTTGTGCAGACACACAGGGTTCTCCGGAGTCAAAGCCCCTGCTAATGTGGTTGCTGGGTGCAGGGTGACTTTGGTGCCAGATTACCTATTTCTCTGCTGCCTCTGGTTCTGGGGGTGCTGCCACTGAACTACCTGCAAGCCCCAGTTAGGAGGAGAGGGCAGGCCAGGAGCTGATGCCTGAGTCTCTTTCAGCAGCGACAGTCATGGCAGAAGCAGCTCCTGAGGGTGTTTGCAGACCCGTGCCCCAGTCCTGGGGTGGTATGAGGTGTGGTGTGGAGGAGGAGGCCATCAGGGTGACTGCAGCACAAGTGAGCCCAGTACCCCAGGAAGCTCCATTCCCATCCCTGCTCTGTGCACCCTGCAGGCCTCGCCTCACTCTGTGTTTTATATTTAGCTTTTACCACAGGCCTTTCTGTAGAAATACATTTCACCCAGGCTGTCTGAGGCTTTCTGTTTGGAGAATTTTCAGAGTAATGATTGGTTTTGGGCCATTTTGAGCATTTTTAGGCAATAAGCCCTGCAGAAAAGAGTGCCAAGGGGGCTGTTCAAGCTATTGAAATGCCATTAGAAAGTCTACTAATTTTCCCCATAATTCAATATGAAAAGCATATCCCTTACTGAAGTGAATAAAACTCTCACCCTTTCTTTGCAAACTACTAAAGCTCCTTTGATGTTTTAGGCTTGATTGTAGCTAGTGTGCTTTGCTAATACAATCAAGAAACCGGGGACCTTTTGTGTAACCATGGAGAAAAACATGAACAGAAGGGTTATCAGCGAAATGAGTTCCCGGAGGCTTTTGTAAAGGGTTCTGGGTCAGGCAACATGTCTCCTTGCCTCCCAAATCTCAGCCTATTTAGGCACGCAGTTAATATGTGTCAAACCATGCTGCAGACTTAATTTCTTCTGGAGACAGTGAGCAATCTTTGTTCTGATTGCTTATTCCACCCCTGCATTACTTGTGGGGCCGTGTAGTGTCCTGGATAACTAACCTGGTGTCGTGTCTCGGCAGAGCTCACCAGGCAGTTGTTCCTCTCCCAAGCCATGCCCATGTACTAGTACAAGAAGCTGTGGCTGGTTGTGAGGGAGACTTGCTTTATAATTATATCAAAGATATCAAATGTATCTCTAAAACAAAGTGCATTCTGAAGCATCCAGTTAATGTTGCTAAGCCATTTAGGGTAAGCCAGATGAGTTACTTACATTTCTACAATGCCAACATTTTTTATTTTTTGCTATCATGAGATGTTCTCTCAGGGAAGTCAGGAAGATTGCTAAAGAAATCATCATGCTTTATTTCAAAAGCCAGCATTATGAAGCCAGGTTTCACTGAATTAGTGCGGTGATGTGTGAGAGCAAGCGTTCCTCAGCAGTTCTGGTGTTACTGACATTCAGCACTAAATCTCAGTGTCTGTGCTGGGCCCAAGGTGATGGAAAAAATAGCTTTTTGACTCCCCCAGAGAGACCTTGTGTGCCCCTGTGCCCTTTCTACACTGGACTGCAGGCATCTAATCGATGACCAGATCTATCCCACAGGCCTGCCAGAGCAGTTTTACCGGCTGATGGTCAGCTCTCTGCTTTGCTCTTCCCTGGGGCTCCTCAGATATGGGGCAGGGGGCAGGTTGCAGGCAGAGTTGCTCTGGCATCTGCCAGCTTGTTTTCAGCCACTGTCTTCCTTGTGGGACCCACTGAATCTCCAGAAAGACTTGTATTCTCTAGCCAACTGTCATTGACATCCTGATGGAAGGATGCAGCCCTTGGAATGGAGAGTACCATCTGCTGCAGACAGGGTCTGTCTATGTCTTGTCTGTGTGATAGATGGTTGTCACATCCAGGTTGTCTCCTCTGGGTGTCATCTTGCAAGCCATGAAGCCCAGCCTGGGAAGGATAGAAGCCCAGGGCTGTTCATATGCAGGGTATTTGGAACGTCAGGTGTGGAGTAAGATTTCAGCTTGTCTGCTGTCCCTCCTGGTTGCTGGGTGGGAATTTCTGTGCTCCATTATACAGTGTAGACCTGCCCTTCGGGTGCACTTAAATGAGAGTGCTGTGAGTGGAGTTACAACAAGCTTTGGCAATACAAAAAAAATGTTGGCAGGGGAGGAGGGAGGGGAGTGTGAACCTGTAGATGACATTACATAAAGACTTCTTCTTGGTGTTTATCTGCCAAGTTTCGTAAGGATTGAGTTTCATGGGTGAGTTGATTGTATTTGTATCAGTGATACCATGGCAGCTCTCCAGACTCCTTCCAGGAGAGGTCTCCTTGCTGTTGAAAGACAGGAGATGAAGAACTGGCACAGAAACAAAAGTTGAGCAGATTGGTAGCTGACTTCAGTTTGTGAGATGGGAGGTAGATGACTTATTCTGTTATTTTAACCAACATGACAGTGCTGTGTAGGCTTTAGTGGAAGTTTGTTTTACTTTTATTGCAGTACGAGTATTTCTGTCAACAGGGGTAGAGGAGGAAGAAACACCCATTCAAGAGATACTTTTAAATGTGTGATTTGGTGTATGTGTATTGCATGTCTGCTGTGTGTTTTTTTAAAAAAATAAATAAAAGAATTGATAAAATAATTTGCAATGTGAAATCATTTGACCGATCAGCAGAGCCCCTCCACCTCTCAGATGGAGGCAAGTGAGCGAGAGAATGTGAGAAACAGCCTGCATATCTATGCTGTCCCAGGACATTACACCTAACAGTAAGAATTATACTGACAGTCTGACAGATGGCAGTTCCATATCCGAACACTGAGGTGTTTTTCTTGCCTTTGTCTTGTATATTGTCAGCCATCCTCAGAGGCAGGATTTTGACTTGTCAACTGGCCTGATTTGGTCTGAAAAAACAGCTCATACCTGCCTACAGCGTTTCTGGTGTCTAGCCCTCTCTCTGACCTGCTTTGTGGTTTCTGTTTTGCCTTTGCTTGTTTCTTACTTTTTTCTTAGATCTTTGTCATTAGTCCCATTTTAACATAGTATTCTATTTTGTGTTTTTCTCTTGGGTAAATTAAATTTTAATTTTACTCTGTTGTGTAAGCAAGGTTTCATTTCTAAATGAAAGTCTTTGTATACATCTTCATGTACAGCTGAAAGTGGGTAGATCTAGATTAGATATTAGGAAGATATTCTTCCCTGTGAGGGTGGTGAGGCACTGACACAAGTTGCCCAGAGAAGCTGTGACTGCCCCGTCCCTGGCAGTGTTCAAGGACAGGTTGGATGGAGCTTTGAACAACCTGGTCTAGTGGAAGGTGTCCCTGCCCATGGCAGGGGCTTGGAACTAGGTGATCTCTAAGGTCCCTTCAACCCAAATAATTTTGTGATTCTATAATCTTCGCTTGCTTTAGTATTTTCTATGGTAACAATGGGGTCTTAGTTTGGAAACCATTTTATTGGTTTTGGATAGGAAATATTTGCCATCATTCAGTTTTGCAGATGTTGTAGAAGGTTCGAGCAGGCACCAGTCATAACTATGCTGAGTGCTATAGGTGTGAGTCAGACAGAGTTGTGAGCTGTCAGAAAGGTCATTTAGGGTTTTGTCAGTTTGCTGGAGCTGGCTGGCTCTACGGTCTGCATAGGAAAGAGGGTGATAGTTTTACTATGACAGTACAAATAAGCATGGGATGTCTGTACTCCTGAGTGCTTTTATCTGGTAAAGTGATTGCAAATAAATGCTGCCTCTGATAGCATTGGAGTTGGCTTTTCTACGTACAAATTAGTTTCTCAGGTGATTCTGTCTGCTTAGACTGGTCAGTGTGCTCATCCTGTACTAAATGTATTCAATTCTGGGCTAAGTTCCTTCAGAATAATGAAGGTCTTCTAGATCAAGAACAACTACTGAAAGACAAGCTTATCCTGTTTTAATTCCTACTTTGCCCTGCTAATTTTTTTTATTTTTTTTTTTTCGACAAACAAGGCCATATAGCTTGTTGGTTTTTTTTTCCCAGGGCTGAAGAGTGGAGGAAAAATACCTCGTTCTAAGTGGTGAAACCTATAGATTGGTTTACTTAATGTTTTCTTCTATCTTGTTGCCTTCAATTCTTTTAAAATTTAAATGCTTTAAATCTCAAGAAGAGGGTGAGAAATCTTTTTTGCAGTGGGGCCCAATTCTTACCCTTCCCATGTAAACTCTGGCACACTCCATGAGAAGGTGCTCTCCGTACCTCACTACTTTCTGGTATCTGTTTTTTGTAACATTGATGTGCAAGTTGTCCTTCTCCTTTCTTATTGTAAAATGTCACTTTATAAAAGGTTTGCCTGTGTCTTGTGTGAGATTTCAGCAGAATAGGAGTTCGGTTCTTGCCTCTGCTTTTGTGTGCAAGGTTTACATCAGTGTATTCCCAACAGCATCAATGGAGTTATGCTGCCAGTTTTGCACTGATCTAATTAGGAGCAAAACTGGACACATTTCTTTCCCCTTCCTTGCATGCAACAAGGGTTTATAATGATAGCTGGGTTGTACATAATTTATTGAGTACAGTGAGTGCTTGTGGAGCTTTGAGAAAGAGGAAGGAATAGGTTTCTGTGCAATGAGTTTATTATCTAGGTCATTCACAGACTGAGGCATCTAATGTTAATATATTCAATGAAAATTTATTCTGTAAGGCTGTTTGCTTGTGTGCCTTCAAGAAAATATAACCGTGTGAGGAAAATGTTCCTCTGCAGTCCAAATTCATGGTGGGATTTCTTGTCAAAGACTCATAACACACCATTTACCACAAAACTTACAGTGGTGTCAAATGTGTAGGGTGGTTCTCCATTTCTTAATAGGGCTTTGTAGGAGTATTGCTTTTGATAATCAGTTTTTGCAAGATGGAGCCCTATGCCTCTCACTTCGTTATCTGTTTGCTTAAGTAACAGTAAAAAGTCCAGTATAGGAGCTTTGGGTATTTCCACAAAAATTGCTCACAAGAGTGGATGTGAGAGAGGGCAACTTCTTGGAGATGGCTGGAAACGACCTTACAGTCAGTTTCCCTTAGAAGTTTCAGCCTCTTGTTTCTGCATGATAGTAGCTTACAGACCTATGCTAATCAAAAATGCTGGTTTAAGTCTTCCTTAACGCAGTGGCATGGAATTGTGGTGGTTTGGCATCTTCTATACAAGCAACTAAACTGTTCTCGTTTTGGAGTGGAGCAAAATCGTCTAGAAACCCAGCAGTGTTAAGGTAAGCCATCTTCCTCTCAGAAATTAGCCCCTATTATAATAACCCCTTCAGTACTTAATGATAGTAAATAATTTTTACCACATTTTCAAATAATTAGCTCAAGTAATATTTAGCCTGTCTTGCCAATAAAGATGATGTTTTCACTTTCCTTTGTGAAATCTGAATGGATTTTGGTGTGAGCCTAGAAGAGCGTCAAGTTCATTGGGCTCAGGACCACATGAAAAAGGCCAAGTTCTAGTACACTAGTGAGCCCAGATGGTAGGTCCTTATTCTTTGCCTTTGAAGGGCAAAAGGGGTATGGTGCAGGCAAAAGGAATGGGCAGCAGTGTTACAGAAGCAGATACAGTTTCTCTTGCATGTTCCAGATTTCTTTAGGTTGAGGCTAAGATCTCTAGCTCTACCTGAAGGACAGTGGGATTCCTGTGTGTACTTTTATGGTGCTGACTCTGCAGGTCAGGACTCACTGTATCCAAATTGTTAGGGCTTGCCATTGTCCTGGAGTGACAGCATTGAAATGGAGAGCAAACGCTTGGATTCTGGAGTGTCTGCCTAGCTCAGGAATAACACATCAAAAGTTCAGGCTATCTGCACATCCTCATAGAATGGTTTTCAGCCTCTTGTAGATAGAATACTTCCATGTGCTGCTATGAAACCCTTTTTATTTGGGCTAATGCTTACAAAGCCATGCAGAGTAGGAATGGGGTTTGTGTTTAATCATGGTGGAATACTTTTTCAGCAGTGTCTTGTGAGCTCTGGCAGCTTGCACAAGGCAGATCTAGGAGGATACCCAGCAGTTTTTTGTCCTTCTTTTCCTTATGGGCAGTCTCTGTGCAGCAGGAGAGGCAGAGTGCTTTCTCCTTGTGTCTCTGCTTCTCACCTACCCCATTTCAAGCTGAGCGTGCTAAATAAAACATCAGTCAAAGGCCAAATGAGTTAATGTGGTGGGCTATGAACTGTGGTTCTGGAGCCATGTGAAAGCAGCGTCCATTATGCTGCCTTTGTAGAGGAGGGGTGACAGCCGGAAGAAAAGGGGAGGAAACTTTGGGCGGGGGAGGGGAGCTGGGGGCAGTAATCTCCTTTTAATCAAAGCTTGGTACCAAGATAGCTTTTTCCTTTATTATATATGTACTGAGGAACTCAGTTAATGATTTAACAGTTCCTAATCAAGCCTGTGCTCTTCCCAGCAGTTAACTACAATCACTGTTGGGCATGTACAAAACCTCACTCTGATGTTACCAAAGCTCTTCTGAAGGGGTATTGAAAGCTGCTTCTTTTAGCTTGTCTTAGGTGAGCAGTTGCTGCTTGTGGCTGCACATCTGCAGAGCACAGGATGTTAATACTCTCAGTGTAGAAATGCCTGTGGACATGTGCGTGTTGTGGGGCAGACAAGACACAATGCACGCTCAGTTCAGTTCTCAGCGCTGCATGTCAGGAAGAAAAATTCCTTTGACTGGTTGTGCACCTTCTGGCTTCTGCTTTGTTGGTTAAAGTTCTTATAATTAAGAATTTTAGAACTCCAGTATTTTAGAAGAACCTGAGTGTGGAGAATTGAAGCTATATCCAAAACCATCAGGTGGTTCATTTTAGAATTGCACTCTTCTGATTTTGTCAAGGATAAGCCGTAGGGTCTCCATGGATTTCTTCAGACAAAAGCAATGATCAGTCAAGTTGTCGCATGTTTTGGCTTATGTGGATATTATCTTGGAAGGTTTCAGATGTGTCCTTGCTAGTTTGTCATGTCCCTTTGTTATAGAGAAAGGACTGTTTATGATTAATGTGGGGTCACTGGTTTTATTTCTATATATAGAGAAGCTTACTGCAGAGAGACTTGCCTCAGCAGTGGATGTGCAGCACTCATTGTTTTTAAGCAAGGCCACTTCTTATTTTAGTAACATTTTGGAAGCGTCTGTTCCTGTTTTGAGCAAGAACATTAGGTGAGAAAAGAGTAACAGAGGCTTGCTGGTTTTAAACAACCTCTGGTGCCCCTGTGCTTGGCTCCTGAAAAATTGTTCTGAAAGAATCTTCCTGACCACAAAAAAAAACTCGTCAACATTTTCTCAGTATAAGTTCTGTGTTTCATTTCTAGCTTGACTAAACAGTCTCCTTATGTTAATAGTCCTGGGCATATGAAATTTTATTGCAGAGAAATGTGGGTTGGGTTTGTTTATTTTTTTTAATTACTTCAGCTGCACAAAACTACTTGTTGTCTTTGCCTGCTACTTTTTTTTCACTGTCAACAATAAGAACAGGACTTTTAATTTTTATTTTAATTTTTTTTTTCCAGTAAATGGGTAGTTGCAAAATTCTGTACACCTATAGTATTTATTCTTACTCCATCTCTAGCAATATTAAGCAACTCTTTCCACAGGAACAGTGCTCTTTACAATAGACGGTGTTGTGGCTTGCTTCAAAGCCACAGTCAGAACATGTAGGTGTTTGAAGAGTACTAGATCTTTCCATCTCTCACTATGAATTTTCCAGTGGGTCATTACTTGTTCAGACTTTCTATCTCAGTATCCAAAACCACCCCAGTGCTTCATATTACTGTGTGTGGTTATGTCCTAGAAGCCTTTCAAGTGCTCCTGGGCTGCAAGAGGCATCTTTTTATGTTCATAAAAAGCCAAAACTTACGTTGTGGTGGTGGTGAGGATCTAGTCAGCAGCTCCAGTGCAGCTAGTTTAGGATCTAACTCTTCACTTCTATAACCTTATCTAGAGGTCCTTCAATATCATGCATATTAGGAATTGAACAGTGTTAGGTGTTTTATTATCTTTCTTAGGGGACTGTATTTGTCATGGTTCACTCCATTGGATGTATGGAAGTTATTGCAGTGACTGTATCTCTTCCATTTTCTTCCTCCCAGGGTCATTACTGAGTGTTCTGCTTGTACAGAGGAGAGGAGCTGTCTGAGTGGCTTCTTGGCTCTATGCTACAGGGCTTGGTGAACTTTAAAAAAGGGAAGTTACTTGATTTTCTTTTGAAAGAACATAAATGCTATCTAAGGGATTTATGTTCTCAGCTGGCGAAAGCTTTCTGGTTAGGGTTGTGAGACTAAAACAGATGTTACTTTTCCTGGAGTGAATAACATTTTGCTTTGGGAATTAAGGTAGTGTTGCTCCTTCTCAGCAAGGGCTGTTTGTCAACTGGAAGAGATGCATAAGGTCCACATTAGCAGTGCCACCCAGGTAGGGATGTACTTTTCTGCAGTAGGGAATTTATACTTTTAATCATATTAGCTAGTGGGCTGGAGTTAAAAGCATGTGTATTTGTAATGTAAAGCACATGCAACACTGGCTGTGGCATGGATAAAATGCCAGGCCTTCCATTCACAAAGAACTAAATATTTATCAAGGAGGGAATATGACATCAGTTGTCCTAAATATCATGGCTGTGTAGCAGAGCCTGTTCTGCTCTTGACTTACCTTGGATTATCATGTGCTTGGGCTTGCAATGATCTCCAGTAAAAGCTCTGTTTGAACAGAAGAACATTTATGTGCAGCTTTGTGGGTAATGTTGAACTTCGGGTGGGAAATGCGGTCAGCATCAGGTTATACTCTCTATTGACATGTGAGCAAAACCACTCCAACCATGTTCTGAACTTTTTCTCTACAGACCCTTTTTTAATTAATCCAAGGTACATCTTGGTCACATTGGTGAGAAGTGCTTCCTCATCTTGAAGCCACACTCTGCAAAGGGAAGATGAAATACTAAAAAGGGGAAATACATGACAACGTGCTGTTGGTAGTGCCAGCAAGCTGCCTGTCAGCTCACAGTTGCACACAAATCCCACAGGTGTCTCCTCCTTCAGAGGGAGGCAGATGGCTGGGTCAATGGAATAGCATATCTCAGTGTCATGGCACCTTGTCACCCATCCGGTGGCCTGCAGAAGACTGGAGGCTGATGTTGTTCAGCTCCTTCCTGCCTTAACTCAATTGCTGGAGTCACAGCTATGACTTTATGGTCACAAGTGGGTAGTGAGATCATCTCTCTCATGAGGTAGATGAGGAAAACTGTAATCACAGACTTGATGTGACTGAATATTTTTTGGTCTTGGACAGTCTGTCTCCTATTGCAGTGCCTGGCTTCAGGATTTTGGGACTTCCCCTCCCCCACCCCATTAGTCCTTTTTTGTACTTACAACACAGGGTCCTTCACAAGGAGAACCTAATCTATGCACCTTTTTTTAAATGCTATTTTACAGAAATATTTTTACTGTACTCTTCCCCTTTCCCCTCACCAAAGGAACCCTAAACCGAAAACAACCCCCACAAACATTATACAAATAGGATATGATCTAACTTGGCAAAGCAAATGTTGGCAACGACATGTCCTTTCTGGGTGTTGTCAGCTGCGTACTGGATCCCAATCTACATTGTTTTTGCTGCATGAAGACTTGACTGTGACTTCCAGCAATATACCTCATGGGATTAGAGCGGAGATGCAAGCGGTAACATCTGGACACCAGGAGCAAGCATCATACCTTCAGGAATGCTGGGAGAGTGCATGCCTTGGCACTCCTTTTTTTTTTTTTTTCTTTTTTTTTTTTTCTTCAGTACCTTTAGAAATATCTAATTGGTGGCCAGAAACTGCTGCTTCTTTCACGTGATGTTCTGGGATGTGTGCACCAGGGATGTTAAACAATCCCATAGGCTGCAGGCAGGGAATGGGAGAGGTGTTAGTGTGTGAGCTAAAGGACTTTTAACCTTCCTCTCCATCCTTCTCTGTCCCCCAAGAAGTTTCTGTCCTTGAGACATCACCCATATTTGATAGTTTGTTTTTCATCCTTCAGTGTCAAATCTTCTGACAGATCATCTTGCAACACGGAGTGTGCGAGATGTAGTGGATTAATACTGGCTAGATATAAATGTTAATAGTTCCAGTGTTAAGAAAGAGCCAGGTGAGGAAGTGAGAGGAGGAAGAAAGTCATTGTGATGAATTCAAGATCTGGAAAGAATTGCCAAAGCATAGGTACTTAGGCTTCTCTGTGGTGTTATAGCCCATGCCAGGATCTGGGTTTCAGAAGTTGCTGGAATTAATCCCTAAGGATGATTAATGCAAAGCTTTTATGGGGGGATATCTGTGATGGGAGTTGTAGTTCTAAAGACTGGCTTGCTACTGAGATGTGTCATTTGAAATCTTATGTTTTGTCAGAAATATTGCTGATAACTTGATTTTTCATATTAAGTAATTGTGATATTGACAGGGGTGGTGGTGGTGTATGCCCCTCAAATACACTTAGTGGAAGGCTTTATAGTCACTGAGAAGAATAATGGGTTCTGGTGGTGTGGAGCAGTTGATTTTTCTTGCCATTGGACTGCTAGGCAGTCCAGGCACGCATTCATTGCTTTCACAGGTACTGCAGAGTCTTGCACTTTTTTCATGTGGTGTGCCTGCCACGTGATGTGCTAGATTGGGTTTGCGAAGACCATAAGTGGCATTTCTGGCTGTGCTTGTGCCATCTGCATACATTACTTTCCTTGTCTATAAAATTGATGGTGTAAGGTTTCCTCAGCACCCCAAAGGGATTTGTGGCTTTTGATTGAAAAGGTGGAGATGTGTATGATCTCATCTATGTAGCTCCTTCTGTACATTGCATTGCCTTTAGGAGAGATACAGCAATGCTGCTGTAGGAATATACCAGGGATACAACAAGGGGATAGCAGCCTGCGTGGGAAGTTTCCCTGGCTGAAGGCAAGTACTGTAGGCTTACCTGGCATGAAATTTCCCTTAGAATCCATGTTATGGGGTTCCACCTATCCCCAGTGTTGCACTACAGCAGCTCTGGAGGTTGGGCTGAGACAGTTGAGCAGTGGTCAGGACAGAGAGCTGTTGAACCCTCATGCAGCACGCAAAATGTTTGCCCACCAAACAGCATAGCGCTGATTACTGCAAGGCCCTCTATTAAACACAGAGCTTTTCAACACTTGGTGTTGAAGGGAAGAAGGTAAGTGCCTGCCTCTGCAGAGTTTTTGGTGTGGATTTGCATCTCTGTATCGTGGGACCCCAGCTTCCTGCTGTCAAGCAGCTGGCATCAAGATGCTTATTACATCTCACTCAAGGAGTTTTAAGTTTACAGCACTCCATCAGTAGTGATCAAGCACTGTAGACAGCTGGACTTTTCCAACAGATTGCCTTTTGCTGTACCACCAGGACTTAACTTTTTAACTGTTATTGAAAAGATGGGGTTTGGCTCTTCAAAAGTGATTCTCTGACTTAAAATGGTTGGAGTAGCAGAAAGTTGTGACCTTTCCCCTTTCTACCTGGGGTGTTGAGAAATCTGATGGATTATATCTGGAGGACTAATGGATTTTAATGGTTCATGATCTCATCTGCTGCAGCCTGGTTTTATGAAGAAGGGAGAGCTATTGGACAAAAATGGAAAAGCAGCAGTACATCAAATGAATGTAGTAGGAAGATATTTTAGAACTAGTGACACAACTAATGGAGACTCGAATGAGAAGATTCTCACAAAAGTTTAAGGTTATGCAATAAAACCTATGAATAACGGGAAAATCAGTTTCCAGCACTGAATACTGGAAAACAGTGAAAATACGTAGATGGGCAAGTATGTGCTGGGGAGACCATTACAGAGGGGTTCTTTGCAGAGTATTGCAGCTGGTTTAGAGGTTCACAATTCCTTGGGCTGGATCCGGGAACAGGATATGGAGGCCATTGTCTGACATTGTACAACCTGGTGGATTTCTGCTAACCTACCCAGTGCTCTCCTGCTGTAACTGTGTGGTGACTGTCCTTGGATATTCAACAGGAGTGCCTTGAACATAGAACTTCAGACCACAATACAGACTTTGCTGCTTTTAATGTAAAGTTGTGAATGATTCATAAGCCTGCCTGGATTTGTTAATGAGGTTAATTAAAACTGCAGGTGACTGCTGTGCCTAGGAAGAGTTCTCCTTAAGGCTGAGACCATCGTTAATTCTTTTCTGCTCAATTTCTTTGTTTCTCCTTCTATCTTTCTGCCTGGTGCTTGTTCTCTTCCTCCCTGGGCAAACCCCAGGTCTCTAGTGTGTGCTGGATGGTGTATGGGCTACCTGGGCTCACTCCCTTGCTAGTGCACTCACCTGCCCTTTCTTTGTCAGGGACATTGCATCACTGTTAAGCTCAGCTATGTCACTGTTTTTCATGGGGGAAACTCCACTCACTAACTCATTGCTATGGCCTTTGGAGTGTTTCCAAATGGGAAGTGCCACCAACTTGCCTGCTTGGCACCCGTCTTTATTAGTGAAAACTGCAAAACTGGCACAGCTTCCTGTTTGGTTTTTTTTTTTTTGCCAAGTTAATTATGTGACAGAAAATATGTTTATTGGTCACCTCCAGAACCTGGAGATAGAAACCAGTGTTTCCTGCATTGTGTTCTTCGTGAGAGACCTAAAACGTGAACTGTCAGCATCATCCCTTTACAACCCGTATGTCCAGAGTGCAATAACTAAAGTGGTGTCCCAGGGCTCTCTAACTGTTGAAAGATATTTTTTTTTAATTGGTAATAACCGATTGTTGAGGTTTATTGTCCTGTTGTTACAGCTTATTGAATGGAAATAGAAGATTTTGTTTGCTTTGTTTTCCCAAGGGCAGAGACCCTGTCCCACTTTCAGCTGCTTTTGCCTGCAACTGCACATGCAGGTGTTTGCAGGCAAATCTCCAGCTATTGAATGTGTGCATGGGTGTATTTGATGTAATTAAGTATTCAAACAGCTGAAAATGAAGCCCTGCATTTGCCATCTTTTAATTTAGTGGTCCTGCATTGATCAGTATCTGTCTGTTAGGAAATTAATCTATTAATCTATGATTTCCTCCAATTTTTTTTTTAAGAAATAAAATAAAGCTATTGGAAGAAGGCAAGAGTTGGGAGAGAAATCCAGTGATGGATGGGATGTGGTGATATTTAGTATAGTGTTACAAAGCAGGATGTGTGCTTAATAAATTGTGCTCAGCAGAACTAGAGCTCTGTTTGTCGTGTAGGTGGTGGGAAAGGCAGAATGCATCCTGCCCACACGATCTTGGTTTCACACGGGCTATGGTCACACAGCTCAGGGAAGGAGGTGGCACGAAGGTGTGAGAGGCCCTCTGGGAAGTGGGTCCTGCCACTGCTCTCTGCAGCTGACTGGGTTGCAGAGCTGCTCAGGAAGGCACAGAGCAGTCTTCGCTGTCTGCCTGTCATCTCCCCTGGCTGCCACATACAGTCACAAGAGCAAGTGAAATGATGTTTGTCAGCCAGGTGGGAAAGCAGAGCAGAGTCGCCTGCAGCTTCATAGAATCATAGAATCAAATAGGTTGGAAAAGACCTTTAAGATCATGAAGTCCAACCATTACCCCAGGAGTGTCAAGTCCACCACTAAACCATGGCACTGAGGGCCTCATCTGCACATTTTTTGAAGATTTGGTGTCTCCTGGATTGAAGTTATTTCAGAGCAGGCCTGTTGCTGCCTTGCTCCTATCTGTTCCCCAAGGCTTTGCCCAAAAGGGGAGACCTTGGCCTCCCAGGGCCCTGCATCCCGGTAGCGCTGCTCCACCGTCTGTCTATACAGGAGCAATCTGTCAGCGGGGCTCACTGCAGGAGCTGTGCAGGACAGGAAGCCACGTGCTGCAGCGTGGCTGTGCCCCAGCAGTTGCAGAGCCGCCTGCGGTAAGCCTGGGCTGTGCACGCCATTTCTAACCATGCTGAGAGCAGCGTGGGAGACCACCTTCCTCCCCTGCCCCATGGGCCTGGCTGGGGAGGGGTGACAGCACACCTCCTTGTGGGTGACAACATGCCCCATTGAATCAAGAGGGGAAAAGCTCAGAGGCGGGAGTTTCAGCACCTGCGGTTATCCCACATTAGTGTGTTTTGTACCTTCGGAAACTGGACCCTCACTGCTGGGCTCTCATCACCTTTCATGTTTACTTCTCAGCCTGTTCACCACCCTCATCATTTCAAGCTATCCTGCGTTTGTGCATGAAAGCCCTCCTCTGTTGAAGACTCCAGTGTGTGAATGGGACTCTTGGGCTCTTCTGCCATTCCCTGTTTCATTATGAGTTTCACTTTAATTTCTGAAGGAATGAGTCTTGCTCAGTGGTGTTGGGGTTAATGCCTGGAGTCTGAGAAATTTCAGTACTGTGGCAGTAATGAACAGGTGATTGGATTTCTCCTTCTGCCACATAACTTGGGGTGGGGGGAGGGAAAGAGATCAGAAATCGCTCCAGAAGGAAGCTGTTGTTTTTCCTTAAATATCTAAGGAGAACAAAAATATACCAGTCTGAACTATTGTGTGTGTGTATATCTTTTTTTTTTTTTTTAGATTGATAACACTACCTTTATTTTTTAGATATATTAAGGACTAGCAACCCACAACTATTATTCATACCTCATTCACTGCTTTAGAGGTGGGATCTGTCAAAACCAGTATAAGTTGGTGTAACCCCATTAGGAGCAGGCTTTGGCTCACACTTTTGAAAATGTAATTTTTTGGAAGATTTGAAACCTCCTTTTTTATCTGTATTTTATTTGTAGCCTTTCAGGCAGGTTTCCATAGGATCGCAGGTTTTCTTGGCAGCAATTTTCACAGAACAGATAAATCTCATTGCAGCCCTTGCTCTTCCTACCCAAGCAAAACTCCTGTTGAGGGGTGTAATCTCTTGCATGAAACTAAAATTGATTAAAGAGTCAAGGATTGGCTAAGAGTCATTAGTTATGCATGATTGTTCATGGCTGGTGCACAGCTTATAATTATGCAGCTTGACTGAAAACAAAAGTAATATGTTAAACAGCCGTCCTAGAACAAAAAATTAGAATGACAATATTACAGTAATAGCTGGAATAACAGGTTATAGGAGTTGTGAGAGAGACTAACTTTCCACCCATTTGTGGGTTTACCTCCAGAGCGACAACCATGTGGCAGTAATGGTTATTGGGAAGTGGGTTTGTTTTTCCCCCCCCTGAAACTTTGACAGTAACCATGGGTTACAGAAAGTGGAAGTTTAGAGTCTTCGTCCCCTACCAGGGGATGGACATGCTGACCTCCAGGGGACCAGGTTTCACCTCTAGGTCTAATCATGTGTCTGCTGAAGCTGGAAACAGGGAGCTGTGAGGGCTTCAACACTCCAAATTCAGCATGGTGTGTGCACTTACCACTTTGAGGCGGGACTGGCAGCCTTTGCAGGGCTGTGCCACCCTGCGCTCACTTTGTTTTGAGACCTGGCATCAAAATTAAATCTTGGTGGGAGCAGGGAGACACTGCTGTTCAGCAGCATCAGATCCAAAGCTTGGGTGGAACAAGTGAGCTGGGGTTGCTGCCACTCACCAAATGATATCTCCTAGGCCTCCCCTGGCCAGAGCTTTACATGGTTTGTTGAGAAACTTTCCATGTCTGTGCTTGGTGCCTATGGTGGAAATTACTGCTCAAAGCACTTGCAGCCTTTGCAGGAATGAGAAGATGCCTCAGCACCCCATTTTATTGTTTTTAGGCACACAGATTTGAATTTTAGAGATTGCATGCAGTGTGTTTGTAGGAAAAGTACTTTAATCTGTTGGTCTGGAAATGCAAAATTGCCTTTGTATGAGAGAGCCCTAAGGATTTTCAGAAGTGCTTGTCTTGATAGACAGGTGTCTGTCAGCCTCAAAACATACAAGAAGGACTGATTTAGCCAGACACCATGTATTTGGCTGAAACAGTTGCTACTTTGACCTGTCCAACAAAAGCATGCTCAGGTGGAGGTGCTATCTTTTCATTAAAGTACAGGAAGATCTGACATTCCATAAGCATGATCTGTTAGGAGCTTAAACAAGAAAAAATAAAAGAAATAACTAGAGGCATGTGAAAAATCAGCTTTAGCCTAACCTGGACTTTCAGCCCTTTCAACCGAACAGAGCCTTGGGAATTGCCTCCACAAATGACTGATTATATATGCAGTTCTGTTAATTAAATTTAAAAATTGTGTAGGAAGTCAGAAGATACAGCTACTTGTTTAATTAAGCTAATTAAGTCCCCAGGTAGCTTTTAGATTTGCTTTATTTGCTGCAAGTGTCTGGCTTGTTCTGTTTTTGAAGCCATGTCAACATTGACATGGCTTAGAAAAAAGGTTGCACTTCTAGGATGCTTACTAATTGTGCCTGTGGCAAGGGAAGGACGGAGCAGCAACGGGAGAAAGGATGTTCAGAGCTCCTGGGTAAATGCAGTTGACTTTTGGATCTGATCCAAAGACAATAAAAAGATTTCTGCTGATTTCAGTGCATTTCAGATCAGACTTCCCAGACTGGATTATTGATTGCAGGGAAGGGTGGAAAATTTGTTCTGAATTTGTGTTTGGAAGAATTAATGCTCATGCCAGATGCAGTGTTGGAGATCTCTATTTATCCTGGAGGCCCTCCTTGTCTCCATTTTGGTGAACAAGCGACTTGCAAGAAGGCAGCCACCCTTCAGATCTGCCTCTTCCCATCCGCAGCAGGTTTTTAACCTGCCAGGTGCTCTCAGAGGCTGACTGACTATACCTGCTCTTCAGGTTCAGTGGATGCTTCAGCTGGGTGTTGATATGTTGCCTGAGAGACTACCCTCCTTCTGAATTTGTTTTCTAAACCTCTTCCATTGATGAATCATGCACGACCAGTTATTATATGTGTGAAGGCATATGATTAAGGAGCCCTGGTCTCCCTGTGTCTGTTCCCTTGTTTGTTCCCGAACTAGCTCTTTTTTTGTAATGAGGAGAAGGGGAGCAATTAATGCCTGCCTAGCTGTCGGGAACGATGTTGGTACAGTCCCTTCCTGGAGAAGGTGTGTGAGATGGTTGACTGGGGCCCCTCCTTGTGGGAAACCAATCCCTTGCAGCTCCCTTTGAAGTCACGCGGAGCTGCGCAGTCTCGGCAAGTTCAGGCATGGGGCACTGTGTGAGTGGTTTGAATTAGGAGTAGAGTCCTTGGTCCTGTGTTCAGCCTCACTGCCAAGATGTTGCGTCTCACAATGGAAGCATAATGAAACCATGGCTGAACTCATGAGTCCTTACCTGCTTGTTTCCAGCTCGCTTGCCAAAATCCTCCACTGCTTGTGTTCTCTTGGGTACGGCTGTGAAGTTCAACAGAAGTTAAAGTGTATGTTTAGCTCTGGGCCAAAATCCTGTGTTGCTCTTCACAGATACAACTGAGCTCCAACAGTTGATCTTATCCACTCTTTATGCTATGGAGGAGCGTGCTGTCTTCCATTTCCTTGAACTGGAAGAGGGCAGTGAGTAAAGGCTTTTCTACATTGATAAGCACACTTCCCAGTTAACTAAAACTTGGCCAGTTGCCTCTAAAACAGCCAGAAAGTGGATGGTTTTGTTCCCAGTTATTCTCTGGGGGCCCAGGCTGAGGATGAAAGCACTGGAGAGAGGGAAGGGTGATTACTGTTTACAGCTGTGTGCACCAGTGGTGTGCTGCTGCATGCCACCAGTTTAGTTTGATTTATTTGGAGACTGGTGTACCTCATGATATTCGCAATATCATGCATGCATAAATATTCAGGCTTCTCCTTTGCTTCTCCCAGTACAACAGGACTTTACCATTGCAGTATAACTCCTGCTCTGATATTAAACCTTCCAGGCTGAATTCTGTGATTCTCCAAAAGTTATCCTGTGCCAAATAGATCTTCGCATTAGAAAACTTTTCCCTGTAGTTATTACTCTTTGAATATTGTTGTCAAATACGTAGTGATGGTTGCATTCCTGTATCACTTATCTCCTATGTCATGATATAGGAGCTCCTCATTAGCATCATCTGTGTTGTCTTCAGGCTGTTGAGTTTCTCAGCCTCTTGTGCTTTCTTTGAGAAAGAAGATCAGCATCAGCTGCAATGTTGACTTAAACCAATTGCATGGTCTGCTTTAGACTAGTAATTCCATCAAGAATAATACTGTGGCCCCTGCTTCACTGTAAAAATACATTTTTTATCTTTGTGCAGCCAAGGTCAATGCTGGGAAGACAAGAAAGAAAAGTAAGTAACAAAACTTGGTATATGTGTGGTACTGGTGTTACGCCCTCAATGCTGTTGTGATCGTGGGGGTGTTTGCTGATGCTGGGAGGTACTGACATTGCCAGATCCCCGCCAGCACACTGTCAGGGCTTGGGCTGCCAGCCAGCCCTAGATAGAGTTATGCCTTCATGGCTGGAGGGCCAGTCCTTTGACAGCTGCTTCCTTTTGAGGTACTTGAGTCCTATTAAATAACAGCATAGTGAGATGTCCTCTCAGTCTGTGAAAACAGTCCTATTAAATAACAGCATAGTGAGATGTCCTCTCAGTCTGTGAAAACAGGTGCTATTGATAAAGTTCTTTAATGACTGAAGAGGTTGAAGGAGGGCTTATGTTAGGAATTCCTCCTTTTGGAGAAGGAAGTAGGGTAGCACACTCACTTGTGAACATCTGTTTTCAGATGGTTATGGCATATTTTTATGTGCCCAGATGTGTCTGCAGTTGTTTGCTCTGTTGGTAAAGCTATCTCAAAGGATTTGCTATTTCAGTAGCTGCACCACAAAGTGTGAAGGCAGTAATGAAGGTGTCAAGAAGGGAGAGGAACAGGAACCGTGTGATGCAATGATGGTTGAGGTTAGCCCTGGTACCTGGGCTTAGCAAGCCACTTGTTGTGCATGCCAGCTCAGCATATGAGCATCCATCAGGCTGCACGTGCATCATGGGTTGTGGTTCAGTACATGTGAGGAGCTCACAGGAGGAGTTAATGATGCCAGCATGAGGCCTCTCCATGTTGTGTGGCTGTAGTATGGGGGCTCTGTGCGATGGTGAGAGGAAGCATGTGAGGTCAGGTAGGAGTTGCTGTCTGGGGGCTGCTCGATTGTCTGATCTTGGACAGGTGCATGGAGGAGGTCTGTGGTCAGATATTTTCCTTTTAGCTTTCTAGGTCAGAGATTATTTTTTGTTTCAGGTGCGTTCCACGTATCTGGGAATTGACCTCAGGTGTTGTGTTGGCTGCTGCTTAGCTGGTCATATTTATCTTTAAAGGAGATCACAGCAGCTCCAAAATCCAGACTTTTACCAGTGGCCTATTAATTTTAATTGCTCATTTCATTGTTATCTTCTCTGTTGTTGTTGCTGTTGCTATCAGTTTAATAGCAGAGAAACTCTTAAGACTGTCTGATTTCACCTCTTGTATAGATTTTACTATCTGTCCTGCATCCAGTGGGGAGCTGCTGTGCCAAAGTTTCAGCAGCTTTTGGCATACTGAGGCTTCAGTCCTCATTTCGGAGCATTTTAGCTGTATTTTTTCATTTTCATGTGCTTAGACAGGGCTGTGAGATCATCTTAAGTGTAGCTAGATCCTCTTTATTGAGTGCTCTTGAGCTGTGGTATACAGGGCTACTTAGTTGGTGTAGGGGATTTAACTGGCCTTTAATCTTGGAGTCTGAAGGGGAGAGAGATTGTTTTATAATTGTCATAAATCTCTTGCTATTACTTTCAAAATTGTTTTTTTTTCTGTTTTGTAAGACCATGCTACCCTTGGTAGAGGAATTCCATTTGCAGAGATGATGGAGAGCAAGGTGTATCACAGAGTTTGGAACAATTTTTGCTTGTGCCCAGTGTCAAAGGTGGATGCTGCTTTTGTTGCATCTCCTGGTCCCAGCCCAGCTCTTTGTGTCTTGACAAGCCTTTGCTTTTAAGACTAAACAAGGAGTGCAGAACTTGCTCTGCTTTGCACCACAGACCATGTATGTCAGAAGAATGGAGGAAAAATCCCCTTTGTGAATGCAAAAGTAGAAGTCTAATGTATATAGATGGAGACTGGCAGAAAAATGATAAGCACTGAATTATTTTGGAAAACTAAGTAAGTAAGGATTTTCTCATAAAATCTGAATTCTTGATGTCCCATAAATCAGTGTGGGTGACTGTATATATTATACATATTAAATATTTTTGAAAGAATCATTTCCTTAAAAAGCTGCGTCTCTCCAGAGACTTGAAATTTAGGCAAAAATGATGCATGAGATCATTGGAGTTGAAGTGTTTTTTTGGTGGGGGAATGGAGACAGAATGCTGTCTCCATTAAACACAGCTTCCTAAAGCGCATGTAAGTAAGCAGCCCAAGCAAACACAAAAATTAATTCTGAGTCAGAGCTACATATTTAATTTAAAATTTCCCTGTGAGATTGATTTTTTTAATTTTTTTTTTTTTTTTAAGTGGAGAATACAGTGTCCATAAAATCAGCATCTTGATAGGATATTCCCAAACAGTTCTAGCTTCCCTGTTTTGTATTTCTTTGATAGAGGTGTGTCACTTCTGGATTGTAGCTGGAGTGGTGTGAACAGGATGTTCTCTCATCCTTTCCCTGAAATTGTTTGCTCTGTTCGTCCTAGCAAGTTCTCAATGGTTTAAAAAGCAATTTCTGTACTTCTGCACCACACTGTAGGCTAGGGAAATGAACAGGGATGGTGTGTGCTGTCTGTTGCTTACCTCAGAATATTGTTTTCTCTCAGCTCATGTTAGTGAAGCTGCAGTTAGCATCCCCAGGAGCGAAGGTGCCAGCAGGAAGGGCTGCTATACCTTAACACAGAGGAGGCAGTTCAGCTTGGACGCCTTCTTCTGCCGATTACAGCTATGCAGGCACAATGTGTCCATTTGTAGCATAGCTGTCTGGCTCCTCCCTTAGATGTATAGAGTTCAGCTATCTCTTTTGACAGTATCTTAATGTTATTCCCTCGAAAGGACTGGTTGGTACACGGAAGGGTTTTACAGCCCATGCACAAATATTGTTTGGATTAGTGGCGGACCATATACCATTGCTGTGGGAGCTTATGCTTATAAGTTTATTTGAATGGTGTGATATGTATTAACACTGGAGAGGAATCAAAGTGTTGGCAGGATACATTGTGTGTATGCCAAACACACACACACACATGTATACATATATACGCACTATATATATGATACCAAAGAAAAAAGAAGGAGCCTGGGCTCATCTTACTTCCTTGCAGGGCAGGAAATCGTTTTCTATTTATTTATTTTTAGTTTTAGTTTTAGTTATTATGATTTAAGACTACAGCAAGTCATAAATACATAAATACAGCAAGGTGTATTAAATTCTGGGCACCGCTGTGATGAAACTCTGTACTGCTGACATAGGAGACTTGCTTCTGTTTTTGCCAGACTAAGGGAATGTGGCTGTACAAGAGCAGAGGGGGTTTGGACGGTCATGCTCAGTTGCTCTTCCAGAGAGCTCTATTTTCAGGATGTTTGTTCTGCACAGATTGTCAGTACCCACAAGGTGTGAAGCTTTTCTTTGTTCATTTTAAGCTTGCAGTTTGGGGGTGCATTGGAGGTGCCTTGTATGGGTTTTTGTGTTGTTTTTTTTTTGTGTGTGTTTTTTTTGTGTGTGTGTGTTTGGCTTTGTTTTTGTTTTTGAGGGGGGTTTGAGTGAATTTTTTGTGTGACAGCCTGCATCAAACATCATAAATCCTTAGCTGTGATTTTTGCTAAAAAATAGTTGGTGAACAGAGGAAAAAAGCCACAAACAAACAACAACTAAAAACCAAAAACAATACAAAAAACCCAGCCAGCCAAAGACCTTAATTGTGTAAAAATGTAACTAAAAATTAAAACATCTACTCACCAAAAAATACATACCTTCTTTCTAATACAGGTTGGCTGACACCAGGATTGAGTCTCTGATCCCTAAAGTTATGTTCTACATCTCTGTCTACTATAGACTAAATGACACCAAGTCCTTAGGTAACATGATGAATAGTTTCCTGTTTTCTATGGTTTAAGGCCAAAAGGTGATTTATGTAAGAAAGCGGTGTTTACCCCAGCACTGGTGGTATTTTGAGAGACTGAAACAATTTCAATGTGATAAGATATAATAGGAAGGAAATATCCATATAATTCACCAAACAGGTATGCATGGATCTTTTTCAGAGAATTGCATATGTTTAGTGTTACTCCCATTTCATTTATTTGACAGATTGGAACACTATTAACCTTTGGTTTGTTTGTTTCTTCTTTAATCTCCATTTTCTCTAACAAAGTTGAGCTTGTTCAGCACTTTTAGGAAGAAGAAGGAATCAGGTTATGTTATGTTTTATGGAGCCCTGAATGTTGAACAATTAGAGCTATGGATGCTTGATTATTTTTTTTTAATCAACTGTTGGCCAGATTTATCATGCAAAATCCCAAGAACAGTCTTTGCCTTGAAAAACAATCTTCTAATGATTCCTTTACTTTTTCAGGTGGATTTGGAGCCTGAAGGCAAAGTGTTTGTCGTCATAACTCTTACAGGCAGCTTCACAGAAGGTAAGGGAATTATTTTGGCTTGTTTCCATTAAACGTCGAATCCTGGTGTTTAGTCTTGCCATCAGTCACCAAGCAGTACAGAAGTGAGTGGCATTCTTCATGCAGGCCATATGTTGTTGCATGCCGAAGACTTTCTGAGCATTAGGGAAAATCTGGAAGGGGTTCTTCTTAAGGGCTCACTGTGTGTGCCCACTGCTCTGCTGTTGCCCTTATCTCAGACCCAGGGAGCTGATTCATGCTTGATCTGGTTTATTTATCTCAAGTTGTCCTTCAAACGGATTGTTTCTGTCACCTGTACTTTTCGCCTGGGTGCCCCTTGAAGGGCAAGCTACAGAGCATGTAGGGCATGTTTAAAATAGAACACATTCAAAACATCTGGATGATTTTTATCCCATAATGATTCTCATCTATTTCATGTGTATTTCTGTTTCCCGAATTCACTTTGCACAGGAAACTTAGGAGGTCTTTAGTGTGGCAGCTGCTCTGGAAAAGTATCCAGGCAGATTTTTTTCCCTGTAACTGTATTTTATAGTGTGATGTTTTCAATTTCCATGTTGTTTATTGTGGTACCAGCTATGAGTATGGATGTGACCTGTGGTGGAAGAACCCAGGAAATTTGGGATGGGGCATACAAAAGACCAATTTTCTTCAGACCTACACCATGGTTCTTACTTGTTTTAGCAGCAGCCTCAAACTGCGTTCACTGGGAGCTGTTCTCTGTACAGACACCAAGAATTGAGGCAGGGTCTGCTCTGTTGTCACCTGCATCCTGGGGGAGCTGAGTTTTTAATGTTTTTTCTTGTTCTGCCCATAAACTGATTGCTCAGCATGAAGGCTGTGCTGGGGGCTGCAGCATGAGGAGCCCACCCTGCCACACTGTGTCTTGGACACAAGGAAGGTGCGAACTGGAGGGATGCTTGCTTCAAGGGTTGTGAGGGAACTCTGTTCCACTGCCTAGCAGTTCCCCTAGCTCATACCCTGGGCTAGGTGCCCAGGCCTGTCAATGCCTCTGCATTTGTTTTTTCAAATGCAGGTTTGAATGCTAGCTTGTACTGTACTTGGGTGCTGTTGGGGAGCTGTCTCACTCTTGTCTCCTTGGTGTGCTGGGGTAGCTGCTTGGTGGAGAGCTGCTGCAGCAGAGGAGCTGATGAAACTTGGTTTTCTTTGGGTGGTTCACATGGCAGGAGTACCCTGCTCCTGGCACAATGGCTGTGGCCTTTTAAAGCATTTGAGCTGACTACAGGAGTGATCAGCAGAGCTTCACCTGAGAGCACAGCAAGGATTTACAGGGAGATGGTGTTCTCCACAGCGGCATCCCAAGCCCCATGGTGTGGAAATGGTGGCAGGTTTAAAGACATCCTTCTGTGTGCAGCTGAGGCTGCTCTTACTCTGAGGGCCTATGGGGAAGGCGTAATCCCACTTGCAGAAGGTCTGTTAGGAAGGAGACATGAACAGAATGCCTGATTTTGACTACTAGCGAAATATAGTCTTGGAGCAATGGGAAAGACGATGAGTATCACACCCTGACACTGCAGCAGGAAGGAGAGGACCAGAATTACCTTTTCCAGTGAAGTTCACTTGCCATGTAAAGCTGGACAGGCCACATGCTGTTTAGACATGTTGCTAACAAGGTCTGAAAGATGAGAGATGGAGAACTGAAGTGTTTGTACAGCTACTGTTTTCTGAGGAAAATGAGAAATATTGGGAAAAGTCTACTTCTCTTTCCTCTGCCTTTATTGAGGATGTGTGGACTTATAGAACAGGAAGATCAAAGACAGCTCTTGGGTTTTTTTGATTTGTTGTTTTTTGTGGGTTTTTTTTTTTGTTTTTCTTTTTACTAGTTAGTCCCATGTGTGCTTACAGTTAGAATTTCCAAGAATAGACATAATCCAGTTCAAGACTGATAGCAGATACTGACTTCTCCCAGCTGTTAGTGAAGGCATCCATCAGGGAAGTGTTTCCTTCTGAAAAAAGGTGAGGTCTCTTTCATAACATCTTGTTTTTTTAGATTTTTCTCCCTTTCTTTTTTCTGGAAATATGGAGCCTCAGAATTGTATTTGAAATCTGAGGTTTTTTGGAAAGGAGTCTTGAGAATAACTTGCAACTTGAAAGCACGAAAACTGGCTTCCCACTTATGTGCCCTAATCTGGAGGGTAGCTGCTACCACATCCTCTCTGCTTGTTATGGCTAACATGCAGAGGACACATAAAGGCTGTGTGTGTCTATGAGTACACAGAGAACCTAATGATTAGTTTGCATTAGACTCTATCAGTGTAGCATATAGACCCACATGGAATTTCAATCAATATGATGTTTAGGATTTTTGGTTGTGTGACTCTAGTGTGTTTCTTGCTCTGAAAAGGATCAAGCAATGGTCATGTGCTGGGAAAAAAAGCCAACGCAAGACTGAGATGTTATGTCCACCTGAGACTGTATTATTTTGTTGTCTTAGAACGCTTACCCAAAGTAGGCAGTCCTAGTGGTTTTGGCAGCTTGTCCGTTATTTAGCTTCAGGACGAGTGGGATTTTTTGTTGTTTTGTTTGTTTGGGATTCTTTTGATTAAAGGTTCTTCTGACCAAAAGTTTGATTTGGTTGCGCTTACCTATGGCAGTGATGAGGGAGAAGGGTGGCACTCCTCTGAGTGGCACAGTGTGTCCGACAGAAGCATTCCTGTACCATCAAGATGAGGGCAATATAGAAAATATACAGCTGGAAGGAGGTTGTCTTTTGAAGGTTCCCATGTGGCTCTTCTGTCCATCAGTGTTAACCTGCTGTTTGAGGCAAGGAAATATGCCTGTTTCACATGTTAAAAATACATGTAACTTTTCAGGAAGAGAAAGGAATGGAGCAATAGGAAGTGAGGGATGTCTAGTGAAATTATCCTTGCCTGTCTTTATTTTCTCTGCTGAATGTGTTTGTTGCTGTACTTAGCTGTATCTGATTATATTAACTCCCCTCATTCAGCTGGCGTTTCCTGTGTAAAGTGACCAGTGCAAAAGTAAAATGAAAATCCCTTTACCTTGGGAGGAGATTACCTCTGAGCATGACTGTGTGATTTGGAATCAAGAGCCTTGCAATAAGTGTGGGTGAGCTACTCCTGTTGTTGGTGCTTCTGGACACCTGTGAGAAGTTAGTAGAGGCACCGAAGAGAAGGCAGTCATGCATGGGTCAGGGTGTTTCACTGAGGCGAGGTGAGACTTGACACCAAGAGGCCCAATGTATGTGTCTGAAAGATGGCACAAACCTCTCTCCCTTGCAACACTGGAGTTCCAGAGCAAGCTGAGCCTCTTCCAGCTTTGCCTGAAAGGTGTGTTGCTGTGCCCTTGGTTTGCCACCTCTCTTGCTATTTGTTCTTTAATTTTGAGCAAAGCTAATGAAATTAATAAAAAATAATTGTTTGACTGAATCAATGAATGAAGCAAGCCTTGTAGAAATTAAAGTCCTTCTATTTTAGTGCTTCAAATTCTTGCAATTAGCCTTTTTTCTTTATTTTTCTTTTACATTGCCATTCAAAGTGATAATTCTGGCTTGAAGTTCAATTTTAATTTCATCATTGTGAGGTAAGTAGTGTTTTTTTCCTTTTCTTTCAGTGTCATGAAAGACAAAGACAAATTTGAGTTCTGGGCAAGAAATAGAACAGTGAGAATATTGAAAAGCTAAGTGACTGGGTAGAGCAGATATAGTACCCATTACTAAATATTTAATTTTGGTAGGCTTTGCAGCAGCAAGGAAGCCTGCACCTGCCTCTAGAGCAGGAGATGCTTCTCTATTTTCCAACTGTCACATCGTGTGTTCGGGATGATTTGCTCTTAAGCACGAAGGCTCAGTCTTTTGCTACTGTTTTTCTTTGAATACAGTTTTTCTAACATTAAATGGTGTATATCTAAAGAAATAGCAACTCAGGCAGGCATCAGTAAAGATTTTCAGGTTGAAAGTCTCAAATGGTGTATAGATGTTGTGCTGAGTAGGTCCTTGCTCTGTACTGTAATGTAGCTCCTCAGCCCTGCAAAACTTATATTTACAGATACATTATTAGGCTCTTTCACAAGAGGGAGAAAAAAGATGTTTACTGGTCCTCCGTAAACTGCAGTCATGACTGTTTGCAGCCTAGTTTTTATAGTTAAGGGGATAACTGTTGGAAACTAGGAGCAAGGAACAAAAAATGCCCTGGTCTCATCCCCTGCCTAGTTTGGCCACTCTTCTGTTTTGGGTCACTAGCCCAAGCAAAGTTCTAAGGCATGTGGTAGACACCGTCCAGAGAACCTCCAGATCTAAATAGGCAATATCAGTGCAGGCTAGCATAAAGAAGGGTTTCTATCTTTGGCTCACAGTCTGAGAACATTGTGGTCTTCAGTGTCTAGCCCAAAGTCTAACGTGACAGAGAGAAGCAAGAGACATGGAGGGTTTTTTTCCTATAGCCCTGTATTTTTTTCCAATGCCTACACTTTTTCCAGTGCTTTACACATGTGCATGTCACACGTGCATGCTGCAGGCAAGGGATTTCCATATGCTCTCCGTGTTGGTTCAACCCTGCATTTCCAGATGGAAATAGGTCAGAACAATGTTGAGTCCTGTGGAGAAACTACAGCCTGGAGAAGACTGAGCCCTCGTGAAGCCCAGGAGTGATGTCCACAGATGCTGTGCATCTCTGGGTGGGAGGCAGGTGAACTTCAGTGGATCACCACCTTCACTGGAAGATGCCAGTTGAGTTAAAAACTAAAAATCAGTTCCAGAAGCTGACCTTGAAGCCCTGAGCAGGTATTGCTCTCCTGGAGGTCAGACCCTGCAGACCTGTACCCCAACAGAGGTCAAGTCAGTAGGGCAAGAGCAGCTGTATCCTTGTCATGAAGCCTGTGTGAGCTAAGCACAAGCTTCTCCACAACACTGACGATCTCAGGAGAGAATTTCAAAATCTGGAAGACCATGAAGAACCTCTTGGAGATCCTTTTCACAGGGAGGAGCCTTTGGGCATTCTGAGAAATGTCCTTTGAACTATGAGTTGCCATTAGGAGAAGGGGCTGACAGCATCTTCCCAGGTGTCAATTGCCTTTTGCTTGCCATGTTCAAGCTGACAGTGGCATGAGAAGGGGTCACTGCAATGAGAGACAGTGCAGTCTTGGAAGATAGACAAAGTGAATGAACTTGGGGGTAATGAATATAATAAATAATAATTGTTTATGGTGGGAGGATAGTGATTTTTACCTTTTAAAAAAGTGAAGCCTTCTAAAGTTACGTGGTGCATTTCACATTAAAGTATTGCAGAGAGAACCCAAATGTTTTTGTGCCCTTGCAGTCTTATATCTCACATTTGCCTCTCCTCTATTAAAAAAAAAAAAAAGAAATAAAGAAAAACCAAGTTTGATAAACTCTGGATTTTTACAGGGGAAAAAAAAAAAGATTTCAGTGGGGAAAACAAAGAAAGAAACAAAATTATTTATTCCTGATTGCTGAAAGATCTAGGCTGTGGAAAATGGTTTGCTCTGTGTTCTGGAGGGACTCTAATGCAGGACCAGGAGGTGAACAGTACCTCAGCCTGCTGCATATCCACAAGACCACCTTTTTTTCTTGGAAAATGGTTTGTTTGAGCTCCACAGCTCTTGCATTATGTCTCAGGCTGAGAGGCTTTTGGCAGTAATTCATGGCTTGCCAAGATCTGCTAACTGCTTAGGTATCCAGACACTATAAAAATGCAACAGACAGCAATATCAGGGTTAACTCTGCTTCCCCAATGGGCTGTGTTTTGTCTGGCCTCTGAAACTTAGATATAAATATGCAAGCTTGCAATCTGCTCTGGGATTTGTGTTCCTGGCTGTAATGAGGAACAGAGATTTTTGCTTTGTTTTAATGTGATTCCTGGAAGAAGTGATGGTGGTTCCCAGAGGAGCTTAAACCTATCTACTTAGCCTTGGACAACAGTGCCGTGCTTGTGCTGCAGTGAAGCAGGACGGCAAATGTGTGCTGGAGGGAGCAGAATGCTGCTCCAATTTTCAATGCTGAAAGCCACTGAAAATTGAGACAGTGATCCTGTGGCCAGGGATGATGACAGCAGCCCTGTCCCTGGGGGATGCTGTTTCATGGCCATCTCCCTCTGCACGCATTGTGGTCAAGGGCACTTGGATGATGCCCTGAACTGAGATGAAGGGGGGTGCCCCATGTACCAGCACAGCTCATGGCTGCACCTAAATTTCCCTAGACCTTAATTTGCAAGGTACCTCACTGATGAAATAAATGAATGGCTGTCCAAAAGCCCCAGTAGTTTGCCTAGGGTCACCCTGTACATCTATAGCAGAAACTCCAGGTCTGTCAGCTCTGGCTGCTGGAATAGACTCCTGTTTAGGTGGTACCATGACAGGCAAGGGTTTTCCTTGTGTCTGGGTATCTGGCAACTCAGTCTGTCAGTCATCCCTGTCACATGGCTGCTGCATGGGGCAGTGCTGGACTTGGTGTGTGAGTAGATCTGCTGGGCATGTTGGTATGAGAGGATGTGTGAGGTAACAGGATCCTGTTGTGCCACAGTGCTTAATTACCTCAATTTACCTGGAGGGTAGTTATGCATTGTTAGTGCTTGCAGGGCGAGGGGCAAGGTTCCTTCTGGCCCTGCAGACACAAGGGGGACCAGCAGCATCAGCCTGCGTTGCAGCTGGCTCCCACACCTCACTGGAGCAGGGCACTAACACTAACAGCCAAGCCAAATGGAGTTCTCAGCATTAGGCAAGCTGGCATGAAGCTGTACGAAGCACAGCTTGTCTTCTAGTGGTTCTTTGAGAGGCAAATACTCATGCTTGCAATTTATATGCCCCTGATTTTGGTTGTTCCTGAGTGTGCCCGGCATTTCCTGCTCTTCAATGCCAGCTGGTTTTTGTTTTCTGGAGTGCTTCCAGAAACTGCTCAGTTGCTTTCCAGAATGAGATGCTGAATCAAAATAGAGCTTTGAGTGAAGAGATCCTGATGTTGTTTTGTCAGGGCAACCTCCACCTTGGTGGAGGAGAGGGTGGGAGGGATGAGAGCTCTCACTGTCCCTGTCTGCCTTCTGCTGTGTTTGGGAAAATCTACCCATTTGTTATCTTCTGGGATAAACCACATGAGATCTGTGTAGCTTTGAGGGCTGGGCTATGAACATCACCTGCACAGAGTAGGCTCTCACCTCACTGGCTGTTGAACCTGGCAGTGCTGACACTGCTGGTAGTTGCAGATACAGGAATTGAGGCCATTATGTAATTGGAGGGTAAATCTGTGTATCTTAAAAGGATGTTCTTTAGGCTGGCCTTGTGTGGGGCCACTTCTGCACTGGGGAACTGAGCAAATCTGGAGCAGGGGTGTGGGCTGGTTTTGGGGCAGATCCATCCTCTGGGTGAGCTCAGTGCTGGCTTGGGGTGCTGCATCCAGGCAGGAGGGGAATCCCCGGTGGTGATGCAGAGGAGGGAGGAAGGCAGGAGGTCTGTCTGAGTGGGTGTCCCACTCTCTATGCCCTGTCCTTGTCATGGGACAAAGACAGTGAATGGTGGAAACACTGGGAAAACATACTTGGAGAAGAAGTAGAGCCATAAGGGCCTGGAAGAAGGATATAGAAGAAATATAAGGAGCTACAGAAGAAAGCAGGAGACTGGTATGGGGAGTGGTGATGGGTCAGTATGGGCAGGTATTGTGAGGAAGAAGCTAAAAGAAGCTCAAAAGCTGGTTGAAGGGCAAGGCTGGACAAATGAAGCTCCTCTAGCAGCAGGGGACAAGGAAAGGTTGCAGCAGAATGCTGTGACCAGCAAAGCCTGTTTCTTGCTAGAACCTGGAACCAAGGTTTTAGTCCCAGAATCTCAGCTCTTTTCTGCCTTCTAGCTGTCAAACTTGTTGAGCAAGTGTGTCTGCCTGTAGCTAGTACAGCAGAGCATAGTCCTTTTCTGCAAAGGCTCCCCTGTTAGGGCTGTCCTCTCTCCCTGAAGCTGCGTGCCTGGGACCATAGTCATGCTTGTAAACCACAACCATGGAGGGGGAATTAAGCTCAGTGAATGAGCTTACTTCCAATGATAGTTTATTTTGTTTAGAAAGCTTAGGACATTGTCTTAAAACTATAAACCTTTTCATTTGAGGGTTAGCACTAATGTTAGAAAATCAAACTCTCAAAAGTCAGGAAATGCTGAATTTTTGTCTAAAATTTGTCCTTCCTCTACAGTCACTATACAGAAGTGCAGATCACACTTGCAGATCAAAATAACAAAGGCGCAAAGATGTTTCCTCTCCCGCCTGCCCAGCTTGGAGTGCTTAAGTAGTGGGTGAGGAATCTGGGGGCTCAGTCTGGTCCCATGCATTTTTTGTCTTGCATTGACTCTGGTCCTGTATTTCACTTGTGAATCGGAGGTAAGGCAAGAAAAGCAAGTCCTTCAGAGGGCTCCAGTGTTGCATCCATAAGGGTTGATGATGACTTGCAGACAAGGGCCATCACACACCTTAGCTGTGGAGGTACCCTGTGTCCCATGTGGTGGGCATGCAGGGCTGAGTCCAACAGCAGATGTGGCTTTGGGCTGTGCTGTAAGGAGGAACGTGGAGCTTGGATGCTAAGGACACGAACCTTACGAAGTCTGGCTGATTTCCCCCCCCCCCCCCGGTTTGATTTCATGTCACACATCATACTGTTGCAGCTATTTGTGGGGTGCATGGAAAAACAGATTTGGGAACTGATCTGACTGGAAAATGACTGTGTCGAAGGGGGTGCTGGAAGGAAGGCAGGGTGCTGTATAGGGGGAGGACTGCTTCAATCTGTGAGCTGTTGAGAGCTTCAAACCACAGGATGGCTTTCATCTGCTGTCCCTTGAGCCTAAACAAATTGCCTCCCTGTGTGTTCCTTCCCCATTGAGGGACTGGGAAAATGATGAGAAGTGCAGATTTTAGGTGTCTCTCACAAGCTGTTGGAGAAAGACTTTCCTCCTCCTCACCCACCTCTGCTTGTTCATTAATTGGTGGGGGAACCTGCAGGGAGGCACTATATTTGCTTATTACTCCTGCTGTTATGGAAAGGGCCACCCATTTGCGAGAATAAAATTAGTTGATGGTGCTGGTGGCTGTTATGGAGCTGGTGAAACCAGTGGGGTCCTTCCCTCTCTCTACATGTAAAGAGATTCTGAGCCAAGGTAAGCAACACCCTTTGCATGTGGCACCCAGTGTTTTTAAAGTTTTGGGATGTCTGCTTTTGAAATCTCAGAAATGCAGAAATATGTATTGTGGGGTGAAATCCTTGTTGGGGAGGAGATGGGGAAGAAGGATAGATCAGGTTTAGCCGTGTTAGCTGCATGGGAAGCTGTTGGGGACAGCTCAGCTGTGTTTTCTGAACATGCCATTCCTCCTGGCCTGCAGCCCTTGGGAAATCCCTCTGTGAAATAGTAATAATAATCTGCTGGCACTAGAAGGGGTGTGGTGTGTGGCAGAGCAGCAATGGTCTGTGCCATCTGCGGAAGTGTTTTAGGACAAGCTGTGCAGTGAAGCCAAGTGAGATTGCTAGCCTCAGTACTTGAGCAGTAAGCATTGCCTTGCTGCATTACCAAGGTAGGGACTGTCTGGATGAAAAGTGGTGCTGCTTTTTGACAGATATCTTCATGATAGCAATATGCTTGGGATACAAAAGGCTGAATTTATTTTTCCTGACAGACGCTTTGCTGCAGCAGTGTCTTATTCAGCCCATGGTGTGTGGGAATCTGAGTGGGAGAGTGACAAGGTAAACAACCTGCTTTTTAAGGCTGTTGCAATTAGAGAACTTATTACCAAGCTGTCACATGGAAATCTCAAGAGTACTGAGGATGGGCTGTGTATGTGGCTGGACCACTTGGGTTGGTGCAACTGCTGGGTGACCCATCAACCAGGAGAATCCAGGTGTTGCAGGGTTGTGATTCAGGGGCTGGTCATCCTCCCAGGTGAGCGCAAGGCCAGTGCACCTCAAGGGACTAGAGAAGGGCTGAGGCATTGCACGACACCAGTCGAGGCCCCAACAGCAGAAAAAGGGGAGTGTTTAACTTGTCCTACTTAATTAGCTCTCACAGTTAATATGTTCCTGACTAGATTCCACTTGTGCTTGGGGTTACAATTTACTTACCGAGAGGTGCAGTGCCCCTGGTGAGGAAAGCTTGACGTTTTGTGTTACGGATGGCTGCTGTGTTGAGGAATGCAGTTGCCGTTTGTGGAATTGCTGCAAAACTTTGGGTCCCTCTGGACACAAGCTGCTTGATGCTTCTGTTTTAGCTGGCTTTCTGTTGATCCTGGGATTTTTGTGTGTTTTGTCCCGTGTTACACAAAGAATATTTTCATGGTCTTTCTCCTTTGGGACAGATGCTAAGCCCTTGTCTCTGGAAAATTGCACTGCCTAAACATAAAGGTGTGAATTTTAAGCTCATTTAGTTGAGTGTAAAACCCTGTGTGGATAATCTTGGTTTAATGCCAAAGTGGTCAATTTTAATTCTGAAGCTGACCACATAGCTCAAAAGAAGGATATCCCCAGAGCATCTGCTTAAATACAGCTTTAAACTGCATCTGGTTAAAAATAGATTTAACTTGGAACTCATGCATCCCTGTGTGGGTATGGCCTCCTAATGGCATGTTGTGATGCCTACTATGGAGCCACCTATGAGCATGCGAGTTTCTGATGGTTATGCTATGCATGAGCCCTGAGGTGTTGGGAGCAGGGGAGGGTTCAGGATCTTCTGCTGTTTGCCCAGCCTGCCAATTCTGCTTTTCTCAAGGATTTTGCACTAGTGCTGATAGCTTTGACTTACGAATGCTGTCACTCCTGTTAGTGCTGCTTCTTCTCTGTAGACAGCATACTTTGAAATCTAAAACTTATGGTGAAGAGGGCTTATGGTGCATGAATTAATCATGGGAAAGATCAAAGTTGCTATGTTAGTTTTATTTTCCTGTTTTTAATGAATAATGTATTTAAACGGTTTCCTTCCCTAATAAATCCCATCTCAACATTTTTCTCTGGATTTTAATAAGTGGGAAGGACTAACAGGAGGTTTTACAATGGAAATTCACTTGCCTAAGCACAAGGAAATAATAATGATTATAATTGGTGAGGGGAGGAGAGGAATCGGTTCGTTAAGGCTTTAATGAGCAGTGCAGTAAGAATTATGAGGTACTAGTATTATTTGCACATCTTAAAGTAAGAAGGAGGATTGTCCCCATGTTATGATAAAATTGAGACAGCGAGCAGATGTGCCATTCTACCTGCAGCTGAGCAGGGGAGGCGGCTATTACTGCCTGTTTCTCACTGTTTGTGTGGGTCAACTGAAAATGTTAATAATAGCGTTTTTTGCTTTGTGTTTTGTTGCCTGAAGACCTTAGTCCAGATCAGCGGGGCAGGAGTGGGTTATGGATCAGTTGCACGTGTAGTTATGTTGGCAGGTCTTAGATGGTAGAGAGGGGATTCCATTGTGAGGAGGGAGCAGTGGGACTGGGGTGTCTTTCTGCTGCTGGAACACCATATTCAGCTACAGCCAGAGGGAAGCATGTACCTGTCATCTTGCTGGATAGGACCTAGCTAATTTATCTTGCTTTTCCAAACTGCATGGGTACTGCGTGTCTCTTGATAGGTGTTGGACAGATATGGGGTGACCTTCCACACACTGAGCCAGCCTGGGGCTCTGAAGGGCTTAGTTTGGTGTTCAGGTTTCTTCTGTGTCTCCCTCAAGTCCCTACTCCAATTTTAAATAAAATCCTTCTCTGCTGGCATCCTCTCTTAGTGCAAGCTGAGACAGTTCTCTGCTATTGTCACCACAGCCTGATCTCTCTTACAACCAGAAGTATCATGAGGTTACCATTGCCAAACAAATGCAAAGCCTGACAGAGACGGAATGGAGTGCAGGTAAAACCTGGGTTGCTTTTGGCAGAGAAACAAGCACAGGGTGAAAAATGGGGCTGTCCCCTTCCTTCTCTCACAGTTGTGTGGCTGTAAAGAGAAGAGAGAGGAAAGTGCAGGGAAGTGCCTGCACTTCCTTTGCACACATCATTGTTGGCAGCCAGCAGCATTTCTGCAGCCTGTGGCCTGGAAAAGTTCAAATGGGCTGGCATGCAACAATCTGTGTTTGAGAACCTGGTCTCTTACGGTGTGGAGTTGCTCATGTTGACTGAAATACTTTGTTATCCTCAGCATCCCGTTTGCTCATTCATTGTTACCCATCACAGAGTGAATGGAAAGGCTTTTCCATTCATGTTTTTCTGCCTTGCACAACCTGCTGCAGTGCCTTGCTTCATAGCTGTCAATGTCCACGAGCAGACATGTATGAAAGCTTTTCCCAGAAATAACTTGTAAAAGCAGATGTGGAAAATAGTATTTTTGAGCTGGCCTGTGCATGTCTGAAAACCTGTGTGGCAATCATGATTAAAACTGTGCAAAATAACCTGTACTTCAAAACTGGTTGGTAGACTTGAAGTGGTAGCAGAATACTTGTTTTAAGAGTTTGTCAAGCCAACTTCTTCCTTCTCTCTCATGTTCTCACAGACCTTATGCAAACAGATAAAAAGCAGCTATTTTTTCTTCAGCCCTGGCACTGGGCTCTAGGCTGTGCTTTGCAGCCATCTCCCTTCCTGCACATGTGGATAGCTCCCAGCAGCCACATACTAATCACTCCAACTCAACAGAGCTGTCCTGCTGTCCTTGGCACTGCTACATGCTAATGTAAGGGACTGTTAGTAAAGAAAACTGTACCCTCCAAAAAGTCCTGGACCCCAGTTCCACACCAGTAAGGTTAGCAGTGATGGATGGAGCAGAGCTGTAGCTGATAAACCTGGGAAACATGGAGACACGTCCTCTGAACTTTTCTGTTTCACCTACTAGTGCCACTACAGCTTTGGCATCATTGTGTAATTGTAAAAAATAAGCCTGTGATGTGCTTTTGTAGCAATAGCTGAGCATTGTCATGCTCACTAATATTGTTGTGTCAACTTTGTTCACTGTGTTGTCACTGCTGCTGCACTGAAACATCATCATTCAGCCTCAGTACTCAAATGCTGCTAATCACTGAGAGCTGAGGGTGAGCTGAGATGAATTTATGCCCTAGGCCTGTCAGGAAAACAAGGAAGATGGACCTGGCCTACTTCAGCACTCAGACAGGAAACAGGGACCTTGTCTTGAGTGCAGAGATCTGTGTGATTTGATGCATGGATGATTACATATTTTTGCGTTTCCAAGACTGCTGATAATGCTGTTTCATACTCACAAGTTGGGGAAAATCCTTATTTTTTGGATTGACAGCATCATTTTCAAGAAGGGGAAAATGGATGACCCGGGGAATTACAGACCAGTCAGTCTCACCTCTGTGCCTGGCAAAATCTAGGAGCAGATTCTCCTGGAAGGCATGCTAAGGCACATGACAAACAACAAGGTGCTTGGTGACAGCCAGCATGGCTTCACTAAGGGGAAATCCTGCCTGACCAATTTGGTGGCCTTCTATGATGGGGCTACAGAACTGATGGACAGGGGTAGGGCAGTTGATGTCATCTACCTCGACTTGTGCAAAGCATTCGACACTGTCCGACACGACATCCTTTTCTCTAAATTGGAGAGACATCAATTTGATGGATGGACCACTCGGTGGATAAAGAACTGGCTGGATGGCTGCACACAAAGAGTTGTGGTCAATGGCTCAATGTCCGGCTGGAGACCAGTAACAAGTGGTGTCCCTCAGGGATCGGTGTTGTGACCGGTCTTGTTCAACATCTTTGTCACTGACATGGACAGTGGGATTGAGCGCACCCTCAGCAAGTTTGCCGATGACACCAAGCTATGTGGTTTGGTTGATATGCTGGAGGGAAGGAATGCCATCCAGAGGGACCTTGACACACTTGTGAGGTGGGCTGATGCCAACCTCATGAAGTTTAACCATGCCAAATGCAAGGTCCTACACCTGGGTGGGAGCAATCCCAGGCACAGCTACAGGTTGGGCAGAGAAGAGATTCAAAGCAGCCCTGCGGAGAAGGACTTGAGGGTGTTGGTCGATGAGAAAATGAACATGAGCCAGCTTCAGTGTGTGCTCGCAGCCCAGAAAGCCAACCGTATCCTGGGCTGCATCAAAAGGAGTGTGACCAGCAGGTCAAAGGAGGTGATCCTGCCCCTCTACTCTGCTCTCATGAGACCTCACCTGGAGTATTGTGTGCAGTTCTGGTGTCCTCAACATAAAAAGGACATGGAACTGTTGGAACAAGTCCAGAGGAGGGCCATGAGGATGATCAGGGGACTGGAGCACCTCCTGTATGAAGATAGGCTGAGGAAGTTGGGGCTGTTCAGCCTGGAGAAGAGAAGGCTGCGTGGAGACCTCATAGCAGCCTTCCAGTATCTGAAGGGGGGCTATAGGGATGCTGGGGAGGGACTCTTCATTAAGGACTGTAGTGATAGGACAAGGGGTAATGGGTTAAAACTTAAACAAGGGAAGTTTAGATTGGATTTAAGGAAGAAATTCTTTAGTGTAAGGGTGATGAGGCACTGGAATGGGTTGCCCAGGGAGGTTGTGAATGCTCCATCCCTGGCAGTGTTCAAGACCAGGTTGGACGATGCCTTGGCTGATATGGTTTAGTGTGAGGTGTCCCTGCCCATGGCAGGGGGGTTGGAACTAGGTGATCTTAAGGTCCTTTCCAACCCTAACTATTCTATGATTCTATGATCATGCCCCCTTCTTATGCTTTCAGACAGCGCTGACAGGCTGGCTTCATAAAAGATGAACATGGGTTTTCTGTAAAGTCCTAGAAGCCCTTGAAGCTAGCGCTGCCACCACTAGCTGGCTCTTTCTCTGGTCTTTGCACAAAACTTTATCCAGATTCAGAGTGGAAAATGACAGATGGATGAAACATAAGTGCCAGCCTGTGTTTGATGTGCCACACGTCTGCTTTGCAATGAGCTTCACCTGGGATTTGAACCAATCTGGTTTCATGCACAGACTGGGAACAGCAGCAGCAGGACAGAAACTTTGACAGACATGAAGTGGGAGAGAAACCCTGTTTGGTTAACACCGTCCTTGTGGATATGGCTGTTTTCTAGCTGTCCAGTTCATGTATCCAAGTGACCTTTGAGGGGAACTGAAGAAAATACTTTGCAATGCTTTCACACTGCAGCTCTAATACTAGAGAAGCAGAACAGTCAGCACAGGAAATGCCACTTTGGGTTGTAGCCTTTAAATCCTTTTCCCTTTTCGGAGTCAGGCTATCAGCCTCTTCTTCAAGGCTGTGTTGTGTTTGTAATGTTTTAATTAGCAGGGCTTTCTGTGGATTTGACTATCCACAGGATTATGGTGATAAAACTCCTGGTTAAGATATCAAGCCTTTGTAAGGGGTTTTTGACATAACACATGTGTTTTCCAGCTTGGAAAATAAACATCTTGGTTAATTTTGGTTTAGCCTCTGTTTATATTCAGTATATGTGAGAAAGGCTGCTGTGAGATAAATATTGAGAGAACATCTACATGCTGATGGCTGGAGGGTGTGAGTGTATTCATTCCCTGCCATTTACTTGGTTTTATATATTATTTTCCTAAAACAGGCACCATTAGGGCATGGGCTAGATGAGCATTTAGCTTGATCTGAAATGTTAAGTGCTGCAGTGCAAAGCAAGGGGTCTGCCAATCCGCTATGTTGCTTTTTACAGTCCAGTAAGTTGAGTGGTCAGCCTCCACTCCGTGCTTACGTATCACTCAGTACAATGGGATCTTGCATGCAGTTTTTCCAGGGGAGCTTAGGGTAACGCATATTGTTACTGGTACTGATGAAAAAGGCTTAATTTTTACTCTATTAGCATTATTGTTCTAAGACTTTTTACACTGTTGGTTTTGTTTTGTTTTTAATACTTTCTTTTAAAGAAAAAACACATTGACACATCCCATACAACACCAGAAATTGTCATGTATCAGGAGGTGCCCAAATGACCTTTGCTGTACCAGCATGATAGCAGTGGTTGATAGTGTGATGGTGAGATTGATTTCCAATAGACGAGACCTGACAGGCTTTAACTACTAGAGGCAAATTATTACTTGCACGCACAGACACACATACACACGCACCACTTAATTCTGCAGCTCTTCCTCTTGTCTTACTGCTGTAGTTATGCTACCAAAGGACTTACCTGAAATAACCTAATGGGGGGAGAAAGAGGGGGAGGATCTCTGGCCAGCAGGGCAGGATCAGGTAAGCTCAGGGGGCAGGTAGGGCAGTGTGATGAGGCTGCTGAGTGTGTGAGCAGTGTGCTAGTGCATGCAGATGTCCTCAGATGACTTGGTGGGTTATTTATTCTCCTCTCCATCCATGTGCATAATTTCCACTGCCATAAACACGTGTTAGGCATGAGTGGAGAAGTGGAAAAGGAAGAAGCTTTTTTACTATTTTGTAGTTACTTTTGCACAGAGCCAGACAGAGTTAATACCCCATAGTTACAGATGCCCAAATTTAACCATGGATATGGAAACTCCCTTCACTGAGCAATTACTTGCCTATTTTCATAGCAGTATTTGGACATTTGAACCATTCATGGTGGTTGCTGCTTTACCAGAGATTAGAGGCTTTTAAAAGTATGGGTCTCCTAGAGTGGTTTAGAGCTGCTTTGTTTTGTAAAACGCTCTCCACATGAAGAAAGACTGGTAGGATCACAGAATGGTTTGTGTTGGAAAGGACCTTAAAGATCATCTAGTTCCTATCCCCTCTGCCATCTTGGTGGCTGGGGGAAGGGCGGGGGGCTGGTGATTGGGAGGAAGGTGGTTTTGAAAGCAAAATGTTCCATCATTTCAAAATCACTTGCACCTTGTTGGAGGGTTGAATCTGCCTGTTCCATGGTGTGGTGTGTGGGATGGGTGAGTATCCAAGCCCTCTGAAAGAGGGATTTATACTGTGAGATGTGGTTGTATATGTAGTTCCAGTAGATTGTGAGGCTGTGGTGGATGGTTTCCTACTGGGGCCTAGGTGTGGCTGAAGTTGTCCTGTACTCTCTCTCTCCTTTTTGCTCAAAAGAGTATCAGGAAAAGAGAACAGTGCCCAAAAGAGCTGATTGCATGTGGAAAGTAGTCCAGGCCTTGCTGAAGTCAGTCATCTGCTTAGTAACATTTAGATTTGTTATAAGGTAATGTAATGTGAGGTGAATGTAAGCATGGGTGAGGATCACCTGGAAGGTGTGCAGCATGTGGAGAAAGTTAGTGGGTAAATGCAGCCAAGTAATGTGGGAAAAATGTGAAATTTGAGGAATGTTTTAAATGTGAATTATGCTATTAGAGAGGGAAAATACAAAAAAACTTGTGGAGTGTGTTTTAGTGACAAGTGGGTCTGTAAGATGGAAACCATTGTGCTGTGTGACATGGTGGTGGCTGGGGAACAGGAGAGGGAGACCAAGGACAGCTTGGAGGAGAAGGCTGAAGCCTGGCCATGGATGTGGTTTACCAGCGCAGGCAGTGTGGAGATTTTCTGGATTGCCCATGAAAAATTGACTTCCTGTTATCCTTTGATCTTCCTGAACCATTTCAAAATTGCAGTCTCTCCGAAGCTCTGCAGACCATAGAGATGCACAGCAGTGTCCCACTTGGTGGCTTTGTGGACCACCTTTGAGTGTCCCCTAATCCTCATGCAAAGGTCTGGTTTTCTTTTGGCTGCATGTGGGCTTCTTTCTGCATGGATGAGCACCAGGGAGGCAATTACCCCATGCTGATCCTTGAGGGGAACGGTAACAAACCCAGAAACTTCATGAGCTAAATTGGGAACATATTCTCTTAAACTCTCGTAAATGTAAGTGCATGAACCTAAAGGGCATCAGTGGCTGGACTTCTAATGGAAGCAAGCTGGTAACTGGATTGCTGCTTTAGGTGATCTACTTACATGCTCACCACCCACTCATAAACCCTGCTTTTCTCTTTCCATGCCTTGGAAGTTCTCCTGTACATGCTGAATGCCGAGATGGGTACTTTGCTAGTTGAGGTTTTCGGCCCTGATTCAGAAAAACACTTAAGTGTATGTTTAAATCTGGATGAAGGAGATGTTCTCTTGAATTTAAAGGTGGGCAAATTGTGTAATACTATAAGAATTTATTTATTTGTTAATAGTTGTCACATGAAGTTGTAGGAAGCTTGGGCTCAGCAAAGCAATATGCTCTTGGGGAAGAGGGATGAACTGGTTGACCTCTTGAAGTTCTTCTCAGCTATGCTTCCTGTGGTGGTTAATGAGTCTATTGAAATTGTGCAATGATGATTGAATGTTTGGAAGGGATTTTAAACCTCTGCACATCAGCTCTGACTTCTGGAGATCAAAATGATATCTCCAAGGTGCAGGGTTTCTCCATCTTGCTCTCATGTGCTTCTGGTTGCCCACTGACAGAGGCAGGATGCTGAACTAGATGGACCGATGTTCTGATCCAGTCTGGCAATTCCTGTGGTCCCCTGAGTCCTCTTGCTTCAATGAGAATTAAACACATCTTTAAGTACTTCCCTAGAAAGGCAGGCTTTTCTGTGCCAGTCTTTCTGTCCATTTATGCAAAGTTCTGCAATGAAGAAAGCCAGTTGCTGTTCAATACTTGGATCAGCCTTACCACATCCTTTTTTTGTGTGAGTTTAATAGGAAAATTCTAACGTATAGCATTTGCTTCTATTAAAAATAAATGCAAACTGTCTCAAAGTCAAGCTGTTCTCCATGTCATAGTTATACCATTGGTTAGGAGGTTTCCAGCCTGTGGATGAGAGAACACAGCAGAAAAAAAAACCCTTGAGCTTTATGACCAGCTTTGCTTCTAAACCTGTGTGGCAAGAGTACTGAAAGGAATACATCCTGTGGCTTACAGCCCTCTGAAGTGGCTGGGTTCAGTACTGACAGGATGGTTTCCTTTATCCTTACTCCTACAAAGAGGACTGGGAAATACGCCTGTGATGTGGGACTCTTACATTTCAAGCCTTGATCAGGTTGACAGCTTTTTCCCTTTTGTTTTCCTGCCAGTGGTTAATCAACAAAGCTAGTTGAAAGCAGGGAAATGCTCTGCCCCCTTTTTATGGGTAAATTAAGTGGTACAATAACAGCTGTGTTTGGGTATTGCTGCCAGTCCAGTGCTCCAGGATGATCAGATGTGTGGGAAGTTTACAGACTGCCTATCCCTTCCCGTGTCATTATATCCATGTGGAGGGTTTGGCAGTAGCTGGCTTTTGTCTTGCATTCAGTCCACACTCTCAAAACAAGAGCTCTGAACACATAATGGTGCACAGTCACCTTTATCAGACTCCCGTGTGCATCCCCAAAATGCACTTGCTAGCGGGGCCTTTACTTTGCAAAGCAATGAACTTGAAAACAGCAAATTTAATTTCTTGCTTCTGAGGCAAGTGTGCCCCAGATGAGGCTTTGATCTAGGAAGCTCAGCTGAGTCTGACCTGGTCTATGCAAGCATCTCTGAGACCAGCTGGCTGTGATTTGCAAGTGAGATGGCTGCTGCTGTACTGGAATGGCTTTCTTGATGTAGAGCTCACTTCTGCCTTTTAAGAGTGGCTTGTTTTGTGTAAGCTGAGCTTTGCTAGGAAATTGTTCAATGGCTGAACTAAACCCAGTAAAAAAAGAAGTAATTAAATTGGTAGATATTAAAATGTGATGTTAAATTGTGCTGAGGAGGTTCAGACTAGACATTAGAAAGCAGTTCTTTACCAAGAGGGTGGTCACACACTGCAGCAAGCTTCCTAGAGAGGTGGTTGATGCTCCAAGCCTGTTAGTGTTTAAGAGACCTTTGGACAGTGCCCTTAATATACTTGTCCTGGGTTCAGCAGTAGCAGTCATTTTTCCCCTTCTTGGTAGCTGGTGCAGTGCAATGTTTTGACTTTCAGCTTGGGAACAGAGCTGATAACAAGCGATGTTTTGGTTTGGCCAAGGACTTTGTGAGCCTCATGCTCTGCCAGGGAGGAAGGGGAGCCAGGAGGAAGCAGAGACAGGACAGCTGACCCAAACTGACCAAAGAGGTATTCCATACCACAGCACGTCATGCCCAGGATGCAACTGGGAGTTAGCCGGAAGGGCTGGGGGACTGCAGGGTTGGAGGAGGTATCGGTCAGAGCTTGGTCGGGCTGGGGGGGGGCGAGTTATCGGTCGGCTGGTGGTGAGATGATGTATTCTCTTCCCTTGTTATTTCCTTTATCATTATTATCATAGCAGTAGTGATTTGTGTTATACCTTAGTTACTAAACTGTTCTTATCTCAACCCGTGGGAGTTGCATTCTTTTCGATTCTCCTCTCCGTCCCTCCGAGAGCAGGGGGAGGGCAAGAAAAAGGGGGGGAAGTGAGCGAACGAATTACCTGACTGGGTTTAAACCACGACAATGCTTTAACTTGGTCAGCCCTGAATTGGTCAGGCAGTTGGACTAGATGATTGTGGTAGGTCCCTTCCAGCAATCTATTGTATTCTAAAAATAAGGTAAGTTTTGAGACAGTGCACATTTAAAGGCCAGCAGTTCCTGGGTTCCTGCTTTCCAGAGCTATAAAATGTTATCTACCCTTTGGAAAATGATCCCTTTAAAGAAAGCCTAGTGGCATGTACCAAACAATTAACAGTCCTTGAAAAATTAAGCTATGTTTTTTTCTCCAATACAGGAAGTAAAATCTCTAGAAATGATGATACTGAACTGTAGCATGTAAATACCGAAGATGAGCAAACACTATTCACTGAGCAAGTCACTGCTTTGTCTCAGCAATTGGGGCACTGGTCAGTTGGTTGCATGTAGTTATGTTTTAGGAGTTACTGCCCAAAAACCTGTGAGTTATAACAACTCATTAACCTTGAGCTTCTGGTCTGATTACAGCTTCTGAGTTAATTGTTGGTGACATGTCTCAACATGGGAGAGGAGGGAGAGAAAGATGGGAAGAGGCAATTATTTCTAGATGAAAAATGCAATTTTGAGCTAAAGGGCCCTTTGCAATTACCTTTGTTGCTATCCTTGTTCAAGAACATGGTTCCCTGACTTCTAAATCAGGGATGTAATTGTGGCCTCTTGAAGCATTTTATGATAGAATCATGGAATTGTTTGGATTGGAAACTTATCCAGTTCCAAGCCCCTGCCATGGGCAGGGACACCTTCCACTAGACGAGATTGGTCAAAGCCTCATCCAACCTGGCCTTGAACACTGCCAGACGTAGGGCAGCCACAGCTTCTCTGGGCAACTTGTGCCCCTGTCTCACCACCCTCACAGTGAAGAATTTCTTCATAATATCTATTCTGAATCTCCCCTCTTTCAATTTAAAGCCATTTCCCTTTGTCCTGTTCCTACCTGCCCTTGTAAAAAGTCCCTCTCCTGCTTCCTCTTTGGCCCCTTTCAGCACTGGAAGCTGTTCAAAGGTCTCCCCGGAGTCTTCTCTCCTCCAGGCTGGACAAGCACAGCTCTGTCAGCCTTTCCTCACAGGAGAGGTGCTCCAACACTCTGATCATCTTCACTGCCTCCTCTGGACTTGCTCCAACAGGTTCATGTCCTTCTTATGCCATAGCAAAACCAGGAGCAATAACTGTACATGATAATGTTTGATAATGTTAATGTTTTGTTGTCTTTTGTTTTTTGTTTTTTTTTTTTCCCCTCTGCCCCCTGCACAGGGACCCTCCAAAGGGATCGAATTTTTAAGAACCTCACTCGGAAGCGCCAGCGGGCAATGCGAAGGCGAGTGCATCAGGTGAATGGGCACAAATTCATGGCTACCTACCTGCGACAGCCAACATACTGCTCGCACTGCAGGGAGTTCATCTGGTAAGGACGGCTTGAACATGGTGATGTGAAGCTTTCCATCCTTTCATGCTTTGGGGACCAACATGCCATCCTGAATCAGTCACCCCGCACTTTGTACAACGGCCACGGATACGATTCCCCTTGGCCATCAGGTTTAGCAGGGCGCATTTATGCTGCAAACTGGAGTCTACTGCAGAACAGCCAGAGGTGATGTGTATCTTGGATGCTGGTAACAAAGTGGGAAGGTATGCAGATGAGGCTATGTTCTTCACTTACGTAAGCATACCTATTATTTCAAGGGGGAGAAAAAGTAACCCAGACAATCTGAAGTAAGACCGCAGATCTTAACTTGAGTGGAGCTTTGATATTACACTGAGAAAAAACAGTTGCTTGAAACACTAGAGTAAATGCCTGGAGAACAGAAAAGCTCTCAGGTGTGAAGTGGGGGTGATACAAGTGGGGGAGTAGGCACAGCAGGGAGAACATCTTAGATATGTCTCAAAAGAGCATGGAGTGGGAGAGATAATAACAGGGTGTGGGCTGCTGAGATCAGTCTAAGTGTGGTGTATGTTGTAATAATGTGAGTTATTTCAGAAAGTAGTGTGAGGAGGGAATATGGGGAATGACATGCATACAACAGCCCACCCAACAGCTATGGCCTTTGCAGTACTTTTTTATGCTCTCATACCCATGTGCTGAATTGTACCAGTTTTGCGCCAAGCATCTGGTCATTTTGGGATCCCCTTGTGTTTTGGCTCTTTTCTATAAGTGATCTGGAAGAAGACTGGCATTCTGATGTTAAATTATGTTCATACTTTGTGTTGAACAGGGGCGTATTTGGGAAGCAGGGATACCAGTGCCAAGGTAAGGTGCTCTTCTCCTGTGTGGTGAGTGTGTAGGATGTGCTGTTTTGGGAACGCTTTCCCATACTGCTGGGACATCCTGTGGTTATAAGCTTCTCTGAAGTCACCACTCCTCTTCCTCCCTAGCCAGCCAAAAATGTGCATTTGAGCAGCTGTCAGGCTGCAGGAGCAGCCACCTACATTCATACAAACACCTAGGGGTCTGGTTCCTGTGCTGATCCACTGAGTTGCTGAGTACCTGCAACACCCAGCTAGGCTTGAGACCTCCAGGGTCTCCTCAGGACAGCGTTCAGCCAGTATTCAGCTGCTACTGGTACACAAAGTACCCTAATGCAATGGCCACCCTCTTCCTTTGTCTGCCTATGAAGTTCAACAAAGTGAAATTATTAATGTGACTTCAAAGGACAGTCCTGGGTGTTGGCACAGCACTTTTGTCTGAATGCATGTTTTGTCTGAATGATGTTTATGGTGTTTGTTTGCTCTTAATTATTGTTCTGGCTTTCCCTTTTTCTGTGGTGAGATGCCAGAATTACTTGCTTTAGAGGTGCACGGTCATTCAGTATAGCCTTCTAATGCAGCCTGTTTCTTGTGCAGTATAATAGGGTGCTTGTGTCCCCATATGAAAGGAAGCTTCATGTAAATAAAATGGATACCCCACATAAAATTTCCAGGTGAAAGTGAATGTTATTGATAACCCTTCATAAATACAAGCTTAAGTCAGCAACAAACAGAAGAGTGTGAGTCCCTGCAACATATCTGCAGCTTGGAGTTTCCATTACAAAAATCTCCTTACATAGACAATATCTCTGGCCCTTAGTGGTGTCTGCAGTGCACACTGGGTTGTGGAAGTTCAGTCCAGCCAAGCCAGCTTCATACCTGGAGAGATCCCAATTCTACTTTCAGGCTGATTAGCCCTTTTGATGGGGACTAGCTAATTAGCCTAGGCACAGCACCATTCTGCTGCAGTTATCCAGCTTCCCAGTCAGAAGCATTGCGCTAAGCCTCAGTAACAAACTAATCTGGTTGGGACTCACTTGGATATCCAGTGTAAGAAGCACTAATGCCACTGAGATGTAGGGATGCCTTTGAGTATCTCAGACCTGTGTTCTTTAATGTTGCTTTTGTACGTTGTGTGAAATACTCTCCCCTGGATAACTATTTCAATAACAATTTTTTAGTTCATTTAAGAAATAATCACCCACATTTTATAAAGACAGCTGTTTTCTAGGCTGTATGAATGATCCAGTGCAGAATTTCTGTTGCGATGGGTTGGAGATGCATCTCCAGATCTGCTGGAAATTCCAAGCCACTGATTATTTTTCACATCTTTACTGTATCCTGATGATATAGCTGACCCTTAAAGAACCCAGCTGGTGGGCTGATGTGTTTAGAGTCTTTCAAGAGCTCTTTTCAGCATGCCTCTTTTATTTCCTAGTATGCACCTGTGTTGTACACAAGCGCTGCCATCATCTAATTGTTACAGCTTGCACGTGCCAAAACAATACTAACAAGACCGATCTCAAGGTAAAGTCATGTTGGTTATTATGGGTCATGATAATTTATGATGCTTTCAGGGTTGTCTGGGTTGCTGGGGATTGTCCAATAACAGAATTTACTCTGTGTTATCTTTATTCATGGATGTAAAAGTGAGAGTGATAGGGACATGCGTAAAAGCCACGCAGTATCATCTGGTTGTTCTACTGTCAATGCTAATAAGTGACTGGACTAGTAGCTAGTTTAGGAAGGCAGGGTGTCTTCACTGGAAGACATCAAGAAATAGCAAATCCACTGTTTTCTTTGGTAATTCTCTTGCATGATTAACTGTGTTGCATCAAAATTTGATGCCTGGTTCTTAATGCTTTAAAATTCAACCACTGGTCTTTGTTATGTGGTTTTTTTTTTTCCTCTTCTGGTAACTCAAAGTGCCAATTTAGTCATTGTTCCACACCTTTACTCTAGGAAATTATGTACGTTTTAATAAAGTACTCTTGTATAACTTGTGTTTCTGAAGGCTTGTTTTTTTGCTAGTTTTGGCTGTATTTGACAGGAGTGCCATTCTTACCTAAAACTGCCCTGTGTATTGTGTGTCTCATTTCTGTAACTGGAATTGTTTAATAACTGTTTGATGAAAATTCAATTGTAATATTTTTAATTGTGTGTGTCATGCAGAAACCTGTTTTCCAGTGCAGATACGTAATTGCTTTTGTTCGTTATTTCTTGCCTCCAAAGTGCAGAGCTAGGCTTCTTAAAATGACCCCTTGCCAAGCCAGATGAAAATAAGTTAAAATGCCTAAAGCTAAACTGCAAGTTAAATACTGAGGTTCCATACCCCTTTCTTAGGATTATGAAGGGTTTGTAACACATTTAAGCTACTTTAAAAGAAGACAAAGGTGAGCAGCACTGCTCACTTCAAGCTCATAGTTTTAGTTGCATCCTTGACTTGACTTAATGAAGTTGTCGGTTTTCCTCAGTCTTCCAGGATCTGCATGTTCAGAATCAAAGTTTAAAATAACAAAGAGGCTAAGTGGGTGTTGGTTTCTTCAGCAGTGCAATGTTTTCTAAGGTGTCTCTGAGATGTGAATGATTCATAATTGGAAAAGAACAAGGTTAAAAACGGGATGAGAGCAAGTAATACAGTGAAATGTGGGCTAAAAGACTGTTAATTACAAGGAGGATGAGAAGAGGAATGAGGATTTTAGGAGCTGGGAAAACTATTCTGTGTTAAATTTAATAAAATCAACAGTTTGACCTGAAGTCAAAGTTTGCACATAATACGCAAGTTAATAACTTGAAAACTGGTTAGTACAAAATGCCGTAGCTTCAATTTGTATGTGGCGCTTCAGTATGATAGTTTGTGATGAGCTATTCCACACTTGTAATTCTAACTCGTTTTTAAGAATTTAAAATTGGCTAGGCAGCCCTCTTTAAAATCTGCTCTGTCAGGTAGCCCAGCTTGCCCAGCAGAGAAACCAGAGAGGCTTGCAGCAGGTGAGGTTGGTCACTCAGTGTTCACTTGCAGTAAACCTCAGTGAGGTGATGTACTGGAACATTTTCTGAGATGTCATTAATTTGGCTAGTTTTGTACTTGTGTGTAAATGAACCAGCTCATATAGATGTATTTATTTGGATTTTAAATCTGTGCTTTTCTTTTGGTGCCTCAGGTGACTGAACAGAGGTTTGGAATCAACATTCCTCACAAGTTCAGCGTTCACAACTACAAAGTCCCGACTTTCTGTGACCACTGTGGTTCCTTGCTGTGGGGAATCATGAGACAGGGCCTACAGTGTAAAAGTGAGCAGCCTCTTACTGTAGCCTTTTGCACAAAATACATATATTTTTAGACTTGTGATAGACTGTGTGGGCTTGTTTTCTGTAACCTTCAAGAGAAAGATGAGAAATAAATATTTATCTTTGCAAGAGAAACCACTGATCTACTTTTTAATCTCTGGCTTCCAGAAGGACTCTACTTTGCACTGTCAGCACAGCTTTGTTTGACTTGCATTATTGAAATTATTCATGGGTAGTACTACTTTCTGCATTCATTTTTCCCTTTACCTAAACGTTTTTCCTCAGCTAATGAAATAGGGCAATGACAATGCATTTGAGAAGAATGGTCATTGCTTTAGGTTGACTACCCTATCTGTCACACTGTTAATTGATGACAAAATGTGTCCTAGTGTTATGTTTTTGCTTCGGACTGCACAATCCCAACAGTCTACGTTTACCTTCATCTCCCACAAGAGGGTGTGTTTGTATCCATGAGTGAGAGCAAGAAAGATTTTAGTTTCCTACTTAACAGCATGCCTATAAAGTTAGATACCTGCAAATGCAGGGAAAGTTTGTTGTGAATTCTGTAGAGTTATAAATACTAATTTTATCTGCAGGCATAGGTACAATGGTATTTATATACCTGACAAACATGCGCTTGCCAGTAGCTTCACACATGGTATCCTGCTTTTGGAGGGTTTGGGGTATATTCCTGACTTTCAGGAGTTTATCCTCTTGAGAGTCCTGATTTTGTTTCTGCTGAGATCAGTGGCAAAAATCCCTTTAATTTAAAGACCCAGAGTACATCCCTATGGGTATATTTCCTGAAACAGAATTGCTAAATTATTTCTCAGCAATAAATCCCTCCAAGTTATTTTAATTGTTCCTTTGTTTTTACTTTCTATCCCTCCCATCACCCTTGTCAGTCTGTAAAATGAACGTCCACATCCGATGCCAAGCAAACGTTGCACCGAACTGTGGGGTGAACTCAGCAGAGCTAGCTAAAACCTTGGCATGCATGGGTCTGCAACCGGGAAGCATTTCCCCGAATTCGGTGAGTCTTTCTTTTTCCTTTTGTCCCCTTCACCCCTTCATTACAAGACAGCTGAGTCTTTACATGGTGCAGGAGAAGTCAGAGACTTCAGTTATGACAGATGGTGTTGGGCAGTGGACTGCATGAGTAGGTTGTTACTGTCTGTGTCTTGTGGCAAAGACTTCACCTGGAAAATGTATGTCTTATATCCAGGTTTACCCTGGTGGAGGCATTAATCTCTAGGTATTGCTTTGTTGTTTGCTTATGTTTCTCATTGTTGTGACTCCATTCACTCTTTTATCTGTTTGGCATGAGTGAGAGGGGAATAAGAGCCCTAAATAATAAGTGATCAATCTAATCCATGCCATACCTTTTTTATTTTTACTGCAAGCACAAATGTTCTGTTTGCATATATAGCTTGTGGCAGAGCAAAGGAAGAGCTCAGCAAGAGCCTAGGTTCTCTTCACAGCTTTGTCACAGTTGTTTTGAGTGATTTTTGGGAAACCATTTCACTTTTCACTACATTTCCCTGGCTAAAATCTGTGGTCTGTGTCAACACAACATTTGTGTTGGTCTTTGCTGTCTGAGACATGGTCCCAGTGAGATTATTGCCACGGTTTGGACATATCTGTATGCTTTCTGCTTTTCACTACTTAAGGCATCCTAAAAATCCAGTTGTTATATATGTGAATCTATTCAGAGTTTAATACACTCTGTAAGAACTTGAGTGAAAATGCCCATACTCGGTAATGGAAATCAGAGCTCTCATTTGATAACAAGTCTGTTTTCATCATGTTTCCTTTGCGAGCAGTACTGAAAAGTGAGTTTGCTTGAGATCATAATAATCCATAATAAAATGTTGTTCTATTTATTTTTATTTGCCCAAAAGAAAATATTAATCCCCAAACCATAATTTCCAGACATGGTTTAAACCACGACATCTTGTCATACAGATAGCCAGCTACACTGGTCAACAAAGTTATCCTGGGAGTTACAGGGATACACAAGTCCCACACTTCCTTCTCAACTCTGTTAAAAACAGCACTTGTTAACATTTGTTTATTGCATAATCTGCACATCAAAAGGAGATGAAACTAGGAAAATAAAAATCTGTGCTCTGTGTTTAATAATCTCCTCTCATTATCTGTGAGCTAAAGGCTGTAGATGAGTGTTCGGAGTGCTGTAAGCTTAAATCTGTTGGAAGTTTTGCTGGATGCTGTGATGAATGTTCCTGTGGTTTTACCCGTAGCAGGGATTGCCATTTCTATGGCATTTGAGACAAGGCTTCTGTACAGGAAGAATTTTGCTTTACACCAAAGTAGTCGCAAGGTGGTGCTCAAGAAGTCCGTGTGACTTTGTTTGGGCTAATTAACTGAGTAAGTCATTTATATGCGTACACTCATATCTGGAGAGCTGTGAATAGAGGGCGCTGGAGGTTGACTGGTCTTCGCATACTGCAAATAAAGGATCTCTAGTAATGTGTACTGATACTGCTATAGGTCCTGAAAGTGCAGACCCCTCACTGCTGGCATGGGAATGAGCAGCCTTCCATTACTTTTGGAGCAATGGAAGAAGCCAGCAGCCAGCAATGGAGAAGAAAAATATATTTGATGTTTTGGACCAACTGAACTAGGCTTTGAGTAAGTCTTAAAATCGGGTAGAAACCTCAGAGATCAGATGAAATCTGCTTGGGTTCTAGACCTCACCAGCATTTCACATATTGCAGAAATTACGCAGTTTCTCTCATTCTGATGTTATATAGGAGACTTCGATTTCCACACTCGGCGTCTTATTTTTCTGGGAAGTGAGGGTGGAGATAGTCAGGCTTGCCTCTTGGATCTGCTGGGCAGTGGATCACCACTAAAAATGCCCAGGTCAGGAACCAGCACTGACATCTCAGCACAGCTCTGCGCAGTACCAAAGTTCGCCAGTCTCACACAAGCAGCTATGCAGGGTAGTGGTACCAGTGTGCTTTCTGTTCCAGTGGCCATACAGTGCATCTGAACAGGTCCTGAATGCCTAGGTTGGTAGGTTAACTGCATGTCAGCACCTCTGATGCAGAAGTATAATTTCTGTCCAGACTGATGCTTACTTACTTTCTTCCACAGAAACTACTTTCAAGATCTACTTTGAGACATCAGGGAAAAGGCAGCCTGAAAGACAGCAACAATGTTAGTGAAACCTCAGCGAGCAAACTTGGGATCAAAGACTTAACCTTCCTTCGTGTATTAGGAAAGGGCAGTTTTGGAAAGGTGAGAGTTATTTGTGGCTCTTTTGGGGAGAACCATATCCCTTATTTAAGAAGCTGCAAGATGGATGAAATTATTTCATAATGTAGCACATGGGCTGTCCACTGAAGTATGCTTTGTGCAACAGAGTTGGATACAGAGAGCAGGGAGAAGAGGGAAGAGAAAGAAAGCTGACAGCAAAGTGAAGAGTTGGATATCACAAGAAAGAAAAAAACAACTGAAAGAACAGATGCATGCCAGGGCCTATACCAGTAGTTACAAGTGTGTGTGCTAGCACTCGTTTGGGCGGCATTTCTTGGAGCTTGTGAAGACTTTTCCTTTAAAGGAAACAAGGCAGTGGTTTCAAATGTGGTGAGATGGGGGCTTTGTTTCTCTGATTTGCCACAAAGACGGTGTGGAATGGTGTGTTTGAATTTGGTAACGGAGGAGGGAGGTGGGGTTAATGGTACTGCTCAGTGTGTTTGCCCTGGCACAGTGAATAAGCTTCAAGAAGTTAGCCCTGCACCCGACATCGCAGTAATGTGTGTGGGTATTTCTATGTGGAGGAGCCTGCTGCAAACAGTAGCATATGTGTCATTGATTGTACACTGATGCCCATACTAACAGGCTGACTCACTTGCATCCACAGCCTGGTCATGAGATAACTGACCTTTCTAGTGTGAAAAAATGTGAGAGTCTCTGTGTTGCTCATAAAGTGAAGGCTCAGCCCTTGTAATTCACCCTCCCTTTTCGTTTAGGTGATGCTTGCCAAGATGAAAGAGAGTGGGCAGCTCTATGCAGTGAAGGTGTTGAAGAAGGATGTCATTCTTCAAGATGATGATGTTGAATGCACCATGACTGAGAAACGCATCCTTTCCTTAGCAAGGAACCACCCATTCCTCACCAAGCTTTACTGTTGCTTCCAGACTCCTGTAAGTATAGCTCAGGTCGTGGACAGCCTTCCTCCTGACACTGGCTGGCGTGTTCAGGACAGAGGCTCTCTTCTGTGTATGTAGTATCACACAGTATCACAGTATGCTAGAAATTGGAAGGGACCTCAAAAGATCATCTAGTCCAATCCCCCTGCCGGAGCAGGAACACCTAGATAATGTTACACAGGAATGTGTCCAGGCGGGTTTTGAATGTCTCCAGGGAAGGAGACTCCACAACCTCCCTGGGCAGCCTGTTCCAGTGTTCCATCACCCTCACTGAGAAGTTTCTTCTCAAGTTTAAGTGGAACCTCTTGTGTTCCAGTTTGTACCCATTACCCCTTGTCCTATCATTGTTTGCCACTGAGTAGAGCCTGGCTCCATCGTCGTGGCACTCCCCCTTTATATATTTATATACACTAATAAGGTCACCCCTCAGTCTCCTCTTCTCCAAACTATAGAGACCCAGCGCTCTCAGTCTTTCCTAATAAGGGAGATGCTCCACTCCCTTAATCATCTTCGTTGCCCTGCGCTGGACTCTCTCCAGCAGGTCCCTGTCCTTCTTGAACTGAGGGGCCCAGAACTGGACACAATAATCCAGATGCGGTCTCACCAGGGCAGAGTAGAGGGGAAGGAGGACCTCTCTCGACCTACTAACCACCCCCCTTCTAATACACCCCAGGATGCCATTGGCCTTCTTAGCCACAAGGGCACAGTGTTGGCTCATGGTCATCCTGTTGTCCACTGGGACCCCCAGGTCCCTCTCCCCTACACTGCTCTCTAACAGGTCGTTCCCCAACCTATACTGGAACCTGGGGTTGTTCCTGCCCAGATGCAGGACTCTACACTTTCCCTTGTTATATTTCATCAAGAAATATAGTCCCTGGCCTGGTATAAATGTCCGCTTAGAACCAGGATAAAACTTCTTTGCTCAGGGGTGAGAAGGGCACTGTGCTGTAGTCCACCTCTGACAACTGCTGGGCATTTGGCAAACAAAATCCTGGCTTGTTCTAAGCTCCCTGGCAAAATGGTAATAACAGGGAAGCGTGTCATTTGTGGTATGTATACCTCAGTCCAGGACTGCACATGCACTGCCTGTCCAGCTCAGAGCCTCCTGTGGTATGTGCATGTGGGTGGGAGCTCGTTGCTGGTGTGAGTGGTGAGGAGGAGTGACTGTGATGAAGGCAGTGGCAGCAGCACTGTACCAGCAAGGTAAGATTGGAAGCCCCTAAGCTAAGCTGTTATTAGGACCAAAGCATTTTCTTCAGTGTAGCTCTTTCAAACTGCCTGGGCTGCTTTCCAGGTGCTTTTTGTCCATTGCTAAATGGTAATAGAGCTTGTTTTCCTCTTAGAAGAGGCAGGAGAAACTTGCCCTTTTAGTTGTGGCTTCACTCCTACATAAACCGAAAATACTGTGGAAAAAAAAGGGGGTGGGGGGAAGGCAGACAAATGGATCCTGCCACACACCCATGTCTTACTCTTCTCACTGGGGTAATGCAACAGCCAGCTATGGAGTTTTAGAACTGTGCTCATTTAGGGTGGAGCTGTTGGGTAGACTCATGTAACAGAAATTAGATTGAGATGGTTTGGGTTTTTTTCCCCTATATACGCGGTTTGCAGAGCAGCTGTGCTGTAGAGCAGAAACAAAACTTGAAGCTTACTGTTGTCACAAGTAACCAAGGAAACTCCTCTTGTATTTTATAATGTGAAGAAACAGGGCCCATATTTTAATGGCTTTCCTAAAGTTCTCATATAAATGTTGGAGATGTCCAGTATTGGTGTGTGCTTTTTGAAGTCAGATGCAGGATAGCAATGAGTTTTGCGAGCTGTTGCTATGCCCTTTGCTATGGCATTGCTTACTGAATTGCAACGTAGATGTGAAAATAGTAGGTGTGCTGCTGGGCTACGTAGAGTATTTCCCATGAACTTAAGGGAGATTTAAGGTCACTGTGTTAGTACTGTCCGTCATCTTCAAAAAATGAGTGTGATCTGCTATGGGTGCAGACAAGGTCTGCTGGGCTGATGAAGTAATTGTGAAGGCTTTTGTAAAGAAGAAAAAAATGGAAGAACTCAGTCTGTTTAGACTAGCAAATTGAAAGCAAAAAGAGGATCTGATTGATGTCTGCAGATGCTGAACACTGAGGAGGGAAATGAAGCTGTCAAGATGCTGGCTCGGATTAAATGAGTCTAGACTGGCCATGGATACAGTTAGACTGGAAATGAAAAGAAGGAGTAGAGCAGCCTGGAACAGGAATTTCTGGACCAGCTTGTCAGAGGAGTGGAGGGAAGAACCCCTCAACCCTTGCACTCAGAACACAGAGCTGGTCAGTCTCTGAAAGGGTGCCAAGGGAGTGGTGCTTGTCACGGCAGACCCTGCTATTGCCAGTCTTTCTCAGGTTCCACTTGAATCTCGTTTTGCTTTGTTATCTGGATTGTCAGTAACAGAAAACTACTTCTCTCAAATAATACACATAACCAAAAAGGAAAGTGTTTACAAAAGAAAAAGTATATTTAAGACTAATGTGGTTCATTTCATCTTTTGCCCATGTTCTGCACTCAGTGACACCCACTGCAATCCAGAATAACCAGATTTAAATTGCTTATAAAATCATAATTAAATCCCTTTGCTATATTATAGAAGTGATTGCAACAGCAGGGTATTCACTGGACAGAGTTGTTCCAGGAGGACTTAGCCAGGCTGATACAGTACTTGGGGTTTCTGCTTGTTCTTTATATGGCGTGGCGTTATCCTCTCCATGAACAAAAACTTAACAGAAAATAATATATATATATAAATTAAGTAAAAAGGAAAATACCACTTATGGCTGCTGGCCAGTGTTCTGAATATTTAAAAATGCTACTTATGTTTGGAGTTGGGAACAAGGTTACACAAAACAATACCCATTTTCACTTTAAATTACATGGAAGTCACATCATATGTATCACATAGCCTGAACTCTGACATTAACAGTTCATGTCATAAAAAAACAAAGCTTGACTCCAGTCAGCTGTGGAGATCCTGGATAAATAATGAGCTACTGGGCCTGCCTTTAGGACATTGTCAAGAACTAGCCATTTTGAGTCTTCTTACTATTTGTCAAAGCAAAGTCAGAGCCTGATCCCACAAGATGCATCAAGACAGGCTGAGACTAACTGGCAAAGGCTTGTGGTTGGTGCCAAGCTCAGTATAAGTCAGCATTGGAATCTCATGCATGTAGGTTAAATTATGTCCTGGGCTGCTTCAGGAGCTCAGGGGAAGTCATTATCCCCTCCGCTTGGCACTGGTGAGGCTGGATATAGAATAGGGGTGTCCAGTTATGTTCCACTCTCACCCTTCCTTCCCCAGTTCAAGAGCAAATTGTGGAACCTGGAAAGGAAGGACCTTGGAAGTGCCTGAAATGCTGCAGCAGTTTGAGGACAGAGTGCTCGAAGGGTTTGAGGGTTTGGCTGCATCTGGAGACATTTGAATTCTGGCTCTTGTATAATATTCCACCCAAACCAGCAAACTCTTCCCCTGACTTAAGCAGCCTAGGGGGTAACTTAAACAGCCTGTTTAAGTCTGCACTGTTTAATGTCTGCACTGCATGGTGCCATGTCGTGTACTGCCAGTAATCTAGCATTAGCTGAGCTGGAATAAGTACCAGAAACAGCAATGCATTACTGGAATTCATCTATATTGCTGCTACTTTGCTCACCTGCTTTAGAGCTAGCTGAGGGCTTTTTATGCGTACATTAGCCACTGATGTTTTCCAGAAAGGTTTCTGCTCTCTTGTGCTGCCTCTGTGCTCACTGTGGTCCTAAGTTCGTCTCAGCTGCGGCACAAGTGGTACGTGCTAGCAAGGGCTGCAAATAAAGCGCAGGGTGAGCTGAGGCTGCCTGCCCTCCAAACAGCCTCCTTGCTGTGTCACAGAGAAATACTGCAGCCGCTAGGTGGTGGAAGCTGCCAGTGTTGTCTCTGCCTGCTATGGGTCACAGTTTTCAGAGCCTGAAGAGGAAGTGTTAACTGCGCAGCCAGCTAGCAGAGGCTGGACGTGGCCCTCTGCGTGCCCACTACTTGGCTGGGCAGTTTTTGACTTGCACCTCCATATTCCTTTCCTGTGAAAGGCAAGGAAGGAGACCTGCAGCTTCCCTGCAGTTTAAATTGTGCTCAAGTGCATCCAAGTGAGGTTTTCCTTGCTCCCCACATCTCTGGGTTTTAATTCTTTTTTTTTTTTTTTTTAATTGAAAGCCTCGCTATGGGAGCTTTGCAGCTTGCCCAAGCCATTTACCGCTGCCTTTTCTAAGGGCCTTAGAATCATCCTTTAGTGTCGCAGAGGATTATGCTCCTGCTCCAGTAATCTGTGAGTTGCTGACAGGTGCTGGGACCTGTGGATAATCGTGGATCCTGTATTAGGGAGCACACACAAAAAATGCTTGTTTCTGTTTACCTGATGCTGTCATCCAACACCTCAAACATACTGTCCTAGAACAGTTGAAAGAGGCTATGTGTATAAATAGCTAAGTCAGTAATTTAATCCTGGGGAATGTGGATCCTGGAATGTTTTAATTAAAAGGAGTTTGCACTAGGAAGGTCCTGTCTTCTTTGGATTTTAGGAACCATTCTTCCTGTGCAGGTGGTTTCCTCTTAAATCCCTTTGTCTCCACTCATATGCATGAGAATGAAGAGGGCTGGGGGAGATCAGCTTCCTATGCAAATAGTGTCAAATAGCTTCTGGGTTTTATATTTATTGCCCTTATCCCTTTTCTCATGCTTCCAGGGGACCCCAGGCCATGCTGTTTCCAGCACTGTCCTTGCTAGCCTGATTATTATATGGATTTGCTTTGGGTGGCTCTGCTGACAGTTGCTGAGGCACAGAGCCTGCCCGTGCTGTTCCAAAAATAACGAGACACGAGAACTTGGCAGAGGGATGTGATTTTTCTGTAACGAGCGTCCTTCTGAGATAATAGCTAGCAGGAGTGCTATTGAAGCCAATCGGGACTGGCCCAGGGACTCCAGGGCAGCATAATAATTGAACTGGTCCCATTTTATGAGGGCAGCCTGAAGTCCGGCGCGCAGCTTTGTGCTCCCTTTACAAGCTGCGGGCTGATGTCATGCTCTCAACATGAAAGGGGAAGGTTTCTGCACGTCTCTGCTGGTTCTTGGGGCACTCAAGCAGTTCTTCCATGGTCAGCATGGGCATCATGTCATGGGTCACCCACGTGTTTGGAGAGAAGCCTTTATTTCACTTCCTAGAAGTGTTGGAGATAACCTGGAGGCTTTGATGGGCGCATGATTTTCAAGTGAGGGCCCACCAGCCAAAGTGGTGGGACTGAGCAGTGGCTGCTGGCTGGCTGCTCACCCACCCATTAGTCCCCAGGTGCCACGAGAGAGATGTAGGTGCCCTTGTATGTCCAGGGGAGTCCCTCGGTCATGGTCCTTCCAGTGGCTCTCTGTATCACTCTGATTGTCACCAGCTACTCCACTGTCACCAAATAGGCAGAGCGCAAGGCAGCCCTTGGGCAGAGCATGGCATAGTGGAGGTAAGGAAGACTGGAAAGGCAGGGGCAGCCTTCCCAGGGCTTTGGTTAGATAAACAAGTGTCCTGAGAGAGGCCTAGGAGCATGCTGGTGGGTGGTAAGGAAGTGGTGAGGCTTCTTTGATATTCTCTTTGAAAGGCACTGGAGAAGGAGCCCTTTAAAAGCAGAGAGGACAGCTTTGATCATCTCCCAGGCGCTAAACCCCAGCCTTCCTTCTCTGGCATGTTGGGGGAGGCATGACTCCATACATGCATACACCTGACAGCCAAGTGCACTCCTTGGATGCTTTTCTGTCAGCTTTGAGACCTTTTCCCCTGTTCTTGAGCATTGAGACCATTGTTAGCCCCAGGCCACTCTGTTGGAAGACCAGTGCACACTTCAGTTTTCTTGTTGTCAGTCAAAAATCAAGTGAAGAAGTTGATGGGGACATCCTGTTTCTGGGCCAGGCATGTTCCAAAAAGCTTGGTACAGTCTAGCATGCTTCCTGGCACCCTGTGTGCACACAAGGCACCCTGCTGGAGGCTGGCTTCAGAGCCTTTCTGAGGTCAGGCTTGAGTTGTGTTTTACCTGGGACTCTACAGGGCAGAGTTAGGGTTGGGGAGGGGGGGGAGCTGTTGGGCAGGAAGTACAGGGGAATTCCCTCTCTCCACCTTTCTGCCCAATGTGACTTCTGCAGGCATGTGCATCGTGGCATCATGGTGCTCTCACATTGGCTTTGTGACCATGGGAGAAGCAATTTGTTTCTGCCTTTCTCTGGCTCCTGTTTTGTCTAGCACCAGATAAAGGCAACCTGATAAAAAGTATATCTTCCTGTGGTTTTACAATGTCCGTATCCACCAAAACCCATGATATCTTTGCTGGTATGCCAGCTCAAGTTGCCAGTAAATCACATGTGTGAAGACTCCAAAGCCCGGTCTGAAAGGCTCAGCGTTCTCTGTTGTGCACAGTAACACCTTGTGATGGTTTGCAGGAGCAAACACAGTCAGAGTTTCAGCTGAGTTTTCTTTTGTGGGCATAGTGGAAGATGAAACAAGATCTGACTGACATTTCTGATTTGATCTGTGAACTTTGCTGGGTGTCCACACTTAGGCTGCAGAAAAAGGTGATACGAGCTGAAGGGTTAGCTGCCATCATCATGTTGTAGCTCCTGAGTGTAACTTTCCCACCCCAGTTGTTGAGGGACCGTGGATACTTGCATTGTTATGAAGCTGAGAAAATGCCTTTCTCCATCTGCAGTGGCTTATGGGAGAGACTGTAACTTAGACTTACCAAGTTTATTGCAAGGGTAGCTGAAGGAGATGCTGTTGCCAATGGTTAGCCAGAGCATGTGAATCTAGTATTTTGTCTTTGACCTTAAAATCAAGGAAGTTGCATCAAAAATATGGATCAAAGTGAAAGCGATTCACAAGCAGCCTGAGCCAGCAGGTGCCACTAAGGATAGAGGAAAGGAGAACCAAAAGAAAGGGCAGTCAAAGCTCAGAGAAGAGGTAACTAGTTGAGGTGCGACTCAGCAGTGCTTTAGTTTTCAGTCTCTTTGAATCCATATTGCTTTCCAGGTGATGTTTAGGGTGGAAGAATGGATCCACAAAGCCCTCAAAGTAAGCAGTTTCCAAGTGGCCTTTGAGTGTTTTGGCATCCTTAGTTTTCCTGAAGACCTTTGGCTGAGCTTGTAGAGCTCTCTAGCCTCCATGACAGGGGGATCAGAACTAGGTGATCTTAAGGTCCTTTCCAAACCTAACTATTCCATAATTCCCTAGCACAGTTTGAGGCCAGCAAGTATTGCAGAGTTCAGAGCTGTCTGAGGTTGGTCACTCCAAACTAGAAACACCAATTCCAATAGCTTTCATCTGAACCGGGGGCTGTAAAATGAGCATGATCTTTACAGACCTCATACAGGTGTCTTCTGAGACATCGTGGTATCAGCAGCCAACTGAGGGGGGCAGATGTCCTATAAATCTTTGATTAACAGGTGATGTCTGTATCTTGCTGCATTCTAATTCCTTTTTCCTCAATTTATTCCTCTCTAAATGCAGCCAGCCCTTTGGTTTTTGATCTTTGAAGTGGGAAGGAGTGTTTATGTTGTTTTCTATGCCATTTTAAAAGGTCTGGAGTGGAAGATTTAATTTTGTTTATTCTTTCAATTAGCTTTGATTTTTTTTTTTTGATGTTTTGTTTTAAAGGTAGCTAAACTGGCTTGCTTTTCTTTTTTTAATAGGGATTATACAGGCTTTTTTTGGTATGGGATTTAAGTGGTTGACCTAGTGTCTGGAATGAATTTAGTGTTTTTTCTAGTTGTGATTTTTGGTTTGTTTCTAATAGAAAAAATACAGATGAACAAGAGTGATAAAAGGCATCCTTTTGCATTTATGCTGAGTAAAAGTTTCTACTCAAAAAATGAGCTAATCATGTAATAGTGTACAAATTAGACCATCTAAAGGGGAGGGTATGAAGAGGAAGGATGCACGTATGGTTCACTTGCGTACCGCGAAGGCTGCATTGTTCCAGAGAAATGGCTGAATGAATTCGTGTGTTACAAAAACTCTTCAGTGTATGAGCTTGAGATTTTAGTTGCATGGTTAAGAAAACAGAGACAGAGATTTGGAGGGTGTAGTTAATTTGTGATTTTTTTTTATCTATTTACTTTTCCTGGGGCAGGTGGGAGCACAAACTCCCATCAGCTTGCCCTGCGTTGTGGTTGTCATTGTTCAGCTCTTCTGGAATGAGCTCAGGTTTCAGGCTGTGTGATGACAGGCACACATGTATGCAGAAGGCAGCCTTTACCCCGAGGGACCCCACAGAGTTTATTTATGCAAATGGGAAGAGCCAATTCGTTATTCTCTAGGCGGTGTTTATGTGACTGACTGCCACACAGGAGAACCTGCATTGTGCCCATTACCAGCAGCGTCATATAGCAGAGTGTGGTTTTAAGTGATAACTGTCCTGTTCCAGGAGTTGTGACAATGACGCCAGTGGCTTTGTTAAAGGAACTAAAACTGAGCCTGGCATGGGGAAGTGGCCCGTGCTTCTCAGAAGCATGCTTACCAGCTGCCCAGCCTGGAGTAGATGCCACGTGCACCTTATCCCCATTGAGTGCTTAATTTTACTGCACCCCCTTCTAGCTAATAAAAAAAACCATAACAACAAACCAAACCACCCCAAAAACATCAGAAGAAAGAAACCTTCCTTTTCTCAGCCTTTCATATGTGCACACAGTGATCCCTCCATCTCGATAGCCCCAGGGCTGTATGTGCCGTCTGTGGCACGCTCCCTTGCATGGCTTGATGTTTCCTAGGCAGAAGTGGTTCCTGAGGCTGGTGTGCACTTCTGCAGCCACTGAAGCAGGGAGGTAAAATGGCTGCCAGAGCGCCAAAAGCCAGCTGGCAGATGGCTGTAAAACCTGCTGCCTTTCTGCTGCTGCCTTTCTCGTCTGGGAAGTCTCACAAGCGGAGCAGCAGCAGGTACCATGGCAGTCATCACTGCGGCCATGTTTGGGAAGCGCAACTAATGCGTGCACGTAGTTTTAGCTGAGCAGGCGTGGCATGGAGGTGTTTCTTCTTGTCTGCTTGATGTAGTTATTCTGATTTGAAATCAAAGGACCAAATCTTCACCTAACATAAGTCAGTGTCTTGCTCCATCTCGGTCGGGTGAATGTGGCTTTGACACTGTTTGGAAATTGAGGCTGAGCTCATCCCATCTGCTTCAGCTGTTGTGTGCACACATGTTGCTTTTGGTGAGCCCGTTCTTATGACACCTGCAGTCCTCTCTGGGTTTGAAACACTGCCACATATAGCCCCCCTAAACAGCCTGCCCTCCTGTAAACTTCCTAGCTGGACCAGTACTCAGCTCACAAGGATGTGGTGCATCCTTGGTCAAAGGGCTGGGTATGGGGGGAAGGCATTTCAGTGCAGAGCAGCGCCTGAGTGTGCTTCATGGTTTTGTTACACCTATGAAGATAAACATTGAGAAACAAACCTGTTTATTATTCCTCCTCTGGGTCCTGTGCTTTGCAGTGCCTTGACCTAGATATGGATGGCTACTTGCACTGCTGGGGGAGTTGGACATGTGGCTTTCCAAAGGCTAGTACAGTGACAGCACGGTTTATTTGCACTCTCCCAGCAAGACCTAAGGCAGATTGCTTTGTGTGGGGGTTGTGGACCACAAAGGGAGAACAGGAACGCTGGGAGTGCTGAGGGAGCCTGCCAGCTCTTGTAATTATCTTGTAATAATTTGCTTGCAAGCTCCCTGAGCCCTGCTACTCTTTTTTTGGAAGCAGTAAACTTTTGCTGGAAAGCAGTGACACAGCTGTCTCTGTATGGAGATAATTTTGAAAGCCTGCCTTCTGCTCTTCAAATCATGAGCTGCCAAAGCAACGAAAAACTACTGTTTTTGTGGGAAAATCCTTTGGCTTCAGGGAACTCAGATTGAGCCTAAAGCTGATTTTCTGAGAAGTTGTGTGCATGAAGATGAATGCAAACCTAGCAGAATTCCTGAGCCAGGAATTCTGATTAATACATTTTTTTTTGTTGGGGGGGGGGGGGGGGGAATTGGACTATTGCTTTAAACCACATTTAACCAGGTCTCTGTATCCTCCAAATGCTGCCTTACACGTTAGCTGGTAGTTAATGAAGATGCTTGGGTGGAATTACTGCTGGGATGTGTCCTTGGTGAGTCAGCTCAGCCCCTTGTCCTGCAGAGAAATCAGTGTGTGGAGAAGCAGTGTCTGGGAGAGCTCTGCTGTGAATGGGATGTGCAAGGCCTGTCCAAGCCTGTTCCTGGTAGCTGTGGAGGCTGGAGAGCAGACACCCATTGGTGTTTTGCAGTGGGTTTCCTGAACCTCTGCTGATGACTTTCTTGAGAGAAACTCTCTCTGGTCCATGCTGCCCTTGGCACAACAGCTGTTGTAGGGCAGATAGGGAAGGCAGATTTGCTATTCTGGTCTGTATATAAGAAATATTTCTTTCTCCAGCTCCTCCTTCCGTGTTTCCTGAAGGGGGCAATGCTGCTGCCCTGTCCCATTTACTTAGCATGAAAGCCTGTGATCAAAGGTAAGGTTCTCACCTTATCTTTCTTCGGATGTCTTTGGTCTTGTGTAGGTTGTACATGGACATCAGCTAGACTTTTAACTAGGAGGAGGTGTAAGTTACCCATCACACTGAATTTTTTGGGTCATGCAGAGGGAAAGGATGCTCTTCTAATAAAATCTGTGTTGCTTTTTTTTTATTCTCCTGTGATAATGAAGAGGAAAGGCATGAGGGTACAAAACAGCTAGCTTGTAGAGCTGGTGAGGGCAAAGGGCTAAAGTAATGTTTGAGTTCGATTTCATAGTGCTTGTGTTTGCAAGGGGCAGTAACTAATATGTGGATTGTCCCACCCAGTGGCTTTTGCACTCAGGGGACTCTCTTCAAGTCCCACCAAAACCCCACTGAGACAACAGGCAAATGAAGCTTTGAAGGTATGTATAATTGCTATCAAACACTGTCCTTAAGACATAGTATGTGATTTGAACAGCCCCTGTCCTGATTCGAACAGCCCCTGTCCTGCTAATAGACAAATACATAGGAACAGCAAATTAAAATTTAAACAAATAAATTAATTAAAAAAAAAACCCACAAAACCCAAACACCCCCCCCCCCCCCCCCCCCCCCCCCCGAAACCTCAAACAGTTCTCTTGCACTGAAATTGGCAAGGCTAATCTCTAGCTGTAGGCCAACCTTGAAATGACCACACTTGATCTCATGGACTTTATTTCCTCTGAGTATTTCTTCAATTTACAGTAACAATTGCTCTGCGACTTATTTATCTCAATCCCAGCCCCGAAATGGTGCAATGTGATTTCCTCGTGTGGCTGCCACGGCTGCAAAGGCTTTCGCGTCACTGTTTCCTGTTGACTCAAATGCTCTTTTCTTACTCTTGCCAACGTCAAACGGAGATAGCAGATCAGGGAAGACTTCTGAGCAATGCAAAATAGAAAAATAGGAACAATTTCTTCACAGAGAAGGTGTTCAGGCCTTGGAACAGGCTGCCCAGGGAAGTGGTGGAATCACCTTCCCTGGAAATGTTCAAAACTGTGTAATGAGGACATGATTTAGTGGTGGTCTTGGCAGTCATGGGGTAATGGTCAGACTTGATGAGCTTAAAGCTCTTTTCCAATCTAGTTGATTCTATGATTCTATGAGTAGAAATCTGAGGATTTCAGTATTAAGCCCTGTCAAAAAACACTCCAGCTTTCAACTTCTAATTCTCACTGATAGTCCCCAAGAAAGGATGCACATAACATTAAATCAGGTCAAATTTTCAAGTATCTGAACTGTCTGTTGTTTTAAGATTTCCTGGTGCCATTTAAATCTGTTTATTCACTCTTAATCTGCCGGCTGCAAAATTGCCTTCCTCCCCCTGCACCTCTTCCCCCCATAAAATAGCACTGTTCATTTTATTTCTCAGTGGTTCCTGGGAGAGCTGTTGGTCTTTGCAGTTTGTCAAGCCGATGGTGCTTAAGAGTGAAAATGGAAGACTGCCTGGTTCTTAGATGCTGTTCCCCAACGGGTGGTTGTTAGTGTTCTTTTTGCTAATACGTTGCCAGGCATGTAGCAGGCCAGTGCACAAATGCTGTATCATGAGCAAGTTACAATACCCATCCTGCTTTTTTCTTCAGATGCCCCACAGGATTTCTAAATGTTAGAATACTGGACAATTAGCTGGACCTGTTAAAAAAATAAATACATATACATATATAGTTCAAAGTACTGTATTTATACTTGACTTTTGAAGTGAGACCATGGGTGGAGGTGAGGCGTTATGATCTTTAAGGTCCCTTCCAGCCCAAACCATTCTGTGATTCAATACCAGCTCAGGTTTACAGTTAGTCTGAAGCGAGAGCTGTTTGTAACAAAATGCTGCTAACACCATGACAGCAGTGATGTGAATGTTAAGCCTGGCTGTTTCAGTGCTCACTGGAACATTTGAGAAAGAAGTAGTATCTCTTTTATGCATCGTAATAGAGATGAGTACATCCAAAAGATAGAGATGGGCTGTGGGGGTTTGTCCGCACTGGAGAAGCAGTTTTATGCTAGGAAGAGTTAACTTTGTTTCCCTGAAGCTCACCTTTAAGGAAGAGCAGAAAATATATGCATGTTCACTTAACTGTATTCATGTTTATACAAGCATATATATATTACTTATATAAACACACACCCCCCCCCCCTTGTCGGGTTGCTGCTAAATTCCTTCCTGTTGGAGATCTGGCAAAATGGATTTCTTTTGTAAGTGTGGGCTTGAAGAGATGCCTGGACAAGCTGGTCTAGGTAAACATGTGTCATGTGGAGAGATCAGCAAGGAACGAGGCCGGGAGGAACAACAAGGAGGTGTAAAAGCTGGCCTGACTGGCAAGGCAGGGGTGATAACTGCACTGCAGCTGGAGGAAGGGTTGCTGAGCAGGTAGGCAAGGTGTAGCTGATCTCAGTTTAACTAATGCATCAAAGATGTAGCATTAGAGATCTGATGTGGGCTGAAGAGCCAAGTTTTGCTGGTTTGCAGAGTTTGTGCTACTGTCTTAGACTGGTGCTGTAGACAAGCCAGCTTGGGTGTCTTTGAGCAGCCCTGTAATAAAGGCATAGTGAAACAATGAAGTATTGTTGTTTATATGGACCAGAGATAACATTAAACACGTGGCCTTGGTGCTAGACACAATAGTATTGTGAGATTGCCGGGAACACATGTATCTTGGCTTCTGGAAGGAGCCCAGAAGCTGTTGAGCAGAGCCCAGGATGGTGATGAGAAGCAAGCTGTTCTTGTCTGTCATGAGCCATTTGCTTTCCTGCTCATATACAGAGAGGAATGAAAGGATTCCTGGTGGCTTTTCTTCTGCTGTGTGCATCTCAAGATGTTAATACCAGTAGTCATTTCAAGCTGGCTGGCTGCCAGAAAGTGGAGCATAACAATGCTTATCCTCTTAAACTTAGAGAGAGTTTAAAACTAGCTTGTAGATGATTAACATCAGATCTGGCTTGTGGGGGAAGAAGGCCAAATAGCACCATTAAAGGCTGACTAGTCTCAACTGAATTGTATGCCAGTTTTCCACTCTGCTTGTTCCTGATACTCTGTGTAAAACTGAAACAGTCTATACCAAATGTCCAGAAACAATTACTAGGGGAAATTTTTGAACCAGACTGCAACAATTCCAGGGTTTAGTTTTGTGCCAAATCGCTGTTTGTCCTTCCTCTCGCAAGTAAGTGAGCACCCCTTTTGCATGCACTAAACCTGTACCCAGACTGGTGAGCATGCAGCGTAAGCAAGTGCCTCGCTATCTGTAGACTTTTGCAAAAGCCAGAACAATGCCAAAAAAGAAACCTCAGAGACCAGCAGCTGTGGTTAGTGAGCTGAACTTTATCAAACAGGTTGCTTTTCTGTCTGGCTGAAAAATTAGTTTATACTTTGTCCTTACCAGTTCCTTCAACACCCAGAGGTCTCTGCAGGTTAATCAGAGGAAAGCTGAAATTGGAGGGTCTGTCAAGCAGCTGCTATGCAAGTGTATGGCAGGAAATCCCATTCTGGAAAACAGTGTGTATTCCCCAGAAATGGCATTAGGATACCCTTCAGACAATGTGCTGTTGTGGCGAAGCTGCAGTCTGAGTGTAGTCTGGTTATACATGTTTTACTATGGAGTGTATTTCCCCAGAGATCTGAGGTGTTGACTACAGAGCAAGTGACCTTTTACAGGTTTCTCTTGTGCCTGCTCAGCTTGGAGAGTGCTCTTGAAAGGGTGTCACTCTTTGCTGATTCAGGCTAAGGACAGTTTGGGAAACCCAATGGGAGCTGGTTAGTGATGAGCACACACTTAGGGATATGCCTAATCCCATGTGGACAAGAATTCATTTCACGACAGGGACAACATTTTTGTGAGGAGTGCAGGGCAAGGAGGCACTAATGGCTCTTCCTGGTATTGACTTAATCTCTCCTGCAGAAGTTGGCATTTTTTCTTTTTCCCCAGTGCCTCATGGGTATTTAATCTGTTTTTGTTTGGTAGATAATGGTTTTACTTAGAACTATCTAAGCCTGACAGAAGGTATGATTAATGCTGTTCATATCTGTTGTGTTTGCGTGTGTGAAGGATCGCCTGTTCTTTGTGATGGAATTCGTAAATGGCGGGGACTTGATGTTCCATATTCAGAAGTCACGTCGCTTCGATGAAGATCGGGCCCGGTTCTATGCTGCAGAAATTATTTCAGCCCTTATGTTTCTCCATGAAAGAGGCATCATTTATCGGTGAGCCCTGCATTCATTCATTCTCTTTGTCTGAATAACATGGCTGAGATGATAGCCTGAGTTTTCTGCATAATAACTAACTCTCACTTGCTGCCCACCAGGAACAAGTTGTCAGCTGGGATAACAGTACTTCCACTTTCCCCTGCTGTCGTGGTTTAAAACCAGGCAGAGGGCTCATTCACTCATTCCCCCCCTTTCTTGCCCTCCCCCTACTCCCGGAGGGACGGAGAGGAGAATCAAAAAGAATGCAACTCTCACGGGTTGAGATAAGAACAGTTTAGTAACTAAGGTATAACACAAATCACTACTGCTACCACCAATGATAATAACAATAAAGGAAATAACAAGGGAAGAGAATACATCATCTCACCACCAGCCGACTGATAACTTGCCCCCCAAGCCCGACCAAGCACCAGCCCATACCTCCTCCAACCCTGCAGTCTCCCAGCCCTTCCGGCTAACTCCCAGTTACATCCTGGGCATGACATGCTGTGGTATGGAATACCTCTTTGGTCAGTTCAGGTCAGGTGTCCTGTCTCTGCTTCCTCCCGGCTTCCCCTCCTCCCTGGCAGAGCATGAGGCTCACAAAGTCCTTGGCCAAACCAAAACATCCTTGTTATCAGCTCTGTTCCCGAGCTGAAAGTCGAAACACTGCACTGCACCAGCTACCAAGGAGGAGAAAAATGACTGCTACTGCTGAACCCAGGACACCTGCACATTGTCCAAGGCGCACCAGCTTCCAGGCAGGAGTGAAATTTCTGGCTGCAGTATTCGCTGCAGGGATGGTCTTCCTATGACGTGAGTGCAAGCACGTAGGAAAACGTGTTTTTTGAGAGGCACAGAGGCTAGGGTTTGCATTGGTGGCAATTCACATAGCTGGTTTATATTAGCCCCAGAACTGCAACTTGTCTGCACCTCAGGTGACTGTGTGGCTGCTGGGTGTTAGCTGCTGACCAGCAAAAGCCTCCACTGTGCTGCTCTGGGCCTGTCATGCTGCCATAGAGCATGTGCCAAACTGGTAGCAAAGGGTCAGGCTTTAAGTGAAACCTTCCTAGATTTTCTTGGAGATAAATGCAAGGAGCTGTTGCTTTTGCCACTGTGTTATTTAAATGTGCTGATTATACCAAAGCCTTTTGATTTCCCTGTATTAGCTATAGGCCTGTGTTTAAACCCTATCTATTTGACATACCTATTCAGTTCCATGCAGATCAGCCACTAAAAGTCTTTTAATTCCTGCCATGATTCTACAGCAGGAGTTTTTTCTTCCCCTCCATAACTGGCATCTTTGTGTTGCAACTGGATTGAAGCATCATTGACTCCCTGTGTCAGCCTCTGTTCCCAGGTCTCAAGGCTGTTCTCAGGAAGCTACTTCCTAAAGGCAGCTCTTTATTTGTCATTATTCTGTACTCAGGATGATGGTTAGATTTTTTCCCTTCTCTACTGCCAAAATGCTCCCCTGTCAGCTCAAGCATCAAGGCATAGACAGCCAGTCTGCTTTGCAGAAGCCTCCCTGGCCAAGCTGACCATTTAACCAACATCCTCCCATATAGGCCAGGGGCAGAGCAAGACTTCTGGTTGAAATAAGACAACTAGAGCCAGGAGATGTCAGCGATGGGGCATTCTGGTTATACAGAAAGGCTTCTTTCTGACACGCTTTGCAGAACATTTCTGGCATCCTCTTGCCCAGACCACTGGAAAGAGGAACAACCAGTTGTTTTCTTTGGGCTACTGTTACCTGGGTTCCAGCAGCAAAACATGCATAATTTTGTATGGTTTGCTGTAGCTCTCCTCTGTCCCACTTGTGGCATGCCAGCACTGTAAAGAATAATGCCAACTCTCAATTTTTGCTGGTTGGTTACAGTTGTACAGCTGAGACCTACAACTGGGTCCAGGATAGGACCAGTTCCAATCCCAGCCAGGCTCTGTTAGTACCATTTCACACTGTGGGTTGAGCCAAATGCCATTTGGTTTGGGGCTTTGCGTAGTTTAACCTAGGCAATGCAGTCCTGCGTTTAGTAACACATCCTCCTGTGTCAGATAAAACCAAGTTTGAACACACTAAAACCAGAATAGCTGAGGGCTGAAGTGGCTGAAGGGCCAGGGGCTGCACAGGGGACACTTTCCTATCTGATGGTGAGATGATAGGCTGAATCAAGTAAAAGCAACTTGTCTTTCTCTTCCTAGCTTGAGGTCCAGTGAGAACCAGATGGCCAGGTGAGGACAGAGAATATGAAATCATTTTCAAGTATGAAATCATATGATATATGTGGCACAGTAAAATAGTCATTTTAATGTTCTCTGGGTCTTCAGAGTATGAAAATTACTACTGATATATACCATATGTATTGAGCTTGTAAGGCACAGTGATTGTCTGCATAGAATAGCAAATCTGCCTACTCTACAGCTGGATTTTGGTCTAATTCCTCCCCTGTGAATAATGCCAGCCTCCAAAGAGAAACCGTGCCAGATAATTACGTGAATGACATTATCCTTAAAATAGTGACATCCAGTAGTTATTGTCAATCATTCAGCAGCAAAACTGTCTGTGCATAATGTAATGCCACTATGCTTACAGCTTCTCCTGTGCCCTCCAGCCTGCTGCCTGTCACAGGGCAGGAGTAATCGATCCCCCTGGGTTTTTGCACTCTCCAAGTGCTGCTGTAATTCATGGTAGAAACTGGAGGAGTAGTTGAAAACCTGCTTGAACAACTGCATGGGCTTTGATCTTGTTAAGAACCTGGTTGAGCTTTGGAGTCAGGCAGCTTCAGCTGCAAGGGGCAGATTTGGAGGGGGATGACTTGTTTTAAAATTAGTCAGGGTGACTCCGCTCTGGGAGATGTAAGACGAGAGAGCTGCGGGCTCCAGTTGTACTGAACTGAGGTTGCTTCTGCCGGGTCATGAGCACTGGGCTCCATAATGGAGTCTGCAGAATGAAAGGAGATGGCCAGAAGGGAATCACTGCACTTGTGTAAGAGAGTTTGGAGATTTTGTGATCAGAATGTGAGTGCTTGCTTAGGAAGCTGGGAGCAGGAGCAAGAGACACCAGGAAAAGCTTGACCAGAAAGTGTTTTGCCACAAGCTATTCATTGTGCCTCTTCTTTCTCGATTCCCAGTGTCAATGAAGTAAGAATGATGCTGGCCTAGAATACCCTGGGTCATTTGTTTTTCTTCTGCACTAAACATAATAATACTATATTTTTCCTTGCCCCCTTCAAGATTAAGCAGTTCAGGAGAGGGTCTGCATTTTCCAACACAATGAGCATTCTCCTGGTAAGTTGAGGTTGAGTTGCGTTTGCTGCAAGCGCTGCCAAAAGCTGTGTCTTCTCTCTTTTGAAATGCCAGAGAGGCTTGAGAGCCAGCACTGAAAATTCATCGAAAAGTAGTTGAAATGTGTCACTTTGCCCTGGGGTAACAGCTAAAATCGGGTGTTTGTTGATTACTTTTCTAGCCACATGTATGCAATTTGAAACAGCCATGATGCAGTATTCCTGCAGTTGCTGCTGTGAGTCTTTGAAATGGGGTTCCTGAAGCAAATGCTGTATTTTGTTTGTATGCAACTTTTAGACATTAAAACCAGGTCTGCTGCTGGATTGGTGCTCTTATAGGATGGTTTTCGTGATGCAGCTGAAATTTTCAGCAGGTTTGCTTCAAGGTAGCTTTTTGCTACTAAGCTGTGGCCAGAATAGAAGTCCCGTAAACATACATGTGTGAATTTGTATGTTTTCAGAGGAGAGCTTTCATTTTCACAGATTATGGTGGTTGTTTCTTTTTTCATTTGCAACCCTGCAAGGGAGAAATGGCTTTCTGGGCTTATCAAGGAAACATCTCTGTCTTGCCCTAAGCTGACGTTTAGCTGTCAGCTCATCAGCAGCTATTTATAGTTGCTTCCTGAAAAAAAAAATGTCGACAAGTACAGTGTGGTTCCTTATCCCATTCATACAGGGGAATGCATCCAGCCATGGAAACAAGCTTTTCTACTTGTCACATTATAGTATATTGTGTACCCCTGCCCACAGAGTAGTAGGACAAGGACATATCTGGGATCAGCTCATGCTGGATGTTTCCAGGAAAAGGTTAGGTGATAATCAAGGCTCACTGCTTGGTGTAGCAGACTGGCAGATACATCATTAAGGGTATAGGTAGTGTAGCATGTAGGTAATGTAGCTGACCAAGAGCCAGAGGAGCTAAGAGACTGGATTAGAGATCTTGGGAGAGGGACTGGTTGTTGGCTGGCTGCAGAAACTTATTTTTATCCTGAGGACTCATGCTAGTTAGCTTATTTCACTGCCTTTGTGTCCATATCGATATTTCTAATGCAAATTACCCTTCTGGAGATGCTTGGGGTCTCATTGTACTCTATCAAGCCTCTGAATGTGTGATGGTTTGCACAGAGTCCCCACGCTCTGATGTGGCACCAGCCACCATTAAGTAAGTCTTGTGAATTGATTATGCTTAATAGGATGTGTGGTCCCCTTGGGAGGCAAAAGATAATTATACAATTATCCAGATGAGAACAGGTCTTGCCCTGGGGCTAAACACCAGCTCTTGAGGAAAATAAGTTTGTTAATAGGAAATTTGTATGTTTTTGTATGTTACCTTTTGTATGTTACCTGAAAGCACTACTTTCACGTGTGTAGTACTTATGACAAGGAAAAGCTTCATATCCTCTGGGATCTGGAAAGATTGCTGGATACTGGCCAAATCTCTGAAACCATCACCTTTCTCTAGGGTAGGAGACCCATAAGGTCTGCAGGTATGTGTCTCATGACTATTGGCTTATGTAGTGAAGGGTTTTTTTGCAACAGGTTAATTCTCTGCCAATTCAAACAATAAGCCTGTGGCACTTGATGCAAGGTTTACATAAGCCTTTTACGAAGACCAGTTTTGCTGGAAAGTCTCCTATTAACTGAAACAACACCAGTTTCTTTCAGCAAAATCAATTAGAAGTTACATGCTGAAAACAGAAGCTGAATGCCTTTCCTAATTACATACACCCATTGTGAACAGAGCAATTTTATTAGTGTTCAGTTTGCTTTTTTCAATAAGTCAAGGTATTGTAGACATGGAAACCCTCATGTTCTGTCTCTTACTTTGTGTCTGTGTGTGTGTGTAGGTTTGTTTGTTTGTTTTATTTTGGCAACTGGTGGATTTGTTTATTCTCATCTCATGACCTTTTTCACATCTGGAGCCAGATCTTGTTTCTCCTGAATTCAAGAGGCCTTCCTGAGGGAGGTAAATTAGCAGTTGAAATGGATCTATGACTGACAGCAGCAGTGCCCAGCAAAGCAAACCAGCTGGCTGGGGGGCTCTCCAGGGATTAACATTGGTTTGCTTAGGTGCTATGCATAGCTTTGTTTTCTTAGCAAATAAAGATAAATCTTTCATTTAATGAAGTGTTTTAAAAGTTTTCTCAAAGTTTTTGCTTGAATGTGCTACAGTAGAGGCATCTTTGCTCTATTTGATGCCTCCCTCTTCCCCACCCTGATTCTCTGACATGTGGGCAGAAGCAGGTTGGTTGTATCCAGGAGGAAAGGGTGGGAAACAGCTCAGCAAGTGCCAAAATGGGTGTGAGTCTGCTCCGTGGAGCACCATAACCTCAGCTGTGGGATCTGGTCCCTGTCATTTCAAAACCTCCATTCAGAACTCCTAGATTTGGTGCTTCCCTGGATTGGGGCCCTGAAGATGACAGCAGATTAATGTAAGCAGAACAAAATGAAGGATGTGCTGTATTATGAGAGTAGTGGAAAGAATGAACTATAAGCTGATTTTACGGTGAATGAGTGAAGCAAATCAGCTAAAAGCTGCAAATTGGCACAGAATAGCATGCCAACAGCTCTGTCCCTGCAAAAACTGCTTAGTGCAGAAGAGAAATTTTCATGCTCGAGTCTCTGGAAGCACTTCATTCAGCTTAGGAAATACAAAAGAATGTCTCTTAGGGTCAGGAGTATAGTAATGTCTTTGGCTATCTTACCTGGCAGTCGACAGCTCATGTAGACCTGATTTGTGCTTCTAGACAGTGCATCTTCCACCTTGTTTTCCTCTCAAATGTGGTTATTGCATGCTTGCAAGGGGGGCTCTTCTACAGCCTCTGACAGGCAGTGTTTAAAGTATTGTTTCTCTGCACTTGATCAAATGGAAAATGCAGAGATAAAAAAAAACCAGCCTCTCACGTTTCCATGTCATGTTTAATCAGTCACTGTGCAGGACAGTTGAGTCCTGATTTACAGTTATGCTTACGTAGAGCAGTCCTGTTTTGAGATCGGATCTCTGTGCCCCATTGACTCCACTGTATATAGTCTGTGAACTTTAATGCAACTTTCCACATGACTAAGGACTACTGAATAGCCTACAGAAGTTATTGGCTCTGCTAGTGTCTACTTTTTTCTTTATGGCTCTTTAAAGGGATTGATTTGAAACCTGCAAACCCTGCACATAATGAGTTTGTATAAATCATTAAAAAAACAGAGCTCGAAGGGATCTCAAGAGTTTGTCTAGTTTCCCCACCTGCCCCAGGGCTGGATAACCTTTGCCTAAATACAAGTGTCTCATACTTTCACTCTTCTTCTCCTTTGGTGTAGTTGTTAGACCTGCATGTAATAACTTGCGTACAACACTCTTGCAGGCATGGACTCTTATTTATGCAGTGTTTGAAATGAGAGCTCGGCGTCAGCTGAGAATTCTGGTATTGGTGCAATAAAATAGGCAATGCTGCCCATCTGTGGAGGGGATAAGTGATTAGATGTGACTTCTGTTCCATCATGCTTTTCATGACTAATATATCCTTATGAAGGCATTTCACAATAAAAAAGCATATAGATGCAATTCAAGAAATAGCTAGGTGTAACAACTGCAGCCAAATTTTTAAAGAAAGGAGTCCAGAATTTGACTCAGTTTTTAAGTCCTAGAGTAGCTGGGAGGTGTTCAGGTTAGAACTTCTGAAACTAAGAATTTTTTCTATAAAAAGACCAATTTTCTGCCTTTCCTGCCCTTTTCTTTCTTTTTAAAGGTGTGAAGGTCATGAGGAGAGAAAAAAACAGAAATAAATTTTAAGATGTTATGTAAAATTTATTTTAAAACCACCTGTGAACATTACTACAACCTTTTTAGCCAGAACTGCTCATCTGATTTTTAATGTGTTTCCTGATATCAAGAGCATTCAGGCTTGTGACTTTTAAGGACCCAATTTTGAAAACTTTTGCTCCGAGATCCCCACAATTGCCCAGCATTAATCCTATGATTTTACTGATCTTTGTACCCACCTTGAATCAAGGAAGCTTTCAATAGTAACGTCAGAGAATATGACCCCTGGGATAGCATTAGGGAGGCTGGTATATATAGCTGAGGAAAAGGTCTCTGTCAACCTTAATAAATGTTTTGCACAAGTTTTGAAAGCAAAGAATATGCCAACAAAATGCTATTGCATCTGCTCCCTCTGACTTGCTGAAATGGAAGATTTATTGGTATGTGCTGTGTTGCAGCGGGCAAAGCTACTATGTAAGGGAGACAATGAGAAAATCAGTATAGTTAACATACTTGGCCTGCAGCAACTGCCATAGCTATCCAGGGAGAATTTGACTTATTCTTTTAGCTGTACCAAGATCAGTGCCTGATGCTTCCTTAGTCAGTATCCCAGTGTTTAGATTTCGCTCTTTATGCTGGTGAGCATTTAGGTACTCTGGTTTTATGCAAACAGGAATTTGTAAAGTCATCCACAGCTTTTAATATCAGTGGTGGACCATTGTAACACCTTATCTTTAGATTCTAGTTCAGAATCACCAGCTGCCTGTAATGATAAAAAAACTAAACTAAAAATAATAGCACAGTTGAAAATTTCAACTATTATGTGGCAGCACTGCAGCAATGGTTGTCTGCTTTACAACTCGAAGTGTATGTGGGAGAAAATTCCATCATCTTCCTGAGCTGGTGCTGGGGCTTGTAGTTAGCTGCTAGTGCAGGCCAGGGTGCAGATTGCAAAACCTATTCCCATGAAGCAAGGGGAAAGCATTACTCATCATTTGGCCTCTGAGTCATAACACCTTTGCTGTTAATAGGATGGAGAACCTCCCCTTTTATGAGGCTGTGCCTAAAGGCACAATTTAGGCTCAGAATTGTATTACCTGATTATTATTCCACTAAAGCAGGTGGCAGTATTCCAGCTGACAACAATGGAAACAGGAGCAAGCCTTCAAGTCTCAACCATGTACAAGGTGTGATATATTCACAGAGATCCTCCACTGATTTCTTCTAGATCAATTAGAGTTTCACAAGCACAATTTATTATTACCATCAGGAGCTGCTTTCACAAATGTCTCAGCAGCATAGTAAAGAAGTGCTTATGAATCAGGAAAATTACTTCCAGGTAGGAGAGGTTATTTACTACCTAAATCCCTGATCCAGGTGTACTGCTGTAGCAAAGTCCATCCAATAAGGTAGTGAATGTTTGCATCTGAACCATTTCTGATCTATGCCATTTTGGGGGAGGCAGAAGTGTTATGGTGCCTTGCCAAAGGGTCATACTCCTTTGTTTATTGGGGGAAGGGGGCTGGAGGAAGGGACATGACGGGAACAGGGAATTGGGAAAAGCAGGATTAGCTGTGCCAAGGTGGCAGGGAGAATTTATTTCATGTGCAAGCCTGTGTGGTAGAAGGGGAGTGATGGGAAGTGATCCCTTCAAACTCTTCATGGGCTTTCAAATAAGCCTGCGTGTGCTCTTGTAGTGACGCTGCAGCACATTTCAGCGTGCAGGTTATGTGGCACCCATGTTAGAGTCCATGCTCATGTGTGACATTTAGCATGTGGGCATCAGATTTTCTCCTCCCTCCTCTGGATGTGGTTATGTTCCTTTTGACATTTCCCTGATAAGAAAATGTAGCAAGGTCCTGTGTCCTTGTAACTTGTGCCTAAAAGCTGAATTGGTGTCCTTTGTATTTCTGTCTGTCAGCATCTCTTAACCGGAAGTTGAGAAATTATATGCTTTTCTATGTTTTGGGGATTTTGTCTCAATCTTGTCAACTCAATGTAGCCTTTGCCTGCACCTTCTCTTAATTGTTTTCTCTTCCCTAACAGTTATTCCTAGCTGGAGCTCCCCATTTCAGTATTTCTCGTATTACTAGTTTGAAACTTGGTGCCCATACAGCAGCTTTACAGACAGAATTTCTGCCTTCACCCACTGTTGAGCACTGAAGGGAGCAAAAATCTTGGCAGCTGATGCCTGCTTCTTGTTTCTCAGCCCAGCCTTGATAAATGAGAAAGCCAAGGAGCTGTTCTGACTCTTGATAGCTGGCCAAGCTCCCAGCGAGATAGTCCACCCACTGTGAAGGGCACAGTGCAGCGCTGCCAGGTCCCTCTTTACTTGTGTAAGCACAGAGCATGGTCCTGCCAGTCCTGCTCCCAGTGGGGTCTCTTTGGGGCCAGAGCCAACCCCTGCAGGAAGCTTACGGATCTCAGCATGCAAGCCAGTGATGATTTAGGCAGTCCAACTCATATCTTGAACTGCAGAGTTAATTTCAAAGTTGTGATGGCCCATCAATGTCAAAACTTCTGTTGGTGGTAGGTTTGAGATGGAACCAGTGTAACTCATACCCAAAATCATGATTTTTGACCTATCCCTACACTTATCTGTGACTTAGCCACTTGAAACATACTTTCCTGTCTACTTTCAGAAAGGCAATACTAACCTGTGCTACTTCCTGGAAATCATGTTGGTTTGGAAAGGAGTCAGAGCAAAGCGAGACTGGCTTTTGAACCTCTAAAGCCCCAAGGCATCTGTGGTTCAAGTGGGCTATTCTGATTCATGAGTGAAAAATCTGTGTTGCACATCCCCCTACACTTTTTTGATCTAGTAAAATTGCTCTGCTCACTCAAGTTGGTGACTACCCTGACAGGGATAGCCCCAGGGGGAAAATCAGGTATGTTGTGTGATAAAATTAATGGAAAACTGTCTCGCAGCCTGCGCTGTTTCCTGCACCTCATCATTTCAAGTCACAGCTACCTTTTGGGTCTTTCTGGATTGAGGGCTTTCTGTAAGCCACAGGGTAGTCAAGAGAAGCTCCTATCAGAACTGTTGGATGCTGCTTCCCAACATGAACTTGTGGCATCTCTGTATCCCTGCTGGCCAGGAAGCAAGACGGCAAATTCCAACTATTGCCATGAGCCAGTAAGCCAACACTGGACTGGGGATACGTGAAAAGGAGGGGATGTCAAATGATTGTTTCTAGAGGCCTAGCTGTTACCTCTGCATGAGTCAAATGTGTCATGGATATCAGGTATCTCCATGTTCTGTCATGTCTAGGAAAGGTTAATTGAAGTCACTGTTTGACTGAGAGTCCTCCATACTTTCTCTTCACTTCCTTACAACCAGACTTGTTCTGAAATACTCCAGAGAAGCTCCTAATATTTCCAGGTCCTTGCTCTGCTTATGTCTTTCTTGAGACTTTGCTGTGGTTTGGTGTAATTCAAGCCATTCTGTTCCCAGGGCTAAGTGGCCAATTAGAAGATGGCTGTCCCACAATAGCGTTGGCTTGTAGATGTGAGCATGTGATTTCCGTAGGCTCCTGATCCCTAATCCTCCGGAGCCCACACTGAGTATGTAAGGATGCCTGTAGCCACAGGGTGTAATAGAGGCATCACTCGCTTGCAGGCTTTTCCTTGGTTGGCAGGGCCATTCACAGCATTGGCCAAGTGAGTGGCTGCATCCCAGGCACTGTTATGTAAGGAAGAATTTCGACATTAATTAAGTGTCTTGGCTTTAGGTTTCATGTTGTCTCTCTGGACAGCAGTAATTTCAGAAGATTCAGTGTGGCTTCTGCAAACAAAACAAACAAACTTTATTTTACAAGCTTTGTGCTCTGTTGCTTTCTCCTGGAGCATCCGCTGTTCTGGGACATTTTGCTTTTGTTTCCCTGCCGCTGAGAAGGGACAGTGGTTTTTCTGGCGACGCTGCCGAGCATAGCTAACATGCTAAAGCATTTGAGCTGCAGGAAGGCTGGCACTCACGGTCAGAAACTTAACTTCTCTGTTTGCTTTCAGCTGCCTTCCTCATCCTGAAGGGCTGGAGGAGGAAGGGATGGGTGGAAGATAGATGCAATGTGCTGCTGCCAGCATGGCTGTAGAAGTTGTCTGGGGTAGAAATGTGTGTGCTGGGTGAGAGATGTCCGTGTGGATCATGTTCTCACACTAATGGCTTTCCTCCCCTCTTTTTCCTGCAACTGAAGTCATTAATGCTCGTTAAGCCAGGATGGAAACAAACCCAAACAACAACAGTCCACAAAATAATTCCATCACTCCAGACTGTTCTTTTTTTTTCCTCTCCAGTGAAGCAATTAGTCTTCTGCAATCCCATTTTAGCCAGACTGGAAACAATCAGCTGGACAATAGCAAATTCCCTTCCTGGCAGGGCAGTCATCGGATCCCCTCCATGGTGGGAAAGGTGAGGCGCCTTCCTACAACTGTGTCTGAATCTCCCTAAAGAAATTCCTTTGGGCCTTGCTGAAAGCCCTGTTTTTGTGCAGCCCCTCCCAGTGAGTCACGGACTCTGGCTCCTCTGAGAGCCTTCTGTAAGGTTGCATTTTCTCTCAACCCACTGCAGGGTTAACCCTTCTGTGGTTTCGCCTGGGTGCTCTCATGCCTATATGACCCATCCCACTCACTGGCTGATGATGTAGATTGTGGGTGCCAGAAAGTCATGAAGTAGTCTGTGGTTTATACCAACAGCAAGCCAAAATAGGACTTGTGCGTGGGGGGTGTGTGAGAGATTTTTCTAGTCTTGCTCATCTGAGTGGTACTTGGTCCTAGGAATGTCTCAGACTGTGTAAGGGAAGAGTGCTGAGGAGCAGGAGACTGTGTGAACTGAACAAATGTGTTGGAGCTTGGCAAAAAAACAGGGGGTGCAATAGGGAGGAGAGGATCTAGCTGAAATCCTATGGTTTCACTAGAGAGCCACAGCACAGCTTGGCCAGAGCGAACCAGGAAATCTCTCAGTTCCGATAACTGCTTACGTCATGAGTAATGTGCAGTGCTGTCCTCTACCAAGGGTGAAGCCTGCAGCTGTGCCATGCACAGGGCCTTCCTCTTGCTGCTGAGGTTGGTTGTAATATGTGGGGAAGCACCGGGTTCCCCCTCCATCACTATACCTCTCTGCAGGGCACCATGTCTGCCTAGCACATAGCACCTTTACTGCCCCAAAAAGCACAGATGGGACAGGACATGGAAGGGCATGTTCAGGTAGGAAATCCATGCTGCCATGGTGCCGGAGGAGAAGGCTTAAAACACCATAAAGATGGACTTTGCTGTCTTTAGCTTCTAAAAAGCAGCCCGGAGGGCAACATAGTTGGCTGGCCAGTGCTAAACCTGAACGCCTTTCTTTAAAGATGCAGGAAGAAGCTAGGCTGGAATCCATGTTTTGTCTCATTTCTGTACATGAGGTAAAAGCCACAGGGTTGCTAGTCAGGTGCCAGAAAAAGCTCCAGCTGCCCAGGGCAACTGAAGACAAAGGGGAGCTCTGCTTGCTCGGCTGCTGGGTTGAATAGCAAGTCACCGTGTGTTTGAGTAATGTGTCATAGTGCCAGAGCTCTGATGTCTGTGGTATGAAGGTGCTGTGTGGGCACCAGAGCCGCCGGGCTGTGGAGGGCTTTGCCTTGAGATAGAAAGCTGGGGTGGAGAAGCACTTGTGAAGAAATCTGCCATACAGGCTCATCTGGTAATGTGCAGTTGAGGGTGATTCTGCCTGATCCCTGAAGTCTGGATTAGCTGTGGGGCAGAGCCTGCCTCATCCAAGCATCGTACCAGGTGCCAGCTCAACCTGCTCCATGTCTGGGCAGACCTGCTCCAGGAGCCTGCTTTAGTTGCTGCAGGTGAATGAGAGGCTGCTGATAGTTTGTTGGGCATTTTCTGTTTGAGTCATTCCAGCCATGGTGAAGGTTGCTGGCAGTGCCAGGAGTGACAAGTGCTTGGTCTGGGGACAGTGAAACAAATGCCCAAGGGTTGAGTTCCAGGTAGCAGGAGGCTGTGGAGACACAGGCATGCACATTGGGAATGTGGAGATTCAAAACCAGTAGCACAGACTTAAGGAATTGGCTGGAGAGAAGGAAGCAATCTGGGTTTACATTTGTATCACTGGTGCTTCCCAAGTCACCACAGGGACAATGTGAGGTGGGAAGTGAAAGTAACCCCGTGTTTAAAAGTTGATTCCCAATGCACATGGATGTAATCTTGATGTAAAAGTAGCTGCTGCATCATGGTGTGGTTGCTTTCCTGTTTCAGTCTAGCACAAAGTGTGCTGCAGCACCCACACCAATCCCACACAGAGCATTCTCTGCTCTCACAACCCTACTGTGAAATAGTTTCTTATGCAAAATCATGAAGAGGTTTGCAAACCATTTGTAAAGTAAAGGACTGTGAATTCTGCTTGACAACAGAAACAAGGGACTGGCAAATCACATGTGTATAGTGTCCCCAAAGTGCAGAGGGGACATCTATTGCTCCTTGCCTGCATAGCCTATCTGGAATAGTTCTGAGAATTTGTTACTATTAATGTATCTTTTGTGGGTGATGTATTTCAGCATGTTAAAAATTAATATAATTCACCTTTTGTTCCTTTTTCTCAGGGCAGTAAAGAGTCGATCTGAGTCTCTATGGTCTTCCATTAGTCCTCAGTTATTTATTCATGGGGAGAGTATCTTAAAACAGCAGTCCCATTAGGGAGTAGCAGCACTGGACTGCGTAGATGAGTTTGGAGTACTTGATGACAGAACCCACTGGAATTGTCAATAACATTAAGAACTGCTTTCCTGCCACAAAATAAAAGTACAGCCTTGTAGGTGGAGTGTGCTAAACTTTGATGAGGACATGAGCTGAAAAGCAACGCACTTTAGATGTCATCTGGGTGTACCTTTAGCAGGCACAGACAAGGACTTCTTTGAAAAACATCTTGCCTTCACATTGACTTTTATATTGTGATAGAAAATGTGTATTGGTGTGCGATTCTGGCCAGTGTAATCGTGGCAGGTTTAGATACAAAATCTTTAATTCTGAATTCTGATCTGGTGCAGTGCCATCATGCCTCATCAAGGATTTCTGTCTGGTTTGCCTGTTGTTTCTAGTCTCCTTAAGAAGTAAGTTTCATTGAGGATCTGTGGGGTCTTCTTAATGCAGAAAGGGACTTACAGTCAAGACACTGAAGCATATAATCCAGGCCTGTGTAAGCGAGGAGAACCTGACAGTTTTAGATCGTCCCCAGTTAAAATAGTAAAATCTGAGAGTCCTGTAGTCTGTGGCCTGAAAAAGGCTAAGGTAAGAACAGTTGTCAGTGGTACCTTCAGTAAGCAAGGCATCCTGGTCCTGGATAGAAGGGTGAACAGAGTCACATCATGAATTGACTCTGAATCAGTCAACTGAAGGGCATATGCTACTTGTGCCTAACATGCCCAAGTTTCTGTCTTAGTGGAGCTTGCTATAGTTACCCATTCCTGTCCTGAAAATGCTACTTGTGCTTCCTTTACACAATCTTCCCACTTCTGCTCTGGAGTTGATACTCTTGTGTATTGGGTGATGAAAGGAAAGGGCCACTGATTCTTCATGTTGTAAGCTGTGACTGTAAACGTCCATGGAAGGACTGGCTTGTTTATCAGGGGAAGAAGGACTGTAATATTTCATCTGGAAAGCCAAGACATGCCAGGAAGTGTATTTCCAGAGGCACAAATGCACAGTACCTCCATGACTGCATGTTGCAGAGGGCAGAGTGCCCTGCTGCACTGAGGAGATGACAGTTGGGTTGCGGTGACTTTCATACAGGGACTTGATAGATCTATGTGCTAAACACTCAAGAGGTGAGCAGTGTGAAGACAGACTTTCCTCCTGGTTCTCTTTCTGTCTTTTTTCTAGGTGAGGTCAGTTGAGACAGTGCTTATTTTCATTTTCTGATTCATTTGTTTCATATATTACAGGAACAAGGGAGCTTTTTGTGCACGATAGCCACGTCAGCTAAGCGTTGATTGACTCCTGCTCTCACTTCTGTTTTGCTTGCAATCAGGCAACCAGCTAAGGCACCAATTTGGGAACTTAGGTAGCCTTGCCAGCTGGTGAGTGATATTTTAGAGTGACTGAACTGCCTTGGGAAAGGTCCTGTCTCCCTTGATAGCTGGAATTGGGAGCACTGACCAATGAGACTTGTGGGTTAAGTGCCTGATGTAACACAGGGACAAAACCAGACAGCGTTGTTCATAGACTGGTTGGGGTCTGTTTGCTGCCTGTATGGCATTTGGGGTGACCCATGGGATCTAGTCTGTCCCTGTTGGCCTGGCACAAAACTCAGGGTTGCTGGTTCCTGCATGCAGGCAGGTTGGGAGGAGTCCCCAGAAGTGGGAGTGGGATTGCAGAGAGCTTGACATGCCCAGCCAGGACTGTCACCTGGCTCTATCCTGCTTATCCAGGATACTTGAGCTTCACACAGCCCTGCATGAATCAGCTGTAATGAGTGAATAGCAACAGTAATCCACATGAAATAAGAAACTAAACCTTGGGATAATGACCCATTTTGCTACACTCCTACAAATACCTACAAAACCCACTGATTTCACTGCTGCTGTTTAAATTATTTTTGTGGCAAAAAGCAAGGGAGATCAGAACAGTGAAGAAAGCACTTTGTTTGCCTGTGGGTTTATTGGAGTCTTAGGAAAAAAAAAAGAGAATCAATGATATCAATGATGGTTTCAGTCTTTCTTTAAGAAACGACCCTCAAGACTGCATCTCCTAGGAAATGTATTTAAACTTTGTTCCAAGGGGTACTAGGCAGTACCCCCTCCTGCACTGTACCGGGATGCCTGTGTGCTTTGTGCTCACAATGTGTCATTAACACAGAGACAGCTCTTTCTCCACGTGGACAAAAATTCAGTGCAGACAAAATTCAGAGGCATCCATGCTGGCCTAGTGTTGCTCCTTCAAAAGTCAGTAGTAAATTTAGCAGTGCAGGCTAAAGCAAAGTGCTTTTAGAAGTCCTGTCTAAAAATACAGAACTTCTGCCTTCAGCTTTGTTCTTTCCATTGTAGAAAGGAGATTAGCACCTATGGCCTTAGCTTTATAAGTCTGGATCTGTAATTCAGAGCCTTAATAAGGTTAATTAATTTTTTTTTTAAGGCCCTAATCCAAAATTGACGGAACCAACAGGATTTCCCCCCCACCCCCACCCCACCCCCCCGATTTCCCTGGTTTCAGGATCAGGCTCAGTAGAGTAAATCTTATCCGTGTCAGATGAATATGGTGAAGTCTGTCTGACTAGACATACAGGTTCAATGCAGGAGTGTCTCCCCCACAAAGACCTCCCGGCGTTACCAGTGCTAGCACAGGTTGGTTTGCTGCCCAAGCCGTTGCCAGAGGCAGTCTGAACACATGATCATGATGGATAGGGCCATCCTTATTTTTATTTTTGTTCTTTGATATTTCCTGTAGTGAAACATGCTTCCTAAGACTCTGAGTGTGGGGAGGGTGGATTTCACAGCATCCCTGAGATTAGCAGTGACAGCACACAAGAGTTGATTTCATGGGAGATACTAATTCCCCCAAGGCGGGCTTAGTGGCAGGCATCAGTGAAACCCGTGTCACTCTGTGCGGGTGGAAAGAGGAGCCTTTTCAGCAGCACAGTCCAACCCTGATCCTACCTGGACAGCTTGGAGCTGTGATGGGACCTTTGAGCAGCTCTGCAGTGGCCTATGGGCAGTTGGTGATGGTTAATCTTGGGTAACTCTTTCACTACATCTTGAAGTGTTGAGACCATGTTGTACTGTAGGCACAAGCCTGATTTAATTCTAGTTTCAGGCTTCAAATCAATGATAGTCTATTTTTGTTGAAGTGGTATAATAGGATTATATTTTTAACCTCTCAGTGCTGTCAGTTGTAAGTCCACACCTGATTCTTGTTTGTGCATTTGCGTCTTGAGTCTGTTGTATGCTTCCTCTGAAGACTTCAGGCAATACGGCTCACAAAAAGAAGTATTGTGGTTTAGTTGGTTTTTTTTTTTTCTCTCTCCCTCTTTTTCTGGCAAGGATAAAATAGGAGCTCTGTTGGGAGCAACTCAGCAAGTGATGTCTCAGGGCCAGCAAATTCCAGTGTCACTGCCCAGTGGGACTGAGGAGTCTATCACAGGACTAGGCTGGCGGCTCATCCGGAAAGGGAGCGCGTGGCATGCATACCAAGAGCTGGACACGAAGCCTTCTTCTGTCTACCTCTCCCCTTCCCGCAGTAAATAGGAGGACGTTTGCTCTGGGATTCGGGGAAATGCCTCAAGTGTAACTCCTCTTTCCTGACTAGAGTCCCACATAAAAGTGAAGCAAATAATATATGTATTATATATACATATATATATAAAAAAGTACACACACAAATGTGGACATATAAATATATATGGATTGCACCATCTTTGAGATTACTCCAATGTAGCAATCTCCAGCGCGTCTGTATTTCAGGAGTAATGGGTAATGGCTCCAGCTTTTGGGTGCTCCATTTCAGTGTATCTTTTTGCCCTTGTAAATCTGCCTTTGGAAACTATCATTAGCTGTCTTACAGCTGTTGTGCATCTAATAAAGGGGAAGCTAATAGCTGTACCTGGCCTTGAAGGAAATCGTGGCATCTGTGGGGTCTCACTGGATCTGTACCACTCAGGTTCAGACCCACTAACTTGGTGGAAGCTTTGTAATTATATACTGCAGTATGCCAAGGGGTTTTTTTTTAGTGTATGCCTGTATACTTTAGCCTACCACTCTAATTTAATTGGAGGATGAATCATGCCCATTCATCTCAATAGCAATGAAATCTTGTCAGTAATTGTGTTAGCTTCCACAGATGCTTTTCTGAAGTGCCCAGAGGGAGGGGAGGTGGGACTGCTGGCACTTGAAACCACCAGAGAGGTCTTGGATCCCCAGTAATGCCAGCTTTGCCATGAGAGAAGTCAACGCCTTGGGCACAGCTTTGTCTCAGAGCAGCAGCCCAGGGAGTGCCAGGAGGGGACCAGTGCTCTGATGTGGTTTGGGGAACTAGCTTCCAGAGAGGCCCCACCAGCAGCAGGGGGTCAGGCAGACGAGGAGCTGGCAGCACTGGCTTCCAGCCCATCTCCACCAAAAAACCCATGGTGTGGCCTTAACCTAGGCAGAAGACTTGCAGAAACTTGTCCTAAAGCTTCAGGGGCTGCTTGACTTTGAGATTAAAATGTAATAGCAGAGTGCTTCTGGATACAAATGCTTGCCAGTCACAGTTTAGTCTGAAGCCCAAGCAACAGGGCAAGAATGTATTTCAAAACTTAATCAGACTTACCCTTGTGAATGTGTAAGACTGATACAGCGTGCCTTTGGACATACTGAAGAGCACAGATGAAGGTGAGTGTGAGAATCTCCCTCTGCACAAATTAAAACACCCATGACCTTGTCCTCCAGGGTGGTCCTTGGCCAGTGCTGTGGTATGAGTTTTCAGAGAAGTTCAGCCATGCATTCTGGTGGTGTATCTGACCCTGGATACGCATCCATATTGCATCACTATTACCATCCTGGTGTCTTCAAGAGAGGTGGAGCCTGCTTTAGAGGCTGGGTGGCCTTAATCCATCATGCCTTTATCCTAACACGCAGGTGCGGAGCATTTCAACAGGTTTGCACATTGTGTGCCAGCACGGGTGGGTTAGGTGAAGAAGAGAAAAGCCATGGGGGTATTTTATACTGGTACATTCCCCCTCTGCAGCTCTCTGCAGAGACTGGAATGTGCTGTGGTGGGATGAGGCTGTAAAATCCTCAGGAATAGTGCTGGGCTCCTGGCTGGAAAATGCTCAGGTACTGAGCTGCCTGTGTGATTAACCTTCCCCGTGAGCTGCCTCTGCTTCCCACAGCTGCATCAAGTGCTGTCTGCTGTTATATGGCCTAGCACTGAGTGTTAACTTCTAGTGGAGTTTCACTCACTCATACCACTCATCTGGGTCTGAGTTGAATCTCTGAATCAATATGTTAGTTTCTGCTTTTGCTTTGTTTCTGAGAAACATGAAAGTTCAGTCTGGAGCTGTTGTGCCTGTATTTACAGTCCCTAAACACTTATACGTGGTCAGTTTTTGAAAATAACTGCTGGCCCTTAGAGCAGAAGGGCACCTCACTATGTTTCATCCCTGCTTTCTGGTAATTATGAATTACAAATATCTGGAGAGATCTTCTCTGGATTTCTGTCATAGAATCATAGAATAGTTAGGGTTAGAAAGGACCTTAAGATCATCTAGTTCCAACCCCCTGCCATAGGGCAGGGACAGCTCACACAATATTGCACAATATTGTCCTATTATACTGCACTGGAAGTTGCAGTATGACTGCTGTAGTTGGGGTGTCCGTGTGCATGCTGGTGGTCTGAATGGGTTTGCACCTCAGAAGTTGTTTGGAAACTAGAAGAAATGTTTTCTGCACCCAAGAGAACAGTTTTCAGGAAAACAAGGAGTGTAGTGATGTTTTGCAGTCGCAGCATTGTATTTGAACATTACTCATGCAGTACGGCGGAGGATAAAGTACACAGACTAAATCCCATAGGACTTGGGGGATTGTGCTGTGAAGCTGTGGGTGTGTGTAGCAACACTTTCTTTCTCAGCTTGTGAGTCCCATACCATGGTGTATGTAAATGGCTACATGCTGGTTATATTCTGTATAACAGTGCTGGGTCTTACCTCTGCTTCTTCTCTTGGTTCTGTACCCAAGAGGGTGCTGTCTTTAAGCACAGCAGGGTTGCTCCAGCTACCTTTTTCCCCTTTGGCAGCAAAACTCCAAGGCTGGGATCTCAAACGGTTTTTCTCCAGCTCGGTGCAGCTTGATCTTTGCCTGATCTCTGCTTTGTGGCTCCCTTTTTCAAAGGCTGGTAACATGGAGTTTCATTTGTGATTTCAATATTTCCCCCTACCCTAAAGATGTCTACCAACTAAGCAAATAACAGCTTAGCCTGTGTTTTTATGTCCTAGCTCCAGTAGAATATATTGCAAGTGTTGTCTTTAGCCTGCATTTACTGCTACATGCTGATGCTCAGCTTTACCATTGCTTAGGAAATTTCCTTAACTTTTCCTTAATGCTGTAAGAATATCAGTTTCTGTTTATAAAAACTTACTTGACCATAAAAAAAAAAAGTTTGATTGTCATTAGAAAAATGTGAGAGATACAAATTGTTTTTTGTCAAGGAATTTTTAAGTGAGTTCTCTACAACCTAAGGCAGATGGGGTTGGAAGTCACCTGAGTTTCCAAAGTGATATGAAATATTGGGAACAACACATGGAGGTCCCTAGTCCAAAGCTGGTGAGAATGGAATTGTGAAAATAATTACTTGCTTTGAGTTTGGTAACTGAGATTCCAATATTTAGTGTGGAAAGAAAGACAAAAAAATCGCTTCAGAAGTTGTGGGCCCAAAATAGTTGTTAGGGCTTCTTAAACGTAACAATATTTTTTTGCAACCTAAGAGAATATTGGTTTTGAGTAAAATAAAATATTTTGGTTTGAGTATTATTAATGAATGCAAAGGAAAATGGGAAATTATATTAGCTTCACATGAGTTTTTAGGGCTTTACATAAAACTGAGAGCTCCAACTGTTCTCCTCTTTATTTAATCGTAATACTAGTTTAAATCTGTTGTCTTCTGTATTTGGAGCAAACCTCCAACTTGAAAAATCCTACCTCTTCGATAAGTATCTTACCAACTGTGCTATTCCATAGGCTGCAGGTCTTTCGTTCTCCTCTACTGAATTTGCTTCATTTTGCAAAAAGTAATCTCAGTTTCACTGAGCAGGAGTTGGAAGCTTGTCATGCTTTGGCTACCAGAGCAGGCAATAGAAACACATTTTTCTCCATCGTGATGGAGATTTTATTATTTCTATGGAGCAAAATGACTTCAGCAGAAGAGGTGAAGAAAAACCAAAATCTACTCCCTGCTTGCGAAGGGTGTTTGAATGTGCAATTGCTCACCCAAAGGTGTTCCCAAGGAGTATCTAAATGGCCTTGTATGCTGAAGATTTAATAAAGCAAAGATTTTCTCTTTCAGAAATGCCCAAATTACTCATTTAGCTAGTTCCAGTTTCAGAGATTTTATTTTTCAATTGCCCTTTTATTTTCTATTTTTTTTTCTTAAACATTTGGCTGGAGTTTTACATTAGTGGCACCTATTTGTGGCTAGCTCCCACTGCTTTGTACCTACATCTTTCATGACTAAATGATTTGCATCAAGACGGGAACAGCAGGCTTCTATGAGCTTTAAACTGGACTTTTGGGATTACTAACCTGGGAGAACCTTGAGCTGAGTCAGGAAGCCAGTTTCTGCCCTCCCTACTCCTGTGAAGAAGATCCTTACCATGTGTACAGCCCTTACAGCACAGGGTGCTAAAACCAAAAGAGAAAAAAAAACCAAAACCCAAACCAAAACTTCATTCATTAAAATATCATTTCCACATCATGAGTGAGATGATCAGAGTAGAACGAGTGGCAGGTACATGTATAACACTTATTCACTGGCAAAGCTCCCTGCTGCAGGGAAATTGCATTTGACAGATGCTGCAGGAAAGGGCTGGATCATCTGCAATTGCAGTTTTGGGTTTTTACAGATGTTAAACTCAAGCAGCAGATGTGTAAAGAGCACCTCTTCCAGTGAGTGACGCTGAAGCAGCTCATTTTGTCATTTCTTCTGGGTCTAGACTAAACCAAGGCCATTAAGCTGTTATGTTGAGCTGCCTGTGAGGACAAAGGCTGCCTTTCTGAGTCAGGATGAAGCCTGTTTTCCAGTGGAGGTTTGCCAGTGAAAGGCAGAACCTCAGCTGGACCTTAGAATCTCAGCCCTCAGAAAACCTTTCTGCCTTTATTGCTTCATTGAACTGCTAAAAATACTGAATGGAAAATGCAAGTATTAAGGAAATGAGGTAGATTTGGGCTTTCTGAGCTGGATGACTTCCAGTTTCATCAGCTTCCCGGAATCCTTACTGCGAAAATGAAGTGTTCCCTGTAAATCTCAGAAACCTGTCAGTGTTTTTCCTCTCATATGGCCATGTTGGTTCACGGGATATGGTGCATAGGGAGACCTGTCAACATTGAGCAGTAAGAACAGAGCTTTTGGCTGCTGGGATTGCTTGGGATGAATGCTCAAACACCTGACCAAACCACAGCTTTCCCAGACAATTATTACTTTACGAGAAAGCAGGCTCCAGAGGAGCTGCATGGCTGAACTTGCCACTGTGCTGGTCCATGAGACCTGCTCCAAGAGGCATGTGTGGGGTCATCTTCTGTGGCCTTGCCAAGTAAAGAGCATTGAGAAGTCTCTGTCATGGGAGGTCCTCCTCTAAAGTGATCTGCACGTAGCCAGCGTGCCTGAGCAAGTGAGAGCAGATTGATGTCCGGTTAGTGGAAACAGAAAATGCCTAACTACACGAGCAGACAACAGGCACTCTTAATGGATTTAACGTGCTGAGAAGCGGAGGGGCTGGAGGTTTGCTTTGTGTGGTTAAAACTGTAGTCACCCAGTGAGAGGCAGGCAGTTTAGATTTAATGACAATTACATTATAGGGGCTCTCTGGGAGGATGCAGCAGCCACAGAGTGCTCTTGCACCTGCAGAAGCTCTGACCATCCTGTTGGTGTAGTGAGTGTGGTGTATTACACAGCTAGCAGGGATTTCAGAGTGCCTGATGATCTTGTCTGCAGAGCTGACCCTGGTGTCTTGCCTCTGCTCCTCAGGTTCTCCATGAGGAACCGTAACCTGCTCACTCCATATATGTGACTATGTTTCTGCTGGCTTGGGTATAAGGAAGGTGTATCGGGAAGTATTCCCAAGTCATTCCAGTACATGGCAGATGTTTGGGACAGTGGGGAGGAGGTTTGCAAAGGGGATCTCCAAGCAAGTTCGTCAAAATTTCCCTTACAGTTTCACCTCTATGGGCACCCCCAACAGTCAGTCCTGCCCAAAAAAGATGTTTGCTGTATTTAAAACTGAGCCAAGAATAAACTGTGTATTTCAACCACATTGCAGACTCCTGGAAACAAGGCCTGCCTTCATGCTTGGAGGGCTTCCCTGCTCTGCCAGGAACCACAGGGAAGAGCAACAGGAGCTATGGCTGGAAACTGCTGCTGACAGCGTACTGTCATGAGTGACCACGTACAATACCTCTCACTGTGCTTGCCTAAAGTCTTTCCAGGACGAGCCTTTGGCCTTGACAGCCATTTTTGATTCTCAGAAAAGGAAAAATAAGTGTCTTCTGCTGAGCATCCCATCCACAGGAAACACTGCAGCATAAAGCAGGCATTGGCACTGTCCTTGGCATCGGAATCTCACTGGTCACCATGTAGCTGCTGGGCCTGCTGGGAAGGGGAGCATCACTGCAGAGGGCTTTTTGCTGGCTTGTGTTGCCATGCTGTGTCAAAGTTGAAGAGAGAGGATGTATGATCTTGTGATTAAGATCTGCAGCTGGAATTCGGGAAGCTGGTGTTCAGTCCTGGTTCTCGGGGACACAGGCAAATTTCTTAACCTCTACTCCTCGCTTTCTCATCCTTTAAACATAGGCTAATAATACTTTTCCTTATCTCTTTAGGACAGGATGTAGCTCTAATTGTCTAGCACAGTGCGTCACTGATCTTTCCACTGCACAGCTGTCTCAAGCTCCAGAGAGGTTTCTGGTGGTGGTGTGGGCTGTAGAAATGCCAATGCACAACAAAACAATTGACGACCTGATTTTCACTTTAACACCATAGTTACAGTGGATGAACAGGATCAAGCTGGATTCAGATTTCAGCTCATCCAGAGATTTTCATATTGATATGGAGATGCCACCACCTATGTTACCACCCTTCCCATTGCTCCCCCTTCCCAGGGAAATAGGTGTCCAACCAGAGGGCAAAATGGATCAAGTTCCAGCATGGATTTCATGAAGGAGTCTTGAGACCCTCAAATATATTCATTTATTTGATCCTTCTCTGAGCATCTGCATGACTTTGAAAGTGGCTTTGTCTAGGCCTATAATGTGTTCTCCATCTCAGTAGAATGAGCTGCTGTGAGGGCTCTGTATAACTCTTGGGCCAGTACCTGAGATGCTTCAGAAAATGAACTGCAAACTATGTGTACTGCACAAAGCTCCCATCTTAGCTCCTTTCCTCCATCTGTGACAGTGCCTACAGCATGCCTGGCAGATGAAAAGCAGAGGTTCTATGACCTGGTATGTATTCTTAGGAAGGCATTGCTTAAGTCTGCAGATGACCCCGTGCTTTCTGGTCATGTTCCTGACAGCGCTTCTGACTGCAGGCTATTCCCTCAGGCAGTATCAAGGTCAGGGAAGCTGATAAGCTGTGTTATGGCTCTGTCATTTTGGCAGCTCTGCTTTTGATAGGGAGCTCCCAGCCTCCTAGGGGTGACGTATTGGAAAATGAGCCCTTTTGCAGCTGGTCTTTTGTAACAGTGACGAGGAGGTCCCCATGCACCCTGATGAAGGCTATGGGAGACATTTACTTCTTGCAATAGTGCAGTCCTGCTGGAATTGATACCCCTGGAAGGACTAAGACTTTGTCTTATGATGGGGGCATCCCACACTGGCCACAGATCCCCCCAGTCTATACGGTGTATTGTCATCAGGGAGCTTCTTTTCTTCTCAGCTTGGATAATGCTCCAGGCTTGGTTTATCAGTCGGGCTTGCCTTAGTACAGGCAAGTCTGGGATCTTAACCCCACACACCTCGGGAGAAGAGGGGACCCGCTTTCCCCTAAAGAAGCCTTGCATGCCTCCTGGCTTCAGCTCCATGCTCCCTGTGCAGCGCTTTGCTGAATCAGAGCACGTCCCCTGCTGTGCGTTCTGCTGCATCATAACATCATTACGCAATTTGACAGCTCTGGCAACCTCTGCTCCAGTGAATCCCAGAGCTAAATGAGCAGGAGCTGTGCCAGCCAGGCTTGTGGTGTGTTTAGAAAGCCGTGTGGGCGAACTCATATAGCACCTGCCCATACTAAATGCATTTTGGCAAACGGGTGTTTGTTCCTCCCTCCCTTTTGTAAGAGATGAAGCAAAAGAAAACCCCTCCTGCATGACTTCTGTTTATTTTTTTATGATTATGAGGCTTGTCCTGTTTGCAGGTTAAGCTTGTGAAGCCTGGGACGCTGCCTCCGTTTGTGCTGGGGTTGCTCCAAGCATGTAGTGACTTGATGAACAATTCTCGTTGTAGGGACTTGAAGTTGGACAACGTGCTGCTGGACTATGAGGGTCACTGCAAGCTGGCAGACTTTGGAATGTGCAAAGAAGGCATTCATGATGGCATTACCACAGCCACCTTCTGTGGTACACCAGACTACATCGCTCCGGAGGTATAGGAACCTTTCTGAGCCCAGGAAAATTGGCTGCAATATGAAAAGTGTAGGTTAGCTTCGGAACAGCAAGTGTACTTCCTGGTGTCTTAAGCTACACCTTATTTGACTGCTGGGTGCAAGGATTCCTCCTAGATCTATGCTTGTATAATCTTTGTGCAAGTAAAGCATGAGTAAACCTTCATGCTGCTGTTAAGCACCAAGATAAGCCTGTATTTTGATTTAGGAAATGTGAGGTGAAAAATGGAGGAGCAGCTGTAAAAATCTTGAGGCACATAAAGATACTGGCCCAGTTTAATTTGAAAGGAGATTGAATTCACCCTTGTTCCTTTTTTTCTACCTCCTCCTATTCCCTGTCATTCCCAAATTTCACTACAAAATTAATAAACACCTCTTTAAAGAGCAGCTGCTCTCCAGATGCTGCCAGATGTTCTGACAGGGTTTCAGATCCTTCTTCAACACTATTGAATTTTTGCCAGTGGTTTGTGTTTGTTCCTTTCTCACACACTCACGCTCCTTCCCCTCTGCAGCTAAAAGCCTTGCCATTGGAGCCGGGTAAGCAGTTCCTTCCCAGGGGCAAGAAAGGCGGTGTCAACCCACACACATGGCTGCTCTGCCGCTTCTGAGGCTCAGCCAGTTTTGCTGAAATCCCCTTCTCCTCCTGCT